>NC_142697.1:27232500-28482500 GCF_029641045.1 Salvia hispanica
CTTAATATGTAGGAGTAAAATTAATTTTCAACAATTTTAACAATTTAAACATAGAAATATTGAGATTGGTAGAAGCTTAAGCACCTCCCCCCTTTTAAGGAATAAGTTAAGAGAACTTAGACCATGAAGCTTACCTTGTTGGATTAACTAATGGATATGTTTGAATCAAAGGAGTGATAAAATATTGGATTTTCAAATTTATATCTATTTTTACATCATATGTTAATTTATAAATTGGAATGTATGCATTATTCTACTGTAAATTTCTGAAGTCGGACACATGTTCATCAAGGACAAATTTCATTATCAAATTGGACTTTATTGGGGATGGAGGGAGTATGTCATGTGTGGGAGTATGTCATTATCAAATATAGGACTAATGTGACAATTCTTGATAAATTTTGACTCTTGCATCTATCTATATGTATAATATATTGATTAATTTTTTAATTTATAATTACATTTCAAATTTAGAACACAATGAAGAAGGTCGTTGCTGACGTCGGGTAGCTGATCAGGCGGAGCGGCAGGGACGTCCAATACTTAGCAAACGAACAACAGAAGTGAACTCCAACTTTCTCAAAGGGTTAGGGCACGTGGAGTCGACGACAACTTTAAAATTGAGTTTAATGAAATTTTTTGACCCATAAGGGTCATTGGTGGGATCAATCGAACTCCATTCCCACCTGAATCCGCTAGTGTATATGTTGGATATATTTAGTCTAATTGGATTAACTTAATTGATTAGTATTATTATAATGATACATCATTTAAGTTTGGAAGTGCGGAGTGCACGCTTATTTGAATTCATTATGATGTTAGGGGCGAAGCCCCTTAACAGATGAATGGGGGTCCGGGGGCAGCGCCCCCGGGTAGCGGGCTCCAAGGGGCGGCAGCCCCTGGTTGGGGTCGAGCTGATTGGAAATTTTTTATTTCCAACGAAATTGCTTTATAAAAAATTCATCCGAAAATGTAATTTCTTAAAATCAAAGGACTAATTTACAATTTCGAAAACTTTGAAAATCAATTAAATTCGGTTAAGAATTTAACAGATGCAACTTTTCGAAATTAACAGCTGCAACTCTTCATCTTTATTAAGAACTGATCAGTTCTTTGGTTCGATTTACTCTCTAATATACATATGATATTTCTGTATTCTCTCAATTTTATCCGATCAAATAGTTTGGTTGAACCACCGAAATTGATTTGATCTGAAAGTGATTTATCACGACTTTCAGATAGATTATCCGTTTTTATGTTCTGTATATTGAATCTCCCTAACAAAGATCAAATCAAATAAAATGTCGAACAAGGAAACAGTGAAGGAAGGAACGAAAGGTTTCACAAAGTTGGATAAATTTGCTGGCCAAGATTTCAGACGCTGGCAAAAGAAGATGCATTTCATGCTGACAAATCTCAAGGTGGTGTACGTTATGAGTACTCCCATGCCTGAGGCTGTTGAAATTGAAACTCTGGAACAGACGAGGAGGCGGATGAAGTGGGAGAACGATGACTACATATGTCGGGGTCACATTTTAAACGGTATGTCTGATTCCCTATTTGATGTGTATCAAAATGTTGAGTCTGCTAAGGAATTGTGGGATTCCCTCGAAGCCAAATATATGGCAGAAGATGCATCTAGCAAGAAATTTCTTGTTGGTAACTTTATTAACTATAAAATGGTTGATTCGAGGCCTGTCATGGAACAATACAACGAATTGTTGAGGATATTGGGACAGTTTTCCCAATATGATATGAAAATGGATGAATCCATTTCTGTCTCTAGTATTATTGATAAACTGCCACCTTCTTGGAAGGATTTTAAAAATAATCTGAAACACAAGAAGGAGGAATTGAACTTGGTCGAACTTGGAAGTGATTTCCAAATTGAACGGTCCATATGTGATATGGAAAAGAGTTCTGTTAGTAATACTAAAAACATGGTTGGTTCTTCTGTGAACATGGTGGAAGAGGGTGAATCCTCAAAGGCTGGTAAAGAGAAACGTAAGTTTCAAGGGAAACGGAAGTTTCAAGGGTATAATAGTAAGGATGGAAATAAGAAGCCTAAACTGACTTGCTGGAAGTGTGGCAAATCCGGGCACTTCAAGAAGGATTGTAAGTCTGGAAAGGGTGGAGGAAAAGGGAAAAACGAGGCTGGTTCAAGTGGATCTAATAATCCTGAAAAGCAATCAGGTTCGTTTTCTGTACCTAATAATCATTATGTTGAGAATTATTATGCATCAATAATCTCTGAAGCATTTTATGTGCAGGAGGATGATCTGTCATGGTGGATTGATTCGGGTGCAACATGTCATGTATGCAAGGATCGTCAATGGTTCAAGGATTTTAAACCAATTGAAGATGGATCTTCGTTGAAGATGGGCAACGTTGCAATTGAACCAATCAAGGGAATAGGAACTGTTAGCCTAGTATTTACTTCTGGAAATTCCTTAGTATTAGAAAACGTTGTATATGTACCTGGTATTCGTAAGAATCTAGTTTCTGGCATTGTATTGAATAATTGTGGTTATAAACAAGTGTTAGAAAGTGACAAATACATTCTGTCAAGGCATGGTAATTTTATTGGTTTCGGTTATCTATGTGGCATGTTTAGGTTGAATCTAGATGTCTCTTTTGTTAATAATTCTGTTTGCATGACTTCTACAAGCATTAGTAATCATGTTAGTAAATCAGAATTGTGGCATGCTAGACTTGGACATGTACATTATAAGAGATTGAAAGATATGTCGAAAATGAGTTTAATACCAACATTTGAGTTGAACAATGAAAAGTGTAAAACTTGCATGTTAACTAAAATAACTAGACAACCTTTCAATAAGAATGTCAATAAAGTTACTAAGGTTTTAGAACTTATACATAGTGATTTGTGTGATTTTCATTCGACTCCATCACTTGGTAATAAAAAGTATGTAGTTACTTTTATTGATGATGCTACTAGATTTTGTCATGTCTATCTATGCCATTCAAAAGATGAAGCTCTTGATAAATTTAAAATCTTTAAGGAAAGTGTAGAGCTTTATCATGGTGTGAAGATTAAAACTTTTCGCACTGATAGGGGAGGTGAGTATTATGATCCAGCGTATTTTGAATCTACTGGTATAGTACATCAAACGACTGCTCCATATACACCACAACAAAATGGTGTAGCTGAAAGAAAGAATAGAACGTTGAAAGAAATGATTAATTCAATGTTGTGTTATTCTGGCCTACGCGAAGGATTTTGGGATGAGGCTATGTTAACAGCCTGTTATTTGTTGAATAGAGTTCCTAATAAAGGGAACAAGATAACCCCTTATGAACTTTGGCATAAGAAACCACCAAAATTGAGTTATCTCAGAGTTTGGGGTGGTAAGACTAACTGACCCTAAAATGGAAACCATAGGTCAAAGAGGTATAGATTGTGTCTTTCTTGGATATTCAGAATATTCTGTTTGTTATAGGTTATATGTCATAGAACCCAATGACTATGTATCTGTGCACTCTATTATTGAGTCAAGGGATGCTGATTTTGGCAATGAGGATAGATTCATGTCTATACCTAAACCTGGAGGCATGATTGCAGGGTCTAGTAACTCTGATGTAACTGAAAAAGTGATGGATACACCTCCTGATGTTAGGAGAAGTGGTAGAGCAAGAAAAGCTAAGTCTTTTGGAAATGATTTCCAATTGTACTTACTTGAAGGATCAAGAAATGAAATTAATTTTCAATATCAATATTGCTTTACTATTGGTGATGATCCAAGGACCTACAAAGAAGCTATGGCTTCAAGGGATTCTGCTTTTTGGAAAGAGGCAATCCAAGAGGAGATGGATCCAATAATCCAAAATGGTACTTGGAAACTGACTGATTTACCACCTGACTGTATAGCCTTGAATAGTAAATGGATCTTCAAAACAAAGATGAAGGTGGATGGAAGCATAGACAAATATAAAGCCAGATTGATTATCCAAGGCTTTAGACAAAAGGAAGACATTGACTACTTTGATGCCTATGCTCCTGTTGCTAGGATTTCCACAATTAGATTATTGTTAGCACTAGCTGCTATACATAATCTTGTAATTCACCAAATGGATGTTAAGACTGCATTCTTGAATGATGAATTAAATGAAGAGATTTATATCAAACAACCAGAAGGCTTTGTCATGCCTGGTAATGGACATAAGGTTTGTTAGTTGGTAAAATCTCTTTATGGACTAAAGCAAGCCCCCAAGCAATGGCATCAAAAGTTTGATGACGTGGTGTTGTCGAATGGTTTTGTATTAAACCAAGCAGACAAGTGTGTATATAGTAAATTTGATGCTACCGGTAAAGGAGTTATCATTTGCCTATATGTAGATGACATGTTGATCTTTGGTACTGACCAAGATCAAGTTGATAAAACAAAGGAATTTTTGTCATCTAAGTTCGAGATGAAAGACATGGGGAAGGCTGATGTGATTCTTGGAATTATGATCACACATGGAGAACAAGGAATTTCCATTTCTCAATCACATTATATTGAGAAGGTGTTGGAAAAGTTTAACTTCAAAGATTGTTCTTCAGTTAAGACTCCTTTTGATCCTAGTGCAAAACTCGTGCCTAATAAAGGAGTTGCTGTGAATCAGCTTGAATATTCAAAGGCTATTGGATCACTAATGTATGCTATGATTAGTACTAGACCCGATATAGCCTTTGCAGTTGGAAAATTGAGTCGATATACTCATAATCCAAGTTTATTCCATTGGCAAGCAATGAATCGAGTATTTAAGTACTTAAAAGGAACCATGGATTATAGGTTGACTTATTCTGGATTTCCTTCTGTTCTTGAAGGTTATCCGGATGCAAGTTTGATCACCAATATAGAAGATCATTCTTCCACAAGTGGTTGGGTATTCCGTCTTGGAGGTGGTGCTATATGTTGGGCATCAAAGAAACAAACTTGTATAACGAATTCAACAATGGAATCGGAGTTTGTGGTATTAGCAGCAGCTGGTAAAGAGGCTGAATGGCTAAGAAATCTAATATATGAAATTCCATTGTGGCCTAAACCGATATCACCTATATCTATCAGATGTGATAGTGCAGCTACCTTGGCTAAGGCATATAGTCAAATATATAATGGAAAGTCAAGACACTTAGGTGTTAGACATAGCATGATTCGTGAACTTATTATGGATGGTGTGATATCTGTGGAGTTTGTGAGAACTCATGATAACTTAGCCGATCATTTAACCAAAGGGTTAAGTAGAGATCTTGTGCACAAATCGACTATAGGGATGGGATTAAAGTCCACTACAAATCTTTGATATTAAGATACCCAATTCCCATTTAGTATGATACTAGATGCAGAATTCAATGTGGAAGACTTAATATTTGAAGATTGGAACACATTTGAAAATCGTCCCAAGGTATGTGTTCGGACCTACAAGTTAAGGAGGTTGAATGTATATATTCTTAATAGTTCTTTTGAAAAATTGCAAATGTAGGTGCAAGAATAAAGGATCTACCTATATAAGCATGAAGTTTAGCCGCTTCAAGAAACTGGGACTTGGTTTCGACATGTTTATGAAGGATAAGGACATAGGCTAGTAAAATATAGTGTCAAGATAGAACATATTTGTATGTAAACTTTTGTGTATATTATCTTCGTGTATTCAATTTGAGTTCCCAGGGTTCAATCCTTAGAGGCACCCGGGGTATTCGAATATTCGGAATGTGTAATGTACTAAGATGGAATTCAATCGTTACGATATTTCTTTTATGCAAAAGTTTGAATGTCTGAGATGACTTGTTTTAGTTAATCAAGGATTGCACTAAAATATGGGAGGATTGTTGGATTTTTTTAGTGTAATTGGATTAACTTAATAGATCAGTATTATTATAATGATACATCATTTAAGTTTGGAAGTGCGGAGTGCACGCTTATTTAAATTCATTATGATGTTAGGGGCGAAGCCCCTTAACAGATGAACGGGGGTCCGGGGGCAGCGCCCCCGGGTAGCGGGGTCCAAGGGGCGGCAGCCCCTGGCTGGGGTCGAGCTGATTGGAAATTTTTTATTTCCAACGAAATTGCTTTATAAGAAATTCACCGAAATGTAATTTCTTAAAATCAAAGGACTAATTTGCAATTTCGAAAACTTTAAAAATCAGTTAAATTCGGTTAAGAATTTAACAGATGCAACTTTTCGAAATTAACAGTTGCAACTCTTCATCTTTATTAAGAACTGATCAGTTCTTTGGTTCGATTTACTCTCAAATATACATATGATATTTCTGTATTCTCTGAATTTTATCCGATCAAATAGTTTGATTGAACCATCGAAATTGATTTGATCTGAAGGTGATTTATCACGACTTTCATATAAATTATCCGTTTTTCTGTTGTGTATATTGAATCTTCCTAACAATATATACGCGTGTGGAGCTGGTGGAAGGCTGGATACAGTAGTAGAGAAAAATCAAAATGAGTAAATATATAAAATGGAGTTTGTCTGAAGAAGGAGGAACAAAGAGTGGAGTGGGCCAATGTAGATAGGTGAGTTTTGAGGTTAATCACTCAGACATCAACTTGGAGTTGGGAGTTGGATTGTCAAACAACTTCACTTGATCCCATATGCACTCAACTTTTCGTCAACAATCCCATTTTATGTTATCTAATTTTCCTACATTTATATTTCCCCACACGCTACAAGTGTCACTATGCTTCTTGTATTTTTGGGATGAAAATTGTGACGTGGAATGATCCAATTCGACCCTGATATTGTGGTTCGTTTTGTAAATTATGTGCAAATATTTCTGGACATAAAAACAGAGTCTTGATTTAGAATCAAGTGAAAAATATATTCTTACGTAATTTACAAAATAAATCAACATTGAAACATTGAAAAATGAAAAATAAATCAGCATGCATTTCATTCATATTTTAGTAATATTTCAATGCATTCATATTTTAGTAATATTTCTGAAAGCTGAATCACCAAAAAATAACATTACAAAAGACTTACCTTTTATAAACACCATGTAATTACTAGCGTTTGGAAATTAAAAAGAATAACCACAATTTAGGATGATAAAAAAAAGTGTCCCTAAGTTAATATCAAATTATATTAATTTTTTTATTTTTTTAGGATTCTTCTATTTGTGTCTCCTAATTTTAGTTGAGACATCAATAATAAGGATGATTTATGAACTGAGAAGAGACTCATTATTTGGAGGCTTGGAGCATGGACTAAAGGATGGTGCCCGGAATTTCCTTTCTCACCGAGCCAAATATGAGGACTTACTTAAAGCTAGAAGATGGACGGAGTATAATCACAGAAGCAACTCTGATAAACATAAAGGTGCAATATAGCTCGTCCTGCCTCCTAGTTAGTTGGTTGATGTTTGTTTAGTTTTTGTTTTCTTTGTTCTGTTTCGGGGGTGCATTTCCTTTGCTTACTTGCTTTTCCTGGTTTGAGATTTTTTTGTTGCTTGTTTTCTTGGGCTAGTTTGTTGATACTGAACTTTGGTTCCTTTGTTCACCGATCTCTAAGCGGTTTGAGCCTTTTCTCTCGTATAAAAAAAAGAACGATCTATGAAGCCGTTGGTGGTATAATTAAACACACAAATTATCATCCCTTAATTGCATTAAAAGTGTCATTATCTGTTTTTTGTTGTAGCTTAAGATCATTTCTCGGTGAATGGAAGGAGCAGAATATAAGAGAAGAATCTCAATTATCACGGTTGATAACTATAATCGCAACCACAATTAATTATATCCTCAAAATTTTATTTAATTACTTATTATCACGAGACCACAAAACATTCATAAACACCACATTTGATTAATCATTAGCACATGTATTACAAGAATTAAAATTCAAAATTAGCTAATTAACATTTTTCGATAAATCATTGGCATGTGTAGTATAATATTCCAGTAATAATCTCTGACTAGTAGTATTAAATTATTATCTCTCCTCTCTCTATATCAGCCTTGATTGTCGATCACTTAGTTATGATACTGTTTATAGCAAAATCTTGTACATTTTCACCAAAATCTTATGTTAATAGAAAACTATGAAGATTTTGGAAACAAGTTCCAACAAATTAACATATATATAAAATATTGCATAAATATTGTATTATTATCATGTGTTATATATCTAACACATCCTATTCGATGAAACGTTTCCCTCAATTAATAGGTCAATATTCACTTACTTCATGCAAATATATACTAGTAATATTTTTTATCAATAAGTTCTCATTTATACAACGTTCTTGAACAGGTACTAAAAATGAGTTACTCGCCTCTTAAAAGACTTTATATAGATGAGATAGGATCATCACCAAGTTAATGTGAGACAAAATTTAATAGTTTTAACAACAGGTTTATCGGCTCCTTCAACTTGTTCGACGAGGATCGTACCATATAAAATTATACTCCCTCCGTTCCAAGGTAAGTGAACACAAACTTTTCAGTAAAGTGGAAAGTGAATAGAGTAAGAGGGTTAATAAAGTAGAAAGAAAAATAAGAGAGAGGATACCAAAAAAGGAAATGACTCATTTATCTTGGGACGGACGGAGCATTTGCTTCATAATCCAACATGATGACCCACACGCAAATATTGAAGAACTTTTAAGAAAAAATAATAGTAAAAAAATAAACTTAGCTAGATACATAATATATTTATTAAAGAATTAAGTAGAA
Source organism: Salvia hispanica (assembly GCF_029641045.1). Classification (NCBI taxonomy): domain Eukaryota; kingdom Viridiplantae; phylum Streptophyta; class Magnoliopsida; order Lamiales; family Lamiaceae; genus Salvia; species Salvia hispanica. The sequence goes on from NC_142697.1 coordinate 27,241,194, forward strand.
GAAATGTCCCCTCCCAACCCTACACATGTTTCCTTATGTTAAGACAGGTTAATAAATAACGAATGTGGAGTAGGGGGCGTTGTCTGAGGCACCTAATTATTAGGGTTACTATTTTAGTCAGTGTTTATTTTATCAGATTAACTTAGACAGCAATTAGATATGCCCCAACAAATGATCTAATTATTACTACTATTTACATACCCAGAAATGCTTAATAGATTCCGGAGAACCATTTACGGACAAAATTATCGTGAAATAATCAAGAAGTGTTGGAAACGTATACTCTAATTTACATGCATGTATTTTTTTAATGAGACCGTCTTTTATGATCATATACATTAACCAGCTAGCTCGATCTGAGTTTGAATGGCATCACTCCTAACCAAAACTTTATCGTTGGTTCGTCAACGTCAGTCGATTTGAACATCCACATAATTTCACTCAATCTTTATCCGAATTATGGCTAGATATCAGTCATGTTCGGATCTATAGGTTGTTTTGTATTTGCATATATGGCAACACTAGATAGGTAAGCAAATCATGTTCACTTACAAATGTGTGAATGACCAAACTCATGGGGCCAATCCCATGTTCCTCGTATACAAAATACAACAAATTGGGATTGAAATTTAATTCCGTTTTAGGAGATTGATATGGACATAGATATTTAAGCTGTGGAAGAAAGTTGGTTTATGTGTAACAAATTAGTCCATTGGTGAAAATATTCCACATTTATGACGAATCACCGACACATCCAAATAAGATAAGAAACTTGCCTTAATTGATTTATTGGCCCATTATAATGTCATATATTGAAGATTCCTATAAAATTTCACATCTAACACAACTAGCTAGGGGTCATCAGAGAACCCTTAGTTAGAATTACCGAATCCAATGAAATCGAATTATTAAATTTCGTTAGGATTGGAACAGATTTCTCTTATCCTCCAAAATGGATTTTCGGTTTAAATTGGTTTGTTAAAACTAAAGAAATATGAAGTTTTTATTGTGTTAATATGTATAGTACAATTTTGTTTGAATCTTGTAACAATTTTAAGTATTTCTACAATAATATAAAAACATTCCCGAGTTTTTCAATTTTTGAAATTTGTATAGTACAATTTTGTTTGAATCTTGTAACAATTTTAAGTATTTCTACAATAATATAAAAACATTCCCGAGTTTTTCAATTTTTGAAATTTGAAATTTATTTTATAATGCTATATACCTACAAACGCAGGTTTTCTTTTCCAAAAGATGAAAGACAGTTTCACCCTCCAAAAAGTGTGAATAAAATTTATGTAAATTACTAGAATAAATTTTGCAGCGAAGCCAAAAGTTTAACCATTACTCCAAATTTATTTCGAGACGATATTCAGACAAAATTTTAACATAAAAATAGCAATTATACATCACAATTGATGTGTCAATAAAATAAGAAAATACAACATGCTCTTAACTTAGCCAACTATTGGTGTGTTTATGATCTATGCTGAGAGACTGTAACACCACTTCTTGAAAATCCTGCTTGTTTTTTCTCTCTAAACTCATAACCCAAGGAACCTCTTCTCCAGCAGAAAGCAAGAGAAATACAAAATCTAACTGTCAAAACGAAGATGGTGAAGAGTATACACATTTGAAATATTACGCCATACCAGTAAAGTGGGCGTCGGCCTCAGTCGAAAAGAAAAATCAATCTCAGATATAAGACGTAACCGATCACCCTTCAACATTGATTCCCTACCTCAATCATCTCTGAAAGCGGAAATCTCTGAGAAATGTTGGCTGGTGTGCAAACTATTGGATGGCAAGATCCTTGAGTGAATCCAACTTCCCATTGGAAGACACGGTTGGATTTCCATTTTCAGATGGCTTGTGACTTTGGTGGTACGAGGAGTTTGAGACAGCGGAGCTGCAACGACCCTCAAAGTACGTTGAGTGGGGGAAGTACTCAGCACAACGAGCTTTCCATCCTGGAAAGAGATTTTGATTTCAGATGATGTGTTACTTGGCAATATCGTACTTTCATTCATGCAATGTTTAAAACTAGATAAAAGTACATCCAAGCAAAGCTATTTCCTTTCCATCTAACAATCATTCAATTTTATGACGAAGTGAAATGGATAAAGTAAAAAGACTCACTTGAAGCAGCATTGTGGTCGTCCAAAATCGATCCTAGGAGTTTGTGGACTGCAATGCAATCCTTTAGCCTCCAAACTCTGTTTGGCCCAACCGCTCCATTTCTGCGAGGAATATGTGTTATACTCAGTGTTACAAGAACATCTATTATATTAAGGAGAGCTGGTAAAGTTTAATAGTATCATACGAGGAAGATAGGTCGCCTGATGACTCTTCTATCAAGTTAATAGCCTCTTGCTTCTTGTGTGGTTCCAAAACAAAAATCATTTCGGCTACAGCAGCTCTGTGCCTCAAGGAATCTGGAAAGTAAACGACTCAAATATAAATACTATAGTTGAATAGTTTGTAATTAAATATCTATACACATACAAAAGTATTACCTCTATGCTTCTCTAGGAACACAGAGTTTGCCTCGGTGAGAGATTTCTCATGCAACTGACTGATAAAAAAGGAGGTAGTATTTACACATAGAACCAACCAGATTGAATAAAGGCTAAAAAAGTAAGCATACCGAAATTGAATCCTCCCCTTTTCCTGGAGAATGTAGGTGGGGGGGGGGGGGAAGGAAAAACAAAGACAGTAGGGAAAAGATATTCAAGAGCACCTGAATGCTGGACGCTCAGCTTCTAGCACACCCCAGATAAGTTTTTCTGCATCAGTTACTGGAGATGGCATGGATGACACTTTATGAAAGAACTTTATCTGCAGGACACGAAATATAAGGCAAAAGTAAAAAAACTTGTACGAAGTAGAAATAGTGATGTTGCTACACTTATGCATTACAGTGGTGAATTAAGGTTTACTGATTAATCATACCAAACAACGATGTACATCCGGATCATCGACATCCAACCGCACTAGATGCTTAACTGCCTGTAAAAAATAGAATAAGGGAGTCATTCTTTAGAAAATAGAATTCAAAACGCCACAAAACAGTTCCAGAAGAATATGAGAAAAATATCATCCGTCATGAGGTTGACATTTCCCAAAAGAAATACCAACTTATGGTTGTCCCTCCAAAAAAATCAACTGACAAAACAAAGGAAAGATGTGGATCTATCTCCAGCTATTAATTTAGCAAAAATTTATGAGGATTGGAGATAGAGAACAACAGTAGAAGAAAACTGTATTTAATAAAGCATTAAGTTGCATAAGAACTTGCCTGCAATGCAAGTAAGATTTTCTTCTTTCTCATGTTAACTTCAAAAGAAAACAAGTGCGTTTGCAAGGAGTCAGAAGAATGCTTCTGGAGAAGTTTCAAGTACTTTGTAGCTTCCACCAAAGGATCTTCAACCTTCAAGTACAAATTAAATCATCAAATGTAGTTATATTAAATATTCTCTTGTCTGGAAGTAAATGAAAGACAGCATCAGTAACTTAGGTGGAGAACATAAAGAATCCTCCAAGCAACAGGGTTTACAGTGCAAACAATAAAACCAAATGCCCAAACAGAAATGTAATAAGTACCTGCAGTAACTTCTCTCCATGTGGATCAGGATCTACTGGCTTAACTTGCTTTTTTCCAGATTTTTGAACTGCAGTAGCATTTGATTCTTCCTTCACTTCTGCTTCCTGCACAGTGCAACCATTTTAGTGTAAAGCTATCTGAAATAAATTGTGTTGTCACAATAAGCTTTGATGAAAAAGTTTGTTTACTTTCTTAGCGCGGGCTTCAGCCTTCCTCTGCTTTTGCCTCAATTTCTTTTTCTGAGAAGGAGCCATCTTTGACATCTCTTCGTCTTCTTCTGCAGATGACTTTGGAGGGGAATCGTACAACTTCAAGTAGCATCTGTGTATCAGATTAAATAAGTTAAGGCACAACCAGGAAAAAAAAAGATCAAATTTTGCATACTAGCAAACAAGCTTGCACCATCCGTTCCAATCAAATCCCAAGTAACGGCGATAAATTTTCTACTATATATTCTAAAGCGGCAATACCTTATCACTCCTTCAGCTGCTTTGCGAAAATAAGGATGAGAATGAAGACGGTCTTGAAACTTCAGCATATCAAGGTAAGGCCGAAGAGTCATTTTTCTTAAGCAGTATGAGTGGAAGTCAAACTGATCTTCTGTAATGTCGGCATAATGCTTTTCTACAGCCAGGAATTTCTTCAAGGCTCGCCCCAGGTCCCCCTGACGCAGATAACTTTCTCCAGACTGTAGTTCATACCTACATAAGATATTCATAGCAAAATTGATCCATTAAAATATGGTATGCTTTGGTCATGCTTACTAATACATAACTCGACAAGATACACACCACATGCACTGCATATCATGGAGATTATTGTGCTGCTCTCCATCTTTTGTGAATAATACCGCTGTCTTTTCAGCCAATGCAACCTGGAGTTGTAATATAACACATAAGCACAAGTACATCAACAAAAAAAATCTGATTTTAGTAACATACAGAGAGAGGATTATATAATAGCACCAAACCTGATCTGCTTGCAACATACGTTTGACACATTCACTGTTCACATAGCGATCAGCAAGATCCATGCATCTAGCTTCATCAGCCAAAGCAGCAGCTGCTACTGGATCACCAACATGCTTTAAGATCCGGCTCTGAAGGGTGAATTACCAGTAAAATATGAGCTTTTGCAATAATTGATAACTGGCCCTCTTAAGATATGATGCACAAATCACAGTGGCAACATGGGACCAAAAAAATAGTTATACATATAAAAATGCAGATATTATGCCAATTTGTGAAATAAGCATATAATGCATATTCAAAACTACTAAGAGCGCAGGTAAACATACATGCAGCAAATATACAGAGCAGACATTAATCCGGCTGAATGGTCTTATCAAGAGCAGGTGATTAATTAACTTACTGGAGACCTATTGAATATCAAGGAGGACTAATTGTGTTCTGATTGGACAAGGCATCACAGCCCACAGACATAAATGCTAAGATATCCCAGCAATAAAGTAATAAAACAGTCTCTCGCCCAAAAAATATACAATTAAAATATAAATAAAAATTGGAAATATAGGTATGGAATCCAACCCAACACCAGACATAAACTTTGGCTTCTTCAGAATGTGGGGATAAGGAAAGCAAAAATCCACCTCAACTCACACCATTGCCACTCGTGTTGATACGGTCAACACATTTCAAAAAACCCAACAAAACTAGGGTGCACCAACTCATTGGAAAATGAATACCATCACTATCTCTTTCATTCATCATCACAGAACCAATAAAATATAAATAATAATAATAATAAAGACGATTTTACTCACTATAGCATTCTTATTGAAATCAATTATGAATAATGTGATTGAAGGATGATTTCATGGAAGAGCATTAACTATTCGATCCAAGATGAGGTGATAACACTAGATAAACAAGCATAAGGAGTAGTAGTTGAGACTTAAGATTGTCTAGAAAAATATAGACTTGGTTATCAAATCATAAATTTGCTTTAACAAATTCTTAAGAAAGTATTTCGTTAAGGGAACAAGAAGTTTGAGGAGGTCAAGAATTTAAGTATATCGTATTACCTTAACTGAGTATAAATCAATGACCGTTGGAGTGTGTTCAATGGCCTCTTCAATTTTCTTGAGAGCAACATCATACTGACAGCGCCTATCATAATGCTGTATATTGGAAAATTATTAACACAACCAAAATACCAAGCTAATAAATATCAGGGAGCCTAGAAAAAAAGAGGCTAGTTGCAAACCTGAGCCAAATAAAACAGAATCCACATAAGTGTTGACGGAGGCTCCTTGTCCACCCTGAAGATGGCAAAATAAAATTACTACTAAAACATCTAGAAATAGAAATATCAACAGCTGAAAATTTATAGTAAAATGCAGTGTTGATCAAAATTATCTTGTTATATTCATCTGATTTAACTTATATTATACACTGGGTCAACATTCACAAGCAAAAATTGTTGAATCGTTATGACACATAGATGAAGCTTTTGAGAACTGTCATATGAAACATATGTCAGGCACAAAAATCAGTTAACATAATTCAAACTAGCTTTTCTTCTTTTAGGTATAAGTCATGAGGCTATATTATAACCAATTAAAGCAACTAGGGTGGGTAGAAGCTGTGCAAAAAGTAAATAATGTTCAGAAATCTAGATATTTAAACTCTAGATTGATCGCACAGAAAGTAGGGGATTAAAACCCATCTGATCACATAGGGACTTAAAGTATTGAGATATATGTGTGTATAACTGTACAGTGTACATATGTACAATTTTAAAGAAAAAGATCCCCTTTAAGTAACATAACGTATATAAGATAAATGTAAGTTAAATGACCTCCCAGGATATGCACCAGTTGTCTTGATGGCATTCTCCAGCTCAGTAATTAACTGCTCCAAAATATCAGCCTATACAAGAGAAGTACAGTGACTTTATGCACTATGGAGGACAAATCATTCCTAAAACCTAAGAAAACAGTCATAACACCATAAAAACACTAACCTTTCCAGGATGGTCGTACAAAGGAGAAAGGTCTGAAAATAGAGAAGGAACTCCCTGGATATATGTATCAAAAATTCAAAGCAGGTCATGCACTGAAATTTCAGCAAAGTAGAAATTAATTATGTGGTTAAAAATGGGTACCTTCGTCAGAAAAGGGCGGACATAACTTTCAGCAGCTGAACGGAATCTTTCATCACTCAGAAAATCAAGGGGAATTCTCTGTTATAATAAGTTCAGAAACAAAAGTAAAGCATCAGGTGGTGTGTTGCACACAGATACATTAACAATGATTGTGGACTAAAAATTATTAAGGCACGTTGTGGACAATACAAAATCATTGGTGGAGCACAATATAATGTGAATGCATGACTAATATGCAAACATCAAGATTTTATGAAGAAATATCCAGTGAAATAATGCATAACTCGATCGCTTAAAATATACTTGTATTGCATGAGTTGGCATAGGGTGACTTCTAGACCTGGGCATGAAAGAATGAAATAATCATTTGGAAAGTGATTATTTTTATTGCTCAGTATGAATATGACTCAGCACAGTAGACAAAAAAAGTACTTTAGACAGTTTTTATGTTCCAAGAAGAGGTGAGATAAAATAGTTCCATCACCTTGACAGCAGAAGACCTTGTAAGTTGCTTGCTGAGTGATGCATAGAGGGATTCCAACCGGGCAATTTCATCAGAAGAATATTGACCATTTGCTGAATACAGCCCCATACACCTTTGAAGGCCTTTATGATACCTATAATTGGAAAATATCAATTTAATAGTTGTGTAGAACTTAATACATCAAATTAAAACACCACTCAATCGAATCTTCCCTATAGACAGGCTAAGAAAGTTACATGTTTCAAAGAACCACAAAATTCTTTTAAATTAGTAGAAAAAGGACTGTTATATCACTACTTTAGTTCTTTGAAATCAAATTTTATTTATTCCTTATAAGATTCAGGCACAACACTAATTCCAAAATGTCTCTCCTGCATAACATTTGAATCAAGAATGCATAATTAGATTGCAATACAGATTTATATATCACAGGAATCTTGCAATCACAAGATCAAAGCTTGAACTCTGGATTTTCCATTACAAATTGAGGTACAGATGTTACACACCCCAATCACAAAAAAAAGAGACATGTTTATTACTAAAAAAATCCTATTTCTTACCAAGGTAATAAATAACCAACCACAAGCTAAGAAACTTAAGGATGTGGAAAGGCAAAACTCCATATATTCTGAAACCAAGTTTCTTGGAAAATAAAAGGATCATTTCTCATTTCACATGCTGTAAGTAGGAACAGGATGGAAATTACACAACTTTCAAACAAAAAAAATAACCAAATTCTGATACCCATAATTGTCAGGATTCTCGGATAGCAGTTTCATGTATAATTCTTCCCCTTCACTGAAACGGCCAAGCTTTTCAAGCAGAGAAGCCTCTTGCTCCTTGTAAGATAATGTATCAACCTTCATCCCAAAAAAACATAATTACAAAAGTCCAAAAGAAAAATTATTCATTAAACAATGGAACCTATAACCACACTCACTATCTTGTGTTCTTTCTTGTGCAACTCATCAAGAGCCCTCTCAAGCAATCCACATTCTTCCAGTAAACAAATCTGAAAGAAAATGTTACAGAGAGAAGTGTTAATTATAGATGACATGACAAAACATTGCGCCATCATATAGAGGTACAACCATAATCAGAATTAGTCAGTGAAGTGTACAATAATGTCAGCATGTGACAAGAATATAGTTATTCCTGACAATCTCACACACTACAATTAAAGCTAGTGAGTCATTACCTTGTACAAAAGCATTTCGCCATGCTCAATACGTTCATTGTCAGGAGGGTAATCATCCTCCAAAGTCCCTTCATATGCTTGAAGAATATCAACTGCCTTTGGTCCACTGATAAAAGTAATAATATGTGCAAAATGAGACATAATCAGTAAACTTCAGAACAACATAATAGCATCTTAATGAACATACTTGGAGTTTAGATGCTGGGAAACAGCAAATCCAATCCAATTCATCCGATGATTTGGTTTCAAGGTGAGTAATTGTTGGCGTGTCTCGACAAAACCTTCCAAGTCACGCATTTGAGCCTGCGAAACAGTTTTTTTATGGATATAGTATAGGACATCATTAGTAAGACATGCTTATCCTTAAGTCAAAGGAGTAGAGAGTAAGATACTAATAGGTGACAATGTAATTTCAGAATTCGGCATACAACAACTATATTTTATTACTTGTTGAGCTTAGGTCCAAGGTATGAAAGACCATAAACATCATATGAATATCTGTCAGAATAAGCAAGTACAAAATAACATGCCTGTAAAAGAGAAAGATCTCTGAGTATTTCAATGTTATCGGGATCAATTCTTAGTGCATTGCGGTAACACTTAATTGCTTCCCTGTATTCTCTGTCAGACCTATATAGAAGACCATAAACGTGCCAGCAAACATGACTCTTAAGGTCATTCTGCAAAAATAAAAAATAAAAATTAGGACAGTAGATAACAATAAAAAGTAAGTGAGGCAGGAGTTAATAGTAGGGGCCTAGGTAGTAAGAAACTCAGGGATTAACCTTCAATCCAAGTCTGACAAGTTCATATGCCTCAGACTTTCGGTCCATGCAATTCAATGTCAGCCCTTTCATTGATAAGGTTTCTGTCATCCATAAGAGCAATCGAAGGGAAAAAATCAGAAGAATGTAAGAAAAATCCAGTACATGATCCTGACAGATATCCAGAAATAAGATTATCCAGAAATAAGATTGAAAGAGAGAATTAAAATTCTCTTCTCCACATATCCTTAAATGGTAACATAAACATCAGGGGTACACCTGAGTAGCTCTTTAATCTACTTCACATAATAAAGAAAGTAGGTACAATATCATCAGAATCATATTTGCAAAATCAATCAGAATTTGAACATTGCTAAAGAAGCAAATTATACTGCAACCCATGGCGAAAAGGTTAAAAACAGCAATAGAGATGATGTACTCGTAGCATAAGTCCTGAAGCAGAAATTTCAGAGATTATGACTCACAGCACAAATCCACTCTACAAAATTAGGGGATTAGGTCCAGCAGCGCCACAAGCAGTGCAGAAGCTAACACTAAAATAGAAAGTATAAACCAAATACCGGATAAACTTTTACAAACCTCCATGATCAGGGAACTTCTTCAAGATGGCATCAGCAGCCTTTAAACCTTTTTTGTATTGTTTTGTTTCATATGATTTCTGCAAAGACAAAACACAAAGCTTTCTCAACAATCACAATACACTCTACTAACAACAAAAGCATTGTGATCACTATCGAATCAGCCTCACACATACATGAAATCAAATGACACATGCATAAGACAAATATAAATGCTCATAAAATCATCATAGTGGATACATTAGGTTAATTATACTTAAAAGTCAAGCTTCTACAAAAACATGACAAGTGATATAAAATTGACAGAGATTATGTGATGCCCCATTTGATTATGCAGCACCGGTTTCTGAGAACACAACCAGAGTACATGTAGCTGCCGCAAACTACCTAGAGCCGAAGACGCATGTACCAGGTATCTATTGGACTAAAATTAAGAATAGTTTGTTCAAACGTCCCCCCGAATAAGGTATTTTTTAGCATTAACAAACTGTGATCTTGCTAATATACAATAAGATACCAAAAGGGATCAATACACATTATTTTTATTCAGTCAGGCGTCATTCTGCATGCTTAAATGGCAAAGAAATTACACGAAATCACAAATGCAATTCCGCACGCTCAAAATAGAATTCATAGAAACACATAAGTTCAACACAATTAATCGAAATAAGATAGAGCAACATCAGAAACAGCCCAGCCCAGCCCAGCCACAGCTGCAGCAATCGACAAAAAATCTAGGGTTTTACATGACGCCATATCGCAAGTCTAATTACTGAAATCAACGAATATATTTAGCAAAAGGAAAGTAAAAAGGACTCTTCAAGAGTCAGAAGCACTCACGACGATGAGCTTAAAGAGGTTAGCCTCTTTTGCAGGAAGCGAAGCGCCCATTGCAGCAAGCACACTGAACGCCGCCCAATAGCGCGAGATTGATTAATTTCAAGGGTTTTCGCGAAGTTTAGAGAGGTAGAGAGAGTGTGATAAATGCGTCGAGAAGAGAGAGAGAGAGAGAGAGAGAGATGAGGGTGGCGTTTATCTGCTGCAACCCTACAACTGAGAAGAAAGAGTTAACACATAGTTGCAGTCAAGGGCTTTTCCGTCATTGCACATCACGGGATTTTCCTTTTTTCTTTTTTATTGCATCCATTTAATATTTTCTTTTAGAAAAATCAACATATTAATTATTTATGGCTTTTATTTAATTATTATTATTATTATTATTATTATAAGCTCGTGGTACTTGAAACAGATCCCAAACTAAATCCTCTTTCTTGATTGTTATTGGTGGTTTGCGGCAAAAGATTTTTTTTCTTATATTATCACAAAAATACAATTTTGATTACACAATCTCCATTGGAGCCATTGAAAACTTTTTTATTAAAATAAACCATCATTATATTGGGCCATATATTTTCTTACATAAATTATATGATCATTCAATGTTGAATTTTAAAGAAAATGACATATTATTAAAAATCCACAAGCATGTCATCATTTTTTCTTTCTCATACTTAAATAACTCAACTGAACCCTTGCTAACAATTCACACACTGTTATTTAGAGAGAAGAAGCAATGGAGTTAAAAGCTTGGTCTATTTCATCTTCTGTCATCTCGATCGTTGCATCGCTGTCGCAAGAGTCATTTCCACCAGCTTTATCGTTCTTTCTACCTTTCCTGCAGTCGTGATTCTGTGGCTTTGTCACGCTTGGTGTATCATCGTGCTCCATATTCAGAAACTCGAGCTCGTATATCTGTTTGCAGGCCATGACTTCTCTACAAAGGTCTTCCTTGCTGGGAGCGCTGCATGTGGCATCAACCTGTGCCAGCTGCTCGACTACACGAGGAAGGCAGCCCCATTGTTCTGTTATATGTTGGACGCCCTAAAGATGAAAATGCCAGCAAACGGAAACATTTCAATCAGAGTCCAGACACGTAAACTACAAACAGAAATTATCATTTTCATTAAGCACCAGCCGATTCAATACATATCTGCAGTCATAGCATCATTTGTGGATTTGACCAAAACTGTAAAAGAAAATAAAAGATAACTTCGACATACTAGGAGCAACTGTTTATAACTAAGTAAGAAACTGATTATGCAAAGAACTGTGTGATGCTCATGCCACAGCATATCTTTGCAAGACAAATGAACACAAAAACTATATGTAACAAGGATATTCAATACAGTATTTTAGAAACTTTTCAAAGATTAGCACACTTAAAAAAATTGTTCTGTTTGTCAATAATTCTATGAAAATCCCATTGCAATTCTCTGCTGCAATGATAGATATAGATGTGCAATAACTGTACAGAAACCAGTTGTATTCCGAGGTTCAAAAAAATGAAAAGAGCCAAAAAGATCAAATAACCATTTTTTCCAGAATCAAGTGCACAGGTTCACTGCCAAGGCCCAAGGGGTACATATATATAATGGAGAAAATAAAATAACCAACCAAAAAGCGGTACCTGTCCTTGCTTGAGAGCATCTATAGCATCTTGTAAACAAGTCAGAATACCTTCGGCAGCTATCTTTTTTATCTCACTTGGACCTGGCTGCATAGTTAAGTTGCGTATTATTTTAAGCAAACAAATCTTGAGTTGGATTTACAAAAAGTAAGCTAACTTTTAGCATGATATATTGATCCATAAATCCTTACGATGTGTTGATAACATATGCAACAAACAAAATAGCTTCAAAAACCATATGGTGATACATAGTTTTATCCAACATTTTATTTTTGAGATTCCTTCACAATACGACTTTTAGTTACTGTAAGGGCAGGAAGAGTGAAAACTTAAGAAGAAAGTAATCCAGAAGTTATTTCAATAATTTGTCGTAAATCATCTCATCTTCAACAAATTATTCTTCAGGCTGGAAGCAAGTTATAAAGCTCAATACAATACAATTAAGAGGTACTAAGAGATGGCATTTTACTTTCTCTTCTTGGCTCTCCAGCCATGATACTGTTCTTTTGAGATCCTCAGCAGCCCACTTCTTTGCTTTTGCGGGAGAAAAGCTTCCTTTCATCTGGTAAATGTATCAGGACAAAAAATCAAGAACAAGACAGAAATGTGAATGAAACATTGAAACATCAACTACTTATAAATTTATACAAACTGAAGTTGTTACAAATGGGAGATAAATATTTCCACCCCATCTTTTGTTTGACTTTTTGAATTGGAACAAAAATTTTTGTGTCTCAGTTTAAGAAATAATTTTTCATAGGAGGTAATTGGGGATTCTGAAGAATGAACAACAGTACTTACTCCAAATTGGAGAACAAAGAGCGATAGTGAGCAGCAGCAATTTTATCCCATACAGAAATGGAAACATTATAAATACCTTAGAAGTGCCAGTAGCCTTCTTTGAATGTCCGCCAGTTTCTTTTTGATTTGAAGGTTTAGAGGATGAAGATGGGTCTACATCTGAAAGTAACATATGACATTTAGTTGGGTAAAAAACCTCAAGGGTTGAGATCTGTCCTATTACAAGTATACATGTGAGAAATAAAGATGCAATTAGCGAACAAAACTGCACATTTGAATATCCCATATCAACCCACTAAAACAAACATAATGGGCTGTATAGTTCCCATTTATTCAAATGACACACATCGACAATACTATAGCAAATGGGGTACAACGTGGCCATTACAGTTACTGGAAAACTATCAAATGGGTGGTAAACATAATAAATACTACTATTAATATTATTGTTATTACGTAGACCTTTTCTAGCTTCATGGGAAATTCTTTGCCTCCTCCACGGTTTGCCAGCATGCAGTAGGAATGGCTCAATATCCACAAGTTTTCTTTGGCTGTAACACTCTGATATCCAGTCCTAACCAAGATTAATAATTGTCACCATTGAAACATGAAGAAGTACGAAGAAAGGATGACTGAATAATCATCCTAAGCATTCAGCATTCAACATACTTGATATCCATAACTTCAAGCAATTTGAGGAATTCACAGACTACAATTACAAGAACATTCTCAAACAAACCAACAAGTGACCACTCAAGAATTACTCAATAATAAGTATCAGGGAACTATGTCTATATTCACAAGAGCTGAAATACTTACATGACTGGGTTAATAACTTAATTTCACAATCAATCAACCAGTATAGTGAGCCGCATCCACACTATAACTGCAAACAGTTATTGCTTGATACAGAAAGTGTCAAACCTTGGTTATAACAGTTCCACCATCAGCTTGAACTTGCCTAAACTTTGGAGTGCTGGAAAATGCACACACTAAAAGGGTGCAGTTTGAGTTCCAATCAGGCTGATACTCAGCCCCCATCTCCAGCATCTGCGATCTCAAAACGCCACGCTCCGGATTCACAAACCCGGACAGCACAAATGTCACCCCTTCCTACAAACATGACCATGAAGTAATTACTAAAATCAAATTCTAAGTATATAAAAAACCAGAATAAAACACACACAATTTGAAAATCAGATCACAATAATACCATCAGCATTGAGAAATCAGAGGCACCCGAGCCCGTAGCATCGGCAGTTTCACCGCTTTGGTCCTTCTTAGACTTCCCACGATTTGTTAGTTGTTTCGAATTTTCACTTTCATCATTTTCCTCTTCCCTTGAGCTCATCCACGACGGCAAATTCCTTTTTCTTGAGTTTGATTCCGACATTATAATGTCTGCCCAAAAAACCCCTCCCTCTATTCAATCAGTGCACCACTTCAATTTAGAATCTACAAATAAGAAAATTCAGATAATCTTCAATCACAAAAACTGTGAATTATCACTTCTAATTTCTTGAATTCGGAATCACAATTAAAAACCAGGTGATCATATCCTAACAGCAGCTAACTCGAATTACAGTAATCAAACTGGCATGCACGATGAGTAAAATCATGGGGATTTTGTGATTAAATAAAGACTACCAACGCTAAAATAATCAAAATGCAAATAATACAAGTAAATAAATCATCAGAAGGCGTGCCGTGCCTACTACCTCAACAGTAATACTTCGCCATTGACGGAAACTAAACAGCTTCTACCGCCCCTTTTTCCTTTTGCATTAACAAGCTCAAAATGTGAAGGAATCAAGGCTTTGTGTTTCTCACAACGCGAATTTCTTTTTTTTTTTAAATAAACTGTATTTATTTTATATGGGCTTAATCCCAATTGGGTCACAGGTCTATAACTAACATTGGCCCAAAATAAATTCTCCTTTATTTAGCCTAAATTTAAATTATCTACACTAAATAAACTCGACCAACCAAACTCTTGTTAATAAAAATTCATTTCGTTTTATTAATTTTAAACGATCGTGAATTATGTAGTTACAAACAAATATAGAAACCGTGTTAGTTATGTTTTTTTAGGGAAGCTGTTTTTTTTTTTTTTTGATAAAAGGTGTTCCAAAAACACATTCGACTAGTGGGGTTTGAAATCGTGACCTCAACGTCGCCATAGCTCCGCGCTGCATCGCACTGCCAACTGCGCTATGACCTGTTGGTATGTGAACTATTTTTTGCTAACTGCACTACGACCCGCTGGTATGAGAACTAATTTTAATTATATATACTTGAAAAGTATGAGTGCAATTCAAACTCATCGAACATTATATATTCCTCGTATAGATATGTATAAGGTGAGAAAAGTATGGTCAATTTTTCATTTGTCTTTTATGATTGTATGATAGTAGTATAGTACTTAGTGATTGTTGCACCAATTCAATCAAAATTTGCAAGTTGTATTAAACTCATTTGTATCTAAGTTGAAATAAATTGGAAAAATGGTTACTATAAGTACAAAAATGCCCACTTTTTTGGGTGGAATAAATTGACAAAAAAGCGCTAGGGACACCTGAAATATTGCGCTTCTAGAGCTTTTTCAGTATATCCCGCTCTTGCTCTTCTTCCCCCCAAATTCGAATTGATTTCTCAACCCACCTTCTCTCTCACACATAACACGCACAGAACCGGCGTTATGCCGAAGGAGGAGGCGGCGTCCGGCTCGATCGACCCACTGAGCGGTCTCAGTGGACTCTCACTCTTTCCGCGCACGATTATGGCCTCTGCGGAAGCTCCGCTGCCCTCCGATTCCATGGACCTAGGTTTCATCCACAATTTCATGAAGTCTCTGGTATCAACCTCTTTCTTTTACTCAACTTCAATTTCATGTATTCTAGCAGTCGTGAGCATTTTGTTTTGTGTATGGGGAAATCGTTTATATGCTTAGATGAACCTTAGCCCTTTTTTGGGTACTGCATTTAGAAGTTTTGTGCTTCCTCTACTTTTGTAGTAATTGGTGGAGTTAGTTCTGTTTCTGTATGCAAATACACCACTTTGACTGTATGGAATGAAAATCAGCTTCTCACTTTTGCATCTTAAGTGTGTTTTACAATCCTTTTCTTCGAAATTTCGTAGACCAACTTCAGCTTCTAATAATAGCCTAGTGATTGGTAGCAAACTACTGTGGAAACTTATTTGCAATAAGCTTTATATCGAGTTTTTACTGATTCCTTTTTATTGGGCTCGTGTTAGAAAGAGTTAAGGAGTCCTGAAAAGCTCATGAGTGAGGCGAAGAGAATTGTTGATGGTGGAGCAGATCTTCTATCTAATCTTTCCAGTTACGCTGGTGTGGGTGTCACTAATGACAATGCTGCAAAACCTAAAGACAAGCCACAAGAACGGAGGCCGGGTCTTGGGCTTGCCCGTAAGAAGGCTTCATTTTCTCTGAAACCAAGTATTAGGTGATGTTCTGGGGCTTACAATATCTAAGATTTAAATTTTAGTGCATCACTGAAGGATTTATGAGTTGATTATAACAAACAATGTGCTTTTGCCTTCACTACAGTCACCCTCCAGTCAATTTGGAGCCAGTTTTAGACATGGATTCACTCCAAGATCCAGATGCCTTTTTCGATGCTTATGAGAGGACTGAAAGTAATTTTTTGGGTGTCATCTGATTTGTTATCTTCATGTATACTTTGTTTACTTGTATCTCTTTGCTTTACTGATCTCATTTTTTTACTGTTGCAGATGCCAAAAAAGAGATGCAAAAACAACTAGGTGTTAGTGTGGAAAATATAGGCCTTTATAAACCATCAAATAACGAATGCCGTCGTCGTCGACCAGGAATTTTAGGGTATGCTTGGATTTTTGCGTGTTTTATCCATTGTTTTGTGATGCAATAAACTGGTTTGTAACTGATAAAGAAATATTTATCTAGGCTGCATTACATATACGATAACTGCCTCTAAATTACAGGAAGTCATATAATTACAAGCACCGCTACTCGTCAACGCCTTCAGAAAATGATGACATGTGGATGTCCTCCCAAGAGACAGTGTCTCAGGACATTCCAAGTACACCTAAAGATGTGTTGCAGGAAAAGTTAATTGATCCTGATCCCGATCACAATCTTAGTGACGTCGAAGAAGTTGAATTGGCTGGTGAGTGGATCATGCTATAGTCAAAAGCATATTTCAGATGCTTAAGGAGTATTTATTTCTGATTCTGCTTTACGTTATCATTAAATATCATGTCTACTTTGGTCTATCAGAATCCATGAAGAAAACAGAGGGTGGAAACAATGCTATGTTGGAGGAACTGTTATCCTGTAATGATGATGATTTAGAAGGTGAGGGAGCTTTGAATATCTTGCAGGATCGATTGAAGATCAAAACTCTTGATATGGAGAAGCTGTGCTTCTTGACTGAACTGACTGATGTTGGAAGGGCTAGTGTTTTAACTTCACCAGGAAGTCTTCAAAAGCCTCGCAGGAGTTCAGTGGTTCTAGACAGTGTGCTCAAAAATTTGAATAAGAAACCTCGCATGGAACAAGAACAATTGGATAATCCAGCTAATCATCTATCTTCACCAACTCCTCCTAGAAATCCGTTTGGATCCATATCTTTATTGAAAAAGAAGATTTTGCAGCCCAACCCTCTCACAGACCCATTTTCACCACAAGAAATTGATCTGTGTCCGCACCCAAATTCTTCTCCCACTAATCCCAAGGATGAGCTACTTGGACAGGTTGATTTCCGGAAGGATTTAGGTCATGAGCTGGAATCACATGTAAAGTTTGGTCGTACTGAATCTGCAATATCTGATATGGATTCTCAACAAGTACTGGAAAATGTTGGTAGTCTGCCAGAACATTCTCTGAGTGAAAATGCAAGCATGCAAAGAGAGAGTGGCAGTACTAAGGAACATGCATCTCCTGGACAGCTCAGGGATAAGCGAGTTGGACAGGCTGATGTGCCTAAGGAGTTGGGCATGTTTAATGAGATGGAATCAAATGAAGAGCTTAATAGCACAAATTTAACATTTTGTAATTTGGATAAACATCAAGTAAATGAAAATGCTGATGGTCTTGCTGAGCAGTTTGGAGATGAGAACGCAAGCATAACAAGCATGGATGCCAACAGTATGCAAAATGAAGAACCAGATAACAGCAGTGGAGAAGCTATGAATACTAATCACAGTAAGAACCTTTTAGTATGTCTGATATGTAGCTATATTTACTTGCTCCAGAGATAGAAGAGAATCATTGTCTGTTATCAACTTTTTTTAATGTTAAATCCAACGTTGAGAAATATATACCCGTATGGCAGATGAATCAAACCCTTCTGTAGATGATAAGGAAGGCAAGGGTGATGCATCAACCAGACAACAAACTAATCCAGAACAACACGAGGTTGTTTCCCTTTTTGTTAATTTCTTTTTCTGAATCTGCGCATTTTAGAACCTGCATTTGCTATGAAAAAAGACTAGTACAGCTGTTGTATAATATCAGAGATGTGAGACAGTAATATTTGAAGATCTCGTCTTTATTATTGGAACATGATTTTCCCAGTTTATTGGCTAACATCAAAGTTCTTTCAGGTGCATGCTGCCAAGCCAAAGAGAGGAAAAAGAAAAGCTGGTGATAAACGAATCACAGATGTACACCCCATGAGGAAAAGTATTGCAGGTGTTTATTTTTGTGATCGCCTCTAATGTAACATGTACTAGCAATATTTTTTGCTTAGCTGATTCAGTATGTGCTGATGATATTGCAGATGCTGGTACATCATTTGATGATGAGGAAGGCAGGGGTGATGCGTCAACCATACAACAAATTAATCCAGAACAACACGAGGTTGTTTTCCTCTTCTGTTTTATTCCTTTTTCTTTTTTTTCTGAATCTCACATAACCTTCGTTTGCTACAAAAGACTAGTACCGTGGCCGTTGTGTAATATCAGAATTTCATGTGTGACAGTAATATGTGAAGATCTCATCTTTATTATAAGAACGTGACTTTCCCAGTTTATTGGCTAACATTAAAGTTCTTTCAGGTGCATGCTGCCAAGCCGAAGGGAGGAAAAAGAGTAGCAGGTGATAAACATATCAGAGATGCACACCCCATGAGGAAAAGTATTGCAGGTGTTTATTTTTGTGATCACCTCTGAGTAACATGTACCAGCAATATTTTTTGCTTAGCTGATTCAGTATGCTGATGATATTGCAGACGGTGGTACATCATTTGAAACTGGAGTGAGAAGAAGCAAAAGAGTTAGGACGAGACCACTGGAATACTGGAAAGGAGAGAGATTCTTATATGAACGAGTTGAAGACAGTGAGTATTTTTTGCGTTTGCATGCTCATAGGGACCCTCAACTGCTTCTGAAATTATCTGCTTCCCCATGAAACATTAACCTAACTTGTGGAGTAGTATGTAAATAACTACTAAATATAGCTCCCTGCTATCCAGAATGACTAAATTTTAGTCTTATGCTGAAGCTAACGTTTTATATGTTCAGCAGTGAATATGCCTGATTTGTGACTTTAAATCTAGATCATCAGGCAACGGTTTCTTCATTAACATATTTCTAATGTTGTAGGCTTGAAGTTGATTGGGCTAAAATACATCTCTCCGGGAAAGGGTAACGAGAACCTGAAAGTGAAGCCATTTATCTTATCGGAGAAGGTTGAATACAAGGAACTTCTTGATCTGGCAGCTCGCCATTGAGTGGGGCTAACATTTGAACCTGTACATCTTTAGTTGTATGAGAGGATTTGATTGGAGATCTCTAGCAATCTTTTATTGACTCTAGTTATGTAATGTTAAAAAATCAATCAATCAAAATGCTATAAATTTTTTACTGAAAAAACTATGCAGCTTTAAGCTATCATAGTTTTTGGATCTCCATGCCTTTTCCTTCTGAATGTATATTTCATTTGTCTTCTCTTCAACTACGTCGATCATCCATTTCACTTGGAAGTTGGAAAAATCATTATTATTTTTTTTTAGTGCTACTTCGTGTTTGAAACAACAACACACTAGTTGGTTGCCAAGAAAAAAGAAAATACCACATTAGAGATAAAAAAACAAACACAGATTGTCACAACAAAAAAGTACTACTCTTGCTTCAAAATAGTAGGAATTCAACTGCCATCACAAAATTTAGAAGCTAAACTAGCCTCACAACAAAAGTTCATCATAATCATCACAGTACCTAAAAAATCCAAATACAATACAACTCATTTATCTCATATCTTTTGTTTCTTATTGCTTTGACGATATCCTCGAAAATCCTCGGTGGTCTCAGCCGTGTTCTGCTTCTTCATCCCTTTCCTCCCTCCAAATCCATACTTCGAGTCCTTTCGTTCTCTGCCCTTCATCTTTTTATCAGATCCCTTCTTAAACTTCCCACCGCCCTTACCCCCAGACCGATCTCCCGGAGCAACTCCCGGCCTCTTCTTACCCGACCTCTGAAACGCTTTCCCGTCTTCAAACGCCAAGCTCAGGTCACCATCCTTATCATCAGCAGCGAAACCACTCTGCTTCCTCTGCTTTCTCCAGTTCTTGACAGACTCTATGTCATCCTTCTTTTGCTTAGCCCTCTCCTTCTGCTTCTGCACTTGAATTTCCTTGGCCAACTTCTTGTTATCCCGAGCCTTCCTCCTCTCCTCGGCCTCCTCCATCTTCCTCTTCTCTGCCAAGATGCGGCTCTTCACCTTCTCCATGTGCGTGTCCGATTTAACCATCTCAGCATAGTAATCGGACGGCCTGAGGAAAGGCAGGTTGACCTCCTTCGACTGGAATTTCGTAAACGCCTGCCTTGCCCCCTCTAGTGCCTGTGTGTAGAAAGCTAGCTCCCGGTTCAGATCATCATTCACATTCACCTCATTATCTTGATCAATATCGAGCGACAACTTGTGTATCCAGTCCACACTCTCTGGCCAGCAGATATCTCCAAGTTTATCGAGCAAGCCAGCTTTGTTATACACAGCAGTCTTTGCAGGCTCGCTTAACTTCACGTCCCCATCTTCGTCCGAATCAGATTCGGACTCGGAAACAACAGGATCGTCATCTTCCATATCAAATTCAGTACTATTCAGTAGTTCATCATTCTGCTTCATAGTTTTTTCTCGGTCTGTTAAATAGCAACCAAAATTCAATCATTCTACAGAGGTCAATTATAATACACCAAAAACTAAAATCAACTGGAGAGTTATCCAAATAAAGATAAATTCATGGTGCTAGCTAGATAGATTATCATAAACATCAAAACTTAACAGCTTCGTTGTGAAATCAGTGTATTAAACACATTAATTGAAAACATACAGCACTTCACAAGCTACAAAAATATCATTCCAAGCTACTTCACACGAGGAATTCATAAGAGCAACAAGCAAAACTCATTTTGAGTAAGAATTTCAAAATTGTTCACAATTGCAAAAATTGTTGAATTGCATTGAAGAGTCTTTGTTGTATTTAGAAAATAGGAAAATATGGAAGAAACTTACCTGCACACAAATTATGCAACGGAGAAGATGAAGAATTGCAGCGGCGCCGGAGAAAATTAAGAAATGAAGACGGCGGTGGGCGTATAGGGTTTTGATAGTATTTATTTGTGTGGGTTAAATTGTGAGAAGGCCTTAGTTGGGCTTCAAAAAACTGGTATGGACTTAATTAATTGAATTACCCAATTAATATAATTATTTGTCCCACTAACTTATGGTATGACTTACATATTTGTGTACTATTAAAATTAATCCACGCAATTAGCTTGATTTTAGAAATACTAAAATTAACAAAAGATTTAATTGTGATAACTGGGTTTAATTGATTTAATTCAATGGATTGTTTTATTTAATTGGATTCACTTAAATAAAATTACTTTATTTGTCTTATTTGATGGCCGTGTTATTTAATGGACTAATTATATTAGAATGAGTATGTGTTTTAAGAGAAAAAAAATAATGCAACCATGAAGAAATATGACATGTAATAATTGCAAAAATATGATTGCATTATAAACTAAGGGCTTGACTGGTAGGTGGTTCTTCTTCCTTCTCTCACGTTTGGAAGCTCTGAAAATTTTCGGCGGACCCGATAGAAAATAACCGGATTTCACTCGAATTGGAATGACTATCGACGACTGAGACAAATCACTATCGGTTGAATTGGGGGTATAAGGTTTTCTCAATTTCTCTGAAAATTTGAAAGCAAGTTTTATACATAATTTGCCCTCCCACTTCTCCAACTACAAGCACAAATCGACATCTCTTCGACCCAAAGACACGCATTGGTGGCGGTGATTTCAACTACTAGAGATAAAAATAAATCTATACATTCTTCATAGGTCTGGGGGCAAGTAATCAGAAGCACTTTACACTGTATTCTTTTTAGAGTAAAGCAATATTTTGGTACTCCTACTAAACATATAGCCGAAATACGAAGTTAGTCAAGAACATTCATTTCTTAAAAATCGAGTCCTAAACAAATGAAAACTCGTTGGATCGGTCTTTTTTATACTGTTCTATCAAAAACTAACGATCAACGGACGATTAGTGAAATTTTGACTAAATTAGAATATTAATTTATGATTAATTAAAATAAAATTATGATGGGATGAAAGAGAAGAAAAAAAGAGATAAAGTGAATTTCTTATTATTTTTATTTTCTATTTTATTTTATTTTAATTAATCATTTATTAATATTATAATTTACTTTAAAATGTCACCATCGTCCGTTGACCGTTAGTTTTTGACGGAACTGTAAAAAAAAGGACCGATCAAACGAAAAAATTCATTCGTTTAGGACTCGATTTTTAAAAAGTGAATGATATGGACCAACTTCGTATTTCGGTTATATAAGTTTAGGACCAAAATAGTACTTTAAATACTTTTTCTTTCTACCTCTTCGCACTTTGCAAATTGTTCATTAAAACTTGTGTTCAACCATAAGTGCATATTCTTGTGGGACGGAGAGAATATTTCCTTTCAAATTAAGTAAAGCATGACCCATTAATTTTCTATTGATAGATTATCGTATAACTTGTTCTTTGAGTTATACCATCACATAAAGAGTATTAATTTTGAAATAAATAAAGCATTACCCATTAATTTTCTATTGATAGATTATCGTATAACTTGTTTTTAAGTTATGCTATCACATAAAGACCCAACAGTTAGAATAAAGTCTAGTTTGCTTAAGATTAAGAATTCAAAAGCAAACTAAGTAATATTTTAAAAATCCTTGTGATGTAAGAAAATAAATAGACTAAAATGTTAGTACTACAAGTTAACATATGTCTACCTTGGCAGCAGTTAGCGTGGCGAGCTTCGTCTCCGCCAAGCTCGGTTATGATGAGAAAAATCGGCACAACTACGCGACATGGAGCGAGCAGATGCTGTGCCTTCTCAAAAGCCAGGACTTGATGGAATTTATCGATGAGACACCTCCCCCACCGGAAAACCGCGAGGACGCGTGGAGGCGGACCGATTGGTTGATCAAGGGCTGGATACTAGGCGCGTTCACCGATGATGTTATTGAAGCTGTTGTTAATTTGCCTAGCGCAAGTGCCGTGTGGATGAAGCTCAAAGACGACTTTTCTGAAACCCGGTCACCTCTACCTTCGCCTTCGCCTTCGCCTTCACCTTCGCCTCCTTGCGCCGCTGTCTCATATAAAGGTAACACCACAATAACGCCACAATGCTGTTGATTTAGACCAGGGGCGGAGCCAAGAATTTGTAGGGACGGGAGCAAATTTATCTATAAAGATAATTTAAAAACTTGTGGAGGGACATTTACTGAAAATTAAAAGAAATAAATGATATGAAAGACAATATTTATATAAGGGAGAAAATATGAGGTGGGGCAAATGCCCCTCCTTAAGCATGCATAGATCCACCCCTGATTTAGACCTATATTTATCATTCTATTGCACTTTTAAATACTTCGCCTCCGTCTACACTAAATAATTGCATATTTCCATCTTCGACTTTACATTGTATTATTACACCACATTTCTTTATAAAATAAAGTGAGACCCGTCATTTTATTTTACATCTCTTAAATCAACAACAGTAAAAATGTGACATTATTTTATAGACGGAGGAGTACTAGGAATATGATCAAAATAGAACTAATACTTAATGCATAAATGTTGAATTATCATTATTTGACAACGCTTAGTTCATATTTAGAATCCTGATTTTGAAAATATGGAGGTCATTTTAGATTGTTTTAGGTCACAGTACTTCTAAAATGAACCCTAAAAGTGACCTTCATAAACGATCTAAAAATGGTTTCATTTTTTCATAAACAGATTTTGTAAAATGAAGTAAAAATAAACTTAGTGATATCTAATAATAACATTTAATGCAATTGTATATTAGGGTGTCCACAATGGTGACCTCCTTGGCCATGCCCAAGAAACTTGGCCCTTTTAAAAAAAACTTGGCCACCACAATGGTGGAAGCCCAAGCCTCAAATTAAAATTATTTTTTTATATTTTTTGTTATATTTTAATTTAACTAGAATAAAAATTATTGGACTATAGTAATTTAAAAAAATTGCATAATTTAATAATGAGTGAATTGAAACCAAATTTTCATCGGGGGAATCATCACCTCCACCTTGCATTTTTTGATAGTATGAAAATGGTAGAGAAGGAAATTTAGGGTGTAAAAATGAGTGTGAAGTGAAAATTGGATGGAAAGATATATATAAACAAATTTCGAAAAATAAAATAAAAATTAAATCAGGGTTGGGCCGCGGCTCTCGGCCCCCTGTAGTAGAGGGGCGCGCCTCCTCGAGGCTCTAGCAGTGGGGGGCTGCGCATGAGCCACCTCCGTGCCGTGGGCCGCGGCCCTCCCACTGTGGACACTCTTAGGAATTAGTCATGTATTGACAGTGAAGGTATTGTTGATGTGGTAATAAAAATAGGAAAAAGGTGGCGTGAGGACACGGCATTGTATAGAAGTGCACTAAGAGGTGATTGGGAGACGGCTAAAAAAATTGTGCATGAAGACCCCAGTGCCATCAAACAGGAACTGGGATACAGTTCAGAAACAGCCATCCACGTCGCCGCCACCGTGAGGAAGCCGGAATTTTTGTCGAAGCTGCTGGATTTGATCTCGGATGACTCTGTATTAGCCTTAAGAGATATGCATGGAGATAATCCACTGTACGCTGCTGCAGTGATGGGGAACTACGAGGCCGCGGAAATGCTGGTCACCAGATATCCTGACTTGCTCTACCATTCAGACTGTGTTGACAGATTCCCCCATCACTTAGCAGCTTGTTGCGGTCATAAGAACATTCTTCAGTTGTTGATTTCCAAAACCAATCATAATCATCTCAACAATCCATTTGCTGGTGATGCAGGATGTGATCTTCTAGATTTGATGATTTGTGCTGACTTTTTCGGTGAGTAATTCATCAACACATATGTATAATTAATCAAGTCTTTCAAACAAATAAACTGCTAATTATATATAGTATATACACGCGTGAGCAGATATAGCATTGGAATTGGTTCACAAGTATCCTTATATGGTCAGGATGAATCCTGAGGCTATTAGTACAATTCTGGTTAAGATAGCAGAGAAGGCCACAACATTCTGTGTCGACGATCAATTCAGCTTTTGGAAACGTCTCATATACTGGTGTAAGTTGTAGTACTAATAGTTACTCCCTCCATTCCACCGCAAACAGTGGCGTATCCAGGATTTTTGATTTGGGGTGCGATACTTATATTGATTTGAAGCTTTAAAATTCGATCGATCATTTTTCTTTTCTTTTGTTAGTGGAGAATATCTTATTTAGATATTTTTGTTAATTGTAAATATTTTATATTAATATAAATATAATAATTATATAGTAGTAATAAAATTTCATGAAAGTAAATCTTTTGAACATAAATTATTGGAAGTTGCATTTACAGTAAGAAAAAAGAATATATAATAACCAAATAATTAATAAAATATTTGCAAATCTTATTAGCAAAAATATAATAACGAATATAAATTATTCAAGGAAATATTTATTATTTTTCAAATAGAAAAGAAACTATATAATAAATACAAATATAATATTGAAAGTTTTGTATTCCCTTGCATAAGAAGTTTACTTTTTATACTGGATACGCTCTTGTTCCTGGCTACGTCACTGACCACAAGTGATCAACTTTCCATTTTGAGTTGTCCACCACAAATGATCAATTTACCTTTTTAACTTAAAATACAACTTCAACCATCTCTTAGTTTATTCTCTCTTTCTTATTTTCTTCTCTCTTACTTTTTCTTCTCTCATACTTTACTTTCTCTACTTTAATTCAATATATATCATTTTCTTAATTTTTGATGGGACAAAAGGAGTACTATTTAACTCCATATTTGTCTTTGCTGAGTCATTCTTGAAATTGAAGGTATTTTGAAGATGAATATGAAGCCAAAATCATTTGACATTGAGAACCAAACTATTCTAGGTAAGTGATTCATGTCCACTTCTTACAAACATAGTATATGGTTTTGATCATCTGATTTCTTCAGATACAGAGCATCCATGGTGGCGCAAACTTGTTCTCAAATTGCACTCTGGTAATAAATACTACTCCCTTCGTCCCTAAAATTTTGTCACATTTTTTCATTTCCGTCCGTCCCACAAAATTTCTCACACTTCACTGTTTACCATTTTTGGTAGTAGCCCTCACATTCCACTAATCTATTCCTACTCACATTTTATTAAAACTAATACTTCCTCCGTCCCTGAAAATTTGTCACTTATTTCCATTTTTGTCTGTCCCTAAAAATTTGTCAACTTTCACTTTTACCATTTTTGGTAGCAGACCTCATATTCCACTAACTCATTCATACTCACATTTTATTATAAAACTAATATATAAAAATATGACCCACATGACACTAACTTTTTCAACCCACTTTCTACTACATATCTTAAAATCCGTGCCGGGTCAAATGGTGACAAATTATGGGGGACGGAAGGAGTACTTTAAAAGTACATTCTATCAACTTTTTCATCACTTTTCATTGCATTTCTTAAAACATGTGGTCAATCAAACTATGTCAATATTTAAGGGACGGGGGGAGTACTATTGCTTATTGAATTGAGGACTGCAATTTATATTATATGATATGTTTTTTTAATCATCCTATTTCCAACGTTCGGCATTAATAAGATAATGCTGCGTGAGAAAGCACTCGAGCTTGTGAAATGCTTATGCAAACACATGAAATCGTTAGACTATGATACTGCATCAGAGATTTGCCGAAAAACCATTCTAGCCGCAGTCAAAACAGGAAATCGTGATGTTGTAGAAGAAATTGTAGAGGTTTATCCTCTTGCAATTTATTTTACGGATTCTTCTGGTCAGAGTGTTATCCGCTTGGCCGTCAAGAACCGCTGTGAGAAAGTGTTCAATCTCTTGTATCAAAGCAGACCATATGACTATTCAAATGAAACCGACAATTCTGGTAACTCTATTCTTCACTTGGCCGCACGTTTGGCACCCACTCACAAGCTCAATTTAGTATCGGGCGCAGCTCTCCAAATGCAGCGTGAATTACAATGGTTTCGGGTATATTCATATTCATACATAAAATCTATAGAAAACTCGTAAGTTTATTACTCATGGTTTTTTTTGGTGTTTAAACAGGAAGCTGGTAAGTTTCTTCCTCCTCATATGAAGGAAGAAAAAA
Source organism: Salvia hispanica (assembly GCF_029641045.1). NCBI lineage: Eukaryota > Viridiplantae > Streptophyta > Magnoliopsida > Lamiales > Lamiaceae > Salvia > Salvia hispanica. The sequence continues at coordinate 27,268,953 of NC_142697.1, forward strand.
ACCATAGTGGGAAAACAGCTAAGATGATATTTACAAAACAACACAAAAAGCTAAAAAGAGAAGGAGAGAAATGGATGAAAGATACAGCAACCTCATGTACTATTGCAGCAACATTGATTGCCACCGTTGTGTTTGCGGCAGCCATCACAGTTCCCGGCGGCAACAAACAAGACTCTCCTTATCCTATCCACAACTCAACTGCGTTTACAGTATTTGCAGTTTCAGATGCAGTTTCGCTCTTTACATCCACCACTTCGCTCTTGATGTTCTTGTCCATCCACACATCGCGATATGCAGAAGAAGACTTTTTAAATGCTTTGCCCAAGCGACTATGCATCGGTCTATTCACCCTTTTTGTCTCCATCCTATTCATGATGATTGCCTTTAGTGCGACGGTGTATCTAGTGTTTGGGCGGAAGAAGTCGTGGGTTCTGTTGCCTGTGGGTGCACTATCTTGTCTGCCCATTTCTTCATTCGTGCTGCTGCAGTACCCACTTCTCAGGGATGTCATTTCTTCCACTTATGGCCATGGCATTTTCGGCAAGCAGAAGGATCGTCCATTTCCCTAACACACCACTTCAAGATATATCGTTACTTCTCTTGTATTTTTTTCATATCCGGACTCTGACACTTCATTTTATTATCTATGTTGATTTATACTATATGTTATACATGAATCTATTTTATTGTGATAATATTAGTTTTAATATGTGTGCACCTATCACAAAATAGTTTCAATAAAATCCCTATAAACATTTTCTTCTGTAAGTAATAAAAACTGATTCTATTAAAGTTCTCATATTACTCAATCGTTATCTCCTACGATAATTATAGCCCCAAATTAATTTATAGAGATAGGAGACGCCATGAACGCTCGAAAAACTGAGACAACTATGAATAAGATTATTCTTAATAAAATTAATATTACTGCTCAAGTTGCAACATGTCTTGTATAAATTGGATTGTTTGAAATAAATTCAGAGTAAAGGCCAAAACTGGTCCTGAATATGACTATTTTACGATTTTGATCCTAAACTTTATCATTTGGATTTTTTGGTCCTGAACATATGGAAATTTGATTATTTTGGTCCTCCGTCAATAGTTTCGTTAATATTTAACAGTTAACGGATTTAATCATAATTTTGACCAAATTAAGTATGTTAATTATGATTTTTAAGTCAATAATTAAAACCTTAATTATTTTAGTAAATATTAATTTAAAATCAGAAATATTTAATAGAATTAGGGTTCTTATTTCATTTCCTCACATCGTGTTTACGGAGCAGCGTTCAACTTTCAGCTTTCATCTTCCTTCCTTCCTCTCATCTTTCATCTTCTTCCTTCCTCTTCCTCTCAAACCCTAGTTATGGAGCGTTCAACTTTCAGGAAAGGGTCCGACGAGAGTGGCGGCGGTGGATTTGACCTGCGATTCCTATACGAGTCTTACAATTGCAAGAAACTTGCTTCACTTCATATCGGAGATGGTGGTTGCGGTCGATTCTCAGTAGGAGGCGGTGCTTGAGGTCGATTCTCAGTCGGATTCGATTTTGAGAGGCAGGTGCTCTTCCCCTTCCCCTCCCCCTTCTCGTTCTCTTTCTCCTTCTCCTTCTCCTTCTCCTTCTCCTTCTCCATATAGGGTTTCTTCGTTCGGACAATAAACTAGGGTTAGACGACAACAAGCTTAGCTCACTGGTCGCCGCTCGGAGAACGGCGCCGTCGAACTTGAAGGGAGAGAATGAGCTTTTGAATCACTGCCTGAAGCTATTTCTTACTCTTTATTTTATTTTTTAATATTATTTATTAGGTATTTAATATGACATATCATTAAAATAATTAAGGTTTTAATTATTGACTTAAAAATCAGAATTAACATACTTAATTTGGTCAAAATTATGACTAAATCCGTTGACTGTTAAATATTAACGGAACTATTGACGGAGGACCAAAATGAACAAATTTCCATATATTTAGGACCAAAAAATTCAAAAGAAAAAGTTTAAGACAAAAATCGTAAAATGGTTATATGTTCAGAACCAGTTTTGGTCTTTATTCATAAATTTACCAGTTTTGGTCTTTATTCATAAATTTATGCAAGATTAAGCACTTTTGGCAAAATATATGGAATGGACCAATAAAAAATAGAACCCAATTGCAAACCGTATTTTATTAGCCTCATTTCGGCCCATTTGTCACTCTAGGTATTATCTGTATGATAACTTGTTTTTTTTGCCCATTTCTGATTTTCATCTTCGCAATTTTTGGCATTGCATAATTGTATAATATAAATATAAATATTTATGTAAGCAACATTTTCGTTTAATTCACGTCATCATTATTTGTTTAATTTATAAAAGTAAGAAGGAGCATTTTCCAACCTAATGCAATACTACTAATTTTCCTTTTATGTAAAAGTAAGAAGGAGCATTTTCCAACCTAATGCAATACTACTAATTTTCCTTTTATGTATAACTGCTCCAAAAAGCATGAACTTTCCAAAAAGTTTGGTATTTCTCACCAACTTAAAATGTTGCACCAAAAATCACGAACTTTGCCGGGTTGTGCAAATTTCCCATCCGACCCGACCCTGTAGTTTTCTGTCAAAAATTTATCCAACGTGGCACAACTCCGGTATGACCTGACAAATCGTCAATATAACATTTAAAACGACAACGTTTTATTTTTGTTTATTGAACTAAATTAAAAATTAGGAATTCACTCCCTTCCTACGATTTCACGATTTCACTCTCATCGCGGAGAAGTTTCTCCGTCCATCCCGTCGCGATTTCAACATCAACTGAAAACGAGGTTAGTTTTTTGGAAAGACATTGTCGAATTCATATTTGAATTCGATTTAGGGTTCTATTCGAATCGAATTTCTGGGTTCAATTCCAATGTGGGTTCAATGTGATGCTACTTTTTATGCTGAATTGGAATCGTATATCTATTAGAATTGTGGGTGTAATTGGAATTTGATTTAGGGTGTAATGCTGAATTGTTGGTGTAATGTTGAATTGGGGGAATTTGAATGGTAATTGTATTCCTATTCTGTTGAATTTAGGGCGACAATTCGACCTTGTATGCTGATTTTGGCATGAACATAGATAGTTGAACAAGTTGAATTCGGCCAGATAGTTGAATTGGTTTGCATTTGAGTTTAAATATTTTGCATTGGCCATAAATTTGATGAGCACAAATAAGTTTGCAGATTTGTTGAGTTAGAATTGAATTGGAGTCTGCCACTGTCCAATAACTATAATTTGAGCATAAATTTGATCTGTTTTGGTTTAGGTTCTCCACGTCATCAAAGTGAGTAACTTCGAAATTTCCCCCTAATGCAGGTATTGTCGTGCAATTCCTACTCTCATATACCATTGCATTTATTTTTTTCTTAATTTTTGGACACACTGTTGAACTACTTTCAGCTGCTTCAATCTCTACAGCTTTTCTATACAACCTCTCCATAAGTGTTATTCTCATCTCCTCAAGCATGTCTATTATATGTTTATTTCTAGCCTCCAAAATGTATGCATTGAAACACTCACAGACATTATTGAGAATAGCATCAGAGTATTGTGTGGAGGTGATGAAGGCCTTACAGAATTTACTCGGGTTCCTGTCCATTAAATCAGCAAATGCTTGCCCATCTTCATTCTCTAACTCCTTGCATGCCAAGTCATACTCCCGCATGTAGGTGCTTCTAGCAAGCTTCCAAAAAAGCTGCTTCAGTTTAGGACCCTTGTGAACTTTTTTCCAATTGGCATAGATGTGTCTTGCACAATTTCTATGCTCTGCCAATGGGATAAGCTCCTTGACTGCATTCTCAAGCCCCTACAATCATAAATATTTGTGTAAGTTGTAATTTAAGTATTTAGTTAATGCAAAAGTAAAGTGTCAGTTTAGATCATACCTTTTGCTGATCACTTATAATAGTAACTCCAACTCCTTCACCCAAGTTCAGCTCTTGCACTAGAATGTTAATGAACCAACTCCAACAAACCTCGTTCTCAATTTCAACTACTGCCCAAGCTATAGGATACATTTGATTATTCCCATCAGTTCCCACCGCAGATAACAGTATGCCACCCAAGTAAGTCTTCAAGAAAGCCCCATCCAGTCCAATCACCCTCCTACACCCCTCCTTGAAACCCTTTCTTAAACCACTAAATCCAATGTACATTGACTTGAACACAGCACCTACATCCACATGTACCTCAAACCTACCTTCTTTGTCAGCTCTACTCAACTCAAGTACATAGCTCCTCAACTTGGCATAATGATCTTCCACTGATCCCTTCAACAAATCAATAGCTTTTCTCTTTGAATGGTATAGCTTCCACCTTGTGGCCTCAACAGCATACCTCTGCATTAGATCCCTGCCTAAATCTTTACAACTCATATTTGGTTTAAGCTTAAAGACATGAAAGTATTTTCTAGCAATCCAGTTGGATGTAGCAATTTTATTTCTCATTGCCCTAGGACAAGTGTGAACCCCATTCTGATTTTTCATTAAAAAGACTCCTGTCTTCGTCACTCGACTCCCAGATATCATCCATTTACAAGGACTCAAACAACCTGCTTCAAGTTGCTTCTTAGTTGCTCTTTTAAAATGAATTTGCCATCCATTCAACACTGCATTATCTGTCAGTGCGTCTCTAGCTTGGTGCCCATCAATAAATCCCATACCAGCACTGAATGTGAGAACCTTATGATCACATTTTGGATCATACATCACTTTAACATGTCGTTGTTTAGATCGTCTCCCTTCATCTTCAAAATCAGTGGAATCAGAGTAAATATCATCCTCTTCAGAATTTTCATATTCAGACACGTAATCACTCTTTTGTCCTCCATTGACTATCCCCTGGAACATCTCATCAGTTATTACAAAGGGCTTCTTTCTCTCTTTCATCTTCTTTCTGCATTGTGCATATTCTTCATCCTCAGCCACTAGCTCATCGGCTTCCATTTCATCATCAGTCTCCTCATCATCAGTTGATGGTATATAACTGCCATCACAATCACTCTCATTCTCACCTTCTCCCAAAACCTCATTACCTGATCCAACTCCCTCATGTCCAAGACCACTCAAATTGTTCTCCACAGAACCACTCATATTATTCTTCTCCACAGAACTACTCATATTCTCCTCTACAGATTCACTCAAACTCTTACTCCCACCTTCACCAGCATTATTATCCACAGTTGTGGCCATTGTCTTACTCACAGATTCACTCATCTTCTTATTAAATGTTTCACTATCATGCTTCTTAGTAGACTTGACCACCCTCTCACTACCACTTCTACCTCTACCAAATGATATAGCAACACTCTTACTAACACTTTCAACAAGCCTCTTCTCCACTGATTGAACCACATTTTCTCCCACATTTTTTTCAATCACAGTCTTACCCTTGCTCGTAGAAGTGTTATTTCTAATTTTTGTGGCAGATTCAAAGTGACTCTTTTCAACCACACTCTTACTATTTTTTCAACCTTTTCCACTACCCTTTCTCCCATTCCCACACTCCCACCAACAACATATATGCTACACATTCTGTTAAAACTAACACTTAGATTAGCAGATAGCATCTCCATCACCTCCTTATCACTTTTTATATCTACGTGGGTTGCTGACGTAGAATTTACAAAGGTGAGTTTGCTCCATGTGTGAATCCCTATATTATTCAATTCCTCAACCAAGTCAAAATACCCAAATCTATCTGGGTCTAGATCACTTGCCTGAGCCATTCCACCACCAATGTATTTCTGAAACTTGCCATTTGGAATGAAATGTCCTCCATGATGAATATAGAGGCCAAAAACGTCGTCTCTGAACAAATTCAAATTCCAGATTTAGAAACTGTACACAAACTATATTTATCACAAATGTAAAAAAAAAAAAAAGAGATATTTGGCAGGAGAGCTAATCAAACTATATTCAATGAAGCTGAATTACAGAATGCACTTAGTCCCCTCAAAGGGGTCACTGCTATCCATGATTAAATGTAGTAGGAGTACTTTGTTCAGTGAAGCTGAATTACAGAATACACTTAGTCCCCTCAAAGGGGTCACTGCTACCCATGATTAAATATAGTAGGAGTATGTAAGTTTCATGATGACACTGATATAATTAATTTTTGCATACTGCAATTTATGATCTATTAGTGATGCATCCATTTATTCTGGCACCTACTGACATTTTCCTATGGAGGGACAAGAAACTAAGATTTGAAAGTGGAAACAAAGAAGAAACTAAAGTAAACAAAAATGCCTCTCAAAAGTCATACTTCCAGATTCATACGATGCAAACACATATTTAGTAAACAAACAGTAAAGTGGAAACAAAGAAGAAACTAAAGTAAACAAAAAACCGGTGAATCAACTTCTAGATTCATACAATTCAAATTGAGAAAACTGAATCGAGCAATCTGAGTACAATTGAGCAACGAATTTAAAACGAAATGCATAACTTACGGAGTTGGCGGCGCCATCGGAGGTTGCGGTCGCCGTCGCCGTCGCGGTTGCCGTCACAGTCGAGGTCGCCGCTGCTGAGCAGAAGATAAGATTCAGAAGTTGAAGTTTAATTTTTAATGTTAGGGTTTTCCTGATTTTTGTCTTAGTCGTTTTTGCATCTTCCAATTCCAATTTGGGGGTGGGTGAAAGGGGGGTTATGTTAGAAGAATTTTTTTAAATTTTTTATTTTTATTTATTCCATGTCATTGTACATATCAGCATCCACGTCAGACATATACACACGTCAGCAATCTACTTCGCCGGAAAACCCGACTTGGGAAATCGGAGCACGTTGGCAAAGTTCGTGATTTTTGGTGCAACATTTTAAGTTGGTGGGAAATACCAACTTTTTGGAAAGTTCATGCTTTTTGGAGCAGTTATCCCTAATATAAATATAAATATTTATGTAAGCAACATTTTCGTTTAATTCACGTCATCATTATTTGTTTAATTTATAAAAGTAAGAAGGAGCATTTTCCAACCTAATGCAATACTACTAATTTTCCTTTTATGTATAAGTAATCCAACAAAATCTAACAATGTTGAACTATATACTCCCTCCGTCCGCAAAAAAGGCCATATTTACCATTTTCTATTGTCCACAAAAAATAGACCAAGTTTAAAAAAGGACTCCACATTTGCTACCTAACACAATTAAACACTACTAATAATATGGACCACACATTCCACTAATTAACTCTACTTCTCTCATACTTTACTAATTTCACATTAAAACCCGTGTCATTCTCAATGTGGTCTAATTTTCGTGGAAGGAGAGAGTATATTGATTTCCAAGATATTGCAGTTCTTGGAAATTAACGGGGGCTATAATTGTTAAGGCTTGTTTTATTAGACTTTTTAAAATTAGATATTATAGCAATAAATCATAAAATTGTAATTATATTTATAAAATTATTAGTAATTAATCTTTTATTAGGGGCTACTATAAACTGAAATAAAAGAAAAAAAATATCCCCATAGAGGCCCAAGCTAGGATGAGGAAAATCTTGATTCCTTCAACTAGCTAAACTTTTTCCTTTATTGATATCTCAAAATTGACCCTTCACAACGTTTGAGCAACACTTGATTAATATAGTTGGCATATACCCTGCAGGCCTCAAATTGACATTAATTAGTTTAATTATTTAACTGATCCATTTTTATTTTATTTTGTATACATGTTTCATTACGTTGGATGTTGCATAAATATTGGGCCAGAACATTCATGAAAAAAAAAATCCAGGTAACGTGCAAGGAATGGGTAGCGCGTCGACCTTCCCAGTTCCCACAATCCCGTTCACCAGTTGACGTTGCGGCGAGCTCTCCTCCTCCGCATTCCATTGCCATGGCTAACCAAGTTAACAACGCCGGCCAACCTTTACTATATATATAAAGAAGGTTAATTAACTAATCATAGTTATTAATGGCGATGAACAGGAAATTAAGGAGTGGCAAAAGGATATGGTCTTTTTAGAGAAGCTGATGATTATATAATATAATGTTTATATGATCATCAGATATGGCGTTGGATTTGGTTGGCAAGTATGAAGTATCCCAATCTGGAATGAAACAAATAGGGTCCATTCAGATATTTGATTTATGTGTTATCTTATTTTTTAATTTACCGCATAAAAATAATACTGTATAAAAATCAATACTACCAATTTTAACTAGCATTTTATCTCTGTAATGTGTTAGCTACGGCCCATTTTAATTTTGTTTCAAGTATATATTATCCAAATGACAAAATAGTTATTTGGCCCATATGGCCATACCATAATTATATGTGTCTATTTATATGTATATTCATCTATTTTTCTGGCATCAAAATTGTGGATATTCATTTGCGGGATCTGAAGATTAAAATTTTTGTTTCATTTCATAATAACATTGCTTTTACATGTCATAAATTTCAAATATTTGATCTTAATTATATGTTGCATAACTGATCATTCACAGACTTTAAAATATAATTCAACAGACCAACATATGTGGGAAATCTGCACATCAAAAAAGAGTAAAGACACACAGTGAATCTAAAAAAGCACAAATTTACCCATTTAAAATATTTATCTGTGATCCTAATAAAAGCAGAAATCCACGTACTCCCTCCGTTCCCTCATAGTTGATGCGGAATTTTTCGGCACGGAGTTTAAGAAATGAATGTTGAGTGTGTTAAATAAATACATAAAAAAGTAAGAAAGAGAAAAAGGTTGAGAGAATAAAGTAAAAAGTGAATAAAGTAGAGAGAATAGAGTAAGAGAGAGTAAAGTAAGAAAGAGGAAAAAGTTACTATAAATGGAAATGACTCAACTATGAGGGAACTTCCCGAAATGAAAAAATGACTCAACTATGAAGGAACGGAGTGGGTACTATTTAAGAATACTCCCTCCGTCCGTGAATAGGAGTCCCGGTTGTATTGGGTGCAGTTTTTAAGAAAAATTTGAGTGCAATAATTTAAGTGTGTGATAGTGGAACGTGGGACCCATTTATATTATTATTTGCTTTATTCTTTGGAATAATGAAATCAAACATTAAGAGAGAGAGTGAGAAATTGCAATCAAAGTGGATTAAAATTAATTGCAGTTTCTAAATTAAGGGAAAAGTGGGGTCATTTCTTATACTCCCAAGATAAAATGTCTAACCGGGACTCCTAATGGCGGACGGATGAAAATGGCCAACCGGGACTCCTATTCGTGGACGGAGGGAGTATAATTTTTAGAAAAACGCGGAGCGACGATTACAATGTCGGAATCTACACATTAAAAAATTAAAATAGTCACTTGTATTCCTAAAAAAGCAGAAATCGAATCATTTGAAAAGGATTTGTGATCCTAAAAAACATAAATGTATTTCTAATTTTTTTTAATGGTTGGTGATTTGGTTCCATTATTACTATACGTGAAATTCTCTTGCCCTTTCATTCTCGTTTAGAACTAATTTCAATACAAAGTTCAATCAGAAAAAGCTAGGTAATCTTCGATTAAACATATGGATTATATTGTAGTATGACAAAAGAATAATTCTACATACGCAGTTAACATTCTCAAAATTTGATTATATTTCTCTACAATAGAGGGATCCCACATGCCCTGGGCCTATAAATTTGTTTCTTTTGTTCTCATTACTCTAATTAATTAAGGTTAATATTTTAATCTAAGTCATATATCTTTCATATAATACTAATTAAAAATTCAATATTATGATTATATAATAGGAGTACTATATATTAAATTTTAAAATAAAGTAAAGCATTAGGCACATAAAGACTCTGCAGTTAGAATAAAGTCTAGATTTGCTTCGGATCGGATTGAAATGTTGGCAATCCTAATAAGTTTGGAGATAACCCACTGCACACTGCTGCAGCGATAGGAAACAACCGGGCCGGGGCTGCGGAGATGCTGTCAACAGATATCCTAACTTGCTCTACCTTTCAAACATTTATAACTATTTCCCCCATCACTCAGCAGCTGATTACGGCCATAACAAAATTCTCCGGTTGTTAATTTCCAAAACCACTATTGCTTAATGTGAGTATTAACATTGTGAAATGTGCATATTCCACTAGTCCACGCAAGTGCAAATTGGTCTCCAATCCATAGTAAAAATGTTCTATTAGCTTTATTTACACACTATTACTACCAAAATAATACTATTTCCTCCGTTCTTTAAAAATATGAATTTTTGAAAAAGTACGATTTGATAGAGTAAGAAAGAGTAGAAAAGATAAAACTGATCGAAGAACTATTATTGTAGAATGAGTTTCATTTTGTTAGAGAAAAAAAATCAGGGCAAATAACATGGGATATATGGAGTACTATAATAACTATACCACATGCTATGGCCTATAGATTTGCCTTCTTTTGTCGCATTAATTAATTAAAGTTCAATTCCAATTAATTGCAGTCAATATCCTAATCTAGCTTAGATAATAGTAATAATTTTGAAATAAAGTAAAGCATTACCCATTAATTTTCTATTGATAGATTATCGCATAACGTGTTCTTTAAGTTATACCATCACTTAAAAGACCCGACGGTTAGAATAAAGTCTAGTTTTTGCTTAAGATTAAGAATTCAAAAGCAAAGTAAGAAATATTTAAAAAAAAAAAACAAAGCTTTGTGATCTAAGAAAATAAATAGACCAAAATGTTAGTAGAACAAGTTAACTAGTTGGCTTCAAATCATAGTGACAACATATGGCTACCTTGGCATCAGCTAACGTGGCGAGCTTCGTCTCCGTGAAGCTCGGTCGTGACGGACTTGATGACCAATACAACTACGAGACATGGAGCGAGCAGATGTCGTGCCTTCTCGAAAGCCAGGACTTGATGGAATTCATCGATGACACACCTCCCCCACCAGAAAGCCGTGACGACAAGTGGAGGCGGACCGATAGGCTCATCAAGGGCTGGATTCTTGGAGCGCTCAGCGACGAAGTTATTAAAACTGTTGTTAATTTGCCTAGCGCAAGTGCTGTGTGGATGAAGCTCAAAGATAACTTTTCTGAAACCCGATCACCTTCGCCTTCGCCTCCACCTCCCCCGCCTTTCGCCGCCGTCTCTTATAAAGGTAACAACACAATAACGCCACAATGCTGTTGATTTATACTTATATATTTATTGCACTTCTAAATACTTCCCCTAGGTCCACACTAAATAAGTGCATATTTCTACTTTCGACTTTACACTGTATTGTTACACCACATTTCTTTATAGTCATTTTATTTTACATCTCTTAAATCAACAACAGTAAAAATGTGGACATTATTTTATGGATAGAGGAGTACTAGGAATATGATCAAAATAGAACTAATTCTTAATGCAGAAATGTAGAATTATCATTATTTGACAACGCTTAGTTCATATTTAGAATCCTGATTTAAAAAATATATGGAGGTCATTTTAGATTGTTTTAGGTCATAGTACTTCTAAAATCAACCCTAAAGACCTTAGTAAAATGAAGTAAAAATAAACTTAGTGATATCTAATAATAACATTTCTGCAGTTGTATATTAGTCATGTATTAATAGTGAAGGTGGTAATAAAAATAGGAAAAAAGTGGCGTGAGGACACGAAATTGTACAAAAGTGCACTAAGAGGTGATTGGGAGACGGCTAAAAAAATTGTGGATGAAGACCCCAGTGCCATCAAACTGAGAATGGGCTTCAATTTAGAAACAGCCATCCACGTCGCCGCCACCGTGGGGAAGCCGGAATTTTTGTCGAACCTGCTGGATTTGATCTCGGATGACGACTCTGTATTAGCCTTAATAGATAAATTTGGAGATAATCCACTGCACTATGCTGCAGCGATGGGGGACTACGAGGCCGCGAAGATACTGGTCACCAGATATCCTGACTTGCTCTACCATTCAAACATTTATGGCTATTTCCCCCATCACTCAGCAGCTGATTTCGGTCACAGGAAAATTCTTCAGTTGTTGATTTCCAAAACCAATCATAATCATCTCAATAATCCATTTGCTGATGGTGGAGGACGTTTTCTTCTAGAATTGATGATTTGTGCTGACCTTTTCGGTGAGTAATTCATCAACATGTATGTATAATTAATCACTCTTTTAAACAAATCAACTGCTAATTATATATACACATATGAGCAGATATAGCATTGGAATTGGTTGACAAGTATCCTTCTATTGTCACGGTGGATCCTCGTCGGTCTATTGGTCCAGTTCTTGTTAGAATAGCTAAGAAGGCCACAACATTCTGTGTCGATGATCAATTCAGCTTTTGGAAACGTCTCATATACGGGTGTAAGTAGTACTACTAATTAATTGGTCGCACTTTTCATTTTAGGCAGTAAACTTTGGATTAATTTTTTGGTATAATTAAATTAGTTTTTTTAGATCACTAAATAAAGGAACACTTAACTTACGTAAACATAATTAATTAAATACTTTAATTCTTACTTAAAATAGAAATAGTGTAAGTAGTTTGGGATGAGCCGAAATAGAAAAGTGCAAGTAACACGGGACAGAGGAAGTACTATTTAACTCCATATTTGTGTTTGCTGAGTCATTCTTGAAATTGAAGGTATTTTGAAGATGAATATGAATCCAAAATCATTTGACATTGAGAACCAAACTATTCTAGGTAAGTGATTCATGTCCACTTCTTACAAACATAGTACTTATATGGTTTTGATCATCTGATGTCTTTAGATACAGAGCATCCATGGTGGCGCAAACTTGTTCTCAAATTGCACTCTCGTGGAGTTATCAAATACTTGGGTAATAAATACTACTACTACTGTTACTTATTGAATTGAGGACTGCAATTTATATTACTATATGATATGTTTTTTAAATCATCCTATTTCCAGCGTTTGGCATTAATAAGTATCATGAAAAGATAATGCTGCGTAAGAAAGCACTCGGGCTTGTGAAATGCTTATGCAAGCACATGGAATCGTTAGACTATGATCTTGCATCAGGTATTTGCGAAATAACCATTCTAGCCGCAGCCAAAGCAGGAAATCGTGATGTTGTAGAAGAAATTGTTGAGGTCTATCCTCTTGCAATTTATTTTAGGAATTCTTCTAGTCAGAGTTTTATCCACTTGGCCGTAAAGAACCGATGTGAGAAAGTGTTCAATCTCTTGTATCAAAGCACAACATACGACTATTCAAATGAAATCGACAATTCCGGTAACTCTATCCTTCACTTGGCCGCACGTTTGGCACCCACTCACAAGCTCAATTTAGTATCGGGCGCAGCTCTCCAAATGCAGCGTGAATTAGAATGGTTTCAGGTATATTCATATTTATACATAATATCTATAGAAAACTCGTAAGTTTATTACTCATGGTTTTCTGGTGTTTAAACAGGCCGCTAGTAAGTTTATTTCTCCTTATATGAAGGAACAAAAAAACCATAGTGGGAAAACCGCTAAGATGATATTTACAAAAGAACACAAAAAGCTAAAAATAGCAGGAGAGAAATGGATGAAAGATACGGCAACCTCATGTACTATTGCAGCAACATTGATTGCCACTGTTGTGTTTGCTGCATCGATCACAGTTCCCGGCGGCAACGAACCAAAGTTTGGTTATCCTGTATTCCACAATTCAACTGCGTTTACAGTATTTGCAGTTTCAGATGCAGTTTCGCTCTTTACATCCACCACTTCGCTCTTATGTTCTTGTCCATCCACACATCGCGATATGCAGAAGAAGACTTTTTAAATGCTTTGCCCAAGCGACTATGCATCGGTCTATTCACCCTTTTTGTCTCCATCCTATTCATGATGATTGCCTTTAGTGCGACGGTGTATCTAGTGTTTGGGCGGAAGAAGTCGTGGGTTCTGTTGCCTGTGGGTGCACTATCTTGTCTGCCCATTTCTTCATTCGTGCTGCTGCAGTACCCACTTCTCAGGGATGTCATTTCTTCCACTTATGGCCATGGCATTTTCGGCAAGAAGAAGGATCGTCCATTTCCCTAACACCACTTCCACCACTTTTAGATATCATCATTACTTCTCTTGTTTTATTTTTCATGTCCGGAATCGGCCACTTAATTTAACATTGTTGGAAATAAATATGAGAGTCTCAAGATTGTGGGAAAGAGTACCTTTGGAGTCTCAAGGGAATATATAGTTATTATGGTAGAGTCCCAAGTTCATAAGTCCCTAAACACATTTACTTCTCTAGTCCTATAAATAGAGATGTACAATGTATCACAAAGAACAATTCAAATCAATCAAAATGTAGTCTTCAAGAGTTCTTGAGTATTATTTTCCGCATTTTATTTTTCAACATGGTATCAGAGCAGGTTCGATCCCTCGCATGGATCAATCTGTCTCTATAGCAAAAAAAAAAACTCCCAAATATACAGGAGAATCTACCCAAGTATACCAAACAACTATGAAAATTTTGGGTTCAACCCAAAAAAAATGCTACCCAGAAATTAAAGGTCGTGGTCATCGTCAACGCAGAAGAGCCGGAGACGGGGATGCACAATGGGCAGCGAAGTGCCCACTGATGATTGAGCAAATGCTTGAAACTTGAGCGACAACAGCGTCGCGGTAGGAACAGAGACGGCCTGAGGGCGTCGCAGCGGCTCTGGCTGCGAGGAGGTTAGGCGAAGGCAGCAAGGCGAGACTCTGTGCCAGCAGCGCAGCGGCGGAGACTCAGCAACCAGTTACTGCTCAAGTTGTCGGGAACGCATTTGTGTCGCAGTATTATCACATATTGCATCAGTCACTAGAGCTTGTTCACAAGTTTGAGGAGGATGACTCCATGAACTTAACCACCATTATGCAAGCCCTCAACCAAAAAACTGTTTTGCTCCATTCAATGATGGAGAAGATGCTGATGGAACAGCCACGGCCAAACTCTTAATCTCCGAATCAAGGAGAGAATCGCCAAGGAAGAGGCGGAACAACCAACGTCTATGCGGTGGCGAGGGGGAGAGAGATAGCGTCGCCACACAGTCGATGTGAAGCTCATGGTGGTCTACCAGAGAGGTGGTCGCCGAGCAAGAAAGAGCAACCGGCAACGGAGAGTCTTGCCATAACACCAAAAAGAATGACACAATGAAGAGGGCACAAGCCCACAAGAATGAGTGATAAATCGTCCAGCCGAGGGGAGAGAAAGCACACAACCGAAGGATTACTCTTCGAACTGCGGAAAGAACCATCTATGGAAGAACAGCCACAGTCAAGAGTCGTTGTTGGTTGCTAATTGAGTGGCGCCGCCCAACCGCCATGGAGAGAAGTAAACAGGGGGAGAAGATGTATCCAACTGAACAATCATGTTGGTGAATCTGCCGTGATGAGGGAAATCTGCCGTGATGGGGGCAAGAGGAGAAACCGAAGTGAAAGAGTGACCGGAGAAGTCTCACCGCTGGCTGTTGGTGATGCAATTCGTGAAGGGACGACGACAACTGATCTAATAGCCGAGAAGAAGAGGCTGCTCGAAATAGTGAGAATTCTGGAGAGAAAGGGAGCTGCTCAGATAGGCCTGTGAGGGAAAGCAGAGTACACTCCAGCCTATTTCACGATGAAAAGGATAGGCAATCACTGATGGTCGAAGGAGGCCCGATCCCGAACTGAACGGATAACAGAGATGAGGCCGAAAACCTCCACCCAGGAAGAAGGAAGGAAGAGATAAGTCAAGCTGCCGCGACAGTCCTCGGAGAAGAGAGAAAAGCTGCCATCGAGGGCAGCCGTGTGAAGACCCTCACGCTCGAGGTGGTGAAGGCGACAATCCACCGCCATCCAATGGCTGTAATCCGACCACAAAAACGGCTCAATTCCGAGAGATTCTGATCAGCGCAGTTCAGATAGAAGGGAGTGGTGGCACGATTGGTGAAGAGCAGCTGCGACCTCGGCTTTGGAGGCCACTAATGTCAGGATAAGGGAGATGGCTCGGATAATTCCGCGCCCGGAAATCAACAAACATGGTCATCATCAATCAGAGACGTACTGGAGAAGGGAGATGCATAATGCGCGGTGAAGCGTCGTCCACCGAACAAGTAGCGGCAAGTTGTTGTTGGAGGTGAGAATAGAGAGAGAAGAAAAAGAAGGCGCCGTTGTCAATTTGGGTTTGCAAGAAAATTTGGGCTTGCCTTATTGGGCTCAGATGAATTTGAGGCTGAATGGGCCAAGAATAGCCTTCCAAAAATGAATGAAATTGGCTCATGGTTTGAGCCGTGAATGAAACTGGCTCATGGTTTGAGTTGGGAATGAAATTGGCTCATGGTTTGAGCTGGAATGGACCGAGAATGGTCTGGAATTAACTCCTCAACATGAGTCAAAACAGTTAGAATGGCTCCTAATGACATGAGCTAAAACTGTCGAAGATGGCTCCTAATGGCACGAGCTAAAACTGCCAAGATGGCTCCTAATGGCACGAGCTAAAACTATCTAAGATAACTCCTGGTTACGAGCAAAAAACTGTCTAAGAAGGCTCCTTGACAAGAGTTAAAACTGTTAACAGAAAATTGAAGAAGCTCCTTGACACGAGTTAAAACTGTCAACACAAAATTGAAGAAGTTCCTTGAAATGAGTCTAAACTTTCAATGGTGAAGAGCTCCTTGATAAGAGCCTAAACTTTCAACAAAGAAAAATGAAGAAGCTCCTTGAAACGAGTCTAAACTTTCAATGAAAAACAAAATTTTTTTGACACGAGTATAAACTATCAATGATGAATTGAAGAAGCTCTATGATACGAGCATAAACTGTCAATGAAAAGTGAAGAACTCCTAAATACGAGTATAAACTATTTATCAAAGTGAAGATCGTGCAAGTTAAGTATCGAAAAACTCGATACTCAACTTGAGGGGGAGTGTTGGAAATAGAATGTGAGAGTCTCAAGATTGTGGGAAGGAGTACCTTTGGAGTCTCAAGGGAATATATAGTTATTATGGTAGAGTCCCAAGTTCATAAGTCCCTAGACATATTTACTTCTCTAGTCCTATAAATAGAGATGTACAATGTATCATAAAGAACAATTCAAATCAATCAAAATGTAGTCTTCAAGAGTTCTTGAGTTTTATTTTCCGCATTTTATTTTTCAATAAACATCATATATTAATATCTATGTTGATTTGTGTGTTATCCATGAATTTATTTTATTGTGACAATATATTAGTTTTAATACGTGTATACCTATAAGAAAATAGTTTCAATAAAATCCCTATAAACGTTTTCTTCTGTAATTAATAAAAAGTGATTCTATCAAAGTTCTCATATTACTCAATCATTACCTCCTAAGATAATTATAGCCCCAAATTAATTTATAGAGATAGGAGACGTACGCCATGAACTCCCGAAAACCTGTGACAAGATAGGAAATAATGAAAAAGAACAAGCAAAAAGACTAAGAAAATGGGGTGTTGATTTAAAAAAAATGTTTACCATCAATACATATTTTTTCACTATTTAACTGAGAACTATATATAATGAGTAAAATGAGGGCTATGAATAAGATTATTCTTAATAAAATTAATATTGTTGCTCAAGTTGCAACATGTGTTGTATAAATAGGATTGTTTGAAATAGATTTATGCAAGACTAAGCACTTTTGGCAAAATATATAGAATGGACCGACCAAAAATAGAACCCAATTGAAAAAGGTATTGTATTAGCCCTCATTTTGGCCCATTTGTCACTTTATTTTTTCTTGGTATTGTCTGTATGATAATTTAGTTTTTTTGGCCCATTTCTGATTTTCATCTTCGCATTTTTTGGCATTGTATGTAGTCGTATTATATAAATATAAATATTATGTAATCAACATTTTCGTTTAATTCACGTATCATTATTTGTTTAATCTGTAAGCAACTATTGATTTCCAAGATATTGCAGTTCTTGGAATCTAAGTATCCAATATTGGATATTAATGGGGGCTATAATTGTTGGCTTGACTAAAAATATTACTCCATCCGTCCGCGAATGGGAGTCCCGTTCTTCTATTTTAGTCCGTCCGTGAAAAGGAGTCCCGGTTCACTTTTATCTTAAATGGTAATAGGGTCCCACCTTCTACTAACTCATTCCACTCACATTTCATTTAAAACTAATACTCCATATAGATGGGACATCTATTCCACTAAATTTTTTACACCCACTTTTTATAACATTTCTTAAAATTCGTGTCGCCCATAAATGAGACTCATAATGGCGGATGGAGGGAGTACTTAGAAGGAAGTTGGCTTGACTCACAGTGATTTGAACGTTTATATTGAGTTGGATAAAATTCTAATGATGAATGTTTATATTGAGTTGGATAAAATTAAATATGAACATGCTAATAACTCGAGAGTTTAAAAATATAGACATTTTGTTAAAGTTGTGTAATTGTTCAATTAAATTTGTGCTCCTTGTTTCAATATTTAAATGCTGACTAGGAGCCTACTTTATTTCCACTTTGTGATGTGATTGCTTAACCTTGGGTATTAACAGAAATGAGCATATTGCACTACTTAGGCAAGTACAAATTGGTCTCCAATCTTTGTAGAGTTATCAATCACTTAGGTAATTAATGAAAATATTATTATATTCATAGTTTCCATCTCATTCAGTTCGTTATAGCATTGTTGTTAATCTTTCTGATCGTCAGCGTTTTAACTTTAGACTCATCATCATCCAATTCACCAAAGCTCTGTTATTAGCCGTGCTGCTACATCAAAAACAAATTCATTTTATATATATATAAACTCTTTCCTTTAACTTTTTTTGAGTTTGTATTACGTCCGGCCAGTGTTTATCTTGTATCTAGTTTCACAACACAATTTACGTACTCCTTCCTTGTTGATTACCTTCATGGCCTTGGCAATGTGTGTTTTCGGGACCTCGTTTCTTGCCTGTAGTTGTTCACCTTTCATAATTCATACGTGTATATCACGGTTCAAATCACAAGCTGATTCAGTTCCTGAGTCCATATGCCTTTGTAGAAAAATGCTACCAGCCCCAGGGATACTCGAATCCAGTATCTTAAATGCATATCTCCACCAACCAATTGAGCAGTTGGCTTTATTGCGTAGAGTCTTGTGTTTCATGTGCCTAAACTAATCATGGGTTATGGCATGGACGAAATCATGTATCAATTGTGTAAATCCAGCCACCATGCATTAATATTCTACTTCACCAATCCATAGCAGTAGTGGCGGATCCAGAACTTTTTATTTGCGGGTGCGATAAATTTTTACATGAAGTAATACCGTTATTCAGAAATCATCTTTTACATTATTTTGGGAAAGTTTCGGTGAAAACGTAAAAAATATTCGTCATCATTTAGATTACTTAAACATTCTTTTATTTTTCTAAACCTTACTAATATTTAATAAAAAAATTTCATTTTCTTATACCTTTATTAAATATAATAAAAAAAATTAACAATTGTTACCGTGGAAGTACACAATTATAAAATATTATTGAAAATATTTCCAATGGTTACAGTTCTAGACACCAATATGTTTTAACAAAATAATAAAATTAAATTGTGTTCAAACAAAATTGAACACGTGACCTAAGGAATGAGGTAGGAGTGCAATACCATTGGACCATTTTGACAACTTTAATATTAGTTCTCTGAAATAGTAGTAATAAGCACAAAATATTGGGGTAACCATTGTCCCTCTTTGTCCTTAATTGGCTCCACCAGTGCATAGCAGCCAAAAGTTAGAGGTTACTTCCTTTTTATTAAAATAAATTAAATATGACGAGGGGACTTCAGAGTTGACGGGCGCCTGAAAATAAATCGCAGTCATCTTGGAAATTTAATTACTCCCTCCGGCCGCAATAGGAGTCATATTTAATTATGGTATGAGTTTTATATTTAAAGAAGTGGGTTGCAGAAGTTAGTGGAACATGAGTCCCAGTTATAGATATTAGTTTTATAGTAATAAAATATGAGTAGAATAAATTAGTGTAACATGTGGTCTACTACCATATATATAGTAAAAATAAAATAAAACTCTTATGGTAAGACATATCAAAATAGCAAAATAGAACTTTTTATCGTGGGAGGATGGAGTATATTGCAAGAATGCGTATATAATTTCACCAAAATACCAAAAAAATTGCAAATTGAATTTATAGTACAAGAATGTGCATTTATTTCCACCTAAATATCCACCAACCATGCTTTAAGTTGACCGTATTTTTATTCAATGTGAAGTGCCACATATTTGTCCCCAGTGGCGGATTTAGGTGCGACTAATTTCTTCTTATTCAGACGTAAAATTATCATGTCCGCCCCCTTCGTTGGCTTCGACGTCGCTCCGAAAATCGAAAAAAATTATCATTTTCGCTCTAAACCAACCTACTAATATATATTTCACCCCCTCCGTTTATCAATCCTGGATCTGCCACTGTCTGTCCCCAACTAGCCATTAATTTCACTTTGGCTTCACTCACCGTCAAAATATAGGATATGGATCCTCTGTTGTGCAATTTTGCATAGTAGGCGCTACTGTTTATCAAAAAAAAAAAAAAAATTCAAATAAATAAAATAAATATATATTATTTTATTATGTGTATTAGAAATAACATCTCCTGTTGTGCAAAAATTGCACAGCAGAGGATCCCAGCCCGAAAATATATGGCTAGCGTCACAGCAGACGTGAAGAAGGACAAGAATAGATTGGGGCGACAAGCCATGCTTCAAAACAACAATGAGAGAAAGAATGGTCAAGCTCCAATTCTCTTAACAATAAGCCATGTATTTGCTGTTTTGCAAAATCCAATATCAAAAACCAAAATGGGAAACCACGTAATAATGCGTGCTATAAAAAACCAAGGCTCCTAATTAAACAACCCAACAATCACAATCACCCAAGGGAAAAATTCCCTTTGTCCACTGTCTCCACACAAAGATTAGAATTCGACTTCGGGAAACAAAGAATATCATCCCGTGGAGAAGCTGCAAGTCATATCCGAAAACTGTGGCGCACACTCAAACTCCACATTTATATATATAATATTATTCGCTTTGGACAAAAATACACAGTTTTGCTCTTGGGATTTTCTCCACCTCATACTAATAGAGTTGGGGTAGCCATATATATCCTTGCAACTCTTACTCGTTCTCCAATGTGGGATGTGGTTTGCACCCTAACAAAAACCTTGAGGGTGTGTTTGGGAACATGGAATTGGAGCTATGGAATTGGAATTGAAAGCTCAAATTCCAATTCCATTGTTTGGTATCACAAAAATTATAGAATTGAAATTGAATTATAATTCCAAGATTTTCAATTCCATTATTTGAACTCCATATCAAAAGTAGAAAATTGAAATTCCAAATAGTCATAAAAATTAGATAGCTTCACTATATACCCACTAGACACATTTCACACACACTACACACATTTCACACATTTCACACATTACACAAATTTCAAACATTTCCACACACCACACACACTACACAAATTTCACATATTTTTCGCACTTCACACACTATAAAAATTCATGATTTAGAATTTATATTTCCTTGCATGAATTAATTGGGTTAATTGCATGCAATCTGTTAATTCTAAGCATAAATTTAATTAATGCAATATTCACTTAAACAAATTCTCTCTTATTTTATTTTTATTGCAAAGTTTTCCGCTGCATGCCTCTTTATCTTTAGCCTTTTCTCGCACTTTTGTTATAATAATTGCCTCCACACTGTGTAAGATACTAAGATGTTACTCCTTCATTCAATACGTTGGGGGTTCAAATTATTATTGAATAAATACAGAATATGTGGACTAGACTAATGAAGTATTCCCTCGGTCTAAGCTAATTGATGCATTTTCAGATACCAGATTTAAAAAAATAATATTTAAAAATTAAATGAAAAAAAATTAATAAAATAATATAGAATAAAACTTTTGCCATAAAAAGAAATGAAAGAAAATAACTTTGAACAATTCAAAATGAAATATGGACCAATAGCTTGGGACGGAGGAAGTACTATTTTAAAAAAAAATACTCTTTCCGCCTCGTGAAAAAATGTCTTATTTTTCAATTTCAGGACGTCCGCAATTAAAGTTACGTTTGCTTTTTTCTGTGTTAGGTAAGTGGATTCATCATTCAACTAAATCATTACACTCATATTCTATTAATAAAAAGTAATGAAGTCGTAACTAATTTTATAATTTTCTACACAAACTTAGTTAATTTTTAAAACTCGTGCCAACTCAAAATGAGATAATGAACGGCGGATGGATGAAGTATTAATTTTTAGTTTGGTTCGACGTCCCCATCAATCATCATTATATTTAATGATACGGCACTCCACATGCACAACTGTCTCATCCCAACACTGTACTTTCTTTTCAATTAAATTTTATCGTACTTTTCATCTTTCACATTTATGTTGGGTAATAGCTATGGATCTTGAAATTGGTTTGTTCACATTTATGTTTGATATTTGAGATAGCAATGGATCTTGAAATTGGTTTGCTACTACATAGCATAATTTTGGTTAATGTAACCATGAGGTCCAGCCGTCCAGTGGTCCGCCGCGGCGCACCACTGTGGAAACTCTTATATCTCCCACGTTTTTTAGTAGGACTTCTCCACCAATATGCTGTATTTAATTGATACGGCCAGCTCTGTATCTTGTTCAATTAAATCCCTCCAACTACACAGCTCTGATCCCATTACCGTTCTTTCTTTTCAATCAAACATACTCTACCTATGATCACATTGATGTTTGGGACACCACGGTTCTTTCTTTTCAATAAAAGCTACTCTACCTGCCTTATCTCTTTCACATTTATGTTTGGCACTACAGATAGCAATGGATCTTGAACCTGGTTTGCCACTTAAGTTTTGGATCTGGATAGTGGGGCTGCCCGGCCAGAAACGTTCAAAAGAAGCAAGTGGGTGTCATGACTCATGCTAATTTTGCAACTAAAAGTGTCACCCTATGTTGTACGTGGCAAGCTAAAATTATCGATCCACAAAAACTAAAAAGCCGGTTTAAGTTCTACGATGCAATGTCAAACACTATTTAGACTAAGTAAATGTGTTTTTGGATTTTCTTAACTAAGATCAAAGAACAAGCAAATTAAGACAATTAACTAAGCAAAGCAAGTAAAAGATGGGTTTCACACAAATTGGGAAAGGTAGGGACATGGATCCGTTAGTATGGATCACGGGTATCACCTAGGGATCATGCTCATTTTTTGGGTCTCATGTGTGGCTAGGAAAGTCAGGATAATCGGTTAGACCCCCTCTCGAGTGCATCTAACACGTGGGTTGGAGTCTCCTCCATATAATTCGAGATTGACTCCTAAGAACAATGGACCCAAGTCCTCTCTCTAGCTCATGCATCTCTTGATTACATGTAATGCACGTTGTCACGACCGCCCTTCTAGGGCTAATAAATTCGGACGATCGCGACTTAAGGAAACTTAAAGAGGCGAAGAAATAAGACTAGGGTCTAATCAAAAAGTTTGGCCATCAATAAATGTGATAAATAACAAAACCATAATTTAATATTTTTCCCAACAAGCAAGCCTTAACTTCAAATAAAAACTCTAGAGAGGTTCAAATTCAATAATAGTGTAAGAAAAGAACTAAAGTCTCTAGCGGAAACGTTCAAGAGGAGTAACGTCATGTATGGAGACACGGCGACACCAAAAGTCTAACTATCATCAAAAGATTTCATAATTCCTTTTATGCTCAACACCCGCCAACGCTCGTCGCCGTTCAACCTGCACATAAGGAAAACACATGCAGGGCTGAGTATTTTGAAATACCCAGTGGACTCATGCCAAAACATTTTATTAATTATACCACCCTTACCATAGTGAACTCGAGTTTTGCAGTTATCAAAGAATATCATCGAGTATTACAAAAATAATTTCATAGACTGGCCAGTCAAACAAACTCCCCACTTTCTCAACAATCCATCAATCACAACTAGGGATGTCAATGTAGCCCGCAGCCCGTGGGCCGACCCGAATAGCCCGCCAAATTTACAGGGTAAGGGCTAAAAATTTCTAGCCCGATAAAATTACAGCCCGATTAGCCCGCACCCGATTAACCCGCAACCCGTTAGGGTCAGAGCCGAAAACCCGATGGGCTGGCCCGAAAACCCAAAAAAATTTCTATCGTTCTATTTGTTTGACTCTAATTCGACACTTCATTGGTTATTTTATAATATAGATTACTAAAAAAATAACTTTCAATTTTATATATTAAATATATAAATTATATATTAAATTTTTATTAACATAATAATAGATATATAAATTAGAAACTTCAAATTCACTAAAAAAATATATTTAAATTTCTAAAACATGCTTTAAAATTTCTTGATGTTTATGTTTTATTTTGCATAAATCTCAATATTAGTATTTGCTCAAGTTTATGTTTGAGGTTAAGCATATATTTCAAATTTATCATAATTAAATATTTTACATTTTATAATTGTAACTAATTTTCACCATTATTTATTGGATTGAACACATGTTAATTTTATCGATAGCAACCCGATTAACCCGATGGGCTAGCCCGAAACCCGAGTTTTTAGGGTTAGGGTTGAACTTTTATAACCCGAAAAAATCACAGCCCGATTAGCCCGCACCTGATTGACCCGCAACCCGAATAGGGTTGGCCCGAAACCCGATGGGCTGGCCCGATTGACATCCCTAATCACAACATTTCCATAGTGCGATGAAAGTGTGGCCACACTTTTCGCCCACGAGACCGGCCGACTAGCAAGGACGGCTCCCGATCCCACCGTGTACACTAGCCTGGTAGGGTTTGCGGCCCTACTCAGACCCAAATTCGTTTATACATATACATATCCATAGCCCTATAGCCCAATGGAGCGAACTCTCAAACTAGGCATCAGACGCACAACATCATCAAACAATCACAGGCATGGCATAACAGTTTAAACCACCCTTATAACACCATAATCAATATTTTGGTAATAAAAGAGTTTAGTAAATAAAGCTCACCTTGACTGCTTAGATCTCAAGTATGTTCTTTCCTTTGTTATCTTGCTTCGCAACCAAGGTTTCACCTTTTGATCACATGTGCACATATCATGTATTAGTTTCAATTATCAACTTCTAAATCATGCATGCCTCACGTTTTTTCCTTTTTCCCCATCGATTCGTTTTATAAAACCAAGACACGCTCATCATATAAATTTATACATTCAACAATCTTAGATTTATCATCAACTTATGTCACACATGAGCGTTATTCACACGTCACATACACACACACACGCACACACGCACACACACTTTCTATATACCAATTATCCCACTTTCACTCAATCTAGATTCATGAGCGTTCAAGAACACCGATTAATCGGTTAGATAAGAAAAGAGGAAATCAAGGTACCTTTTCTTGATGAAACAATCGGTAGAAACGAAGTATACTCTTGGTTCTTCAACAATTTCTTGGGTTTCAAAATTGGATCTCCTCAAAAGATGGAGAAATCTTGGAGGAAAGTGGAAGAAAATTGAGAGAGAGTGGAGAGGAAAAGAGGCGTGTGGTATGAGGGAGGGGGCGAAAATTGTGATGCTAGGGTTTAGGGTTTTCTCTCCTATTTATAGAGTTCAATAATTAAATCTCTAGGTAAATAAATAGAATATTTGGGAAGATTTGATTCTCCACGATTAAATAAAATAAATATTGTGAAGTAGAGGGGAAAGGAAGAAATGGCATAAATTAGGGTAGAGAAATAAGAGATATTTTTTCGAAATCTTGGCTATTTAATTAGCCAATGATTTTGTTTGGTATTTTACGGAGTAGAATAAAATATCACGGAGTAAAATAAAGTATAAGAAATCTCTCATTCAAAATAGGAAAAAGGCGTGGACTATGGGGAGAATAAGGAGTAGGCGATTTTTGCCTATAATTTATGTGTAGGTTTTATTTAAATATTCACGGAGGAGAAAGATATCACAGAACATAATAAAAATAATAATTCTCTCAATAGAATAGGGAAGTAGGAGTTTTTTTATTTATGCCTCTCCCGCAAGGAATATTATTTTAAATATGATAAGGCAAGATTTCCTTAGATATGGTAAGATTTGCTAGGATCTTTGAATTAATGTATGGAAGGAATCAAATAAGGGATCAATTAAACAAATAAAATAATTCCCCTCTCCCATAAATAGGAGATTTCGAAAATCTCCATGTATAAGGCATAGGGGTCAAAAATTTTCATGAAGGAATAAGGAAAAAAATTGGGTTTTGGATTTAATTTGGAATAATACCCCAACAAATAAATTAAGTCCGGAAAATAATAGAATTTCCCTCCAACAATATAAAGGGGTCGAAAATTCCATAAGAATGTGGTTATAGTATTTATGGAAATATTCTAAGAATCTCACTCACCCTTAAACAAATAATTCACCACATAATTTCACCTTTAAAACAAATATTCATATGCCACGTCATATATTCAACGAGTTTGACTTTTCAACCCAAGCCTCAACCCTAGACACAACTTGGTCATAAGAGCTCATGTAATAAATTCTCACTCATCATTTAATTCACGTCTCCCACATCATCAAAAGTATTAAAAGAATTTTACGGCTCTAAAATTAGGGTTCGAAAATTCGGGATGTTACACACGTAGTTGTTGATTACTTAACCATTCTAATCATGCATCTCTCAATGACAACAATTAGAACAAGATGTATCAAATTGGTAGCTAAGCTATTGAATAATAAGAGCTCAATAACCAACAAAACCAACACAAAGAGATGGATAGTATAAATCAACCCATGGATTCTATACAAACTTCACTAAACCCCTAAAGAAATCTAGCTACTCATGGTCAAAGACAAAACAAAAGGAAATACAAATGAAACAAAGGAAAACATGGATGGAAATAGAAACTAGAACTCCCTATAGGTGGAACTGATGTTAGGGAGTCTTCTCCTTCAATCTCTTGAAGATGGAAGCTCTTTGCCTTCAAATCCTCTTCAATCTCTCGATCTCTTGCTTAATTTGGTAGTGTGGGAGTTAGAATTCGAAAATATGTGAGAACCTTTTTATACTCGGAGTGAAATATAGGGCAAATGAGTAACAGCTGCTGAAAGCACCTGGCCGGGTGATCTGTAAGTGATGAAACACCAGAGTTTCCTCTCTAGATCCCAAAGTTAACTTCAAAACGCCCGACCGAGTGTTTTGACGAATGGAAAACACCCGGCGGGTGAACATATTGGAACTCTCCTCAGAATGCAAAAGCGGGTGTTTCGTTATGTGAGAAACACCCGACCAGGTGAATCTTCTGCCTCAGCTCATTCAGTCTATTTTTCGTTGTTTCAACCTGTATTTACTACAAAACTTCGACACACTCATTAACTCACTTAAGTGGTGTGTGTGTGGTGTAGAACCTATAATAAACACCCTAAATCATGAAAACACGAGTTAATCACCCACAAAACACTCCTGAACTATGAGTTTGTCACGTCTCCACACGACTTGGGAGTGCCACGTCCCCCGGACGTGTCATTACAATAATAAGGGCTCCTCTCTCCAAACTGGGAGGCCCTTTGGGACGAGACACTCGTACCGGTGGCCCTTAACCATCCCGTTCCATGCTCTCCATAAAATTATAAAATGAAGCGTATCATTTTCTTGATTATATCGCTAAAATGAAGTAAAACGATCAAAAAATGTTTGTGTACGCTCTATTATATCTAGTGATATATCAGCTTGAAGTAAAGCGGTTGTGGTTGATTCCCAACACTCTCTTCGGTTTGTTCCCCCGCATTGCGCCTTATTCGTGGACCACGTCTCGGCGGCATTCTGATTTAACGTATATCGGTTATTGCAATTGCTCATAGGAGCATTAGTACAGTTGCTACGTACAACTAGAATCGATATTATCGAATCTAACGTACATCGAAAACAGTCCGCAATCACACAAAGAGTTCATACTATTATCCTTCAATATCCACGAGTCATGATTCAAATCATCACATATAGACCACATAATTAAGCGTACACAGACATTTATCACTAGATATCTCAACACATAACAACATCATACTCCTCAAATCTCAAAAGAAAAGAACTAGCATGCTTTCACTTAAAGTTCAAATATTTCCAAAAATTTCAACAATTTTTCCAGAATATAAATATTTCTGCCATTCAAATCTCACCAAGCACAACTAGTCATTTCCATTTCCAAAACATTTACCTCATTTCAGGTTGAGCGCGACGGTCGGATGTTGAGCCTTTGACATTTTTAAAATTTTTATTTAATTACTTATTTATTTATTTTGATCTAGGGATACGAATCTAGATCAAGACAGAAAAAGACTTTTGGGTCCAGGGCGGAAAGAAAAATTGCTCTGATACCACTTTGTCACGCCCACATTTTCTAAAGATAGAAAACACGGTTGATCGCGACTAGGGGAAGATTAAAGAAGCGGGGAAGAAAAGGGAAAACATACATACTTGACCAAAATATTTAAATAACTGAAATAACTTAGAAAACAACATAGTATCATTTCAACAAAGTACCAACTCTAAGGAAATAAAGACTGGAACGTAAACAATTTTGAAAAGAGTTTGACTCTCAATAACAAGACAGTTCTAAAGAAAAAAAATGCACTTAGCCGAAGCGTTCAAGACACAGAAAGATGCCAAGTATGAAGACACGACATATCCAACAATTCTAAGCAACACATAAATAATCCATAAATTCTGCTCAACATCCTCCACGCCCGATTTTCTCATAGATGACTCTCATATCAAACTCGTTGACTATTTTCACCAGATAAATAAAAAAACAATAAATCAAGCATTCACTATTTTAATTTGCAACCAAACGAAACAAAGACAGTATTTTATTCAAGGTCTATCACTCGTTCGTCCTCAAAACAAAACTCAACGTAAAAAGGTACTAAAAAAATGGGTGTTACAATCTACCCACCTTCACACTAATTTCGTCCCGAAATTTGCTTAGATCATTCGAACAGTTCTGGGTACTTCTCCTTCATCTTGTCTTCTAACTCCCACGTAGCTTCCTCAACACTATGATTTCTCCACCGAACCTTCACTGAAGCAATAGACTTGTTTCTCAACTCTTGCACCTTCCGATCCAGAATAGCTTCGGGCTTCTCTTCGTAACTCAAATTTGGATTCAAAATCATCATCTCCTCTTGATGAATTATGTGACTAGGATCGAACGCATACTTCCTCAATTGTGACACATGGAAGACGTCGTGCACATTCCCAAAACATGGTGGTAGCGCCAATCTATATGGCACGGGACCCACTCTATCAAGAATCTCATACGGTCCAATAAATCGTGGTCTCAACTTGCCCTTCACACCGAACCGAGTTATCCCTTTAGACGGAGCTACTTTTAGAAAAACTTTATCATCAGCTTCGAACTGTAGATCAGTTATTCGAACATCTGCATATGATTTCTGTCGATCCTGAGCTTCCTTGATCCTCTCACGGATTTTTTGAACAATCTCTATCATTTCTTCTACATAATCGGGTCCAAGAACTCTTCTCTCACCCACTTCATCCCAATAAAGTGGAGATCTACATTTCTTCCCATACAATGCCTCATACGGGGCCATGTTAATAGTCGCCTGATAACTATTGTTGTAAGCGAACTCTATTAGTGGCAACACTTCCTCCCAACCTACCCCTCGATTTAGCACTACAGCTCTTAACATGTCCTCCAAAGTCTGTATCGTCCTCTCTGTTTTTTCCATCAGTCTGTGGGTGGAATGCAGTACTGAAATTCAACTTGGTGCCTAACTCTCGCTGTAGGCTCATCCAAAATCTAGATGTAAACTTCGAATCACGATCACATGTAATAGTCACTGGTACTCCATGTAAGCGTATGATCTCTTGCACATACATCTTAGACAACTTATTAGCTCCATAGGTATCACGAATCGACACAAAGTGAGCAGATTTTGTGAGATGATCAATAACACCCAAATAACAGTGTTCCCTCGTTGAGATCTCGGTAATCTTGTCATGAAGTCCATTCCAATGTGCTCCCATTTCCACTCCGGAATCTCAAGTGGTTGCAGTCTCCCATAAGGTCGTTGATGTAGAGCTTTCAATTGTTGACATGCTAGACACCTCTCCACGAATGCTGCAACATGCTTTTTCATGCCATTCCACCAATACTATCTCTTCATATTTTGATACATATTGGTACTTCCCGGATGCGCAGTATACGGTGTTTCACGCGCTTTCCTCATGATTTCATTTCTAAGTCCTTTGTCTTTAGGCACACACAACCTTCCCTTGTAGGTGAGGGCATTATCCGCCTGCTCGTGAAAATTTTCTTGCTCTCCTTGTGTAGAGAAATTGCTAGGCGGAGTAAAAAGAAGAAAGCAATTGTCTGGCGGAAGAAAAGAAGGGAAAAGGAGCAAAAGAGCACAATTTACTAGACGGAGGAAGCTTTGAAGATGAAGGAAAAAATAGAGAATTCAAAGAAGGATCTATAAGACGTCTGCCTATAAATACTAGAAGCACACACCAAATTGACATCACTCTTTTCATGCTTCAGCACGTAGTTCTTAGCTTACTCTTCTAATTTCTCTACACACACTGCACCATGGGGTAATTTCTGGGAGGTTCGCGTCTTGACAAGTTAGCTTCAGTTGTGTACCACCGTCCTCACGTAGGGCGATGAAACAATCATTTTAATTTCTATTGTTTTTGTTATTTTTGTGCCGAGTCTTCGTTGTTCGAAGCTCGGCGATCGTTGAATCTTTGTTGAATTCTGGATAATTTAGCTTTGGAAGTTTATATTCTGTTTTCGTTTTTGATTTATGATGATTGATGTTGTTTATTCACCTTGGATGCTTTTCACACTTGATCTGTTGGGTTGAAGTGAAATTGTAGGTTGCTTGTAGTTGATCGGATTAAATCTGTTGGATCACAGTAATTGGAGATGGATTTCGTTGTTGATGGTTTCGGATGGCTTGGATCTGAAGTGGATTAAGCATTTGGTGTTTGGATTTGTGGAATTTCTACAGGGAATTGATGTTTAGCTTCTGTTTCTTTATTTACCTCGTCTAGTGATTGTAGATCTGCTTAAATTTCCGGTTATTCGTAGTTTTTAACGTTTGATCTAGCACGCCCTGTTTCAATATGGTTTCTTGCTCTGTTTTACACATGTTTACGCTTGTTGTGTTGAAGGAGATGAAGATCGTTGGTAGTTAGAATCAGATTTTCGTTACCGCAGCTTTTCATTCGTACTATTTCTGATTTGGGAAATTGGTCCCTACTGCATGTGTTTCCTCTGTCTAGCCGTTTTAGGAAGTTTCTCACTAGGTCTAGTAATTTTCAGCTGTTCTGTTTACTTTATATCTCACCATGAATTAGGGCTGGCAATTTTTGACACGACACGATAACACGACACGAACCGGCACGCAATTAATGAGTTTGGGTCAGAGCTTATCGTGTTCGTGTCCTTATCGGGTCGACCCATTAAGGACACGAAAAATTCGTGTCGTGTTCGTGTCGGGTTCTTGTTATCCGTTAACAATGCGTGTTCGTGTCGTGTTCGTGTTATCCGTTAACACATAATATTTTAATATTATTATTCTTTTTAATACATAATATTTTAATATTATTATTCTTATTATTTTCATATTTTAATATTTCGGGTTCGTGTTCGTGTTGACCCGAAATATTTTAATATTTTAATATTTTACACGAAATATTTTAATATTTTAATATTATACACGAAATATTTTAATATTTTAATATTATACATGAAATATTTTAATATTTCGGGTTCGTGTTGACCCGAAACGGTTCGTGTCGTTAATGGGTTCGTGTCGTGTTCGTGTCTGAGAGTAGCGTGTCGTGTTCGTGTTCGTGTTTGAGGTTTTCTTAACGGGTCGTGTTCGTGTTTGTTGTTATCGTGTTCGTGTCGTTATCGTGTCGACACGATAACGACCCGACACGCACGATTTGCCACACCTACCATGAATGCTTGCATCGAGTTTTCTGTTTCCTAAATCTAGCTGTTAGGTAATTTTATAATTCCCGAGTCTAGTAATTAAAATTCTCAACGCAAGTTTGCGTGGTTGCAGTCAACCCCATTCCCAAGTCCTCTAACTCTTACTTTCAATTTTATTCCACTCTGTGGGATCGACCCTTTACTTCTCTATACTAATTAATAGTGTAGTGGGTTGAGGTTTTTATTGATCGCTGACTGAGAGTGAGTCCGACGACCATAATCTTCGCTGGTATTGAGATCTTCTAGACCCTGTGATCTAATGAATACACTTGACCTGGAGGTTTTGAACACCCTAAAATGTACTGTGCTCTCGGCCTGCACATCATATACACGACATAGTTAGTGTCCAGCTCTGGCACAACAAGAATCGGTGCGGTGATCAACTTCTCCTTCAACAGCTGGAAACTCGCCTTACATTCCGGTGTCCAATTCACTTTGACTCTCTTCTTCAATTGTTGAGTCATTGGCCTAGCTATCTTTGAAAATCCCTCGACGAATCTCCGATAATATCTCGCCAGTCCTAAGCAACTCCGAATCTCATTAGGTGTAGTCGGTGACTTCCATCCTTGTACAGCTTTCACCTTTGCAGGGTTTACTCGAATTCCATCTGCGGTCACTATGTGTCCAAGGAAATTCACTTCCTTAAGCCAAAACTCACACTTACTAAACTTGGCGTAGAGTTTCTCGGCCCTTAACATCTCCAAGGTAGTCCTCAAATGCTCTTCATGTTCCTTCTCGTTCTCTGAGTAGATAAGTACATCGTTTATGAAGACTAGGACGAAGTTGTCCAAATATGAATGGAACACACGATTCATAAGGTCCATAAATACAGCCGGAGCATTTGTTAATCCGAAAGGAATCACTATAAACTCATAATGGTCGTATCTAGTTTGGAAGCAGTCTTAGGTACGTCTTCTCGTCGGACTCTCAGTTGATGGTATCCCGATCTCAAATCCATTTTCGAGAACACTCCAGCTCCACGAAGTTGATCAAACAAATCATCTATCCTCGGCAGCGTGTACTTATTCTTGAGTGTCAACTTGTTCAACTCTCGATAATCAATGCACATCCTCAATGTTCCGTCCTTCTTCACGAACAACATTGGCGCTCCCCACGGCGACACACTGGGTCTAATGAAACCCAAGTCGAGCAATTCTTGCAGTTGTATCTTAAGCTCTTCCAATTCCTTAGGCGCCATTCGGTATGGTGCCTTAGATATCGGTGCTGATCCCGGCTCCAAATCAATTGTAAACAACAATTGTCTATCGGTAGGTGGTCCTGGCAAAGCTCTTTCACTACCGCTACATCCTCTATTCTTCTTTCTTGCTCCCTCTCTCCGTTAAAATAGACGAGATACACTGAACATCCTTTCCTCATCATAGTTGCTTGAAGCGCCAAAATTATGGACTTACGTCGATTCATAGAAATCCCATAGAATATAGTCGGTTCCTTTCCCGGGGTTTGGAAAAAGATCTGTCTCTCTTTGCAGCGAATGGTAACATGATTATCGGCTAACCAATCCATACCCAAAATTATATCTACACTCCCCATCGACATAACTTGCAAATTATGTGCAACTAACTTAAGTTCTCCCATAGTAAGTTCAACATTCGAGCAAGTTTGTGAAATATCTACACTCCCTCCTAGTGGCGAAGTCACACTCATTCTATGATCAGTTTTATTGGTAGGCAGTTCTAAAGTATCCACACATGATGCTGATATAAAAGAATGCGATGCACCCGTATCGAACAAAATAACAATAGGCATGTCGAGGAGTGTGCTCATACCTGCCAAGTTTCCTTGCTCATTACTCCCTTGCCCGATCCCCGGTTGTTTCCCCTTCAAAGCATATGCCCTTGCTTGAGTGGGAAGTCCTTGACGACGCTGCTGTTGTTGTGGTGCGGGTAAACATCCCCTCGGCTCGGCTTGTAGTGCCCGCAGTTGTGGACGGAACCCTTGATTGTTATGTCTTGCTCCCATCCCAACATTCCTACTTGGGCATTCCCTGGATAAGTGACCATTTCCACCACATGTATAACACCTAGTGTTGTTTTCTCTGCACTCCCCAAAATGGTTCCTAAAGCACTTAGCACACTTGGGGGCTCTCGGCCGGAAACCAACCCTCTGATAGGGAGCACTCTGTCTTCCTCCATACTGCGGTGGGTTTCTGATGGGTTGCTGCCTCTTGTTATCATATAGAGTCCGGTCTTCCTCCCATTTCCTCTTGTCTCTGAAATTTTGTTGGTGAGGCGGTGGTGGTGATGTAGCTTTCACGACTGTTTTATCCTTGGGCAGCGCCTCTTCCAAGTCTAAGGCGCAACTCAAAACCTCAGTGTATGTGATTCCTCTACGGCTAGCCACAACTGCTCTTATATCGTGTCTGAGCCCAACACGAAATTTTTCCGCCATTTTTGCATCTGTGTCTACAAACTCAGGGGCATATCGGGTCAATTCACAAAGGGCACGGTCGTACTCTGTCACCGTCAAGTGTCCTTGCTTGAGAGTATGGAATTCCTCCACTTTTGCTCGCCTATAACTCATGGGGACGTACTTATTGTACACCTCCTCCTTGAATTCCTCCCATGTCAGCGCTTCACGGCGTGCGGTGGTTGGTTCCCAACACTCTCTTTGGTTTTTTCCCCGCATTGTGCCTTGTTCGTGGACCACGTCTCGGCGGCATTCTGCTTTATCATATCCAACAATTCTAAGCAAGACATAAATAATCCATAAATTCTGCTCAACATCCTCCACGCCCGATTTTCTCATCGATGACTCTCATGTCAAACCCGTCGACTATTTTCACCACACAAATTAAAAAACAATGAATCAAGCATTCACTATTTTAATTCGCAACCAAACGAAACAAAGATGCCGAGTATGAAGACACTGCTGGGGTTTGGTGCCCCTTGCACAGCGGAAGACTTGTACAATACAAATAAATCAGATAAGGATCTATTTGACCGATTATGCAATTAATCAATTCACATGTTAAACAGATAATTGCATACTAGAACGCAAATAATTCATGCTTAGAAAAATATAAATCCTAAACATGATTTCTACGGTTTAGGGTTACCGATTTTGATTCTCCAAAGAATCGTTGATTGCTCGCGCCTTCTCCACGTGATGATCTTCAATACTAGACCACAGATCTTCTCTCTGGTTCCCGAACTGTATTCCAATATCAGGGTGGGCTGATCTCATCAAAACACTAGGACTCAAATAAAGAAGACAGAAAATTCCTCACGTAGGAGAAATAAAAGAAAAAAATTATCCTTACTCTAAAAGGAGTGGATGCTGTTTTTCTCCCTCAATAATTAATTATTTTGTCTCCTTTATTCTTCTATTTATATTAAATTCCTTTTGAGCCCAGACAGGGATCTATGGATGGTTTTGGATATGGGCTCCCCCAATTAGCTTTTTACTAATTAAATTGAACCCACAATTTAATACAAGCTTATATTGGAATATTACGAGCAGTCACTACAGAAGTAATATTGAACTCTCCCATCCAAATCCGAAATTACAAGTAATCCGGGTTTCCGTTGTTTATATTATTTATTTCCCGCACTTAAGATATAAATGTTTATTAATTAATTAATGTCTGCTATGGACTTAATTAATTAATGAACATTTAATGTCTGCTATGGACTTAATTAATTAATATTTTATTAACTCCTAGAGTAGACTTAGCAAGAAACACTTAATTATTATTCATAGAGCGATAAAACTCAAACTGGTCAGTTTTCTGAATAATAAAACTTTGTTCGAGCTCCTCTTGAGGACATTATCAAACGAGACTCACCTCGCGCACGTTTCAACATAATAGCAATCCTAGCACCGTTAGATATTAATCACCACTACCCAATATATCAGGATTATTGGGTTGCGAAAAACCCGCACCATTTGATAAGTCAAAGTAGTGCATAATCAATACCATATGCTCAATACTAACATATGTGGATTAAAAAATAGTATTTTACCAAGATAGTCTTTCAGTAGATAGCATAAAGACACGTCTTGCTGTTAGATCCGTTCTGTAACATCCCGGATACCCGAACCCTAATTTTAGAGCCCTAGAATTTATTTTGATGACGTGGAGACGTGAATTAATTTATGAATGCATTTATTGCATGAGATGCTTTGGCCGAGTCGAGTCTAGGGTTTTTCGTTGGAGGTTTGAAAAGTCAAACTTTTTGATTATGTGATGTGGCATGTGATTTATTAATTTATGAGATTAATTATTTGTTTATGGGTGAGTGAGAATATTAGAGAAAATTTCCATAAATACTAGCCACCCAATTCCTGAGATTTTCGACCCCTTGACTTTTGGAGAAGGAATTCTATTTTTTCGGATTTAATTTAATTCTTGGATATTTATCCAAATTAAATCCAAGACCCAGTTATTCCTTATTTTAAAGAGAGAAAAATCACCCCCCCCACCCCCCCCCCCCCCTTATTTCTTGGTGATTTTTGAAAATCACCTATTGTGGGAAGGAAAGAATTATTTTATTTTAGTTAACCCCTTATTTGATTTTCTTTCATACCTAGAATTTAAATAGTCTACCAAATCTTTTCATACCTCAAGAGATCTTGCCTTATCTTATTTTAGTTAATATTAAAAAATCCATGCCTTATTTAAAAGGCATAGGGAACGCCTATTTCAATCCCAAGTTGGGAGAATTCTTATTTTTATTTTGCTCCGTGATATTTTATTCTACTCCGTAAAATATACCAAAACAAAATCTTGGCTAATTGGGAGCCATAGGTTTTGAAAATTTCAAGCCTTGATACCCTAGTCTATTTTTGTTAATTCTTCTTCCCTACCCCACAATATTTATTTATTTAATTGTGGAGAATAAGATCTTACCAAATATTCTATTTTATTTACCTAAAGATCTTATTAAACTCTATAAATAAGAAGCCAAAAACCTAACCCTAGCCATCACAAATATTCGCCCCCTACCCATAATTTTCGTCCCCTCCCTCTCTCCATTCTCTCTCAATTTTCTTCTACTTTACTCCATTAATCCTCCATCCTTTGAGAAGAAATAGAGTTTGAGCCTCAAGATTTTTGAAGAACCAAGTCTTTACTTTGTTTCTACCGTTCGTTTTTCTCAAAAAGGTATTCTCATATTTATCTTCTTCTTTCTACTCGATTCCTCTTCTTTCTGACCGATTAATCGGTATTCTTGAACCCTCATGCATCTTGTTTGAGTGAAAGTGGGATAAAAGGGATATGGAAATTAGGTATACACGTGTGCGGCGTGTGTGCGTGTGGTGTGTGTGTGTGCGTGTCGTGTGTGTGTTGTGTTGTGTGGTGTGTGCTTGATGGCTATATACTCTTGTATGACACATGTTGATGTTAGATCTAGATTTGGGATGCGAATGAAACTTATGTGATGAACATAATCTTGATTGATTAATGATGCTAAGATAGGTCGATGGGAAAGGGGAAAAACGTTGAGACATGCATGAGTTAGGAGTATGTATTGAATCTGATTTGTGATATGTGCCTATGTGATTAAAAAGGTGAAACCTCAGTTGCGAAGCCGGATAACAAAGGAAAGAACATACTTGAAACCTAAGCAGTCGAGGCGGGCTTTACTCTTAAACTCCTTTATGTGCAAATTTATGAATGTGGAGAAATAAGGGTGGTTTAACTGTTATGCCATGCCTATGTCTGTTTTGTTGTGATATTGTGCGCCTGATGCCCAGTTTGAGAGTTCACTCCATTGGGCTATAGGGATATGGATATGTTAAACGAATTCGGGTCTGAGTATGGGCCGCAAATCCTACCAGGCTGTGTACACGAGGGGATCGGGAGCCGTCCTTGCTAGTCGGCCGGTCTCGTGGGCGAAAAGTGTGGCCACACTTTCGTCGCACCATGGAAATGTTGTGGTTGTGGAATTTGATGAGAAAAGTGGGGAGTTATTTGACTGGCCAGTCTATTGGAAAATATATTTTGTGATACTCGTGATATTCTCTTATAACTGCTTAAAACTCGAGTTCACTTGGTAAGGGTGGCATAACTTATAAAATATTTTGGCAATGAGCTCACTGAGTATTTCAAAATACTCAGCCCTGCATGTGTTTTCCTTATGTGCAGGTTGAACGATGACGAGCGGTGGCAGGTGTTGAGCATGATAATTAATTAAGATGGTTGTTTTGAACTTCAAGCGTAGTTGTGTCTTCATACATAACTACTCTTTCTCTTGGTCGCTTTCCGCTGAGTTTTTGATACACTTATGTTTATTTTGAATATTTTGCACTCTCCTTTCGGTTTAAAGGCCTCAGACTATCTTGTGGTTTTTATCTTGGAAACTATATCGTACTCTTGAGATTCTTGATCGTAATTTATGATACCTTCCTTTTTTTCTTATTTAAGCTTCTAGGTTAAGTTGTTGTTTTAAATGCTCTGATAGTTCCATTAAATTCTTGGTCAAAACTCTTTAAATGAAAACCCTAGCCTATGTCGAATTCTTTGAGTCTGTTTTGGTAGCAGTCGCCGCATTTATAGTACCCTAGGAGGGCGGGCTGTTACACGTTCAGTACTATACCACACCAATGTCATCTTATTTCAGTAAGGCTTAAAAATATGCGGACTGACATTGCAACCTTTCACGATAGGTAGCCAAAGCCTATCTAGGTTGTGAAATTATTCTTTCTCTTTTGCAAAGCTGTGACATCCCTA
The DNA here is from genome assembly GCF_029641045.1 of Salvia hispanica. Classification (NCBI taxonomy): domain Eukaryota; kingdom Viridiplantae; phylum Streptophyta; class Magnoliopsida; order Lamiales; family Lamiaceae; genus Salvia; species Salvia hispanica. The sequence continues at coordinate 27,307,607 of NC_142697.1, forward strand.
ACCTGAAACATGCATCATTTTTTTGCATATTGACATATTTTTTATTTATTTTTGCCTATTTATATCTAATAAATATTATATATTTGATGTTTATACATTTACATATGTTTCACAAATATTAAAAAGATATAAAAGTGTGCATGGAAATATTTGTAGTTGAGCTTTAAGAAAAATAAAAATATAGTATGATAACATATTAAAGTCTACGTATGGAATAGGAATATAAATAGTATTCCTATTATTAATTACTACACCACTTCGGTCATTATGTAAATATATTATGCAATTATTAAAAGAAAATAAAATGAAGGAAACCTGTCAACTATTTAGGCTAACAACGTGTAATATTTTAAATAAAAGAAATGACAAGTGTTCTTCTTATCTCATTTGATCTGCATATATATAACGTGGCTGACCGACTATAAAAGAGAAGAGAAAAAAATACGTGTAGCATTTTTTTTAGGAGAAGCAAATAAATGAGTTATATTAGTAAATTGAGCCGAGAGCACGTAGAAAGAAAAAGAACAAAGATTGAGAATTATAGAGCAGGAGATGAATTTAGGAGCATGATTGAACTATCAGTCGTAATCAGGTGTGTATAAATCACACTTTTAATTTTACACATTTTATGTGATTGATTGTTATGTGTTAAATTAGAGTGAATGTTTGAATTATATGATGTGAGCCTGAAATAGTTATGCGTTATTTGATATTGATGGTTTAATATGACGTGGATATGTTATTTGTGTAATGGATATGTTTAACTGTAGTATTGGAGCTAATTGATGGAATATATGGATATGTAATTGATGCAATGGATATGTTTGATGTATGGTGTTGGAATTATTAGAATCATTGGATTAAAAAGGATCTGTGACAGTCATGCTCTGGGTCTGATATCAATAGCAATGGACCTACGGGTCATATACAATGGCAATGGACCTTCGGGTCATATATATGCATACAATGGCAATGGGACCTCCGGGTCATATTATACAATGGCAATGGACCTTCGGGTCATATATATATATATATATATATATATATATATATATATATATATATATATATATATATATGCTTTTCCTATTTTATATGCTTTTTCCTTTTTAATCTCAACCATTCATTCTTAACATCTAATGGCCGAAATTAAGGCCTGATTATACATTTTTTATTAATTAAAAATATGGAATAGGGCTTTTTAGGGAATGACAATATTGGTGGTTATGGAAAGTCCATAATTTTCTCCTCACCAAATATTGCATCGGTTTTTTTCTTCTTCTCCCAGATTTTTTTTTTCTCTTTCATCGTTCTTTCTTCTCTTTCAGCTTTCAACGTTAGTTCTTCGGTAAAAATCCGGTGGTAAAATCGTGCATTATAAATTAATTTTTTTACATTATTTGTTTAGTTATATGCATTTTAGTGTGCACAGTGTATAACATTAATTTGTTCTATGGTTTTTTATATATTATTCCCTGTATATTGTACATTATTAGGCAATAATTTATAATTATTAAGTTATTTGAAGCAATTACCAATTTTGTGAAGCAAACATTTTGTACCTACATATCCAAAACTTTCTAAAAACACCTAGTTCAGGAGTATCCAAAATATTTAGTACCAAGAAATCCAAAACATTCTAAGATATCCAAAGCATTCGAACCCACAAATTCAATGTCCATCGTGCATTCCCTATATAGGTGGTCAACCTTTTTCCCTCGTGCCTTCCTCTTTTCCCCATCTTCATTAGATGTACTAGCCTCTACTGTATGTTGTTCCCTAAGTCTCTCCCTAAATTTGTGGGCAATTGCTAGAGGCAGAACATCGTCCACAACCTCATCTATAGCCAATCTTGGATGTTTGGTCGCTGCAAAAGCGAATAAGTAAACAATTTACATTAATGCATAATAATAACTGACTAATATACATAGCGGACTTTATAATAATGTTAATGACCAGTACAATAATGCAGAAAATGCTCTACAAAATCTCAAAAATACGTTTACAACTTCTACAAACATTAAATTAGCTATGGAATACAGTTGTAATGCCAAAAAACATCAAAAGAATGCACCAAGACTATTAAATAATGCATGAAACTTTTTTCTAGCAGCAATAAAGAACAATAATGATGAAATCCAAACAAATAATTCAAATTATGTATTGAATAATGCTTAAAGATTTGCAACCAACATCAATAATGTTGGTATCCAACCGAATAATGCAGATAAATATCTAATTAATGCAGAAACCACGGAAACCACACCAAATTAGTCTGCAGACCCAACAAAATTAACACCTTAGTTTCGGAGTCGTGGATTAAAAACAAGATCACCAATTTCATGTCGATTTCATCCCCAAAACTTACTGTCAGAACACATACCACTAACAAATCAACAATAAACTTCCAATTTTGCATAACCCAACATCTAATACTCACAATTTCACATTTTATCTAAGAAATCGCGCTAAAAATTGGAACTTTTTAAGCGTACCGTGGATGGAACACCGATATGAACAGTGGACCGAGGGCGCGCACGAACTGCAGCGGGATCTTCAACACTCGGAATCGTCGTCGGTCGAACCTTTTCACGATGGCAATCGAAGTCGCGGAAGTCCTAGGGTTTTCAAAGGCGGCGGCTAGGGTTTGACGGATTTTGAAGAGGAGAGGAAGTTTTTTGATCGTGGTGTGATGGATGGAATGACAGAGGAGCGAGAAGGTGAAAGGTCTATCAAATTGCTGCTTAATTATCGGACCTTCCGTTTCCAGACAGTTTATGTTTACTATTATACCCTGGTAATGCACGAAATTAGACCAATAATGCAGGACGGGATTAAATTCGATTTTTTAATCTGGACCCTCCACTGCTTTCATCCAATGGATGATATTTAAAAGGAAATAGTATCTAAAGGGGTGAAAGTAGTTTAATGCTCCCCTATATATATATATATATGTGTGTGTGTGTGTGTGTGTGTGTGTGTACACAGGCAATGGGACCTTCGGGTCATATACAATGGAATCCCGGGCAGATACCAGACTTGATTTGTCACAGAATAATAAACTGAATAGTGTGGCATATGCATATGTGCATGAAATTGTTTCTAATAATTGTTGGTTATTGTTATATATATTGGTTAAAGAATATATTGATATCTGGGATGTGGGATTAAAGGTAAGATTTATATACACTGAGTTGTGGCTCATATAAACCACTAATATTTTTCAGGAATAAGATAGCAGTGAACTTTTTGGGTTGACGTGAGTCATAGGAACTCCACATGTTATCAGGGTCGGCGGCTGACGCATTTTTGGCAACCTTCTCCTCCTCCTCATTTTTGCATGTAGATAAATGTGTAGTATATAGAGTGGTGAAAGAGTCCCACTACGGTTTAGAATAAAATATGTACTTGATAAATGTTGGTTTTTGGATTGATATAATATGTGTGCTCTATTTACTTGACAAATGGATTATTCAGTTTAAATTTTTAACTTATTTTTGGTAAGTGCATAACTCAAAAGAGTTGGGGTGTGACAAAAGCATTGCATAGATCCGGCCGTGTTACCTTAAAGTGGGCGTCGCCCACAACCGGTCTACTAAGCAAAAGACTTAGACTTTGTTTGCTTCTTATACATTTAAATGTTTATAAAACATCTTATAAATGCACAAGCAAACACAATGTAATAATATACTGATTCTATTCGTGCGAAACTGCTCGAATAATATTGAATCGGGTTAAAAGTGGATTACAGAGTTTTACGTATACAAGAAAGATTTTATCCAAGCGAAATTTGCTCGAAACATGCTTTTCAGTATACCAAACCTAACAAACACGACATATCCAACAATTCTAGGCAAGACATAAATAATCTATAAATTCTGCTCAACATCCTCCACGCCCGATTTTCTCATCGATGACTCTAATGTCAAACTCGTCGACTATTTTCACCACACAAATAAAAAAACAATAAATCAAGCATTCACTATTTTAATTCGCAACCAAACGAAACAAAGACAATATTTTATTCAAGGTCTATCACTCGTTCGTCCTCAAAACAAAACTCAACGTAAAAAGGTACTAAAAAACGGGTGTTACATATAAATACTTTAAGCAAAATGCCAATTATTTTTAAAAAATTATAGATATTTTATGAGTTGTAAATGTTTATATAGATGTGCACATAATTGCTGCAAAATATATATAAAAATAAGTTAAAAGCAATTTTTTTGATTATTTGAGAATTTGATCAAGAAGTATATAAATTATTTTAACAAATAAAAAAGATAATACATCTATTCTTTCAATTGTTTAAATAAAAGTAAACAACAAGAGTAAATTCATTATTCTAATAAAAAAGAGAGAAAAAGAAGTAAAAGGCTATACAACTTTAATTCTCTAAATTAAATAAAACATGAAATAAGTAAACAAATTGGATTAACAAAACTAAAAAAAATAATTGAAATAAGTAAATACTACTCACTATATAATACTCCATCCGTTCCATAGTAATAAAGTTATTTTGCAATTTTGGTACGTTCCATAATAACATTATCATTTTCCTTTTTAGTAAAAGTCAACAGATTTTTACACACCTACTTTACTCTCTCTTACTTTTTTTCTCTTTTCATCTCTCTACCTTTTTTTATTTTTCACTTTATTCTCCCTTTATTTAATTCACCTAACACAATTTTTCTTAATTTTCGTGCCAAAAAGAAATGTCTCAATTACTATAAAACAAAGAGAGTATACGGTAGAACTTTTATATGTTAGAATAAAACTAAACAAGAAAGGTAAAGACATCAAAATATACACCAAGGGGTGTCAACCTCAGAACCTTATACTCCCTCCGTTCTACAGTAATAGAGTCGTTTTGCTATTTTGGTATGTTCCATAGTAATAGAGTTATTTCTCTTTTTAGTAAAAGTCAACACATTTTTCCACACCTACTTTGCTCTCTCTTACTTTTTTCTCTCTTCCCCTCTCTACTTTTTTTTATTTTTCACTTTATTCTCCCTTTATTTAATTCACCTAACACAAAATTTTTTAATTTCCATGCTGAAAAGAAACGCCAAAAAGAAACGCCTCTATTACTATGTAACAGAGGGAGTATGAGAAGAGGGGGTAGCAGAACCACTAGACCACACAGGCTTTTTGGCAAATTTATCTCAATACATAGTATTAGTATGTTATTTTGGGGGTACTCCCTTGTTCTAAGGTGGATATAAGAAAAGGAAGTTGACTTCACTCACCGTGAGAATGGCTAGCTTAGCAGCAGTCAACGTGGCGAGCTTCGTCTCCGTGAAGCTTGGGCGCGATGAGAATGGTCGATACAACTACAAGACATGGAGCGAGCAGATGCTGTGCCTTTTCGAAAGCCAGGGCTTGATTGGATTCATCGATGGCACAGCGACAAACCGCGACGACGCGTGGAGGCGGACCGATTGGCTCATCAAGGGCTGGATTCTCGGAGCGCTCAGCGATGAAGTTATTAAAACTGTTGTTAATTTGTCTTGCGCAAGGGCCGTGTGGTTGAAGCTCAAATATCTGTTTTCTGAAACCAGATCGCCTCCACCTCCACCTCCACCTCCACCTCCACCTCCTCCTCCTCTCCCCAAAGGTAAACAACACAACAACGCTAGATTTATATTTATTAGTAAAATTTAAATGTATAGAGTCGGTTATTGATGGTAATGAATTAAATAGGTCGAGAGTGGCGTAAGGACACGGCATTGTCCAGAAGTGCACTCAAGGGTGATTGGCTTACGGCTAAAAAATTAGTGGACCAAGACCCGAGTGCCCTCGAAAGGATGCTGGGCTTCGGTTTAGATGCAGTCATACACACAGCTGCCGTCGCGGGGAACCCAGAATTTTTGTCGAACCTCCTGAATTTGATCTCCGATGACTCCGTATTAGCCTTAAGAGACAATGCAGGAAATAACCCACTGCACATTGCTGCAGCGATGGGGAACTACGACGTCGCGGAGATGCTGGTCACCAGATATCCTAACTTGCTCTACCTTCCAGACTATAACAATAGATTCCCCATCACGCAGCAGCAAATATGAGTCATAGGAAAATTCTTCAGTTGTTGATTTCTAAAACCCAAGATAATCGTCCAATTAATCCATATGCCGGTCATGGAGGCCCCTTCCTTCTATTTATCATGATTAGTATTGACTTTTTAGGTAAGTAATTCATCAAGATATATTTATATAATCACTCTTAATTTAGACCAAATCAACTCCTTATTATATACTCCTACTACACATGAGCAGATACAGCGTTCGATTTGGTTCGCAAGTATCCTTATATAGTCCGGATGAATCCTCAAGCACTTGGTAAAAATTTGGTCAAGATAGCAAAGAAGGACACAACATTCTATATGGACGATCAAATCAGCTTTTGGAAACATCCCATATACTGGTGTAAGTAGTTTTTAACTCTATAGTTTGGCATGTTGTTGTTTTGCTGAGTCATTCATGAAATTCAAGGTACTCTCAAGATGAATATGAAGCCACAATCATTTGACATTGAGAACCAAACTAGTCTAGGCAAGTTCATGTCCACACTCCACTCTTATATTCATTCTTATTTCTTACAAATTAATATGGTTTTGATCATTCTTTCTACCTTAGTTACAGAATCTCCATGGTGGTAAAATTGCACTCAATTCTTTGTCAAGTTATCGAATACTTGGGTACATATTACTAAAATAACTTGAGAACTATATATACGTGTTTTTTTATTATCCGCAGATTTCCATTTCAGCATCTGGCATTAATGTGCCTCCAAAAAAGAAAATGATGCGTGAAAAAGCACGGGAGCTTACGAAATACTTATGCAAACACATGGAATCGTTAGACTACAAGAATGCATCAGCTATTTGCCGGGACACCATTCTAGCAGCAGGCGAATCAGGAAACCGTGATGTTGTTGAAGAAATTGCTGAGATTCATCCTCAAGCAATTTTTTATGAGAATTCTTCTAAACAAACTTTTATGCACTTGGCCGTCAAGAACCGCTGTGAAAAAGTGTTCAATCTCTCGTATCAGAACAAAAACAGCTTAAACATTTGTTTAAATAAATTAGACAATTTTGGTAACTCTATCCTCCACTTGGCAGCACGTTTAGCACCTCCGCACAAGCTCAATTTAGTATCGGGTGCAGCTCTCCAAATGCAGCGTGAAATACAATGGTTTCAGGTATATTCATATATACATAGAATATATGGAAAGCTTGTATGTTTGTTTTTTCTTATCTTACCTTGTGCTTTTATGGTGAATAAACAGGAAACTAGTAAGTTTGTTTCTCCATTTATCAAACAACTACCAAACAACAGTGGGCAAACAGCTGAGATGATATTTACAGAAGAACACAAAGAGCTAAAAATACAAGGAGAGAAATGGATGAAAGATACTGCAAACTCATGTACTATTGCAGCAGCATTGATTACTACCGTTGTGTTTGCTGCAGCGATCACAGTTCCCGGCGGCAACCAATCAGAATCAGGTTATCCTATGTTCTACAGATTAAGTGCATTCACAATATTTGCAATTTCAGATGCAATTTCGCTCTTCACATCCACCACTTCGCTCTTGATGTTCTTGTCCATACTCACATCACGATATGCAGAGCAAGACTTTCTGTATGCTTTGCCTAAGCGACTAATCATTGGGCTATTCACCCTTTTTGTATCCATCTTGTTCATGATGATTGCATTTAGTGCGACGTTGTATCTAGTGTTTGGGCGGAAGAAGGCGTGGGTTCTGTTGCCGGTGGGTGCGCTAACTTGTCTGCCCATTTCTTCATTTGTGCTGCTGCAATACCCACTTCTCAGGGATGTCATTTCTTCCACTTATGGCCGTGGCATTTTCGGCAAGCAGAGTAATCGTCCATTTCCGTGAAATCATCATTTTACTTCTCTTGTTTGTTTTTCATGTCCAGGCTACAATACTTATTTGAACATCATATGTTATTATCTATGTTGATATATATGCTATCCATGCATTTTGTTTTATTTTGTTACTCCATATTTTATTGTGATTAATAAGCACACATGTATGCAATGAGCACACTGCACACATGTATGCAATTCTAATGATGAATGTTTTTACGTTGAGTTGGATCAAAATAAAATATGAAAGTGCTTAACTTGGGAGTTAAAAAATAAAGATATAATTTTGTATCCATTTAATTTGTGCTCATTGTTTCGATATTAAAATAATGGCTAGGCGCCCACTATATTTCCACATCTAAATGTGGGTATTAACATTGACAAATGAGCATATTCCACTACTCTTGCAAATTGCAAATTGGTCTCCAATCCATGATAAAAATGTTATTCAATTCATAACTTTCATTTTACTCACTATTACCTCCTAAGATAATTATAGCCTCAAATTTAATTTATAGAGATAGGAGACGCCATGAACGCTGTAGACACTAAGACAAGATAGGAAATATTGAAAAAGAACAAAGCAAAAGGACGAAGAAAATGGGGTGTTGATTTAAAAAAGGTTTACCATCAATAAATATTTTTTTCATCTTTTCACTATTTTCTCTGCAATATTCGTCTTCTCCATTGTGGTGTCTTCTATCTTTGGAAACCAAATGGCTATAGGGGGAAATAGTAGATTCGTACTATTTAATTTTATTTTTAATGAGAGCTATATATAATGAGTAAAATGATGGCTATGAATAAGATTATTCTTAATAAAATTAATACTACTGCTCAAGTCATATTTTGTATAAATAGGATAGTTTTAAATAAATTTAAGCAAGACTAAGCACTTTCAGCAAATATATGGAATGGACCAACCAAAAATAGAACCCAAACCCAATTGCAAAGCGTATTGTATTAGCCTCATTTCGGCCCATTTGTCACTTTATTTTTTCTAGGTATTGTCTGTATGATAATTTAGTTTTTTTTGGTCCATTTCTGATTTTCATCTTCGCATATTTTTGGCATTGCATATCGTATATTATAAATATAAATATTATGTAAGCAACATTTTCGTTTAGTTCACGTATCATTAATTGTTTAATCTGTAAGCAACTATATTGATTTCCAAGATATTGCAGTTCTTGGAATCTAAGTATTGGATATTAATGGGGGCTATGATTGTTATGGGTTTGTTTTATTAGACTTTTTAAAATTAGATATTATAGCGATAAAATAGTAAATATATAATATATTTATAAAATTATTAATTCTTTTAATTATAAACTGAAATAAAAGAAAAAAAAAATCCCCATAGAGGCCCTAGGATGAGAAAAAATTTGATTGACTAAATATTCGTTCATCAAATATTTGCTTCCTCAACTAGCTAAACTTTTTTCCTTTATTGATATCTCAAAGTTGACCCTTCACAACGTTTGAGCAACACCTGATTCAATAGCTGGCATAGACAACCTTAACTAATTGAGATTAATTAGTTTAATTAATTAGCTGATCCATTTTTATTTATGTCGTAACAACATTGAACAATAAAACTAAAACGTGTTTCACTGGATGTAGCATAAATATTGTGCCAGAACATTCCTGAAAATTTTAAAAAATGATTTCAAATGTATAGTACTTCCTATATATATAAAGAAGCTGGCTTCATTCACAGGTAACTTGCAAGGAATGGCCAGCTCGTCGACCTTTCCACAATCCAGTTCACCAGTTGACGCTCCTCCTCCGCCTTCCGTCGCCATGGCTTATCAAGGTAACAACGCGCCCAACCTCTGCTATATATTTAAAAAATTTAATTAATCATAGTTAATATTGATGATGAACAGGAACAGAGTGGCACAAGGATATGGCCTTTTACAGAGCTGCATTAACAGGAGAATGGGATGCGGCTAGAAAATTTCTTGATCGAGACAGCGACCGTGGCGTGCATGCGAGGCTCGGCTACTATTCAGAAACACCCCTCCACGTGGCCGTGGCTGCAGGGAATTCGGAAAACTTTGTGTATAACCTGCTGGATTTGATCCCGGATGACTTATCTTTAGCCTTAACAGATTCGTCAGGAAATAATCCGCTGCACGTTGCTGCAGCAGCCGGGAACTACAACGCTGCAGAGATACTTGTCACAAGATGTCCTAACTTGCTCCATCTTTCAAACCATGACAACAAATTCCCTCATCACTTTGCAGCTGAATACGGTCATAAGAAAATTCTTCAGTTGCTGATTTCCAATACGAACGATAAACATCACACCAATCCCTTTGCTGGGGAGGGAGGCGTATGGCTCCTTCTTTCGATGATTGAGTCTGATTTTTTCGGTGAGTAGTTCATCAAGATATATGTATATATAAAAAAATCAGTTGTTGATTATATACTATAATGTTTATATGATCATCAGATATGGCGTTGGATTTGGTTGGCAAGTATCCCGATCTGGAATGGATGAAGCCGAAGTCTGTTGGTAGAGTTTTGAATAAGATAGCGGTCAAGGCCACAACATTCGATGGCGACAATCATCTCAAATTTTGGAAACGTTTCATATACTGGTGTGAGTACTTAATTAACTCTGTATTTTGGCGGTTCTGTTTCTGAGTATTGCATGAAATTGAAGGTGTTTTGAAGATGGATGGGAAGTCGCAGTCGTTCGACGTTGAGAATCAAACTAGTTTAGGCAAGTGAGCCATGTTCACATCCAAAAATAACTTGACACTTCTGTTTCTTACAATATGGTTTTGATGTAGAGCCTTCAAGGTGGCGCGAGCTTGTCCTAATACTGCACTCAACTCTTTGTCAAGTTATCAAATACTTAGGTAATAAATACTAACTATGTACGTAAGCTATAATCTCTATACACGAAATGTTTTTGATCGTTTCTATTTCAGTGCCGGGGATTAACAGATTTCACGTAAAGAAATTGATGCACGAGCAAATAGTAGAGCTTGTGAAATGTTTGTGCAAACATATGGAATCGTTAGACTACAATGATGCAGCAGCTATCTGCTCGGAAACCATGCTTACAGCAGCCGAATCAGGAAGCCGTGATGTTGTCCTAGAAATTGTAGAGACATTTCCGCTTGCAGTTCATTTTCGGAATTCTTTAGATCAGAACTTTCTCCACTTGGCCATCAAGAACCGTTGCGAGAACGTATTCAATCTCTTGTATATGACCAGTATGTGTAGATACCAGTACGCAAATGCAATCGACAATGATGGAAACTCCATCCTTCACTCGGCGGCGCATTTGGCACCTTTTCACAAGCTCAATTTAGTCTCAGGTGCAGCTCTCCAAATGCAACGTGAACTACAATGGTTTCAGGTAATATTCATAGTTATAACGCGTATGATATAAACATGGAAACTAACTTCAATCATAAAAATTTTGTTTTATTGTGACTAACAGGAGACTAGTAAGTTTGTTAGTTCCTATACGAGGGGCCTACAAAACTATAGTGGCAAAACGGCTGAAATGATATTTACAGAAGAACATAGAGAACTGAAAATAGATGGAGAGACATGGATGAAAGATACGGCTAACTCATGTAGTATTGCTGCAGCATTGATTGTTACTGTTGTGTTTGCTGCGGCTATCACAGTTCCGGGTGGCAACCAATCGGATTCTGGTTATCCGATGCTCTATGAATCAAGTGCATTCACAATATTTGCAGTTTCTGATGCAGTTTCACTCTTCACATCATCTACTTCCCTCTTGATGTTCTTGTCCATCCTCACTTCGCGCTATGCTGAGCATGACTTTCTGTATGCACTGCCCAAGCGACTATCCATTGGTCTATTCACGTTGTTTCTTTCAATCTTGTTTATGATGATAGCCTTTAGTTCAACGTTGTATCTAGTGTTTGGGAGGAAGAAGGCGTGGGTTCTGTTGCCGGTGGGTGCACTAACTTGTTTGCCTATTTCTTCATTCGTGCTACTACAGTTCCCACTTCTTTGGGATGTCATTTCGTCCACTTATGGTCGTGGTGTCTTCGGGAAGCAGAGTAATCGTACTCGTACATTTCCCTAACCTAGCATACATTTCAAACTTCGTTAACTAGAAACCAATTTAGTATAGAACACAATCAAGTTGCTTGTATAAATGCATGGATCTCTCATTTTGTTTATAACGTTGTAGTATTTAGTGTTTGTCCCCATTTCGCATTGTAGTCTTCTTGACCACTTATGGCCGTGTTATTTTGTGGCAAGCACTTGTTATTATTGTCGCTAGTCATTTAATATGTTACATGATCAGACTTTTTATCCATCTAAAATGTAGATTGCAATTTGCAAGTGTATGATGCAATTACAAATACCTAAGTTGAGCAAGAGTACCATATTCGGATATCGATATTAAATAGATTGAGAGACTTATTTTTCTAAACAAATGATTTGGAATTTTAATTAAATATTTAAAACCCTCATAACCCAACCCACCACCCTATTAGCCGCCTTGGCCCATAGCCGTGTGATGTGATCCGCGTCCCTTAATATTTTGGGAGTGGTCACCAGGGCATCCTCTTAACCGACTACTCCCTCTCTCACTCTTTCAATTCATTCGTTCTATTTCTTATTAAAAATAGTACTTCCTTCGTCTGATAATAAGAGTCATACTCCCTCCGTCCACGAAAATTCGTCCCGGTTTGACCGGGCACGGGTTTTAAGAATTGGCTTGACTTTGTATTAAATGAAGGTGTGTAGTGGAATTTGGTCCCACATTGATGCTATTCTTTTATTCAATTCTTTTAAATTGAGGTGTAAAGGATATACTCAAAGTTTTTATATTCATTTTTTTTTTACAATTAACATCTACACTTAAACCAATTTTCTGAAATTAAAATGAGATTACCGAAATGACTGAATATTGATTAAATACAACAAATATTGCTCAATGTATGAGTACATAGCTCCAAATAGGCCTCTGCATTTCAAAAAATAGGTACTGCCACCCTAATTCCATACATTTTGAGAGGGAATTTCCCAACAACCTACCACACTTAGGAGGGAAATTAATTCAAACTAATGGAGGGAACACCATTTCATACACCCAACAATGGAGGGAAATTCAAGCTACACCTATCTATAAAAGGAATAGATACAACTACAAATGGAGATTTTTAGAACTAGTGCCCTCAGAAAAATTTCATCACTGGGCTATGGAGGAGCCTGCTCGAAGAGACTCACGCATAATACCAAACACCACCAAGAATCTGCTAGCTCAAAGTCTGCTACAATCGAGCCAGGCAGGAGAAGTACCATATGGAGCTATTGAAAAGGCAGCAAAACAGTTTGGAGTCAGCTGGAAGACAGTCCACAGAATATGGGCAGAGGCAAAACTTCAAATTCAGGGGGGTGTACGTGTACACATAGGAGAAAGAGTTAAAGGCTATGAGCACAAAGACAAATACCAGCTTGATGTTGCCAAGTACAGAGATCTTTCAGTCCTTGAGAGATCTAACATCCGTAAGATTGCTTCAAAACTTGATGTAAGCAAGAGCACAGTGGCTAGGTTTGTGAAAGAGGAGCAAATCAAGCCACACGCAAATGCTATAAAGCCCCTACTTACTGCCGCCAACAAGATAGCAAGAACTAGATGGGGTCTCAGCCATATTCAACCACTCATAGTCAATGGTATGCTAAAATATCACACTATGCGCTATGTAGTGCACATAGATAAAAAATGGTTTTACATGACTAAGACATCGGATAGATACTACCTGCTTCCAGATGAGATTGAGCCATATAGAGCATGTAAGTCAAAGAGGTTCATCACAAAGGTGATGTTTATGTGTGCTGTGTGTAGACCTCAGATTGCAGGAGATGGAGAAGTAACTTTTGATGGAAAAATAGGCATTTTTCCATTCACCACTATGGAGCCAGCAAAGAGGAAATCAAAGAACAGGCCAAGGGGGACTATGGAAACAAAGCTCATTCAATCAGTCAACAAAGAATTGATGAAAGATTGCCTAATTCATAAGGTACACTTTTTTTCTCATAATTCATTCAATCACATAGTAACAGATCATATATGTGTAGATCATACCAGCAATCAAGGCAAAATGGCCAGAGCATATAAGCAAAGAGATATTCATTCAGCAAGACAATGCCAAGCCTCATATAAATCACAATGATGCTGATTTTCTGGCAGCTGCATCCACAGATGGTTTCAAGTTTCATCTTAGGTGCCAACCACCACAATCCCCAGATTGTAATGTGTTGGATTTGGGATATTTCAGAGCAATCCAATCTCTACAAGATGATAAAGTGGCTAAGGGAGTGGATGAGTTGTTGAGGAATGTGCATAGCTCTTTTGAAGAACTTAATCCATACGCACTCAACAATGTTTTCCTTACTCTACAATGTTGTCTAACTGAGATACTTAAGGTGCAAGGGGGAAATGGCTACAAAACTCCACACATGAATAAAGAGAGATTAATAAGGATGGGGACACTGCCAGATGCAATAGAGGTGGAAGAAGAAGTTGTGAAGGCTGCTGTGGCATACCTCCAACAGCCAGAAAATGATGTGGGCAGAAATTATGACATCTCAGGTGTCACTGAAGCTGTAGGCTTATAGTTCAGCATGTACGAATCATACTTTTTGTCAGTTGGGTGTGTAAGCCTCAGAATTAGGTGTGGCTTATGCTATTCAACTGTTTTTTGTCATTTTGTAAAGCCTTCAAACCTGTATAGGGGTGGCTTCTAAAATCCTAATCCCTCAGAAAGATTTCATCATAGGGCAGCCTCCAAACCTTGTAAGGGGTGGCTTCTAAGGGTGCCTATCTCACATAACAGCCTCCTAACCTTGTACAGGGGTGACTTGTAATGTGGAAATGTTTCTATAATGAATTTGTATGGTTTTTAAAGCTTAGTCCCTCAGATAACATGGTTAAATCATGGACAAACAAGCCTCCTAACCTAAGAACAGGGGTGGCTTATTAATCAGACAAATCAGCAACAAGAAACACAAACAAACTCATCACAGGGATCACAGCAGTATCATTAAACCATACAAAATCATCACAGGAACATATCAATATGATCAACACAATCATCATAAGGAATAACTCAACATCAGCAATTATCACAACCACAACATCCAAATAAAACAACAACCAAGTCCTCCAAACCCACATCAGCCAAACACATCCAAACCCACAGCCTCCTGATCAAACAAGAACCACAACATCCAAACCCACAGCCTCAAAATCCATCCACACCTCCAGATTAAACAACATACAGAAACCCTAAATCAATCCAGACCCCCAGCCTCCAAACCCTTCAAACAACCAAGCCTCCAATCCATCGAACTACCACAACCTCCAAACCCACATCATCCAAACCCGAAAGATAGAAATTTGAGGGACAACATACTAAGATTAGATTAGATCCAAAAACTTTGGCAGCAAGATTGCAAACATTTCCTTCTCCACATCCGAATACACGATGGGGAAGGCTTGAGGTATGTCGACGGAGGTGGCTGGTGGTGGTGGTGGTGGTGGACCATAAAAGGGGGTGGCTGGTGGTGGTGGGGTTTCTGGTGGCGGTGGACCATAGAATGGGCTTTCACCCCCAAAGTACTCAAACATCTCACATTTGGGGAGGAATTCAGGTTCCGTTTCGGGGACAAAAGTGTCGGTCAAGTTTCCGACTGGATAGCCTGCTCGGACAGGATAGCGGCCGAAGATGGAGGGGTACGAGGGCCATAGATGCTCTGGTGTGTCTGGGATGACGAGGTCGTCCAGATCGTCGGAGGAAAAATAAGGACAGGAGTCGGGATCTTCCGGCATCGCAAACCCACAAAATTAGGGTTTTGGGAAGGGGATAAAGGCAGTGGGTGGTGACTGAAATCAATTCATGGAGGGAGGCAGTGGGTTGAAGAGTTTAATGGAGTGAAGCTGTGGTGGGTGGGAGAGTTTAATGGAGTGAGGCTGTGGTGGGTGGGTGAATTCAATGGAAGGAGGCGGACGGTTGGTAGAGGTGAGAAGATGGTGTGGAAATTAAATCAGCCAAAATGGAGGAGGAATGTCAATATAGTGTAAATAAATTAAATATGGAGGGGATTTTTATTGTCCATATTTAGTAAGTTTGAAGTGGGACAAATTTTCAGGGACGGACTGAAATGGTAAACTGGGACAAATTTTCGTGGACGGAGGGAGTATTTTGTTTTTTCAGTCCGTCCCACAATAAGAGTCACATTTCACTTTTACTATAAATGGTAAGTAGATCCTCATTCTACTAGCTCACTTTCACTCACATTCTATTATAGAATCGATATAAGAAAGTGGACATCATATTCCGCTAACTTTTTCAGCTCACTATTCTTAACATTTATTAAAACACGTGTTCACACCAAATGTGACTCATATTGTGAGACTGATGGCGTACTATTTAATTTTATGAAATGATTTGAAATTGAATTAAAATCTCATAATTTCAAAACGTCACAGTCCAGGCGTCACACCATTAACCCGACCGCCCTGACCCATACTTGTGTGAGCCCTTTTAAGTTTTAACAGACAAATGCCTCGTTCTTTCACTCGGTTCATTTCGCTTTCATCTTAGGAGTAGTACTCCCCCCGTCCCACTTAAGATGACACGTTTTCCTTTTAAGTTTGTCCCAACTAAGATGACACATTTTCTGTTCTGGAAACTTTCTCTCTCCAATTAGTACAGTCAACCACTTTTTCTCACCCCTATTAAAATATTTATCTTTCTTTCTCTCTCGATTTTAATATTTTCACCCACCTTTTCTCTTCAATTAACCATATTAAACATATTAATCAAATGTGTCTTCTTAGCCGGGATGGAGGGAGTAGTATTTTTTATGATTTCATTATGTAGTGTGAATGCCTCAACTATTTCGTTATGGGACGGAGGGAGTGTCCAGTAGTGGATTCAATTTGAATTAATTACTGATGGACGAGGAAAATTTACTTTCAATTTGAAGTGAATGGACGAATATGACCATTCTTATTGTAATTTCATAGAATAATTTAAAATTAAATATAATATAAAAAACACAAAGGACAAATTTGAAAGGATGTTTATGCTCGTCACTTGATGGAATCTGTTTGTTGTTCTTGGATTATATTGAAATTAATTAACTACTGATTTGTTCATGTTGAAGACGATAAATGTTTTAGTTAATTATTTTTTTTTAAATCGAAGAGACGCCTATTGACGTTTTTGGAAATATTATGTATCCGAATAATCTATCTCAATTCAATTCTATGGATTAAAATGAACAAGACAAGACTAAACCAAAATTCTAGATCTCCTAATTCTATTGGCTCGAAAATCGAGACAAAAAGGAGAGAGAGAGGCCGAGTTACCGGCGGCTAGGGTTACAGTTTTGAGTTGTAAATTGTGTCAATTGTGTGACAGGGTCTCCACATCTCACCACTATTTATAAAAGACTTATTGGATTAGAATGGGGATCCATGGAATGAAATAGATGTTGGACTCACCCATTAGATAAATATCTAATTAAATCAAATGACCCATAATTTAATATATTATCAATGGAATATTATTTTGTTCTACTATAGAATAATATCTAAATCACCAAATTACAAATAACTTGGGTCCATTTTATTTTACAATATTTCCCGCGTTTAAGATTATCTTAATCCATCAATTTAATTCTTTTGTCTGCTACGTCACTTGAATTAAACTAATTCTTCAAAGAGTTTGTCTAGTTTGAAACTTTATTTATTATTCGTGGAATAAAATTCCAACTGCACAGATTTCTGAATACTCCCTCCGTCCCATAAAATTTGAGACAAAACATTTGGGCATGGAGGTTAAGAATTTATATTGAATAAATAGGAGAGATGAAAAAAATAGGAGAGATAAGAGAGAGTAAAGTAAATGATAGAATAAAAAAAGAGTGATTAGATGTTTTGTCTTTTGTTAGAAAAGGAAATGACTCAACTTTGTTGGGACGGAAGGAGTAATAAATTTCTTTCTCAAACACCTCTTGGGGATCACCGCTTAGGGATTTAATCATACCACACTGGGCACGCGAATTCTATGAAATAATATTCTAATACCTTCATGTTATTCAATTACTACCACCCAAGATATCATGTTTGCGTTACGTACAAACTCTCTCATATTGATAAGTCAAAGTGACGTCTGACTGAATAAACAATATTGATATTAATATCATAGACTAGAAAATACTAAACTTTCTGAAATATATTCTTACAGTAGATAGCAATAAAGAATACATTTCGTATTATATCCTTTCAATGCTTTACCACACCAGTTTTACTAATCTCTTCTTAGGTAAGAGAGAATTATCAAAAACACGGCAACCATATCAATCGGTAGTCAAAGCTTATTTAGATTGTGAATATGTTTTTCTTCTTGCTAGATTTGGTCAAGTCTCCTACTGGAAAACTCATGAGGAGATTTATCGAATTTCCCTACTTGACCTTCTTGGTAAGAAACCTTAGACTTGTTTATTATATTTCAATCATAAACCATTATATTATAGTATTTATTCTCATAATTATGTAAACAAGTGGATGTGGCGTTTCTTGTATACATGCATGAGCTCACTGTACAAAGGCATGTACGCTCGAAGCATCTTTTAGTATACAAACTCCAACAGTATATACATAACATCAGTAATTTAATTTGCTTAAGAAATTTATTGAATGACCAATTTAATTGATTCGTAACAAATATTTAAGGGAACAAACTTATAAGCGGTATTTCTCAACATTTGAACTAATCTATTATATGTTAACAACATATACTTAAAGGTCTTGTTTTCTATTCTAGGATATTCTTATTTTATATATTTATATTTTGTATGTATAAAAATCTAAAGTAATTTTATTATAAAATTTAAATATTTCTATTATAAATATTTAGATATTGTGACTGCATCATTCTAGGTAACTCTACAATGCAGAAAAATAAAATGGGGGAACTCTCTTCTCTTCATGTGTTGGACTCCTTTATATAGGGAGGCGTAGGGCTCTGATCCCTAGGTTACTACCTCCCCGATATGACAACACTGCCCTTCACACTCTTAGGTGGGGTCTCTCGCTTTCTTTTCAATGCAAAATCCTAGCTGGCTCGGGTAAAATGTTAACTTGAACAGCTTATTGCCGCCTCTTTCTCCTTCTTTCCTTGACTCATGCCTTCGCCTTTTCTGATTTGTGCGATCTCTGGTTTCTGGTGAATTTCACACACACCTTGCTCAAAAAGGGTTGGCTCAAAAAGGGTTGTTAGTTCACGGATTTAGGTGCAGTTTTACTATGGAACACATGCATGAAACGAGCCTCATCAACAGTGAACGCAACTAATTTGGCGAACATCGGGTATCCCGATGCTTGGTCGCCTCCTGGGAAAGTAATTGTTGCTGCAAAGACAATTGCGGCCACGAGTTTGATGTATCCTTCATAAATTTTTCGGCATTTTCTTTCAACTTTCT
The DNA here is from genome assembly GCF_029641045.1 of Salvia hispanica. Classification (NCBI taxonomy): domain Eukaryota; kingdom Viridiplantae; phylum Streptophyta; class Magnoliopsida; order Lamiales; family Lamiaceae; genus Salvia; species Salvia hispanica. Next base: position 27,327,003 of record NC_142697.1, read on the forward strand.
GTGCCCCCTTGAAAAAATCATATTTGTCATTTCTCCATTCTTGTTGTTTTGCGCCTTGAGAGTAAGATTAGTAACCAAACGCCCGGCTTCCTAAACCATGTGAAAAATAAATTGGTTTAAGTTTTCTCTTCGTTTTGTTTATGTAAGTGTACAAATATACATTACTTACCTCAAACCATTGCAGCTCGTGTTGCATTTGCAACGCTACACCGGTGTGTAGGTTCAGTTTGTGTGGTGGCCTTAGCCGTGCAGTCATATGGTATATAGTCTCAAACGAGTTATCACATGCATTAGTGTCGTACTGGAAGTTTCCGGGATTATATGGCGCAGCCTTTGGGAGTCATGTTTATCAGCCTCGATATATATTTAAATTTCCCGGTTCTGGCAGCTATATGTATCATGGTTTCAGCCCGGAACCCCACTTTTGATGTGATAAGACCAGAGGATTGATTCATCAACTGTACAGTTTTATCCCAGTCACCTTTCAAGGCCGTATTGTACATGCCCATCTCTCGTTGTCATTTCAGTTCCTACATCCACTCAACAAAGAAATAATCTTATTAAAAGTATTTGTTTAGTACCTTCATAACTCAGTAAGTAAACCACGGCCCCAAATACTATCACTAAGAATAGAATTGATACAAAAAGTGATAGAAGACACAACCACAACCCTTTAGATAGTGCGAAACAAAGTCAAGTTCAAATTAACGTGAGTTAAGCATAGAGAGGAATACCAGCAGGTGATGCAGTTTGAACGTAGAAATCAGGCTAAAACCTTCGGTGTCAGAATGACTTAAAATTCGCACGGTGCATGCAAATCATCAGCAGAGATCGACATCACAAGTGATAGAATGTCTAAATAGACAAAAATACCGAAAGCAGCTGATTTGGCGAAGATAAGGTATCCTGATGCTTGGTCGCCACCTGGATATGTGATTGTTGCTGCAAAGATTATGGATGAAGTGTTGCTATGATAGAACACGAATTTGAAGCGTCCTTCAAAAACTTCTCAACCTCTTCCTTCATCCTTTTGTGATCCCTTGTAAATATCATATATGGTCTTTCTCCATTCTTGTTCTTTTGTCCCCGGATAGTAGAATTAGTAACAAATTTGTCTCCTTCCTGAACCAAATAAACACAAGATTATAGTATAAGTTATGTATTTGTTTGTTTCCATTATGTACAAATAATACATTACGTACCTCAAACCACTGCACCTCGTGTTGCATTTGCAACTCTATGGCTACGCTATAGATCAAGTTCCTTTTGTGCGGGGCCCAAGCGTGTAGCCATGTATAAGATAGTATCTCCTGAATCATCACTTGCGGCTACATTATATCGGAAGCCATCGGGGTTATGCAGCAAATCAAAAATTTGCTCGTTTCGATGTATAACCCCCAAATGAATAAAACTTTGGCCCCTTTCATTCTTGAAATATACTGTGAGCGGAAAAATTTCCACTATCTTCATTACCAAGATGTAATGGCCTGATTTAGCTGCTTTAAGAAACACCTTTTTGCAATAGTTAATAACTGCATTTTACTAAAAAAAAGTAGTTATAATATAGATGATAATGTGATTACTCAGCATAATAGTCGTATTTACTCATTGTAGATAGAAGTAAGCAGTCATTGTCACCTCCAAAGGAATTAGCGAGGACCACCGATTTCCAATTACTCTAACCTAAGTATTTTAGGGTCCGACCCAAACCGGGGGTTTTCAAGGCCCAACCCAAATCGGGGTCTTTCAAGGCCTCAAACTAATTGTAATGGACAACAGTTGTATATTGCTTACCACTTTCTTCATTCTCCGATGTGAGATAAGTTTGCAACTCAACATTACAGACTATAATTAATGTCTTCGTTTGATTTTTAAGAACAAATAGTGAGTATAGACAAAAGATATCTCTCTATTTTTGCAACAATTAGTGTTTATAGACAACATCTCTAACATCAAAATCCAGTCATTATCTTCAAACATTCAAAATCAGAATCTACATACAATGTGTTAATGTCTTATAATGACTATATCAAATAAATGAGCGACTACTATAACGCATGAAAATGCCCCGACCATAGGTGGAGCCGAAGTCGTCTCATATAAGCCGGAAATGGAGTAGGACAAAAGAAGACATCAGCATAAGCTAGTACACATATAGCGAGGAGAACCCATGCCCTATTATCCCCAAATTCCAAGTAAACTAAAACCTAAATATTAACAATAATGATAACATTGATAGAAAAGTAATTAAATAACAACTGTCTAGATAGTGCGTACATGAAGTCACATTCAGAGTGAAGTGACGTCATTATTGGAAAGGAATACCAATAGCGGCGCCATTGAAGTGAATAGCGACACAACTCCGAAAAATCAGAAATGCACCGAAAGTTGCTTATTTGACAAACATCATGAATCACAGTTCTTGCTCATCGTCTGGATGAGTAATTGTTGCCGAAAAACAATTCCATTTATCAATGCCGCAAATATGGAGCACAAGTTTGAAGTGTCTTTCATAAACTTTTCGGCCCCTTTTTCAACTCTTGCCTAGGCGTGCAACCAAATGGAAGATGGTTTCTAATGAATCATCACAACATTTGCATTGTAACTGAAGTTGTCGGGTTCATATGGTAAATTAAAATTTTGATCATTGTGATGTATAACTGATACGCTCGGATTTTGAACGGTTTTAAGGCCATTATTTGGTCCATTTTTAATGTCAAAGTTGCATTACATGTCCATTATTTGCATATTTTATACAGTTTGGTATTTTGACATGTTTTGTGAGAATTGTGCATATTTGAGCCTAAAAAGGGATTTAAAACACGAAGTAGCATATCTGGAGTTTCAGGTAGCGCCCAGCTACCGCCGCAACACTTTCGGCGACCGCCGGTGCTCAGCAGCCACCACTTCTGCAGCGGTCCATTTCGGAAAATCTGTGCATGGAATGAAGACACATCCGGCAACCGTCGGGCAACGCGTGGCGACCGCCACTTAGTAGACACTACAATTAGCTTCCTTTAAAACGACACTGTTAATTGAGAGTGCGGACTTTTCAAGGGTCTTAGGAGCTTTTAAGAGTTACAGATCTAGGATTGACGCCCCTAGTGTTAGTAATCTACGCTTGTGCCACATGGGAAAAACTTATGTGACTCGTTCTATCGAAGTAAAGACTGTGCTAGGGTGTTGTAGTTGGAATTTGTATAAGCATAACTGTGAACGCACATCCCTGGAATTCTCTCATACTTTATCTTTGTGATTTAATTGCAATTAGTTGTTTACTTGCTTTATTTATTTGTTTTAATTACTTAAACCCAAAACTCTTGTTTCTCTAGATAGTATATAACGCTGCTTAGTACATGATTGTCAGTTGCAATTATATTCACCGTGTTCGATATCCCAGTACTGACCTTTAGCTATACTAGATATACCTTGTATACTTGCAGGAATTTTTAGTGCTAAAAAATAATGCATCAATAACCTCACATTGAATTACATTTTGTCATTTTTCATTCGTCAAATACACTAAGAGAGGTTTTCTGGCAAAGGAGTTTCCTTTCTTTTTAACTGGAAATTATAATTAAAAAAAATATAGATTATCAAATAAGACTAAAAATATGTACAAAGTATATACATAATATCAGCAATATAGGTTACTTAAGAAATTTACTGAATGACCAATTTAGTTGATTTGTAACAAATATTTAAGAGAACAAATTTATTAACGTTATTTCTCAACACGTGAACTTATTTACCAAATGTTAACAACATATATTTAAAGGTCTTGTTTTCTGTTCTGGAATATTTTAATTTTATTATATCTTGGTACTTTTGTTATGAAATTTAATTATTTCTATTATAAATATTTAGATATTTTGACTACAGTAGGTAACTCTACTATAATATCTAGATAAATTTGATGTTTTCTATTCTGGAAAACAGCCATTGTTCCTCAAATTCCGTCCAATTATTGAAGGTATACCCGACCCTCCTTCATGGTAACTTTTTTTCGTTTTAATTAAGAATTATATGCCTGAGTAATGAACACCACTAACTTTGATCAAACGTAGTGCCCGGAGAACTGTTGTAGTAGCGTTTTGTTCTTCGAAGGAGAACCTCGATTTAGCGTTGATGAAGTTTTCGCAAGGTGGAGAGAATCGAATGAAATTGACCAAAAGCTAATTTGAGGGAAACGAAAAATGCTAGGGGTACAACAGTCTTTCCACATCCAATTCTGGGTCACTGAGAAATAAAAACCATCTCGGCGTCAAGATTTGTTTTTCGCCGATTCATGAATGAACAACACGGGTCTGGGTTAATAGTATACACCACATACATCCCCACACACAACTCAAAATATATTAAAAATAATACATATAAATAAATAAAAGAAATAGATAATTAAAAGTCAATGTCAATTTTTTTATGATTTTCGAATTACAAAAAAAATATTTCAAAATGAATTAAAAATATTATTAATTCAATTTCATAAAATTGCAATAACAATACAGTTCAAATTATATTACACCAAACGCACCCTTGACGAAATTAAATCATGCGTTCTTTTAGTTCATCTAAATAGGCTCTACATTTTAAATCTATGGGCCGAAATAAATAAAACAAATATATTGGCTTATTTATATATGTAGGAGAAAAAGAGTTTAAATTAAACTGGAGATGGAGGCCCAATAGCAAATATTGACATAATTAGAAATTAAAATAGTATTAATAGTATTATAAATCTTCAACTACAGTAAAAGAACGATGAAGAGTTAGAAGTGATCAAATATATAACTTAAATCTTAATGCATAACTAGAGTATAGCTCTCAGTTTTTAGATAAAAAAATTGAAAGGATGAAATTGGATGGATTTTTAAAATACGGAATTCTAAGAGTGTTTTATTTCACTCTTTGTTTTATAATCCATGTTATGAACTAAACGTCTTAATAGTGAACTACAACGCTATTATAAGTGAACTGAACTATAAACCTTCCACTATAATGGCATTTTGGTTCACTCCGTGTTCAAAATCCATGTTATGAATTAAAACGCTTTTGTAGTGAACTAAAACGTTCTTTACTTTATAGTAAACTCTTTGCTTTGGTCTCTAGTTATGCTTTAAGTAGTGGTTGCTTACTGTATTAGCTTCCTTGGGTACATTTCTTGATGATGCACTTTTAATTAGCACTAAAAATACCTGCAAGCATACAGGGTAGATCTAGTATAGCTAAATATCAGTACCGAGATATCGAACACAGGGAATAAGATTGCAACTGACTACCATATACTAAGCATCACATACTATCTAGAGATACAGAGTTTTTGGTTTTGGATTTATTAAACTAGACATAAAATAAATAACCAGATAAAAGAAAGCATAAAAACATACTCCCTTCGTCCCAAGATAAGTGACTTGTATTCCTTTTTGGGGTGTCCCACTATAAGTGACCTATTTCCATTTTTAGCAAAAAGTCATCCCTCTTACTTTATTTTCCACCTATTTTTTCTCTCTTCTCTCCTCTACTTTTCTTTCTCTCATACTTTACTCTCTCCACTTCAACTTATTTAAATATCATTCCTTAAATCCCGTGCCCAAAAGAAGTAGGTCACTTATCTTGGGACGGAGGGAGTATGATACAAAACAGGCGTAAGAAAGTAGAATTTTAGGATTCAAAACACAATTGGCTATGTTGAATTACGGTCTCTAGAGTTATTAAGCCGGTCACTTAACTATTAAACCCCCTCCCGAGGTGAGAAATCCGTAGATTAGGTGTAATAATTGAAGTCCCCTTCTAATTCTTAGACCTAACTCCTAAAAGATTGTAAGGCCAATGACCTCACATGAAACCTCAACTCTCCCGAGTTCTATTGAATTAAAGTGTGAATTATCCCTCGTCCAAGTCAATTATTTCGTCTCCCGAGTACTCTAATCAACTCTAGCATGTATTCAAAAGGTAGCTAATCAATTGAACATAGAAAGCACAAGGATAAATCAAATAACTGCAAGAGCTAACGAGGAAAATCAATTGAATATCTTCACCAAAAAATCCACAAAAGATGTTCTACTCATAGACAAGTAAATACACCAATTAAAGTACAAGACATGAAAGAAATTGATAAAAACCCAAGGTTGAATCTTCAATCTTCAGCCTTCTCTTGCCTGAATCTGCAGAGCTCCGCTCCAATGGAAGATGGATGATTATGTGTGAATTATGGAATGGAAGAATGTGTGGAGGGGAGAAGGATTGGAGGCTCTGAGATCCAGAATGATGAATTAGGTTAAGAGGTATTTATAGGTGGGAAAAAAAAGGCTTAGACATGGTAAAAATTCTCCTTCAAGTAATAGAAAATATAATAATTTCGATTCCCCAATTAATTGGAGATATTTGGGCAATAATTTCTTCATTCCTTGATTTTCCGCCTAATTTCCGCCAGCTTTGACTGCACTGCGCAATGTTCGTAGAATGGTCATAACATTCTCCACAAAACTCCGATTGAGACGTGCGAGATATCCACGCGAAGCTCTTTCGAAGACGAAGACAATGGTATGAATTAAGCACTGATTGGACCTCAAAATCTCTGGAAGAATGGGCTCGAACAGAGGCTGCTGCACCTTGGCCTTTTTGCACCTTTTTTTCTATCTTTTTCTATCATTTATCAACAAATACATCAAAAATACCAAATGTATAATATATGCAATTTAATAACATAATTTGCATGATTGACATTTAAAACGAGTCAAATCTAGCCCTTAAAAACATACAAATCCGTGTTTGTCACTTGATTGATAGTTTAAGTTCATATCAAGCAGATTTTTTATTTCTTATTGATAGTGTAGGTTTGTATTATGGAGTTTTTTCAAACAGTTTATACTTGTGTCGTGAAGCTAAATTAGTTTGTTTTGAGTCTTGCTAGGGAAACTACTTCAAGCAATTTTGACGCGTTTCAAAAAGTAAAGTTATATTTTCACGTTTTAAATTGATTTTTGATGATCGATTTGATTCAGATTTAGTTCGTCAAATCGATAATTAAATAGCTACATAAGTTTGAAATTTATAACCACACATTGACAACTCCAATTGAAGTTTGATTTATTAAATTTTGTACTATTACAAATTAATTGCACTGATTTCGACTTCTTAGAATCCTCCCTTTTCTTTCAATTTGTGTAAATTTGATGTTGATTGGTGAATTTAAATCATGTGGCGTACGTAACTTTGGATTATAAGATTAAAAATAAATAAAATTAACTAATCATATTAATTTTTTCCACAACTTTATCGTATGCATGGTAAAATAAATTGAAATGGAAAGATGAAAAAATTACGGTGAAAAATTAAAACACAAATGATACTATATAAGTTCAAACATGGTAGTAAAATATTTCGCATTTGTTTTATTATCTGACTAATTCTTGAGCAGATGCGGCTGCGGCCCGACGCGGGAATTAAATTTCGCATTAATTATTCTAAAGATTTATCTATTTATTTATTAGATTCAAACAATGGAAGGGGGAATATATTATTTAGTGATAAAATCAGCTTATATTTTTTTTGAATTAAAGAGATCCAAAATACGACAATTAGTCTAACTATATCCAAAATCCACTTCTTGTTTCTTTCTCTTTCTCTCTCTACAAAAGAAATATACTACTACAAACAATAGTTTTCCTTTTCCATTTAAATTTATACATCAAAATTAGTCTTATTATTATTTTTAAAAAAAATTCTCACTAATTTTTCTATCAACTTTATTAATTATAGAGTATTAAAATTAATGTATTTCATAAATGAAATTAGTACTATAGTTTATATGTAATCGCTTTTTAAAAAATTGCACTTAAAAGAAAAGGGCACAGTCAATTTATCCCCCAAATATTATCCATATTTAATTCGGTAGAGATTTAAGAATTGTGAAAATAAGTTTTGAAAAAATTACTGAGATTTAAATTTCACTTTTATATATTAATTTTATAATAAAATATGAGTGTAACGACTTAAGAAAAAGTTATAATCCACTTAGAGCATCTCCAAGGGAAAAGGTAAATGGAGATGTAAATGTACATAACTACCATATTTACCTTTTCTATATAAAAATTTATTATCCAAGGGAAAGGGGTATTTGAGGGGGTATTATACAGTATTCCCTCCGTTCCACTTTAAGAGTTCCGGTTTACCATTTTGGGATGTCCCACTTAGGAGTCCTTGTTGAAATATTCCAGAAATGGTACTAGGCCTCACATTCCACTAACCTTTTTCCAATCACATTTTATTATAAAACTAATATAAAAAAGTAGGTCCCACATTCCACTATCTTTTTTCACCTGCTTTACTTTATATTTCTTAAAACTCGTGCTGAACTCAACCAGGACTCCTAAAAGTATCTCCAATGGCTTTAGGCCAGCCACAGGCTAGCCACTCTCTCTCCCTGCCACGTCATCAGCACTAAAATTTCACCTGTCACATCATCATTTCAAGCAAATAGGCTAGCCGCAATAAAAATAATTCAATTTACGAAATTAAATTTATGACAAATTACGGAAATAAATTTACGAGACATATACGGGAAAATTCATTAATTCCATTTAAATAAAAAAGGTACATTGATTAAAAAAAATTACATTAAATAAAAAAAATTACATAATCAGAAAAAATTGGGCTTCCACACACGAGCCCGCCTTTCTCTACTCCTTGTTGCCGCCGCCGCCGCCTCCGTTGCCGCCGCCACCCGGGACCTCCACATCTAAGCCCGTGCCTGAGCCCCCCAACAGTGCCCTCGCGGCATCCAAATCGACCCGCATGCTCTCGAGCATCGAGTGAAGAAACCTCTTCTCCATGGGGTTAGTTGCGGCCTTTCCAATCTTGGAAGACCGTGTACATCTGCTCCCGCATTTTTTGACGCGTGAAGAAGGTGAGAGCGGGTGGGGGCGTTGCTGACTGGACCTCCTGCGGCGATAGAGGGGAGGATCCCCTCGCTGCCCGTTGCGCCCGCTTTTGGCCAACCGGGCGAGTGCGGCGAGCAAACGATGGAGGGGACGGAAACTCCTCAGTATCCGGGGGGAGGTCGTGGGAAACGCCGTTGCTGCCGTTGTAATCGCCGGAATAGTTCAGCTTCTGCTTCTTCGGCCACCACCCAGCTTCGACCCCCGCCCGGAACTTCTCGGAGTCCTTCAGCACCAGATAGCAGTTCCAATAGGTGAATTCCTTATAAATCCCCGGCTTGGGGAACAGACTCTCCGCTATCCACTGGCAGTCCTACTCAGTCTGCCCACTAGTTTGCATGCGGAGGGCGTTGGCGTACAAGCCCGAAAATCGGCCAACCGCGGCCCTGATGCGTTCCCACGCCTTCTGGTACTCCTCCCCGGTGAAGTCCTTTCCATGCGGACAGTTCCTCTTGTAGGCTGCTCTAATCTTAGCCCACATATTGACGATCCTCTGGTTGTTCGCAACCAGAGGATCGTCGCAAACCGACACCCACGCCTTAGACAGGGCGACGTTCTCATCGTCCATCCACTTCCTCCGTGCGGTGGTGTCGTCAACAGCCGGCTGCGACGACTCGCCGACCACCTTGCTCTTCCCCTTCTTCTTCTTCTTCTTCTTCTTCTTTTTCTTCTTCTTCTTCTTCTTCTTCTTCTTCTTCTTCTTCGGCGCGGCCCGACCCTGCTCTGCTCCCCCCGTTGGAACGGGAGCGTCCGCCTTCTCGACATTGATCCCCAACTCCTGTAATGAGAAACGGTCATCCCCAGTGAACTGCGTCTCCACCAGGGTCGATGTGTGAGACGAAGCCGTCAAAAAGTCAAGAGTGGGATGATAGACCGTGTCTCCCCCCCCCCCCCGGCGACCCCTGCATCCCGAGCTGCACTCCACCCTGCCATACTGGCATCATCCTCATCATCTTTTGTATCATCTGCGGCGTACCTCCCTACCCAGGCATTGCCTGCCCGCCGCTGGCCTGCCCCCCGCCCGGCATCACCTGCCCGCTCGCCATCAATCCCATCAACTGTTGTCTGATAAACTCATGTTTTAGTCGCTTTAATTGGTCTGTTGAGGTGCCTAATGTTGAGTTTTGATGCTTGAATTCTCTATTTCCAGCCAATTATCCTATCTTTTGGAGTTTCATGTATTTGTTGAGTGTTATAGGACAAATAGATGAAAAAGAGGCAAAAATCCGGCCGTTTGTGCAAAGGAGGCAGCGGACCCTTCAGATAATACACCCGGCTGTTAGAGTTTGTATACTAGAAATCACGTTTCGAGTGATTGAATACTGTAAAACTCTTATTTTATTTTCCAATGAATAAAACAGATTATTTTTGTCATAATGTTGTTATGTTTTACATTTAATGGATGTTAATGCATGTTTAAATGTATAAGTTAACTTAACAAAGTCTAAGTCTTTGTTTTAGTAGACCGGTTGTGGGCGTCGTCCACTTTAAGGTAATACGGTCAGTTCTAAACAAAGAAAAATATGAATTTCACAACCTAGATGGAATTAGACTACCCATCGAGAAAGGTTGCAATGTCAGTCCGTATATTTCTAAGCCTTACTGAAATAAGATGACATTGGTGTGGTATAGCACTGAACGGATCTAACAGCAAGACTTGCCTTGGGCTATCTACTGAAAGGCGAGGTCTTGATAAATATTTATTTCTTAATCAATGTAGGTTAGCATTGAGCATACGGTATTGATTATGCATTGCTTTGACTTATCAAATGGTGCGGGTTTTTCGTAACCCAATTATCCTGATATATTGGGCAGTGGTGATCGATATCTAGCGGTGCTAGGATTGCTATTATATTGAATCGTGCACGAGCTGAGTCTCGTTTGATAATGTCCTCAAGAGGAGCGCGAAACAAGGTTTTATTATTCGGAACCTAGCTAGTTGGAGTTTGATTACTCTATGAATAATAAATAAGTGTTTCATGCTGAGTCCACTCTTGGAATTAATAAGAAGTTAATTAATTAAGTCAATAGCAGACATTAATTAATTAATGGACATTTTAATCTTAAGCGCGGGAAATGAAAGATAAACGGAAACCCGGATTACTTGTAATTTCGGATTTGGATGGGGAGAGTTCAATATTACTTCTGTAGTGGCTGCTCGTAATATTCCAATTATAACTTATATTAAATTGTGGGTTCAATTTAATTAGTAAAAGTAAATTGGATGAGCCCATATCCAAAGCCTTCCATAGATCCCTGTCTGGGCCCAAAAGGAACTTAATATAAATAGGAGAATAAAGGAGACAGAAATAACACAATTTTATTTGCTAAAATTTTCGAAAATTTCAGCTCTCACAAGCTGTAGGAATTTTCGAATTCCTCTCCTGTTTCAAAAAGGATTTCTTCTGTCTTCTTTATTTAAGTCCTAGTATTCTAGTAAGATCAGCCCACACTGATATTAGAGTACAGTTCGGGAACCAGAGAGAAGATTTGTGGTCTAGTACTCAAAGCATCACGTGGAGAAGTCGCTAGCCATCTTCAATTCTTTGGAGAATTAAACAAGGTATTTTTCCTGCTCCGTAGAAAAGCATGTTTTAGGTTTTTATATTCTAAAACATGATTGATTCAAGTTATGAGCATGATACATGTGAAATTTGCGCGAATAGATTTTGTCTAAATAATCTGCTAAATAGATCTGATAATTATGTGATTTGTTTTATGCACCCGCTTCCGCTGCCAGCTCCATCAATTGGTATCAGAGCCAGTCTTTGGCTCTGATTATTTGGATTTAAATTTCGCGAAATTCATGTATGCATGTCTTATTTGATTACGAAGCGTGTTCTTGTTTTATTATTTATGTTTATGCATGTTGAACTCAAGAACATTCGAATCATAGAACTTGAATTATTCGAACGTACGAGATGTGCGATTCGTCGGCGCTTGCGCCGGGACGAATCGCACTACGTGCAATCGAAGTAGGGTTGTCGAATTGAGTGGGAGCCGAGGGAGTCGGGCATCGGGCGACGCGCCGGCGAGCAAGGGCTCGCGCGCGCCGCCGGCGAAACCCGTGCAAACCCTAGCCGGCCCCGATTGAACTCGACGCGACAGAAAAAGGAGCCGAAGGGATACGATCAAGCGGCGACGCGCTGACGAGCAAGGGCTCGTGCGCGCCGCCGGTCTCGACCGCATGCCCAGGCCGGAATCGACTTCGTCGCTGGAGAGGAGATGAGGCACGGTGGCTCGTCCGAGAACCACCGAGGTGCCGAAGCTCTACCGGATAAACCCTAACCCTAGAATCCCTAACCCTAGTCGCCCGTCACCGGCGATGCACGACCGAGAGCAGCTGCGCCTAGCGCCGCAGCTGCTGGTTCGCGCGAGGCCGTCGGTTGAGTGGGAGCTCGCCGGAGCATGGCGGTCAGTGGCCGCGGGATGCTCGGCAAGACGGAGGGAGTCGCGGCATACGCTCGCCGCGAGGGAAGGAGGAAGCGCGCGCCTTCGGGCGCGGCCTGCCGGCGGCGGTCGGGCGGCGAACTTGCCGCTCCGGCGAGCGTCTCCGGTGGGAGTCTTCAAATCTTCGTCGTGTTGATTCGTGCGAACCTCGAATCACTAGATATCGACGAAAGATTATTTTAATGATTATTTAATTTATTAATTAATAGATATCATTAAAAATAATATTATTTAATGAAATAAAATATTTTGGGAAGATTTCCCTAGATTTTAGGAATATTTGGATTATTTTCTATATCTATGAATATTTTATATCCTAGATGATATAGATAAGAATAATTTAATAGTTTCCTAAATATATAATATATCTTGAATCTATAATAAGATAAGATATATGTAAGATTACATTAAATAATATAATTAATCATCTTCCTAATCTTGAACTTGGAAATTATATGAATTTAATTTTTCATGTCTAATTAAGATTATAAATAATGTACTTTATTTTAGATATATCTTATAGTATGACATGAATAAGAATTAAATTCTAGAATAATAATTCCTAAACTAAGATACTAAAGATAATGAAAGATTTAATTATCCAGTCAATTAAATGCCAACAGAATTTAATTAGTCTTAATCTGCCTTAAGGCTAAAGGATAATTAATGAAAAACCATAACTAAAATATCTAAGCGATAATTATGAACTAAATGTTTATATATGGTCTCCATCGGTTGGACTGCCAAATTTTGTGAAGCTGATTTTCTAATATTATCGCCACCTACAGAGTAGGGACAATAATCCTACGAAAACAGTAAGTTCATAAGGGCGGACTTCTCAAATAATAAATAGAATGAACTAGAAAGTGATTCCTAATATTATCGCCACCTACAGAGTAGGGACAATAATCCTAAGGAATTACAAGTTTCAGGGTTCAATCAGAATTTATGAGATAGCTTGGTTTTATTATCAGCACATAAACATTGTTATGGGAGTGTGTTGTAGAAATAAAATTCTGTAATGCTAAATCTGATGGTCATGCTTAGGCAACATTAGGCGTGTTGACCTCCAGAGGAGGAAGATATTGATGCGTCGGTGCTGTGACCAGTAAAATTGTCAAAATTTTAATGCGTATTTACCTCCAGAGGAGGGTACAATTTATTAATTTGGCTGTTGTAAGATTTTGAAAAGTTTTATGGTTAATCTACTCAATTTCCTTACATAAGTTTATGACAAATAGTAAAATCTTCTGTTTGCAGTGCAATAAAATTCGTCAAGATGTCTTTTAATCCTCTTTCTGCCATTCTCAAAGAAAACAAACTCGAAGGCCAAAATTACATCGAATGGAAACAAAACTTGGATATCGTTCTCACAGCAGAAGAGTACAAGTTCGTACTCACTACTCCACGCCCAGCTGTCCCGGCTGCTAGTGCCAGCCAAGCATTGCGAGATGCGCATAGACGGTGGCATAAGGCGAATGAGATGGCTAAGTGCTACATGTTGGCTTCTATGTCATCAGTACTCAAGCATCAGCATTCTGCCATGGAAACTGCCGCCGAGATCATGACAAATCTCGCAAATCTTTTTGGTACTCAGAATCGAACGGCTAAGTCTCAAGCCTTTCGGAGTATCATGACGAAGTCTATGAAGGAAGGCTCGTCTGTGAGGCAACACGTCCTCGAGATGATGAGTCACCTCAACCAGATTGAGGTATTGGGAGGGACGATCGATCCCGAGTCCCAGGTTACTATAATCCTTCAGAGTCTTCCCCCTAGCTTCCAGCAGTTCAAGCTCAACTTTGAGATGAACAAACGGAATTATACTTTAGCAGAGTTGCTGACTGAACTTCAGTCGGCGGAGGACCTTATGGTTCAAGCTAAAGTAGCTATGATGAGTATCGCGCCTAATTCCTCTGGCTCTAAGGCTAGAAGAGGAAAGAAAAAGGCACCGAACCAAGTAGCAGTCAACAATGCTAAGGGAAAGAAGAAACAGCGGGGTGACAAGAAGCAAACTGGAAAATGCTTCAAGTGTGGAGAGAAAGGTCATTGGAAGCCAGATTGTCCTAAAAAGGGCAAGGCTACAGGTATGCACCATGCTCTAGTAGTCGAGTCATGTTTGGCTTTGACATCTACTCATACTTGGGTTATTGATACTGGAGCAACTGATCATATATGTTTTGATCCTGACTTGATGCAGGTGACAAGACGGCTACATGATCGTGAGATAGAGGTCCAGCTGGGCGACGCTACGAAAGTGGCGGCCGTTGCAGTGGGAGACGTTTATTTACGTTTTTCTAGTGATAGATTTTTGATTTTGAAGAATGTTTTGTTGATACCCTCTTTTAGAAGAAATTTAATTTCAGTTTCTAAATTGTCTTATGATGGATATTCGATTTCTTTTAATGACAATTGCGTTATTAAGAAAGATGGTTCTTATATCTGTCGCGGTATCATGGAAAACAATCTGTACACGATCACTTCTACACAATTTAATCAACGTAAATCAGAACTCAATGCTACATCGAAAATTTCTAAGAAAAGAAAAGAACCTTCAACTTCAATGAATGAAACGTACTTATGGCACCTTAGACTTGGTCATGCCAACGAAAGAAGGATTCATGCGATGGTTGATCAAGATCTTATTAAAGGTCTTGAGAAGGAACCGTTTTCGAAGTGTGAGTCCTGTCTCGAAGGCAAGATGACTAAGAGATCTTTTAGATCAAAGGGGAATAGGGCCAAAGAAGTACTTGAGCTCATTCATACTGATGTGTGTGGACCAATGTCAACCGAGGCAAAGGGCGGTTTTCGATATTTCGTCACCTTTACAGATGACTACTCGAAAATCGGATACATCTATTTGATGCGCTACAAGTCTGAAACTTTTGACAAGTTCAAGGAGTTTAAGGCTAAAGTAGAGACGCAACATGGTAAGAGTATCAAATGCCTGCGATCTGATCGCGGAGGCGAATACCTAAGTGCCGAGTTTTTGGACTATTTATCGGTAGCTGGGATTGAATCCCAAACGACTGCGCCGGGCACACCCCAGCAGAATGGCGTGGCTGAAAGAAGGAATAGGACCTTATTAAATATGGTCAGATCGATGATGAGTTATGCACGGTTACCTGTTTCGTTTTGGGGTCATGCTTTGCTTTCTGCAAACTATCTCTTAGACGTCTTACCTTCTAAATCTGTTCCTACAACCCCATATGAGTTGTGGAATGGGCGTAAGCCCAATCTAGAACATCTCAGAGTATGGGGGTGTCCGGCTCATGTATTGGAAAAGGATCCAACTAAGCTGGAATCAAGGACTGAGGTTTGCGTGTTTATAGGATACCCTAGAGGAACGAAAGCTTATGAATTCTATAGTCTCAGAGATCAGAAAGTGATTGTGAGCACTCATGCCACATTCTTAGAGGAAGACTATGTAATGAATCATAAGTCCAGCAGTGAGATTGCTCTAGAAGAGCTAACTCAAGTTTCAACTTCCATTAACCAAGAACAATTACCAAGTGTAACAACAATTCCAGAAACTTCAACTAATACTCCAGATATTGTAGTGCCGCGCCGCAGTGGGAGGGTCTCTCATGAGCCCGATAGATACATTGGTTTGGGTGAGTGTATGGATCACTCCTCGGACAGCAATGTACTGGATCCCTGGAATTTTGCAGAGGCGCAGGCTGATGTCGATCATTGCGAATGGGTGAAAGCAATGGATTCGGAACTACAATCTATGTTAGACAAAGACGTCTACGATTTGTCTGTCCTACCCGAAGGCTGTACTGCCATTGGGAGCAAGTGGATATACAAACGTAAACGTGGACCCGATGGACGAGTTAAAGTCTTCAAGGCAAGACTAGTGGCTAAGGGGTATACCCAAAAGGAAGGTATCGATTACGATGAGACCTTCTCCCCAGTGGCCATGCTCAAATCGATCCGTATACTTTTGTCTATAGCAGCTTACATGGATTGGGAAGTATGGCAGATGGACGTTAAGACTGCGTTTCTAAACGGGAGTCTTGAGGAGACCATCTACATGGAACAACCCGAAGGCTATGTAGTGAAGGGCAAGGAACACATGGTTTGGAAGCTTAAGAAGGCCATTTATGGTCTCAAGCAAGCATCTAGATCATGGAACCAGTGTTTCGATCAAACTGTTCAAAAGTTTGGATTCGAAAAATGCCCTAATGAAAGCTGCGTGTATAAGAAGGTTGAAAAAGGAAATGTTGTGTTCTTAGTTTTGTATGTAGATGACATTCTTCTAATTGGAAACAATAAAAAGATGTTGTCATCAGTGCGAACTTGGTTGTCCAGCCAGTTCGAGATGAAAGATATGGGTGATGCGGGACACATTCTCGGTATCAAGGTTCTTAGGAACCGAGGTAAGAAAATGTTGTGCTTATCCCAAGAATCTTACATCGAAACGGTACTTAGACGCTTTAGCATGCAAGATGCCAAGAAAGGTTTCCTACCTTTTAGACATGGCATCCAGTTGTCTCAAGAGATGTGTCCTAAGACAGCATCTGAGATAGCAGAGATGAGAAGAATACCATATGCCTCGGCAGTTGGTAGTCTCATGTATGCTATGCTTTGTACTAGACCCGATATCTGCTTTGCTGTTGGCATGGTAGCAAGATATCAATCAAATCCCGGCCAAGGACATTGGACTGCCGTAAAGAACATACTCAAGTACCTTAATCGGACTAAGGACTATGTTCTAGTTTACAATGCAGCCGAGCTCTGTCCTTTAGGATATACAGATTCAGACTTTCAGGCTGATCTAGATTCGAGAAAATCAACTTCCGGATATGTGTTTACCTTAGGAGGTGGAGCCGTAATTTGGAAGAGTGTAAAGCAGAAATGCATTGCAGACTCTACCATGGAAGCCGAATATGTGGCCGCTTCGGAGGCTGCAAAAGAGGCTGTTTGGCTTAAGAATTTCCTTCTGGACTTAGGTGTGGTTTCGAATATGCCCAAGAGCATCACCGTTTATTGTGACAATTCCGGTGCTGTGGCAAATTCGAGAGAACCACGGGCTCATAAGGCGAGCAAGCACATAGAGAGGAAGTATCATATCATTCGAGATATAGTGCAGAGAGGAGACATACAAGTGGTCAAGATTGAGTCAGAAAACAACCTGGCAGATCCTTTCACGAAGGCGTTAGCGGTAAAGCCGTATGAAAGCCATGTTGAAGGAATGGGAGTTCGACTAATTCAAGACCTCAATCCGCTTTCAGTATAAGTGGGAGATTTAGACGTTAGCACATTTTGTATACTCGAAAGTGTTTTGAGTATAAGTGGGAGATTGTTAGAGTTTGTATACTAGAAATCACGTTTCGAGTGATTGAATACTGTAAAACTCTTATTTTATTTTCCAATGAATAAAACAGATTATTTTTGTCATAATGTTGTTATGTTTTACATTTAATGGATGTTAATGCATGTTTAAATGTATAAGTTAACTTAACAAAGTCTAAGTCTTTGTTTTAGTAGACCGGTTGTGGGCGTCGTCCACTTTAAGGTAATACGGTCAGTTCTAAACAAAGAAAAATATGAATTTCACAACCTAGATGGAATTAGACTACCCATCGAGAAAGGTTGCAATGTCAGTCCGTATATTTCTAAGCCTTACTGAAATAAGATGACATTGGTGTGGTATAGCACTGAACGGATCTAACAGCAAGACTTGCCTTGGGCTATCTACTGAAAGGCGAGGTCTTGATAAATATTTATTTCTTAATCAATGTAGGTTAGCATTGAGCATACGGTATTGATTATGCATTGCTTTGACTTATCAAATGGTGCGGGTTTTTCGTAACCCAATTATCCTGATATATTGGGCAGTGGTGATCGATATCTAGCGGTGCTAGGATTGCTATTATATTGAATCGTGCACGAGCTGAGTCTCGTTTGATAATGTCCTCAAGAGGAGCGCGAAACAAGGTTTTATTATTCGGAACCTAGCTAGTTGGAGTTTGATTACTCTATGAATAATAAATAAGTGTTTCATGCTGAGTCCACTCTTGGAATTAATAAGAAGTTAATTAATTAAGTCAATAGCAGACATTAATTAATTAATGGACATTTTAATCTTAAGCGCGGGAAATGAAAGATAAACGGAAACCCGGATTACTTGTAATTTCGGATTTGGATGGGGAGAGTTCAATATTACTTCTGTAGTGGCTGCTCGTAATATTCCAATTATAACTTATATTAAATTGTGGGTTCAATTTAATTAGTAAAAGTAAATTGGATGAGCCCATATCCAAAGCCTTCCATAGATCCCTGTCTGGGCCCAAAAGGAACTTAATATAAATAGGAGAATAAAGGAGACAGAAATAACACAATTTTATTTGCTAAAATTTTCGAAAATTTCAGCTCTCACAAGCTGTAGGAATTTTCGAATTCCTCTCCTGTTTCAAAAAGGATTTCTTCTGTCTTCTTTATTTAAGTCCTAGTATTCTAGTAAGATCAGCCCACACTGATATTAGAGTACAGTTCGGGAACCAGAGAGAAGATTTGTGGTCTAGTACTCAAAGCATCACGTGGAGAAGTCGCTAGCCATCTTCAATTCTTTGGAGAATTAAACAAGGTATTTTTCCTGCTCCGTAGAAAAGCATGTTTTAGGTTTTTATATTCTAAAACATGATTGATTCAAGTTATGAGCATGATACATGTGAAATTTGCGCGAATAGATTTTGTCTAAATAATCTGCTAAATAGATCTGATAATTATGTGATTTGTTTTATGCACCCGCTTCCGCTGCCAGCTCCATCACCGGCCGGGTGAATTTATAGTTGAAAAATTCCACCCGGCCGGGTACAAGGAAAACAGCGTGATGAGTCCAGAAAGTGGTCTAAAATGGCCACCCGACCGGGTAGATTTCCAGCACAAATATTCTACCCGGCCGGGTACGTCAGTTTGACGCGTCTGAAAGCTGAAAACGCGATTTTTGAAGTGAAAAAAGGGGAAGAAAAGGCTAGGGTTGCATTCGGCGAGATTCATTCAACACCTACCGCCTCCAACACTCACATACACCCCCAAGAACACTTTGAGAGAGAGAATTGAAGATTGAAGACTCCAGATCGGAAGATTGAAGACTTCATTCCATAGATTCGTTCCACATGAGTTCTTAGTATCTATCTTTCATGTTTTTGTTCAGATTCTTTGTGCTAAACTTAGTTTTCTCCATTAACATGAGTAGCTAAACACCTTTTTGTGGTGAAGATGCACTAATTTCATATTTTTATCCGATTAATTTTGTTCTTGCCTTGGTCTTGTAGTTATTTGATTATTCTTGGGTTTATTCCTTTCAATTGCTTGATCACCATTTGATTGTGTAGGATTAATTAGATTAATCGGGAGATGAAATAATTAATTTGGAAATAAGAATAATTCACACCTTAATACAATAAAACTCGGGAGAGTTGAGGTTTTGAGTGAGGTCTTTGACCTAATCGAGCTTTTGGGAGTTAGGGGTTTTAGGATTAGAAGGGGACTTCAATCCTAGCACCTAATCTACAGGTTTCTCACCTCGGGAGGGGGTTTAATCTATAATTGTGGTCGACTTAGTAATTCTAGAGACATCAAAAGGTAAGGCAATTTGATTGGATAAGAGCTTGGAATTGTGCATCAGATCATTGAGTTCTACAATTTTCTCCATATATCTTTTCACTCCGTGTTTACTTGCTTTTATTTATTTACTTGTTCATTATATGCTTTTCGTAGTGTTAGAACAAACTAAACTTTTTCCGATTGTCTAGATAGTAGTTGACATTTGTTCGTGGTAGTTAAGTTGATACAAATTTGTCTCTGTGGGATACGATTCTCTTGCTTGTTAATTGCTACACCAGCCTCGTACACTTGTGGGTATCACTTGTGTTAAAATAAGTCGAGTCATTGTCAAGGGTACATGTTGTACTGCCCGCCCATCTGCCCCCATCCAGACCCCACGGGTAACATGGGAGTCTGAGACCCGCTCGTCGCCGAAGTAGACTGGTTGTTGTTGTCCATCTCTCGATGTTGCTCTTGTACAGAAATTTAGATAGAGAAAAAACTCGTTAAAACAAGTGGTGCAAATGAAAATGACATGAAAATCGCGAATATATAGTGTTTCAAAAATTTTTAAAAAAATAAAATAAAATATTGCACGGCCGATCGCTAGCCGATCATCAGCCTGCAATGGCGGCCAGCGCCTTCAAATCGGCGTGCGCTCGCCTAATGCGCTAGCCGCTATTGGAGATGCTCTAAAGAGGGACGGAAGGAGTATTTCATTTTGAGAATATAACTTTACCTCTTCTTGATAGAAAAGGTAAATTATTTTTATTTGTCTTTTCAATTTACCTTATTTTCTTGGAATCCATTACTTTTTAAGAAGATATAACAACTTTTTTGAGAAGGTAAATGAGAAATATACATTCTCAATTTACCTTTTCCCCTTATAAATGCTTTTACTAAAAAAAAAACAAAAAGTGGAACATATTCAACTATTTTCACGTGTCCATTATGTCAATAAATCCGTCGATAATAAATCGACGTCTAATTGTGCAAGCATTTATTATTACTATGATGTAGTCCCCATATGAATTGATCGCCACTAATTATAAATTATAATGATAAGAAAATTTCTTTAGTTAATTAATCATCTTTTATAGTACTAGTACAATTATTTATTTAAATAATTAAATGATTTTTTCTATACTTTCTAATCAACGTTATAACTTATATTTTACTTTTTTTTCTTGTCTAAAAATTGTATGGATGAACTTTATTTTATTATTCTAATGCCCTGTACACTTAAAATGTTTGAATATACTACAAATATGTACACGTTTATTAATTTCAACGTGCTTTAGCCTGTGTAAAGACGCCACTAAGCTTGGAATATTTTTATTTAGAATGGCGTTTTTATGGACTTTCGAAGTACTCCTGTAATTTAATAATTTGGAGAGCGTATACTATGTTGCGTATAATATAGAATAAAAGATATGATATGATGTCAATCGTGAAATGAAGAATATCACCTGCGTAATTAAGTCCTATGAAATTGATGACTACTAAGTACTAATATTTTTTTTACTCCCTCCGTTCCCTCATAGTTGAGGCAAAACTTTTCGGCACGGAGTTTAAGAAATGAATGTTGAGTATGTTAAATAAATAGATAAAAAAAGTAAGAAAGGGAAAAAAGTAGAGAGAATAAAGTAAAAAATAAATAAAGGAGAGAGAATAAAGTAACTGAGAGTAAAGTAAGAAAGAAAAAAAATTTACTATATATAAAAATGACAAAACTATAAGAGAACTTTCCGAAATGGAAAAATGACTCAACTATGAGGGAATGAAGGGAGTATCTACATTTTTCAAAGTAAGGACATAGAATTTGTTGGTCTTGTGACTTTGTCTGATTGTCTCTATTGGTAGTACCATTTTATTCCTCCTGCACAACTCAATTGACCCGTCAAATGAAATAACACATCATTAGGAAATTTAAGTGCTTATTCAAATTTTTGATTAGATTTTTATCTAATCTAAATTCATCCGAAAAGCCGATTTAAAGAAGGTTTTAGTAGGAGTGTTTAAAATATCTAAACTAACTAAATCTGAACCGAAAAGAACTTTCTAAAAAATTCTGAAAAAAATATTAATATCCTAAAATCCAAAATATTTGCTATTATGAGTATTAAATATAATTCATATTATTATTATTTTTAATTAAAAAACAGTGAACCGAATTTAACCGAGAAATCAAATTTTATAAAATGAATAAATATGATTTAATCCAAAGTTAAAAAAATCCAAGTCGAATTGAATATTTTGATTTGATTAAGCTAAATTATGAAATAAAATGTTTAGCGCACAAGTGACAAGAGTTTTGCTTCTTATAATAGTGTCGGCTTCTTGTTGGAACTAATCAGGATACAATTCTAACAATGATAATAATTATAATTATTACTGCCATTCCCTCCGTCCTAGATTAAAAGTCACTTTTTGCCATAAAAGTTTGTCCTAATTTAAGAGTCACATTTAGAATTTTCGATATTTGGTCATACAATTTTACTCCATTGTTCATCAAAATTACATCAAAATGTCATTATCTACATTAGAATAAACCAAAACAAAAATAAAAATCTAAAAAGTCAAAAGTGACTCACCTTCAACCAACTCACTTCATTTATTACACACTCCATCATCTCACTTTATCTATTACACACTTCAACTATTTCTTAAAACCCGAGCCATAACAATAAGTGACTCCTAATCTGGAACGGAGGGAGTATATTCTTATTTTTTATTATTTATATTATTATAACTAAAAGGGATTAAAATACGGCTACTTATAAGGCTTTTGTCCTGTCTTTCCTTTCAATTTTGTTGTCCTAATTTTTAACTTTGTCCGGTTTGGAAAATATATTCAATATACTCCCTCTGTCCCATTAGAAATGAAACGTTTTCCTTTTTGGGTTGTCCCATTAAAAATGAAACGTTTCTTAAAATACAAATAACTTTATCTCTACTTTTCACTCTCTTCTTTAACTCACAAAACAACACTACATAAAATCTTGTGCGAAAAGCAAACGTTTCATATTTATTGAGACGGAAGGAGTACAGGTTTAGGTTACTTCAAAAGCTAAGAGACTCAAATTAAAATAATACCACTCATATTTAAACTAAAAAGAGTTCAAATACGGCATTATATAAGGGTGTTGCCTAGCTACTTGTCTTGTCTTTCCTTTCAATTATGTAATTTATAATTTTAGATTTTCGCCGTTTTGCAAAATATTAATTATAATATACACTTAAATATATTTCATGAACTGAACTTTTTCCCAACATATGGACCAATTTGCCTCCTCTAGCAAATGTGCGTTACCCCTAAACTCACTTTCATCTAGAAGACTTTTTGCCATTTGCAGTGAACAACATTTGTGATTAATTTTATTCAAATTTCAAAAACAGAAAAGAAAAGGATGTCCACTAGCATGGGTTGCATTCTGATCATCATCCCCTGCCATTCTTTTTGGTAAAGGAAAGCTTCACCACTTTCACTTTAGTCAATTACAATATCAACAAAAAACAACAAAACTAATAGAGAGACTTGACACATGTGTGTGTATATATATAATATATTGTCCTTCCATTTTTATGTTGATCATAATGAAGTTTCTAGTATCCAATTATTAATGTTATTCACTGATCTTGTTCGAGTTACTAAAGTACAAAGGTTTATAATGAGCCAGACATTTCACGATAAGACTTAGAAAATATTTGACTGCTACTTATTTAGTCGGTAAAATTTCTTTTCAAATTGAAATATAAATCAAACTAATTTATAAAAAAAATAATAAATCTTTTAAGTATATACTTTCACATGTGCAAGAGCATTTATATATATCAACTGGGAAACAATTATATGAATTTTAGAATATTGTAACAATATTAAAGTATATGGACTTATATGCACTGATGGTGCCATATATTTCGTGTTAGGCTTTCAAGAAAACGTTTTACTAACTTATGTGGTAAGGTTTATTTTGAATAAAACATAAATGAAATTCAACTTTATAAATTTGACAAATCTGTAAAAAAAGAGTTATACTTTCTTGATAGGATAATTATCTTAAAAGAAATAGGAATTCGAAAAAATAACTTATACGGTCACGAAATAATTTTTAAATTTAACTTATTAATTAAAATTATTGGAGGACTGTGGCCCCCACACACTTGCATGTTGCTTCAAACCTCAAACATTGATATTTCTGTTCAACTTGGCTTTATCATCAATTCAATTCAAGGATCAACATAAAAATTCACAAATAGTCTTCATGGCTTAATTCAACTGTCTCCTTATATTCATAAAGGAGCATATTTTAATGTACTGTAATTTTCACAAGTAATCCATGTTGACAAGAAAAATCATTGACTTGCTAATAGATTTTGGTAAAATGAAAAGGCACAAATAACAGAACTATAATTAATTACCAGTACTCCCTATTATACTGTGCTAAAGTCAAAGCCAATTATGTCACACCACACATTTTGTAAGGCACTTGCCATAGCTTTGAATTTATAGGATCACTATTTTGATTTTACGATAGATTCATTCCTTCGGAATTATTTTTAATTTCTTAATTTCTCATTCCTAGAATAAACTTTTTCACCTGATTTTCTTGCTTTCATTATCATTTTCAATTTTACCACCTCCGATAATAAAAACAACTACTTGGTCACTCCTATATATAAGGCTATAAAGATTCTATATAAAAAATGAATATTTTTATGTGCATAGATATGTACTTTGTTAATTTCACTATTGTTCACCATTTAGGTAATTAATTGAGAGAGAGAGAGAACAATAAACACATTGGGCCTAATTGTAAATTCAAAATAACTGTTAAACTCACATAATTAAGACGCTAATTTTGTATTTTCACATCATTCAACATTCCCAAATTCAAAACGAGTCAAACTCAATCGCATAAATTCTTAAATTAAAAAAATGTGTAAATTGAGCGAATATTCAACTTCGAACCAAGAAACTGGAATAAAGTCAAAGCCCATTACCATACACCACAAATTATCCATAGCTTTGAATTGATATGAATATACGAAAGCTATTTTATTTTTTTATGATAGATACATAGGGGGGAAAATTTTAATTTCTAACAACATTAATGTTCGTTGTAGGAAGACTTCCAATTCCATTTCTCATTCGTAGAATAAAAACATTTTCACCTAATTTTATTGCTTCCGTTAACATTGTTCTCGTTTCTATAAAGATATTCTCTCTTTCCCACAAGAGTATGCACTTTCTGACAATAATTTAATTACATTTTTTTCTACTTCTGTCTTACTGTATTCACATTAAAACTCTTGCTCAACTAAAAGTGTATACTCTTGTGAGGCGCATGAAGTATAAAATAAATTCAGTTATTTTCTGTGTTTTAATTGTATAAACAACTAGTTTTAAATGCCATTGGTTTGCGAAAACAAATGCAATTAACTAAGACACTAATATCATTTTTGACATCATTTAAAAATCCAAAATTGAAATGAATCAGACTCAAATTTTCAATTCGGCATCTATAATTCTTGTAGTATGCCCTAATTCTATCACAGTATTAATATTCTAACTAAACAAATTTAATAAAAAAGTAGTTATGGGGCTCAAAAACGGCATTCCATGTACCCATCCCAAAAAACAAGACAAAACACGCACCTAGACTAGACTAAGGGTTACGACAACTGAATTTATTTTATAAAATTAAATAAGAGTGTAATAAATTGGTAGAATATGAGATCTGATTTATGTTAAAAGAGAAAGTGAAATTCCTTTTACACTCCCTTAGGTAGATTTCAATAATCATCAAATCTTGTTCAAAATCAAGTGAGTCACATACAGTCTGGAAATATTACTGTTGCAAGATGATTTAATAAAATTCCATAATAGTAATATTATGTCAAGATTATAAAAAGTTTGAAATTGTACTAGTGCTTGTGCCCACAGAGTAATGATGTCAATCATCCATTTGTTGTAGACCACTGTCTATATATAAATAAATAACCTCAATTCAAGCGAATGTCGATTTATTCTATGTTCCTTTGTCTTCAATCAAGTCTTCACCCCCAAACCTCACTCCTTCTAGAAGCTTTGTTCTTCACCTCTCAATCCAATCCTCACAATAATATCTACACACTAAAAAAAGCTCCTGTCAATTCAACCCAAAAAGAGGAATAAAGGGTATTTTTCACTTTGCAAAACTGTATATAAAGAGCCAATCTTGATTTCCTCTTTCACACACACTTATCATTATAGTTTCCCTTTTGATGGATTCGGATCTTATTCCGGGTCTCCCTTCGGATTTGGGTCTTGACTGTTTAATTCGAGTTCCCCACACCGAATTCTCCTCCGTCGCATCGGTTTGCCGGAGATGGAAGCGGGAGATTCAGCTGCCGGAGTTCTGGCGCCGCCGCAAGGCCTCCGGGCTGACCCGGAGAGTCGTGGTAATGTCGCAGGCCCGGGTCGACCCGACCCGGGATCTCTCGGCCCGCAAATTCGCTGCGGTCCCGTCTTACCGCCTGACGCTTTGCGAGCCGGAGACGGGTCTGTGGGCGGAGCTCCCGCCGATCCCGGGTTGCCCCGACGGGCTGCCGATGTACTGCCAGCTCGTCGCGGTCGGGTTGAGCCTCGTGGTGATGGGCGGGTGGGACCCGGACACGTGGCGGGCCTCGCCCGCCGTCCACGTGTACGACTTCGTCCGCGCCGCGTGGCGCCGCGGCGCGGACATGCCCGGCGGCGAGCGCCTGTTCTTCGCGTGCGCGTCGGACGGCGCGGGGACGGTGCTCGTGGCGGGCGGGCACGACGGGGAGAAGTGCGCGCTGCGGTCCGCGCTGGCGTACGACGTGGCGCGGGACGCGTGGCGGGCGGCGCCCGACATGGCGGCCGAGCGGGACGAGGCGAAGGGCGTGTGGCGGGGCGGCGCGTTCCACGTCGTCGGGGGATACCCGACGAACGCGCAGGGGAGGTTCGAGGCCAGCGCGGAGTCGTTCGACGTCGCCAAGTGGCGGTGGGGCCCGGTCCTGGAGGACTTTTTGGAGCCGGGCGCGTGCCCGAGGGACTGCGTGGACGGAGGGGACGGGAGGATGGTGACGTGTCGGGGTGCTGAGCTGGTGGCGTGGGAGGGGTCCGCGTGGCGGGTGGTGGCTGAGCTGCCGTGCCACGTCAGGAGCACGGCCTACGTGGCGGCGTGGCCCGGGAAGGTGGTGGTGGTTGGGTCGGAGAGATTTGGGGAGCCTTACAATGTGTTTGTGTTTGACATGAAGAGATGTAAGTGGGAAAGAGTTGAGGCAGAGGATGGATTCAAAGGGCATGTTCAATCAGGATGTTGCATTGAACTATAGGATTTAGTGTAATCATTTCTCAATTTTGTGTCTCATTTCACAGATTCAACTGAAAATGCTACGAATGGAGTTTTGTTTTTTTATCAGTTGTTCTATTAAGATTGAAATGGGAGATTGTAACAATTATAACTCAGGAATTTGATACAACTCGAATGAAAAAGAAATATGATAGAAGAAAGAAACAATACAAAAATAGAGAGGCCCAAACGTTTGAAATAGAAATTTAGATATCGAGTTTCCGATCATTCGGAGTTCGGACACTCTCATTTTCTAATTCATTTTGGTATTTCGAACTAAATGAAGAAATTCATGACATCAAGATCTAATGAATAACTCAACTTTCCAACTCAATCAGATTCAACAGTTTTCTTAAGGAAAAGAGAACCCAAAATGTAATGACTATACTAATCAAATGTTGCAAAATCACTCTGAATTATTTTTTTGATCATCATCGAATTATCTTGGCTTAAGCGGAAGCATGCTCAAACCGTTTTTACACGCTACCACATGTTTGAGCCACAGTTCCTCAACTGGGTAGGTCATATACATGATGGATTAATCGACTTCAAGCGACGATTCAAATCAATTTAAATAGAAATATAATTTTGATAGAAATGGTGAAATTCGTAGTGAAATGATATTATATTTATCATAAAATATTTGTATATAGTGCTCAAATGCATGAATTGAACAAGTATCAATTTCTCAATGTGCAATTTTAATTAGGATTTTTTTTCTCAATGAGGTCATCACTCGTCGTTTAAGAATGTGGTAACACTTTGTTTGTACACACGGCTTACTATAGTATCCTTTGATTGATACAGACGGTGTAGCATTTGAAAACTCAATTTTGAACTGATTTACTCCGTCCGTTCCACTTTAGGAGTTCCAGTTTACTATTTTTGGATGTCTCACTTTAAGAGTTTCGGTTGGAATATTCCATTAATGATATTAGACTCCATATTTATTATAGAACTAATATAAAAAGTAGAACTCACATTTCACTATCATTTTTCATTAATTTTTCTTTACATTTTTTAAAACTCGTGTCAAACTGAACTGGATTCCTAAAATGGGACGAAAAGAGCATTAAATGCAAATTTTGAACTGAATTATTAAATGCACACATATCGACTACATTACATTCTCTCTTTCGTAAAAGATTATACTCCAATATTTTACTATGTTTAAACACGTGTTACAATTTCTTAAACAAGTGTAGCAGAGTCTATTCTTTGCGTACTTTCATGGATTATTTTGTTCGAAATTTTTTATATTTTTTTCTTGTATGAATTATAAAAAATATGAAAAAGTTAAAAAATAAATATACTCCATATCATATTTTTATATACTTCATTTATTTATAAAAATTCATCTTATTTATTTATATTTTAATATATCTAACAAAATTGGATTCATATTGAAAATTATCTCACCCCATTTTTCTAAGAGCATAAATTAAATTCAAATAATATTATTAATTGTGCTATGTTAATGTGACGTAAAATAAAATGAAAATCTAAATTAAGGTTCCTCGCAACCTTAAACCCCAAAACCCTCCACCGCCGCCGCCGTCACTGGTAAATAACCCTCTGTTTCCGCCTCCTTCTCCTTCTTCCTCTTCACACCTCACACCTTAGCTACATCCATAAACCCTCACCAAAATGTCTCATCACAGTAATTCTCCGATTCAAATGGTACAATTGGAAAACAGAGGAAGAGCATTGGTCTCCTCCAAGCCGCTCAAGGCCGGAGAAATCCTCCTCAAAGAATCCCCAATTCTCCTCTACTCCGCCCTCCCCTCAACCGCCGCCGCCAATTACTGCTCCCACTGTTACAGAACAATCGCATCCCAATCCACAACAACCCTCTCTTGCCCTAATTGCTCCGCCGCCTCCCAATTCTGCTCTTCCCAATGCCAATCCGCCGCTCTCTCCACCTCCCACACCCCTTTCGTTTGCTCCGCCTTACGCCGCCTCAGCGCCGCCGACTCTCCGCTCCTCCTCCACCATCACCACGACCGCCTCATCCAAGCTCGGTTCCTCATCGCCGCGTACAATCTGGCAATCGCGTCGCCGCCCAAATTCCAAACCCTAATCTCACTCCAAGGCGACGCCTTGGCCGACGACTCCTCCGTTTTCCTACATTCCGTGATTTCGACGATTTGCCAGCTGCCGAATTCCGGAGAGCTAGGGTTTTCAGTCGAATTGACGGCAGCGCTGCTAGCGAAGGATAAACTCAATGCCTTTGGGCTGATGGAGCCTTTCGATCAGGGGAAACAGAGGTCTGTTAGGGCGTATGGCCTTTACCCAACGGCGTCGTTTTTCAACCACGATTGCCTCCCCAATGCGTGTAGGTTCGATTATGATTCTGCCTCCGAATTCAGCAACACCGATATTACAATCAGGGTGATCCATGATCTCCCTGCAGGCAGGGAGATCTGCCTGAGCTACTTCCCTGTCAATTTTAAGTATGTGGAGAGGCAGCAGAGGTTGAAGGAGGATTACGGTTTCGTGTGTGATTGTGATCGCTGCAAAGTCGAGGCTAATTGGTCTGATGATGAGGAAGAAGGGGAGGGGGAAATGGACCATAATGATGGTGATGATGATATGGATGAGGATGACGAGGAGGGTGACTTGGAGACGACGGACTGTGGCATGGATAAAGAAGGTGAAGATGATAGCTTCCCTCACGCGTATTTCTTTGTGAGATACATGTGCAGTGTAGACAACTGTGGGGGTACATTGGCCCCTCTGCCTCCTGTTGATAATCGCCCGTCTACTGTCATGGAGTGCAATGTTTGCGGTAGCTTCAGCAAATGTGAGGACTGAAGCATCACTTGAAAATAAACAATTTCAGTGAGTTTCTTCCCTTTTCCTTTTGTTTTATTGTTTATTCATAGTTTCTCTGATTTTGTGTTGATAATTTTGCTTTTTGAGTAGAAGTACGACATTCATGGAAGAGGAGAGTCTTTTAGAATTACATTAACTAAAAAAATTATGTGTATATTCAAGTCGTATTCAAGCTGGATTTCTTTCTTGTTAGAGTCTGTATCGTTGAACTACGTGGTATGAGGATAAAAATGGTATCAAGTTATGAAGTGGGGAGCTGGTAATTACAGTGGCTCTTGATGGTTAAAAATGGTTAAGAACAACCCCAGAGCTTCATCTCTGTGAATGTGTCTATTTATGAATGATGTTCTTGTTAGTCACTGATTCTTGGTGGCTAAAAATGGTCAAAGCTTCAGCTTTGCTGATGTTTATATTTATCAATGTTGTTTTTGTTTAAGAGCACTGGTTCTTGATGGTTAAGAACAACCACAAAACTTCACCTTTTGTTGAATGTTTCTATTTATGAATGATGTTCTTGTTTTATTGCTCTGATTCTTGATCTTGATGGTTAAAAATGGTTAAGGACAACCACAAAGCTTCAGCTTTGTTGAATGTTTCGATTTAAGAATGCTGTTCTTGTTTTAGTGCACATCAGCTGTTGTATCTACCTTGAATTGTAATTATTGATGTGGATAAAGTTTCCAGAATAAGATTTCTGCACTGTCCCTGGCCTTGTTTTCTGGTAGGTTTGTATGCCATGAGTAGCAATGCCTAGATTCCTACTACCTTCACAAAAGCAAGTGAAAATTGCAACTTCATGTGAGAATTAAGATGCATGAAAACTAACTAGTGATGAAAATTGCAACTTCACGTGAAAATTAAGGTGCTTCTCAATGACTGTTTCTTTTCTACCATGTTTTCTGCAGTGAACTATAAAGTATTTATCGAGCACGGGATGCCTGCTGCAAAGGCTAGCTCATCGTTGATGGAGAGAGGCACTATCATCTTTCTTCCTCACGCCAAGTCTTAACCACTGCTTGGATTATTGTTGAGAGAGAAAAATCAACTTGTTTACTTGGTTGAACATATATGCTTTGATCGAACGAAATACTCTGTTGTATGCTCCATGATCCACCACTTTATTTGACTAGAACCAAGTACAGTAGGCGAAAGGTATTGTTATGAGACCATATTTGAGACTGTGTATTAGATTTTACTAATCATTATGTGAGATTATGGTAAATCAAAGATTAAATTGGGTGTTTTAGTACTTATGAGGATGTTTCAGTCATATGTTATTCACTGGTGAAATATGTAACAGAATGTTTGACAGTTTCATTTATTTATCAAGTTACTGAAATATGTGTGTTTGTAGGCCTTGTATTTATTTAGGATGCATTTATTTCGAAAACAAAGCAACTCCTTTAATTTGTTTTAGCAGCCAGGAGATAATTTTACTTAGAGTAAAAGTCAATTTTAGTCCTAAACATATGACCGAAATACCAATTTGGTCTAAAACATTTACTTTTTGAAAAACAGGTCCATAACAAATAAAAATGTTGCCAAAGTAGTCCTTTTTTAACGGCTTCATTAAAAAATTAACGGTCAACACTAATTAACCACATTTTGACCTAATTAGAATATTAATCTATAATTAAGTAAAAAAATAAAATTTAAAATTTAAAAAAAATTAAAAAACTATTCACCTTCTTCGTCAAAAAACCTGTCTCGACTGGCAAATCGCCGGCATAACTAGGGTACGCCCCTTTCGGAAACGGATTTCCAGTGCCCGCCGCTGTCTTCGCCGGTATGGTGCTTAAGCCTCTCACTTTTCGACCCCGTCTCTAAAAATGAGAGACAAACTCCAAATTCACGACTCCCATCTCTCTCTCCTTCTCCTTCGTTAAAATTCTCTCTCCCCGCCGGCGAAATTTAGCCCCTCCGCCGCTACCGTTGCAGCGCCGCCGGTTCTCTTTCTCACTCTTATCCTCTCTATCTCCTCAATCCCAATCAATTTATTCTCTAATCAGAGAAAATGATTGTTAACTCAACAATCGAGACTCGTGGGAGTAAGAAAATGGTTTGAAGGGTGGTTTTGCCGGGCGATTTCTTCATAGGGTTTTTAATAGTGAATTGGAAGAGAATTATGGGAGTTGAGGTAGTATGTTCTTGCAGAGAAAATTAGGGTTCCTGAGATGAACGAGAAGGAGAAAGAGAAATGGTTTGTACATTAAAATCCACTAATACAGTCAAAATATCACTAATCAGAAGTTGACCGTCAGTTTTTGACGGAATCATAAGAAAAGATGACAAGAATTTTATTTTTTATGGACCTGTTTTTCAAAAAGTGAATGTTTTGGACCAAATTGGTATTTTAGCCATATGTTTAGGACCAAAATTGACCTTTACTCTTTTACTTATTTATTCAAAAGGCTTTTGTTCGTCAGTTTATAGATATCGACAAAATAATTTCATGGACTTTCTTATCAATCCAACAACATAAAAGAAACAATATGGAGAAATTTGATTTTTCTAAACTTGGTTTAGCTTATATTCATATGATTTTGGATACATAAATTGTGTACTACACGAATTAGTCCAGAGGTTTTGGATGCCTGGTTACATATGTTGGTCTAGTCTTCATCGCTTCCATACTGTTGGAATAAGGATTGGAGTACGTTGCTGGTAGCAGCAGCGGGTTCAGCATCTTGCTGTCCTTTCTCCGGGCCTATAGTTGAGGATTGTGGTATGGATTTCTTGATTATCGAGAATTTGATGGAAGAAGTCTTCGAAACAGGTTTACCACCATCAGAAGCCCCATCAACACCAGCTTTACCTATCAACAACATACATGCAGCTGTAACTATGTAGTACTACATAACAGTTTGCTGAAACACAAAATCTCAAGCTAAAAACAGTTTAGATTGCAAACCTTGAATGTTGGAACCCTCACTGCCACTCTTCTCTGTCAAAATATCTGTTGGTTTGGAAGGATCTTCATCAGACACCTTCGTCCTCTGCATCAAAACACAAGATATCTAAGTAAAACCACAATAAAAGTGGACCCTTATCTACGGGCACAGAGTCAAATAAGTTTTTATGAAGATAGATCAGCACAAAAGACTTTGACGGCTGATGCTGAATGCTGCATATATACAATATGGTTTCAATTTCTGTCGAATACAGGCTAGATACATGTTGCTGAATAGCAGATCCTTCCTGCTGCAGCATAGTGAGTCTCAAATATCACGGGGAGCAAACACTCACCACTAAACTAACTGAGCACGCTACTTTATTAAGGTGAACCCATAATCTGGTACAAACATAAATGGAAACTAAGCTTGAGAATTGGACGCTGGTGCTTAAATGTTTTTCTATTGTTATCAGTGACTCAGGTCAGCTCTACAGTCTACTACGGTGGCGTTCGGTTGTCATGACTATTAGTCATGAGACTATCCATCTAGGTTTAAGTTGTGGGATTATTTTAGTTGGAGGAGGAGGCTATAACTAATTATCATGAGACTATCCATCTTAGATTAAGTTGAGGGGGTCAATCTTATGAACCAAACATGATACATATTTAATCATGAGATTTAGTCTTGCCAACCGAACACCCCCTACTTATATACTATATAAGTGAACACAGGTCAGTCCTACTGATATAGTATAATTTTTTTATCAATCTACTTACAATAGAAAGTGAAACCCCCATCAACGTGTTACTCAGTGTTAGCTCATTTAATGGCAAGAGAACAACTACAGACCTCAACCTCAATCCAGTTAGTGTTGCTTCTATGGCAAATTCAATAGCACAAGTAGCTAAAAGTTTTGAATTGTTAAAAGCACAAGGATGAATATTATGGACTGCAGCTGATACATCCTCAGCCCTATAGAAAAGCATACTCGGAAGACGGTTTATGAAAATAAGGATACCTTTGATGGACGAGATGAAGATCCCACACCGTCGAAAGAGAAAAACTCCAAATCTTCGTCGCTGTCATCATCTATATCTTCATCATCGATCCTTCGAACAAAAGGAGCCTTTTTCTGACCCTGAATTAGAGAAGGAACATAATGAGAACTTCAGTGGAAAATAAAGCTCAAAACAAGCTGTGTATTTTACCCTTACCTGAAACACTGCTTTTATGTAAGCTTCTTCTTCTTCTAATAGCTTTCTTTCCTAATAAATATAAAGCACGGTTCAGTTATAAGCGTGAAGTAGATATGATTTCACACGCATTTGCCATAACTATCTAAGATGTCAATGCTGAGAAAATTCAGGTTATTCAAAAGAATAGCATTATGATAATACCTTCTGCTCATTTGAGCGCTGCAGAGCTTCCAGCATTGAATCTACGCTCACAGTTGCGTGCCGTGACTGAATACAACAGGAAAGAGGAACATCACATTAGCATCAGTATAATTGATATATAAATTATACTAGTATTCATAGCTGGTAAATGATCTGAATTCAACTATTACCTTCATCGATTTCATTTCATCCAAAGCAGCAAGGATATCCATCTCTCTCTTCGAGTCTAATGTTCGATTCTCCAAAGACTTCATTGCATCTCCCATCTCTTCAGCATTCCTCTTCTTTTTCTCTTCCTCTGTCTCTTCATCCTCTGCACGCCAAGGCTCGAAGTTCCTCGAAGCACCGGATTCAACTATGTAATCCGAGTTCTGAGGATCTGTCTTGAAGGTCATCTCAGCCGAGCATTTAGTGCACTTGAAATAAAACCTAAAAATTTGAATCCCTAGGTAGGTCTGCAGATAAACAATATATGTCAAATTCATAAGAGAATCAATAATTGAAAAGACAAAAAAAGAGGCAAAATTAGAAGGAATTGAAACCCTACCTCTCCGACTACGTCTTCTTTGCGAGAATTGAATTTGGTTCCCTTATAAATGTAATTCCCGCAGGTGCCGCAACGGATGCTCATCGGAAGCATCATTCGTATCTTCATCTGCTGGTTCTTCGGCTGGCGCCGCCGCGGAATCTTCGCCGGATCGAAGTCCGGCGGGTAGTACTTGTTCAAAACCTTCCGTTCCCCCATTCCTGCTTGCTAGTCGATTTGAGAGAGTATCGAGCTTGGGCGTGGGATTTGGAGAGAGAGAAGTGGCCAGGAGAGGTGAGGGGGAGGGCTGCCGTCGACGGCGGTGACTGGTTTGTTTTAATGAGTTGGATAAATGAACTGAAAACCTTTAATGGGCCGTATTTATTCATAACTGCAACTAATTGGACTAGGCCATTTTTACTGGGCTAAAAGATTTTTTGTACTTGTTTCCATTATTAACTATTTTATGGAGTAGTAGTTACTCCCTCCGTTTATTCATAGTTGAGGTGAAATTTTTTGGCACGGAGTTTTAGAAATGAATGTTGAGTGTGTTAAATAAATAGATAAAAAAGTAAGAGAAAATAAAAGATATAGAGAATAAAGTATAAAGTGAATAAAGTAGAAAGAATAAAGTAAGAGAGAGTAAAGTAAGAAAGAGAGAAAAGTTACCATATATGGAAATGACTCAACTATGAAGAAACTTCTCGAAATGGAAAAATGACGCAACTATGAAGAAACGGAGGGAGTATTAGTTAGTACTCCCTCCGTCCCACATAATTTGACCCAGTATTCCATTTTGGTCCTCCCACATAATTTGACACACTTCACCTTTACCATTTTTGGTAGTGGACCTCATATTCCACTAACTCATTTCTACTCACATTTTATTATAAAACTAATACTTTAAAAGTAGGACCCACATTCCATCAACTTTTTCAATTCATTTTCCATTATATTTCTTAAAACTCGTGTCAGGTCAAAGTGTTCCAAATTATATGAGACGGAGAAAGTATAATTCTTTAATCGTCTATAAATTATTGATTTACTCCATCATTTTAAAAATTAAAAATATTTTATTTTGACCCCTCCCTTAAAATAATGCAATTCTAATTTTAAAAACTTTGAATAACACACCACTACACTATATTTACAATTTATATTACTCCCTCCGTCCAACAAAAGATATCACACTTTTCTTTTTAGTTTGTCCCACAAAATATGTTACATTTCCCTTTTTGGACAAAGTTTTCTCTTACATGAATATAAAAATTATATTTTCTCTATCCATTTAACACACAATAAAACATCATAAAATTTCGTGTCATCCCACAAGTGTGATATTTTTTGTGGGACGGAGGGAGTATTAGAATTAATAATTTAATAATTTATAAACCTTAGTCTCCACCACCACTATTTCATTTACCTTTCCTTATTTTCTTTCTTACTTTACCAATTGAGCATTAAAAGCATCTCCGGTGGCGGACTTCCCACTAGAACTTCCCACAAAAACTTCCTGCCACGTCATCACTAGGACTTCCCCTGTACTAGGACTTCCCACTATGACTTCCCGCAATAAAATTAAATTCACAATTATTCAATTTACTTACAGAATTAAAATTTCGACACGAATACGAACGGGGAAATGCGAATATTTCATTAAAAAAAAAACATACATTATTCGGAAAAAAAAATTACATAGTTAATAAAAAAAAATTAACCACATCAACGTCCATCCCTCCGCGTTCAAACCTCTTTGATGATATCCTCCTGAAGTCGAATATGGGCATCTCTTTGCCGCTTGTCGGCAAATGCGCGCAACCGTTCAACCTCTCCATGAGGTACCCCCATGTTCACATTCGCGCTGGCCACACCTTGGCTTGGACCGACACCCGTATCATCTTCGTTGGTCCACTGAGTCATTTCGTCACCTTCACTTTCGACAATCATGTTGTGCAAAATGATACATGCGTACATGATGTCGCCGATGTTGGGAATATACCACATCCGTGTAGGACCCTTCACCATCGCCCATCGACTCTGGAGCACACCAAATGCCCGCTCAACATCCTTGCGCGCTGCCTCCTGACGGCTCGCAAAGTAGGACTTCTTTTGTCCGATCGGATGCTTGATCGTCTTCACAAAGACGGGTCAGTTTGGGTATATCCCATCCGCCAAATAGTATCCCATATTGTGCTGGTTGCCGTTGGCGACGAAACTGATGGCGGGACCAATGCCATTGCACTAATCGTTGAACAGGGGCGACGACTGGAGGACGTTGATGTCGTTGTTCAACCCGGCGAATCCAAAATAAGCATGTCATATCCACAGCCGGTTGTCAGCTACAGCTTCAAGGATCATCGTGGGATGCTTGGCTTTGAAGCCGGATGTGTGCATCCCCTTCCAGGCGGCGGGGCAGTTCTTCCACTCCCAATGCATACAATCTATGCTGCCACATCCCAGGGAACCCGTCCACCGATCCGTGCATATTTATCAGCTGCCGGCAGTCTTTGGGGCTCGGACTCCGAAGATAGCGATCCCCGAATATCTCTCTAACGCCCGCGCAAAAATTCTGCAGACACTCGACGGCTGACGACTCGCCAATGTAGATGTACACGTCGAACATGTCGGCCGGGCCTCCGTATGCCAGTTGCCTGATTGCGGCAGTGCACTTCTGTAAGGGCGTGTGTCCGAGTTTTTCAGTCGCATCCTCTCTGATCCTGAAATACTCGTATCTTCTCTTTAAAGCACCCACGATATGCATAAACATCGGATGATGCATCCTAAAACGTCGTCGAAATAAGGCATCCCGAATATGTGCAGCAATGTGGTCCCGGGGTACATGATGTCGCTGATGGATCGGCCGAGGTACCGCCGCCTGCTGCCACCGCTGCTGCCTCTGCCGTAGCAATCGATCAATCACCCCTTCCACAGCGACATCCAATTCATTCTCACTATCACTATCACTAGCGCCCCTCCCACTACCACCCGCACGACTACTAGCCATTTTTACTTGAAAATAGAGTTTAGAGAGAGAAACTTGTCAACACAAGTGGTGCGAATGAAATGAATTTCAACGAGCCGTATTTATAGAGTTTTTTTTTTAAAAAATAAATAAATAAAATTTTAAGTCGGACGTTCGACCGTGACGTCCGACCCACGCCACAATGGCGGACGTCCGCCCGCCCGTCGCGCGGATATCCGAGGATATCCGACGTCCTCACGGGACGTCTGTATCCGAGGCGATGTGTTCCAATGGGACGTCCCGGTCGCCCGTCGCGGAAGTCCGACCGGACGTCCGCCGTTGGAGATGCTCTATACCTATATAATTTTAAACTTGTATGCGCTTATGTGCTACAAAAGGGCGTTGGTCGACATTGTGTATATTTTTAAGAATATAAGAAGAGTGAAAGAAGTTATACTAAAAAAAATACTCTTAACCATGAAGCCCAATTTAATTTGTGAAGTTTTCTCCTACCAATAGGGTCAAAATTTAAAGTCATCATATAGACACAGAACATAACTTAATTGACAAGAACAATGAGATCCTTTTAACATGAGCAAGCATTTCTTAACATGGATCGTTTGAAGCTCTCAATCTCAATAGCAAAAAAGAAATAAAGGATCTAATAAGAATTTTTGTTTCACTCTCATAAAAAAATATGCTTAGTTTGATAAGCTCGATAACAGAAACAACAATCTTCTTCAGTTAAATATCTCATAGCAAAATAAGGCAAGTTTACATCATCATAAAAAGTTCAAAGAATCCAATACCATGATAGCAGAACTCAAGTGTATATATTAACATAGACGAACATCATGTTCATAGGTGAAGAATAAAACTTTCGAGTTCAACTCAAGCCGAAATACCAGAAAATGCAAGACGAACACCGGGTTCATATGTGAAGAATAAAACTTCTAGAGTTCAACTCAAGCTGAAATACCAGAAACTGCAAGACGGCGAACCCTTTGATCAGACAGATAATAACATCGACGTTAAATAACAGGTGAAACTTAGTTCGATAAATCAAGCAGCAGCTGCAAAACAATATTTTGCTATTCAATTTTCTTTTTCTTTTTTTGAAAACTCCATAACAAACTTCTTGCATGGTTCAGGTAATGACTAATGCACAATAACCTGCATCAAATTATTAAAGTCATTTATTTCTCTACATTGCATTAAAAGACCAAGATTTCATCTTCCCATATCTGTGTTCTCACTTACATCATAAAAGAACAAGGAACTGCCACCCGTCAAGCTGCAGTGTTCTTCCTCAAATTAAGGCAGCATGATCAGGCGTTTTCAAGTACCTTGCACAAAAATAGACGAGTTATCAAACTGTCACGGTTAAATTAGATAGTAGATTAAATTAGTCAATACCTAAAATATCAGAAAATGCAGTAGCCCAAAGTACTCCAGATCAACGACTGGAGAACACAATGGGCCTCGGAAGAAGGCCTGCATCAAAAGCACACCCAACAACTCTTCTACACCCAACAGATGGAAGGACTCTAAAGATTTTTGTTTATATGCTTATTCCAAGGCAACCAACCCATCCAGTTACTTCACTGGTCAAATTTCATCTCCGTATATCTGCATTTTAATGCATATCAGGTTAGAAGCGAGAACATTAATTGAAAAACTACTGACAGCATTAACATAATAGACCACACTTGCCTGCGAGGATTCTTTTGCCTCTGCCCAAAATCATCGTTTGCAAGCTCTATACAGGGAACAAATAATTAGGTCAGTGAAGGGAAACGCATGGAAATGTACACAGTGTAAGGAACCAAAACTTTGATGAGACTTACCAGGCCTTTGTGAAGGTTTCCAATCGCTACCTACTTTTGTTGCACTGTTATTCTCTTTGCTGCAACCAAAATACAAAGTTTATATGTAGGCTGTGACATACCATGGATTTTTATTTTTTAATTTCATAAAAGCAGAACTGTTTTTAAAAAGCATGCAAATAAGAGAATGTGTGAGGCTGGTGCTTCCGAGAAGGTAATTCATGTAAAAACAAAGTACTAGGATTTTACAGCAATCTTCTCTACCTTGAAGCAGCTGCTGTAGAAGCTGTCTGTCCAGATGGCCGGGCATTATATGAACCATCAACCGTTATATATGGCGGACAATATGTTGCACCTAAGGCTCCAGCAGCACCCAGTGCTCCAGCAGCACCGGCTAAAACAGGAAGCCTGAATTGTATTATAGCTAAGTTAGGGATGAACACCATACAAGCAAAAAATACAACATCTGGTTTCTTAGCCAAGAGGATGTATCCATATAGTCAAAGATATACAAGATATCCCTCTATGTCAACCAAAAATCCAGTTGAGAGTTAGCAGAGAAAATCTACACAGTATTTAGAGGTATTACCAAGTCATTTCAGAACTCCCTAGACCACCAAGTTGTGGTTGACCAACATATCCAGGAAAGGCCATGCCAACGGCAGGAACCCCAATCCCACCCGGGTGCTGACCTCCAAATTGCATGACTGCAAAATTCCACCAAACAGCAGTTATTAAATGAAATTAAAAATAATGTTAATTGGGAAATAATATAGATGGCAATAGTATGGTTACATAGAACAAATCAATGAAGTTTTAGAGAAGTTGGATCACAAACCCATTCCAAACTTAACAAAGAAAACAGAAACCTTGCACGAAATGAATATATTTCATTTCCTGTCTTTTTAAAGACAGGCGTAATACCTGGTAAGAAAGCTGGGAAATTTTGATCACCTGGGCCACTGCCCATACCGCCAGAGGATCCCATAACCTGAGCTCCACCATATAGGAATGAGCCCTTTGCGCTGCCTGGAGCATTCCCTTTTCCTTTAGCGACCAATGCTGACTCAGGCTGATTTAATTCTGAAGCAGATTCCACTTTCCCTGATTCAGAATTATTTACAGCACCAGAAGCTTTAGGTGGAGATAAAGCTTGTGAATTACTGGGCACACGTTGTGTATACTGCTGGGAAGAACCATGCTGAGAAGACGGAGCACGAATTTGACCAGGATTCCTCTGAACATTTTGTGGCTGGTTTGGTGGATGAACCCTGTTGAGTTGGTTATTAGAGACAACCGGTTGGTAAGCCATCTGCGCGAAGGAAGACGACCCTCTTCCTTGGCCCCTCAACTGAGGTTGACCAGGATTGAAAGATGAAGATCCAGGTGTTGGCATTTGCATAGTATTTGAAGACTTCCCAGCCACTGAAGAAGATGAATCACCCATGGAGAGATTGTCCAGACCGATGGAATCCACTATATTTTTTCCTCGCACTGTAACAGTAGATTGTGACATAGTAAAATTTTCACCCACCACAGATTGCTGGCCGTTTCGATTAATTGTGCCAGCTAGGACATCCGTATTAGGGGGTGCAGTGTTGTCTTTTGTGGAAGAACCAGTGGGATAAAATGGAGGAGAAGCAATGTTCAAATTTGAGGCTACTTGTTTTCTGGGAACTACATCAGGTTTTGCATTAGATGCAGGTTCACTATTTCTTCGAGAACTGACATGGAAATGCTTTTCAACTGATTTCCCAGGGCTATAAATAAAAATAAAGTGACAATGAGAACTATAAACAACATCAAAAGAAAAAAAGGGAAGAGGGAAAAAGAGGATTATACTCACTATTTGTTCTGTGTAGCTGGAGCATCATTGTTGTTCTTAAAGGACGGTTGATACCTTCGAGATCCTCGTCCCCTAACACCCTTGGGAGCACTGCCCTGATTATTATTAATCTGTGTGCTGTTATTGGTGTATTCTTTAGGTCTGTTTACTGGTGCAAATCCAGGGTCTGTGGCTCTATTTCTGTTGCGGCCTCTATAGCGTCCCCTAGAACCCCTTCTACCCTGCAATTTAATTCATATAAGGAATGTGCTGCAAAATTTTCATCAGAGGCACAAATAAAACTAGCATATGTTGACGTATTTACCCCTTCATGATGCCTTTCGTGCATAGTCAGCTCCTCAAACTTATCATGCCCCCATTTCCTATCATCTTTAGACTCCCACAATTTTCTTCCTCCAAGGGTTCTCCTACTAACAACCAAAGCCACATTAATAAATTATTACAGTTACGCTGCTATCACTGGCTCGCTGCAAATGTATACTTCACAAGCTTGAAATAAGGTTCAAAAATATAAACGTATACCAGACAAAGCATAGGCACATGAAGAAACGAACTGTAGTAAGCTTATAAAAACATGATTAGGCTTCAACTTCAAGTAATAAAAAGTAACTAAAGAAATGCCAGAACTCTGTTAAAGATCTAATAGATATGAGTTCTTCGATAAGAAATTTGAACTACAAAAT
Organism: Salvia hispanica; assembly: GCF_029641045.1. Taxonomy (NCBI): domain Eukaryota; kingdom Viridiplantae; phylum Streptophyta; class Magnoliopsida; order Lamiales; family Lamiaceae; genus Salvia; species Salvia hispanica. Next base: position 27,369,270 of record NC_142697.1, read on the forward strand.
ATCTCCACTTTCTTACTAGAAGTTTAGAACCATTGTATAATTAAAGTCTTTCAAATTGCGAGTGAAGAGGTAATATTGCAATTAGCAACAATTGTTTGGGAACTTGATGGCACCAATCCTTTTCTTAAATGAGCTCCTATTGGAGGAGCACGTCTTAATCCTAAATAACCTTATAACACCTGTTCAAGAGCAGGTTCAGAAAAGCTAAAAATGAACATACAGAAACAAAAACGAGTGTGTTTCAGGACAAGATTTATAACCACAAGAGTCCAAGACAGCCAACTAAGCAACCTTTCAAGAACATACTAATCCTACCATTATACTTTCTTCTGTACTTTCTACTCATTATAAGAAACTACTCAGACAGTAGAGCAGGAAAAGAACTGTCAGAAAATATTCTTATAAATCCTCTCATGAAAGTGAAAGCATTATTAAAACAAAGTAACAGTTCACAAGTTAGTTATGGAAACACCCAACTACCACTCTACACCAAAACATTTCCTACGAAAAATTACCAAAATGCAAGCAAAAATATCATAGAAAAAGCTCACATTTTAGCATGTCAACATCCTAACACAGTGATATACAACATCAATGAAAAATTCGGTAAAAAATTGCAATACCTATGTCTCCCTCCAGAACTGTCTCGAAATCTGTCATCGTGCATGTAAAATGCTCCCGCAGTTGGCACAGAGAAAGGCTCAATTACCTTCCTCTCTTCCCCATCAGCAGCATTCTTATCTTCATCATCATTTCCTAAATCGTCAATCCCCCCCTGCTTCTCCTCCTCCGTTACCTTCCCCTCAAAGGTTCCTTCTTTCTCACTCTCCCCCCTCTCCACCGCCACCACATCCACACCAATTCTTCTACCACCGCCATCTTCGTACTGAACAACTACCTCCTCCTCCGCATACTCCTCATCCAAATCATAATCTCCCTCTTCCTCGTCCAATTCCTCCTCATACTCCGCCGCCGCACCTTCAGACTCCCCGTCCGACTCCGACTCAATCCTCCGCGGCGGTTTCCCCCCTTGCTCCGCCTCTTCTTCGTCGTCGCTCGCCTCCCTCCGCCGCATCTTCAACGACAACTTCGCCTCCTCCGGATCGCTCTCGTACTCAATCTCCTCCGCCGCCATCGCCAGTAACAGAGAGTTCAACTTTCTTCGATACAGAAAAATGAAACGGCAGTTACTGCAAAACTTAGGGTTTGAAAGTGTTCGGAATTGTGAAAAACCCTGGATTAAACAATCAATTCGGCTATAATTTATAGGGATTTTGAGTTTGAAACGTTGAGGGAGAGTCAAATTGCATCAATCAATGATTGATTTCGAGAGAGAAAAAGAAGCATTGACGGATGAAGTTGAGTTCCTCACTTCAATTTGCAAGCCACCAAATCGAAAGCCTAACCCACATGGAATTATCTTTGGTTCCAGGGTGTTTTTAGTAATTTGCTATTACGGGATCCAGATCCGAACTCAGATACTATAAAATCAAACCATCTTGATTTACTTATCCATTGGGCCTCAAATTTATCATGCCCATACTAAATTTCGAAATTTATATTTTTAATAATATGTATTGTTTTAATTCATCACATCCATCTCAATATTTTCAGTTTATACCAATTTAACAAATATTTCCAGAAACAAAAATAACAACACAATTTATTTTGTAATATAAATAATAGCTAGGTTATCTTACGACATATCACGTCAAGATTCTATAGTCGGAGTAACATTCTGATAATAAAATAATGCGATAAATTTCAAAATTCGATACAAATTTACCAAAACAACACGACTACATCTTATTAGCTAAAGCTTTATCTCCACAAGTTACACAAACAACAAAGTAACATGATACACATTCAAATCCACAGTTGTTATACACTATTTTGCGACAAATGTCACAACGTTTCTTGAGGGTGATGTAATTGTATGCGAGGGGGTGAGGGTGAACAGAATCCAACTCAAATCGACGCCCGAATTTGACATTCCGGTGAAAACCAGATTCAGCCTTAAGACAACGAATGTGGTAAGACTGATCGCATGGTCGGCAGTGATACATGGGTTTCTTGGGATGCAATTCTTCTTCACAAAACTCGCAATAGAAATCAGAGGGATGGTCTGCTGAGGCATCACTTGTGAAGAGCAATGAGTGGTGATCCCACTCCGGCTTTCTTACAACCAGCGGTAGCTGAGCACATTTCAAGTCCAATGCAAATTCACAACCATCTTTGGTGCAAATATATCCAAGTGTTCTTCCAATGGTATTTGCACAACAATAACACTCTTCATATTCTGGTAATGTAGACATGATGAGGTTAGGGTGAGTACGAGAATGAGATGCATGTTTGATAGTCGTTGGTAGAGACGCGCACTTCACATCTATCATCATCCTACACTCTCCACACCTATACATCATTCCATTTGTAGGATTACCACAAAGGTCGCACCAAGGCACTTCCGGATCCTTATCATTTTCTTCAGAACTTACATACAATGCGAACTTATGATTTGTATCATCTGAATCCGAGCACTCAACATATTGAGAGATGGAAGAAGACGAAGACGATAATGTCTTGGGCAACAAGTAGCAAATCATGTGGATAAAATAATGGCATGCATTGCATTGGTAAAACGGAAGAGAAGATATAGGTGTTATGCACACATTGCATATCTTCAACTCTTCATCTTCATCCTCGTCATCCTCTAATGACTTGCACTTGCCCTCATCATTATCTTCTGAAACCAAACTTAAAGGATGTTTGTGATAATTGAATAAATATGAATAACTTGATGTGGTTTGTGGCATCTTTATGGTTGTTGGCATCTCATTCACATTAAGGATATTAATGCCTCTCTCTCTCATTACTAAAGGTGTGATTAACATTCTGTAAATGTCAGCTAATGGGAATTGGATCACATCACTTTCATCTATACTCCTGAAATCAACAAGTGAAATATAAGCAATCAATGGGTAGTAAATTAATTACTAGGAATTACTCCCCCCGTCCCACAAAGATAGTCCCACTTTGACCCGGCACAGGTTTTAAGAAATGTAATGAAAAGTGAGTTGAAAAAGTTGGTGGGATGTGGGTCCTATTTTTAAAGTATTAGTTTTATAATAAAATGTGAGTAGGAATGAGTTAGTGGAATATGAGGTCCACTACCAAAAATGGTAAAAGTGAAATGGGACAATCTTTGTGGGACGGACGAAAATAAAAAAATGGGACAATCTTTGTGGGAAGGAGGGAGTAGTATAGAGCAAGTTGTCTTACAAAATGTCTTGTTTTGTTGTGGATCCAACACATTTGAGATGGACAAAGTATCTGCAATCACCACAGAAATAGAGCCAACATTTCATGTCAAAATCTTTATCACAATAAACACACTTGTATTGGTATCTGCGATGCTTCATTGGGAAACAAAAGGCTAGAGAAAGCGGGTGGTGGTGTTGGTGGCGATCTTGCAAGAGAAGGATAGGCAACAAAGCACAAGTTGCGTGCACCCAATATTCGCACGTGCTGCAGATATATGCCATATCCACATCATTTGTACCGCAACCATCACACATAAACGGAAGTTCATGATTCCTCATCAGAATCAAGGGATGGATGTGACTCGGGTGTTGCAACTCTACTCTCTCCTTCAACAACCCCGAATTTCTACATTCTACATGGATGTCGAAATCACAACTAGGACACCTGTATCCTAACTTTATACCTATTTCGACACCACAAATATTACATTCATGTCTTATAGGCAAATGCCGATAATCAAATAGGTGAAGAGGATGCTCAGGATGAGAGGGATCCGAAAGTAATCGACGAGGTAACTCTCCACATCTTTTATGGAGGATAACGCGAACACTACTTCTACGACTACTATTACATAGAGATTGCTCGCAAGCATACACCGGCTCAGAATTAGTTACAACTTTACCACACACATCACAATCTAAAGCCTCCCCATCATATTGATTATTGAGGAATAAAGGATGTTCATGACAGAAATAATTAATAGCCTTCTCCATAATAAAATTCCTACATAAAATAGATCACAAAAACTAGAGCAAACATGCATATGTGCAAGCCAAATATTGGTAAATTGTGACTTGTGAATTTGTGTGCATCAATGGACCAAGAAATCACAAAAGTTAATAAAGAAAGACAAAATTAACAATAATGTATAGTGGAGAGCTATAGATACATGTTGGGTGGGATAAGAACCACAATATATAGACATGCATGCTCAAAAAGTATATACTAAAACTACAGTAATGGTAGATTGACATGAAAGAAAAGAACTCTAAACATATATATTCTTCGAATAAGATTTTGTGGGTCCTAAATTAACCTTTATTTAGTTTCCCCTTCTTTTAACTTGAATGCGATACCTTTGAAATATGGAAAATTAAATAAACCTCCAATACTTTTCAGTATTTTTAATACTATAAAACTGGTGATTGTTTAATAATTAATAATGTAATCAAACTACTAAATGATGAATATATAGTAGATCTTAGCTCATATATATATATATATATATATAGTATATATATAAAAGAATAATAATTGCATATAATTATAGCATGATGTTTAAATTGTTTAAAAAATGTTTAAATTGTTGCATCAAATCAACATTTAATAATTTTTGAAATTAGACAGATGGAAGATGCACGTATGTGTGCGTAATTCAAATTAATTTGTAACAATCACAAGTTAAAACCACTACATACACATGCATGCGTCTACATTACAAAAGAATTGTCCTTAGATTTATAACAAAGCAACTAATATTATCTTTTTTAAAGTATAAATTAAGTAGATATTTATTCTCACTAAAGTTAGTAGTGGGCCTTCTATAAGTTAACCTTATGAAACACGACGGAAGCCAAGTGTCTTTGATTGAAAAACACTAGTACTTAATTAACACTAATGCATGAGTTTGTTACAATTATGATATTTAAGATGATAGATATCAGCGCTGATTAATTCTTCGTATGACCATTTAATATATTAATTCATGATATCTGAGAATGAACGATGAAATAGCAATATCCATCAAAAAGTAAAAGATTTACTCAAAATTGAGAAAAAGCCTCTTCAATTTATGAAACTACACATGTAATTATTCATGCTTCCTATTTTTTGAGAACCAAAATATGATAATATATATCTCTGATAAAATTATATTTCGAAATCATGATCAAAATGTTGTTATTTTTTCAAAATTAAATATAATCGTACTAGCCTCCAAATAACATTCTAAATCATAATTGGTGGAAGTTGGAAGAATGGAAGAACACTAGTTGACTGGAAGGAAGCAGGCAGCTGTTAGAGTCTATATATTAACCTTTATTTTTTCACCCTTCTTTTAACTTTAACTAGTATCATCACCCGTGCTATGCATGGGACATAAAATTTTCAAATAATGAAGATAAATTCTAAGGTAAGTAGATTTAAAAAAGAGGATTAAAAAAAGAGGATAAAGAGAATATTAATGATGTTCATAATTAAGGATATGTGTTAATTACAATAAGTATTCATAACACTATAAACAATTAAAATTATTATAAATAATAACAAAAGAGAAATGTATTTCTCTCAACCCACTTTAAATGAAACATTTCATATTTGGCCAACGTTTTTATACAATTTTAATTTCTGGTATTTGAGTAAAATAAAATAAAACAAATGACAAAGAGGAGATGTGCAGTGCGACTATGGATCAAAGAGTATGGATTAGTAAGAATAAGATATAAGATATACAAATAAAAGAAAATGTGCGACTTGTGACTCTTGATACATCAATATACAATTTATGTGAACTGAAGACTGACTTTTTAAAAAATAATCCATTATGAGAGACACATTGACCTTAACTTTTGTTAATCGTCATTGCATACGACATGACCAAAAGGAAATTGTCGTCGTTGGAATTTGAATGACAATCTTGGATCAAATGGTATTAACAATTATAAAATAAAAATAAAATACAAAAGAAAAAAGAAAAAATAAAATAACATTTCGAGCCAATCCAGTGATGATCATAGTTATCCAAATATACATGTAGTGATTTTTATATCACAAAAATTTGTGACACTTGTATGGTAAAAAGAAATTATATATTTGCACACTTGCACACCCAATTACATAAAAAAAATGATTAAATATTTAGTTAAACTTATATGCCAATGCATAAAAAACGATTAAGGCAAGTCTTTCATTAAAAAATGACATTTGAATATGCATTTACAAATTTAATGATATTCAAAACAAAGAGTGAAAAAAAAATTACCGTCGTCTCAATTTAAAGTTGACGAAACGAAATTACTCCCATTGACTCATTCACAATATTATGAATTTTGTTCACCATGAACAACGTCACTTATAAGTTATAAGAATACGACTTTCAACGGATTTATCCACTTCTGTTAAAAAAATACTTATATGCATTTTAAATTACATAAACAGAAAGATTATATGATTAAAAATTTAGTTAACAAACTTATATTTCAACGTAGTATAAAAATGTGTTGAAAATAAAAGTCTTTCATGAAAAAGTTGAAAAAGTTCCATTCCTAATACATTTACATATATACTGGAGTACAAAGGATAACAATTCACACTTTTTAACATATTACTATAACAATAATAAAAAACAAAAGATAATAAAACGTAACATAGCCATGTAGGTTTTTTCCCATCACCCAATTATAAAAATGAGTAAATAATACGTTGCATACCCATGTTAATTTTTTTTATCACCAGAATGCCCAATTATACTACTCCCTCCGTCTCATAATAGATATCACACTTTACTTTTTAATTTGTCCCACGAAAGATGTCACACATCCTTTTTTGAAAAAAGTCTCTCTCACATTAATATAAATAGTATAATATTTTCTCTTGAAAGATTGAGGGAGTACTATAAAATTGAGAAAGGCGGCCGAAAAGGTCCTAACATCAACATGTACTACAAAATGGTGAAAGAACGGAGGCTTGTGCTACAAAATTTGAGAGGCTATGCAAAACATAAAATTGGATTAGATACTGGCCAAAAGGTTTTATTTAAGGTAACGATATTTTATAGCCATCATTTTAGATTGCAAAAAAACTAAACATGAAAAAAATGCACCAGCTTAAAAAACATTGTAGTATAAAATTAAACTTACATAGTTTTAGTTACTAATGCACAAATTTTGACAGAATTTGTTATATGAAGTGGTGACAGGGGGGTTTCTTGAGTCTTCAACAATTACAAAACGCATGATTACTACAAACATCAAAATCCAAGGTACACTTCTAGCTCAAAATAAATTCAAATGTGTGATAAGTTGACACACAAAATTAATATGTTGCAAAAAGCAAAATTCTTTCATTCTTGATTGCTTAACACAATCACTATACACAAAAGCATAGCTAAATTAGTCTTACATTTAAAATAGTGAAAAAACATAAAATTTGCCATATACTACCTTGGTTGCTGAAAAAATTTGTTGAAACTTAACACATTAATGTCTTGTCCATACTCTTTCAATTTGTACTGCTGACTTAAGTTGGACCACTATAGGTGTAAAACACCAAAAAATTGACCATTATGCCAAGTTTTATTTGAAAAAGAAATTGTTCTTCATTTAAGTATTCAAATTAGAAAATGACCTAACACATGGTCTAACAATTACCAATTGTATAGATAGTGGTGGATCATAAAGGATAGTACTACATCATTAACTTCTACAGCAGTGTAGAGAACTTCAAATTAGATTATTGCTGTGCCAATAAAACATAATAAAGTTGCTCACCACAACAGCTTGATTACTATTAATTCATGTCAAAATCCAAGACAGAAAACAAAAATGGCTTCCAACAAAGATTGAGATGAACAATCAGATAATTTAAAAAAGGGCTGCAAATTAAAATATAAAAACACATAAACCACTAATCTGTCACTTCGGTTGAAATAACCAATTTCTTCTTGTTTAGAGCATTCACCTCACCGTAGAAATAACAAATTTCTCACGGTTCATATCACAATCACCAATTTCTTCTTCTTGTTAATCTCGTCATCACAAACTGAGAACTCATCATCCATTTTTCCTTTTAACTGAGCAACACATATAGCATCAACCTGATTTTGTTAAAGTGGAAAAATTAAGTGTGAACTTGGAGTAACCAATTTGAAATTAAAGAAACAACAATAAAGATGGCGGCAAAGTAAGGAAAATAAATGGTTACAAATCTTCTTCAGGTATAAGAAAACTGAAGTACCTAAACTTCGGTTGCTAGTTGATGAATGGAGAAAAAACTATACCATCTAATTTTTTTCAGAAAATATATTATTCAATGTTGCAGGTTTGAGATGAAAAAAGAACCCATGCAACGGGAAGAGAGAAGACTCGTTGAAGGGGAAAGAAGAAAAGAAGTTTCAAAAGCAAGAATCTATGAGGTTGTATAAAAAAACTGAAGCACCTAAACTTTCCATTCTCTCCTTTCATAAATTCAGTTGCTAAATTCAATTTCTCCATTCCCCTTTAATGAATTTAGCAACTGAAAGTCTAGTCAAAAAATTTACTAATTCATTGTTGCAGGTTTGAGATGAGAAAAGAAGAACACATGCAATGGAGAAGACTCATTGAAGGAGAATAGAGAGAAGAAATTTGGAAATAGAATCGATGAGGTATAAAACTGAACTACCTAAACTTTAAGTTGCTAGAACAGTCGATGAGTGATTTTAAAAGTGAATAATAGGGTATTTATAGGAGAAGCGCCTAAATGGGTATTTATAGGAAAAAAAGAGGTAAGCCTGCTCTTTAAATAAACTGTGCATGTTCCCCAGAAAAACACAATAATTGCAAAAGACCTTCCGTATAACAAATTAAAGATTTATCAGATAATAATTGTCACGACCACAACTCCCTAGTGCTAGTGAGCGTAGCTATTTCGCGACTAAACAATTCTCAGTAATCAAGGGACAACAATAAAGGATGAAATCACTTAAATCAATAGTATCAAAGGCATATGGGTACATAGTCAAAACGTGTTCAGAGTATCAAGACTAAGTTCATAGCTTTCTAGCACATAACTCTAGATTGCAGCGGAAGAGTCCAAGACAAAATAGCACGTATGAAGACATGCTACTTTGGGTTACCTAACTACTTATTTACAAGTCTTGTCCCAACACCTTCGCCTCCTCGTACACGTTCAACCTGCACATTTGAAAATAACATGCAGGGCTGAGTATTTGATATACTCAGTGGGCACATTGCCAAAAACAGTTCTATTTTAAATTGTCAATGCCACAGTTAAGTGATCACGGGGTTTTACTTAAAAGTCCCGAGTCACTAAATACTTTTCCTTTAGTAAAGATTTTGATTGCGCAATCACATAACATGGATATACCATATCTGAAACTGATGTGAACCGGGAATGTGGCCACATTCCACGACGGTCACTGGACCGGCCAACTCCTTTGTTAGCTCACGGTCCCCTCATATGTACACTAGTCCGAGTAGGGTTTGCGGCCCTACTGGGACCCGAATTCGATTTAACTTAAATTGGCATAGCCAAGCAGATAGGTAATCATAAAACAAAACATGGCATGACAATATACTTGAGCAAAGAATCACATTTTCATACTGAAATCACGTTTTGAAAGAATGCCCACCTCAAAAGCTAAAGCTCTTTCCGTAAATTCCTTAACTTGGCCTTAGACGACGTTCGAAGACGTCCCTTTAGGAAATAAAATGATACTTAATTAGATTTTTGAGATATCCATTAAGCTTAAACATGAATGCATCCTAAGTGCGTGATCGTTTTATTCCTTTTCCTTAATTCAAGAGAAGTCCTTGAGCACTAAATAAATCTTGCGATTTAGTTTGGTGTGGAGGTCTACCAATTATTCGTTTAACGAAAGAGCGTTACCTCCTATATATTTTGTTCAAGCACTAAAATAGACTCGAGGTCTATTCATCGTTTAGCGCATAAAATTCTGAAACAAAAAGTATTTATTCGTGCACTTAAATTAAGGTCCGGAAATTTAACTTAGCTTCGTGGAAATATTTAGCGGACCAATAATTAATTAATCAACGACATAGGAGAGCCCATGATTTAATTAAATTCTTAGCCTATGCTTTTATTTTAGTTGGTGGCCCAACTCCATAATTAACTTCTAAAAACAAGGCAGCCCATTTCTAACATTTCCTAAGTCCATATTTATTTTTAATAGAGAGGCCCAACAAGTTTAGAAGAGGCAGGCCCAACAAGTTTCTCATATCCATCGGTCTTCTTCTTCTATATTCATTTCTCAAAAACAAAATTCCCCCAAATCAAAATCCTTAACTTCGGAAGAGAAATAGCGGCGCCTCTCCCTCACGCCTCTCTTTTCTCCGGCGAAATCGCCGTTTCTCTGCATCGCCGGAGCATCACCGATCCCGTCCTCTCTCTCCGTTTCACACAACTTTTCCAATTTTCCCTAATTTCACATTCTTAAATCCCTAATTTAGAAAACACAGCAACGGCTTCTTCCCTCTTCTTTTCTCGGCGATTCGCCGGCTTCGTCTCCTCCATCTCAACTCTCGGTCACCGCACTGATATCTTCTCTTTCGTGGTGGAGTCACGGCGGAGCGAATTCACCGGTGGGGCTGAGGCGTCGCCTCGAAGCTCGCGGTCTAGCGGCCTCGTCCCGCTGCGTCGATCGGTCAGCTGGTCCTCAAGGCGGAGCCGCCGTGCAGGGGTGCACGTGGCTGTCACGCCGCTTCGTTCTTTCCGTCGAGTTCTCCGGTGAGCAGCGACTCTGGCCCACTCTCGACGTCCCTTCGACGGCGTCAACGCCATCGCCATTTCACGCTGCTGCTCCGGCAGCGCCTCCTCCGTAGTCGACTTTCCGGAGCTCCGTCGTTGCCGAACAGCCCTTCGGCCTAAGCTAAGTTCTAATTCTTTTATTCCAATCTATTTCTCCTCATTTACTCGTTCGATTCCGAGCTTATTTGGTGATGTTTTGATGGCTGGAAAGGGAAAAATCTTATTTGTGTTCATTGCTGGGGTATTTGCATTTGATAAACATATGTTCTTGTCCTAGATTTCTTTCATCTTTTAGCATATTATTAGTGAAAAGGCTTAGGCAGCAGCTTGTGAGATTTTAAGTTCTTGAAATTGTTTGTCCCGGTGGAGTCCCGCATAATAGCTACTGATTTTGGCCTTATGAGGCAGACTATGGTTTTCCTTACACTACTTGTTATGATTCTGGATTTAGTGTAGTTAACACTTGTGCTACTAAGTTCTTGAACTATGTTGTGATTGTTCTAAACATGATGCAAGATAAGGTGTTGGGGTGTTGAGGTGTTTACCTTGGTTTGGTGATTTCCTTTTTGCTTGTTGGCTGCCCTCCTTGCTGTTGTTGGAAGGAGATTCCTAAACCTTAAGCTCACAATAGCCTTTCTTGCTCCTTCTCACTCTCAACTTACCACTCTAATGCTAGAGAATTTCGAAATATGAGGAAAGAGTAGTGTTGTGGTATGTGGTGTGGCTTATATAGGCAGAGATGTGTACTCGTGTAGCCTTAATTGGGGCTGTTGTAATTCTTTGTTATTTTCCTGCATCAAATCTCCCTTTTCTTTGATTCTTGCAGTAGCTTTAACAGAATTTGGTGGTATACTAAGGAGGTAAGGACTATGCATTTATGTTATTTGTAGTACTAGGTACTTGGCTGATTACTTCATCTTGTTCTCATATGGCCACCTAGTGACCGGTACATAAACATTTCAGGTGTTGCCATATGGTGTGAAGGATTAAAGAATTTGACTTGCCCTCTTTGGTGAATTTTTGGTCTCCTATTATCAAAGTAGGGTTGTTTCTTTTCTCCTAATAGTAGCTCCTTAGTTTCCCTTGTTTCTTTGCAATTAACACTTGTTTTTATCTTGTAGGAGGAAGAAACAATTTTGGCTGCCACTTAGTTGCCTCGGAGAGTGGGCTCGCTGCCCTGGGCCCGGTGGCCGATCAGATACGGGCCGCGACTTTCGGCCCGGAAGAAGAGGCCCGATGCCATTTGTTCCATGCACATTTTATCTTTTTAGTTGTTCATTTTATTGCCTATGTAACGCTATTCGAAAATTCATGATATTCTACAATGTAAATTTCCAATTTCTTAGTTCAATTGATTACTTAGCTTTTACTTGTAACTAAAAGTTTTAAAAAAAATTCACAACAAAAGCTCGAGTTTCATTAATTCTTCATGAACGGGGAACTTCACATCCTTAGTTCGATATTAAAATGGCGAGGGAAAAGAAAAGTAAGGGTGCGGGTATTACAATAATATTAAAAAAATTAAACTATAAAAAATAATTAAGTAAATATTTCAGTAAAAACCTTAATTAGAATAATCGAAATTTTTAAAAAATAGGAGTAGAAATCTATATCTAATTTTATACAAAAATCTATATCAATTTAAAATTTTAAAAAATTGTTGGGTAAATGTTTTAAAAAAAAAAGTTTCATATATAAACCTAAATTAGAGTAATATAAATTTGTGAACATTAATTTCAATGAAACAGAGTAAATCTGTAAAAGGTGAGAATATGAAATCTGGAAAATGGCGTAGAAAGCCTGGAAATTTGGGAGGTTGGGGTCTATAAAATCATTACAAAAGGATCACGGACTACAACAACACATGGTAGTCTCTGTAAGTCTATACTTAGCATGGAGTAGGAATACACATAGCAAGGAGTAAGAAGTATAGGAAGAAAGAAGAAAAAAAGATATAAATCGTAGTATTATATTAAAAGTATTGTTTTAAAATTGGTTCACTCAAAATTCAAAGAATGTTTTAGACCCGTTCAAGTTAAGTTTAAATTTTAATTATAGTTATTTTAGACATAATGTAGATTAGGTAGGTCTCTGAATCATTTTATTCAAGTCAAATTTAAATTAGAGTTACTACTCTTTCACGTCAAATTTAATTATTTTTCAGATCCCAAATTCAATCTAATTAAATTAGTGCTACTAATCTTCCCTTTGTAATTTGCAAGGAATGTTATTTCTAATTAATAGGGCATTCAAGTCAGTTTTAATTAGAGTTACTAATCTCTTTTCTTTCACGTAGAACATAATCCTTTGTTAGAGAATCCATTCAATTTTAATGTCATGCTTTGTATAAAGCTAACTTTTTTCAGGAAATTTTTTTATGTTTTAAATTTATGTATAAAAGTTTAGATATAGTAGATTTTATTTTCAGGTTTATGTAAGAATTGATTTTTTGTACTAATATAATAGTACTATTTGTTATGATATTTTAAACGTATAATCTACTCCTATTTTTTTTTGTCAGGTTAAGATCTTTTGGAGAGAGTAGAGAATGGATCATTGCCAGCTTGTAAAATGGAAGAATTGATTCTTTTTTTGTAGTAATAGAATACTCCGTATTCAATGCTTCCACTTTCAAAAACCGTAGTAATATTTTTCTTAACAAAAATAGCCATGCATCTTAAACATAAAATGTAGGTCTACAGTTTAACATATATAGGCCTGTACACAATTTTCAATAAGTGGTACAGATTTTAATACAACCAAGAGCAGTTATAGTGAATAGTTTCCCGCCAAAAAGGGCAAAATTGGTATTTAAATTTTTTTTTCAAAAACTCTCACTTTATATATTAATAAATTATGTCAATACCTTTGAAATATGGAAAATAAACCTTTAATACGATTTTAGATTTCAATATTATAATACAAAACTTGAGATTGTTTAATAATGGTACAATAAACCAATAATTGATGAATATAGTTCTTTGTTCACATATATCACGATATATCATGATATTTAAATTGTTGCACCCAAGTCAGCTATTAACAATTTTTGAAACCAGCAAATGGAAGATGCATGTGTTTGTAAGTAGTGCAAATTAATTTGTAATTATAATGAGACTTGTGTTTGCTTAGTTGAATAAATATGGTATGTAAGTGTCACAAGTTAATACTCCATTCTAGTATCTTTTTTTAAAGTATAAAGTAGATGTATATGTATACTCACCAAAGTTAATAGTGGGCCTTCTATAAGTTAACCTTATTGATTTAGCGCTAATTAAATATTTGTAAATTGTAATACATTATTTCACATCTTAAAATCAAAGATTGAATAATATCCTTCTTAACAAGTTTTCATCCGTCCCTTATTTGATGTCCCATTTTGACTCAACATGTGAATAATAACTCTTTTTATTTTTTTTTTCTTCAAACGTTTATGTGAATAATAAATAGACAGTTGAACTTAAATTAAGATATCAAAAGCCCAACTGACAAAATGAAATTTTAATTAAGAAAAAAAGTTTTAATTTAAGTGCTCCTTTTGTCATTGAACATTATCAAAATGACTTCAAATAAAATTGTGTACTATTAAAACTATATCGTCATTTGGTTTCTCAACATGCAGGGTACTAAATATATGCAAGTAAAATAAACATATATTAAGCCCATTACGACAACAAAATACATGATCATAATATACACACACAAATGAATGAACTAGCCAAATTGAGAAATTACATCTTTTTCTGTAACATTGAATCTCCACAACGTAGGCAAACAACAAAGTATGTCATAAACTTCTCTGTGACAAATATCACACCGTTTCTTGAGGGTGATGTAATTGTGAAACCAAACTCAAAGGATGTTTGTGATAATTGAATGCAGTTGTGGTTGTTGGCATGTCATTCACATTAAAGTTATCATCACTGCCTTTCTCTCTAATCACAAAAGGTGTGATTAACATACTGCAAATATCATGATCTGCTAATGGGAATTGGATCACATCACTTTGATCATCTATACTCCTGAAATTAACAAGTCATGAAATTCAATGCAATCACGAAACTCACTTGTGGCTAATAAATTATGTATATCAAGATGATCGATAAGAATGTCTTAGAGCATCCACAGTGGGATGACCTAAGCGACACCATATGCACCGTCACGTCAGCATTTTATCCTCCGCCCATTCCACCTGCAGTGGGGCAGACTATAGCCCGCCCTAAGCATTTTATCTATTATTTGAGTATTTAAATACTTCAAAATTTGGAAAGAGAACTTCATTTCATTAAAATTAAAACATTACAATACGAAATAAAAAAACTACAAATTCTCAACGGCGGCAGTTGCAGTTCCAAACTTCTTCAATCATGTCGGTCATGAGTTGAGTATGGTCTTGTTGGTTGCGCATTGAGGCCTGTCGCTGTAGAACCGCGCCGAAGCCCATCGGTAATCCTCGAGTGACAGGCGAGGTCGCCGTGCTGGAGCTAGATCCGGCTTCATCATCCACCCAATCGGTGACATGTCCACGTTCTTGTTCGACTATCATGTTATGTATGATGATGCACGCATACATGACGTCGGCGATGACTTCCTTGTACCAGAAACGCGTCGGACCTTTCACGATTGTCCACCGCGGTTGGAGCACCCCAAAATCCCACTCCACATCCTTCCGCGCGGACTCCTGCTTTGCCGCAAACAAGACTCTCCTCTCACCAATTGGGCAGCTGATCGTCTTCAAAAAAACAAGCCACCTTGGGTATATGCCATCGGCCAAGTAGTACCTCATATGATGTCTGCGGCGGTTGGCAGTGTACTCGATGGCCGGGCCGCGACCCCTGCACTGATCGACGAATAGGGTGGACGAGTTGAGTACGTTGATATCGTTGTTCGACCCGGCTACACAGAAGTAGGCATGCCAGATCCAGAGGCGGTGGTCAGCGACGGCTTCCAGGATCATCGTAGGGTGGCTGCCCTTGTAGCCACTGGTAAATTGGCCTCTCCACGCCGTCGGGCAGTTCTTCCACTGCCAGTGCATACAGTCGATGCTCCCTAGCATCCCAGGGAAGCCGTGCACCGTCTCGTGCATCCACATCAAACTCTGGCAATCATCAGCAGTTGGGCGTCGCAAATATGTGTCGCCAAAAGCCTCCACAACTAACTTACAAAAAGTCTTGAGACATTCGCGGCTAGTTGTCTCCCCGACGTGAAGGTACTCGTCGAACATATCCGTTGTTGTGCCGTAGGCCAACTGGCGGATCGCAACCGTGCACTTCTGCAACGGCGTAAGTCCGGGTCTGCCGATCCCGTCTTCTCGATACTGGAAGTACTCATCACGTCCTTCCAACGTGTGCATAATGCGGAGAAAAAGATCTCGGCTCATTCTAAAACGTCGGTGAAAAACATTCGGGCCCCACCTTGGATTCTCAGCAAAATAATATGCGAACAGACGTTCGTGCGCTACGTCGTGCTCGCGGGGGACATACGTCCGACGTCGTATCGGGCGAGGGACCCGCGCCACCGCCGCCTGCTCCCGCTGCATTTGTGCCAAGCATTCCGCCTTGGCTTCATTAACGGCATCGAACAAGGCTCGAGTCAAGGCCCGTCTGCAGCCATCCGATGTACTCAAATCGTAGTCGTCGGGATTCATTTTTGAGACGATGAGAGAGAATAATTGAAGAGAAATTGAAGAGATGTGAAATTGGAGTGTGTGAAATGGTAGAGAATTGTAGTGTTTAAATAAGAAAAAATTGGAAAAAAAAAAACAAAACGCGTGAGCATCGTCCGCGTCGTCCACAGTGGCGGACGATGGGGTATCCTCCGCGCATCGTCCGAGGACGATGTATCGGGTGCGGACGATGGTTAACCCATCGTCCGCGATGCTGCAGTGGCGGATGATGCATCGTCCGCACCACTGCGGATGCCCTTACAAAACGTCTTGTTTTGTTGTTGATCCAACACAATTGAGATGTGCAAAGTATCTGCAATCATCACAGAAATAGAGCCAACATGTCATGTCAAACTCTTTATCACAGACATCACAATTGTATTTGTATCTACGATGTTTCATTGGGAAACTGAAGAAAACCAGATTAAATTATAACTGAGAAGACAAGTATGCTTCTAATTGTAAAAATGATTGAGAGAATTAATATCTTAGTCAAGGAAGACAAGATATATAGAGTTACAGTACGTGTAATCCAATTCCTAGAATGCATAAAGCTTTCATAACAGTTGATTTACAATTATGGATAATAATGGTGCAACTATAGATATTGCTTCAGCTCTTCATTCTCTTTCAATTATTGGCAGCAGACTCTTGATCTTTCATATCCTCATGGTTTTGAATTTCATCAACACTTGTGATCTTTTGATCCATTGAGCTTGTAACGCTAACACTGCCCCTCAATTTGAGCGAGGATAGAGGACATATGGTCAATCTGTTCCTCAACTTCGCGAACAATTGATTGTTCAATGGCTTTGTCAAAACATCTGCAATCTGATAAAAAGTAGGAACATGTCTTAGTTCAATCAGTTTGGCTCTAACTTTGTCTCGCACAAAATGTACATCAAGCTCCATATGTTTTGTGCGAGAATGCAATACGAGATTACTAGCTAGAGCAATTGTGCTCAGATTATCAACCCACACCACAGGTGCATTCTTAAGTTTTACTCCGATCTCTTTAAGAAGTGAACCGAGCCATGCAATTTCACATGAGACCTGCGCCAGGCTTCGATACTCGGCCTCTGTACTCGACCTTGACACAACTGTTTGCTTTTTCGCACACCACGACACAAGGGTCTTGCAGAAGAAAACACAATAACCTGTCATTGAACGTCGGTCATCGGGATCTGCTGCCCAATCAGAATCCGAGAACCCTATCAGAGAGGGAGCAACAGGATCAACACGCAATCCATAATCCACAGAACCTGCAAGATATCTCAATATCCGCTTTACAGCTTTCCGATGTGTGTCAAGTGGACATGACATAGACTGAGACACTTTGTTGACAGCGAAGCTGATTTCAGGTCTTGTAATCGTTGCATATTGAAGAGCACCTACAACATTTCTGTACAGTTTACCATCCACAATTGGATTCCCTTCATGTTTTGACAATCGCAAGGATGAAACCATTGGAGTGGGACAACCTTTTGCCCCATCCATGTGCATCTTCTTCAAAAGATCTGATATGTAAGCTTTTTGACAAAGATGAAGTCCATTGGCTGTACGCGTGACTTCCACTCCAAGGAAGTGAGTAACCTCCCCTAGATCTTTTAGGGAGAAGTGCATATGTAGTTGAGACACAATTTCTTTAATTGCAGTAGATGAGCTGCCTGTAATCAACATGTCGTCCACATATATGAGAAGATAAGTAACTTCATTCATGCGATTCCTGTAAAACAGAGAGGTGTATGCACGAGATTGTGAGAAACCAAGTCCAAGGAGCACTGAACGAACAGTGAGGAACCAAGAGCGAGATGCTTGTTTCAGGCCGTATATGGCTTTGTTCAACTTGCATATAAGATGTGGGGAGCCTTGTTCAAAATCAGGGGGCTGCTTCATGTAGATATCTTCAACAAGATCGCCATGTAAGAATGCATTGTTCACATCCAGGTGGGTAATGGACCAACCACAAGAAACAACAATTGCAAGGATAAGCCTAATCGTGTTCGGCTTGACAACCGGACTGAAAGTCTCGTTGAAGTTGAATCCAGGTTCCTGTGAAAAACCTTGAGCAACCAGCCGTGCTTTGTGCCTTGCAATGGCTCCATCAGCGTCCTTTTTTAACTTGAAAACCCATGTGCAACCCACCAAATTCTTACCGGGCGGAAGAAGCACCAATGTCCAAGTTTTGTTTCTCAATAGAGCAAGAAATTCTTCTAACATGGCCTCTTTCCACACTTTAATCAAGAGAGCAACAATATATGACCTTGGAGTGACGAGGTCAGAGGGTTTTATGGTGATGGAAAAAGTTTTGGGCTTGAATATACCGACACGAGAATGAGTGATCATGGAGTGTTGAGGAGGCTTGGATTTAGTAGCAGAGATTGGATGAGAAGAAGAAATAGGACATGCATGAGATGACTGTGAGCAACTGGAAGACATGGGGGTAGGAGGATCAGGGATTTGAGTGGGAGAACCAGTGTGTGAGGAGGACTCGGATGGAGGAAGAGAGTTCAATTCAGGAGTGGGAGGAAATACTTGAGCTGAAGGGATAGAATCTTGTAGTTGGGGTGATATTGGGAGAGGAAGAAGACTAATATAAGGATCAACTTGAGGTTGTGGAGGTGAGACAGGAGGAGAAGATTTATGTGGAAAAACTCCTTTATCAAAAGAGATATCTCTAGTAATGATAACTTTGCCAGATGAGAGAAGAGCTTTGTACCCTTTGTGTGTGGAGCTGTAGCCTAGGAAGGTAGCGGGGCTGGATCTGTAGTTCAATTTGTGCTTATTATATGACTTAATAAAAGGATAACATAGGCAACCAAACACTTTCAAGAGATTAAAATTAGGCTTGGAGTGGAACAACTTCTCGTATGGATTAGAGAAATTTAGGACTTTGGTAGGCAGTCTATTGATTATAAAAACTGAAGTGGTGAAGGCATCATCCCAAAAAGAAGTAGTTAAACCACTCTGAGTAAGGAGAGAAAGTCCCATTTCAACTATATGCCTATGTTTTCTCTCTATCAAACCATTTTGTTGTGGAGTGTACGGACATGAGAGCCTATGGTGAATGCCCGAGGCTTAAAGAAAAGTTTTGAGGCTTCTATATTCCCCTCCCCAATCACTTTGAAGAGTCTTTATGCGGGTGTTAAACTGATTTTCAACCAAGGATTAAAAGTGTTTGAAGACCGATTTTACCTCCCCTTTACTTTTCAAAAGATACAACCATGTGAACCTTGAAAAATGATCAACAAAAGTAACATAATATCTATACCCATTTCTGGAAATTATAGGAGAGGGCCCCCACAAGTCACTATGAACTAACTGCAGAGGAGATGTGTATTGTGTGGATGATGCAATATATGGAAGTCTATGAGATTTGGCAAGACAACATGGTTGACATAAGGAAATAAAATTCATTGATTGAAAAGAAACATTACAACTAGTGAGAGCCTTTTTAACAATATCAGGGGCACAATGACCCAATCGTTTGTGCCAAAGCTCTAAACTAGAAACATGAGTGCTAGAGAAACAAGCAACAGGAGAAGGACGACTCGAGAGAGACACTGCAGAAGCCGCAGGTTGTCTTGGAGTTTTCTTGGAAATGGGAGAATGAGCAGGGGACTTGATGGGAGGGCACTTGTGAAGGTGAAATTTGTATAGCCCATGGCTAAGAGTTCCCTTGAGAAGAATTTTTTTTGGTGACCTGGTCCTTAACAAAACAAGCAGACGGATGAAATTCAAAAAATACAGAATTGTCTTGAGCGAATTGAGACACACTTAGAAGATTCTTGGTTATTTGAGGAACATGTAAAAGATGATTAAGCAGAAGGGATCTAGAGGTAGGAGAGGGAGTAGAATGGAACAAGGACTGACCAATATGGGCAATTTTAATTTCATTATCATTACCAAGTTGAAGCTTCATACCTCCATGATACTCAGAGCTGACATTCAGATTTGCCAGATCATTTGAGATGTGATTCGTGGCTCCGAAATCCGGATACCATACTGAGGAAGCATTGTCAAAGTTGAACTTCGAGTGGGAGTGATGAGACTGACCATTGTTGTGCCGAGCCTGCGCTATGTTAGTAGCAGGATGCTGGCCCAAAAGAGACTGTTGTTGCTGGCCAAAGACGAGCTGTTGTGGTGGTCATTGTGGGGAGGATTGTGGAACAAAGTTTTGTTCGAATCTGTGCCAGCATCTTTCCGCCGTATGACCTGGCTTCTGACACAGTTGGCACACCAGACGGTTGCTAGAAAATCTTCCTCGGCCCCCTCTCCCTCCACAGTAACCAGTTCCTCTACCACCTTCATTTCTTCCATATCCTACAAAAACGCCACGGTGGTTACGCGATGGTCCTTCTCGCTTCTGACCAGTGGCTTGAGCAAGATTAGCCGTCGGCTGGGATCCATCAAGATTGATGGGGGAGACATCTGTTGATTCCAACCTTGACTCAAAAGAAAGAAGCAAGTTAGTTGCATCCTGCACGCTCCACGAATTTGCCAAGACCTGCCAGAATATGGAGGATATGGTCTTCATCCATGACCTTGCAACCTGCTGCTCCGAGCAGATCACAACACGTTTTGATCTTGTTGAGATATTCACGCAAAGGGAGTGCATCATTTTTCAGAGTTTGAAGTTGCAGCTTGTAGTGCAACAATTTTGCCTTTGACTAGCTCCCAAAATTTGCTTCAATAGTTTTCCAGATTTCATGGCTGGATGTTAGACCCACGATCCGAATCATGATACTTTCTGTTAAAGAAGATTGGATCCAAGCTCATAACAGCTGGTCCTGGCGATTCCAGAGGAGAAACTCGGGATTGATGACTCTTTTTGTTGAACCCGTGACTGAGATAAGTTGTTAAGGAATTTGTTGATCCCCTTCAAGAAATGATTCAAGGCCATATCCGCGTACAGTGGCCATGATCTGTTGTTTCCAAATGAGGTAGTTTGATTCAGAGAGTTTGAAAGAAATGGGGTGATTGTGAGGATGAATGAGAATAATAGAGTTTTGAGAAGGTGTAGAGCTCTGTGTAGCAGCATCAGATGTCTCGCTTTCTGACATTAGAGTAAGATGCAGGAGGAAGAATGGAAGATAGATAAAAGAAGGTAGAGAAGGAAAATGTTACTTCAAGGCTGTGATACCATGAAGAAAACCAAATTAAAATATACCTGAGAAGACAAGTATGCTTCTAATTATAAAAATGATTGAGAGAATTAATATCTTAGTCAAGGAAGACAAGATATATAGAGTTACAGTACGTCTAATCCAATTCCTAGAATGCATAAAGCTTTTATAACAGTTGGTTTACAATTATGGATAATAATGGTGCAACTATAGATATTGCTTCAGCTCTTCATTCTCTTTCAATTATTGACAGCATACTCTTGATCTTTCATATCCTCATGGTTTTGAATTTCATCAACACTTGTGATCTTTTGATCCATTGATCTTGTAACGCTAACAGAAACAAAAGGCCAGAGAAAGCCGGTGGTGATGCTGGTGGCGATCAAGTGGGAGAAGGATAGGCAACGATGCACAACTCACGTGCACCCAATATTCGCACGTGATGCATATGTACGCAATGTCCACATCGTTGGTGCTGCAACCATCACAGCTGAATGAAAAAACGTGTTTTCTCATCAGTGTCAACGGATGGATGTGGCTCGGGTGTTGCTGATCTTTTCTCTCCTTCAACAACCCTAAATTGATGCATTCTATATGAGTGTCAAAATCACAAATAGGACACCTATATCCTAACTTGCTACCTATTGTGTCACCACAAAGACTACAGTAGTAACCTGCAGTCATGTGTCTATAATCACAAAGGTGAATAGGATGCTCAGGGTGCAAGGGATGCGAATGTATTTGGCGGGGTAACTCTCCACTCATTTTATGGATCATTATTCGGCTACTACTATTATAATGAGGTTCTTTGCAAGTATATACTAACTCAAAATTAGTTACAACATCACCACATACGTAACAATTTGAAGTCTCCTCATCATGTTGTTTACTTAGAAACAAAGGATGTTCATGGCAAAAATGATAAATAACCTTCTCCATATATAATCTAGTGTATAAATTCAGTATAAGATCAAAAAACTAGAGCAAATATATGTATGTGTGATTTGTGTGCATGCGTCAATGGATCATGAAATCACAAAAGTAGTTAAGAAAGACAACAAAATAACAGTAATAATGAAAGCTATATATGGTGTAGGAATTTTGTAAAACAGTTGTATCAAGCACCACAATATATAGACATGCATGCTCATACATAAATGGTAGATTGACATGAAAGCAAAGAACTCTTATTACACCTATATGTATTCTTCAGATAACATTTTGTGGGTCATCTATTAGCTTTTATTTTCTTTACCCATTCAACTTTATTAAATAAGATAAGATACCTTTAAAATTAAAATATAAAACCTTCGATTGTGTGTGTATGTGTACTGCAAAATTAATTTGAGATTATTATAAAATTCAATCAGACAAATCCAAGATATATGTGACTATGAGTAATACAAATTAATTTGTAATTATGATACATTTGTTAGATTAGTTGAATGAATATGGTATGTATGCAACTTTCACAATTTAGAACTATTGTATACACATGTAATCGTCTATATTACAAAAAAAATGTGCTTGGATTGATAGCAAAGCTAATAATATTATCCTTTTTTAAAGTGTAAAGTAGATATTTATACCCACCAAAGTTAATATATAGTGGGCCATGTGTAAGCTAACCTTATATACACAATGAAAGTAAAGAATCTTTGATTGAGAAATATACAACACTGCTCAGTTTAATACTACTATGTTTGTTATGTTACTAATGCATGTTTTTTTTTTAAAGATGATCAATAAAGCTTCACCATTTACCCTTGTGATAATTCAAATTTTCGACTTATTAGTTGAGGGAGAAACGTCTTACCAACTGAATTGTACTTTATTGTCTGTGTAATATATAAGCATTAGTTGTTACAATTATGATCAGTATCAGAGGCAGATGTAAAATAAATAATATTTAATAATTATAGTAATAATAAAAAGAGGAATCTATATGACCTACACGTATCTGCCAGTGATATATACTGAAATTGGTAATACAATTCGTGGGACAAATACCTTTTCTTTACTTGTGCTTGCATAAACTTATATTTACATTTTGTTTTCTATTATGCATGCATACAAATAGATTTATTCATTGGTTTAACGTGTAATGTACTACAACGGCTAGAAGATATTAAAACTATGTTATAACTATTACTCCCTCCGTCCACGAAAATTTGTCCCAGTTTTCCATTTTCGTCTGTCTCCCAAAATTTGTCCCATTTCACTTTTACCATTTTTGGTAGTGGACCCCATATTCCACTAACTCATTTCTACTCACATTTTATTATAAAACTAATACTTTAAAAGTAGGACCCACAATCCACTAACTTTTTCAACTCACTTTCCATTATATTTCTTAAAACCCGTGCCCGGTCAAACCGGGATGAATTTTCGTGGACGGAGGGAGTAATATTTATGCATTTGTGAATAAAATTTGTGTTTTGCACACAAGTCCATGTGGTTTCTCAACATGCTAAATACTTCTACTCCCTCCGTCCTCAAAATGTTGTCCGCATTTGACTCGGCGTGGATTTTAAAATATATAAAGAAAAGTGAGTGAAAAAAAGTTAGTGGAATGTGAGTTTCACATTTAAATATTAGTTTTATTATAAAATGTTAGTATAATGACCAGTGTCGGAGCCATGAATTTTGTAGTGGGGCGTCCAAGAATTTTAGCGCTCACTGTTAATAAATGTGGGTATCTCTCGATGATATTGCCATCGAAATTAGTAGTAGGAAGACCCTTTTATGTTTTGCCTTTTTTTCATCATTTAAAATCAGAAGATCTTAAAAATAATGGAATGTTTTCAGATATTTAGTACACAAAAAATAAATGCATATCAAGAAATTTAATCTAATAAAAAATAATTGATATAAGAACTTTGTGATGACCTTAAAAGAATTTTACCTACTAATAAAATTAAGTTTTTCATAAGTAAAAGCAATTGTTTAAATGGACATATTAAAATTCTTTGGTAAAACTATTAATTATATTACAATACTAATAAAAAAATAGTTTAAAAATGTATGTAACAATATTCACAAGTTATTAACAAATGATATCCTTTCAACCTATACCCTTTAAAAGTCATGAATTAATCACGTCTCTGAAAAATGAATTGCAGTAAAAGTTATTGGATAAATATATATTGTAATTTATTTGACAAGAAATGGCTTACTAAGGTTGGGGTAGTTATTGGATAAATATATATTGTAATTTATTTGACAAGAAATGGCATACTAAAGTTGGGCAAATATTTAAAAAAAGAAGGCATAGCTGAAAATCAAACTCAGCACCTCGCCCACAACAAGAAATGTAACCGGTTTCACCGGCCAACTACACTACTGAATCACATTATTTCCACCTCTGAATATATATATTATACTAAAGTCTCCAATGGCTGGGGGCCCAAGGGCCCCTCATGCCTCATTGTAGCTCCGCTTCTAATAATGACTAATGAGTTAGTGGAAATTAACTCCATTTATCAAAAATGGAAAAAACGCAAAGTGGACAACATTTCCCAAATAGCAAAAGTGGACAACATTTCACGAACAGAGAGAGAGTATTTGCCAGTAAAATAAAGATATTATGCATTTATGCTCATAATCTCATTACAAGAACAAGGTATGATCGTACATACATACGTACAAATGGGATATTGAGGGAGAAAATAAGAAATTACTACATTATTTTAGCTATTTCTTACACTAATTTCACAAACAACAAAGTGATATACATTCAAATCCACGGTAGGTATAAACTATATCGTCACAATTGTGATTGATTAATGGAGTAATTAATAAAGTAATCAAACCACTATATATGATGAAAATATATAGATCTTAGTTCAGTTTAGGGAAGTGATCAATTCCGGGCGGAGCCGGGAATTCTATCTAGGAGGGGCAAACTTATAGTACATGGGGAAAATTAGAGTTATTTAGAGGGGCATTTATAAAGAAATATGAATAAAGTTGCAAATTTACCAAAGAAAATATAGTATATATAAAACTTTGAGAGGGCAAATGCCCCACCTGGAGACCATGTGGCTCCGTCCCGGGATCAATTGCTAACTAATTAACAATCCAAAATTAAGACTAATTTTTAACCATTAGATTATGGGATCTAGTGGTTGATATAATATTATATTTTAAATTTAAATAATTATTAAATAAAATTAAAGGGTATTAATGTCAGTCTCCTCTTATTAAAATTATCCTAAAACTTTAAATTTACGTAACTCTCTCAATTTAAATTAATTTTTTTGTAAAAATATATCAAAAAAAATAATTTTATAAGGATTCTAACGAGATCTCAATTGCATATGTTCCGACGATGTTTGGATGATGAAATTTTATGATTTTTATTTCAGTTTCGTATATGTTGATGATTTGACGAAATCTCAATATAATGCATATAAAATCTCATTATTATGCATGTAAAATCTCAATATAATGCATGTGAAATCTCAATAAAACTGGGTTGATATTTTCGTGTACTTGTGTTGAAATACTAATGTCATTGTGTTGATATTTGTAATACACTATGTTAATATAAAAAAAAAGCACGAAAATTATGATAGGATGATGAAATTTGATGATTTTTATTTCAGTTTTCGTGTATGTTGATGATTTGACGAAATCTCAATATAATGCATATAAAATCTCAATATTATGCATGTAAAATCTCAATATAATGCATGTGAAATCTCAATAAAACTGGATTGATATTTTCGTGTACTTGTGTTGAAATACTCATGTCATGTTAATATAAAAAAGAAACACGAAAATTATGATATGATAACAAAATGATGATCTTACCCTTTTGTTGATATTTTGTCTACTATTTATTGAGATTCGTAAGATTTAATCTCATCCACTCATTTTAAAGTTTAAGGGTAGAGATTTGGTTTTGATTTTGGATTATGATGTTATAAGCAATTGAAGATGAACCTTTTAGTTTATATGAAAGAATAATAATTGTAAATAATTATATCACGGTATTTAATAATTTTTGAAATTAGACAGATGGAAGATGGCGTAGTTCAAATTAATTTGTAATTATCAGACCTTTGTAGTTGTGTTAACTTGTGTTAATTATGGCATCACAAGTTAAATTGTTAAAACCACTATATACACATGCAGCATGCATGCGTCTATATTTCAAAAGAAATGTCCTTATATTTATAGCAAAACAAAAAATATTACTTTTTTAAAAGTATAAATTAAGTAGATATTTATTCTTTAGTCGTGGGCCTTCTATAATTTAGTAGTAGATATTTATGAAACACAACGGAAGCTAAGTATCTTTGATTGAAAAACACTACTTAATTTAACACTATTGCATGAGTTTGTTACAATTATGATATTTATAAATATGACAGATATCAGCGCTGATTATGAATTTATTACAATTATGATATTCAAAATCATGATCAAAATTTTGTTATTAGTTTAAAATTAAATATAATTTTACTAGCCTCCAAATGACACTAGTTGATGGAAGAACACTAGTTGACTAATTATTTTTTCCCCCTTCTTTTAACTTTAATTATCATGATACCTTTGAAATATGGAATATAAACCTTCAATGCGATTTTAGATTTCAATATTTAAATACAAAACTTGTGATTGTTTAATAATGATACAATAAACCAATAATTGATGAATATAGTTCTTTGTTCACATATATCACGATATTTAAATTATTGCACCTAAATCAGCAATTAACAATTTTTGAAACCAGACAAATGGAAGATGCATGTGTTTGTAAGTGTAGTGCAAATTAATTTGTAAATATGAGACTTGTGTTTGCTTAGTTGAATAAATATGGTATGTAAGTGTCACAAGTTAATAATATACTAGTATCTTTTTTTAAAGTATAAAGTAGATATATATGTATACTCACCAAAGTTAATAGTGGGCCTTCTATAAGTTAACCTTATTGATTTAGCGCTAATTAAATATTTGTAAATTGTAATACATTATTTCACATCTTAAAATCAAAGATTGAATAATATCCTTCTTAACAAGTTTTCATCCGTCCCTTATTTGATGTCCCATTTTGACTCAACATGTGAATAATAACTCTTTTTACTTTTTTTTTTTCTTCAAACGTTTATGTGAATAATAAATAGACAGTTGAACTTAAATTAAGATATCAAAAGCCCAACTGACAAAATGAAATTTTAATTAAGAAAAAAAGTTTTAATTTAAGTGCTCCTTTTGTCATTGTACATTATCAAAATGACTTCAAATAAAATTGTGTACTATTAAAACTATATCGTCATTTGGTTTCTCAACATGCAGGGTAAATATATGCAAGTAAAATAAAGATATATTAAGCCCATTACGACAACAAAATACATGATCATAATATACACACACAAATGAACGAACTAACCAAATTGAGAAATTACATCTTTTTCTCTAACACTTGATCTCTACAATGTAGGCAAACAACAAAGTAATATGATACACATTCAAATCCGAGGTGGGCATACGCTATATTGTGACAAATGTCACACCGTTTCTTGAGGGTGATGTAATTGTAAGTGAGAGGGTGGTGAGGGTGTATTGAATCCATCTCAAATTTCCCCCCGAATTTGACATTTCGGTAATCACCAGATCCAGTGGCAAGGCAATCAAAGTGGTAAGACTGATCGCATGGGCGGCAGTGATACATTGGTTTCTTTGGATGCATTTCTACTTCGCAAAACTCGCAAAAGAAATCAGAGGGATGGTCTGAAGTGGCATCAAACGTCAACAACAATGGGTGGTGATCCCACTCCGGCTTTCTTACACTCAGTGGTAGCTGAGCACATGTCAAGTCCAATGCAAATTCACAACCATCTTTGCTGCAAATATATCCAAACGAGCTTCCAAGGAAGTATGCACAACAATAACACTTGATCCACTTGTTTTTCTCTATTTTGGGTTTTAATGTAGACATGATGAGGTTTGTGTGAGAATGAGATGCATGGTTGATAGCAGTTGGAAGAGATGCGCACGTCACATCTATAATCATTCTACACTCTTCACACTTATACACCATTCCATTTGTGGGATGTTTACAAAGGTAGCACCAATGCAAGGACAAATCCCCATCGCTTGCATACAATGTCAACTTATGATTTTTATCATCTGAAACTGGGAAATCATCATATTGAGAGGTGGGAGATAATGTGTTGGGCAACATACAACAAATCAAGTGGATAAAATATTTGCAAGAAGCGCATTGGTAATATGGAGGAGAAGATATAGGTGTTACGCACACATTACATATCTTCCTCTCTTCATCTTCAGCATCGTCTTCTTCGTGATTGCCCTCATCATCATCTTTTGAAACCAAACTCAAAGGATGTTTGTGATAATATGAATAACTTGCGGTTGTGTCTTCCATCTTTATGATTCTTGGCATGTCATTCACATTAGGGATGATGCCTTTCTCTCTCATCACAAAAGGTGTGATTAACATACTTGAAATGGAAATGTCAGCTAATGGGAATTGGATCACATCACTTTGATCATCTATACTCCTGAAATCAACAAGTCATTTAATTCAGTAAATCATGCTTTGGTTAAGGTTATCTATATGGAGGGAGGGAGTATATAACAATAATGAAAGTCGTCTTACAAAACGTCTTGTGTTGTTGTGTCGGTCGTGGATGTAGCACACTTGAGATGTGCAAAGTATCTGCAGTCACCACAGAAATAGAGCCAACATGTCGCGTCAAAATCTTTATCACAAACATCACACTTGTATCTGTATCTACGATGTTTCATTGGGAAACAAAAGGCTAGAGAAAGCGGGTGGTGGTGGCATTGGTGGCGATCTTGCGGGAGAAGGCTAGGCAACAAAGCACAAGTCGCGTGCACCCAGTATTCGCAGGTGTTGCACACATACGCCATGTCCTTGTCTTGGTCAGTGCCACAACCATCACACATAAATTGAAAAGCTTGCTTCCTCATCAGTGTCAATGGATGGATGTGACTCGGGTGTTGCAGCTCTACTCTCTCCTTCGACAACCCTGATTTTGTGCATTTTACGTGAATGTCAAAATCACAACTATCACACCTATACCCTACCTTTCTAGTCATTGTGTTTATACAAAGATCACACGTGTAATATGCTGGAAGTTGCCGATAATCAAGTAGGGTAAGAGGATGCATAAGGTGAGAGGGATCCGAAAGTATTCGAGGTAACTCTCCACATCTTTTATGGAGGATAACTCGAGCACTATCACTACGATTACATTGATGTTGCTTGCAAGCATATGCTAACTCCCAATTACTTACAACATTACCACACACGTAACATTCTAAACTCTCCCTATCATAATGTTTGGTGAGAAGCAAAGGATGTTGATGAAAAAAAAAATTAAAGACTTCTCCATATTAAAATCCCTATATAAAATAAATCACAAAACTAGAGAAAACATGCTTAGATACAAGCCAAAATATATGTGACGTGTGACTTGTGTGCATCAATGGATCAAGAAATCACAAAAGTAATTTAAGAAAGACGAAATAAGTAGTAACATTAATAGTCGAGAGCTATATATGTGGGGTGAAAATTGTGTAAATGTTTGAATGGATACCTCTGCCATGATCACCACAATATATATATGTGGGGTGAAAATTGTGTAAATTTATTGAATTACGGTACCTTTCAAATATAAGAAAAAGCCTTTGGTACGATTTTAGATTTAGATTAATTTTACACAAAACATGTGATTGCTCAAAAGAAATATGCTTAGATTTATAGTAAAGCAAATAATATTATCTTTTTTAAAGTATAAAATAGATGTGTATCTTTTTTCACTAAAGTTAATAGTGGGCCTTACTTATAAATTAATCTCCCAACGAAAGTTGAGTATCTCGAGATTGATACAGATTTGAAAAGTTTACAAGAGACTTCCAAGTATATATTTTATTCGATACAATCTCATTTGAGAACAATGGTATACACATGCAATCGTCTATATTACAAAAGAAGTATGCTTAGATTTATAGCAAAGCAAATAGGAGTACTATCTTTTTTTTTAAGTATAGAGTAGATGGGGCCGGCCTTCTATATATAAATTAATCCTCCCAGTGAAAGTGTATTGTCATGTTCCTTTTCTTTCAATCAAAAACATCAAAATCAAATATCAAGACATCAAAAGAATGAATGATTCTATCCCAAATGAGGAATTTACAAACATCTTCAAACCATTCCTCAACTTGTCAGGATCTAAACATCCCCTTCTCCTTCGACAAAACCCCTCTTATTCGTTCCTCTTCATCTTCTTTGCATCTTCTTCATCTTAAAGCCAAAAATGCCCGATTAATTTATCCCTCCAAAGAGTTGATTCAGAATCATACAAGCTCGACTTGAGTTCCCAAAACCTCTTCATCCATTTAAAAAGTACTCCCTCCGTCCCCGATTAAGAGTCACACTTTGAACCGGGCACGAATTTTAAGAAATGTAAAGAAAAGTTGGTTGAAAAAATTAGTGGAAGTAGGACCCATTTTTTTATATTAGTTTTATACTCCCTCCTCCCAGTTTAAGAGTCACATTTTGTCATAAAAGTTCGTCCCAGTTTAGGAGTCACATTTAGAATTTTCCATATTTTGACATAAAATTTTACCCCATTATTCATCAAAATTACACCCAAATGTCATTATCTACATAAAAATAAACTAAAAAAGAAAAATCCAGAAGTCAAACCATCTCACTTTCCACCAACTCACTTCATTTATTACACACACCACCATCTCACTTCATTTATTACACACTCCACCAATTTTTGAAACCTGTGCCATAACTAATTGGCACTCCTAAATTGGGACGGAGGGATTAATGGCACTCTTAAACTGGGACGGAGGGAGTAATAAAATGTGAGTGAATTGAGTTAGTGGAATATGAGACCTACTTACTATTTATGATAAAAATGAAGTGTGACTCTTAACTGGGGACGGACCAAAATGGAGAAATGTGACTCTTAATCGGGGACGGAGGGAGTAATAGTACTACTTTGCTTTGTGAATTGTGCGTAGCTTAAATTTTGGGTATGCATACTATTAAACTAATTACAAGAAAAAGGTACATGATCACATATGTATATAAGTACAAATGGCCAAATGGTCAAAACTAAGAAATATACATCCTTTTCGCTAACACTTTATCTCCACAAGTTACACAAACAACAAAGTAACATGATACACATTGAAATCCAAGACTGGCATAAACTTGTGTGTGACAAATGTCACACCATTTCTTGAGGGTGATGAAGTTATATCTGAGAGGGTGTGGGTGTAGAGAGTCCAACTCAAACCGACGCCCGAATTTGACGTTTCGATACCAACCAGATCCAGTCTCAAGACAACGAAAGTGGTAAGACTGATCGCATTGGCGGCAGTGATACATGGGTTTCTTGGGATACAATCTCCCTTCGCAAAACTCGCAATAGAAATCAGAGGGATGGTCTGTAGCGGCATTAAACGTCAACAGCAACGGGTGGTGATCCCACTTGGGCTTTCTTACACTCAGCGGTAGCTGAGTGCATTTCAAGTGCAATGCAAACTCGCAACCATCTTCGCTGCATCTATATCCAATATAGTCTGTGATGGTGGTATACTTTGAACAATGATAACACTTGTATGAACTGCGGCTTTGTGTATATCCTATTCTGCCCATGAGGAGTTTATGTTGAGGATGAGTTGCATATGTGATAGCAGTTGGTAGAGATGCACACTTGACATCCATAATCATGCCACACTCTTCACAAATATACACCATACCATTTGTAGGATGTCTACAAAGGTCGCAGCAAATATAGGAGCAAGTCTCATCCATTTCTTTAGAGCTTGTATACATTGCGAATTTATGATTTTTACCATCTGTTTTTGGGCACTCACCATATTGAGAGGTGGATGATGATATTTTCTTGGGCAACAAGTAGCAAATCGAGTGGATAAAATATTCGCAATCACTGCATTGGTAATATGGAGGAGAAGATATAGGTGTTACACACACATCGCATATCTTTACCTCTTCATCTTCATCCTCGTCTTCCTCTAATGCTTTGCCCTTGCCCTCATCATCATCATCTGAAACCAAACTCAAAGGATGTTTGTGATAATTGAATAAATATGAATAACTTGCTGTTGTTTCTGCCATCTTTATGGTTGTTGGCATGTCATTCACATTAAGGATAGCAATGCCTTTCTCCCCCATCACAAAAGGTGTGATTAACATTCTGCTGAAACTATCATTTGCTAATGGGAATTGGATCACATCACTGTGATATATACTCCTGAAACCAACAAATTAAATATAATCAATCAATGGCTAGTAAATAAACACATTGTGTAACAAATATAATAAGTAGGAGTTAGTTAGTGTAAGGCTTACAAAATGTCTTGTTTTGTGGTGGATCCAACACATTTGAGATGGACAAAGTATCTGCAATCATTACAGAAATAGAGCCAACATGTGATGTTAAAATCTTTATCACAAACATCACACTTGTATTGGTATTCGCGATGTTTCATTGGGAAACAAAAGGCTAGAGAAAGCCGGTGGTGGTGGTGTTGGTGGCGATCTTGTGGGAGAGTGATCGGCAAAGAAGCACAAGTCGCGTGCACCCAGTATTCGCACGTGTTGCACACATACGCGTGGTCCACATCTTGATCAGTGCCACAACCATCACACATAAATTGGAAAGGTTGCTTCCTCATCAGTGTCAATGGATGGCTGTGACTCGGGTGTTGCAGCTCTACTCTCTCCTTAAACAACCCTGGATTTATGCATTCTACATTAATGTTGAAATAACAACTATCACACCTGTACCCTACATTGCTACTCATTCGGAAATTACAAAGATTACAACTTTCGTTTCGCATACCGCGATAATCAGTGAGCTTAAGAGGATGCATAGGGTGGGAGGGATGTGAAAGTGTTACAGGTAACTCTGCACATCGTTTATGAAGGATAACTCGACTATAACTAGGACGATTTATACACTGATGTTGCTTGCATGCATATGCTAACTCCGAGTTACTTACAATTTTTTTACACACGTAACAGTATATAGTCTCCCTATCATAATGTTGGGTGAGAAATAAAGGATGTTTATGCAAGAAATAATTAATAGACATCTCCATGATTAAATTCCAATGTAAAATAACAAGAGCAAACTGCAAACATGCATATGTACAAGCCAAATAGTCGTGACTTGTGAATTTGTGTGCATCAATATTGGATAAAATAATTTAAAAAAATGACAAAAATAACATCGAGAGCGATATATGTGGTAGTAATTGAATAAACATATGGATGAATAATATAGGGCATGAGCACTACAATATATACAATGAAAAAGTATATATACGGTAGATTGACATGAAGGCAAAGAATAAATCTCACACTTCAACTACTAACATTTTGTGGCCTCTAGTGACTTTTATGTATTCCCCCATCCCTCTTTGAACTTTTTTGAACACAATACCTTCAAACCAATAATAATTGAAGAATAGAATTTTTAGTTCATATATATAAAAGAAGGATAATTACAACGATTTTAAAATTACTGCACCAAAATGCATTTTAACAATTTTTGAAATTATATAAATGAAAGATGTGTGTGTGTGTAAATTAATTTAGAATTATGAGACTCGTGTTGGGTTACTTAAAGAATGAATATGGTATGCCAATTTGTCACGAGTTAGAACTAGCTAGTATATATCCATGCTGCATGCGTCTATATTACAAAAAAAATGTGCTTGGATTGATAGCAAAGCAAATAATATTACCTTTTTTTGTTAAAGAAAGTAGATATCTATTCTATCAAGTAACCTTATACACATAACGGGGTAATCTTAACGTTGATTAAGAATAAAACACAGCTCAATTTCAAAACTATTCTTTTTAATAAGTAATGCTTTGGGTTTGTTACACATGAAAACGCAAATGCATGCCCACTTTAATCTTTGTAATTTAATGCATGGGTTTATTTTGTTTACACGTGATAATATAATTTTACAACGGAAATAGGGCAACGATAATAATGACCTAACCCTAATCTTGCGGCTACTATGTACTCCCTCCATCCGCGAATTGGAGTCCCGTTTTTTCATTTTAGTCCGATCGCGAATAGGAGTCACGGTTCACTTTTACCATAAATGGTAACAGGTTCACACCTTCCACTAACTCATTTCACTCACATTTCATTTAAAACTAATATATACAAGTGGGACCCCTATTCCACTAACTTTTTTTCACCCACTTTTCCACACAAAGAGTGAGACTCCTAATGGCAGACGGACGGAGTATCAAATTCTATTAGGATTGGAAATTGTAGATTGTGAAGTAGCGGGGCTCGATTAGATTATAAGTATATCGCAATCAAGTGTGTATTAATCCCTTTAAATTATACTTCTTCCATCCCACTTTAGGAGTCCTAGTCACTTTTCTGCACTCATTTTGTAAAAATGATAATAAATAGTTAAAACGGAGAAATTGTAAAGTAAGAGATAGTATGATTAGGGGTGGGTCGATACGATACATCGTATCGAAAACGTTGTATCGTGTATCGTATCGAAAATATCGATATGAAAGAATTTCATATCGTTATCGTATCGAAAGTTTCGATATATCGAATTTCGATATATCGACTTTCGATATAAAAAAATTTCATATCGTTATCGTATCGATATTTCGATATATAGTATCGAAATTCGATATATCGTTAAATATCGATATATATCGAAAATTTCGATATATATTAATATATATCGAAAATATAATATCGATATATATCGAAAATATCGATATATCGAAAATTTTCGATATATATCGTATTTTCGATATAAAACGATATATCGCGATATAAGGAAATTCATATCGTTATCGTATCGAAAGTTTTCGATACGATATCGTATCGTATCGAAAATTACGATATATCGAAAATTCGATAATTTTTCGATATTTTTCAATACGATACGAGCGATATATCATTTTTTCGTTATTTTTCCCCAGCCCTAAGTATGATGTAGAGAAGAGTCTTATCTATATTATTCTCTCTCTTACTTTACCATTTCTCTACTTTAACTATTTATCCACTCCCTTCGTCCCATAATAAATATCACACTTTCATTTTTAGTTTATCCCATAAAAGATGTCACATTTCCTTTTTAAGAAAAAACTCTCTCTCACATTAATATAAATATTACTATTTTCTCTCTCCACCTAACACACAAAACAACATCTCCTAAAATCTCGTGTCATTTTCCATGTGTACCGCCTATTATGGACGGAGGGAGTATCATTTTTATAAAATGAGTGCAGAAAAGTGACTGAGACTCCTAAAGTGGAACAGAGGAAGTACATGTTTTATGCAATTCATTGGTAGATTGTATATGATCTGAATATGTGTTACTATAAGATATGGGTGTTTTACGTATTTGACATGTGGTTTCTTTGCTTTAGTTTCGTTGTTTTTTTACTCTCTCACTCTTATAAAAATAGAGAATTTATGATCAACACGAATTTTAATACTCTTAAAAATTTGGTAAAATATTTAAAATAGAAAAAAAAAAGTGATTGGAGTATTGTTAGAGGAGAATAGTGTTCGCCTTATTATAAAGAAAAACCTAACAAAGTTTAATGGAAGTCGGCTAATTAAAATGACAAAAGTGGGCTACAAATGGAGTATAAAACTACTCCCTCCGTCCATACTAAGAGTCCTATTTTTCTATTTCCGTCCGTCTCATACTAAGAGTCTTATTTCACTTTTAGCATAAATGGTAAGTAGACTCCACGTTCTACTAATTTATTTCCCTCACATTTTATTATAAAACTAATATATATAAGTGGGGGGGTCCTATTCTAATGCTTATAGCACCCTAATCCAAAATCAATACTAAATCTCCACCCTTGGATTTTAAAATGAGTGGATGAGATTAAAGCTCACAAATCTCAATAAATAGTAGACAAAATATCAACAAAAGGGTAATATCGTCATTATGTTATCATATGATAATTTTCGTGAGTGTTTGTTTATATCAACATTGTGTATTACAAATATCAACAATATGACATTAGAATATCAACACTATGACATTAGAATATCAACACAATGACAAGAAAATATCAACACATTTTTATTGAGATTGGACATGCATAATATTGAGATTTTGCCTACAATATATTGAGATTTTTTGTTGCATTTGTTGATAAAAGCTGCTTATCAACATGTACGAAAATTGAAATATAATTTATCAAATTTCATCACCCGAACATCGTCGGAACATATGCAATTGAGATCTCGTTGGAATCCTTATTAAATTATCTTTAATTTGATATATTTTTTGCGAAAAAATAATTTAAATTGAGAGAGTTACGTAAATTTAAAGATTTGAGATGATTTTGAGGAGAGAGAAAGTAGTTAGTTATAATTACTACATATAGGATTTGACATTAATACCCTTTTAATTTATTAATAATTATTTAAATTTAAAATATATTACCCTTGACATTATATCAACCACAAGATCTTCTAATCTAATGGTTAAAAATTGATTTCAATTTTGAATTGATAATTAGTTAGCAATTAATCACATCCCTATAAGTGGGATCCACATTTGACTAATTTATTCAACTCACTTTCTTTTACAATTCTTAAAACTCGTATTTAACCAAATAAGACTCTCATCGTGGGACGGGGTGATTACATGTGACAGAAGAGATTGAGGTGTGACAAAATACAAAACATAACAATACCAACAATCCATCCGGCCCTTTAAACGAGGTAAGGATCTTTTCAAATCGTGACTGCAAAATCGGTTGTATAGCGAATCCTTTCAAATTTGTTGAGCACAGTTCATTCTGTCCTCCCAAAATGCCATTGTTTCATAAACCAAAAGCTATACAATTAACCTGAAAATTCCAAAGAATCTGCAGCAAGAAAGGAATCGGATCAAGATAAAATCCATACGAAAACATCACATTCCTTTTCTTCTACACACCACCTCAATCAAAACCTCAAAATCAAATATCAAGACATCAAAAAAAAATGAAGAATTCTGTCCCAGATGAGGAAACAAACATCTTCCCACCATTCCTCAACT
The DNA here is from genome assembly GCF_029641045.1 of Salvia hispanica. Taxonomy (NCBI): domain Eukaryota; kingdom Viridiplantae; phylum Streptophyta; class Magnoliopsida; order Lamiales; family Lamiaceae; genus Salvia; species Salvia hispanica. Next base: position 27,406,974 of record NC_142697.1, read on the forward strand.
TGTCAGGATCTAAACATCCCATTCTCCTTCAACAAAACCCTCTTATTCTTCCTCCTCTTCATCTTCTTCATCGTCCTCGTCGTCGGAGTTCCTCTTCTTTGCATCTTCTTCATTTTAAAGCCAAAAATGCCCGATTTCTCCCTTCAGAGAGTCGATGTAGAGTCCTACAAGCTCGACTTGAGTTCCCAAAACCTCGTCGTTTCATCGGTTTTCTCTCTCAACTTGAAAGCCGACAATCCGAACAAGATCGGATTGAGCTTCGAAGCTTCTAAATTCTATGTCCTGAGCCAGGGATTGGTGGTCGGATTGATCAGGATTCCTCAGTTTCATCAACCTCCGTTGAGCAAAAACGTGAGCGTTCAAACACGAGTATTGTTTGAAAGCGTAAACGTAAGTGAAATCATGGATAGAAATTCAAGAAAATATCAATCTTCCAATGGAGCTTCTGATGATATTAGAATATTAGGCGATGTTGCAGCGCAAGCTCGGATATTTAACATCTTATTGCCGAAGATTAAGGTAAAATCGAAGTCCCATCGATCATCGTCTTTTAGGTCGAGCTAGCCTAAACATTTTATTTTGAGAATTTTTTTTGTGTAGTATTTCATGATAATAATGTCTTCAATTGTGTTGTTTTACTAGTGTAATTTTGTTAGATTTCCATCAAACACATTATGGAAATATTTTTTGTGTTGTTAGGTTGCTTTGGATTGTGGTATAAATGTTAGCCAGTCGAAGTTGTCAATTAGCAATATTCAAGTGTACAGCATGAGATGGATTCCTAATCAATTGGTAGGGTCATTTCTCAATTTTATACGTAATTGGTTGTTAATTTGTTCTTGATTACTAATCAATAATCATTGTTGTTTGCAGTTTTCACTTCCCCTCAACTCACAGGCAGTCTCCAAGAAATGCTCTCTAGCTATATTGATGTAGCTGGATAAATATGAATTGATGCTTAATTAATTCTCTAGCATTGGAGTATTATTTTGTATGTATATATATTGGAATTTTAATTGTATAAACTAATTGTATATTTTTTCAAGGCTTACAAACTAATAAGAATTCGTAGGCTCGACATTTTCATCTATTTATTAAAGTACTTCTATAATTTCACTAATTTTTTTTGTACGTATGTTTCTTAAAACTCATGCAGAAATAAATTGAGATATTTAATCCCGAACCAAAAGAGTTTAAGATTTGAAAACACAAACTTAAAAGTAAGATAAAAGTGGTATGGAAAAAGAGTACCTTTCCAGCCACGAGTCAGCTCCAATAATTGATCATATTCTTACATATTTTAATTCTGCGGACAGCCGTATTCGATGAAAGTAGTATGTCCGTTCAATTAATTGGTCAAGATAATAGCCCTTGAGATATGGAGTAATATATGATCATCAACTAAGACTACTCATATGTGATATGACTGATCATGAGATTAAATATAATCTCGATAATTTGAAGACATGCTAAAAGACATTGTCACGAAACGAAATAAACAAACAACAAATATACACATAACCTTCAGTCGTGATTAAACATGACAACCGATCGACCTTTCGATATAAAATCAGACGACAAGATAGACTCGCTTTTGGTCACATTAAGTCCAAATAAGAGACTATAGTTTTTAGAAAAATACAAACCACAAAAAAAGAAGATATACTTATTCACTAATTCAGAGAGGAAACCGAATCCGCCGCCGCCATGAACACGAAACACCTCTTCCTAATCACCAACGGCCTCCTCCTCGCCGTGGGCAACTGCGGCGGCCCCCTCATCATGCGCCTCTACTTCCTCCGCGGCGGCTCCCGCATCTGGTTCTCCAGCTGGCTCGAGACCGCCGGCTTCCCCATCCTCCTCCTCCCCCTCCTCTCCTCCTACCTCCGCCGCCGCCGCGATAATCTCCTCCACATCAAGCCCCGCCTCTTCGCCGCCGCCGCCGCGATCGGCGTCCTCACCGGGTTGGACGACTACCTCTACGCCTACGGCGTCTCGAAGCTGCCCGTCTCCACCACCACGCTGCTGGTGGCCACGCAGCTGTCGTTCACGGCGGCCTTCGCCTTCCTGATCGTGGGGCAGCGCTTCACGGCGTTCTCCGTGAACGCCGTGGTGCTGCTGACCACGGGCCCCGTGGTGCTGGGCCTCCACGCCAGCGGGGACCGGCCCGAGGGGGAGTCGGACCGGGAGTACTGGGTCGGGTTCTTCATGACGCTGGCGGCGGCGGCGCTCTACGGTCTGATTCTGCCGCTGGTGGAGCTGGCGTACAAGTCCGCGAAGCAGGAGATTACGTACACCTTGGTCATGGAGATGCAATTTGTCATGTGCTTCTTCGCCACCGTGTTTTGCACTGTCGGAATGATCGTCAACAATGATTTTCAGGTCAGTGTTTTAAATGTCTCACTTTGATTCGATATGAGTTTTAATAAAATAAAGAGTAAAGGCAAAATCTGGTCGAACGAATGTCCATTTTATAATTTTGGTCCTCTACTTTATCTTTTGAACATTTGCATCCTGAACATTTCAACTTGAATCACAATTGGTCCTACACTAACAATTCTATCAATTTTTAAACGTTTTTAACCCGATTTTGACTGATTTTGATGGCTTTAACAGTCACATTCGGGTTTAAACCGTTTAAAAATCGGATTAAAAACGTTTAAAAATTGACATAATTGTTAGTGTAATCCCAATTGTGATTCGAGTTGAAATGTTCAGAATTCAAAAATTCAAAAGATAAAGTATAGGACCAAAATTATAAAATGGGCATATGTTCTGGACCAGTCTTGGCCTTTACTCTAAAATAAAATAAAAATTGAATAAAGTGAATTACTAAAATGTGACTGTACGGGGTCCATTTACTAAAAATACTGAAAATATCCGTGATTATTTTTGTGGTTCTGGGCTTGATTTCTTGTTAATTCTCGATTTTCGTTTAATTGAGCAGGTGATTTCGAGGGAAGCGAGAGAATATGAACTTGGGGAGACGAAGTACTATTTGGTGGTTGTTTGGAGTGCTATAATTTGGCAGTGTTTTTACTTGGGAGCAATTGGTGTGATATTCTACTCATCTTCCCTTCTCTCTGCTATAATAATTCATGTCTTATTCCCTCTTACTCAGACTTTGGCTATTGTTTTCTACCATGAAAGTTTCCATGCTGAAAAGGGTGTTGCTTTTTTCTTAGCAATTTGGGGTTTTACATCTTATTTTTGGGGAGAGATTAGATACAACAACAACAAGAAGAATATTCCTACCACTGTGGATAATCAAACTCATCATTTGGAAACTTAATTTCCATTTTTCTTGAGATTATTGTATGTAGTAGTGTTGTACTCTTAGCTTTATTTATTTTGTTTTGTTTGCCATTGCTGGTGGTAGACATGAATTAGGGACCTACTATAAAGAAATATTGATGTCTTTGCTTACTATAGACTTTTCGATATCAATTATTCATTGATTAGTATGATAGATATATATCCATCAATCATGCTGTCTGACTAGCTAGGAATATTAAATTTAAAAATATAAGCATGATTTAAAGTCCTTTGTAAAGAGTAGAATATTAAATAACCACAAAGCTTCTCCTAAATGTACAAAGCGACTTCTTTTGGTAATCTACCTGAATATGGCTATGCTCCTTTCGTCCACAAAAATTGTCTCATTTTCCGTTTTAGTATGTCCAAGAAAAATAGTCTTATTTCTATAAATAAAAAATTTCTTTCTCATACTTTATTCACTTTTTTCTTTTATCTCCTATGCTTTACCACCTTTTTCTCATGTCTCTCTTATTTTATCTATTTTTTCTTCTTTTATCTTACTTTATCAATTTCTTATTAAAATCTGTATCGTGCACAAATGAGACTTTTTTATGGGTGGAAGGAGTATTTTATAGTAATATAAATGAAAGCTTGATATTTTTTTAATTTTTAATTAATTTGTGTAAATTCATATATGATTTGAGAGTATATTTATAGGTTTCTCTTCTTGTGCTTTTTTTCGAACCCAAGAATAGGCCCAATTATAGTTCTTGGGCGGAGAAATAATGATACGAAATATATTTATAGGTTTTTCTTCTTGTGATTTTTTTCGAACCCATCACCATTTCATTGTGTAAGCCCAAGACTAGGCCCAATTATAGTTCTTGGGCAATTAATCTAAGTACCTACTGTATCACAGATTCACAGTCATAATTCTTTTATACTCCATCTGTGTCCTAAAATCAAAAACTTTTAAAATACATGAATTTTAATGAAAAATTAATAAAATAAAAATGAGATAAAAAGAAAAGTGTGATATTGAAAAATGAGTCTCATCTCAATATAGAGAAAGAAATTACCTTAAATAGAAATTTTGTACTTTAGGGGACAAATAAAAAAAAAGAGTTTTTATTTTTAGGGAATGGAGGGAGTAAAAGTTAATTGTCATCTAATTATATCAATTTGTCTGTTTTTTTCAACATTCAATAATTACGATAAAGCGAATTGCACAACCAGTTGACCTAATTCCATTATTCACCTAAAATTATCCACCTGCACAAAAATAGAAAGTTGCAAGTTCATGATCATTTGATGTTACATTTCAACTTGTTTTCATCATTTAGTTTGACATCTTCACCCTAATTTCAGGTTGCCAAATATTAAGGGAAGACCACAACAGCTCTCCATCTATCCCACTTAGAATCACGATCAGATACAAATAATTAAAGACAACTGCAAAATTTACAAATTATTATGTTCCAAATATATATTTCAAGGATTTGAATTTGTTCAACCATTCCACATAAAACAATAGCACACCCCACAAGAAGCTAGTGAAACTTCTCCTTCAAACCCTACTACAAATTGGAAGATAATTCTAGTTATAATTAATTTAAGAGGGTTGGTACCTTAATATATCCTTTGATTCCTTATTAGTATAAAATATATATCCCATGTTCAGATAATTATTGTTTCTGCCTGATAACCATCATACAACAGATTTCATTATTTATTGCACACAATTATTATAATTATTGTTCTCAAACAAGAATATGAATAAAATAAGTAAATGATTGCATGCAACATGCATAATAGGACCGCTAAACTAAATCACGTCCTACTTTCCGGTAAAGGCGTTTAAAGCTAAGTGAGTGACATCATTGTATTCTAATTCTCATAAAATGTCGAAGACAATGAAAAAACACAATTTAATTAATAAGACGATTCCTTTTAATAAATATAGATTTTGAGTATTATCAATCATGTTTTGAAAAGTAATTAGATTCAATAGCAAATTAAAGGAAAATGCTTTATGATACTCAGCAGATTTGGCTTAGTTATAGATAAAGTGAACAAATTTGATAGTATTTTTAAAAATCACTTTTAATTTAAGTTTAAACCATAATCCAACGTGTATGATACCCTGTTCCGATCATGGAACGGCGCCGCTACATGAAAACTGAATAATGTGTTATGAAATTATTATTTTATTGAATTGAACTATCAAAATAAAGTTGGTATAGTAGTGCTGTGTCCCATTAGAAGGTTCGAGAATGGAATTGGAAGTTAAAGTGATGTGGAGAATGTGATACTTACACAATTAAGATATTTAAAAGCATAGAAATTAGAATAATTTTAATGGCAATATTAATTACTAAAATGACATGTTAAGTTTTGATCAAAAGTAGATGAACCTAGATTAGATATAAAAAAAAAAAGTGCACACATGAAATATGTGGACCCAAATTCATATCACCCAACCAATAAATTGTCGATTGAAAATAGACATATGTTACTATAATTAAAAATGTTTGTTTGGAGGTTTTTAAATATGTATGATTAAAATTTGAAAAGGGCTTGTCAATTAATGACTGTAACAAATAGCGTAGAGATTAGGGCTCGAATAACACAAAGTATGTTATGTCACGAGATTAATTCCCATCAACGATTTAAATCACTTCTCTACTTTTTCATTGGTTGGAACTAATAATATGATTCCATGGATTAAGTTTCGTGGGCTTTAAGGTGGAAGTCACATGATTGTCAACAAATTCATTAAATATCACGTGATCAACATCAATATTCATCAATCAGCAGTAGATGATCAATGGTGTTTCCTTTCCACGTTCGAATGTGCTTTCCTTAGATTTATTTGCAGATAATAATTAAGCATTAAAAATATAACAACAACAAAAGAAATATTCTTCGTTATCACTAGAAATCAACTTTAGTGACTGATATATACTACTGTGATTTGACCCCTTCCATCTAGTTTTATTTATTCTATTTCTTTTTTTTGCAACTAGATAAAATATTTTATTTTACTTTAATAATTAATGTTTAGTGATTTAATTTTCACAAAAAAAAAGGATAATTGGAAAAATTAAAATAGTGGCAATATGAAAATGGGACTATAGCTAGTACATATTTTTAAGAGGCGAATGAGTATAAAATATGGAATTAAATATTTTTCTTAAAATCATAAAATAATCATGGTTAAGAACTTAAATAAGTGGACGTGATTCTCTAACTTTACATGTCACGTTGCCTCTAGAGAACAATATTAAATAAAATTAAATTAAATTAAACTTTATAAAAACTGCCTACCTCTCGATCGGGAATCGGCCTAAAAAATGATTACTATTATTCTTCTAAATAAAATCAGAAAGCTTATCTTATTTACCTAGAGTCGTGTTTAGCCATTAATAAGTTTAAATATAATTTATACTCTTCTTTTCAGTGCTTAATAATTGCTTCCACAAATCCAATTATATGTATGTTTATATATATGTTTCTATAGAGTGCAGATGGAATCGATAAATTAAAGACTAGGTTTTTTAAGCACTTTTTTCGCCTAAAGTCTTTACTCTTTTATATTGAGTCAATTCTATTGTGTAATGGGTAGTTGGCGCCATCAATAAACAAATAATTCTTGATTCCCCTTTTTCATTTTCATTTTCTTTCCCTCTCAATAAGAATACTTTATAATTAGTGGGCTAAATTGGAATTGAGCTAACCCATTATCATGATGCTTATATGTTGGAATCACATAGTATTTCGTTTTATTGCGTATAGCAATCAGGAATTGAGTACATAATATTATTCATTATTAAATTACTATATGGAATGAGAATATGACAATATCACTAAATTCTGTAGTGAAATTTATAACATGATACAGAATTTGCATAGCAAGTATCAAAATTCATTTTTGTTTAGCGAATAAATGATCACTTATTGCGTGATATAAATATTATATTTAGTAAAATACCAAATTTAGTTCTTGAAACTATCATGCACAAAAATCCACAAAATCAATTTCAAATTTTGTACATATTTATGATAATAAAGTGGTAGTATTAATAAGAATTTCGTTGTTCCTAGATGCTAATTAATATTGAAATAATGGACTAAATCAAAACAATAGCACCGTATATTACATATAATAATACACATATATATGGTAGATATGTCATCGTAGTTTATCGAAACATATTTCATATTTTTATACTTTCTTCTAGTTTATAGTATTTGTTCGATTTTTACATCACTTGTCTTGTGTTAACTCTTCTTATTCAGTTTAGTTCTATAATTAAATAAGAATCCAATTCACACGTCTAACACACGTCTAACATTTCAATATTTTACTACCTCAAACCAATAGTTTTAACTAGGCACTTGAAGAGAATCAACTTAGTTATATCAATACATTGACATAAATACAATAAGCACTTTCATATAAAATACTAGTATAAAAAAGAGACAACTGAAAATTTTAAAAACTTACTATCTTTTTGGCCTTTCAATTGAAGGGAAGTACTTCAAATGAATTGAAAAAGAAAGACTAACTTTAATACATTAAAATAGGATGTCCCTAAAATAACATTTGATACAACTGAATTTGAAGAGTAATTTGTCTTTTCATGGATCCCAAATGGTGTAAGCTTTTTATCCAAAATATGGTATAGCTACAAACTTAATCGTTTCCAATTAAAAGTAAAAAAAATAAGAATAATCTATTCATGCAGTTATTGAATTATTGTTTTGTGTAAAACATTATTATTTGGAAAAATAAAAAGGTTGACAAATGACAACTAGAATAGAGATTTTCCCAGCTGTATTGTGTGAAGCAATGCACTAATTTGTGCCTTCGCCGGCAAGCCACAGGGCTGCGCCGCGTGGCAACTCGTGTTTGGTTACTTAGCATGTATAAATTCCATATTAATTGAATTTTTCCTAAAAAACAAAGTAGATTCCTTTTAGTAGTCATCCGAATAATCAAAGTGGATCATACTGGCGCTAAGCTAAGTCAATATTACTAGTACTTCTTAGCGGGTTACCCGAATTCGATTCAAACTCAATCCAAAATTATAGAGTATGTATTTATCAAGTTAATTTGATAATGACACAAACACAAAAAGACTTGACACTAATCCGTTTATTTCTTATGTGTTTTTATTATATTTTTTATCGTATAAAAAATTTTACAGTATCCAAATTGTGAATTCTATCTAATTGTAGTTCCCCTCCCATTATGGAGTAAGATATTATCAAATCTATAATTTCTTAATAGTAAAGGTTATTACCTTTCATGGTATTATTATGTAGTGCTCTTTTGGGATGAGGAAATTATATTTCAATGAATTTAAATGATTCATCCAATAGCATAGTAGAAAAAATAGAATTGTCAGAGGATAGTCACGTTCTCATATGAATTATTCAGCTTGTTTATGTTCTTTCATTTATTTTTATATGTTTATATTTATGGTTGTATGATATACTAATATTTTAGTCTTGTTGTATATATGGAGTAGCATCCGTCTGCAAATATTTAATCAACCAACACTTCTGTTTTTTCTGTTTTGGGTGGGGCCATCCAATACATGTTAGTATAAAAAATTATATCCTGAATTGTTATAAATGAAAGTATTCATAAAAAGACTACATGTAACATACAATATGTATCATATAGTAGTCGAATAATTTGTTGTCAATTACTCTACAAATTAAAAAAACAAGTGAAAAACAAGCAGTCACATGTCAATTTCAACGGAATAGAACGGATTTTCTGCAGATTTGTCTACTGCGTTTGACTCCGCCACTATTCTTCTCTCTTTCATTTGTTGCCATTTTTTTTAATTACTAAAATATTTATTTTAGTTTTCTAGAGTAACATATTTTATATTGTAATGTAATGTAACAATAGCAACAAAATAGATGCACTAACATATTTTGATCATACTATTATTTTCAACTTCAATACTCACCAAACATTATCACTTTGTTAAAGTTAGCTATTATATACTACGAGTATATGATTATTTAGCTATCTTAAGTTACAAAATATCATGTCACACCATCACTTTTTAGATGTTCGTATGAGCACGTCTACTTTGTTACAAATTCGATAGTGATGTTGAGCTCCAATTGAAGAAAATACACCAACAAAATCACATTTTCGTATTTTATAGTAATAAATTCTGATAAACGAATACTTATTATACTATATTTTACAAAATTGTATGTCATGTGAAATTTACTTCAATTCTAATTTGATCGGCATCTTCCAAAAATATTCCAAAATTCATCTATTCAAATAAAAGTTGGAATGGCTATGTTTCAAATCACAATTATTCGTTCCCATCTCATCATTCCTATAATATTTAAAACTACAATTTTATAGTTTTCGCAATCATCTTGCGATGATCCCAATCGAAATTAAGATGACAAAATCAAAATATAATAATGTCGTTTTCTCAAAAAAAAAACAATGTTTTACTGTTATATTTCTCCATTTATCTTTAATTTTCATTATTACGGAACAATTATAAAAAAAAATCATTTAAATGTTGCAATTTGACCGGATCGGAAATCTGAAAACAGTTACAAAGCTCCACACTCAGACGTGGCGGAGCTGATTTAAAGCAACCACGACAGCCTGTTCACAACTTTTTCTCTCTCTAACTCTAATCCTAACTCCATATATATACACTATTTTAGCACCAAAATACTCCATTACCGAATTTTGATCTTCTTCATTGTGTCGATTGGGTTGGGTGTCCTAAATGCATTTCGGTTGCATGAAAAACCTCTTTTTCCGTTTCCCTTTTCACTCCTAATCCAAATTCCTCTTCTTGCCTTCAATCCTCATTATTCCCTTGAGCTTCCTTTGCGAAAAGGAGCTTCTTTTCTTTCCTTCCCACCTCTCCAATCCCCAATTTTCAGTTTTCCGCCTTTTATAAAAATTGCAGTTTCTTCCCACCCTTTTCGATCGAGAGCAAAATGTTTGACGGGCTGTTGAAAAGCAAGTTTTTTTCGAAATGGTTAGATCAGTTTTGATGAATGTGTGTGTGTGTGTGAGTGTGTGTTTTGATCTGAAATTTTGGGCTGATTTTGTGTTTTTTTGCTGTTTTTGGAAATACAGCAAGTCGGATGTTAAGCTGACGCGGACGCGAATCGATATTATTACGAAAAAGAGGAATGCAACGCAGAAATATCTGAGGAATGATGTTGCTGATCTGCTTAGAAATGGAATGGATTCTCACGCCTTTGACAGGGTAAGAAGCTTTTGATTTTGTTCCTTTGATCAGATTTTCATATTTTGTCATTAATTACATTCTGTTTTATGCACGATTTTGTTTCCTAAATTAGCCTTTTTTTGGCATTTTGTTTCTAAAATTATGTGATTCTGATTCATGATTGTGTTTGAATTAGAATCTTGAATGAATTCCTCAAACAAAAATGGCACTTCATGCTGTGAAATTTGTTAATTTCATGGTGTGATTCTGATCCAAGAGTAATTTAAGAGTTTGGTGTATCCTAATCCTTTGCTGGTGATATGTCTATGGATATTAATTGCTTTAGATAATGGAAGTAAATGATGCTTTCTGTTTGAGATTTTTGGAGAAAAGATGATGAAAGACAGCAAGAGTTAGATAGACACAACACAGCACAACATCCTTAACCAAGTAATTGGTTTTGAGGTTGTTTTTATCCACTTTTTTAGGTCATCCTTGTAGAAAGGTTATCGTTAACTTGTCCACAATTGTAAGTTATATTTAGGATGAGGACCGTGACGCCTCAAACTTGTCGTTCGGTCATGTTATTCCGTAGTTGTTGTTGGTTGTGAGAGCCTGACGTGACATAATGATGTTTTATCAGCATTTGTTAAACATCCAGATCCGCCATTCTTGTTATTGATAGAGCTGTTTTCGATGTTTGAATAGGCCGAAGGGCTTCTTGCTGAGATGAACAGGTCTCAGTGTTACCAGTTGTTAGACGAGTACTGTGAACATATCTTGAAGAATCTCCCTGCCATGAACAAACAGGGGTATGGAAACCTTTATTCTTCAGTTATAGATGTTGATTAAGCTTTCCCTTCTAGCTATTTTCGTGCGATTATTTTCAGCTTCTGAAACCACACTTTTCGATAAGCACTATGTTTTTTCTGGATATTTTCGTGTTGGTATTAGCAGAAAGTTGCTATCTTTACTCCATGAATTTCAATCATGATATATGGTGTCCTAATATTAAGCACCGAAGCATACCTTGGAACTGAATAGACGTTCATTCTGAACAGGGAATGCCCTGAAGAGTGCAGAGAAGCTGCAGCATCGTTGATGTTTGCTGCAGCGAGATTTGCTGATCTGACCGAGCTGAGGGAGCTGAGAACCATGTTTTCTGAGAGATACGGGAAGTCCTTGGATTATTACGTCAACAAACAGGTGATCACGAATGACATATTCGTATATGATTCAACGTTTAACAGTCTTCCCCAATTCTGTAAAGTAAAAGTTGGATGTGTTTTGTTTTAGTTGACCGAGAAGCTGAAACCCGATCCTCCATCTAAAGAAACGAAGCTTCTGTTATTGCACGAAATAGCTGCAGAATCTGGCTTAGATTGGGATGCAAAAGCTCTCGAAAATAAGCTTTTCAACGAGTCTCCATATGCTAAGGTAAAACCTAGAGTTAATATTATGCTTAGTTTGGACTGCATCTTAAGTATTTGTAGCCTAACTATCTCGTTGGTGAATCTTCGACTATGTTGTAGAATCGTGTGAATGGATCTGCTCCAAAGGCTGGGGCAGGATATGAATACGGCCGTGCAAGAGAGTTGAAACCTGAGGGGAGAAAGGAAAGTCCAGTTGGTGCAAGAAATGGCCTTAGTCCTCCTGTCAGAACCAACAAAGCAGCAGCACCCGTCGGGAAGGTTCCCAATGAGGAGGATGAAGACGAGCCTCTCAAGCCCAGGCGGACTCCTCCTTACACCAAAACCGTACCAAACAAAGCAGCCAGCAGCTCTTCAGACGAGAGTGATTCCAGTAACGACAAGGTTGAAGCAGCCCCGGAGCCAACAGTCGATGAGGTCCTCAGAGGTAATAAGCCGATTGTTAAATCTGTGAGGACGAAGCACACTAAACCTTTGCCGGACCAGGAGGTGGTTCCTGGAGGCGACGAGAAGGAGAAGGTGGTGAACAAAGAAAACGTAGCCCAAGGTCGAAGAATCTTGAGATTCTTCGATGGTGGTCGCGGCCAAAGAGACGAAGAAGAGAAGATGATGGATCGGCTTCTGAGACACTACAGTAGGAAGAAGGGGTCGAATAAACCAGAAGGGAAGCTGCCTCCGACAGATTCAAGAAAAGAGAAGAACCTAAAGGGGCAAGATGGTCCAACCAGAGCATCGTCTCTTCGTGCCGAGCCAGTGGGTCCCGTGGAGACTGATCCTAGGAAGCATTCTCGGGCTGCCTCGTTCCACCCGGGCAATGCTCATGTGCATCCAAATATGCCTGACTATGACGAATTTATGGCTCGGCTTGAGGCTTTTAGAAAAAAATGAGGCCTATAATATAGTGTGATAAGAAGCATTCATTTCATTCTTTATAGTTTCAAGACTAAGGTGTTGGTGATATATCTCTTCACCATGTTCATCACTATAATATTGTCTTATCAGTTGGAAGCAGTACTTATCAGTGTAAATTCATGCATCTTTCGTATTCATATTCTTTATGAATATTTGAAGCTATAAATCTAACATCTTTTAGTATTAGTAATGTGAATTTCATTCTTACCTGTTATTAGCTTTAAAATATGAATGTATTGAGTTAACAGAATCTGAAGTTCATTTATTAAAAATAGTGAATTATGAAATAAGATATTAGTGGTCATCCCAAAATGATATGTGACATTCATTAAAAGATGATTTGTAGTAGTAATAATTTTAAATCACCAAGTTTCAATTTTGTAGTTTAAATCACCACGTTTCAATTTTGTAGAATTATCTATCTCAATACGGAATGATGTTTTTGTTGATGCTCAATACGAAAATGTTTCATTAGAATAAGAAAATGATTGAAAATGAAAAAAAATGAAATAGAAGGTTTATGTAGATTACATATGTGGTGTAATTATTTATTTGAGAATGGTTGTTTTAGCCGTCGCCGTCACTCGTCAGCTTTATATATAGAAGGACCATGCAAATTTTCACTTAGATAAGTTTAACATGTTCAATAGTAATACCTATCTTTTCGTAATTCAATATTTTGTCGTTTTGTATGATTTGTGAATAATCAACAACTGAGTTGATTATCACTGGAAGGCCGGTTTGTTTCTGTCATTTTGGCAGAACATTACAGTTATTTATTTAGCACAACTTGATGAATTAATAACCAAGAAATGTTTTCGAACTTAGCATAATACTATAAAAAAAGTTTGCAATTTACAGAAATGTTTTAGGTACAATCTAATGCTAACATGTTTTAAACATATTAAGTTTGAATTTTATAACGAGCCTAAAAAACTTTTACTACTACTATTTATAATGATATCTCAAATGGATTTGGACATAATCCATTACTATGACTTTATTATCATTACTAGGAACATTATTAAATTGTGATAAATAATCAAAAGGTCGGCTTAACTACGTAAGTGGTTGGATTTTTTTATTAGACAACATTCACATTGATAATATTTTCATTGTTAATTTAATAAATACCTAAAGCTCACAACGTTAAAAATCAAATTTGAATTTTATTTATTCATAAACAAATTAATCTATATTTTATATATATATAAAAAAAAGCTTCAGTTAAGTGTGATATACTCCGTCTATTTGGCGCCTCTAAATCTCTTCTCCGCCGCCGTTAACAGGATAATAATACGGCGGAGGCGCCACCGGCCGGAGCTCCGATCACTATGTAATGTTCACCTATTTTTTAGCTAAGTCTATGACAGAAAATTACTGCTCTATTCCACGCAGCAACGAATCCCCCTTTTTTTTACTGCATCCAATATTCTACATTTTCTCCTTTTCCACCGTTTCTGGTAAAAGTGAAGAATCCAACGTCGTCGTTTCCTGCTCCCCTTGCTCTCGTAATCAAACTAGTGTCATCACATGGATTGCTTCAACATCACTCTTTTCCCAATTTTGATTCGTTCAACTGATAAAAAAGGGGGAAAAAGCGCAAACAGAGTTGATATGTATCGATAAAACCCTCAATTTCCTCCCCCAATTTCAGCCGTTTTACACAATCCAGTGCTTCCTCTGCATCACTGTGTGGAATTCCGCGGCGGCAATTCGAATCGCCGGCCAGAGCGATGGGCTGCACGCAGTCGAAGATCGAGAACGAGGAGGCGGTCAATCGATGCAAGGAGCGCAGGCAGCAGATGGAGCGCGCCGTCACAGCGAGGAACAAATTCGCCGCCGCGCACTCCGCCCACGCCATGTCGTTGAAGAACACCGGCGCCGCCCTCAGCGACTTCGCCCAGGGCGAGGTCATCTACCCCTCCACCCCCGGCGCCGCCGCCTCCGCGTCGCCCTCCACCGCGATCGGGAGTGCCGCTCCACCTCCTCCTCCTCTCCCTCGCTTCGAGAATTTCGTCCCGCCGCCTCCTCCACCGGAGTTCCCGAACACGTCGCCGCTCCAGCGCGCCGCTACCATGCCGGAATTCGTGATCCCCGGACCCGTGAACAATCACGCTGATCCGATAATTGAGGAGGAAAACGAAGAGGATGATGAATTGGAGAGTAGCCATAGCTTGAAACGGCGGAGTAGGAGTAGTAAAAGTGCGGGTAGAGGCGGGATCTCACCTCCTGAGCCTGTAGAGGAAGAGGTTTTGCATCAGCAGCGGAAGAATGATCAACGGCCGCCTCCTCCACCGCTGAATTCTTCGACTTGGGATTACTTCTTCGAAACCGACAATATTCCGGGATCGACATTAGCTGATGTGGAGGAGAATAGTGCTGAGAGGGAGGAGATGAAACGGAAGATGCTTGCAGAAAGTGCGAGGAGAAAAGAAATGGAGGCGAAGGCTAAGGCTGCGAAAGCAGAGGCGAAGGAGATGGCAAGTGAGCTTCCTCCGCAGCCACCTCCACCAGAAGCTGCAATGGCAGCTGCTATGGCTGGGAAGAGAGCGAAACCAGCTGCTCTTCCGGCTGAGGGGAAGAAGAAGAGTGTGGCTAATGTGAGCCTTGCGCAGATATTTGTCGATCTTGATGATTGTTTTCTTAAGGCTTCAGAAAGCGCACATGATGTTTCGCGGATGCTAGAGGCTACCCGCTTGCATTATCACTCAAATTTTGCTGATAAAAGAGGTAAATTGAGTGTTTTTGGTACAAGGAAAGTTCATGCTTATTAATGAAGCAAGAGAGTATATCGATGAATGTTTTCTCACTTAGCAATGGTGTTTTGGTTGTGAGAGCCCAAAATTATTCAAGCAAGTGTTAAGTATTTGTTTCTTCATTGGCAGGGAATATTAATCATTCAGAAAGAGTGATGCGCGTCATTACTTGGAATCGGTCCTTTAGAGGTCTGGCTAATGCTGATGATGGGGTGGATGACTTTGATTCGGAGGAGCATGAAACTCATGCAACGGTGTTGGACAAGATGCTGGCATGGGAAAAAAAGCTCTATGATGAAGTGAAGGTATAATCATGCTTCCAACTTGTAACTAATTTTCGTCATTTTGAAAGTATATAGTATAAAAAAAAAACAAGTATCCATTTTTCCATTTTCTCTGATTATCAATGCTGACTTCAACTTGTTTCTCTTGAAGTTGGTCTTTAGGATTCAGTCCTAGGTTTATTATGCCTTTTAAAGGTAGATCAACTTCTATAGTTATCAGCAAGTTGATATAGTTGTTCAAAAATTAAACTGGCTGTATCATGGCTTTTGACAATTTTGTTGGTGTTGCTGCCTTTTATCTTCAAGTGGTCAAATCTTATGGTAGTTCAGCTGATTTCGGAAGTTTTTCGTTTAGACTTTAAGATGCAGTAGCAGTTGTGTAGCATTGCCTTGTTTTTTGTCAATGGAATTAAACTTACAGTTGTGACTTCCACATTAAAAATTCTAATGCTAACCGCAGTGATCTGTAAAAGAATTAGGTTGTTGACAGATAGAAATTAGCAGAATATATTTTTCTTTTTTAAGTTTAATCTAATCTTGAATCTTATGTTGTTCTTTTGTTTGGTGATTTACAGGCAGGAGAACAGATGAAACTTGAATATCAAAAGAAGGTGGCCTCATTGAACAAGTTGAAGAAACGCAGCTCAAACACTGATGCGTTGGAGAGAATGAAAGCAGCAGTTAGCCATCTGCATACGAGATATATAGTCGACATGCAGTCCATGGATTCCACTGTTTCTGAAATTAATCGTCTGCGAGATGAACAACTCTATCCAAAACTCGTTTCCCTTGTTGATGCGTGAGTTCTCGAGCTTTTCCAACAATCTCTCTCTGTCCATGCTCATTTGTTGTGTGAGTGTATTCATGAAATTGTTCTTGTATAGTATATGACTTTGATTGGTTATTTCGAAATTCTGTCATCAATATACTGTGTTTTCTGTGTGACCATTCGATGTCCCTTTTCTGACTTGAGTATTGAGATTTGACTATGTGAATTGTTTATCCAGAATGGCTACTATGTGGGAGACAATCAGAATACACAATGAGACCCAATCCAAGATTGTTCAAGCATTGAAGTATCTCGACATCTCCCAAGCTCCAAAAGAAACAACCGAACACCACCATGAGCGCACACGCCAGCTAGGCGGTGTGGTTCAGGAATGGTTTACAAATTTCAGTGAACTCATGGGCCAGCAAAAAGAATATATCAGAGCACTCAACCATTGGTTGAAGCTAAACCTGGTTCCAATCGACACAAACTTGAAGGAGAAGGTCTCATCACCCGGTCGACCTCAAAAACCCCAGATCCAGACACTCCTCCAAGCCTGGCAAGAATATCTAGACAAGCTCCCCGACGAGCCAGCAAGGCAGACTATCAACAACTTTGCAGCCATTATAAAGACCATATGGCAGTATCAAGTGGAGGAGCTCGACTATAAAAACAGGTGTGCAGAAGCCAGAAAGGAACTCATCAGAAAAACCCGAGATTTTGAGAGTTGGTACAACAAGCAAATGCAGAAGAGATCACCTGCTGATGACATGGATCCAGAGAGGCAGATGAATCAGAGCCATATTGCTGATAGGCAGCTCGCGGTTGAAACAGCAAAACAGAAACTGGAGGACGCGGAAGAGTCTTACCAGAAGCAATGTATTCAAGTTAGAGATAAGTCCCTTATGAGTCTGAAGAGCCATTTGCCCGAACTCTTTAGGGCGCTGTCCGATTTTTCTCTCGTCTCCTCGGACATGTACAGTCATTTGAGGGCCATCGCGCATTCGCAAAGCAGGAATGAGGTATCTTAATGAGGACTCGTCTTTTACCTTCTGCACATGTAATTTTCTCATATGTATTATACAAATAATTTACCACTTTGTTTTGTTGTGAAATGGTGACAAGAATTGTTGAATCCTATTTATTTTACAACTGTGTGTATATAGCCAGGAGATGGGATTGTGAGATGATTCATTCATATATAGTAATATGGAATGTATGTTGCTGTAAGGGAACTTGTGTCTGTTTTTTTTTATTAATTATTTGTTTTTTTGTTTAACCATAATATGACCAATTTGTTTTTCTCTGTTTCTGTTTAAATATTTTAGTTGACATTATTAAGTTAATTATGTAAAAAAAATCAAAGCTCCATTCATTTTTCGCTTTGAATTTAAATAAATAATTTATGAACACATCGGAAGTCGTGTTGCTTAAGGATTAGCGCCAATGATTGGCTCGACAGTCTAAACGCGACAATACATACACGCATTCAACACTTCACGGAACCGCACCGATCGAACAGAAGAGTACAGAACACCCGTGTGGACCCGACCCATCATCTATTTGGCTATTTCTTCTTCGTCTTACTCTGATATTTTATATACGTATGCGTATGTGTGTGTAAAATCTCCATTTGTGTGTGTATAGAACACACACACACACACAATCATGACAGCGAAGAAGCACTCTGCTGCGGCGTCGTTTCAGCAGCCTCTCCTCGCCGACGATCTCTTAGCTCCGCAGCCGCAATCGACGCAATACGTCGTCGTTCTCCCCCAATATCCCCCGCCTAACCGCCCCCGCCTCCTCCGCAACGCTTGCCGGCGGTGCATCTTCTGCCTCGCAATCTTCCTCCTCTTCCTCGTCGCCGCCGCCTACCTCCTCTGGCCGTCCGACCCCGGCCTCTCCGTCGTCCGCTTCCGCCTCGATCGCCTGAAATTCCACACCAGCCCCGCGGTCTCGCTCGACGCGACCCTAGACCTGACGGTTAAGATTCAGAATCCGGATTTGTACTCGCTGGATTACGATTCGCTGGTCGTTGCGATCGGGTACAGGGGGAAGCAGCTCGGATACGTGACGTCGGATCGCGGATCCGTGAAGGCGCGTGAGACCACGTACGTGAACGCCACGCTCCGGCTCGATGGCGTGGAGATTCTGACGGATGTGGTTTTGTTGCTTGAGGATTTGGCGAGAGGCGCGGTTGTGTTTGATACGACGTCGGATATCAGCGGTCGCCTCGGAGTTTTCTTCTTTGATCTGCCTCTCGAGGTAAATCATACTAGTAATCAATTAACTTGAAATTGTACATGAATCTCTGCGTTTGTTGACCGATTGAGGTTTGTTTCGATAAGAATTTGATGTACACTGCCGTTCTTATTGGAGTTCCATTCTCGAACTATAGGAAATGCTTAAGCGTCAATCTTCGAATATCAAAGAGTGAGTATTAGGCAAATAACGATTTGTGCATACAATGTCATGTCATAGAATGAGTGTAGTTTGAAGAGAAATGTTTTGGTAATTGTAGCAATTCCTGGATACAGAACTACAGATCAGTGATAAATTCATGTTTGCTAAGAAGATTGAAAAATGTAATACTAGTATAAACAAAGGAACAAAGACATTGGATTTGAAGGTTTAATTGTTTTGATTAATTCATAAAGAAGTGTCTGTGCGTGTCTTACAGTTACAACTTACAAGTAGCTGATTGTAGAATGGTCTTGATTTTCTTAAAAGAGGAATATTGGAGTACATGATTAGTTAGATATGCTTACCATCTTCCTCTGTACCGTTGCAAACAAAAAATTGGAATAGTATAAACAAAGGAACTTAGAATATGTGATTTGAAAGGTTTACTTGTATTGATTGATTCATATGAAGCCTTAGCTTTGATTGTGTATGTGTGTGTGTGTCTTACAGTTGCAGGTATCTGATTGTAGCATGCTCTTGATTTATCACACTAGGAAATAGGAATATTGTTATACTACTACATGATTAGATATGCTTACCGTCTTCGTCTGTATCTGTTGCAGGCAAAAATACAATGTGAAGTTCTTGTAAATACACGGAACCAAACAGTTACTCGTCAAAGTTGCTACCCTGAGGTAAGCTTTTCCTTGAAATTTTGCTTCATTTTTCTATAGCACATTATGTTATAATAGCAGCACTAGGATTATAATAGATGAAAAGTTTTTACCCAACATGCTGGAAACCTTCAATTCACCACTGCATAAAATTAAAGTACAACTTATTGTTTCATAATGCCGATCGATTATTCCCTTGGTTACTATAGCTGTATAGGCGCCAGGAGCTTTCTCCTAAACCGAAGCAGATTTGCACGTTTGGCAATATTTCAGAGTCAGTCTCTAATCATTGCAACTATATTGATGCGTAGTGATAGTAGTAAACTCTATCCGAGAATATGTTAAATGCATCCGAGAAAGCCCTTTGAGTTAGATTCTATCCTCTGTTTCTATAAAAAGGTAGGAGTATTAATCACAGTATAGGCACCAGGGGCCTCTCCTAAACCAAGCAGAATTGCATTGTTGGAAGTATTTTGGAGTCAGGCCCTAATCCCTTGTTGTGGTTGTGTCAATCAATTATTCCCTTAGTTAATAAGCTGTATAGGCACTGGGAGCTCTCTCCTCTCATAAACCAAAGCAGATAATATTTTTGAGTCAAGCTCTAATCCTTCCAACTAATTTGATGTATAATGATAGTAGTAAACTCAATCCCAGAATGTTAATGTATTCAAGAAAGCCCTTTGAGTGAGATTCCATCCTCTTAAACCTATAAAGAAGATATTAATCGCGGTAATCGTTAGTTGGAGACTCAGGGACTAGGGGTAGCAGATATGGTAACATATATTGTTACCCTCAAAGAACTTGGAAAATAATCTGTAGTGTTCAGTGATTTCTAATCCTCAAAAATGTTAAACAGGTCGCGGAAGTGAGATAGGTTTGGACAGTTTACGGAATCTGGGAACAGATAGAATCCACCACAGGTCTTCAGGTCTTTGTGCAGTTATATATATACCCTGATGAAAATATTTGTATACACATTATTCATACTTGTATTGTATCATTCAAATTTTGTATCATTCATATTTGTATCATGAAATGAACCATAAACAGATGCATCCAATTATCTCCATTCTGCTCATTAGCTTGGAGTGCAAAAATACCATTTCTTTGCTTTAAAGTTTGTGCAGAATTTGAATATCAGTAACAAATGGGAATTCTTGGCTTTTCTTATAGTTTTAAATGAGAAAGAGTTTGATTGTGAAAAAGATGATATATGGGATTTTATGCAGAGGGTATGCAATATTTTCAAGAAAATCAATTCACCAAATTATTGGCATTGGGAGTAATTGACAAACCTTAATGACAGTCAATCGTTGTGTCTGTAGACGATGGAAATTGCAGATAATCAGAGGTGACAAAATCAGCAGCATAATTAAAATTGGTTCAATATTTAAGGAAATAACAGAGAGATATGAAGAAAATAAAGCATATAAGTAAAACTAGTGTTATCCATTTTATTGACGTCAAAATCATGGTAAGGGAGATAAAAGGCCTGCTCAATTAATATGTATGTATGTATTATTATTATTATTATTATTATTATTATTATTTACACATAGGAATAATACTATAACTTATTAATTTGTCATTATCCAACCAGGTCACTTTATGCATACATGCTATTCTTGAAGGAGTATGGATAAATTTTTATATCATGATAAACGAGTCAACTTTGGAAATAAATGATAGACAGCAAATTTTCCAGCACATAAATGAGATGAGTTGTCCACACTCTGAGTCATCAAGAACTCGAGTAAAATCACATCTAGTCAACTAAATATTTCTGTATAATTTTAGTGCAAAGTGCTAATTTAAATTACTCTGTTATTTGCATATAAAAAATGTAGATACATCTGAATTCGCATAGGCAATAAGAATATAAGTACACAGACAAACTATTACTCCTATTCATTACAACAATTCATGACTAAAAGTCAATAATACAATATTTTCTCCCTTTGTTCACCTGAAAATCCCGTTATTTTTTTAGCACTTAGCTATTTGCCTACATTTATAAACAACCTATTTATATAGAAAATTGAAGATATGATACACATAAACTGATAAAAGCAAATATTTTTCTTCTCCTTGTATACATGTTTTAATTATAGAATCAATCAAAGAAAATTGGTCATGATCAAAGCTAATTTTTGAGACATGAGAAGCATTACTTATCTAGCTGTCTAAGTTTGGACATATAAACTAAAAACCACAAGATCTATTGAATACCAAAGATCACTCTATGCAGCTACAATATAACTGGCCATAAAAGATTTTTTTTTTTTTTTCAAAATTCAATAACAAAAATGTAGAGAAAAATTATGAATTTAGATAGATATGATTGGACTTCAAGTGTAGAGAAAAATTATGAATTTAGATGAATTACATGTTTAACTCCATTACTAACAAATGAATCAATTTTTATTTTAATCGAAAGTATAAAAAGCCAATTAATTATAGTTGAATAGCATCACCAATTTTTAATTGACTCGAAAGTATGAAAAGCCAAATTATGGCTAAAAAGCATCACCCTATCCTTTGTATAGACAACAAGAAAAAGGGCACATTCCTATCTTCACACTAGTCTACTATATATATATATATTCCCACTCCCAACTGTAACATATTCTTCTCCCCCACAAACACACACACACACACACACACACAGACTATTCAAGAATGGATGAAGAGTGGGCAAGTCAAGAGAATGCCTGCTGGCCCAGAAGCCAGTCAAGCCTGAAATACGACCGGTTTGCATCATCAGAGCCTCCTGTAAGAAGAAGATCAAAAGCTCCCATTTGGAGACAGATTTGGATGAAGTTCAAGAAAGAGAAGAAGAGAATTTTCCATTGTTCTAACTCAACAAGGTTCACTTATGATCCACATTCTTACTCCAAAAACTTTGATCAAGGCCCTCTTTGGGACGATCTCGACGATCTTTCTAGATCCTTCTCGGCTCGTTTTGCTGTTCCATCTCGAATCTTTGATAACCCTGGATTCATGGTTTAGTTTTTATCTTGTTCTTTATTGAAAAAAAAACTAAAATTGGAACTATATTTTCTTGTATTTTTTTTTTGTTTTTACCATAGTTAGTAGCAGCATGGTTTCATGCTGCTTTTGGATGTAACTATAAAGATGAATGAGAGATCTTGGCAATTTTGATCTTTGTTTACAATGTTTTGTATTTCTTAATTATTAATTGGAAATTATGTATAGTTTTTATGGTTGTGTTGATGTTGATGCAATGTTAAAACTTTTAGATAAAAGAGGTTTGATATGAATCATCAAAAATAATTTTGCTTAATTGGGATGTGGAGAACTTTTAAGCAGTGAATAGTAATTTCAGAGATTGGATTTTG
This sequence comes from Salvia hispanica, assembly GCF_029641045.1. Lineage (NCBI taxonomy): Eukaryota > Viridiplantae > Streptophyta > Magnoliopsida > Lamiales > Lamiaceae > Salvia > Salvia hispanica. The sequence continues at coordinate 27,430,063 of NC_142697.1, forward strand.
CATTTTTTTTTACTTCAGAAGAAGAATGTGTTATTTTAAATTATTTTAACTAGGATGGCATGCTTTAGAGTTGACTAAATTTTATACACACTCTAAAATAAGATAAAAGAGATGGTTGTCACAGCTATCTGTATTATTTAAAACTCAATTATAAGATAGTTAAATATTGCTCACATTATTAGTTATTTCTTCTTTTTTTTTTAAATATCAATAATGGTCCTCATTTATCCCGAACTATTAGGTAGAGCAAAGGTGTTTTACCAACATATATTAATAGTTATTTTCCATCCTAAGGATTGAGGAAATTATATTAAAAATTATGCAGGAGAATCTTAAACAGAATTATTTTTGTTTAAAATGATATGTCATATATATAATATAGGAAGGCCTAAATTTCATAGGGATCGATCTGCAAAATCTGATGCAACGATTGACTAATCTTTTGCTTGGACCTGATTAATAAAATGGAAAATTTGTTTTATTATTCTCATTGGATACCCTCTTGTTGAATTAATTAATAAATTGGTTATTCCGTATGAGAATTTGAATAAGTTGGTTCGTTGTCTATTGATATTCCAATTCAAGTTTTAAGTTTATTTTGTTGGGAGTTGGTGAAGTTTTTTAATACCACATGGAATCTGGTTAATTCTTTTTAGTAATTGAGAATCATTAAAAATTGAGTTTTGATTTGTAAGCTGTTGCCAGTCTTTAATCTTGAATGCTAGAGTATGTATTTACATTTCTATTTTGTTTTAGTTTTTTTGTTTCAGCCAATAATATAAATATTGTGATTTTGCATACACGCATAATAATAGTATTAAGGAAATTATGGAGTGTAAATGTGTAATGCCATCTCAATCCAGATGTTTTTCTTTCTCGAGCTTAATTAATTTTACTACGAAGCATTTTGAATAATATCGAAGGGAAATCATAAATGTGTATATATCCCTAAATATATTTCTATTTTTGTCTACATCTTAATTAATACTATCCATGTGGGACTCAAGAAAATAAGAAGAATCATAAATCATCACTAAGTATTTTCATTAAATAATATTGAAAATTTGATTTCTTCTTTCCAAAACATTTAATTCCAATAAACATTAGGATAAGAATGAATTCAACGTTATTGTATAACATTTTGGAATATCCTTATAACATTATGTTATTGTTATATTATAATGTCATTGCCCTAAAATATCCTTTTTGGGATATCCTACCCTTACCAAAATACTATTCTTATATTCTGCTTGGAATAAAGTTTGTAGCTTAGTGATAAAACTTGCACAAAAAATTGGTTGTATAATTAATATTAGGTCGGCCAACATTCTAGTTGGCCCCTCCATTTTTAATCTCTATACATAGCCTCTCAATTCTATTCCATCCATTCAAAAATTATCATTACAAATGCACTAAATTGTAATTTGATGAACTAGTTCACAATATTTCTATGAACATTATTATCATGTCACAATTAATACATACTACTATACAAATGGAAGTATAACAACATCCAACCATACCTCACGGTGAATTCATGGCTAAAGATCACGAGTTTGAATTCCACCAATACTTTTTAGATTAATTTCTGATAACGAATCGTGAGTTCACACGTTCCGTACTTTATAACTTTAAATTCTTCACTTACTTTTTGGGTTGTAATTTTCCAATCAAGTAATGAGGGTAGATGAATGCTATGTATATCAATATAAATTTTGTTTCAAATAGCAAGTAAAATTCACCCATATCTGTGGCATTTACATAACAATAAAGCTATGCAACCAAATTTTGTACAACTAAAAATTGGTTTATTTGAGAAAAAATGTAATTTATTTATGCATTTAATTAAAATATATAGACATATATATAGTATAGGGAACGTTCATAATATTATGGTATTTGTGTATAATTTTTTAAATTTTTTTGAATCATAAAATATAATTAATGCATATTTTAATTCAAATTTGAAAAATAATAGTGAAATAATTCAAATATAAAAATAAAAAATAAAAAATGAGGCCAAAAACTAATAAAGTGTTTTTAATTTATTAACTAACTATATTTATTCTTTTAATATTTAATTAACACATCAAAATTATTAATATAATCTTGTTTTGGTTGTACAAAATTTGGTTGTTTATCATTACTCTTTAGTAATCATAGATCATATTAAAAATTGATCAAGACTTTGTTTCCTGTCACTCTGTCAGAGTCTTTATCAAGTACCACTGGTGTGTCATTGTCCAAAAACCAAGAGAGGGAATTAGTTGCATATTCTGTAAAATTTAATGCTCAACCGATTTGCAGTTTACATAATTCCTTGATTCTTGCTAGATATTTTCATCCACTCTCAACTAACTGTAATGATGTCAAAAATATGTCTCAAAACGTGATCAAACACTAATTTGGGCTCAACCTACCAAATTCTCACCACAATTTTAGTTTTTTGTGAACTATCCTGGATTGGGTGAAAATAAGGGTAGGATTTTATGAAAAATAGGGATTTGATCCTCTTAATGAAAGTTTAGACAAATTTTCACCCCTAATTTTCTGTATAATTCGAATAAATTATGAGTTGAATTATTCTAATCCACAGTTGGTGTTCTACCTATTATCTTAGTAAGTTATAACAGTCTCAATTACTTTATACTCCCTCCATCCACGATTAAGAGTCTCATTTCTATTTGGCGCGGGTTTTAAGAAATGTTAAGAAAAGTGGGTGGAAGAAAATTAGTGGAATAGGGGTCCCACTTATATATATTAGTTTAAATGATATGTGAATGGAATGAGTTAGTGGAATGTGGGGTCTCTTTACCATTTATGGTAATTATGAACCGGGACTCTTATTCGTGGACGGACCAAAATAGAAAAACGGGACTCTTATTCGTAGACGGAGGGAGTACTACTTTTATAAAGGAACCTTAGATTCACATTTTATTATTAAAACTATATGTAGAAAGTCGGGTTTAGAATTTATATTCCACTAACTTTTTTCATTAAATTTCAACATTTCTTTATTTTTTGAAAAGAACAGAGGTGAATCAAAATAGGACGATTAATTGCGGATGAAGGGAGTATGATCTTAAAAGGATGCACTGATTACCACCTATAGGCTAAAGTAAGGATTGGAACGACAATTTTGTGCATCAAATAGGAGCATTAGGCCCCAAATGGGCCAAATCCAAGAAAATGTGGAGGAAAATTAGTGAGTGAAATTAGTGCGCCACAAACTAGAGGGCCCAAACTGCAACTTTTAGACACGAAAGAATTTATGTCAAATCAAATCGACTAATCTCAAATCAGAGAGAAAGGCAACCTCATAATATGGACATAATAGCAAAGTAAATTGTACTACCTCGGTCCTATTAAATATGCAACATTTGTTTTTTGGCATAAAATTTTATGTAGTATTGTTTTGTAAGTTAATGAAGAGAGAAGAAAAAGTAGAGAGAGTATTATTTCCTTTTTTAGAAAGGTTTCATTTTTAATGGGACGGATCAAAAAGGAAAACGTTTCATTTCTAATGGGACAGAGGGAGTATTTAGTATTAACGAACGGTTTTGTAATAAAAATTTTATACTCCCTCCATACCATAAAAATATGTACACTTCTCATTTTCTTGTTTGTCCCATAAAAATATAAGCATTTTCACTTATGAAAAGTTATCCCCAAATCAAGACCCATATACATTAAATTTATTAAGTACAATTTATACCACCATGACCTACCATTATAACTCATTAAAATTAATAATAATGTGGGTCTCATTATCCATCAACTTATCTTAAAGTACCTTTTTTTTTTTTTTATCAATTGTGCATTAATTCTCGTATCATTTTAAATGCATATATCATCTTGAACTGAAGTTACTCTGGTGGGATATTCACATGAATGAGAAAAGATCGCATTCCATTTGATAAAGATCTAGTTGCATTGCTTGTTTGCCCCAAGTGAGGAACCCCTTAGATATGATATACAAAACGGATCTTATTCTATCTTTGATCAAATATTTCTTTACGAAAAATATGAATCGGCATTGAAGAAGGGGAGAGGGAAGGAGCACTTCACATGTAATAGACATCCTTACTTCTCTCTGTGTACTCGACGACCCCTTTTCTCCTCAAACAAAATGTAGAACTAATACTAATACTCTATCCGTTTCTTCATAGTTGAGTCATTTTTCTATTTCGGGAAGTTTCTTTATAGTTGAGTCATTTCCATATATGGTAACTTTTTTCTCTTTCTTACTTTACTCTCTCTTACTTTATTCGCTCTACTTTATTCACTTTATACTTTATTTTCTCTACCTTTTTCTCTCTCTTACTTTTTTTATCTATTTATTTAACACACCCAACATTTCTTTCTAAAACTCCGTGCCTAAAAGTTTCGCCTCAATTATGGCGAAACGGAGGGAGTACTAATCTTATTATAGAAAATATAACATAACAGAAAAGAATGGTCATTTATGTATACTTTTCCCGATTTATTTGCTCTCACGGACTTTACGCAATCAATCGGATTAGATAAACACCGTTGCTCTATTGTGATAATCGTGTAATTTATTGAACATGATATCAAAGTTTTGAATATATATACACAAGGAATGAGTGAACTTACTTGATGAGATGAGAAATCCAAGAATCAATGCATGAGAGAGAGGCCGCATATAACAATAGCCAAATACAAGCTGCAGTCTATGAAGATTGCACGAGCTGTCTGATGCAAGATAATCCCCCATTCCAACACCTTCACAGCTCCATCCCAATTCACATCTTTCTCGAATTCCACTTCTTGCTCGGCCTCCCTCCAGAATGATAGAAGTGCCAATGTGGCGGCCGCAATCAACAGATCACTCAGCAGCACCGCGTACAGAGGCCTAGAGGCAATGAGGCTCTCTGACTTCACTACTATGAATATGGGGTCAATGTGAGACAGGAGCACGAGGAGTGCTATCGCCAAGGAGCAGAACAAGCGCGTCTTCTCCGAGGATATGATGCTTTGGTTTATATCTTTTGGTGTGACCGTGAAGAGATGATACTCGAATGGCTTCCTGGCAAGCTTTGATTTCTGTGAGGCGGCGCGTTTGGGTGTGGCGACCAGCGCTGATGATGATCTGTTTCTTCTGTTGCGAAGGGATGCAGCTGTGTTTTGTTTGGAGAAATCCTCATCGTTGTCGGTGTTTGGCACATCATCATCATCATCTTCACCTTAAAGAACAATTGGAAACACTCAGTTTCAGTTTGTGAGACTCAAATCAATCATTCAATGATACAATTGTGCCATGTAAATCGCACATTTGAGTGATTTAAGAAACAGTATAGGTCTACTACGACATTAAATACTTATGGAAATTGCACTTCATTTATGATTTTTCAAATGCTCGATCGATCTCACATGAATTACAGATCGCCACATAACAAACAAAATCTGGTGATGAAACGCAAAATAGAACGTATTGATAAACATTAATCTACTAGGACATGCATCATTTCCGAATATTGCACTTCATTTATGATTTTCCAAATTCTCAATCGATCTCATGTGAATTTCAGATCACCATATCACAAACACAATTAGGAGAGAAACACAAAACAGAGCCAATTGATTTTTACCATGCAAATTGAGACGACATCAAACGAAATTGAAGCATGAATTGATGCGGAAAACCTAAAATTGAGGATTGATTGAATTGAATTTGGTGATCGCACTCACCGTGTGCGCGATTGAGGATCAAACAGGGCGGTGAAGGTTCCGATGAGGAGCGCGAGTGCTTGGGCAAATCATTTGTGCGAATATCAGAAAATGAAGTTGATTTGGATATGCCTGGGTCGAGATTGGGGATCCGACCCGTTATCAACGCCATGCGATCCATCTCTCGTGATTTTATCTTCTCCCTCCTCGCCTGTCTCTCCGTCTCCATCTCTCTGTTTGAGCTCTGCAAATCGAGCAATCAAATTAAATCGATGGCTTTTATATTGCTTCAGCGTAAGCAATAAAAAAATGTTTTAAATTGTGTACTTTTTTTTGGTGAACTTATTTGTGAAGTTGGATTGTTATTTATAAAATATTTGAACGTAAATGATTTTGAAGTTATAAAGGAAATAAGAAAAGAGAAATCTATCTCTCTTATTTTCAATTTAAACATGAATTATAGGTAAACTGGATTTTTAATTAACCTATCAAATACACCAATTGCAAATCTACCTGAATATAGAGAGTATTAAATAAGCCCATAATATTGAAACAGAGTATTGAAAATGAATTTTCAAATTTGTCATTTTCAATTCGAACCCAAAACACATAAGTAGGCCCAATATAACCAAGCTAAGGGACCTTCCATGAGCCCAACATACGTCAGTATATTGATTGATTTCATTTTATAATCCCTTTTGAAGAAAATGTTATAATTATGTTACATACGAATAATTAGCTAAATCAACTTTATTTCCTCTAATTATAAGAAATTTTAGAAAAAAAAGTTTATCAAAATAATTATTTCCAATGTATCGATATTGGACTAAAATAAATATGTATTATTATTATTATTATTATTATTATTATTATTATTATTATTATTATTATTATTATTATTATTATTATTATTATTATTATTATTATTATTATTATTATTATTATTATTATTATTATTTATTATTATTATTATTATTATTATTATTATTATTGAATGTCAACAATAAAACAACAGCTATAAACCATTCCCCATTAGTAGTCAACTACCAATTAAATGTTAGCAGTTTGGCACAAAAAATTAAGAGAGTCAAATAATGTCAATGCGATTTAAAGCACCAACATTTTACAATTTTGCAGTCAAACACTGAAAACTGAATTAGGGTTAAAAATGATGAGAGAAGACTGCAATTAGTAATTGACCAATTAATTAGAATAAGAATAAATAAATCAAATCATAGGTACTTAACTTTTGATTTTTTTAAGACTCCATACTGCATTTTAATAAATAAATCAAATCATAGGTTGTGCAATAACGAGATTCGCATTTAAAATATACGAGTATCTAATAGGCTGGTAGAAATAAATAAACTTATAAATTATAATAGTAGTATATTATTCTTCTTTCAAATAATGGACATTATTTTTTATATCCAGTGAGTAGATGCGGATATTAATAACCATTAAAAACATATAAAAATCAGATTTTATAAAATTTTGATAAGAGAGTATATTTATTAAATGAAAATCGAAACAGGGCAAAAAGATTTAATTAAAAACCATAATTGTAGCTCTTTTATTCACACGTAATTAAAATTCAGCAACCTCAGAGTAACTTGGTAAATTATTGCAAATCCTCAAACAATATAATAGATATTTATAATTGAAAACAGTAAATATTCTCATTTCAATTACTTATCCATCCATATTTATTGTGCAATAACAAAACGGCTATTATTAATTCATAATTAAATGCCGCTGCAAAATTATCATTTCTTTTGCTCAAAAAAATCACACTATAAGTATGAGGCCTCTCTGCTTCTAAACAGTTACATAACCTTTTAAATTGTGATTTTTTAGATTTTAAGAAGAAAAAGATGCCAAAGGCAAATCAAATCCCTAAATCGCTGCAAGAGTGCCTCTCAAAACTCAAAATCTCAAACAAACAGTTTCCGCCGCGCCGGCGGCAAATACTTCCCGGCGGCAAGGAGAAGGAAGACGACAGCGTAACGCTCTCTGACATCGACAAATTCCTATTCGAGAATTTCCGATCGCTCTACCGAGAGGAGTACGAAGAAGGAATCTCGAGGAAAACCGCGTTTCTGCACGAATCACCGCGGCTGCGCGAGCCGCCGCCGCCGGAGAACCTCTGCGGATCGGCGCGGTTCTTCGTCGAGTGCGGATCGGCGAGCTCGCGGATCACGGACGAGCCGTTCTCGTCTGTCTCCTCCTCATCAACGGCGGCGGACGGTGCGTTGGCGCCGGAGGATTTCATCGCGCTGATGACGTATTCGCCGGATCCGTACGACGATTTCCGGCGGTCGATGCAGGAGATGGTGGAGGTGAGGATGGAGCATAATCGGAATGTGGATTGGAAGTTTCTGGAAGAGTTGTTGTTTTGTTATTTGGATTTGAACAATAAGAAGTCTTATCGGTTTATTCTGCGAGCTTTCGTTGATGTGATCGTGCTTTTGCGAGAGAAATCCGGCAAATCGCCGGCGAATATGCCGTTGCTGAGCGGCGGAGGTCGGGGCGGGAAGATGTGAGGAATGCATGAAAAGAGTTAAAATTGTTATTTCTATAATTTTATTCTCCTTTTTTTTTTCATTGTGACTATTAAGAAAATTGTTTTTATATAATATTGTAACGTGGTGTTTTTGAACTGTTTAATTCGTAAATAGAATATTATGTTATTAATTGTGCATAACATAAAATACTTTCTTATGGTAATGTTTTAATCTATTGAAATGACATAGCTCTATGAAGTGTTCGTTTATTGTTTCCTTTTCTGAGACATGTAGAAACTGGATTAATCTAATGCAAGAACTTTCAATCTTTTTTTTATTTTTGTAGATCAAATCTTAAATTTATCTGAAAACTAAGCATAATAAAAAATGAATCGAAAACTGAGAAGCATATTAAGAAGGGAGTAGTCGTGATGTTGTTTAATGGGAGAAATGACTCGTTTCTCAATAGCATTGTCCACCTCGTGCATGTCGCCTAAAATCGTTTCATATGGATGAAAGCAAAACTTAGGTCGTTCTATAAGAGCATCCACAATGGATGTCCGATCTCACGCCCGATCGGTCGAGATCGGGCTCGGGCATGATCGGGCATCCATTGCAAGTCTCGGGCATGCCCGAGGATGACCGAAAGTTCGGTCGCGCCCCATCTCTCGCCCGATCCATCGGGCGTGAGATCGGGCGCCCATTGCAGGCCAATGCCCGAGCCCGAGCCCTGTCATTTTCCGTTTTTTTTTATTTTTATTTTTATAAATTATATAAATCCTAATTAAAAACACTATAAATACTCCATTTTTCTTCACTTTTCACACACCAAATTTAGATGACTAGTTTGGTTTTTTTTAATTTAGTATTTTAGTTTTAATGTAGTTTTTTTTTAAGCTAAGTATATGATGTAATTTCACTTTTAAATTAAGTAATGTAGTTTTTTTATTTTTTGCATTTGTGGTGTTTAATATAATATATTTTGGTATTTTAGTTTAAATAAAAATAAAATTAAAAAACAATGATTTAAAATTGAAATGAAAAGTGGATAAGAGATAGGGCATGCATTAGGGCTCCACCATTGCAGAAAGATAGGGCATGCTGACGTGGCAACCACTAGGGCTCTCACTAGGGCTTCAACCATTGTGGATGCTCTAAGCACGACTTCAAAAGCCAGATGCCTAAAGTGGCTGGTTACATTATATGGGTAGTGACTAATAATGCATAGAACTCGAAAGTTTGAAATAGTAATATCTAATATACGCCATGTCCAACTATCCGCGTCACTAAGACATGCTTATTGTTCATAAGACAACTAGGATTCAGTTCGGTGAAAAATGTTCGTCGTGTGCAAAATCGAAAAAAGTTCTGAAAGTTCGTATATTTAGCGGCTAATACCCTATTTCAAAATGTGAACGGCATATAGTATATTTTTGAATTGCAAGGAATTAATAATGGTAGAATTGAAAACAGGTTAGGTAGAACAACCGTAATTAAATTGCTTTTGTTTGCTTTCTGAAGTCAATTTTCTTATATATGGGGGTAGATATTGTCTTACAATAAGTCAATAATAGTTGAAGCTAACATTCATGCCTCTTATTAATTAAGGATGACAATAAATAATGGATTTATAGATAGGCACTTAAAATATTATTAACACAACTATCCAGTCTAGAGAAACTTACCATCAGAGTCGATGTGTGATCGACTTTAAGTCTAATGTTCCCTTAGGTTCGGCCGAAAACATCATGGTCACAGATCATTCACCAATGTTATTTTTTTAAAGAAGAAGACATTGAACGTGAAATGATATCATTTTAGGAATTTCTCAACTTTACATTGTGAAATTACAATACACCTCATTAAAGTAACATAAAAAAAATTCTTCTCTTTATCTTTATCCGTTCACTTCAGACTGCAAACATTTAAACGTAGTTAATTCCCAAAATTATTTTATGAATTTGAACACTAACCACAATTGGTCTGCAACTGTGTGGCAACAGTTTTAACCACCCTACATAAATCAAATTTAATTTGAGATTTGTGTCGTCCCCTACTCTTATCACATAGTATTGGATAAAACATAAATGAGCATTCATATATAAAGAGATTATAATTAATAGTAGGTCTACATATTAGTTGCCATTAACATTTTTGAACCTACCGCAACGTCTCTTTCCATTCTTCTTCATTATTTATACCAAAATGTATGCGTTGCTATATTATTTGTATTCATATATGTTTGAATGTGTGTCCGATAAGATTTATTTTATTTGATAAAATTACTAAGCTATACTAATGCCATTTATGATTTATGTGGTTCAGAAGAATGTCAACATATGCGGAGTACATTTTATTAAATAATTTTATTTATTTATTTGGTGTGTATGATATTTATTTCTTGTTTTTTGTGGCAATAGATAAGAGACTCGGGGGAAATTGAAATTAAATCCATCTACTAATTCTGTTTATGGAAGATTCTTTGTTAATTAAATATGTAGTATATATATGCCACTGTGACACTGTCCACGCGAACCTTAATTTGTTAATATAATTTTCAGTTTAAGTAAAATATGACGTGTGTATAATATAAGTTTTTTTATTTATTTTGTGTATATAATAACTTGCTTTATTGATTAATCGTTTTTATGCAATTATTTCATATGTAGATAATTTATATCATACAAATTAATGATAATTACCTGTATAGTTCTACATGACAACAATTTCGGTTCAGGTATATAACAAAATCTTAAATAAATAAAATTAGTTAGCTAGTTTTGCACATATTCAAACCAAGTAACGATTCTTTTTTCCATATATACGACTCTTTTTCCAAATATATATAGATTTCTCGACGTCTTAATAAAGTTTTTACTAAATTAATTATTTTAATACATATAATACTCTGTAATTCTCTGATTCCAAACCAAATTCTTATCGGAGTTGGAGTGATTCTCCTTTAAAACGTATAATACTATATACATATAGATACATATTCGTTCATAGCTCTTAACTAAATTTTGAAAAATTGCCAAGAAATACAACAAGATACAAGCGACGATACAAGCATGATGAGCGACGAAATACAACAAAATTTCACATGTGAAATCTGTATAGAACCAGCAACGTTGAGCCAGAAATTAGGCCACGACGCCAATTGTGTTCATAATATTTGTTTCATTGTACGTTGCATTATTAATTTTCTACCTTTTCTCGTTTGCTTTCAATCTATAAACCCCTACACTAAAATTAGATAATTAGGGTTACATTGTTATATTTTACGTTTCTTCAAAATCGATTAGTGCATAGTTGGTGATATTAGCGAACAATTTTAATTTAATGTCAAACTTTGTGAGTGCATACGTAGCCATATCCAATCAAAGATTGATGACAATATATGTACCATCAAGTGCCTAGAACCGGATTGCGGAAAATACCTAATTCCTATAGAATGTCGACCGATGATCCCATCTTCGCTCTTCGTAAAGTGGTCCGATTGTATGTGCCAATCATATGTTTCAACTTATAAAAGTTGTTATTGCCCTTATCTGGACTGCTCTGAGCTGATTCTTAACGAGTGCGACGTGGAAACCACAAAATGTGCTTGCCCCGCTTGCAAGAGGCTCTTTTGCTACGCGTGTAGGGCTCCATGGCACGCCGAGTTAAGGTGCAGGGAGGCCTCACAAGTAATGGATGAAAACGACGTTCGATTCGGTGTTTTGCTTGAGCAAATGCAGTGGACAAGATGCCCTAAATGTGGCTGAAGAGGACACAGCTACGTGTGTGATCACTGTGTGCATAGAAAGAAATAACAGGTTTCCTAGGTCCAGCAAATCCGCTAGATCACACGGTCTAGGGGCTCACTGGTCGTTGGGAAATCCTGGTCGTCGGACACACAGAGACTTTCTTCAAAAAAACCCTCAACCACTTTACTAAAACCTAGCACAGGGAAGTAGGGATCGATCCCACAGAGATGGATGCGTAATAATCACGCTCAAGGATTTGAGAATTGTTTTTGGGTTGGTTGCTGCCACGCATTTTTTTGGGTTGAGGAAATTAAACTTAAACTTGGGATTTTAAACTGCTATGCTAACAGCTAGATCTAGGCGAAACAACAAAAGCATGCACGTAAACTAGAACCGAAACAATCACTAGACCTGAGAAACTATCCTAATTACCTAGACCTGGGAAATAAACTGACGGTGGGGACTATGACTGAAAAAGCAGAGTACGGACGAAAAGCTGGAAAAACAACTAACTAAGGTACTAACTAACAGCGACATCATCTTCTCCAACCAATTTGCATAAAAACTCAGAAGAAACATCATGAGCGAAATCAGAACAGAGCAGACTGGATTTTAACGATTTAATGAAGAACAATTAAGAACTAAACAGATCTACGGATGCTAGACGAAGCAAAACAGAAAGCAAACAGAAAACTCAAAATCCATGCATAACTCGACTTCCCCTGTTCAGATCCAACCTCGGACGCTAAATCCACTCCGGATCCAAGCATCCGACACAAACTCCAGCCAAATGAAACATTTCATAACTTCAGATTCAACCAACAACCTCCGATCAACAACAACACCGCAGATCTACAACCAAATTCCCAGATCGAGCACCAAAATGACAGAAACAGAGATCAACATGCAACTCGCCGAAATAAAAACTCTTAACAGCAGGATCAACGTAGATCAACACGAAATAACACAAATATAACGAAGACTAAGAAATGCATAGATAATCAGTAACATCAACAGCCAAATCGACTTCCAAAAGTGAAGTTCGAACAAAATAGAGTGCAAAAGAACTGAAAGCAAATAGATTGTATCTTCGCCCTCACGCAGACGGTGTTACGACGGAATTTCTCTGAAGAATTGACCCCTTGAAACCTAAAACTACCCCAGAACTCTCATTTCCCAAGTGTGTGTTGTGCGTGAGCTTAGAGTAAAAGTGGTCTCTTGTGTGTTGCATGCTTCTCTATTTATAGGAGTTGAAGTGGGGCCCAGCGAGGTATAGATAGACTTTGTTGCCCTCAACTATTGACTCCCTTCTTCTAGCCTTCTTTTCCTTAAGTTCTGCTCACTTCTCCTTCATTCCTCCACTAGACTGTTTCCTCCAGCATCTCCTGGATCTAGCGATTCTGTCACACACCTGGCTTAGAAATTGTGTTAGCCCCAGCAAAATGTAGTGTTTTTCACTATATAACCAATGCATGAAATTAGCCTTATTAGTGGCCATGCTATAGAACGTACTGAGGGTTGCCAATTTGTTACGTGCAGATATTGTTTTTAACGATTTATATATATTTTGTCTAATTTACTATTATTTTTACCACTTTAATTATAGCTTAAATTAAGGGAATAATTATTATTAAAATCATAACTTTTTATTGAATTCTAATCCACCTCATAATTTTTCTATTTCGTCTTTCTTTCCTGTGCCATGCAGATGTCGGACATTATTTTGCTATTTATGTGGTTCACAAAAATGTCAGCATACACGACTTCGGTCTATGTATATAATAATTACTATATCTTGTAGGTTTCTGTTAAAATGACAATTCATCTTAAAGTGACACTGTGACACCACTTATACAGTAATATTATAAACGCTACACAACAATATTACAAACACTACACAGTAATCTATAGATTGTTGTATAGTGTGTCAGATATTGCTGGATAAGAAAAATTGATGTATAAAGAGCAACAAATTGCTGGTATGATTTTGGATGATAAATGCAATACAAACCCTTGCATGGATATAGGAATTAGCCGTGCTTTCTCAATGGAAATGATTATTATCGACTAAACATGAATACATGAATTCGCTTGCTTTCACAGGATTAAGAAATTAATTACATTATTTTTATCACTTAAAATTTTAAAAATTATTTAATAATAAAAATTTAACTAGAATTAATATTCCAATTAGAAGATAATGTTTAGAATTAGGTACAATACACATGCACTTGTTTTTATAACTTAGAATATTAATAAAAAATAATTAGATGTAAATGACTACTAATATTTCATTGGGTGATAACGTCTAGAAATTAAGTATATACACATGCAATCGTTTTTACAAATAAAATTTTAGTAATTAATTAATATTAAAAAAATAATTAGATATGAATTACTACTAATATTGCATTAGATGTTAACATTTGGAAATTAAGTATACTCACGTGCAGTCGTTTCTATAACTTAAAATTTTAAAGGTGAATTAATAATAAAATCATTGGATACGAATAGATATGGTTATTTCATTGAATGACAACACTAAGATATTAGTTATAACTTAGAATTTTAAGAAACTATTTAGTAATAAAAAATAATTGGACATGAATGGCTACTAATATATCATTGGAAGATAACGTTTAGAAATTAAGTACTCCGTATATGTATAAGCAGTCGTTTTTATAACTTAAAATTTTAAAGATGAATTAATAGTATAACACTTGGATGCGAATGGATATGATTATTTTATATTTGGTTCGATGATAACACTAAGAAATTAATTATATATGCATGTAAATGATTTTATAACTTGGAATTATAATAATTATTTAGTAATGAATATGGATATGATGATTTTATATTTGGTTCGATGATAACACTAAGAAATTAATTATATATGCATGTAAATGATTTTATTACTTGGAATTATATTAATTATTTAGTAATGAAAAATTAATTGAATGTGAATGAGTTATTATTTCATTGAATTCCATGCAATTATTTTTATAATTTATAATTTTTTAAAATGAAATAATAATTAAATAATTGAATGCAAATGGATATGATTATTTCGTATTTTATTGGATTATAAAACTAAGAAATTAATTATATATGCATGCAGTTGCTTTATAACTTAGAATTTTAATAATTCTTTAGTAATAAAAGTTTAATTGGATGTGAATGACTATTATTATTATTACTATTATTATTATTATTGTTTTTATTTCTTCATAGGATTATAACATTAAAAAAAGTTAATTATATATTCATTTACTCATTTTTTTAACTTAAAATTTTACTACTAATTACTTCATCCGTTCCATAGTAATAAAGTCATTTTGCCATTTTGGTACGTTCTATAGTAGTAGTCATTTCCCTTTTTAGTAAAAGTCAACACATTTTTCAACACCTACTTTATTCCCTCTTACTTTATTTTCTCTTCATCTCTCTACCTTTTTCATTTTCCAATTCACTCTCCTTTTACTTAATTCACCTAACACAATTTTTTTTAATCTCTGTGCCGAAAAGGAACGCCTCCATTACTATGGAACGAAGTATTTAGTAATAATTGGATCTGAATAACTATTATTATTATTATTATTATCATTATTATTATTATTATTATTATTTCATTAGATGACAACGTTAAGAAATTTACTCCATCCGTTTTTAGAAAATAGTAACTACTATTTCCATTTTGGGTCGTTCCTTAAAAATAGAAACTTTAGAATCTTTCTATTTAGGACGTTGACTCCACAATCTACTAACTCTACTTTCACTACTTTTTCTCTTCCTCTCTCTTATTTTACTCATTTTTATTTTTATCCCTTTTACTTTACCAAATTTTCTCACTTACTTTATCAATTGTGCATTAAAACCCGTGCCGTTTCAAATGTTTCTACTTTTTAATACGAAGGGAGTAGTATATACACGTGCAGTCGGTTTTATAACTTAGAATTTTGAGAATTATTTAGTGTAGTAATAAAAATAATCTGGATGTGAATTACTTTTATTATTCCACAAGATAACATTTAGAAATTAAGTACGTACATATGCCGTCGTTTCTATAACCTAGATTTGTAAGAATTATTAAGTAATAAAAAAATAATTGAATGTGAATTACTACTAGTATTCTATTGTATGATAATATTAAGAAATTCAGTATATACACATGCAATCATTTATATAACTTAAAAATTTGAAGAATTGTTTAGTAATTAAAAATAATAATTGGACGTGAATGACTACTAATATTCCATTAGATGACAACGTTTAGAAATAAAGTATATGCACATGCAATTGTTTTTGTAATTTAGAATTTTAAAGATGAATTAATAATAAAATATTTGGTTGCGAATGGATAAGATTATTTCGTATTTCGTTGGATGATAACACTAAAAACTTAATTATATTTATATATAGTCATTTCATCACTGAAAACTAAATATTGTGATATCAAATGTGCTAATTTTATGAAATAAAAAATCATGGACTTCTAGAAATTATGAAATCATGACTGTTTACCAATTGATAAATTCATTTCAATTAGTATCCGGCAATATATTCATTAATTGTAATTAAATTCTAGTTTTCAGAAAACTGTTAATTTCAATTCTATTGATTTGAAATTTATTTGTCCAATTATTTAGAACAACCAATATACTATAATTAAATAAGAAAAATATACATGTTATCGAAAAAATAAAATAAGAAAATATAAAATCATATTACTCATCTCATCGTTTTGTTTGCAATTGAAATTTTGGATATGGAATGAAGAAATGGGAGAAGAAATTATGCATTAATTATGAAGATGCAAAAATTTTGAAAATGTTGATTATAGAAAGCTTATTTTTTCTTAAAGGATCATAGAAGGATAATTACGTAATGCAGTAAATTAATTATATATTCTATCATAAATTTATTGCAAAGGTAAAATACCTAAAATATCCAATTTTGTGTATACAATTTTTGTTAATTTATCACTACCCTAACATTAATTATACTGTTTGCTCTACAAATTGACTGTTTTGTAGTAATATTTCATATGTAGATTAATTTTATTACACAAATGATATGGATAGTAATTGTACATAAGAACAATACATAACAAAATGCTAATATAAGTAATTGATTTTGCAATTAATCTAAAGCAATTATGCATGTCCAAGATAATATTATACTAATATTTATAATAAAATATTTATATTATTAAGAATATTCGATAATTACAATTATATCTAATTTATAAAACTCAAGTTGAAGGAGAAGGAGATGGATACAGGCATATATTGAATTAATTAGACAACATTATATTGACATTGGTAATAGAAATATTTTTAAATTTTATTGTTACTACTCAAATAGAAATTCAAGTAAGAAGACAATTTATACAGATTCAGCCTCGAAACAACCCATTTCTCCAAGTAAACCACCAAATGCAATATAGAGTTAATTAGCTGATCGAGATGAAATAAAAAATTTGGAATTTTTTTAAATATTCGCATACTACTTTACCAAACAATTATTGTTGCCATGAAAAGAGCATATTTAATTATTGAAATTAAAATACAAACAAAACTTAAACTTTAATTTATGGGAAATCTCTGAAGTTAATATTTTTGGGATGATACGAGTTTTAATTCACAATTAATAAATACTCCCTCTGTCCCACAAAGATTGTCTCATTTTTCCATTTTCGTCCGTCCCACAAAGATTGTCCTATTTTTCCATTTTCGTCCGTCCCACAAAAATTGTCCTATTTCACTTTTTTACCATTTTTTGGTAGTTGACCCCATATTCCACTAACTCATTCATACTTGCATTTTATTATAAAATTAATATATAAAAGTAGGACTCACATTCCACTAACTTTTTCAACTTACTTTTCATTACATTTCTTAAAACTCATGTCCTGTCAAAGTGGGACAATCTTTGTGGGACGGAAGGAGTATGAGAGAAAGAGAGAGAGAAAAAAAAGTAGAGTGGAGAATAAACAAGTCTCATTAGTGAGAAAAAAAATACCAAAAATAGTACTATGTATTTTTATAGAACGGGCCAAAATGCCAAAATTAATTGTCTATTTTTATGGGACCGAGTGGTTTTTTGTTAATAAAAGAAGTATTGTTTAAGTTTAAAGATTAATAAAATGTGTAAATATAAATTTGATAAATATCTAGATTGTAGTCAATAAATCAAAATCTTTGATTAGGACTCTTTCCAACCAAGGCGACTCATTTTCCAATTCGAAACCTTTTTGGAGTATATATATGATTCTTTTGTCCAAATATGCGACTGATCTTTTATCCAAATATACATCGATTTCTCGACGCCTTAGTAAGGTTTTTGCTAAATTAATTACTATTTTAATGCATAAAATACTTTGTGATGGTCTTATACCAAACCGAATGCTTATTGGAATCGGAGCGTTTCTCTTTTTAAAAGTCTAACATAGGCGTTCATAGCTCTCAAGTCTTAACTAAAGTTTGTAAATTTGCGGCGAAAATACAGAAACATACATAGAAGCGTCATGAGCAACGAAATACAGGCGTCATGAGCGACAAAATACAGCAAGATACAAGCGTCATGAGCGACGAAATATGGCTCGATGCAAGCGACGAAATACAGCAAAATACAAGCGACATGACCAACGAAATACAACAGACTTTCACGTGTGAAATATGTATAGAACCAGCGATGTTGAGCCAGAAATTCGGCCACGATGCCAATTGTGTTCATAATATTTGTTTCATGGTACGTTGTATTATTATTTTTTCTACTTTTTCTTATTTGTTTGCTTTCAATCTATAAAACCCTACACTAAAATAGAAAAATAGGGTTTCATTATATTTTACGGTTTCTTTAAAATCGATTGGTACATCGTTGGTAAAAAAAAAGCGACCAATTTTAATTTAATGTCAAACTTTGTGGTCGAATAGTGCATAGGTAGCCACATCCAATCAAACATTGATGACAACATCCGTACAATCAAGTGCCCGGAATTGGATTGCGGAAAAACCCTAATTCCCATGGAATGTCGGCCGATGATCCCATCTTCGCTCTTCGTAAAGTGGTCTGATTGTTTGTGCCAATCAACCGTTTCAACTTACACAAGCTGCTATTGCCCTTATCGGGACTGCTCTGAGCTGATTCTTAATGAGTGCGATGTGGCAACCACAAAATGTGCTTGCCCTGCTTGCAAGAGGCTCGTTTGCTATGCGTGTAGGCTCCATGGCACGAAGGGTTTAGGTGCAGCGAGGCATCCCAAGTAATGGATGAAAACGACGTTCAATCCGGTGTTTTATTTGAGCAGATGCAGTGGAAAAGATGCCCTAAATGTGGTCACGTGGTAGAACGCAATATGGGTTGTCAAATTGTTACGTGCAGGTATTTTTAACTACTAAGTATATATTAATTGTCTCATTTTTTATTACTATTACCACTTTAATTATAACTTTTCTTCGTAATTTTTCTGTTTTGTGTTTCTTTCTCGTGCCATGCAGATGTAGGACAATGTTTTGCTATGCATGTGGTTCAGAAACTTGTCGACATATGCAAGAGAATACCGTTATTGGACTTATGTTTATGCTATTAATGATTGGTCTATTCATCTTTTCTGTTGTGAAGATAGCCAAAACACATTGAAATTGAAATTCCATCGTTTTTTTTTGTTTTTGGAAGATTCTCTATTATTAATATATACAAATTGATTTGTTTCATATTTTTTCGATTTTAAGTAAATAAATGATACGGATAATAATAATAATAATAATAATAATAATAATAATAATATTATGAATATATTAATTTGCTTTGCAAATTGACTGTTTTGAAGTAAGGTGAGTGATCAATTGCTAACTCATCCCTTAGTTGTTAACTACAACTAATTTAAGACCATAAGATTTTAGAAATCTTGTGGTCTACAATTTGTCATGTGTAATTTCGTTTTTCATTTTTTAATATTAAAAAGATAATAACAACTATCAAATTTAGGGTTTAGAAATACAATGTCAATACAGTGTATGAAATACATCAACACGAAGACATAATAATGTCAACACAATTTCATATTTACATTTTACAAGCATAATATTGACATATTATGTAAGGTGTATTGACATAAATCTGTTCGTCAAAAATACGAAAATTCAAAAAAAAAATTCAAATTTTTTTAAAATTTTGACGTCAGAACGTATGCATGTAGTATATCGTTGGAATCCTTATAAAATTATCTTAATTTGATATATATTATATGAAATTAAAGTTTTGGGATTTCTTTTAAAAGTTAGTTATAACTAACCTGACATTAATACCCCTATTGATTTTTATTGGAATTAATCCTATAGCCTTATTGACGTTTTTTGTTGATCGCATTGACATTTTATGGTTAATGATCTAGGCCTTCAATTTGAATATCTAATGGCTATTATTGAGTTGTAGTTAGCAATTAAGCATTGAGTTAGCAATATAACACTCTCCTTTGAAGTAATATTTCATATGTAGATTAATTTTATTACACAAATGATATCGATCGTAATTGTACATAAGAACAATACATAACAAAATGCTACTATTAATTAATCTAAAGCAATTATGCATGTCCAAGATAATATTATACTAATTTTTATAATAAAATATTTATATTATTAAGAATATTCGATATTTACAATAAGGACGAATTAATAGAACTCAAGTTGAAGGATAAGGAGACGGAGACAGGCATATAGTGAATTAATTAGACAGCATTGACATTGGTAATAAAAATATTTTAAAATTTTATTGTTACTACTCAAATAGAAATTCAAGTAAGAAGATACAGATTCAGCCTCGAAACAACTAATTTCTCCAAGTAAACCACCAAATATAATCTAGAGTTAGCTGATCGAGATGAAATAAAATTTTGAATTTTTTAAAATATTCACATTCTACTTTACCAAACAATTATTGTTGCCATGAAAAGAGCATATTTATTGAAATAAAAATACAAGCAAAACTTACAACTTTTGGGAAATCTCTAAAGTTAATATTAGGGCACATTTTGGGAGGATACGAGTTTTAGTTCACAATTGATAAATATGGGAGATAGAGAGACGGACAAAATGTAAAGTGGAGAATGAACTAGTCTCATTAGTGAGAAAAAAAATTATCAAAAATAGAAGTACTACTATTTATAATTTACAAAAATGTTTTGGAGACATAATGTTTAAGACATATTAGGGACTATTATGTCAATTTCTATTATTTCTATATATTATTTTAAATATACATTTTGTACTAGACGTTCTTACCCTTTATCTATTATGAATATATTTTTAGAAAACAAATTCAATCCATTATTACCATACTAATCTCTAGATATTTGAATGCTGCATATTAAACATTTTAATTTCTTTCAAGATTTAATATCTTTATACGTCAAGATTATTAAACTCAATTGTTTTCTATATTGGGTTTGTTTGTTAAGTACAGTATATCTCTTATTATAATTTTATGTTCTTTATTAGTATTTTATATAAAATTTTTATGATTAAGGTTCAACATATTTATTTTATCATTAATTATCTCCTTTTAGTAACAAGTCATTTGACAATTAAATTTATGATTTTTAACATTAACAAAATAATTGAACCTCGATCAAAAATAAAATTAGTTACAAGCCATTTTGATAGTTAAATTTATAATTATAAATTTTATATTTAATATTTTTATGAATTGCATATTTTTTATTTTAACTTTTTACTTTCAAAATAAATTTTAATTATAAATTTTATATTTATTATTTAGTCAAAATATCACTAATTGGGCGTTGATCGTCAGTTTTTTTACGGAACCGTAAAAAAAGGACCAATCCGACGACAATTTCATTTGTTTAGGACATGATTTTCAAAAAGTGGATATTTTTTACTAAATTCATATTTCGGTCATATGTTTATGACCACTTTTTACCTTTACTCTAAAAGCAATATATAGTAGATTTCTTTTTAAGTAACAATTTGGATTGCAAAAAATTATATTTTTATTTAAATCCGTTACTTCCACAATTCAATTTCTTTAAGTTCTTATTCTTTCGAATGTTATAGTTGAACCTTGATAACAAAATCATACTTTATGTTTCTAACTAATCTATTTAATACCTATATTATTTTCTTCTTTTTTTCTTTTATAAAATATTAATGTTTTAAGCTCCATTCAGTATATCATTAAATAAATTAAAAATGAATAATAATAATAATAATAATAATAATAATAATTGACTTTAATAGTTTTTATTTTAAGAATTTTGTAATTTTTATTATACTACTTCTTTCCTTTCCAAAATTTTAATTTATTTAAATTTTTTATTTTTAGAACATTACAATCGAACTTCAATCAAATAAATAATTACAAGGTATTTTCTCTTTTGCTTTATAAATAATTGAGTTATTAGCTCAATTCACTATATCATGAAATAAAATTAAGAAAATATGTATAATATATTAATACTAATTGGGTGTAGGTGTTTTTATATCATACTTACTATTCTAAATTATTCAATTTTGAAATTTTAATTTATTCAAATTTTAAACTTTAGTCAAAATAAATATAATACTAATTAAATTTATTGTTTTAATTTTAAGTATTTTATAATATTAGTACTCTAGTTTGATTTTTGAGTATTTATTTTTATGTTATTTCTATGTAAAATATATAATATACTCTATTGAATTAATTTCACCATTTGCTTTATTAGTCTTTATTATAGAAATTAGATCACCCCCTAATGATCATGCATTCATGCTAATTGATTTTATCCAAAAATAGCATTTGGTTATATTTTCCACATATAAAATATAATTATGGCATAGAGACATAAGGATATTATGTCATGGAGACATTATGTCTCTAAATCACTACTCTTATATTTATTGGACGGACCAAAATGACAAAATTAATTTTCGATTTTTATGGGACTTAGTGAGTATTATTTTTTGTTAATAAAAGAATTATTGTTTAAGTTTAAAGATCAGTAAAATGTGTAAATATAAATTTGACAAATATCTAGATTGTAGTCAATAAATCAAAATCTTTGATTAGGACTCTTTCCAACCAAGACGACTCTTTTTCCAATTCAAAATCTTTTAGGAGTATATGATTCTTATTTCCAAATATGTGATCTTTTATCCAAATATACATCGATTTCACGACGCCTTAGCAAAGTTTTATCCAAATATGTGATTGAATAGTGCATAGGTAGCCACATCCAATCAAAGATTGATGACAACATATGTACCATCAAGTGCCTGGAATTGGATTGCGGAAAAATCCTAATTCCTATGGAATGTCGGCCGATGATCCCATCTTCGCTCTTCGTAAAGTGGTCCGATATTGTTTGTGCCAATCAACCGTTTCAACTTACACAAGTTGCTATTGCCCTTATCGGGACTGCTCTTGTAACAGCCCGACATTTCTAGGGCATAATAAATACGGCGACTGTTAACTAGGCGAACTTAAGGCGACAAGAATGTAGACTAGGGTTTCATTTAAAGAGATTTGACCAAGTGTTTAATGAAGATCAAGGCAATAAATCAACGGCTTTAAATACGAAAAAACAAGATTTAATAGAATCATAGGCTAAGCTCAAAAGTCAAAGGTTTATTGTAGCTCCAACAAAACGCAATATTTCCCAATATTCCAATAAGTTCAAACAACCAAAGATAATAAGTTTCAAAATATTCAGCGGAAGCAATCCAAGAGAAAGCGAAGCCATGTATGAAGACACGACTACACTCAAAGTTCCAAACATCCATTTTATTCGATTCACTGTCTCAACACCCCCGACCGCCCATCGCCGCTCAACCTGCACATAGGGAAAACACATGCAGGGCTGACTATTTTAAGCATACTCAGTGGACTCATGCCAAAACATTTTATAGTTATGTCACTCTTACCATAGTGAACTCGAGGTTTAGCATTTAATTAAAGAACAGCATCGAGTATCACAAAATATATATCATGGACTGACCAGTCAAATAATACCTCTCATTTTCTCATCAATCAACATTTCATATGGTGCGACGAAGTGTGGCCACACTTTCGCCCACGAGACCGACCGACTAGCAAGGACGGCTCCCGATCTCCCGTGTAGGGCTTGCGGCCCTACTCAGACCCGAATTCGTTTATATAGCCCTATAGCCTAATGGAGCGCACTCGCAAACTAGGCATCAGGCACACACAATATCCAAAAACATTCATAGGCATGGCATAACAGTTTAATCCACCCTTATTTCTCCAGTATCATAAATTTGCAACATAGAAGAGTTTAAGAATAAAGCCCACCTCGATTTCCTTCGATTTCAAATACGTACTTCTTCTTGTTATCGCACCGGGAACGCGAGCTATCGCCTTTAGTTCATGTATTTCAAATAAGTCTCAATCATGGATCAAAATCATGCATGTTCTCACGTTTCTCTTTTCCCATCGATTATTTTCAATATTCCCATTCAAAATCAAAGTACAATTATCATATCGTTTTTATCCACACAACAACTCTAGATTTAACATCAAATCATGTCACGCATGAGTGTTTTCTACACACACCACACACACACACACACCACACATGTGCACGCCTACCGAGGCGTTCACACACACACACACATGGTCACAACACATACACATGCATCCAAATTCACCGATTAATTTCCCCTTCACTCGTTCTAAATGCATGTGGACTCAAGAACACCGATTGATCGGTAGAAGAAGAGAAGATCAAAAATAAAAATACCTTTTCAAAAGAACAGTCGGTAGGAAACAAGTAGGATCTTGATTCTTCAACAAATTCTTGAATTTCAGCTTCAATTCTTCACACAAGATGAAGAAATAATGGAGAAAGTAGAAGAAAATTTTGAGAGAGTGGGAAAGAGAGAGAGATCGAGATTGAGGGAGTGGGGGTGTGATTTAGTGATGCTAGGGTTAGGTTTCTCACTTTTATTTATAGAGTGCAAGATATAATCCAATAATTAAATAAATCAAGATTTGGAGAAGATATGATGGTTAAGTTGCGTGAATTAGGTTGAGAGAAAAGGGGATTTCGAATTTCTAGGCTATTTAATTAGCCTATGATTTAATTTGAATATTTCACGGAGTAGAATAAAATATTACGGAGCAAGAAAATAATAAATATTCTCCCCAATTAAATATAAAAGTGGCGTGTAGTTTAGCTTCTTCAAAAGGGATTTAATTAAAAATCCTATTTAAATTAGGATACGGTAAGATCTCCTTAGATTTAGCAAGATATGCTAGGATATTTGAATTTATTTATGGAAGAGAATAAACAAGGGATCAAATAATATAATAAAAATAATTCATTCTCCCATAATAAGAGATTTTCGAAAATCTCCAAGAAATAATAGGGGTCGAAAATTCATGGAACAAATTAGGGATAACGGACTTTGGATTTAATTCGGATAATTATCCCAAGCAATAATTAAATCCAAGAAAAATAGGATTTCTTTCCAATAAATAGGAGGGGTCGAAAATTCCACATAATTAAATAATGCTCTTATTTAATTCTCACTCATCCCTTAGGAAAATAATTCACCACAATTATTATTTCTCCCCACATTAAAATATCCACATATTCGAATTTCACCTCCACTTCACATTTTCCAACGACTTTGACCATTCCACGGCCACGTCATATTTTCCACAATATTGACTATTCAATAGCCACGTCACATATTCAACAAGTTTGACCATTCAACTCAATCTCAATTCCATATCGCAATTAGGTCACAAAGAATATTGCAATAAATCACTCATCATTTAATTCCACATAATCATAGCATTAAAAACATTTAATGCAAAAAATTTCCACGTCACAAAAATTAGGGTTCGAAAAAGTGGGATGTTACAGCTCTGAGCTGATTCTTAATGAGTGCGATGTGGCAACCACAAAATGTGCTTGCCCTGCTTGCAAGAGGCTCGTTTGCTATGCGTGTAGGGCTCCATGGCACGAAGGGTTTAGGTGCAGCGAGGCATCCCAAGTAATGGATGAAAACGACGTTCAATTCGGTCGTTTGGTTAAGCAAATGCAGTGGACAAGATGCCCTAAATGTGGCCAAACTGTAGAACGCACTGGGGGTGGTCTACGTGTTACGTACAGGTATTTTTAACTACTTATGTTTGGATTAATATATTCACTACTCTTACCACTTTAATTATAACTTTTCATCGACTTTTGATATGTCTCTAATTTTTCTATGCAGATGTCGGGAAGTGTTTTGCTATGAATGTGGTTCACAAGATTGTCTACATGTGCGACCATTACAATATGGAGTAGCTGTAGGAGTATATTTCTGTGTCTAATATTTGCGATTGGTATACCCATGATCATTTTTCTTGTGACGTGTAGTACCGGAAAACATTGTTTAAATTAAAAATCCACCGATTATTTTTGTTTTTGGAAGATTCTTTGTTGTTACTAATATATTCTACTACCGTATTGATTTGCTTCATATTTTTTCAATTTTAAGTAAATCGTCTCGTATCAAATGTATATGGATAATAAGTTCACTATACAAATAGACATAGTACTCTAGTAATAATACTGATTTATGTGTATATATGATGATAATTGAAGTATAGAATACTCTGCTTTACTAATTGACTGTTATTACTATTTCATATGTAGACTAATTTTATTACACAAATGATAACGACCGTAATTGTACATGAAAGCGATATATAACAAAATTCTAATACAACGCAATGAATCAAAAGCCATTATGTAGGTTTACGATGATATTATACTGTACTAATTTTTAAGATAAAATTTATATCATTAAGACTATTCGATATTCACAAATTAACAAATTAATGGAATTCAAATTGAAGGAAAAGGAGTTTAATGAGAAAGAGCTATATTGAATTTGCGAGACAACACTGACATTGGTAAATTAAATATTTTTGCACTTTATTGTTGTTTTAAAAATAATTGAACTAAAACACAAACTCATTTCTCCAAGTAAACCACCAAACACAATCTAGAGTTAGCTGATCAAAAGTGAAATGAAATTTTGAATTTTTTAAAATATTCACATTCGACTTTACAAAAATGATTATTGTTGCCATGAAAAGAGTATATTTTATTGAAAAAAAAATATAAGCAAAACTTACAACTTCAATTTCTAGGAAATATTTAAATTTAATTTAGATTCGATTAAAAATCAAAATTTAAGGGTACTTGGTATATTTCAACTACTTCCTTCATCCGCCATTCAAAGTTCCATTTTGACTAAGCTAAAACACCTTTTAGTTAACAAGAAATTAGGCTTAATAAAAGGTTAACTTACAAATTAAGCTTAACCTGTAACTGAGATGTCGAAGCTCACACCCCCATAGATTTTCTTTTGCATCTCTAGTTTTGAAACACCACAATTGCCAGCGTCGTTGCCAATGTACAAGTCTCACTTTCTCCTCAAAACGACGTGATGAGTCCCTCACTCATATCTCGTCTCTGAAATAATACTACGGGGGCAGCCAATTTCGCTTGGTATAAGCCATGATGACCTAGTGTCGTGCCTAAGCTGTCTGCAGATGGAGACGCGAGCACCAAAAACACCGTCACATGCACAGCAGTAAGGCGATTTCTGGCTCTGTTATCTTCAAGAACTAGCTTTGTACATCTTTTAATAACTAGTGAGGAAAGAAATAGTTCAGTGCAAAGTAGCATAATCCATTCAGCAGCAGGAAATAGTTACTCACTTTAAAGACCAGCTGCATCGCATGTAGTGGAAATCATGATTTCCTCATATAGAGATCGATATTTCGCGGGAACATAGTCCTTGAAACTGTCAAAGATCCAGAAATTAGATCAACGATAATATTAACTAAAGGGGTGCACTGGATCAATTTTGTAAAATCATACTAGTGATATTGAGAGCGACATTATAATTGTGGAATAGTGATTATGAAGAAATAAACCGACGTTAATTCATACCTGTGAAGAAGAGAGAGCCTGTCAGGAAGACAAAACAATCTAGCAATTGATTCCAGAGCATGGCTAATTTTCATTGTATTAGACTTGAGTGCTTTCATTGAGCCGACAAATTCTTTATATTCTGAATCAGTAAGCTTTTCTCGAACCTGCTTATTACTAATTGTTAGGTGCAATGTTGTAAACATGTAAAATATATATACTAAAATAATGTAGACAAAATTTCAAGATACTTCACCTCAATGAGAAAAGCTGATCCCTTGGTCTCAATGTTGTTTTTATTTACAGTCTCCGACACAGCATCCTTATGTTTAGCGATGTCCGGTTTGACATCGCGAAACAGCATCCTTATGTCCGGTTTGACAGTATTTTCACCAACCAATACTTCTGGTTCTTGAGGATTGAGGTCACGGACATTTTCTGGGAAGTGCAAATGTTCTTTCTTCACCATATTTCTGAAATGGTTAGACTTTTCTTCATGTGTTGACTGAGTAGGCCCGGTTATAAGCAACTTTTGCTTTTTCAGTAAAATAGGTGTAGCCAGGTCAACAGATTTTTCATCATAATCCTGTTTGCTCCTCCCATCAATGGCCAAAGACTCTTTCCCAGAGCTTGAAAGGACACTTGAACTCTTCATCTTTAAATCCCGAAGTAGCTTGCCTGATGCTAGAGTTGAGCGATTGGCAGGAAGTATTTCTCTCATATGGATAGAAAAACCGCCTCTTTTGACTTTTTCAGCAGTGGATGATGAGTCCAATGAGCTAGTTGGATTGAATGCTGTCTTCAGGTTGTTGTAATTCAACGATAAAACCATTACAAATACAATTAGGGGATTCATAATTGTAAATATAGTAACATACTTATAAGTAATTTAAAACAGCAAATTGAGATTACCTGGAGCTTTTCCAGGTTAATCTTGTCCAAAGACAAGGGGCTGCTCTGTGAAACTCGAGCAGGTTCTGCAGAAAAAAATGTATGGTTACTAAATCCGTACTATGCAGAGAGAAATATGTATTGCTTGAAAAATATGTATGCTTACAGTTTTCACATAAATAAGAACTTGAGATTGTTGTATGGATAGAAGCACAAGAAATAAGTGACACATTCAGAAGCACATAAAATTTTGAAATATCAAATAAAAAATGACCTTGATCGTCATTCTGTGCAAATTCCAGCTTTGGAGGGCGATATGTTTTAATATCTCGAAAAAATCGAGTAAGTGTGTATACTACATCACCAAATTTGGAGTGACACTGCAAATACAAAGTGCAAAGGCTTACAACATAATAGCAGCGTTAACAAGAAATAAAGAAATGGAAGAAAATGAAGTGTGGCTGACAAACCGTACTTTGACATGGGGTCGTATCCATGAAGATATCTGAGACTGTCGATTAGAATGCGAGAACCTATTTATAACAAAGGAAATAAATAATGAAGCATTTCCAGTCTGTCTCTAAACATGTGTTTATGAGACATACAAGAACGTCGAAATGAAACACTATTTTCAGCTAAAAGTCTTAATAATTCTGGATTACACACCAAAGTTTAATGAAATATGTAGCATAAAATTTGAATTACGTAAATAAAGAACAAAAAAAACACCTCTCGTCGCATAATATAATTGCTCCGTAATCATGTCGATGACGAATGACTCGACCAATGGCCTGATTTATAGCCCGCATAGTTTGCTGAGAGTACCATTCTTCTCCTGTGAGACCTTGTCCCTTCACAATGCCATTAGGTCATTTAATAAAACAAAGTTTACAACTACACGAAATTGTTGAATATTAGGATGTGTGCTACCTTGTTTATGGACTTCCGAGAATGAACTTGATTATCCAAGTATTCGCGTTTAAGGCGAACCTGTCTCCAGCAATCGACACAGAAATTACTAAACAGGCTAAGTATAGATAAAACAAATTTGTAAATTTGTAAATATTTAAAAAAAATTTAAGGTATATGACATATTTGATAAATATAATAATATACAAGTATGTTTATGCTTACACTCATTGTGTGAGATAATTAAAAAAACCAAAAATATGTAGCCATGCCATGTAGAAAGAGAATCATTTTACAAATCCATTCAGATTAGATCTCGAAGATGGAAAGCTGAAAATGCTACCATGAGTAATTCAAATAAAAAATGGTTGTAAAAACTCATGACTATAGAGACATTCTCGAATTTTCACCATACAATAAGTGAGGTTTCTCGATCAAACATTCCATTGCACAAAATAAAAGGTTCTTCTTTTTCACAAATAACAAACAAATTTTGAAAATATTAAAAATAATACATAAAATAAACATTGCAACAGACAAGCTCTCCTAAAGTATGAATGTTATCCTATTTGTAGAAATCAATTTTGTATACCTTACACAAATATTCCTCAAGATTTAAAAAAAAAAACTTCGACTCTTTTTAATCCACAGAGATTGGCAGAATTAATATTATAACCCCAGGAAAACTAGCTTTATTTTCTCAAAAAGAAAAAAAAAACAGATAAAAAGTTGCATAAGTTGGTATAAGTTGCCTTTTGCAGAACTACCAGAAAACGTATCGATTTGAAATGTGAAGGGGAAGTATTGTAATCTTACATTCCTATAGCCTACAGGTAGAACTGTACAAATGCACAAGCATTAATCAAAATTAAACATAAGACAAACCTTAGGATCGGTCAGTGTGGCAAATGGCAACCCAGTGATGACCACAGCTCTGCCAGCATGGTCAGCAAAATCTAGTCCTTCACTCACCTATAAATATGAGAGAAAAAAATAGTGTTCCAAGGATGTTAAATGGGAGTTGGGACAGAAGGGCGAGACATTTTCTATATACAATAAAACTGGTATGACACTATTAAGAGTCTATTAGAGAAAAAATAGAATTAGAAGCAAAGATTTCTCCAAGAAAACTAATGAAACATTCCAGGCTGCGTTTAGCAATTATTGCCAGCTTTAGTGGCATGTGATGGTATTTTGTATCCTCTCACGCAAATTACTGATTAGTGGTTGGAGCTTTAGTATCTTAACCAAGCTAAACTTTGTGGTACATTTCCTTTGTAACAAGTAAATTTTGCACATTAAATTTTTCTTATGAGTTCAATACATAATTGTACATGAAAACACAAGACCAAGGATTTATTGTTGTATAGGATATATACCTTCCCACGGCAGACAGCAAAAAAAACTGCGCCAGAATTGGCTTCCTTTAACTTTGTCATGTAATCCTGACAAGGGACACAAAGAAGGAGCTTAGCATTGAAAGCCTCAAAAACATAATTTTGCATTTATCCAACTTACCTCAATCGCTAAAGGAAAAAGTGAGGATTGCCTAGGTTCCACAACAGGTAACTTATGCTTGCAGATCCTTTCCCATATTGTTGTTGAATTTGATAAATTTTGTTGACCCTGTCAATAAGAAGTTCGTTTAATAAAACAGAAAAAACAACTAATCTTGACATGAGCTGTATTACCGTAGTTTTCCAGCAGCTGATGCATTGCTCCAAAAGGTAGTATGATGGGAAAAATACAAGCAGGCCATCTGGTACAATTCGAGCAAAGTTGACTGTTGCAAAAATTCCAAATTAGACTTGAGGCACATTGTACATATATTTGTATGGAAAATATTGCTAACAACTCGGGCAATTACAGCAAAGGGACTTGGGGCATATTGTAGTATATAAGTAATCATACCAATTGCATTGCCCAACTCCGATTTGTACTCTATTGAACCACGGTTGCGATAAGAAGAATTGAAAGAATAACCAGATGGCCCAACCGGTGCAACCCCAGACCATATTTGATTTCCTGATATAACATGAGGATTCTCCAAACGGACAGGGAATTCTCTACAATACACAAAAGCTAATTAAAACTTCGCTCTTTGGAAGCAAACACCAATATAATTATGAGAAATAGTTCCATTGAAAGCTAGTCACTTACAATTTCAATTCTTCTGCAAATGAATCCATTGGTGATAATGTACCAGATGTCAAAATTATAGATCGAACACCAAGCTTGGTGAACTCTTCCATGGCAATTCCAGGATTGAAGCACCACCAGCTCAGGGTTCTAGAAGTTTTCCCTGATTATGAAGATTGATGGAAATTCATAGGTATCGATCACAATGCATCATATTTGCAAATAAATGATCTGAAGCTACAATTTTAGAAGATAAGGCAGTACAGGATGGACAGCAATACTTCCTCTTTTATTTTCCTTTTCTGATTTACAAAAACTAGAAACCCCAGATAAGAACTTGTGAAATCAATTTTCAGTATAAGAACATGTCAAATTTAGTCAAGACTCAAGAGATGGCAAGAAGATATTCACCATGGATATGCATGCACAATTACTGAAATGTTTCCTTTAAGTGCATGAGCCATGCCATAGGCACTTGCATATGCATGTGTGGGAGGACATCATCTAACATATGCAAATCTTACATAACAACAAACAAAAAATGTGACCTTTTCGCCCCATTTCAATATGTTACAATCCTTTTTATCTATCGCACAAATTCATTCTGTGAACTTTCTACAAGTAATGGACTACAAATTGCTGATAACAAAGCTGCTCAAGAAACTAAATGTGTACAGTTCAATGATCTAAGCATGGTAAATTCTGGTTTTCTTGTCACTTAATACGAGTTTAGCAATGTTAGAAATACATTAGGAATACAAGCTTCTTGAATTATGTACACTTGATTCTCAATCTACAGTTCCATGATCTAGGGGGCATGATATTTAGGCGGATGAAAATAAAAAAATAATAGTCCTCATACATTAGCTTATACAGCATGTAGTATAGTGCCTAGAATGTGATTGGCTTCATGAAGAAACCTCCAGGGGGCATGATGTTTTGGATGAAGGAAATAAAGAAATTTCAACTTGCATACATTAGCTTAAACCACATGCATTATAATGCCCCGATTGTGATTGGCTACATAAAGAAACCACAGGATTAGTGCAGTGGCAGTGAATAAAAAGACAAGAAATGCACTAGAAATTAGGCAAAGTTAATTACCAAAATTTAAGAAAAAGCATGTATTTCAACAAACTAAACTACAGGATCAGATATGTAGGAATTATAAGGCTTAAACATGATCTCCATCTTTTGCACGGAAAAATCTATAGAATACCTTTAAAGGAATCATTAGAGCTAGCTTCAACTTCCTGGACGTGAAACTGTCATTGTCAGAGAAATGAATCAGGAAGACAGCATGGACATGAAGGAATCATTAATTGGCTTAAATTATATGAAGCAATCAATTGATATAACTTACTCGATAATATTGGGCATGAGCAGTACTATTATCCTTGAAAATCAGTCCAAAGATATCACCTATGCTTTCAAGCCTGAAAGCTGTACCATTGGTTTTATGTGTTCCTCCACCTCCAGTGACATTTTCACCTGAGAGAAAAGTGAGAATATTAGATCTTCAATAAGGGACAGTATATCACCAAGAGAACTTAATTCCACATGTTAAGAGTATACAAAATGGCCTAGTTTAGAAAAAGGAGATAGCAGGAGAAAATATGTTTGCATGAATTTGTTCTATGATGATTGGTTATGTTTGCATGCATTTGAGAGACAAACTTCAATCATGTTCGGTTATGTTTGCATATATTTGATTTTCAAAAAAGATTTTCCAAGAAAACACATCTCAATATTGTCACATAGCTATAAACTTGAACTGTACAAATATAGAGTTAAAGACCATGGCAGCGGGTACCTTCTTGGAGCAGTATACACGCCTTCTCAATAATACCCGTGAGCATGTCGGCAGTTTGCTGAGTGATATTTAACTCAGATAGTAGCTGATAAATGTAAGGTCCATCCTTCGTAAAACCTAATTCCTTGGATTCAATTGGCACCTCGGCTATTCTCTTCTCAAGCTTCAAAAGCAGTGCTGCAGGAACACCATAATGCACATATAATGGCCTAAAACTAGGGAATAAAATTTCATTGATCATAACAGCTAGAAAGAAGATTGAGGAAACTAGGGAAGATTTAGTTTACCAAGCTATACTCATAGAGTATAACACTCTACCACACCATGATCAAGGCAGAAAATTAAGTTCAGATAAGAAACAAGTATACAGGGTCAGGATTAGGAGAATGCCTTATTCAATATTCATGAATTAGTCATGAGAGAAACATCAGGTAAAAGCTCTGATATACCTCTAAGAATAGCAAAATCATCTGGACTATAAGTTGTATCATTAGAAGTGTCCCTCCTAGCAACTGAAAGATCAATGCAGTTTTTTGCCTCTGATATGCAAGCTGTCAAAAGACTTGAAGGCAGGTCAAATGAGGCAGCTTCAGCACATAAGCTTTCCTGCATTAGAAAATAAATTGCCAATATGAAGCTTGTTAGACGAACAATGTTCACATAATACCTGACTTATATGTTTCTTTTTTTTGGCTTGCAATCTCCAAAAAATTAAGGCTGCATTCAGTAAGAAGGATTTGGAAAAGGGGAGGATTGATGAAAAACTTTAAACAAATGGATGTCTGTAGGAGTTAGGTGACTCAAAAACTAGATCAATGTGGAATACCATGTATTTCAAATCAATCAAGATTCAAAATAAAAGGTTTACCAAACAAGTTCAATGTATTGCTAAGATGAAATATGAATTAAAAATCTCTGGAATCTGAAGTATTTGCAGATTGATGATAAGATGTAAATTTTGTGAAGATGGTGTGCTCCAAAAGTCAAGGAGTTTATACGTACTAAGTTGTGAGCTTCATCAAAAATAAGGATGCACTTTTTCCAGTCGATCTTCAGAGATTTTCGATTCCCACGATCAATGAGATAGTTGTAAGGTGCGAATAAGATATCAACATCCTTATGGATCTCCCGTGACAGGTAATAAGGACACCTAAGTTTGAGATAATCATTGTTAAGTTCAACTTGATTGGTTTTCTGCAAAGAGAGCAATAGAAGGCAGAAACCATAAACCTACGATCCAGAGCTTTTTCCAATATTGACCAAGTCCTCAATATCAATAGGATCCTCTCCAATACCAGGATTCTTCTTGACGAATTCTGAAGAGACAAAGAAGGAGGAGTTATTTGCATACCATAACACGTATTATCATGACCAACAGCCTTTAGAAAATAATATGGAGGTCATATCTTATCCGTTTTCTTCAGCATGCAATACGATATAGCTCTAATTGGTCCTATGCCTAATAATTACAAACATATATTGGACTACAATATTACTTTAGTAGTTGGAACAGTGTCTTCTAAAAGTTGCCAACCAAGCATACTATTCATGAATACAGCTTATAAATGAGTATACTGATTGTCTATTAAATATAATGCAGGTTATGCATGCAATTGATGGCACCAAACTAAGGCATACCTGCAGCACCAGAAAAATGAGGACAAAACCGTTTTGTTAACTTTTTGCACAGGGCACGGCAAGCATTTGTTTGTGCCTTTCCACGAAGTAGACTTACTTGATCATGAATACACAATTGCTCTCGAGATCCTAATACCACCATTTTGGGCCTGAATATTAGATCATTAAGTTAATGATGTTAATCTACTATAACTATTTTCACATTTAAATGAAATGCATTCAACATTCATAAAGAAAGCATAGTTGTGTAAAAAGAATATAAGTCCGCTGTGTTTGAAGCATTACTGCTGTAAAAAGTATCAACTTTTGTCATAATTAAACAGAAGAAAATGACATTGACCCACCCAGAAAGGAAAAACAAATATTTGTGTGTTGGGTGGAGCTCCCAACTACCATTGAATCAATGCATCATCATTCATCACCATTACTCCAATGACTAAAATAACAACAAGCTGTCATCAGTTTGATGCAAAAGTATTATCCCAAGCCATAAATTACTATTGTAAGCAGTCCTGATAGAAGGAACTAGAAGCAGTGTGCAGCCAGTCGACTTCCCTTTCTACCACCATTCTTCAGTCCTACAGATAATCATGCAGCTATACTTGAACTATTTTTCCAACTTAGCTGAAACTTTATATTTGAGTTACTACCAATGAAAGGCCAATCCACTAAATCTTTCTAATATAGTGTTAAGAAGAGTCAACAATAATCACTAGTACTCCAGATAATTTTGCAACAGTAATGCCTGATCAGCAAATTTTGCAGATGCATATTTGTTTTGTCGTAGACTTTTGATTTTGATAGGATAAACAAGCATCTCCGTACTCATTGGAAGAAAGCATATCAATGATTCAATACTGTACTACCTATTCGGCACTCAAAGACAGCAAAGATAACTTAATCTGTTTAGTGTTACTTGAAATCATATCTAACAAAATTTCTTCGAAACCCATTATCCACATAGCAATTTCTAAGAATCAATCTTACAAGCACTTATAACCGCAAATGACCAAAAACAAAGAACAATGTAGTTGGAGCACAAGCACTGTAGTAGTGAACCTGACCTGTAGTTGGACCTCTTCAGCTCTTTAACCACTTGCTTAATCTGGCTGTGGGTGCGTGATGTGTAAACAATTGTGGGAAATTGAGAAGATTGGGATTGTGGTATATCTTCATCTACAGACTGAGAGAGAATATCTCTGATGCTACTTTTATCACTCCGGCCTCTAGAGAATTCGCCAAAACTTCTCCTCCAAGCTAATGTGGCACATAGAAGGCATAATGTCTTTCCTGTTCCAGTTGGACTCTCTAGTAGAGCATTACTTTTCTGCCGTTTTAAAAAACAACAAAGAAATAAATCAGTGGTGAATGGAATTTTTAGGATATTTTTTGGATGAAACTACTATTGACATTACTGAACAATACAAGTAAATATTCCAAGATCTCATCAAGCAACCATGAACCAACTATGGTCTACGACTCTATGGGACTAGTAAATAGATTACAGAAATAATACAAGTCCTGTTTGAGAAACACCTCGATGAATCAAATAAAAAACAAAGCTATATGAAAGGATACACTCATAAAGAGACATCGCAGTAATGGTATGGTATCCCTGAGAAACATTTTTTCTCATACTTCACTCTATTAAAAAGCAATGGATTTTGTTGTTATATCTGCTAAAACATTATGTAATTGTGAGTAATTATACAGCAGCGCAGTGTAGCAAACAGCAAACTTCAAAATTCAACTGAAAAATGTCAACAAACATTCTCAGCAACTAAAATGCCAAAAAAATCATTGTGAAACTAGGCAAGAAGCAATTTTTCCACACAACTTAAGTAAATGAGCAGTCAAAAATTGAATCTTTATCTTTTTTGTGACAGCACATGTGTGATTTTAACTTCATATGAACAAATGATACTGCATAAAACCTGCCAATTATCGAACGCACGGTGATGTAGGACTAGTAAAATCAACCGCACTCCGGTAAATTAATGTAACACGTTTTTATACAAATTTTACCAACTATTTCGAGTATGAAAACATAGATTATTGAAGTCCTAATCTTCTAATAAAATGTTTACTGAAACCTCTTGAATCACGCATATCGATCAAACAAATAAAAGAAATACGGATGATGGAGTTTTTCATACATTTTGAAGAGATTCGATGACTTTTTCCATGTAAACAAGCTGGCAATCATACGCCTCGTACGGAAAATCCACATTGATACCCCTGATGTTGTATATCGGCATTGCGAATCAGCGGATTCTTCTCCTCGTGGAGGTATAATCGGAGTGATTAATATTGTTGTTGAAACCCTATCTCTACTCTCATTTTTGGTGTAGCATATAATTGTGAGCAAGAAGAGTGCAGTACAAACTACAAAGCAGCGCAACCAAAATCCCCAATGTTCTTCCATTTTCCCGCCGTTTTCTAGATTGGTTTGGGCTGCACTGCTGGGCCTACTTTGTTTGGGCTGATCGCAGCCTTCAGGCCCATTCAACAAGAGGTGCGTACGATTTGTAACGACGATTGATTTTATTTTACTAATAACATCTGGGATGAAAGATTCAGTTACATTTTTATCCTTGAATGAATTTTATTTTTTAATTAGATTAGAGCACTCCCAATGGAGTTCCCTAAAAACTCCCTTATTTCTCCCTAACTCCTGCCACATCAGCGCCACATCAGCACCAAAATTTATCCCCAGTTTTTAGCCAAGTGCTACATTGGTTTCTCCCTTATTTCTCCCTTATTTCTCCCTAACTCAACATTTCATTTTTACATCATTATTTTTTATATTATTTAATTTTCCCTACAAATGTATTTAATAAATAGACTAATAATGAACAATTCATCGTTGTATTAATCATTGGAAAATATAATACAACGAGAAAAAAAAAACTACAAATAAAAAACGCAAATAAACAAAGATTTAAAAAAAAAAAATCTAAGACGGAGGGGCCGGAGGGGCGTCGGGATCGAGCCCCAGCGTACTCTGCAGGTGTTGGATGCATTTCCAGAGGGCCGCCTTTTCTTCAGGGGTCCCGCCGCCGGTGAAGTACAGCGTGTACATCTGGGTCAGATTGGCGACATTGCTCGAATAAGTGGCTTTTTCTAAGTCGATGACGGATTCCGACGCGACTTCCGACGTTGCGCCCTTCCCCTTCCGCCTCCCCTTCGCCTTCTTCACTCCCTCCGGGCGCTCGTGCGGACCATCCCCACTCAAGTCGATGTGGGCCGCGCTCCCCTCGCTCTCCGAAACGCTAAGTCGCGAGCGCACCGATTTCCCGTGCAGCGCGTCGTGCATTCCCGTCCGGAATTTGGGGAGATCCTTCAGCTTATCGTAGATGTTCCAATACTTGAAGCCCTTCGTCGACAAGTACTGGCTACTATACATCCGGATGGCCTCATCTCGGACCATGTGCTCGTTCTGGCCACTCGTCATGTGAGTCATCAAGTTAGAATAAATACCGTTGAAGTGCCCGCAGTCCCTCATGAGGCGCTCCCAATGCCGACGGATCGCCTCGCTGCCATGGTCCTTCATTGAGGCAGTCTTGTGGCTCCTGTACTTCGCGGCAATCCGCTCCCAGAATATGATCTCAGTCTGGTAGTTGCTGCGCTCCGCGTCCTGTGACGTGTCCGCCCAGCAGTCGGCTATCAGCTCGGACTCTTGCAGAGTGTAAGTAGTCCTTACCCGCTTCGGCCTCTCATCGGAACCCGTATCAGTCGCAGCCGACGACGCCGGCGCCTTCCCCCTCCCGCTCCTAGAAGGCGGCTCGGTGGGCGTTTCTTCCACCTCGAAGTCCTCCGCGCTCAGTGTCGCGGCCTGAGATTCTTGGTCGCCTGGGGTTGATCCGGGGGTGTCGAACTGGGGCCGATACACATCGTCGGCTGGAAAGGGCATTCTGCCGGCAGAGTTGAAGTACGGAGAAAGTCTCCGCGCCGGAGGAGTCTGCAAAGGAGACGGACCCCCGTATGGAAGTTGGCCGGGAGGAGAACCCATCGCCAACAACGACTGCATCCACTGCTCGTTTGCTTCATCCGTGTTGGGAATTTGTGAACTCGACTCTTTCCCCTTACCCTTATCCTTACCCGATCGGGAACTTTTCTTCCAAAAGCTCATAATTTTGATGAAAATTGAAGATTGGGAGAAGAGATTGAAAATGGAGAGAATGAAGATTGTGGGTGATGAATGGAGGAAGTGGAGGAAATATTTATAGGGGTGGAATGTAAAATAGCCGTTGGGTTCAAAAAAAAAAAAAAAAAATTTTAATTATCGCCGATTATCGCCGAGCGTCGCCACAGTGGCCGGCGATCGCTCGGCGATAATCCGGCGTTAGAACGCCACTCGGCGAAGCAACGGCAACATTATCGCCGAATTATCGCCGACTTCGCCACAATGGCCGGCGATAATTCGGCGATAACCGGCGATTTATCGCCGAGAATTCGCCACCTCCATTGGGAATGCTCTTAGAAACGATAACAGTGTTCTCGATAGAATGATAAAGTATAGATTAAATATATTGATGATCAAATTTTCAGTATATCGCCTTCATCTTGGTGCAGTAGAAGTTTGAATATTATCCCAAAATTTTCTAAACTTTGTATTTTAGGATTTGGATCGCACAGCTCACTATTTTTTTTCTTTCTTTCTCTTATTTTATACATTTTTCTTTTTATTTCTTACTTTAATAATTGTACATTCAAATTTATATAGTTTCAAAAGTTTTTATTTTACAAAGGACGACTGTGGTAAATGTCATTTAGTGCATTTCAATAATGCTGGAAGGGACCATTGGTTACAAAGCAAAAATTCATGACGATCAGAATATCATTGTGACAACTAAAATTACACGTCGATTGTTCAAATTACATGTTGATTATCCAAAACTGCACATCTATTACTAATTCAATGTGTAATTTAGATCATCACGATCGATATTCCAACTGCAATATTTTTTTAGGATGATTTATTCCAACAAAATGAAAGAATGTGTGATAGAGTATAAATGTGTCAAACACTGAAACAAAACTCATAAGTTTTTATTATTTTATATTGATTAAAATAAATAAACACTCATTTTATTTGCAATTTACATTTGAGTCGGAAAGGGTTTTAAGAAATGAGTTAAAAAAGAATGGAATAGAAGTAAAATGAGCTGAAATATAAACCTATTTATTGTAGTAAGAGCGAAAACAAACTTTTAGGATAAACCATATTAAAATGACAGATGTGGATTCATATTGAGGAAATTGATTAGAATATTGTAGATTAAATGAGAAATATGGATTCTTATCGAGGAAATTGATTAGAATATTGTAGTAGTAAAAAATAAGTGGAACACGTGTAGCTCGATCAGCTCCGAAGTCTGCAAGACGGTTTTTTTTGTATTTTTCTCTTAACAAAATAAAGCATCGCTCAGAAGCAGGGGTGTTTATTTTCTACTTTTATTCACTCTCACTATCACAGTTTTGCTGAAGGAGAAAAATCCCACAAAACACGGTCCGCAGCGCGCTCGACTGTTCTCACTTCTCACTTCTCACTTCTCAGGTATTCTTTTTTCAAACTGAATGTGGCGCAACTTACGTTATTTTCGACCTAATCGTTGCACCGATTTTTCATATTGTTTTATTGTCGCATATGTGTGGAGTTTATATGATGCAATTCGGTAGTAGTAGTGTGTATTCATGGATTCACTCGTCAAATTTGACCAAGTTTGTGTTAGTGCATTATCTCTCATTTACCTAGAGTTCGAGGCAAATTATGAGTGCTTACTTAAATTTATTTTTC
Organism: Salvia hispanica; assembly: GCF_029641045.1. Classification (NCBI taxonomy): domain Eukaryota; kingdom Viridiplantae; phylum Streptophyta; class Magnoliopsida; order Lamiales; family Lamiaceae; genus Salvia; species Salvia hispanica. Next base: position 27,471,155 of record NC_142697.1, read on the forward strand.
TGATACGCCAATATGTGCATGAGTTGTTGATCGGGCCAGAGACTGTGAGTGCATCTGCCACAGCGGCTCTGCAAATCTGCAATCGGCCGATGTGAACGCAAATGTGCAGTGCAACTTGCCATCCTTGTTTTTCTTTTTGCGGACTCTATTTTTAATTCGAAATCAAATGTGGAGTAGTAATACTTTATTTTACTTTGAAAAGATTGATATTCAATTTGATTTTTTCACCAAAAAAATTTCCTAATTTTAAACTGGGCTGAATAATCGTATTTATAATCACTCGCATTTCTCATTTTTTTTTATTAGCCTATTGGAATTAAAGTTTTAATGAAGCTAAATTCTTAATAATGTCTGCTGTTCGCAGCATTTTTTTTTTACTTGGATTATTGCAATTTATTGATCAATGATTACATATATTATTATTATTATTACTGTTATTATTATGCGCTGGGTATCATGGAATCATGCTAGTTAAATTTGGTACACATCCATTATTGTTTTTTATGGTGGTCGTTTGAAACTTGAAAATTTTAATGATCCAGGTAAATACGTGTCATGTTGCTGAACACTTTGCTGAATCTTCAAGCACTATAGTAAACATGAGCGTGGTAGGTTTTCATGTTGGGAACGAAAGCGGTGTTGTTGCTGTTGCAAGACAAAAACGTATCAATGTTGTGCTGAGCGATGAGGCCAAGCTCAAAACTCCTGCTGTTGTATGTTTTGGCAAAAAGCATCGATTATTTGGAACAGCGAGTATGTTGAATCCAGAATATACAATATCACAGATCAAACGTTTTATTGGATGCAAATTTTCAGATGCCGAGTTGCAGAAGGATATCAAATCCTTGCCATTTTCAGTCACTGAAGGGCCTGATGGATATCCCTTGATTCATGCTCAGTATTTGGGGGAAAATAGGACCTTCACACCTACTCAGCTTTTAGGAATGGTACTTTCTGAATTGAAGATCATTGCAGAAAAGAACTTAAATTCTGCCGTTGTGGACTGCTGTATCGGGATACCTGTTTACTTCACCGAACTGCAGAGAAGATCTGTTATAGATGCTGCAACCCTTGCTGGTTTGAACCCTCTTCATCTCATTCACGAGACAACAGCTACTGCTTTAGCTTATGGTATATACTGTACCAATTTACCTGAAAATGAACCAATGAATGTTGCATTTGTTGACGTTGGTCATGCCAGTATGCAAGTATGTGTTGTTGCCTTCAAGAAAGGTCAGCTGAGGATATTGGCTCATTCTTATGACCAGTGTTTGGGTGGAAGGGATTTTGATGAATTGCTTTTCCAACATTTTGCTGCAAAATTCAAGGATGAGTACATGATTGATGTTTATCAGAATGCAAGGGCTTCCCTAAGATTGCGTGCTGCTTGTGAGAAGTTGAAGAAGGTCCTTAGTGAAAATGCTGAGGCGTCCTTGAACATTGAGTGTTTAATGGACGAGAAGGATGTTATAGGTTTTATGAAGAGAGATGATTTTGAGCAGATTAGTATTCCAATTTTGGAACATGTGAGAATTCCATTGGAGAAGGTTCTTGCTTATGCTCAACTTACTACCCAGGATATACATTCTGTCGAAGTTGTTGGTTCAGGCTCTCGAGTTCCCATGATTACAAAAATATTGACAGAGTTTTTTGGAAAGGAGCCTAGACGAACGATGAATGCTAGTCAATGTGTGGCGGAAGGCAGTGCTCTGCAATGTGCTTGTCTCAGCCCGTCATTTAAAGTTCAAGAGTTTCAGGTAAATGTTACTCCTGGAATCTGTTCACCACAATAGAGAGATGGTATTATGACCACACTTATCAGTTTTGAGTGCTTAGTTATATCTGTAGACAATAATATTATTCTAATGCAACATTGATGTATATGCCATTCGGTGATCCACAACTTCCATCTACTTTGGTTATGTTGATTTCTCAAGAATATTTCTTTAGTCCTCTTTCGTGATTTTACTTGTTATCAACAACTTGTTAAAACAAATTTTTAATATGGTTTTGTAGTGTCTGCACATTTATCTTATGCATTTCAAACAGCTATTTTCATACTAGTTTTAGAGTGGGTGATCTTTGGAAAATTATCAGTACATGATAATTGGACTGACTGGTGTATTCTTTACTCTTGTGTAGGTTATTGAGAGTTTTCCATTTCCCATTTTTTTGTCATGGAATATGCCTCCCCCTGATGATACACAAACTGGAGCAGCTGATGTGCAGGAGAACGTTCTCGTATTTCACCCCGGCAACCGTAATGCCAAGTGTTAAGGCTGTGGCTCTCCCCGTATCTGGCACCTTCACTATAGATGTGCATTATATGGATGGCAGTGAGCCTCCGAATATTAGTACTTACACGGTAGCTTGTTGTGGATTCTTTCCATTCACTTTTTTACATGTCATTCCTTTTAACACAGTATGACATATCCTCTTGCTGGGCTATGTAGATTGGACCTTTCAAGTCCACAAAAGGTGAAAATATAAAGGTCAAGATCAAATTGCGTCTAGATCTCCATGGCATTTTCTCGGTCGAGTCTGCAATGGTAAGATTTCAGTGTGAAGCTCACTAGATCCTTCTATTTTTAATGCACAATTGGTAAATTATGAGAGAGTTAAAAAGAAAAAAGTGATTGAAGTATCGCTAGTGGAAAATGAGTCCCACCTCATTTGACAGAACAAAAGTTTCCTAAACTAGAATGTTACTCCACTTAATAATTTTAAGGGACGGACTAAAAAGGAAACTCTTCATAATTTTAGGGACGGCGGGAATACTTGTTTTAGGTTTTGTGCTGCTAACCATACCATTGTGCTTTCTTCTGCTTGCATTTATATTCTTATATAACAAAGACACCGGGGAATAAAAATCGACTCATTGGCTCATTTCTGAACCATCATTAATTCCTGTCTTCATCAATAAAACTGATGTTCTTTGAACTCAAATAATATGCTACTGTACCTGTTTTCAATTTGGATAGCATTCAATTCCTGAGATTTTAGTAATTGAATCAATGAGCTGAATGTTATGGTTTACAACTAGACTGATAAAAACATACAAATCTCCAATCTGAGAAAGGTATGTTTATTGGCCCAATCAAGATATATATTATATCAGGAACTGGAGCAAATTTAAGTGAGTTTATCATGGGATATGAACAGTTACATTGATCTATTGTGATAATTAATCTTAAGGTTATCCCTGCTTTTTAGATCGTGCAGGGAAGAGAATGTTTCTAACTCGTGAACATTTAATTGGCGTACCTAGGTCAAGCTAATAGAAGGAGGATATATGAAAGTTCCAGTTGTGAAAGAGCCAGCCAAAGAGGTGACCGAGATGGATGTTCATCCCAGTAGCACTGAAACAGATGTAAATACGCAAGATGCTAAGACAGATAACCCCGGAGCTGAAAATGGTGTCCCGGAATCAGGGGATAAGACATCTCAGATGGAAATGCTTAAGGTTAGCTTTAAATGACAATTGCTGATTTTGGTGCAGATTCGGGGAAGTTATCTTTTGTTATAAGCTGTGATTTGTTTAGCGAGTCTTGTTATGGTGGAGTCTTAGAAGTAGGTTTATATGATAGAGCTTGAGTAGGAGTTGAGTCATTATGTAATCTTTGGTTATGTTTTTATTGGTTGTTAATCTGTTCTCTATATTCTGACCGTGTGATATTCCTTCTATTTGGTGCGGTGAACGCAGAGCATGGAAGCTAGGCTCGAAGGATTAGCAATGGCGATCGAGGATCAATCCGCTCGCACTTCAGCGATTGAGGCGAAGTTGGACCTAATCATGCAACAAATTGCTGTTTTGGGAAGCCACACAGCAGCTGAGGAATCCACAACTCTGCCACTTCAACAAACGATGGACCTTCCCACGTTTGATGGTAGCAACGCGGTTGCATGGCTAGCTAGTGCGGATCAGTATTTTCTATTCCACAAGACGCCAATGGAGAAACGGGTCGAGCTTGCCTTGACTGCACTCTCCGGCCCCGCAATGTCTTGGATCCAGTTACTCCAACGTCGCAGCCCTGACCTCACGTGGGATCAGCTTTCCCACGAGCTTCTCATTCGTTTTGGGTCCTTAGACGGGTACAAGGCGCTGCCTACCCCGTCCCAAGAAGGGTCTCTCGTCGACTATATTGATGAATTCGAAGGGCACCTCGCTCAATTTCCGGAGCTCACTGAGAAGCAATATCTTGGATTATTTGTAGAGGGACTGAAGCCCCACATTCGTATGCAGATTCGTGATCCCACCATCACCACCTACACAGCTGCACTTCAAATGGCCAAGCATATTGATTTTGTCTTCAAGCGTATGTAGGATTATGGTGGTTTTCGACAACATGGTGCAAATTAGGACTAGTTATCTTTTCTCATTATTTTTAGTTGTGATCTTTTTATTGTTCATTTGTTTCAAGTCTTACTATTAGTTGACAAGGGTCTCGTTTGATGGGATTTATAAAGGAGTTATCTAACCCAAAATGATTTAAAATGTGTGTATTATCATAGTTTACCTTATCTATCTTCACTACTCTTTCTTCTCATAGCACAACACGTGGTGTGATTTAATTTCATGAGCATATGATATGGGTAGTACTTGTGCTTGCTAGTGTTCTCTCCGTCCACCATTTATAATGTCATTTTAACTCGACATAAGTTTTTAAAAAATTGTTTTGACCCTATGTGAATGAGATGTTGTTCGGGTCAAGAGATTAACTCGTCCCAGTTTGTATGTCATTCTTCTAATGTATATTGTTAGCAGATCCGATTATTGCAATTTTTAGATTAATTCTGGTAGTTAATTCTGCTGCATGCATATTGATGTTGTTGTTATTCACTGTGTTAACTCAAAACATATTGATATTTTTATTTTGAGTTAGTAGTTCATTAACAATAACATGTCATTAGCAGAATGGAAGAGAGTAGAAATTAAATATATTAATAATCAAATTTCAGTATATCCCCGCGTCTCGAAAAATAGCTCTTGTGCTGTTGTGCAGTAGAATTTGTAGTAAAAGATATATAAACCCTTTGTGTGTACTTGAATGAAATTATAGGATAAAGAAAAACGTTTTTACACATTGAGTTGTTTATGTCCTTTGAAAAGTTGATATGGATATCAGTGCATGCGTCACCTAGCACATGTTTTATGCACTAAAAATTATGGGAAAATATGAAGATCAAATAATTTTGAATACAACTTACGTATATATTATGGAACATAGCTTGTATGGATAATATATATAAATGTAATTTCTACTATCATATCGATATTCCAATTGTCATGTTTTTTATGACAAATTATTCCAACAAAATGAAAGGATGTATAATTCGTGAAATTAGCATTTTCAAACCAAATAAGAGAGTACATGATGATAATGACTCCAACATAGTAGTACTAGTAATATATAAAACATATATATATAAAATTAACATCTAATATCACGTAATTTTCAAAAAATTGAATTTTTCTCACAAACTATAAAATTGACAAATAATATCACGAACTTTACCCTGAGTTTATTATTTTGCACAAATGAAATAATTCCAGCAAAATAATATCATTTTTTTCGTAATTTTTCGACAACAACCTGAGAGTTTCAAGATTTTTAATCTTTGAGAATAGTTTTTCTTGAAGCACACTCTCTAAATTTATTCTTCAATCTATTAATATAGCCAAAAAAATTTGATTGGTGGAAAATAATAAACTCGCGGTAAAATTCGTTATATTATTTGTCAATTTGAAAACCAAAGTTTTTAAAAGTTACGTCATATATTAGCTGTCAATATAAAAAATAAAAATAAAAAAAGAACGCAAACGTGTTGCACGATCACGATCAAGCTCACAAGTCACAACGCAGAAGCTCAAACAACGTTCATTTTTTGTACTATGAAAGTAAAGCGTCGATAAGAAGGAAGTATTTATTTTCTCTATTTATTCTCATTTTTACTCAGAGTTTCAGTATCGTCGAAGGAGTAAAATCATAGTACAAATTACGTTCCGCGGCGCGCTCGACTGTTCTCAGGTATTTTTTCAAACTGAATCCCGATTGATGCTGCTGCAACATACGTTACTTTTAAGACCTAATCGTTGCACCGATTTTCCTTTTGTTTTATCGACGCATATATATCATATGTTGTGTTGTGTCGACTTTAAATGGATGCAATTGCAAACCGCTAGTAGAAATGTGTATTTGTGGATTCACTCCATCAAATTTGACCTAGTTTGTGTCTTCGTTAGGGCATTAGCTATCATTTAAATTTGAGTTCGTTGCAATTTGCAAAGTATGAGTACTGATTAGTAGTATATGAATTTAGTTTTCTGATACGGCTGTATGTGCATGAGAATGATGATATGTATATTAATTGCAGTAGTAATTATTCGTTGGGTATTGGATTTTTGCAAATTTTCGATTAATGAATGGTAAGGGCTGATGGAATCATGCATACATATTGTTGAATTAATGGTGGTAACTTGAAATCTTGAAATGCTAATGATACAGGTAAATACCTGTCAACATACAAAGGGACTTAGCTGCAAACATGAGTGTGGTAGGTTTTGATGTTGGCAATGAAAGTGGTGTTGTTGCTGTTGTAAGGCAAAGAGAGATCGAAGTTGTGCTCAACGATGAGTCCAAGTGCGAAACTCCTGCTATCGTATGTTTTGGCGAGAAGCAGCGATTCATTGGAACAGCAGGGGCTGCATCAAGTATGATGAATCCGAAAAATACGGTATCACAGATAAAACGTTTTATTGGACGTAAATTTTCAGATCCTGAGTTGCAGAAGGATATCAAATCATTGCCATTTTCAGTCACTGAAGGACCTGATGGATATCCCTTGATTCATGCTCAGTATTTGGGAGAAGATAGGACCTTCACACCTACTCAGATTTTAGGAATGGTTCTTTCTGATTTGAAGATCATTACAGAAAAGAACTTAAATTCTGCTGTTGTGGACTGCTGCATCGGGATACCTGTTTACTTCACCGACCTGCAGAGAAGAGCTGTTATAGATGCTGCTACTATTGCTGGTTTGCACCCTCTTCGTCTCTATCATGAGACAACAGCTACCGCATTAGCTTATGGTATTTACAAGACCGATTTACCTGAAAATGAACCAATGATTGTTGCATTTGTCGATGTTGGTCATGCAAGTATGCAAGTATGCATTGCTGCCTTCAAGAAAGGTCAGCTGAAGATATTGGCTCATTCTTATGATCAGTGTTTGGGTGGAAGGGATTTTGATGAGGTTCTTTTCCATCATTTTGCTGCGAAGTTCAAGGAGGAGTACAGGATTGATGTTTATCAAAATGCAAGGGCTTGCTTGAGATTGCGTGCTGCTTGTGAGAAGTTGAAAAAGATGCTTAGCGCAAATCCTGAGGCACCTCTGAACATCGAGTGCTTGATGGATGAGAAGGATGCCAGAGGTTTTATTAAGAGAGATGAGTTTGAGCAGATTAGTATTCCAATTTTGGAACGTGTGAGAAAGCCTTTGCAGAAGGCTCTTGCTGATGCTGGACTGTCTACTCAAGATATACATTCTGTTGAAGTTGTTGGTTCAGGCTCTCGAGTTCCAGCGATAATCAAAATATTGACGGAGTTTTTTGGAAAGGAGCCTAGACGAACAATGAATGCTAGTGAATGTGTGGCGAAGGGCAGTGCTATACAATGTGCTATTCTCAGCCCCATGTTCAAAGTTAGAGATTTTCAGGTAAATATATCTCTAGCAATCTGTTTATTACTATAATGAGATATTGAGATGCTATCTTTGTAGTTTGGCTGCCATTGATTAGTTTTCAGAGCTTTATTTTATCTGCTGATCATAGTAGATATAGTTTTCAATGCAACATTGTTGTATATGCAATTATGCGTTGGGTGATCCTGCAACTTTATTTCATCTACTTTGATTATGTTGTCCGTCAAGAATATCTTCTTTATCATCTTTCACATGGTCATCATTGTACTTGGCAACAATTTTGCAATATGGTTTTGTAGTGTCCACACATTTATTATATGCATTTCAAAAGTTAAGAGTGCATATTAGCTTTGTAGAGTGGGTGATCCTTGGAGTCGGGCTGACAATTTTTGACACGACACGAACCGGCACGAAATTAATGGGTTTGGGTCAGAGCTTATCGTGTTCGTGTCCTTATCGGGTCGACCCATTAAGGACACGAAAATTTCGTGTCGTGTTCGTGTCGGGTTCGTGTTATCCGTTAACAATGTGTGTTCGTGTCGTGTTCGTGTTATCCGTTAACCCATAATATTTTAATATTATTATTCTTATTAACACATAATATTTTTAATATTATTATTCTTATTATTTTCATTTTTCAATACTTATTTTCGTGTCATTAATGGGTTCGTGTCGTTTCGTTTCGTGGTGACCCGATACGGTTCGTGTCGTTAATGGGTTCGTGTCGTGTTCGTGCCGTGTTCGTGTCTGAGGGTAAGTGGTCGTGTTCGTGTTCGTGTTTGAGGTTTTCTTAACGGGTCGTGTTCGTGTCGTTATCGTTACACGATAACGACCCAACACGCACGATTTGCCACCCCTACTTGGAGAATTGTCACATTCTAAAACTAACTTATTTATGCTCTTCCCTTGTTTAGGTTCATGAGAGTTTTCCATTTTCCATTGCTTTGTCATGGAAAGGATATGGAGCAGCTGATAATCAGCAGAGTACTGTTGTATTCCCCAAGGGTAATTGCATACCAAGTATGAAGGCGTTGACTTACTACAGATCTGGGACCTTTACTGTTGATGTACAATATGCCGATGCTTGTGAATTACAGACACCTCCAAAGATTAGCACTTACACGGTAGCTTGTTTTTCTTTCTTTCCATTCATTATTAGATGTATTTCCCTCGCTTAATATGTTGCTTATCCTCTTAATGGGCTCTGCAGATTGGACCTTTCCAGTCCACAAAAGGTGAAAGGGAAAAGTTGAAGGTCAAAGTGCAACTGAATCATCATGGCATTGTCTCGGTTGAGTCTGCAGTGGTAAGATTTCAGTGTGAAGCTCACTAGATCGTTCCATATCTATTGATATCACAGGCTTATAAATTTTGTAGATTTTGTTCTGTAAACCAGACTACTGTGCTTTCTTTTACATGCATTTATATTATATTATGAACAGTTTCATTGGTCTACTGAGATAATTAATCTTAAGGTTATCCCTGCTATTCTAGTTCCTGTGGGAAGCGAAAATTTCTTTCTTTACCCTTGAAGTTTTAATTGGCATACTTTGCTGCAGCTCTTAGAAGAGGAAGAGGTGGAAGTTCCAGTTGTGAAAGAGGCAGCTAAAGAGGAGACCAAGATGGAAACAGATGATGCTCATCCCAGCAGCACTGAAACTGATGTCAATATGCAAGATGCTAAGACCGATGGTCCTGGAGCTGAAAATGGTGTCTCGGAATCAGGAGATAAGACATCTCAGATGGAATCCAATAAGGTTAGCTTCTGATGACAATTTTCCTGGTGATGATGAATTGATGATTGAGCATATTTTTCACAAACCATTAAAGATATTGAGGTTTTTCAATAATTAGAAATTTACATTACTTTGGAAACCATGTCTCAATAAACAAACTTTAAAGATATATATCCAAGTATGGTTGTTTGGAGTTAATTAGTTCATTGTTGATATGTTGATAGGCTGACAGATTCCATTGAGACATCTATGGAAAATCTTTAATTTCTGATTTGCATTCATCTATAACTGTTACTGCTAGCTAGGCACCTTGTAAATGGTTAACATTGGTATCTATCTCTTTATTTATACACAGATGGTTTTAAAGCAATACCCTAACCTGAGGTTTACCCTTGGTTCTATTTTCATTAGGTTGAGGCACCAAAGAAGAAGGTTAAGAAAACTAATGTCCCTGTATCAGAAATTATATATGGAGGTCTCGCTGCTTCTGATGTGCAAAAAGCTGTGGAGAAGGAGTTTGAGATGGCATTGCAGGATCGTGTTATGGAAGAAACTAAAGATAAAAAGAATGTTGTAGAGGCTTACGTTTATGACATGCGGAATAAGGTGTGCATAAATACTGGCCTTTTGCTGACAACCACAACCTATTGATACTAACCATTCTTTCTGACTGCAGCTTCATGACAAATATCATGTTCATCCCAGTAGCATTGAAACTGATGTAAACAAGCAAGATGCTAAGACGGATGGCCCTGGGGATGAAAATGGTGTCCCCGAATCAGGAGATATGACATCTCAGATGGAAATGTTTAAGGTTAGCTTTAAATGGCAATTGTAGTTGTGATGATGAGAGGATCGTACTTGCTGATTTTGGTGCAGATTCGTGGAAGTTATTATTAGCTGTGATTTGTTTAAAGAGTCTTGTTATGTCTTAGAAATAGGTTTATATGATGGAGCTTGAGTAGGACTTGAGTCATTATGTAATCTTTGGTTATGTTTTTATTGGTTGTTAATCTGTTCTTTATATTCTGACCGTGTGATATTCCTTCTATTTGATGCGGTGAACACAGAGCGTGGAAGCTATGCTCGAAGGATTAGCAATGGCTATAGGGGATCAGTCCGCTCGCACTTCAGCGATTGAGGCAAAGTTGGACCTAATCATGCAACAAATTGCTGTTTTGGGAAGCCGCACGGCAGCTGAGGAATCCACAACTCTGCCACTTCAACAAACGATGGGCCTTCCCACGTTTGATGGTAGCGACCCGGTCACATGGCTAGCTAGCGCGGATCAGTATTTTCTATTCCACAAGACACCAATGGAGAAACGGGTCGAGCTTGCCTTGACCGCACTCTCTGGCCCCGCGATGTCTTGGATCCAGTTACTCCTCCGGCGCAACCCTGACCTCAAATGGGATCAGTTTACCCTCGAGCTTCTCATTCGTTTTGGGTCTGACCCGACCTTAGACGGGTACGAGGCGCTGCCTACCCCGTCCCAAGAAGGGTCTCTCGACGACTATATTGCTGAATTCGAAGGACGCCTCGCTCAATTTCCGGAGCTCACCGAGAAGCAATATCTTGGATTATTTGTAGAGGGACTGAAGCCCCACATCCGTATGCAGATTCGTGATCCCACCATCACCACCTACACAGCTGCACTTCAAATGGCCAAGCATATTGATTTTGTCTTCAAGCGTATGTGAGATTATGGTGGTTTTCATGATTAACAAGATTATGGAGATTTTCATGAATGGTTCTTGTTCGTCTTGAGGACAATGCTGTTTTAACAACATGGCAATTGATAGGTTAGTCCCTGATAATATGGTGCAAATTAGGACTAGTTGTCTTTACTTATCATGTCTAGTTGTGGTCTTTTTAGCTGTTCATTAGTTTAAAGTCTTACTATTAGTTGAATCTTAACGGTCTCGTTTGCTAGGTTTTGTATTGGAGTTATCTAACGCAAAATGATCTAAAGTGCGTGTTTTTATCATAGTTTACCTTATATATATTCGCTAGCAAATTGCCTCTAAAAATGAATACTCCGTATATAGTAGAGTTTTAATAGGAGTGGAGTTCTACCTTTTCTTCTGCTCATGGATAGTTGAAAACTGAATCATTTACCTTTTTTTCTCATAGCACAAAACGTGGTGGGATTTAATTTCGTATGAACATATGATACTTCATTTGGGTAGTATGGTAAGCTCTTCATCTACCATTTATAGTCTCATTTTAAATTTGGCATGAGTTTTAAAAATTATTTTGACTCTGTGTGCATGAGATGTTGATCAGGCAAAAGAGAGTAACTCGTCCCAGCTTGTATGTCATTCTTCTAATGTATAGTGGCATAACCGATTATTGCAATTTTTAGAATAATGATTACATATATATTATAATTATTTTTTTTATTGTTACTCCGTCGTCCCTCAAGATTAATAATTACGTATATATTGGAGTAATTATATTGCAAGGTGTCATAGTTTTACGTTTTATGTTTTGGGCTTTATTAATTTTAGGCAATATGTCGATTCTGTCCATTATTTTGTCATTTATCCAAAAACATTCCACAGTTTAAGTAAATAGTAGTAGTAGACTAGTAGTGTAGTTGTATGTATTGTTTCAATATTAGGAAGAAAACGTCATGCAAAAATTATCGGCGCTTGAAAAATAGGTTTGACCGCCAAAACTACACGGCGATTACCTGAAGTATATGTTGATTATAAAAAATTTACACATCAATCACTCATTCAATGTGTAATTTCGGCTACCACGTCGATATTTCAATAAACAAAGTATTTTCGCAGGATAATTTATTCCAAAAATTGATACGTAGTTACTAAATTGTTAACTACCCAATCGGTGAAACATTTTTGGATAAATGCCTCAAACGATGAGTCAAAAAAAAATCGACCATTTACTCCTAATTTTATTATTTTTTGTGAGCATTGATTAAACTTACTAATCCAACCAGGTGAAATGAACAATTTAAAGCCAAATTATCAAATTTCAAATAAAAAATTGCAATAAAATTAAACACGAATATAGTCACTCCACTCCCTCCACTAATACACAAACGTGTACCACGATCACGTCAAAACAAAGCGTCGCGAAGAAGCTACATTTACTTGACACTTCACAGTATCGTCGAGAGGGAAAAATCCCACAAATTACGTTCCGCAGCGCGCTCTGCTCTCAGGTATTTTTTTCAAACTGAATCCCGATTGATGGTGCTGCAACTTACGCTATTTTTCTGACCTAATCGATTTTCATATTGACGCATATGTTGTATCGTGTGGACTTTAAATGAGGTGCAATCCGGTAGTAGAAAATGTGCATTTGTTGATTCACTTCATCAAATTTGCCGAAGTTTGTTGATTCTCTCATTTACCTTGATTTCGTTGCAAAGTATGAGTGCTGATTAGAATATAAATTTAATTTTCTGATACGGCAACATGTGCATGAGAGAGTAAGAGCATTTACAACAGCGGCTGTGCAATGTCCGCCTTCACGTTTCTTAGCCAATATGAGCGCAGTGCAATTTGCTATCCTTGTTATTCTTTTCGCAGCCTTCTATTTTTAGTTCCAAATCAAATAATGTTACTATTTGAAAAGGTTGAAATTCAATTTGTTTTTTTTTTTTATGTTAAACTTGGTTGAATGATCATATTTATAATCACTCTCACCCACATTTTCGATGTGGGGAGGAAGTTAACATAAAATTTGTAGGAGTAAAATGTGAATGACTAAAATTTCGGCGTAGGATGGCCAACATATCCGAACCGAAATTTGTAACTTAGTGGTAAAATATGTAGGAGTAAAAAAATTTTTTAGTAGTTTTCACCTTGGTTCGAAATTCAGTTCCTCTACCATTATTATTTTGCCTTTCATTTTCATTTTTGCCTATTTTTTTTAATCTTTTTCATATTTTATTAGCATATTGGGATTAAGTTTTTGATGAAGTTTAACAAATTTTAAATTTTATAATGTTTATTGAACTAAGAGATTTAATGATGTTTATTGAGTTAAAAGTTTTAAGGGAAAGTTGTTTTGAGCACATTAATAGTGTTAAGGGAATTTAGAGGGCTCGATCTATGTTGTGTACGTGTGTATGTTTTACCTCATCTCGACTTGTTTGTTATTCTTCTAATGTATAATCGGATTATTTCATTTCGTTTATATTATTATTATCTTTTGTAAAGCATTGGGTATCAGATTTTTGTAAATCTTCAATTAATGACGGGAGGTGTTCATGTATCATGCTAGTTAAATTTGGTACATATCCATTATTACTATTTTTTATGGTGGTCACTAAACTTTCAAAATTTTAATGATCCAGGTAAATACGTGTCACATTGCAAAGCGACTTTGCTGTACCTTCAAGCACTATAGTAAACATGAGTGTGGTAGGTTTTGATGTTGGGAACGAAAGTTGTGTCGTTGCTGTTGCTAGGAAAATAGGTATCAATGCTGTGCTCAACGATGAGCCAAAGCGCAAAACTCCTGCTGTTGTATGTTTTGGCAAGAAGCAGCGATTCCTTGGAACAGCTAGTATGATGAATCCAATATACACAATATCACAGATCAAACGTCTTATTGGACGCAAATTTTCGGATGTTGTTTTGCAGAAGGATATCAAATCATTGCCATTTTTAGTCACTGAAGGGCCTGATGGATACCCCTTGATTCATGCTCAATATTTGGGGAAGAATAGGACCTTCACACCTACTCAGCTTTTAGGAATGGTACTTTCTGATTTGAAGATCATTGCAGAAAAGAACTTAAATGCTGCTGTTTTTGACTGCTGCATCGCGATACCTGTTTACTTCACTGATCTGCAGAGAAGAGCTGTTATAGATGCTGCAACCATTGCTGGTTTGAACCCTCTTCATCTCATTCATGAGACAACAGCTACTGCCTTAGCTTATGGTATTTACAAGACTGACTTGCCTGTAAATGAACCAATGAATGTTGCATTTGTTGATGTTGGTCATGCCAGTATGCAAGTATGCATTGCTGCTTTCAAGAAAGGTCAGCTGAAGATATTGGCTCATTCTTATGATCAGTGTTTGGGTGGAAGGGATTTTGATGAAGTGCTTATCCAACATTTTGCTGCAAAATTCAAGGATGAATACAAGATTGATTTTTATCAAAATGCAAGTGCTTGCCTAAGACTGCGTGCTGCTTGTGAGAAGTTGAAGAAGGTCCTTAGTGTAAATGCCGAGGGGTCGTTGAACATCCAGTGTTTTATGGACGAGGACGAAAAGGATGTTATAGGTTTTATGAAGAGAGATAATTTTGAGCAGATTAGTAGTCCAATTTTGGAACGTGTGAGAAAGCCTTTGGAGACGGCTCTTGCTTGTGCCCGACTGACTACCCAGGATATACATTCTGTCGAAGTTGTTGGTTTAGGCTCTCGAGTTCCCATGATCACAAAAATATTGACAGAGTTTTTTGGAAAGGAGCCTAGACGAACAATGGATGCTAGTAAATGTGTGGCGGAAGGCAGTGCTCTGCAATGTGCTATTCTCAGCCCCACACTAAAAGTCCAAAATTTTCAGGTAAATGGTACTCCAGGAATCTAATGCAACATTGATGTATATGCCATTGGGTGATCCACAGCTTTATTCCATCTACTTTGGTTATGTTGATTAGACAATAATATTTTCTTAGTTTCTTTCATGTGGTATCATTGTACTTGCTGTCATCAACAACTTGTTAAAACGATTTTGGTAATATGGTTTTGTAGGTTCACACATTTATCTTATGCGTTTCATTTTCAAACGGCTGAGTTCACACTGCTTTGTAGAGTTGTGTGATATATTATCAGTTATCACATGGTAATTGGATTGACGTATGTATACTCTTCCCTCGTTTAGGTTACCGAGAGTTTTCCATTTCTCATTGTTTTGGTATGGAAATTATCTCCCCCTGATGATACACCAACTGGAGCAGCTGATAGGTGGCAGAGCTCTGTCTTTTTCCCCCCTGGTAACCCCATGCCATGCCTTAGGGAGTTAACTTTCTATAGATCTGGCACCTTCACGATAGATGTACTGCATTTGGATGGCAGTGAACCTTCGAATATTAGTACTTACACGGTAGCTTTTTGTGCATTCTTTCCATTCACTATTACATGTGTTTCCCTTACTTAACATATGGCATATCCTCTTACTGGCCTCTGCAGATTGAACCTTTCCTGTCCACAAAAGGTGAAAAGGTAAAGTTGAAGGTCAAAGTGCATCTGAATCTTCATGGCGTTGTCTCGATCGAGGCTACAATGGTGAGCTTTTGTTGTGAAGCTCACTTGATCCTTATGTATCTAATGATCTCACAAGCTCATAAATTTCTTAGATTTTGTGCTGTGTACCATACTATTGTGCTTTCTTTTACTTGCATTTATATTCTTATGCTCATTGCCGATCCATCATTGAGTACTGAGAATGGCATGTTTATTGCGCCAATAAAGATAAATATTCTGGTAGGAACTGGAGTAAATTTAAGTGAGTTTATTTTGGGATATGAACAGTTCATTGGTCTACTGCGATAGTTAATCTTAAGGTTATTCCTGCTATTTAGTTCCTGTTGGGAAGAGTCTGAAATTTTAATTTGCCTACCTTGCTGCAGCTCGTAGAAGAGGAAGAGGTGGAAGTTCCAGTTGTGAAAGAGGAAAGAGATGATACTCCCAGCAGCCCTGAAACTGAAACTGAAACTGAAACTGAAACTGAAACTGATTTCAATATGCAAGATGCTAACGCGGACGGCCCTGGAGCTGAAAATGGTGTCCTGGAATCAGGAGATAAGACATCTCACATGGAAATGGATAAGGTTAGCTTTAAATACAAAATTTTCTAGTGATGATGATGGGTTCAACCTTGCTGATTTTGGTGCAGATTAGAAGTAGTTGTTTTTTGTTATAGTAGTACTCCTATTTATTAGTTGTTGATTTGTTTAAAGAGTCTTGCTATTGGTGGAGTCTTAGAAATGGGTTTATTTGGTAGAGCTTGAGTAGGAGTTGAGTCATTATGTACTCTTCTTTGGTTATGATTTTATTGGTTGCTGACCTATTCTTCATATTCTGTCCATCTGATATTCCTTCTGCTTGGTGCGGTGAACGTGGATCGAGCACAGAGCATGGAAGCTAGGCTCGAAGGATTAGAAAAGGCTATGGAGGATCATGCTGCTCACACTTCAGCTAGGCTCGAAGGATTAGCGAAGGAGGAACAGGCTGCTTGCACTTCAGCTAGGCTCGAAGGATTAGCGATGGCAATTGAGGATCAGGCCGCTCGCACCTCAGCTATGCTTGAAAGATTAGCGATGGCGATGGAGGATCGGGCCGCTCGCGCTTCAGCGATCGAGGCAAAGTTCGACAATCTGGCAGCCACTCAAAAATTCCAGTTTGACCTAATCATGCAACATTTTACTGCCTTGGGCAGCCACATAGGTCTCGAGGAGTCAACATCCTGTGCAGCAGCTGAGGAATCCACAACTCTGCCACACCAACAAACGATGGACCTTCCTACGTTTGATGGCAGCGACGTGCTCGCATGGCTAGCTAGTGCAGATCAGTATTTTCTAGTCCAGAAGACGCCAATGGAGAAGCGGGTCGAGCTTGCCTCGACCGTACTCTCCGGCCCCGCGATGTCTTGGATCCAGTTCCTCCAATGCCGCAGCCCTGACCTCACGTGGGATCAGTTTTCTGACGAGCTTCTCATTCGTTTTGGGTCTGATCCGACCTTAGACGAGTACGAGGCGCTGCCTATCCCGTCCCAAGAAGGGTCTCTCGACGACTATATTGCGGAATTCGAAGTATGCCTCGCTCAACTTCCGGAGCTCACTGAGAAGCAATATCTTGGATTATTTCTAAGGGGGCTGAAGCCCAACATCCGTATGCAGATACAAGATCCCACCATCACCACCTATGCAGATGCTTTCCAAATGGCGAAGCATATTGAGGAGTTCAATCGACGTAGGCCAGCTTGCCTCTAAAAATGAATATATAGTAGAGTTTGAATAGGAGTGGAGTTCTACTATTTCTTGTGCTCATGGATAGTTTAAAACTGAACCTTTTTACTTGTTTTTTTTTTTTGGAAACATGGTGTGATTTAATTTCATATGAGCGTATGATACTTTATATGGGTAGTATGTGTGCTAACTACTGAATGTATTCTCTTTATCTATCATTAATAGTCTCATTTTAATTCGCCACTGAGTTTTATAAAAATTGTTTTGACACTATGTGCATGAGATGTCAGGCCAAGAGAGTGACTCGCCCCAGCTTGTATGTCATTCTTCTAATGTATACTGCTGGCGGATCTGATTATTATAATTTTTAGTTTAATGATTACATGGAAGTGTTATATTGCTGATTATTGTAATTTTTAGTTTAATGATGACATGAGAGTGTTATATTGCTAACTCAATACTTAATTGTTAACTACAACTAAATAATAGCCATTAGATATTCAAATTAAGGGCCTAGAATAGATCATCAATCCCGAAATGTCAATACTCAATACGATCAACAAAAAATGTCAATAAGTGTATCAAGGTCAATTTACAACAAATTAGTTGTAACTAGCTTTTGAAAAATATCTCATAACTTTAAAATATATATAACTTTCTCAATTTAAATTATTTTTTTGCACAACATTTATAAAATTAAAGATAATTTTATAAGGATTCTAACGAGCACTTGCATATGTTCCGACGTCAAAATTTGAAAAAAAATTCAAAAATTTAAAATTTTTTCATACAGCAGAAATGTCAACATAGTATATAAAATATGTCAATATAATACATGTAGAATGTCAATATAAGCAATGTGTTAACATTTTCAAAGCATTGTGTTGACAATCTCAAAGCATTGTGTTGATATTTTGAAACACTATATTGACATTTTCATCCAAAACCCTAATTTGATAGTTTTTTTTTATCTTTTTCAATTTAATTAATAAAAATAAAAATTACACCTGAAAATTGTAGACCACAAGTTTTTTAAAATCTTGTGGTCTTAAATTAGTTGTAGTTAGCAATTAAATGATGAGTTAGTGATTGATCACTTTGTAATAATTATATATATATTGGAATTATTTTTTGTTGTTATTAGATGGGTGTTCGGTATTTGGAAAAAAATCGATTAGTGAATGGAAAGGGTCCATGGAATCATGGTAGTTAAGGCTTTGCATGTTATTGATGGTGCTAACTGGTAATTCAAATCTTAAAATACCAATTTTCCCGCCGTTTTTTTGGAGCGAGTAGATTGGTTTGGGCTGTGCTTCTGGGCCTACATTGTTTGGGCTGACAGCAGCCAGCCGGCCCATTTCAACAGACGTGTGGCTGTCAAATTTTGTTCTAGCTATTACGGTGTGATTCGACTAATTGATTTTATTTTACTAACATTCAATGGGCTCAAATTTTACAGTATTACATTTTATTTTGTTGAAATAGAAAAACAAAAATGTAATTAGTAGCTTTTAATTAATTAATTTAATATTTATCCAGCCTATATACAAGGTACTCCATATTATTGTAAGTTTCTAGTCAACTTTTATCAAAATGTAGTCATTAATGAATATCCCCTTTCTCTTCTTTAGTCAACGTTTCTTCTTCACAATTTCTTCTTCCTCCTCTAATGGAGATTTCTCCATTCCAATTCCAACATATTTCATGTATATTTATTTTGTTGTCCTTGATTAACTTTTATTTTGAATTAGTTCATTAACAATAACCTGCCCTTAGTAGAATGGAAAAGTAAATACCACGTCTCGGAAAATAGCGCATGTCTTGGTGCAGTATAAGTTTTAGTAAAAGTTAGTGTTTGGTTTGTGTGAATTTAAATGAAACTATAGGATAAAGAAAAACGACTTAATAATGTTTTTTTCGTCCATCTGTCAAAATGTCTTTTGAATATAGTGGATATGGATATTATAAATTATTATGGGTCACCAAACACATGTTTCATGCATTAAAAGATACTGTATAGGATAAGATGAAGTTCGAATAGTTATGAATAGGCAAACACAACTCTAAGTCCTTGTACTTTAATTGTTTATTTCAGTAGATCCTTATATAATTTTTTTGTTTTAGCAAGTCTTTGTATTTTTATATTTGATATATTCTAATCCTTATTTAACCATTAACTTTTCCGTTATAAAATAACACATTATATATTAATTATTTAAATATATTCCACCTAATATCCTAGTTGGAAATTATGAACCTAACATAAATAAAAGATACTGTATTAGGTGGAATATATTTAAATAATTAATATATAATGTGTTATTTTATAACGGAAAAGTTAATGGTTAAATAAGGATTATAATATATCAAATATAAAAGTACAAGGACTTACTAAAACAAAAAAAATTGTATAAGGACCTACTGAAATAAATAATTAAAGTACAAGGACTTAGAGATGTGTTTTGCCTTATGAATACAACTTACGCTATATAAATGTTTATGGGGCATAACTTGTGTGGATATTACATATAAATATAATTTCAAGGATACATTATATATTATATTGCTGACTTTTTAAGTCGCTAACTCATCACACAATGTATTATAAATATTAATACAGTGACATTAAAATGTTAACACAATATATTGAAATGTCAAAAAAATTATATGTTGATATTTTGATATTATTGTATTAACATTTTTAATACTCAACCTAGATGAGTTAGTAGAGCTAGTAACTTATATGTTGAGTTAGTAGAGCTAGTAACTTAAAAAGTTTGTAACTGATTACGCACCTTTAATTTCGACTATCGTATTGATATTCCAATCGTCATATTTTTTTTTAAGAAAAATTTGTTCCAACAAAAAAAATTAACGATATAATACATACTCCAACATAGATTACTAAACTAGTCCATTAGAAAATAAACAATATTTTAAACGAAAAAGTGATTGGATGTATTGTTGGTGAATGAAAAAAAATCCTAAAATAGAATTGAATTAGTCTATAGACATTTTAAAATGACAAATAGTATGGTCAATTTTTAAGTGAAAATATGAAGTTAAAAAATAATCGAACAGTCAAACGTGTGGCACGAATACGATTACGCTTACGACGCAGAAGCCCAAACGACGTTCGTTTTATAGAAGTGTGTATTTTTCATTCTCATTCTCACTCTCACTCACAGTATCGACGAAAGAGTAAAATTCCACAAATTAGTTCGGCGGCGCGCTCGACTGCTCTCAGGTAGTATACTACTGTTATCTCTTACTGAATATCCATTGATGGTGCCGCAGCTTACGTTGTTTTCCAGACCTAATCGCTGCACCGATTGATTCTCCTATTGTTTGATTGACGCATATGTTGTGCTGTGTGGACTTTAAATGAATGCAATTCGGTGGTAGAAATGTGCATTTGTTGATTCACTCCATCAAATTTTGACCAAGTTTGTGTATTCGCTAGGACATTATCTTTCATTTACTTTGAGTTCGTTGCAAAGTATGAGCATATGGATTTAGTTTTCTGATACCGCAATATGTGCATGAGATGTTGATCGGCCCAAAGAGTGGAAGAGAATTTAGTTTGATATTTCGGCGTAGGATGGCAGGCCAACATTACGAAACAAAATTTTGTGGCTTGCTCTTCACGTTCGATCGATTCATCCAACATTATTATTTTGCCTTTTATTTTCAATTTTCCCGATATATTGGTTTAATAAATTTTTTTGCACTTCTTCTTTATTAGCATATTGAATTTATGTTTTGAATGAAGTTTAACTAATACGGAGTATTAAATTTTATGATAGTTTATTTAGTTAAAAGTTTTAAGAAAAGTTGTTGTGAATTACGAGGGCTTGATCTCTGTTGTAAATGCCTTCACTCGTCTTGGCTTTTTTGTTATTCTTCTAATGTATACTGTTCACAGATCGGATTCTTGCACTTCATGTATATTATTACTATTTATCAGATTTTTGCAAATCTTCAAATTAATGAAGGGAGGTGTTCATGGAATCATGCTAGTTATACATATCCATTATTGTTTTTTAGGTGGTCATAAGAAATTTCAAAATTTTAATGATCCAGGATTCCAGGTAAATACGTGTCACGTTGCAGAGCGACTTTGCTGCACTACAGTAAACATGAGTGTGGTAGGTTTTGGTGTTGGGAACGAAAGTGGTGTTGTTGCTGTTGCAAGACAAATAGGTATCAATGGTGTGCTCAACGATGAGCCCAAGCTTGAAACTCCTGCTGTGGTATGTTTTGGCAAGAAGCAGCGATTCCTTGGAACAGCAGGGGCTGCATCAAGTACGATGAATCCAAAATATACAATATCACAAATCAAACGTTTCATTGGACGCAAATATTCTGATGCAGGGTTGCTGAAGGATTTAAAATCATTGCCATTTCCAGTTACTGAAGGGCCTGATGGACATCCCTTGATTCATGCTCAGTATTTGGGAGAAAATAGGACCTTCACACCTACTCAGCTTTTAGGAATGGTTCTTTCTGATTTGAAGATCATTGCAGAAAAGACCTTAAATTCTGCCGTTGTAGACTGCTGTATCGGGATACCTGTTTACTTCACCGAACTGCAGAGAAGAGCTGTTATAGATGCTGCGACCCTTGCTGGTTTGAACCCTCTTCATCTCATTCATGAGACAAAAGCTACCGCCCTAGCTTATGGTATTAACAAGACCGATTTACCTGAAAACGAACCAATGAATGTTGCATTTGTCGATGTTGGTCATGCCAGTATGCAAGTATGCATTTCTGCCCTCAAGAAAGGTCAGTTGAAGATATTGGCTCATTCTTATGATCAGTGTTTGGGTGGAAGGGATTTTGATGAAGTGCTTTTCCAACATTTTGCTGCAAAATTCAAGGATGAATATGATATTGATGTTTATCGAAATGCAAGAGCTTGTCTAAGATTGCGTGCTGCTTGTGAGAAGTTGAAGAAGGTCCTTAGTGAAAATGCTGAGGCATCCTTGAACATCGAGTGTTTAATGGACGAGAAGGATGTTTTAGGTTTTATTAAGAGAGATGAATTTGAGCAAATTAGTATTCCAATTTTGGAACGTGTGAGAAAGCCATTGGAGAAGGCTCTTGCTGGTGCTGGACTGACTACCCAGGATATACATTCTATTGAAGTGTTGGTTCAGGCTCTCGAGTTCCAGCGATAATCAAAATATTGACCGAGTTTTTTGGAAAGGAGCCTAGACAAACTATGAATGCTAGTCAATGTGTGGCGGAAGGCAGTGCTCTGCAATGTGCTATTCTCAGCCCAACATTTCAAGTTCAAGAGTTTCAGGTAAGTGTTACTCCAGGAATCTGTTCACTAGTATGACCACAGTTTTCAGTTTTGAGTGCTTTATTATATCTGCAGGTAATAATAGATATATAATTTTTATTATAATGCAACATTGATGTATATGCAATTGTGTGATCCACAACCTTATTTCATCTACTTTGGTTATGTTGATTTCTCAAGAATATTTCCTTAGTCCTGTTTTGTGTAGCTGTAATTGTACTTGTTATCACCAACTTGTTTAAACAATTTTTTAATACCGCGGTTTTGTAGTGTCTACGCATTTATCTTATGCACTTCAAACAACTGCTTTCATACTAGTTTTGTAGAGTGGGTGATCTTTAGAAAATTATTAGTACATGATAATTCGACCGACTTATGTATGCTTTTCCCTCGTGTAGGTTATTGAGAGTTTTCCATTTCCCATTTATTTATCATGGAATATGCCTGCCCCTGATGATACACAAACTGGAGCAGCTGATTTGCACAAGAACGTTCTCGTATTTCACCCCGGTAACTGCATGCCAAGTGTTAAGGCACTGACTTTCTACAGATCTGGCACCTTCACTCTAGATGTACACTATATTGACGACAGTGAACCTCCGAATATTAGTACTTACATGGTAGCTTGTTGTGCATTCTTTCCTGTCACTATTACATATGCTTCCCTTACTTTACACATGACCTTTTCTCGTACTGGGCTCTGCAGATCGGACCTTTCCAGTCCACAAATGGTAAAAGGGCAAAGTTGAAGCTCAAAGTGCGTTTGAATATTCATGGAATTGCCTCGATCGAGTCTGCAATGGTAAGCTTTCAGTGTGAAGCTCACTAATCCTTCTTTATCTATTGAGTTGCATGTTATGGTTTACAATTATAATTTATAAATATTATAATAGGAACTGAAGCAAATTTAAGTGAGTTTATTTGGGATATGTGCAGTTTCATTGGTCTACTTTGATGATTAATCTTAAGGTTATCCCGGCTATTTAATTCGTGTGGGGAAGAGATTGTTACTATCTTTACGACTTTACCCTCGAAATTTTATTTGGCATACCTGGCTGCAGATCAAAGACGGGGGGAATGTGAAAGTTCCAGTTGTGAAAGTGCCAGCTAAAGAGGGGACCAAGATGAAAACAGATGATGTTCATCCCAGTAGTTCTGAAACTGATGTCAATATGCAAGACGCTAAGACGGATGGCCCTGGAGCTGAAAATGGTGTCCTAGAATCAGGAGATAAGAAATCTCAGATGGAAATGGATAAGGTTAGCTTTAAATGACAATTTATGTTGTGATGATGAGATGATTATCCTTGCTGATTTTGGTGCAGATTAGGAGTAGTTATCTTTTGTTATGATTTTATTAGTTGTTGATTTGCTTAAAGAGTCTTGTTATTGGTGTAGTCTTAGAAATAGGTTTATTTGGTAGAGCTTGAGTAGGAGCTGAGTTACAATGTAATCTTTGGTTTTGATTTTATTGGCTGCTGATCTGTTCTTTATATTCTGTCCGTGTGATATTCCTTCTTTTTGGTGCGGTGAACGTGGATCGAACACAGAACACGGAAGCTAGGCTCGAAGGATTAGAGAGGGCAATGGAGGATCAGGCTGCTCGCACTTCAGCGATCGAGGCAAAGTTCGACCTAATTAATAAACAAATTGCTGCCTTGGGCAGCCGCATAGGTTTCAAAGAGTCAACAGCAGCTGAGGAATCGGCAACTCTGCCACATCAACAAACGATAGACCTTCCTAAGTTTGATGGTAGCAACGTGCTCCCATGGCTCGCTAGTGCAGATCACTATTTTCTAGTCCACAAGACACCAATGGAGAAACGCGTCGAGCTTGCCTTGA
Source organism: Salvia hispanica (assembly GCF_029641045.1). NCBI lineage: Eukaryota > Viridiplantae > Streptophyta > Magnoliopsida > Lamiales > Lamiaceae > Salvia > Salvia hispanica. The sequence continues at coordinate 27,495,697 of NC_142697.1, forward strand.
CCGCACTCTCCGGCCCCGTGATGTCTTGGATCCAGTTACTCCTCCGCCGCAGCCCTGACCTCACGTGGGACCAGTTTACCGACGAGCTTCTCATTCGTTTTGGGTCCGAACCAACTTTAGACGGGTACGAGTCGCTGCGTACCACATCGCAAGAAGGGGCTCTCGACGACTATATTGCCGAATTCGAAGGTCGCCTCGCTCAACTTCCGGAACTCACCGAGAAGCAATATCTTGGATTTTTTCTAGGGGGATTGAATCCCCAGATCCGTATGCAGATTCGTGATCCAACCACCGTCACCACCTATACAGCTGCACTGAAAATGGCCAAGCATATTGATTCTGTCTTCAAGTGTATGCCGAATGAGGAGTGCAAGCGACGTAAGGTAGCCGATCTTGCAGAAATTACACATGGAGGTCTCGCTTCCTCTGATATGCAGAAAGCTATCAAGGAGGAGTTTGAGATGGCATTGCAGGATTGTGTTATGGAAGAAACTAAAGATAAAAAGAATGCTATTCAGGCTTATATTTATGACATGCGGAACAAGGTATGCATGAAAATATGGGCCTTTGCTGACAGCCACAACCTCTTGATACTAACCATTCTTTCTGACTGCAGCTCATGATAAATATCACGAGTTCGTGATAGAATCAGATAGAGAGCAGCTTATTTCTAGACTCCAGGAGGTGGAAGACTGGTTGTATGAGGATGGCGAGGACGAAACAAAAGGAGTTTATATTGCTAAGCTGGATGAGCTCAAGAAGGTGGATTTCGTGTTTTCATCTCTTCTTTCCTCTTTTTTCCCATGTCTAAAAGATGACAATGACAAATTTCGGTTTTCCCCTCCTTTAGCAAGGTGATCCCATTGAGGAGCGCTTCAAGGAGCATTCGATGAGAGTTTCTGTGATCGACCATTTTATCTATTGCATCAACAGTTACAGGAAGCAGCAATGTCGAACGATTCCAAGTTTGATCACATTGACCTGGCCGTGAGACAAAAGGTGTGTTTCCCTACTCCACGTTGCTTATTCGGAAACAGTACTTCTAACACCACTTGAGTCCGTCTTGTTATAACTCTTCAGGTTTTAAATGAATGTGTTGAAGCTGAAGCTTGGCTTAGAGAGAAGCAGCTGCACCAGGATACACTCCCAAAGTACACGCCTCCCGTTCTCTTGTCAGCTGACATTAGGAAGAAGGCTGAATCTCTCGACAGGTTTATCTTTGACAGATACATTAAATTTATTAGATGGTGGTCGTTATAGTTTCTCAAGAAAAACGATATGCTTTGACAGGTTCTGTAGGCCGATAATGACGAAGCCAAAGCCAAAGCCAAAGCCAGCGGCAAAACCATCCACCCGCTGGTGTTGAATATCCTCAAGGAACAGAGAATGGCAGCGTGCATCGGAAACGAAGAAGCTCAACCTGCCACAGGACCCATGGGAACAGATAAACCCGAGAGCGAACCAATCTCAGCATGCATAAATATAGCTTTGTTTCAGCAGTTTTGGGTATATATAATCAGTTGGTGATGAATTATATTACTTTGTGTATCTAATTTTTGTTTTTGTTTTACAATATCTTGGAGTTGCCTCTCGTTTTTATTTTATGCATCTAATTTCATCTGTATTTTTCTGAAGAGTTTTATCTTTTGAGGAATATCATTAATGCGCGTGCCTATGGTGATTGATTCGGAATCCCGACTTATTGATTGGATTGGTAAATTAGTTACTAACAAAATGAGGGTAAAGTATAAAGGAAGTGTGTTAAGAAAATGTGAAGCATTCGTTGCTTTGTGTGACACTCTAAAATGGCAAGGTGTGCATTGCTTTGTGTACTAAGGGTGTCCACAATGGTGGCTCTCTTGGGTATGCCCAAGTCACCAATTCTTGGGCATGCCCAACAAACTTGGCCCTTGCCCTCAAAACTTGGCCACCACAATGGTGGCCCTCCGGGCCACCAATTAGAATTATTTTCTTAATTTTTTTGATATATTTTAATTTAGCTAGAATAAAAATTATTTGCATATAATTATTAAAATACATAGAAATAATTAAACTAAACAAAATTATAACAAAATTTTCGTTGTATTATAATAAAAGGGAAAATTACACAACGAAAATTTTCGATACAACGCGAACAACAAAGAGAACCCCTATCACGCTGCGCCCCCTCCTCTACGGTTCCAGACCTCTTCAACCAAATCAGCCTGCAGTGTTGAATGTGATATTTAACTCCGCATATTGGTGAAGCGCTGAATCAAGTATTCATTACTGCGTGGTACACCCATCTGCAGAGGAGGGGTTGCAATACCGTGACTTGTGCTAGCACCATCTTCCGATGCCCAACGCTCTGCAGTAAAGCCTTCGTCTTCTATTATCATATTGTACAATATGATACACGCAGTCATGATGTCCGCGACATCATTTTCGTGCCATTGTCGAACCGGACACCGTAAAATGGCCCATCGCGATTGGAGGACTCCGAAAGCCCGCTCAACATCCTTCCTAGCACCCTCTTGTTTTTTTGCAAAATAGGTCTGCTTCGGCCCAACAGGTTATCGGATCGTCTTGACAAACACGGGCCAACGAGGGTATATTCCATCGGCCAAATAGTATGCCCTGTTGTACTGCGTGCCATTGGCCACGAAGCTGATTTGCGGACCCTCACCCCGGGACTCATCATTGAAGAGATGCGATGATTGTAGAACGTTGATGTCGTTGTTCGACCCAGCGACACCAAAATATGCATGCCAGATTCGCAAGCGGTAGTCAGCAACGGCTTCAAGAATCATCGTGGGATGTCGCCCTTTGAAACCAGAAGTGAACTGCCCCTTCCAAGCCACCGGGCAGTTCCTCCACTCCCAGTGCATGCAATCGATGCTGCCCATCATGCCCGGAAAATGATGCACTGTCCCGTGCATATTTATCAGTCTCTGGCATTCCTCGGCGGTCGGTTTCCGTAGGTACTCCCCTTTGAAGAGTTCTTTGATACCCTTGCAAAACTGCCTCAGCGTCTTGAGGGCAGTCGTTTCGCCCATCTGTAGACATTCGTCGAACATGTCAGCAGGCCCGGCATAGGCAAGCTGTCTAATTGCGGCCGTGCACTTCTAATATGGCGACAATCCGGGTCGACCGGTGGCATCACTCCGCAAGGTAAAACACCTATATCGCTGAGACAAACAATCCGCAATGTGGATGAAGAGTCGTTGCGACATTCTGAATCGCTGACGAAAAATCTCCGGCGTATAACGGGGGTTATCGCCGAAGTAGTCTTCCATCAACCGCTGGTCGGCTCCGACATGGTCACGGTTGATAAACCGGCGATGGTATCTCGGCCGAGGGATGGCCGCCGCCGCCGCCGCCGCCGCCTCCTCCTCGTCGGCTTCATCTTGCACCGCTGCAACGAGTTCTTCGAACTCCTCATCGACCAAGCGCTGAAAATTTTCATCGCCGGAATCCATGTTTTGAATCTTAAATTGAAATCAAGTGGAAAGAGTAGAGTTTGGTTTGGGGTAAAAAAAATTGGAGGAGAATGGATGAATATATAAAAAACTTTGAAAAAAAAGAAGTAATAATAATAATTTTCGGTGGGCAGGGCCGCGGCTCTCGGCCCTTGCAGTGGCGGGCCGAGCCGCCTGCCCAAGAGCCTCGGCCTGGCCGAGCGCTCGGCTCTCTCTCGTCTACCCCCCTGAGCCGCGGGCACCCCTTGCCTCAGTAGTGGGGGGCCGTGGGCTGCCCAAGCCCGGGCCGAGAGCCGCGGCTCCCCCACTGTGGACGCTCTAAGAGATGTCATTTTAATGGTCGATATGCCATATGTATATTATAAAAATATCTTTAATGTTAGTGTGTTTTGTAAATAGTGAAAGAGTTTGGCTTTGTTGTATTTTTAGAGAACTTATTAGTACTAGTAGTTAATTTAGAAAAAGTGGACCATGTTTTAATATGGATATTATAAAAGTAGCACGTTCATTTACAATATCTTCAATTCCAAGAGTTTTAATAAAAGTTAGGTAGCATGTTTTTTTAGTGGAGATAGGGTTTCACTTTGTTATCTTTTATGTTAATTAATGTAGAAAACGATAGATCATGTTCGACCTTTTTATACAAGCATGGTCAAAAAGAAAATCACATGGATTGTTTTGTGTGATGCCCTAAATGACAAGATGTGTTTGTCTATATAGGTCTAAAGATATCACTCGAATGACTGATATGGATATTATAAAAATAACACGTGTCATCTGCAACATCTTCAATGTCACGAGTTTTAATAGAAGTAGGTAGCTTGTTTTTTGTGATTAGAGATAGACTTTCACTTAATTATCTTTTATGTTAATTAATGTCGAAAATAATAGATCATGTTTGACCTTTTATACCAGCGTGTCTAAAAAAGATGATCACAAAGAATGAATTGTTCCGTGTGACGTCCTAAAATTGCAAGATGTGTTTGTTTATATACGGCTGAAGGTACCATTTGAATGGTAAATATGAACATTTAAAAATAATACTTCTCATCTACAGCATATTAAATTCATTGAAATATAGTACGAAACTCAAGATAGTTTTAAAAAGTTCAGATAATTTACAATCACAACCTATCCAATAAATAATCGATTAGAAACTTAATAATAAAAATAAGACTTCCTTCCGTTTATCATAGTCAAATAATTTATCACAGTACTAGTAGAAATTAAGTTAAAATAGTGTATTTTTTTATAGCAAAAAACATGAAGCACGTTTTACACGAGTGACCTAAAACCCAATTTGTTCAAAAAAACCCAAAAATATAGCCCAGCAACAGTCAATTTTTCAATTATATGCATTTTTAAAAGATAAAAAAAAATGGATGATTCTAGAAGCGGCAAAGTACCTTGTAGGCGAATCTCGCAGCACTGGACATTTTTGTTTTTTCTTTTAATTGTGAATAAATATTTACTTTGGACATCTCCACACAATGACGCAAACCCTCAATTCTTCTTCTATGTTTTGTTAGATATTTATTTTCCATTTTTATTCTCTCTCTCACACCAGCGTAGAAACAGAGAATCCCACAAATTCCTCTCGGCGGCGCGGTCGATCTGCTCTCAGGTACTTTTTCTTATGGAATCACGATTACTGATGCTGCAACGCACCTTAATTTTCAGATCTAATTGTTGCATCGGTTTGCTTTTCGTTGACGCATATGTAGTGTTGTGTGGACTTTTATATGGATGGAATCGGGTAGTGGAAATGTGTATATATGGATTCACTTCACTGGATTTGATGCAGCTCGAGTTTTTCCTAGGTCAAATTCGTTTGCTGCGTTGTTGTTTTAGTTCGATTTGTAACGAATCATTGTTTTTGAGGCACTGGAGCTTGAGAATGTCTTCGTTTTCTGACTGGCACTGAGTTGGATGCAAGTGGACTTATAATTCGATTTCTATTTGTAATTTTTTTTGTCATTCTTCTAATGTTTACTGTTGGTGGATCGGATTATTTCAATTCTTTTATACTTTGATTATTGCAATTTTTTAGATTAGTTAGTACATCTTTATTGCAGTAGTAATTATTTTTGGTTGTTATTCGTTGGGTATTGGGTTTTTGCAAATTTTTCGATTAATGAATGAAAAGGGCTGATGGATCATGGTGCTGGTGCATACATATTGTTGAATTAATGATGGTAACTTGAAATCTTAAAATGCTAATGATACAGGTAAATACCTGTCACGTTCCAAAGAAGGGACTTAGCAGCAAACATGAGTGTGGTAGGTTTTGATGTTGGCAATGAAAGTGGTGTTGTTGCTGTTGCAAGGCAAAGAGGGATCGATGTTGTGCTCAACGATGAGTCCAAGCGCGAGACTCCTGCTATCGTATGTTTTGGCGAGAAGCAGCGATTCCTTGGAACAGCAGGGGCTGCATCAAGTATGATGAATCCAAAAAATACGATATCACAGATAAAACGTTTTATTGGACGTAAATTTTCAGATCCTGAACTGCAGAAGGATATCAAATCATTGCCATTTTCAGTCACTGAAGGGCCTGATGGATATCCCTTGATTAATGCTCAGTATTTGGGAGAAAATAGGACCTTCACACCTACTCAGCTTTTAGGAATGGTTCTTTCTGATTTGAAGATCATTGCAGAAAAGAACTTAAATTCTGCCGTTGTGGACTGCTGCATCGGGATACCTGTTTACTTCACTGACCTGCAGAGAAGAGCTGTTATAGATGCTGCAACTATTGCTGGTTTGCATCCTCTTCATCTCATTCATGAGACAACAGCTACCGCATTAGCTTATGGTATTTACAAGACTGATTTACCTGAAAATGAACCAATGAATGTTGCATTTGTCGATGTTGGTCATGCAAGTATGCAAGTATGCATTGCTGCCTTCAAGAAAGGTCAGCTGAAGATATTGGCTCATTCTTATGATCAGTGTTTGGGTGGAAGGGATTTTGATGAGGTTCTTTTCCAACATTTTGCTGCGAAGTTCAAGGATGAATACAAGATTGATGTTTATCAAAATGCAAGGGCTTGCTTGAGATTGCGTGCTGCTTGTGAGAAGTTGAAAAAGATGCTTAGCGCAAATCCTGAGGCACCTCTGAACATCGAGTGCTTGATGGACGAGAAGGATGTCAGAGGTTTTATTAAGAGAGATGAGTTTGAGCAGATTAGTATTCCAATTTTGGAACGTGTGAGAAAGCCTTTGGAGAAGGCTCTTGCTGATGCTGGACTGTCTACTCAGGATATACATTCTGTTGAAGTTGTTGGTTCAGGCTCTCGAGTTCCAGCGATAATCAAAATATTGACGGAGTTTTTTGGAAAGGAGCCTAGACGAACAATGAATGCTAGTGAATGTGTGGCAAAAGGCAGTGCTCTTCAATGTGCTATTCTCAGCCCCACATTCAAAGTTAGAGATTTTCAGGTAAATATATCTCTAGCTATCTGTTTATTACTATAATGAGATATTGAGATGCTATTTTTGTAATTTAGCTGCCTTTGCTTAGTTTACAGAGCTTTATTTTATCTGCTGGTGATATTAGATATAGTTTTTAATGCAACATTGATGTATATGCAATTATGCTTTGGGTGATCCTGCAACTTTATTTCATCTACTTTGGTTATGTTGATCCGTCAAGAATACCTTCTTTATCATCTTTCACATGGTCATCATTGTACTTGGCAACAATTTTGTAATATGCATTTCAAATGTTAAGAGTGCATATTAGCTTTGTAGAATGGGCTATCTTTGGAGAATTATCACATTCTAAATGGACTAACTTATGTATGCTCTTCCCTTGTTTAGGTTAATGAGAGTTTTCCATTTTCCATTGCTTTGTCATGGAAAGGATCTGCATCCGATACACAAAATGGAGCAGCTGATAATCAGCAGAGCACTGTTGTATTCCCCAAGGGTAACCCCATACCAAGTATTAAGGCGTTGACTTTCTACAGATCTGGGACCTTTACTGTAGATGTACAATATGCCGATGCTAGTGAATTACAGACACCTCCAAAGATTAGTACTTACACGGTAGCTTGTTTTTCTTTCTTTCCATTCATTATAGACGTATTTCCCTCACTTAATATGTTGCTTATCTTCTTAATGGGCTCTGCAGATTGGACCTTTCCAGTCCACAAAAGGTGAAAGGGCAAAGTTGAAGGTCAAAGTGCGTCTGAATCTTCATGGCATTGTCTCGGTTGAGTCTGCAGTGGTAAGATTTCAGTGTGAAGCTCACTAGATCCTTCCATATCTATTGATATCACAGGCTTATAAATTTTGTAGATTTTGTTCTGTAAACCAGACTATGTTGCTTTCTTTTACATGCATTTATTTTTTATTGTGAACAGTTTTACTGGTCTACTGTGATAATTAATCTTAAGGTTATCCCTGCTATTCTAGTTCCTGTGAGAAGCGAAAATTTCTTTCTTTACCCTTGAAGTTTTAATTGGCATACTTTGCTGCAGCTCTTAGAAGAGGAAGAGGTGGAAGTTCCAGTTGTGAAAGAGGCAGCTAAAGAGGAGACCAAGATGGAAACAGATGATACTCATCCCAGCAGCACTGAAACTGATGTCAATATGCAAGATGCTAAGACCGATGGTCCTGGAGCTGAAAATGGTGTCTCGGAATCAGGAGATAAGACATCTCAGATGGAATCCAATAAGGTTAGCTTCTGATGACAATTTTCCTGGTGATGATGAATTGATGATTGAGCATATTTTTCACAAACCATTAAAGATATTGAGGTTTTTCAATAATTAGAAATTTACATTACTTTGGAAACCATGTCTCAATAAACAAACTTTAAAGATATATATCCAAGTATGGTTGTTTGGAGTTAATTAGTTCATTGTTGATATGTTGATAGGCTGACAGATTCCATTGAGACATCTATGGAAAATCTTTAATTTCTGATTTGCATTCATCTATAACTGTTACTGCTAGCTAGGCACCTTGTAAATGGTTAACATTGGTATCTATCTCTTTATTTATACACAGATGGTTTTAAAGCAATACCCTAACCTGAGGTTTACCCTTGGTTCTATTTTCATTAGGTTGAGGCACCAAAGAAGAAGGTTAAGAAAACTAATGTCCCTGTATCAGAAATTATATATGGAGGTCTCGCTGCTTCTGATGTGCAAAAAGCTGTGGAGAAGGAGTTTGAGATGGCATTGCAGGATCGTGTTATGGAAGAAACTAAAGATAAAAAGAATGCTGTAGAGGCATACGTTTATGACATGCGAAACAAGGTATGCATGAATACTGGCCTTTTGCTGACAACCATAACCTCTTGTACTGACCATTCTTTCTGACTACAGCTTCATGACAAATTACACGAGTTCGTGACAGAATCAGATAGAGAGCAGCTTATTTCTAGACTCCAGGAGGTGGAAGATTGGTTGTACGAGGATGGCGAGGACGAAACAAAAGGAGTTTATATTGCTAAGCTGGATGAGCTCAAGAAGGTGGATTTTGTGTTATCATCTCTTCTTTCCTCCTCTTTTCTCCCATGTCTAAAAGTTGACAATGACAATTTTCGGTTTCCCCTCCTTTAGCAAGGTGATCCCATCGAGGAGCGCTTCAAGGAGCATTCCGAGAGAGGAACTGTGATCAACCAGCTTATTTATTGCATCAACAGTTACAGGGAAGCAGCAATGTCGAACGATTCCAAGGTTGATCACATTGACCTGGCCGAGAAACAAAAGGTGTGTTTCCCTACTCCACGTTGCTTATTCTGAAATCGAACACCACTTGAGTCCGTCTTGTTTTCAGGTTTTGAGTGATTGTGTTGAAGCTGAAGCTTGGCTTAGAGAGAAGCAACAGCACCAGGATACACTCCCAAAGTACACGCCTCCCGTACTCTTGTCTGCTGACGTTAGGAAGAAGGCTGAATCTCTCGACAGGTTTATCTTCTACGGATACAGCATCTTTGATTCGTTCTGAGATTGGTGGTCGTTATAGTTTCTCAAGAAAAAACAATATTCTTTGACAGGTCCTGTAGGCCGATCATGATGAAGCCGAAGCCAGCAGCGAAACCATCCACTCCCGAGCCAGCTTCCCCAGCGCCTTCGGGAGGTGAATCTCCTCAAGCAACAGAGAATGGCCAAGCTGGTACCGCAAGTGAAGACCCTCAGCCTGCTGCGGAGCCAATGGAAACAGATAAACCCGAGAGCGGGCCGAGCTCGGCATAAATATGCAGCAGGCATTCTTTATTTTAGCAGTGTTTTGTATCGGCGGATTTTGGGATTTGCTGCAAGAGAAAATGTTTAATACTATATTTAAGTTTGTGAGGAATTATATTATAGGGCTGTTGAGTCTCTGAGTTGCTTCTCATTTTTATTTATGTATCGAATTTTTGCCGTATTTTCGTCCATAGAGCTCTCTCTGTGATGGCGTAAATTTTTTTTTTAAAGAATATCCTTAATGGCTTCTCTCATTGCTCTTGTGGCTATGATCGACTTTAATCCCGATTTATTGGCTTTTGTGACTCATAATCCCATTTTAGTAGTGAATTATTTAATTTTGATGATAAAGAGGTGGTTCAAGATATAATGTCACATGTTGATTTTTGAGAAGCAATCGAATGGGAGGTATATTAATCATGACTTTAAACCACAAGTAGCCATTGTATGCCTCTTTGTTTTACTCCCTCAGTTTCATAGTAGTAGAATTATTTTATGCGTGTGAGTTGGTCAAGCGATAGAGAAGTTAATAATGTATGAGGCCAAAGGTCTCAGGTTCGAGTCCAAAAATTATTTTATCATTTTAATACGTTACATAGTAGTAGAGGCATTTCATTTTTTTTAGTAAAAGTTAACACATTTTTTTTCAATTACTTTACTTTCTCTTACTTTAATTTTATTTTATTCTCTTTTCATCTTTCTACCTGTTTCATTTTCTACTTCATTCTTCTTTTACTTAACTCACTTAACACAATTTTTTCTTAAATTGCGTGCCGAAAAGAAACGCATCCACTACTATGGAACGATGAGAGTATTCATCAGTAGTAATCATAGCAATTGAACGACTCTTAAGTTGTATTTTATCAGTCATATTTGGACGTGTACAATAGCTTGTCTTGAATGACTTGAAAATCAGAAATAAAACTTACAAAAGTGTTATACAATGAGTATATTTATGTGAAAATTATTTGATATTATTATTTATTTTAGATATTTAATTGGTTTCAATATTCTTATAGCATAGATTATTATTATATCAATAATTTTATAAATTACATAAAAATTAAGTACTATTGACTTATTACAGAGAAATTAATAAATCGAGCTCTTATTTTATGAAAATTAATTTACGTTAATGATGCAATATACTATTCGGAGTCATTTCCTTGAAAAACAAAATCTGAATTTGCACTCCTGCTGTATTTTCTTTTGCTTCCATTATTAATACAGAGGTGGGATTAGTATTGTTAATAATGCGGGGGCTAATGTGATACATATTCATAGTTTTGGGATGTAAACTGCTAATTGTCATTTTACTGTTCTTGGCGCACATTTGATTCCATTTTCACTCTAACACAATGCTGCTCTCGGTTGAGAATTGAAATCCAGCTCTTGAATTCACAGGTATGCATTTCTCAATTTCTCTTTTATCTTTCCGTTTTAACCACTTTTGTTATTCGCTTCACTTCTCGGCTGAACTCGAAAAACAATTGCCGATGCGCAAAGTTATAGGGTCGAGATAAATTGGGAGATTTATTGTGATTTATGTTTGAAATTGATGATAAAATTCTTCTTTACATTGTTAGTTTAATATAGTTTTTGATTCATTATCTTGCTGCTGATGCTTCTGTTCCTCCATTTTTGGTGTTTGCAATTTTCTTCTAATATTTTTTGGGTGCTTTTTCAATTTCCAGGTAGTAAAATAACTTCAAAGAATGAATTTTTTAGTTGTGTTGTCAAACCTGAAGTGAATATGGCTGGTAGAACGATCTTCTGGAGAAGAGGAATTTCTACCTGTTCATGTCTATTTGAGAGAATCAAACAGACAGGTGAAGATTTTTGCCCTAAATTTTTATGTTTGCTCTATTAATAAACTGAATATGGAATGCTAGGCAGTTTCAGTTATCTGATAGGTAGTTGTTTTGCAGAAAATGAGATTGTGCAAATGTTCCGGTTAGGGATCCCGAAAGACGAGACACCGAGTTTTGGAAACCGGTCTGCTGTAAGGAGGAACAGCCCGGGAAGGGAGCTTGACGAGAGGTTTATTAGGATCTTGAAAATATTTAAGTGGGGTCCTGATGCTGAAAAGGCCTTGGAGGTTCTTAAAATGAAGGTTGATCACAGATTGGTTCGCGAGGTTTTGCAAGTAGACGTGGAGATAAATGTGAAAGTGCAGTTCTTTAGGTGGGCTGGGAAGAGAAGGAATTTCGAGCATGATTGTACCACCTACATGGCTTTGATTTATTGCCTCGAGGAAGCGGGGATGGTTGGTGGAATGTGGAAGATGATCCAAGAGATGGTCAAGAGTTCATGTGCTATTGAGCCGTCTGATCTGTCTGAAATCGTCAGAATTCTGGGCAGGGCAAAGATGGCGAACAAAGCACTTTCGGTCTTTTATCAGGTTAAAAATCGCAAGTGCAAACCAACTGCTACCACATACAATACTGTCATCTTGATGCTGATCAAAGAGGGTCAGTATGAGAAAGTTCATGAGCTTTATAGCGAGATGTGCAGTGAGAGTGATTGTTTCCCGGACACTGTAACGTATAGTGCTCTCATATCTGCATTTGGGAAACTAAACCGTGGGGATTCTGCTATTAGGCTGTTTGAGGAAATGAAAGACAATGGTTTGTCTCCCACGGCGAAAATCTATACTACAATGTTAAGTGTTCTCTTCAAACAAGGTAAGGCCGAAAAGGCATTAGGATTAGTTCGAGAGATGAAGAGTGCAGGTTGTACCCCAACTGTGTATACATATACAGAAATGATAAGAGGGCTGGGTGCAGCTGGGAGGGTTGAAGAAGCTTATTCGATATTTTTAAACATGTTGAGTGATGGTTGTAAGCCGGATGTCGTGCTCATCAACAATGTTATAAACTTCTTGGGAAGGGCGGGAAGGTTGCCTGATGCGATCAAGCTTTTTAAAGGAATGGAATCATTGAACTGTATGCCGAATGTGGTGACTTACAACACTGTCATTAAAGCTATGTTTGAATCAAAAGCCCCGGTATCTGAGGTCGTCTCGTGGTATGAGAAAATGAAAGCCAGTGGCGTAAGTCCTAGTGCATATACTTACTCAATTCTCATAGATGGGTTCTGCAAGAAAAATAGCTTAGAAAAAGCATTATTAATGTTCGAAGAGATGGACGAAAAGGGTTTTCCTCCATGTCCAGCTGCTTATTGCAGCTTAATCAACAGTCTTGGCCGGTCGAAACGATATGATGCTGCTCACGAGTTATTCCAAGAACTAAAAGAAAACTGTGGATCCTCAAGTGCTCGTGTGTATGCTGTGATGATAAAACATTTTGGAAAATGCGGACGTTTGTCTGAGGCTGTCGATCTTTTCCATGAGATGAAGAGACTCGGTTGCACTCCAGATGTGTATGCCTATAACGCTCTCATGTCGGCAATGGTGAGGGCTGGTATGACAGACGAGGCTCAGTCATTGTTTCCAAGAATGGGAGAAGATGGTTGCGCTCCTGATCTTAACTCGCACAACATCATTCTGAATGGCTTGGCCAGAACAGGTGGGCCGGAAAGGGCAATGGAGATGTTCACGAAAATGAAAAATTCTGAGATGAAGCCTGATGCTGTCTCCTATAATACGCTTCTAGGCTGCCTTAGCCGTGCCGGCCTGTTCGAAGAGGCTGCAAGGCTAATGAAAGAGATGCGCCTGAATGGTTTCGAATATGATGTCATAACTTACTCTTCAATACTTGAGGCTGTTGGTAAAGTTGACGAAGATATTAAGCCTGCAGCTCGATAAACAACATTTTGGTATGCAAGCTTTTTCTTCTTCTGTGTTTCAGTTCATAATGTTCTAGTTCTATAATTAGAAAAACTTGGAATTTCAGCTCAGGAATGAATCCAAACATGTTTATAGTTGATGCTTTAGCTGGAAATTGATTAGGAAGAGGAAAATCCTTGAGTTTGGAAAAAAAGCATAAACAACCATTAATGTATAACATTAATCATATGATTCATATCTGAATTGTTGAAATAGGTTGAAATCTGGAAACTTAACAAGGTTTATATTTACTGATTCATGGTGTAGGATGGGCAAAAATGGGGACACATACATAACAGATAAGGAATGCCATTTCAACTGAAGAGGAAGAGCTTGAAAATTGTTATCATTATACAGATTGTTGAGGTAGGCTTGCGTGTGTTTTGATGCGTGTCTATTTTACTCAGCAGCTCGATTCGAGGACATTTTTGTCTAGAGATGACTTAAACTGAATGTCCTTTCCTGTTCATTTTTTTTTTTTTTGCAGTACTAGATGCTCTAAATCAGCAATGAAGCAGTATATGAAAGAGGCTTGATAAATACCAGAGATGGAAATGTGATTTTAACCAAGAAAACAATGAGGGAGAAGCTCTTATTTACAGATCATAGCATCTACACATTGTTTCTTAACAGCAAGATAAATCAGACTTGCTTTAGTTAGGAGCAATTATAATTAATTACATCTGCATTTTTCACCTTCTTAATTATTCAAATGCATACACTGCTTAAATATATGACATCCACTCTTTTTGAAGCTGCTTGCACATTTTATGTTCAATTAAATGTGTGATTATAATTAAATGGTAAAAATCTTTCTGTTTTCAAAAAAGAAAAATCACTATTTCTATGTAATTTGTTGGGAAAAAAGGAGGTAGACTAGGTAGTGAATATATATCCCGTTGGGTCGTGAGAATAAGAATGAGCCCCAAAAGATGAACATTTGATTTAACTAAAATTAATTGTGTTTATAATATGCGAAAGTTTATCGTTTCCATTAAGCTATAAAATTGAAATACCGTCAAAGATAATAAAATTCATAACCTTTCAATAAAGTCGTTGTAGTATAGTGGTAAGTATTCCCGCCTGTCACGCGGGTGACCCGGGTTCGATCCCCGGCAACGGCGTTTATGTTTTCAAAATATATTTTTCAATGTTCTGCTTTATTTAAAATTCTTATTCCTATATTTTAAACTTTCAATGAATTATCACAAATATTCATAATCATTTACGTATGCATCAATCATACTTTACACACTTTTTCTATAAATAATCTCATTTCGCTATTTTATGATGTCCACAAAAAATAATCTCATTTCTAAAAATAGAAAATTTCTCTCTCGTATATTTCCATTATCAATCATACTTTACACACTTTTTCTATATTTCTCTTATTTTACCTACTTTTTCTCCCATATGTTATTTTTTGTGGATAGAGGGAGTATTCATAAACATGTATGCATCAATCATCGTTCATAAAGGGGATTTTTTTCTAGCGGAAGAAATTCTCCCAATAGGGTAAAGAAAATTTCCCAATAGGAATAAGAAAAATATCAATAACATTATGCATCCATTTTATTGTTGTCTTGATAAATCGTGCGGATTGGGTTGCTATCGGGTCAACCCAATATCGATCCAATCTTATCGGGTCCCAACCCAACCCAAACTATCGGGTTCAACCCAAGCAGATTCGTGTCGGATTCGTGCGGATTTCGTGTCATCCAAAAAAATATTGATCATCTTTTATTGATAGTAAGTTACTACACAACATAAACGTTATACGATAATGACCGACATATAATATTATATGATGAAAATTTGATATTACACGATAAAATAAGATATTACAAAATTAAAATAATTAATTTAAATAATGTTTAAATCCAAATAATAAAATTAAAATATATTAAAATTAAATCTAACAAATAAAGTTAAAATAATTATTTTTTAATAAAATTTAAGTATGCAGTAATATTTATTAATCATATTTTTACTAATAAAATTAAAATTATAATATTATTTTAATTAATAAAAATAACTAAAATAAAAATTTAATATATTATTTTAATTAATAAAAATAATCAAAATAATTTTATTTTTTTTCTTAAAGGATCACCCAACCTGACCTGCATCCAACCCAACCCAACCCAAAATTTTCGGATTCTTATTGGGTCGACCCTATATGGACCCAAATCGTAAACGTGCGTGTTCGTGTCGGATTAACTTCGTGCAGATTCGTGTCGAATAAAAAATTGCCAGCCCTAACTGAATATAACAAATTCTCCCAATAGGGTAAAGAAAATTTCCTTAACAACTATAGTATAACTAATTATTTAGCATTAATCAAAATAAGACTACATATGGGGGGTAACATAAACCAGAAATGATAAAAATGATAACAATAACAATTAATAAACCACAATAATCATGAAAGAAGCAAGCTTCAAAAACTTATTTCAAAACAAAAGGTCTCCAAAATCAAGTCACAACATAAAAGTTTATTATGTTAGTATGAATCTTGAAACAGATCCCAGTATAATTTGACCATATAAAAAGAGTAAATAAAAACACTGCCACATTTAGAGACAGCTAATAAACAGTAATGGTAGAGAGACCAATCTTGATTGTTTTACTTTCATACCATTTCATCTCCAAGAACCTTTCAGCCACTTACATTCTCAGGCGAAGCGTCGTTATCCTCGTCGTCTCCATGCCAAATCTTTTCAATGTCAGCTTGAGCCTTTTCAAGAATCTGCCTCTTCTGAAGGTCCATGTCTCTATGGAAGTCCATTCTCATCTTCTCCAGCTCCACCATTTGCTGTCGCTTGCTCAGCTCGATCTTCTGGTATATCTCGCTGAACTTGTGGATCGAGTCAGCCAGCATTTTAAACACCCCATTGCTTCCCCTCTTTGGCGGGAGGCCCTCAGATTCGCCTTCTCCATCCCCACCCGAGTCTATTGGGCTGTCCCGCGCCTCGTTCACCCCATTCGGCTGGTTCAGATAAGCCTTGGGGCTCGTGAACACATCCATCCCTCCCGACAGGCCTGCCTGCGGCATGGGAGACGACAAGAGCCCGTCCATCTTGGTGAAGTAAATCCACTTACAAGCCACAATCCCGTTGTTCTCCCCCAGCTTGGCCTTCTCCTTCTTGTACTTCTTCTTCAACGTGTCCAATCGGTTCCGACACTGAGTGTCGGTTCTCTCAATCTGCGACCCCTGGGACACCTTCTCCGAGACCTCCTGCCACTCTTCAGAACGCAGGCTCTTCCTCCCTCGCTTCAGATACCTCTCGCCCCAAGCATCGAGTAAGACAGAGGTCTCGCGCTCAGTCCAATCCAGGAGAGGGTTCCGCCCGCCATACGATGGCTTTGGCACCGGCGGTGAGGGTGAGGCTGGGATCCGACGCGCAAACTCATAGCTCGACAGCAGGGTTTTCAGCTTCCTCTTCTTCGGGAGCCTCTGAGGATCACCGGGCTCGTCATCATCATCATCCGTGGTGTCGCCATCACCTCCATAATCATCTATACCTATCCTCAGAACACCATCCGATCCATCATCATCGTCATCATCCTCCTCCTCCAAATCAATATATGATTTTCCATCATTTTGAGGATAACTGACATTTTGATTAGGAAACTTTTCCTCATTTAAGGACATGGTGTTATCATCCTCATCACTCATCGCGATTACAAATCAGCCCCCAAATTCCACTTCCTAATTAGCTCAAGAGATCAGCTTCCTTGAATAAAGGTTGCTTCTTGAAGCGCTTAAAACCCTAAAAAATAGGGATCATTAAATTATTACTACCAGATAAAGAATTCCGATTCAAACTGAGTAACATAACCTAACAGCAATCAAATACATTTAATGATCAACAGCCATAAATATCATTTAAAAGAACAAAAAAAAACCCCAATTCACACATCTCTCAAATCGTATTCAGAAAACGGCGGATTAAACACGAATGAACTCAAATTGGAATCTTTACAGCTGAAACCTAAAAAATTGATTAAATCAATTGCGAATTTTACCTCGGAACAGTCGATTGCGCAGTGGGGATGCTTCAAAGGCTCAGAATTCCCGGAAAAGAAGAACCGAATCAGCGGGAAAAATGGTAGCCGGTGTGAGCTGAATTGAGTCCCACGTGAATTGAGTTGGTGAGTTACAGGATTAGGGAAAGAGACGCAATTGTTGTGAAGCTGTGTGAGGAGGGAGGTGCACGATACACAACGAGGAATGTAAAGGATGCCGTTACTAATATACGCTGTGGAGGTGTTACCCTACACCGTGTATGGGTCCCACTCATTGCAAAATCCACGTTATTAAATATTCCTTCTCTTTTTCATAAAATTTCAAATTTAATTAAATTTAAAACGGTGTTTAATAAATTCGGAAAATAGTTTAGGAATATATATTGATTTAGTAGTGTAAATTAATTATTCTGCAAAGTAACTCAGGTATGATTGTGAAACCCTAAGTTTATGAATTGAAATGTGGATAGGTGTACGTGTCGCGATAAAAGTAATATGTCTAAAATAATAATGACACGGGCATGCGCAATAACATACTAACTTTTGTTTTCGAGCGATATTAAATACCACCGTAAAGCAACTAAATATAATTGCGAATTTAAGTGTAATTTGTCGGCATTAAGAATAACGCGATTACACGTGACAGATTAGACCAACTGTTTTTTTCAGGGATTTCCGTTGACGACAAAATACAATCCGACAAAATTGTGAATTCCCTAACTTTATGAACGAATTAAAGGATAGACACGTGTACCGGATATTAACAACTTAATTGCGAATTTAAGAGTGATCTGTCGGCAAGAGCAACAACGCGATTACACGTGACATATTAGACCAACTGTTTTTTTTTCCAGGTATTTCTGTTGACGCCGAAATACACAATTTTATCAACTTTATCAACTAGTTTATGATATTGATTGCGAATTTAAGAGTGATTTGTCGCCGATAGCAACAACGTAATTACACGTGACATATTAATTAAATCACATGTTGTTTTTCAGGGATTTCCGTTGACGCCGAAATACAATCGGACAAAATTGTGAATTCCTCAACTTTATGAACTAATTAAAGGATAGACACGTGTACCGAATAACGACTTAATTGCGAATTTAAGAGTGATCTGTCGGCAAGAGCAACAACGCGATTACACGTGACATATTAGACCAACTGTTGTTTTTTAGGGATTTCCGTTGTCGGCGAAATACAACCTGACAAAATTGTGAATTTCGCAACTTTATCAACTAAAGGATATAGATACGTGTATCAAATATTAATGATATTAATTGCGAATTTAAGAGTGATCTGTCGGCGATAGCAACAACATGATTACACGTGACATATTAAATCACCTGTTGTTTTTCAGGGATTTTCGTTTATACTGAAATACAACTCTGACAAAATTATAAATTCCTCAACTTAATCAACTAAAAATACGTATACCGAATATTAACAATATAAATATTTATATTCATATATAATATGTCCACAAAGTAGCATCAATTTGACGGTTTGACCACACTAGTTTAAATGTAAATTTAGTTTAACTGTAACTACTATAACTAGTAAAAGTGACACAAATATTCAGTTACATCTTTTAGTGAATCCACTTCAACATCAATTTATAAGCAATTGAGTATAATAAACCATAATAGTTGAAAATCTATATTTATAAGTAGAATTTTAGATAATGTAAAATAAAGTGGATATATATAATTAATTCATCTTTTTACAGCTTAATACGAACCTCATGAGCTAACAATTAAAAAAAAAACTCCATAATTTTCCTTATTTGTCTCTCCATTGCATAGGATGCTCATTATTATGTTCCTTCACATTAATTCCCAGATTTATTTTTTAGCCTTATAAGCATATCTCCACTTCTGCAAAAACAGATCAGCATAAAACTAACTTGTGCTAAACTCTAAATTTAGACTCAAAAATAGTGTCAACATAAATCAGAGTTTATATATTATCCAGTAATTCATCACACTAACCATGTGAGTGTTCACAATAATCACCCTCTTCTCAAGAATTATGGTGGTTTAGGCAGTTTGAATTAAAGCAAATGCCACACCACAAAATAATACTCCAATGATTCCTTTGTTTCTTCTTATTTTCCTTAACTTTCTTTCATTAAAAAAAATTACAATGAAAAGTTTTCAAATTTTGTTCACCTATAAAAGATGCCTTTCTGTGCCATTTTGATATACCAAAACAGAAGATTAGTTATACATATAAACACAGTATTTTTTTCAGAGTGAGAAGCTCTCTCTTTCATGGAGTTTCCTCGTGCAGATTCTAGGTAATAATACTCCATATTCTACTACATTTATCAATCAATCTCAATTTCTAGCTACATTATTTTCAATGATTACACAATCTAATAATGTTGAATTCTATTTATATATCTACTGTTACACCCATTGATTTTTTTTTATATCATGCATGCTCAATTCTGATTAAATCAATGGCTCTTCGATTCTGAGTAGTTGATTGATTTATTGCTGTTTCTCTTCTTTTAAGTTGGAAAACTAATTATAAAGTTAGTTCTTTTTTTTTCCATTTGTGCATTCGTTCATAAATTCAATTTATGAAGACCTAGCTAGAATGGACTACTAATTTTAGTATTGATTTTTCAGAATATTTAGCTGTTTGATGTGAATTCTTCTTTATTTAAATTGTTCTTTATTTACTGTTTAAAGAATTAAGGATTTACATTACCAAAAAATGAATTAAGGATTTAGATACCGATCTCAGATTCTCACATTCAATCAAGCTTCCGTGATTTTTAAATTTGTTTTGATATAAATGATACTATTATAAGTTATATAACATTCCCATACAAAGATTAATTTAATAAATGTACTTTTTGGTAGCATAAAGAATATATACATTACTATAAATATTTATTGTTTGTTGATTTTAATTTTCTCCCCGTTTTCTTTATTTTCATTGAATTGATTGTTACTTATTTACTGTCAGGAAAATACCCATGTGCACGAGAACAAAATTTTGATATTCAGGAATCAGGAAAAAAATATGTTAAATTATTTTAATCTATTTAAGTTTCACTTCATCTTTTGGAATTTTCTTTTTCCAAATCAGTATACACAATGTTTCCTTCGTGCATCATTTTGTCTTTAATTACTAATTTCTACTACTAATTAAATTGCACTAACAAATCCTAAAAAACATCTAATTTTTACTTGAATTTTTAAAATTGTGTAAGTAGGTACAACAATGAGTCCTCTTTTTCGGATTCCATTTCATCAATGTGCAAAAAGGTGGGCTTATTGGCTTTCAACAAAAAAACACACAATGAATCTCACATTGTTTTAAACACTCGGAATTTGACGCAATCCATCTCCAAATTTACGAAAATACCCTCGGACGACGACCGTGCGTCCAAAGGCAATCCGACACTCCCAACAATTAAAATACCCCCATATTCCACGTGCCTCCTCTCCGCCCACGGCTTGAAACGCCACAGTCATGGGAGCATGACCTCGGGTCACCAGACCTTAAGTCTACTCCCATTGACCGTGTGCACGGAGCACGGTGCCACGAGCTTCCTACCCCTAGATTATGTGCAAAGAATGGGGGAATACACGCGCACAATCTACAAATACCCAATCTCCAAAGAGGTACATCGCTTCGACGACTGCATCCTCGAATTCCCCTTCCCTCCCCCTATTGGTAGCTCGGAAGAGCAATCTTCCGAGCTAGACTATTCGGGAAATTGCTACCAATGCTTCTCCCCGCTATCGCAACGGAGAACGGCCTACATGTACAAGTATGTAACTACATTTATTTAGCCACATTATTAAAATTTAAATATATATGCATGTTACTAATATTTTTTTAGTTTTTTTTTGTTGATTTAGGGATTATTTATTCTGCTGCGATGGGTGCCGTTTGAAAGCTTGTGCGACGAGATATTGGTACAAGAAGATGATGAAGCATGCTTTGGATTTTGATGAGGATTCAATCTTTCCAATGGAGAAAGCTGCAGTTTTTAATATATTTTCTTAGCTACGCTCTTTTGTACCTTGCTTTGTGTACTTTTTTGTAAGTTCACATGAAATTTTGGTGTGTGAATATGAGAATTGAATATTGCACTATATTTGTAAGCATTTGCACTTATTTGCACTAAATATACTAAATACTTGCACTTTATTGCACTGAATTTGTAAGCATTTGCACTTATTTGCACTAAATATACAAATACATGCACTATATATATTTTAAGATATTTTTTTGGAAGAGCTAAAAATGTAAAGAATTGATAAGCATACCCCACCAGTGTCCAATGATGTTCAACCATAAAAATAATACTAATATAAAAGCTAAAAAGGACAAAAAGCAACTAATTGAGAAACAACAAAAAGATAGTAACAATAATATTAAGTCTGTCTATCTCCATTAGCAAATGGAGTATATCGATCTTCTAGAACATGGCATATCCAAGTTAATAATGCTAATAGACCAAATGAGGCAACCAATGAACTAATAACCAAAAAAAGAAAAAGAAAAATGAAGTCAAAACAATTAAGAGTAACTGAACTATAGTTATAAACTGAGCCATTCGACAATTCTTGAGTATTTAAATACAACTTATATTGCAGTTATTGCCATCAATTGTAGATTTTAAAGAGAAAAATATTTAGTCAATTTACCAAGTGATGCTGAAGATCAAGACATTGTAAAACATAAAGTGAACTGACTTATTGATTTAAGGATACGTCGATGTACATAAATGATACATGTACATAATATCCTTAAATTTTTAATTTTAAGTGAGTTTAATCAAAAATTAGTTTTGTTATTTATTGTATTATTATACAAAAATAAGAAAGAAATGATATATAAGTTTTATTTCAAATTGTGACGTGATTTCGAGGTTGATCTGAATTATTTATACAATATTTAATAAAAAAAATGTTTTTTTTTCTAAAATATACAAATATTTAAGTTAAAATTTCAAATTTTTTTAAAGTGTCACAACATAAAATTTATTTTAAATCATTTAACGTTCATAAAATAATTATTAAGGTAAAATGTAAAAAAAAAAATTCGATTATGTACACACAATTTTTTTCATTTATCTCTACTCATGTTAATTATTACTACTATATTATAATGTGTTATTCTAGAATATTTGGAACTTGGAAGCAACGAATTATAACTAACTTCTTCACTCACAACCGCCAAGAGTTTAAAAAACTGCTGCATTTCTCAATCTCACTCAAATCAAATGTGGAGTAATCATCAATCGCCGCCCAAATTTGTTTCGTGATCGTTCAAGAGAGAAACAATGAGCTCTGCAGCTGTGAATTCGAGCTCTACGCCGTACCAATTCCGCCAAACTTCATCCAAATGCTGTTCGCAACCGCCGTTTCCGTCGTGCTCGTTGAGAATCGCGCCCTCTCGAAGCGAGAATGCGGCGGCCACGGCATTTCTACAGAGAGACGCCAATTATGTAGCTCTTGCCATGGGTTTACCTGTTCTCCGCCTTCTCAGAATCAGGGCTCACGCAATCCATGCCCTTCCTGAAGGTGTGTGTTTCTTTTGATCTACTCTTTGTTAAGTGAAGATTAAGTAGTAAGAGGGATTTCTGAAGTTATTAGGGTTTTTTCTTGATATCTAGGTTTTGGCATACTTGAATTGGTAATTGTTTTGATTGATTGTGTTTTCTCTTCAATTGATTGGTAAAGGTGGTAAGACAGTTGAATTAGGGGAGATTCTGGTGACCTAATTTAGCTTTTCATAATGTATGTTTACATTTGCATAAGGCCAATTGTGATGGTTCTGAGTTACAGTTCAGTAAACTGCATCTTTCTTGAAATATTTCTTGACTTAGGACTCTGTTCTTCCTTTCTTCCTAAACTGTAAACATTTTATTGAGCCATCACTGATGAGTTCACCTTTTGTGTTATAGAAAGTGACGAATTAACAGCGTCGGATCTGGATCAAAATGAAGAGGTCTGCATCCAGGTATAAATGTTGGCTTGGTCATCTGATTCTTGTATTTGTATGTCATCTAAACAATCATTCATGCTAATGTGCACATTTCTTGTGGTCAGCTATCACCTCAGGGACATCCATCGCAGCACCCCTTCTCCATTCTGAATGTACTTGGTGTTCTGAGATCAGGGGTTCTTGCTGCCCTTTTTCCACCTAAGAAGAAGGAAGATGCCATTTCAGATGCTACTCTGGAAGAAGTAAGTAATTACAATAGAATTGTACTCTTATTTTGTGTGACATTGATGTGACTGTTAGCTAATAGTAAGTGCTAAGAATAAAGGCTCGGAAATTTGGAATGTGTTCGTTGTGTAAGGAATGGAACTTAATCTTCAAGAACCTACATTACCGAATTGAAACTGAGAGTAGCAAAAAGTTGGAATATGTTTGTTATAAGTTGTCAAGATGGAGAGTTTGTCTACTGTATAATCTCTCTTAGTCTTGAAGTCCCAATCACTGTTCTGACCTCATGCATCTTGTTCGTATGCATAGCTGAATCTTAGTTAGATACCTTCTTTATGTTTCCTTGTGTTTCCTGGTTCTAGCACTAAATAAGGACTATCACTCTAATATATTTTACATTTCTGAATGTTGTGCTATCTGTAATTCTGTTTTGTTGGTTTCTAATTTCTATGCGAAGGATAAAAGGGAACTCCAACAGCAGCTGAAGGAGAAGCTATATTCTGTAGGAGTCCTGCAAGAAAAGATCGAATTGCTTACATTGGATATTAGGGAGAAAGAAGATACTATTCGGCATCTTAGTGTTCTACTTTCCGACAAAGATAGTAAGCTAGAACAACTCAGCTCCGCGTATCAGGAATCTGACAACTGTCTAACAAGTTTGGAGTCAGAGAAGAAGCAAATGCAGGATGTAATTTTGAGACATTTAGAAGAGCTGGATCTGCAGGATGAGATGGTGCAAGAATTGAATCTGGAGTTAATCACTGTAGTGGCTGAGAAAGATGAGTCAGTGAAGAAGCTTGATGCCGTTTTAGCAGAATATAACAACTTCAAGTCCTCTATGGAAGAGAAGGAAGCTTCGGAGGCAAAAGATTTGGGAGAAAGGGAGGGGAAAATTCACCTGCTTGATAAACAACTTAAGAGCTTGTTGGATGAGAAGAAGAGAGACAAGGTGTTAATATATTCATTGAGACGGGAGAGAGACAATTTTAAAGAAGTGCTTAATGTAGAATTGAAGAATATGAAAATTGTGGAAGAGGATCTTAGAAGGACAAAGACTACGTTGGAGAGATCAAGAGATGAAACTTTGGAGCTGCTTAAACAATCGAAACAGTTGGAAAGACTGTGCTCGGAGCTTGGAGATCAGGTCTACAAAGCTCAGGCTGAGTCCAGGGAAGCAAGAGAATCATTGTACAAGAAACTTGAGGAAGCTAAAAAGGGAGAAGAACTCTTGTCCAAAGAACTAAGTTCCACAAATGACCTTCTCATTAAATCAGATGAAGAACTGCGAATTATGTCCACGGAATTGACTGCTGCATTGCAGAAATGCAATGGCTTGGAGGAGGAACTTGTTGACGCCCTTAGGAAAGCAGAGATCGCAACGTCTGATCTGAACGAAGACAAGAGAATCATATCCTCTCTGAAGAAAGAGTTGATGGAGTTGGAAACACAGATGTTGGGAGACAAAGAAGCATGCGCAAGTCTTGAATCGTATTTAGAAGAGGCTACTAAGTCCCTCAATGATTTGACTCGGTATGCATCAATGCTTTCCAGAGAGTTAGAGCTTGCTCATTCTCAGGTTTCGAGTGTGGAAGATGAGAATGATGACCTTTGTAATATCATTGCTGAGCAGAAACAGGCTTTCTTAGAATCTCGAGTGCACTTGGAAGACGCTTACAACCTGGTCATGAAGCTCGCGAAGGAAAGGGAGAGTTTGATAAAGAGAGGAAAGAAGCTGGAGGAAGAACTGACCTATGCAAAGGGAGAGATAATGCGGCTGATGAGGCAAATCAAGTCTCCGAAACCTGCAGGTGATGTCGAAGAGGTAGAGAAGGTCGACGTGGGGGGTAGAGCTGCAGGTGATCCCATCAAAAAGATTCATAGTTGAAGAAGCATGATAATATTGTCTTAGTCTAGCTGCATTGGGTTTTCACTTGAACTGGAAGAAAGATAGAGAGAGAGTGAGAGAAAACTTAGTGATATGTCCTCTGTATGGAATGGAATTAGTGGTCAGATTGGAATCAGTTGCTTAAAATTGTTGAAAATATGAAATTTAGGACAATTTGGTTGTGTAAATGAGAACTCGAATCCGAAACATTTGGCCTCCATCTTTAAAAACATAAATTTGTGCCGGGCTACAATAAGCTGAATAACATTCATATCTATTTTGTAGTAAATGAATGTCACAGCAGACCGCATAGCGCAGTGGATTAGCGCGTTTGACTTCGGATCAAAAGGTCGTGGGTTCGACTCCCACTGTGGTCGAAAGTTTATGGTTTACAGTTTTTGGGTTTTAATGAGATTTTAGTAGTTAAATTTTGTTTTTTATTTTAATTGTTTGCTTGTTTGATTGTTTCTTTTGCAAATTATACTATTTCAATTTTTTTTTTTTAAATGAGTTATATTAAACAAAACCCTCTCCCGCTCAACAACTACTTGAATCGAAATCTTTACTAGATGTTTATGCAATTCCGAGCTGTGATATTCGAACATGAGAAGATAATTATAAAAACGCAATTGGTAGCTAGAAAGAAAGCTAATCATCAATTAATATAAGAGAAAATAATTAGATTACAAAATTTCTCAGGACTAGTTAGGTATATTGAGCACGTTGCCAATGCCATTGCATACATATTTATATTTGATATATATATGGCTTCAACTCCTCTTGAAGAAACCAAGAACTCCTTCAATCCTACTCATATATTTATATATGGTTATGGAAGCCACTGCTGATGTTGTTCAAGGCTGAGCTTTCCACGCAGCCGAAATGTCGGTCACGGCTTCTCCAACACTCACATACAGCCCATCAAATCCAAAGGATTCCAAAGTGTTGGATTCTTGCAGTTTCTCCATCACACTTCCCACAGGATTCACCAGCACAAACTGAGAAGAAAAGATTCAATACGACGTGGAACACAAGGCGAAAACTTGCAGAGATCAGCCAGAGATGCTGCTTACCTTGAGTGATCTCTTCTCTAGCATCTTTCTCAGCTCACTGATTGTGTCAATCCCACTTGTGTCTATTGCTGTCACAGCTGATCAAGATTTTAAAAAAATTGTTTTTGTTAGAATATAAATATATAATCACTACAATAATCTATCAGTAGTATTTTTTTTGTAAATACTAACCAGTCATATCTAGTATGACACATTTCAAGTTGCTTCTGTCGTTTGCGGCCAGCCACTCTTCCTCCTCTCGTATCCATCGCAGTATCCTGCATTGACGGCTGAGATTAGACGTGTTTTTTTTGCGTGTGATGTGGGAACAAGGACTTATTCATTACCTTTCTTGTAAGTAAGTGGAATTTGCAAAGTAGATTGGTGCCTCAACTGCCATGATCAAGAATGAAGGAACTCTAACAGCCTCTCTGTATTGATTGAGATTCTGATATATCTGAGTTCTTGGCATGTTTCCGAGCACAACCGTGTTTGGCCTTGTCACGTGTAACAAGATCTTGAAAACCGAAACTCCAACCTGAAATTTGCTTCTAAACAGTTAGCATCAATTGAGAGAAATTTCTTCTATTTATTCGGGTGTTGAGCATAGCAAAGGCTTACTGCTATAGCGAGACCGAGAGGCACTGAGATGAACAGAACG
This sequence comes from Salvia hispanica, assembly GCF_029641045.1. Classification (NCBI taxonomy): domain Eukaryota; kingdom Viridiplantae; phylum Streptophyta; class Magnoliopsida; order Lamiales; family Lamiaceae; genus Salvia; species Salvia hispanica. Next base: position 27,522,973 of record NC_142697.1, read on the forward strand.
CCAAAGAATGAACACAAGCAAGCCAAGAAGTCAAGTTTGTCGACTTTCCACAGTTTGTACGCTGCTTGATAGTCTATCAGGCCGACCACAGCAGTGATGATAATGGCTGCCAGGATGAGGTTGGGGGTGTAGTAGAACAACGGCATGAGGAACAGCAACGTCACGAGCACTGCTGCAGCCATTACTATGTTTGAGACGACAGTCTGTGCACCAGCGTTGTAGTTCACAGCTGATCGCGAAAATGATCCTAGAAACGCAAATTCGCCATCAGCTCTGTCGATTCTTCACAATGCAATGAAGTGAAGATGAAGAAATCGAGAAGTGTGATATACCAGTGGTGACGTAGCAAGACGAGCAAGAGCCAGCCATGTTCATTAGGCCGATGGCCATCATTTCTTTGTTACCATCAACTTGGTAGTTTTTGAGACTGGCAAATGTCCTTCCAACAGCAATCCCTTCCTACAGATTCACAAATGCAGAATGTTTATATGAATTCTGATTTTGATTCTTTTTGTTTTTTCAGCATAATGTTTGAGAACTCACTGTGAGAGAAAGTATTCCGGTTATGATTCCGGTTTTGATTGCTAAAGCAAGATGAGGGCCACTAAAATACAGCATGTTTGAAGAAGGTGGATTCAGGCCCTTAGGCAATTTCCCAATCTGTAGAAACAAGATATCCCAATCAAGATTTTGTTCACGAATTCAATTCAAATACTAGGCGAAAACTGCAGAGTTCTTACTGTCTTGATCCCGTGGAGTTTGGATTTGAAGCAAACGACTAGTATGGTCGACAGAATCACTGATGCTAATGGAGCAGCAGCTGATACCCAAAAGAGTTTAGGCCGTCTCATGCTCTGCATTCACCATTGAAATTCAGAGAAAAACTCGACAAACAAGAAACTGACTATGGAAGACGGTCACAGCCACTTACGATCTGCCTTGTTATCAGCAACAGCGCCAGAAAAGCGACCCCCATCACAATGGTTTGCCAAGACCACTGCAAGCAAGAAATAGATTCATGTTGTTTACTAACATTTACATCAAGAAATTAAGAAAAGGCCATCTTTAGCTAGAGATTCATTCTACCTCATCTGTATGATGGAAGGCAGAAGACAACACAGGAACCAGTTGCATTTTGGTAGTGAAATGGACTATCCCAAGCAGCCCTTTCAACTGCTGCAACGAGACGATCACTGCTGCACCGGCCATGAAGCCAACAAGAGTCGCCTTCGACAGAAAATCAATAACAAATCCCAATCTGCAAGATCACACCATCATTCAAGAATCTCTTAAAAGGCAAAAGCATCTGCCTAGCTACAATTGACCAAATGCAAAAACAAAACAAAACAATACAAAACAAAGAATCTCTCAAACAGTTTCTGTTAGTTCATTCTCACACTACTTTACATAGCATAATCATCTTCACCAATGCAAGCCCTTCATTGTGCTTATAGTGGATAGATTCTTGCACAACACCTTTACTAAAAAGATTCCTCCCACTTTCCAAAGCTATACATAATTACAATTTACAACTAAACTAGTAAAATTTTTACCTGAGAAAGCCTAGAGAAGCTTGAAACACCCCTGCAAAGAATGTGGCTGTGAAAGCCAGCTTAAGGTAGAGGGCCGGTTCGTCGCTGTAGGGAACTACTTCACTGAGCATTGTTCCCATCACAAGGGAAGCTATCGACACAGGGCCGACCGCCAGATGCCTGGAGCTCCCGAGAACTGAATATATCAACGGCGGAACGAAGCTAGAGTCTTCAAGAAGTTAAACACTTTGCTTTAGCATTTAGTTGAAAACAAACAAACAAACAAACAGAGCAAAATAAAAGGATTCTTGATGACTTTCCCACTTACATAAACCAATAATCGGTGGCAGATTTGCAAGCTTTGCATAACTTATCCCCTGTGTTTTGCAAGAACAAATCACCAATCAAAATTCTATAAATTGAAATCAAGAAAAGTCAAATTTGCATGTAAAGAAACGATCTTGGACGAGAATTTTCAATTTTTGGGGATTTTTAAAATTAGGACACCTGGGGAATGGCGAGGCTGGCAATGGTGACGCCGGAAACGACGTCGGATTTGAAGAGCTGGAGGCTGTAATTGGGTGCCCAATCGAAAATTGGGAAGAAGAATTGCAGCCCCAGAATGAGTTTCCGAAACCACGACTGATCCTTGAACTTGTGGAGCGGGTCGTCAGGGAAGAATATCTCGGAGAGGCGGTGGCGGAGCTTCTGCGAGGTGGTTCTTGGCGGCGGCGGGCAGACTCTGTGAACCTCCCGCGGCGGCATTTGCATTGGCAGCGGCGGCGCTTCTGTGTCTGAGAAATTCTCGACTCTGTTCGAGTTTAGGCCCATTTTAGCAAACCACGGCGGAGGCGGTGGTTGAGATCGGTTGAAGTTGCAGTGAAGGTGGTGAGATAGTTTGTGAGGGAAATAAGGGCTTTTTATAGAAGCAAGATTCTGCATGGATTCGCTTTTCTATTATTTTAATATTATTATTATTAATAGAGATATAGACAAATATCTCAATTTTTTTATACTACTATATTAATTATATTACAAAACGGATTATGTCACATTTTAATTTAAAAAACAATTATCCATATCTCGTTATCCGAAAAAAATTACTATGTATGCTACTCCATAAATTTCGTAAATTAGTGTATTTAAATAAGTTAGATAAACGTGTTCGTATATAGAAACAAGGTAGATAAACATGATCGTATATGGAAACAGGTCCTATATATGTGGGATTGGGACATTAAAAAAATATTCTTTGGAGATTTAAAATGTGAGATATCTCTATTATATAATATATTGCAAATGCATGTATATCTGAGTTGCGTTAAGGATGCGTGTACGTAGAAATTAGGAATAATGTAGTGATGAATACAGTACGTTTCTGACTGATCCGGCTTGCGGATTAAGGCCGAAAGTCTCCCAACGGGTGGCCGGGTTTGAACCCGTGACCTCATGGTCACCACAGCTCCGCGCTGCCAACTGCGATGTGACCCGTTGGTTATTATTGTGTGCTATATTAATTAACTTTATTTGCATATATAGAGCGAGAGCATCAATTAATATCTTTGTCATCCCAAAAAAAATACTAAGTACTAATAAATATTGTTTGGTTATTGATCTATGTATATTAATTACCACAAACATAGAATAAATATAAAAGTAAAAATTGGATATATATATATAGAGGAATGATATGCTATACCTTATGTGAGCTCCTTATGTGAGCACCACTCTCGTTTGACACACTTTTAGCGTTGTTCGTTTCGATTTATCTATTTAGTTTAATTCTAATACGTTAAAAAATGTTATTGCAATTTTTAATTTCACAAATTTCATAAAAATCAAAGCTCAATTTGCTCGTTTTCTCTATAATTTCAAATAAATGAATAAAATAATAAATCAAGCTTTGATTTTTATGAATTTTGTGAAATTAAAAATTGCAATAACATTTTTTAACGTATTAGAATTAAACTAAATAGATAAATCGAAACGAACAATGCTAAAAGTGTGTCAAACGAGAGTGGTGCTCACATAAGGAGCTCATATAAGGTATGTAGCATATCATTCCTCTATATATATATATATAGAGTTGTAATCAATGTCGAACTCTTCTTAAAGACCGAACCACCGAACCATACCAAATTAGGGCTTTTAGATCTAGTTTTTTATGGATGAGATTCACAAATTTATAAATTATTTTCTCCTTCATCACTAGTCTATTATAATTCATCCGAAGGTAAATAAGTCATACTAACACGTTACGAAGATTTAACTTCATTCCAGAATATATTACTTCATTCCAGTAGGTTTTTACTTCATTATAATAGGATTATTACTTCATTCTAGTAGGATTATTACTTCATTCCAGAATATGAACTGATTGTAGGCCATCATCTAGTAATGAACATTCAATAAATAATGAACCAAATGAACGTCAGTAATGAAGTAAATATGATATTTTATTGAAAAACAATGTTAACTTACTTCATTCAGTCATGCGATTACTTCATTACATTAGTTTATTACTTCATTCAATCATGCTATTACTTCATTCCATTAGTGTATTACTTCATAATATGTTATGACATAATTATTTTGTTTAGGGTGTAGGCCATCATCTAGTAATGAACTACATTCAATAAATAATGAACCAAATGAACGTCAGTAATGAAGTAAATATGACATTTTATTGAAAAACAATGTTAACTTACTTCATTCAGTCATGCGATTACTTCATTACATTAGTTTATTACTTCATTCAATCATGTTATTACTTCATTCCATTAGTTTATTACTTCATAATGTGTTATGACATAATTATTTTTCAATTGAAGTAAATTCGGTATGTAATGAATGCGAAAATCACTTCATAACATACGTTCATTTAGTTCATTATGTAGTGAATGTAGTTCATTATGTAGTGAATTTAGTGAATTCGGTATGGTTCGGTGGTTCGGTCTTTAAGAGTGGATTTGTGGATAATGCAACTCTATATATATATATATATATATATATATATATATATATATGATCAGAATAAAAATTAAGGGTTTAGTTTTAATTTGGGGAAAGGCAAAACCCAACACAACCTGGATACGTTGTGACTAGGGGTGTAAATTCGGGTACCCGCGGGTACCCAAACCCGAAAATTTGGGTACCCGAACCCGAAATCTAAAAAATATCATACCCAATACCCGACCCGTATGTGAATTCGGGTACCCTAATACCCGATGCGGGTAGCCGAACCCAACTAATCGGATACCCATAAACCCGGAATTATTATATTTAATTATTCTTTTATATAAATTAAATTGTGATGAGAATAGAAATTATTAAAAATAACACAATACTTATACTATATATTGACTATAATTCTATATTATATAAAACAGACGTAGACATTAGACAAATAGACACTACTTAATTTTAAAATAATTTTTTTTTTGGTATAATTGAAGCATAAAAGAAATTAAAATAATTTTTTAAGACGTTAAATGAACATGTAAATAAAATGGAGAAAGAATAACTAATTAACTATATATTTTCAAAAGATAACAAGTAAGAACATAAATAATGCAACATGAACCGAACACGAATGTAAAGAAGTATTAAATCTGCATGTGATTAAATAAAATTACCCCAGGTTACCCTACGGGCCATATGCCCTATACTAAATAAAAATATTTATCACAAATACATAATTAATCGGGTATTAGTCGGGTACCCTAATACGGGTTTCGGGTACCCTAAACCCGAAAAATCCTAACATTAACTACCCAAACCCGTACTCGAACTCATAATTTCGGGTTTCGGGTACCCAAAACCCGTCGGGTATTGAGACTGGGTCGGGAATACCCGAAACCCGCGGATTAAATTTTCAGGCCTAGTTGTGACCACCACTTACAAAAAAATTGTGGCCATCACTTTCAAAATATTTAAAAATTTCGTTCCCATTTAACGACCATAATTTATAGTCATGATTAAACGAATAGTGGTAAAATATTTTTATTCCAATTTTAAGCCAACCATGTGGTCGTGTAGTGTAGTTTCATTGACGACATGGAAAGCTAATTGACCTAACCATCATTATTATTATACAATGCACACCAGAATTGCCACCTAGCAAAGATCATTCATTCACTTGATTTTCATATTTTACCAAAAATAAAATTTATGAATGAAAAATGCTAAAAGCCAAAAACTAACTCCCTAGAACATTAACAATACAAATCATAATAAAATCAATAAAACATCAAAACCACATTAATTTTGAACAAAAAAAAGTCCACAAATGATTAAAAAACACACAATTAAAAAATACAATGTCACGATTGATTAATTCTGAGATGGTTTTCCTTCAATTATTGGATTAGGAGTTCGAATCACTAGTGAATATAAATGGAAAATCATTAAAAATTCAACCTCCATATAGAAATTTCCAATCCAAACACTCCATTCTATTTTTGGTCACCATTAAGCGAAAATCGATCTTGATGTAAACCTAACTAATGTGTGATCTTCCTCGATCCTCATCTCCTAATTAAAAAATGATGCTTTTACTTAGATAAATTCGAATCCAATATGATAGACCGATCAACAATTTAGCCAAATATTCATATTTCAACCTAATTCGATCAATATTGACAATTTAACATTTATTGTTACTTGGACAAAAGTACCCAATAAAAGAATAAAATATGTAAGTGCGATATTTAATCATTAGTTTCGAATATATAAACCGATAAAAACATAATGTTGTCGCCAATAACTAATGGAAATTGTCTCAACATTCCAAATAAAGGAAGAAATCAAATTAAAATTTTACTCGTGGAAATTCAACTGCGGCAACCAACTAATTAAACAGATGAATTGAATATATATGAAATATGGAAAGTCATTTTAGGCGTTGGTTGGATTTTATTTTGTTCAATTTTTTTATAAATATTTTGGTTTACTAGAGTTGAGTGGCAAGAGCACTATCATCTCATGGTCATAGTCTAGATTGGTAAATTAAAAACGCGAGAGAAGAATTGATCAAATAGATAATGGTAGGGTTATAACACATGGAAATATCAACTTAGACTAAATCAATTAAACTATATGTGACGTTATCAGTTTTTTATTTATATTTTTTGTATTATATTATATTAAGTACTACTATATGGTTAGTAGCTATTTAAATAATGAAGCTTTGTCAATTTTGTAGTCAATATCATGATCTTTCGGTTTAAATTTTTGTTGGTTAGAATTATGGTTTGACCTACTAGATTCATTTATATTTCCTAACTTGATGTGATAATATCCACTAAATAATAATGGAGCATTAACATTAATATTTCGAAACATATCAAGTGATGCATTTTTATATTAGATTCACTTTTTTACCAACTGAATCTCGTAAAACATGGGCCATAAAGTTATTATTACACTAAAAATGGTGTAAAATGAAATGCTTTTAATGATTGCTTAATTTTTATTTTTTATAATAAAAGCGGCAAAGGCCGGTAAAAAAAACAAACTAAGGAGGGTATGAAATACCTAATCTATTACTATGAAGCAACCAAAGGTTGCGTCTTAAGAACATGAACACCACTCTAAAAACCATAAGGAATATGTGACAAAAAATCGGTAGAATAATTCCCTTCTCTATGCACATGGTGAATCGTTACGGCATCAAACTCTTTGGAATAACCCATAAACCTTATGCACTATGGAGTGACAGTTAATAGACACTTCATTTCATCCCATAATCATAGAGACATTAAAATTTTAAATAGCAAAGTTCCTAATCTTTTGTTAGCTCTGTGTGCTTTGCCATTAAAGGAAGGAAGTTTGGCCTACCATCCAATTTGCCGCATTCATGATCTTTAGCTACTCCATCCTAATCCTAAAGCATAGATTATACTATAATTACTTTCAATTTAACTATTGAAAATAGAGTGGCCATATTCTTTCAACTAAAAGAGAAAGAATATCAATAATGTATTTTTTGGGGATAACAGTACTTCTATTAGCTAAAGTTAAACGACAAGAATAGATCAATAAATTGGTGCAATGTATCAAAAATGAAGCTTGATAAATATCATTGATGAGATAAATCGGTTGTTATTGTTTTACCAATGTAAAATACTTTTATTTTGCTCTATAAGCGGCAATGAAAATTTATATTCCTATTATAAATAAGATCTTAAGTGGAAATGAAATTTTAAATTTTTCATAGAAAAACTAAAACTAATACAAAGGTAGAAAAGAGATGGGAAATAATCAATCAACCTATGTGAGGAAAAAAAACTTTTCTCTCAGACAATTAATCAAACAGGTTCTGGGCAGTAATCTTAAATAGTTAAATTGAATGAGCGCAGCATCATTGGATGCATTTTGTTCCATGCTCCACAGCCATAAACTACAGTCTTGTCGAATCATATCATTGTTACACTTATCAATCGCTATTCACGACGATTTTAGTTAAACACGACTTATATTGACGATAACTACGAATAATCACCAAAAAAAAAAAAAGAAAACTACGAATAATCACCACGATCAGTCAACGCTTGTCGTTATTATTTCTCATATTTCTGATTGAGACTGTCGAAATCTCGTACAACATGGGGAATAATGCAAGCATTAATTTCCTATTTTGAATTATATCCCAATTTAATTTAATTTTAAAATAATGTAGTACAAGAAATAAACAATAAAAAGAAAATTATAAGATGAGATCCACGAATAGTGTTAGAGAAAACATACATAGTAGGAGCCGGCTAAGGAACATATAAGTGATAAAACGCTTAATCAGGTCTTGCGACTTGCCCCTCTCTCTACTCGAGTGCTGACGCGGCTCACCCGTCTCTATGTGGTCTCACAAATCGGACGGTAAATATCCTTCTCCTTTGAAATCTCCTTTGAACTTCTAATTGTCCAATTGGAATTGTTGAATTACAAAGAATGGTATTGTCCGTCGCCTCACAATTGCGTAGACCTGAGTTCGAATCACCGGCACACATTTTTGTTTCAATTTCAATATCGATTTTTGTTAAGTGGTTAGTACACAAACTGATCGATTATTATTGTCGGTTAGTATATTAACGAAAACTTATCTATATCATGTTCTAGTTCCCTCCTAGTGCATCAGTAAGTTAATTGATCAATCAGTTCGATTATCAACGTAACCGACCGATGCCATCCTTAATTAGATTCAAAATTCATAAAATAATCAGCCATTATTTATTTTTCTTTTAATTTATTATTTTAATACGCGGCGAGTAGTGGTGCTTTCTGGTAGAAGGCGAAATAGTGGATTCATATTTTGTAAAATCTGAATTATGTACCCACCATGGATGGATACAAATATTGGTAGAGTCAAATGCCCACTTCACATTAGAATATAGTGTCTTTGATAAATAATTCAAAACCAATACTTTTCACCACATCTTCTCTATTATTTTCTCTAGTTTTCAATAAACCCACAACCGCAACGTGTCACCTCATAATTAGCAGCCGATTTCTTTGAAACCCGAAATCATAAAAATCCAATCTTAATTTTTTGCATATTTCATTGTCTTTAAAAGGGAGAATTTATTCTATTGGTTAATCACCATCTAACTAATTTCTTTGCTGTCAGGCTGTGAGCCCTGAATTCAGACATGCACTCCAGATTGCTTCCTTGCAAACTTTGTAACCCAAGAATTTTCTTAAAAAGTTAGATGTTCTAGTGGATAAAATTAGATGCCAAATTGGCCAAGAAGCATATTTTTTTAGAGATAGTAGATTAAATTTAAGCATCTTAACTCTTGCATTGGACATTAAGCCCAAGGTGAGTATAATATTGATAATAGTATATAGATTTGCATAGTCTTGCAAATTGCAACAAATATCTTTACTTCACTTTACCACAACCAATTTGATCCGTCATTTGAATCCTTTTAAGAGAAAATCTTGTTATTGGCAAAAAATAATTAGGTATTAGTAGTAGTGTGTGACAAGTTTACGGCTCAAAAAAGGCATGCACCAATTTATTCTTTAATCATTTCACACTATAGTTATACTATTAATTGATGCATTTCAAGATTTCCTCAATGTCATTCTCTGTCAATAATATTCTCAGGAAAAGGCAAATGATTTTGGAATTTGCAAGCATTAGTTGTGTTAATTTGCGGTCCTTATTCTCTCGTTAAGGGGGATTTTCTTGCGGGGCCGAAAAACGGGCCGGATTATTTGTGCTGGGCCTTGAAGCCCGTTATAATTAGCCACCGGCAACAAGATTTATCGTTGGGAAAATCCAAGACGAACAAAATAACATGGGCCAACGTAGACAATTGGCCCATGTTTTTTTTTCATCTTGGGTTTTTCCGACGTTAAATCTTGATGCCGTTTTGCATATTATATTGTTCTTGTTGTGTGTCACTTTTTTTTTTTTTTTTTTAACAAATTACAATCTTATTTTGCAATTCATTTCCACAGACAAACTCAACTGAATCAGTTCCAAAATCAGACATGCGATTTTAGTCCCTTCTTTGCTACCACTCTCTAATATTCCCACAGTAGAGGCCATGGCATGTCTTGCATAGCTATAGTATTATTTAAAACCGTGTCACAAGTTATATTTAGAAATCATTAATACCATGCCTCGTGTTAGAAGTTAGAACAATTCTATCAGAAAGAACAAAATGTCTAAGTACTATAAATAATTGTAGAACTATAATCAGACACAAAGATAAATGAGAAATCATTATCGATTTTATTTGAATTTAAAAGAAAAATTCATGATCACTCATTTGATATTTCCCCATAAGTGTAAAGATATCATTAGGTGGGGTTGGCTAAAAATCCAAATTTTGATTTTTATAGCTAGGCAGAATGCAAGGATACTATTAGACTATAGTAGAGTTCCATAACACAAAAAAAATATTAGTAGAATATATGAATGGAGCCCATTTTTCTTAACCATTGTTCATAGAATTACATTTTAGTGGACTGAGTTTATTCCAAAGAATATACCATACTATTCAAGCAATGCATTGCATGTTTGAGTGCAGATAATGCAATGATGGTAAAAGTTGACCATCCTTTCTTGATTATCTCAATGTTAGTTCATTATATTTGACAATTCCCACACTCTAAGGTCCTCATACTTTGGGAAATATTTTTATTTATTTATTTTTATATAAAGAAATGTTGTTGGTGATCATGTGCCTATACATAAAGGGCTGATCATGGCCTAGGTGAAGAAGATTGGAGATAGGGATAATGATAAAGATGTATTTTGTTCAATTTGTGCTTATTTTTGGGGTGAGTGGGGTGGGTGTTCCTCTTCTTATTTTTGTATTGAAAAGTGCTCATTTATTTTATGTTCATAATTTGCTTATTTTAAATAGAGTGATGTTGGGTCATAAACTGAAGGAAATGATTTCTTCTGCTTTCATATGTTTCTGCACTTTAGTTTGTCAACTACATGTTCTCATTATAGTGTTGTGTGAGAATCAGAAGTCTTATGTTTTTTCAAGGTTTGATCTGTGAACAAAAAATGATTGGATTTGTTTCAATTGTGTGTTCATTATTAATAGGGACGAAATACCCATTTGTTTTAGTAAACACAACTTAAATTTATCCACATATATAAAAAATGTCATTGATAAACCCTTCACCATCTCCCAACATATACAAATTTTGAGTAAGCACGAGAAAAAAGTGTAATCTTGTTATTTCGTAGAAGGTACTCCCTCTGTCTCATTAGAAATGAAACTTTTTCCTTTTTGGTTTGTCCTATTAAAAATGAAACGTTTCTAAAAATAAAAACAATACCCTCTCTACTTTTTCTTCTCTCCTACTTTACTCTCTCTTCATTAACTCACAAAATAACATTACATAAAATTACGTGCTGAAAAGCAAATGTTGCATATTTAGTGGGACGGAGGGAGTATATAGTATTCATAGTCAAGTGCAGACACGGATCTAATGTGCAAGCAGGAGGGGCAAATGCCCTCCCTCAAAATTTCATATCTATATATAAAATCTATTATAGAAAAAAATTAATATTAGTTTCTTCTTTAAATGCCCCTCCTCAAATACTTCAAATGTCCTCACATGTATTTTTACCCCTGCAATGATCATTTTTTGGATCCGTCCCTGGTCAAGTGGATCAGATTCCTAACGAATTATATTCGTGTTTAATCTTATCATGTTCACACGATAACGATCCCAATATATTTTTACTTGTTAGCCTTGATCCATAACAAGCATTGCGCCATTTTTAATGTTTGTGTTGGTTGTAATACGAAGTCTCTCAAATTCTAAGAAACACAAAAAATGAAAAAAGTGTGTAAATGTAGAGTGGGCTTCCTAGGCCTATTAATGAATACCAAGCCCAGACCCAATGTTTTAGTAAATGTTTGTAATACTTAGTTGAGGTGGTTGACATTATAATTATACTCCATTACATGGATTCTTCTATATATTTCACAAATGTTACCAACCTATCCTGAAACTCTTAAAATCTCGTTTATTATAAAACAAAATATATTTGAAAAATCAAATCACATGAAATTTTATACTCCTACAAAAAAATTTAAGATATGAAAAGCCTTGGAGATTCATTGATATTGAAGGGAAAAAAATCAACTATATATATATGCATATATTGTTCGTTAACTTTTTTCTTAAATGACTTTACACTCGTGACCAAGCAATACTCAATTTATAATTCTGTAATAAATAGTGTGTAGGTGTAGTAGTATAAGTGTATAACATACTCCTATTTCATACACTTAGTATATCACAGACTTTGAAATAATGTACAGATTTTCAACTAGGGAGCACAAAATAACCAAAATTCGAATATCCGGTCCTAATCAAATTGAAATTTAAATTTCGGTTCAGTTTTTTCGATTTTTCTGTTCGATTCGGATCGAAAAAACCAAAAATACATTTTTTTCATTTTAATGAAAAATGAACTACTCTATATATGTCGATTTATATTAATAAATTTAATAAAATTTAGATTTTATAAAAACTACTACTATAAGTTTGGATATGTTAATCGGTAGATGCAATATAATTTTTGTATTAATTATTGAAAATTAATTTTTGAATTTTCATTTTTTTTATATATTGTGCAATTTTGGTTTTTCAGGTTAGATTTTTATAGTTTAGTATTTTGGTTTTTTGGTTTTTTGGATATGTTCATGAGATTTTGGTTTTTTTGGTTTAGATCAATTTTTATAGTTCGAATTTTGATTTTTTGAATTTGATTTTTCGCATAATTCAGTTCAATATTTGAAAAAAAAAACCCAAAACAGAAACTTGAATACTCATTACTCACCCTATTTTCAGCTCTTATGACAAGTTTGGAATTCATAAATCATACTAATGGTCATTTTTTTCTATAATCAAGCTATGATGCCAACACGCAGATCCCAACCGTTCATTCTGATTGGTCACACTTATCAACGGCCATGATTGCGTTAGAATACTCAGCATTTTAATCGTCGAAACCTTTATTTTGGATTTATAAATCATCAAGAAATAGTTATATTCAGAAAAATTAAATAACTAAAAAAGAAAAAAAGGAAAATTCACCTTCATCTCTTCGATCGAATTTTGCTACTCTTTTTGGCTCGGTTTGTTGTGGGACTGCAAAACCCCCCATTCTATTCCTCTCTCCCCATTTCGCATACCAATAGCTCTTGATCGCAGCATTCGACTGCGTATTGCTCGGTGGATCTTGCTGTACGATCGATTGCCTTTCCCAGCTGCAGAGCTTGCTGTAGAAAATGGTGAGTCGTATTGCTTCCGTATTTCTGCTGATTGATTTCGCGCATGCGGCTGGGTATCAGATCTGGAAAATATTTGGAGTATCTGTCAGTTTCATGTCTTTGATATGCGTGGGAGATTCGGCATTCTAATTGCTTTAAATTTTGTGTTGGATTTTGTGATTTGTTTGGATTGGTTTGCGGCTTGTTTGAGATCTGGAGCTGCTGTTATTGTTTGCTGACTCGACTTTTTTGATTGCTTGCTTTGGTGTTGGATTTTCTGGTGGTGTGCTGCAGCCGCTCAGACTAGAAATCAAGGTATTCATTTTACAATTTACATTGAGAATTTATTTTTGTTGTGTGAATGAGTGATTAGTCGATGCTGATAAATTTGATTTGTTCTATCAGAGGAAACTTGCGCAAAGATCAGAAAGAGTAAAGTCTGTGGATCTACATCCAACAGAGCCATGGTATGCGAAGCCCTTGCAACCACGTTTATATTAACTTTTCGGTCCTTTTGTTCTGTTTATTAGTATTACTTTAGTTCTAGGCTGTGATCTGCTTCTTCTCTTTGGTTGGCTTACTTGTATATATATAATTATATATAAATTTTGCATTTGCACGCCTTACTGAGATGTGGGATAACAAGTAGTACAATTTAGATGTCTGTTTCATTGCTTAAAATTTCTCATTGCTTCTATGATTTCTTGTGCGTCCTCAGGATATTGGCGAGTCTGTATTCGGGGGTTGTTTGCATCTGGAATTATCAGACCCAGGTATGCAGAATACTATTGCATGTGTAATTTCAATCCTATAGAAGATTTTAATCATACTGAATACATGGACATTTCTTAGATGCTTGTGTAATTCTGTATCTCTAATTATTTGATTTTGACATGGTAGAAGGCCTGGCTAAATATGGCAATGCAATTTTGTGCTGTGATGAAAATACAGCTAATCTTTTGTATCAGAGAATAAAAGTCTTCTATTAAGAAACTAGAAATTTGTTATAGGAAAAGCATCCCTTTTCGCAAAGGGATTAGTGATTCCTGGAAAGGTGATGACAGTCTAGCTAAAGATACAAATAAAAAATATTTAAACATGTGTGAAACAAAATAATCCTTGAATATTTATGATTTGAGAGCGATTGAGCAAGTCCAAACTTCATTAATTCCCATACCACTTCGATGAATTATGCTTGATCCTCAAAGATCTGCATACTAATTGTAGCTGTGATGATCAATGGCTGTAAGATTAATCCCTTAACGCTTGACTGCTTTTGCATGTAATACCTAGAGTAGAAAAACAAAATTTTGACTGAATGTGACAATGAAACACTATATGCCAAGACATACCAGTTTGGGGAAAGAAGAACTTTAAGATGCATTTTGCAACCTCTCGTATGCAAGTTACTTTCCAAGTCTAATAAATATAAGAAGGCCTGTAGTTTTCTAGACATAGAGATCCAGATAGGTTTCAAGAAAGGAAGCATGGTAAGATTGAGTTGAAAAGGATTTGCATGAGAACTTTCCAAATGGATCCTTGAATTACCTTCTAACATCTTCTTCACGCTCTAATATGAGATTCGGAATAGAACTTCTTTCAATTTCTTTAGCAAGGAGCACAAATTTCAAAGAAATAGAAGAGTGACGGTAGATATAATCTGACTGTTGCTGATATATTCTCCTTCTTCGAGCTTCCAAGAGCTTATAAACCTTTAAAACTTGTAGTTTCTAAAGTCTTGATCTTTTCAGGATTAAAGTAGCATCACCATTGTGCAAAATGATGCCACCATCAAATACTTACTGCTTTTCAATTTTCCCAATAATAATGTATTCTACTCCTTTCACACACTTGTCCACTACCTTAGAAGTAGGTTCCTTGAAGGATTTAATCTTTTTAACTTGTTCTGTACTCTGCAAAATGGTGACATGTACAGAATAAATGTTTATGTTCATCTCAATAGAGAATTGAAATCTTATATGCTATGTGATAACTTGCTATCTGAAGTTACCCTCTCTGCTATGTTTTTATACACTTGAATTTTGTTCTAAAAGTTTATTATTATTGCTGCAGATAATGGTTAAATCTTTTGAGGTTACTGAACTTCCAGGTGCACAACTTGAACCTTTAGTGTTCCTTTTCGATAAAGAAGTTTAAATTGTTTTTTCATGTTGGTAGAATCCCTTTAATGATAATTCCTTACAAAACAATGCAGTTAGATCTGCTAAGTTTATACCACGAAAGCAGTGGGTGGTTGCTGGTGCTGACGACATGTTCATTCGTGTCTACAATTACAATACGATGGATAAGGTTAAAGTATTTGAGGCCCACACAGATTATATCAGGTGTGTGGCAGTTCATCCCACTCTCCCCTATGTGTTATCATCATCAGATGACATGCTCATAAAGCTCTGGGACTGGGAAAAGGGGTGGGCATGCACTCAAATATTTGAGGGTCACTCCCACTATGTGATGCAAGTGACTTTTAATCCCAAAGATACCAATACTTTTGCTAGTGCATCACTCGATCGCACAATTAAGGTATACAATGGTTCTCTCTAAGTCAGTTTTTTCTGAAGGTTTAGTTAAGTGTGTGTGATGTGATACATATCTGTTTGTTTTCTCTTTGTAGATTTGGAACCTTGGCTCCCCTGATCCAAATTTTACCCTTGATGCTCACCTGAAAGGAGTAAACTGTGTTGATTATTTTACTGGTGGTGATAAACCTTATTTAATCACTGGCTCTGATGATCACACTGCTAAGGTACCTCGTTTTTCTTTCTACATCTGTTGTCATGAGATTGTATGTGCATAATCTAAATTATCTGGAGAACTTGTAAACAGGTGTGGGATTATCAGACAAAGAGCTGTGTCCAGACACTAGAAGGCCACACACATAATGTTTCGGCAGTTTGTTTCCACCCTGAACTTCCCATTATAATAACAGGTTCTGAGGATGGTACAGTTCGCATATGGCATTCCACCACTTATAGGTGAGTTTATGGTTTTATGCTTGTAGCTGAGTTACACTAGTTGAGTTTTTTCAAACCCTGTTTTTCCAACCAATTAAATAGCATTCATTACTGCAAAAACCATATTACAATCATTTTCTCCTTTTAATTTTCCCACGCGGAGTAGTTTTTTTTTCCCATAAATTGTCTGCACCACCTACAAATTTTTAGTTAGTTGGATTGATTGCTGAAACGTAAATCTTCTGGGTGTTGTTATTATACATCTGTGTCTCAAATCAATATTTTTTCTTGCTGATATTGTATACACGTTTTGTTAGTCTTTTTTTTTTCTTGCATTCTCTTGCTATGCTGTCATGTCACTGTTGAGAATGGTGAACTGAATGCACATGTGTGTGTGCGTGCGTGGTATATATTGATTTATCTGTAATTCGTTATGTTTGTACGTTGTAGTATTTTCTACATAAGATTTTGGATGCACATTGATTGATGCCTCACAAGTCACTTCATTATTTTGCAGACTTGAAAACACATTGAATTATGGACTTGAAAGAGTTTGGGCAGTTAGTTACTTGAGAGGATCACGACGGTAAGTTTATTTTCACTGTTACTTGAAAAAGTAATGTATGCATTTATATTTTAATTGGAGGGGGCACCTGGATTTGATGAGTTTTATCTGCAGGGTTGTAATTGGCTATGATGAAGGAACCATAATGGTAAAGCTCGGTAGAGAGGTGCCTGTTGCAAGCATGGACAATAGTGGGAAAATCATATGGTCTAAGCATAATGAGATCCAGACTGTCAACATTAAGAGTGTTGGGGCCGATTATGATGTATGGCACTTCGTGGTTAATAATATAGTTCTGAATACAGTGTACTATCCGAAATTACTTTATATTTCTGTCTCAGGTTGCTGACGGAGAGAGATTGCCTTTAGCTGTGAAGGAGTTGGGAACCTGTGACCTTTATCCACAGGTTAGTGTCCCTAGTCTAAAAGCAAATTCATGTCTCTTAGCTCTGTATTTCTAGAATATTCTACTGTGTTGTACACTTCATTTATTTTGTTTATGTATCATTTGTTTATATTCATTTAGGAGTCATATTGTTAGTTATTTGTCATAGTGCTGATGATAAACCATGCAAACTCTCAACTCTCAACTAGTATGTAATAAGCGTGGCTTTATTATAGAAATGGTCATCTCAATCATGTAGTGAGACTACCTCTAGCCTATGGCTACTGTTCATGGAGAACTTGGATCATGACAGGCTTCTTAATAAAGAAATATCTAGAGTTCATTTCCATTCCCACTCTTGCTTGATAGTTGGAAAGAGATGTCTCTTTTATCATGTTGTTGGTGCTTGTTGTTCATATTTTTATTCACTGTTTGGCTGATTTTATTTTGCATTAACTTTCATAGCCATGTACTTTTGACAGAGTTTGAAGCACAATCCTAATGGTAGGTTTGTTGTTGTATGCGGGGATGGTGAGTACATCATATACACAGCTTTGGCATGGAGAAACAAATCCTTTGGCTCGGCTTTGGAATTTGTTTGGTCAACGGAAGGAGAATATGCTGTTAGGGAAAGTACATCAAGGATTAAGATCTATACTAAAAATTTCCAGGTACATCAAGGATTAAGATCTATACTAAAAATTTCCAGGTTGGTTCCTTTTAATGCCATTTCCTTATCCTTCTTTTTTGAGAGGAGGGGGGGATCCAGAACAAATGATTGCTGTGCTGCTTTTTCTCTAGCTTGAGATCATCCAGCTTACATCATCCTTCATTTTTTGCAGCAGTTTTATTTCGCTCATAATTTCATAGTCATTTCATGTATGATGTGCTTTTAATTTCGTCTGTTTCTGTGAATTTATTATACCTCAGTAGGTTGTTTTAATTTATCTGTTCAAAAATAATACTAGGAATGATGTCTCTTTCAGGAGAAGAAAAGCATCCGCCCTACATTTTCGGCTGAGCGCATCTATGGTGGCATATTATTGGCAATATGCTCAAATGATTTTATTTGTTTCTATGATTGGGCTGAATGTAGGTTGATACGTCGAATTGATGTCAATGTTAAGGTGAGGAAGTTAAATCCATGATACATTTGTCAATCATGTTAATGTTGTCAGCTTTCATCGTATACAATATGTTCCATGTGGTTATTGATTCTTATGGCAATCCATTTCAGAATCTTTACTGGGCTGATAGTGGGGATTTGGTGGCCATTGCCAGTGATACGTCATTCTACATACTTAAGTATAATGTAAGTATATTATTCACCTTAATGTCCTTCTGAATTTGTGTCATAGTTTTTATTTAGTAGTGACTGGATCAGCCTATCTGTTGCAGCGGGATATAGTTTCTGCCCATCTGGATAGTGGGCGATCAGTAGATGAACAAGGGGTGGAAGATGCTTTTGAGCTTCTTTATGAAATTAATGAAAGAGTACGAACTGGTCTCTGGGTTGGGGACTGTTTTATCTACAATAACTCGTCTTGGAGGCTTAATTACTGTGTCGGTGGTGAGGTATATTATAATATTCTGTAGTTAATATACTTATAAATACGAGAATAAACACATATTTATGTCAAGTCAATGTTTATTTATGTGCCATCATAGGTGACAACTATGTTTCATTTAGACCGGCCTATGTACCTGCTTGGGTATCTTGCTAATCAGAGTCGTGTTTTTCTCATCGACAAAGAATTTAAGTGAGTTCTTCACTCAATTCTAGAAGAAACTCTTTCATTCTCTTCCTTACATCGTGCGAGTGCATAATTCTGTTTAAACTTATTCTCTATGAGCCCAAATCTTCTAACTCTTTAAGTGAGGGAAGATAACCTTCCATCTTGGTTCTAGATCACTGAATATGTTTTATGAATCCTCTTTTCCAGTGTTATTGGATATACCTTGCTGCTCAGCTTGATTGAGTACAAGACTCTCGTGATGAGGGGTGATCTGGAGAGGGCAAGTAAGGTCCTGCAATCAATTCCAAAGGAGCATCAGAACAGGTCTTTAACATATTTAATGTTGTCATTTGACTTCAAAACTGTCTTAATTTACTTAATTCTCACTACCATTATGCGTGATTGTCATAAAAGCACCATATTTACGATATAGAGACATGCAGTTATCATCATTGATTGTGGAAATTATTTAGCTAGTTAAAATAATCTATTTACCTTATTAGCTCTCATCACTACTGCTTTTCGATAAGTGAGAATGCTGTAAGCATACTTGTCTTGCTTTTATGAATAACAGACCACAGTAAGATCCAAGACATCAATAATTATCAGTTTTTCTGATTTGAACTGATGCTGCAATATACATCTCGGATTCTTCAACATTCTGGGTTTCATCCCGAGGTCAATAATGTTATAATATTCCTTATTCCCTGGAAAAAATTCAGACTAGTGAGAAATTGGAATATAGCGTGAAAAAAATTATGGAATATGCTGCATCCACGTTTTCATTTTTTTAATCATCTTATTTTATACTAGCGCATAATTTCCTAATACAGTAAATAATTTACTTCACATTTTAATATTATTTATTTTTTTGACAGTGTGGCCCATTTCTTGGAATCACGGGGGATGATAGAAGATGCACTTGAAGTTGCTACCGATCCCGACTACAGATTTGAGTTAGCCATACAGCTAGGAAAGCTAGACATTGCAAAGGTAAACTGCAGTGACTTGTTTGGTCAGCCTATCAAAAATTAAAAATATGTGGGGAGCATATTTCTTTCAGTAGTTTTTTTGTAAGGTTCTCATCTCTCTTGTGTTTTGTACTGAAGTTTCCTTTACAAGTCCATTTTCATTTTGTTCCTTACAGGAAATAGCAACAGATGCACAAAGTGAGGCTAAATGGAAGCAATTGGGTGAATTAGCCATGTCTAGCGGAATGGTATTCTCTTGATATCATGCTCTGCTGAAACTGATTAAATTTACTTTTCCGAAGACTTTAATTAAGATGAGCTGAATTTTTAACTATGACATCGCTGTCTTACATAAAACAAAGATATACTGCCTGTTCCTCACTTCCCTATCTAAATATGCTGTTTGACCAATGATAAATGAATTTTGATTTTTGACTTTTTCAATATAGTGTTTGTTGATATTCTCTCACATTTTTGATCTTATTGATATGTTTGCTAAACTTTATTTTGCGCGTGTTCTGCATTTCAGTTGGAGATGGCAGAAGAGTGTTTGAAGCAAGCTAATGACCTGAGTGGTTTATTGCTACTCTATTCATCTTTAGGAAATGCCGAGGGGATTAGTGAACTTGCCTCTCTTGCAAAAGAGCATGGTAAAAACAATGTTGCATTCCTTTGTCTGTTTATGTTGGGTAAATTGGAGGACTGCCTACAATTGTTGGTAGAGAGGTATGCAGTTTTGCTAAATTTGTCTGGTTAGACCATTACTTAAATGTTTTTACTAGTAAATCAAGAAAATCTTTACAGCAATCGGATACCAGAAGCTGCATTGATGGCTCGGTCTTACCTTCCAAGTAAGGTGTCAGAAATTGTTGCTCTTTGGAGAAAGGACCTCAACAAGGTAATGGCTTATGTGATTTCTGTGTTCTTGTTTGTGGGACTTTTGATTAAAATAAATGTTTTTTAAGTCTAAATAGAAGGAACTAATATCATGAGGTTGTTGACATGGATTTTCTTTTGGTTTGAATATTATCCACAGATTAATCAGAAAGCTGCAGAATCACTTGCTGATCCTGAAGAATATCCAAATATGTTTGAGGATTGGCAAGTCGCACTTGCTGTTGAAGCTAAAGCTGCTGAGACAAGGTTGGTATTCAGTTTGTAATATCCCGCTAGTTAGATAGCCATGGATTCGACTTTCTGTTGCGGGGTCTGTCTTTCCTTTCTTCAATTCCTAACATGTCATGAAATTCTGTTCTGATAGTAGTCAATAGTTATACATTCCACATTTGCATTTGTAGGGGTAATTTGCCTCCAGCAGCTGAATACATGCAACATGCTGATAGATCAACAGCAAGTCTTGTAGAACTCTTCAGAACCATGCAAATCGAAGAAGATGAGCACCTAGAAAATGGTGGCTTGGATTATGAGGTAGATTGTTTAATTTTTCATCCATTTTATTGTTAAATTACATAATTTTATATCATAAGCGGATCTACCCGTGCCTGATATCAGCATAAGTTTTCAGAGGAGATTTTTTTCATAAACATTCTGTAATTTGTGAGTTACTGCCTGGCATTGAAGAATGAACTAGCTGAAGGTTAATTATCTTTAAGTATATTTTGTTGCATGATCATCTTTCTCCCACAATGTCAAAATCCAAACAATAGATATCTTGTGAGGTCATTGGTGCTGAGTGCTCATTATATTTCTCGAATTTGCTTAGGATGGAAAGACAAATGGTGAATTGTCACAAGAGCAGGATGATACACAAGTGGATGGGCATGATGAGAGTCATCAAGAGGCTGTTGTGGTGGATGGTGACCCTACAGATGGTGCTGTGCTCGTCAACGGAAATGAGGCAGAGGAAGAGTTGGGAGCGAATGATGGCGAAAAACCGTCAGCCTAAAAGCCATTTGTTGGAATGGTGTGAAAATCATAGTTTTGTTTCTGGTGATTATTTGATAATCTTTTAGCTGCTTGTTGACTTCCATTTATTGTAATTCTTGTACCTTTTTTAGTTATTGTATTCATCTATCATTTGCTGTATCTGTTTCATCTACCTCTAGAATTTCGGAGTTCAGCTAAATTGATAGTACATCATTAGAAACCATTGAGCTCTAGGAAATTTTTTGACATGTAATTAGGTTGGGACAAAATTTATTTCCTGATGTATAATATATATAAGTTCAACACTACCATGCATTTTGTGTGAAATTTTTCTCAAGTTCATTTGGAGATCAAGTCGAAGCTATCTAGATCTATAGGATAATCATGTGGTATTTATAATGTTAATTGGATTCTCTTATCTCATAATTTTCTACTCTATTATTCTATTAACTAACTGTTATTAACTCATATGGTTAGATCCTTATTTCTCCCTCTTTCTTGCTGAGTTGGCAGTGCTCACGCAACCTGGCTGAGTTCATTGAAGACAGATGGTTGCAGATGTCTGCTATATTTCTTGGTAAGAAGTGAGGATTGGTGTGTGAAATATATGTTTATTGTGCTGATCAATTGTTAGGATCTGTATGTGTCTAAATAGGTGTTGCTAATAGCATTTGATGACCCCATACTTGTTCATTAGATGCACATTTCATTGTCTGCTCTAAAAATATACTCGTTCTGTGAAATAAAGTCCCATTTTGACTCTCGCTGGTTTCAAGAAATGGAAAGGAAAGTGGATTGGAAACGCTAGTAGAGTGTGGCTCCTATACTTATAAAAATTGAAACAAGACTTTTAGCTGTGAACGTCATTTATGGTAAAATGGGACTTAATTTCGTGGACGGGGTTAGGACTTTTTAAAATTTCTATGACCCCGTCAGCTAACACTCCTATTTGAATAACTTAGTATTCAACTAAAGGGTTTGAAGAACCTTAGTGATATGTAGTTTACGCTCTTTGTTCTAATATTTATATAATTTGTTGACCCATATTAAGACAACTGAAGTTTCCTTGTCACAGATATGCTATAGGTTGTTTGCCTGAAGACGAAGACTCGTCTTGCGATTATTGAAGACATACACAACGTAGACTTTAAAGATGTTTTGCTTAGTACATTTTTATGCCGATCAATTATGGTTTTCTATATAGTCTGCGACCATAGTGACTTGATCCTGTCCGATCTTGTTTAGACGAACTAAGTTGTGTTCATCATCTAGTAGTCTACTTTAGTTGAGACATAGGCCGTTTCGTTAATCTCTTTGGTTCGTGGCGTTGTGAATCGTAGATACACAGCTGCACTATGGTACAAAATCTACCCACATCTCCTCATTGTCAAAGATGTTAATTTTAGTTTGTTCCACTTCGAATCAGTGCCATCCTCTCTCTCTAAACCTCAAATCTTTTCCCACTAAATTAAACTTTGGGAAATTATATTTCCTCTATCGTCTGAAATAGAGTTTTTGGAAATGGTATAAGAAATTGGTGAATATATTTAGGGATTGAGAGGAACTTTGACAAGTAGAAAGTTGAATCGTTGTGGAGAGGAGACACGTGTTTTGTAAATTTAGGAATTGTTTATACTAAGGATAAGATGGATAAGTCTGAATTACTAAAAATAGACAACGTTGTTTTTAAATCATCAATTTCTTCTAAATGTACCAAAATATACATATCACACTTGATAATTTTACTTCTTAATCAATGTTTCTATTTGGAATACTAATTTCTCAAAAGTAAACATTTCAACAAATTAAAAGGATAATAAAGCAGGATCACTATAAAAATCTAGATAGATTAATTTGTTTCTCTTTCAAAATAGATTATGTTTTCGTACTCTTTGAATGTGGTGCAAACTTTTGAGCCAAGAAATTAATTCAAACTACAGTTTTTTAAAACACACACCGATAAATAGAAAATGAGATTACTATATAAAAAAGTAACAGAAAATGGTAATTGAAGGAAAAAAGAATAATAAAAGGGGGAAGTATTGCTTGATTGTTGCCCGCTCTCTCTCTCTTGCAAGCACGCGTTGTTCTAGGGTTTTAGCAGATCCGCACAAAATTCAAAAGCCAAGCAATTGAGGTTTGAATCGAGCATAGCCGAGCCCGTATCAGAGGTATGTATTTCCAATTTCTGCCGCATGCATCTATCCGGTTCCATTTCATTTTTCGTTTGTCAATTTTGTGGTGGCTCAGCTCTCTTTTTTATCGAATTCTTTATATGTCGATTGGGCGCGTAAATGGATTTGATTTTGTGAAATTAGGTTTTTCTCATGTTGTATTTGCGCGAGTGTGGTCTGGCACCTCGATTAAACTCAAAGATGGCGGAAAGCTGAAATTATGTTCGGATGTGTTCGGTGTCTGTGTGTTTTGTTTATCCTTTTCTTTTTTGTTGAATTGGAGATGTGAAGTTAGTATTTTTCATATTGGGGAAACGAAACTGTAAGATATATGCGATACATTAGCACCTTCTCAAGCAGGAGGAACGAATTGATTTGAATGTGAAATTTTCGTTGATAGCTCTGATTGATGCTGAAATGGACCGATATTGATTTTTTTTCAATTGTCTGAATATGGACAGATTTCTGAGTGATCTACCTTCTTCTATGCAGAAATCATTGTTTTGCATTTTGTTGATTATTTTGATACAATTAGGGTGTCTAGCGTGCTGGTTATGTTGTGGTTTTGGCCCATATATTCCTCGTTGAGTGTCTGACTCAAGTATTCTGGGTATGCAAGAACATGGTTCTTTAAGAATTTGCAATCTGTATCTTTCTTTGTAGTCCGCGTTTTTTCATGTATGGGTTTGGATATCTCTACTGATTTATATCCCAATAAGTTTAGTAGTAGCATAATTGATATTATATCAGAAATATTGATGTTTGCATATTGCATTTTACATTTATGATCAGCCATCCCATAGCTTCTTTTGTAGAGAAAACATAGGTTGCACACACAAAATGAAAATGTACCGCATAAGTTATTAAAGTATTTGGAGATAGAGCATGTAGATACAGGGGATAAAACTGTAGTAGATATGGTTAGACACCACCATATGGTTAGATGTATATTCCATAACTTCTGTAATTGGTATAGTTTTCTGGTGGGGTTTGGGGAAAAATTGGAAAAAAACTTCTTGTTATCCTTTGAGAGTTTGCTGAACAACCTGAAGTATGTGCTGATACCTTCTTGTCTTCTCTTGCCACTTCTCTCTCTTTCTCACCCACAAAATGCACTAACACACGTGCAGCCCAGGACACACTGCGTTTTGTACTCCATAGACTGGTTGTCGTGGGATTATCTGTTATATCCAACTGAAAAGTGAAAACAAATGGCTTCTCTTCGAAATTATGCCACCCCACCTGCCCTAAGTTAAAATTTTATTAGCCTTGTCTGGAACATCCAACATGGTTTCTAGCAGTCATCTTAGGAGCAATATCTGATTATTGAAAAAAAATACTAACACATAGCTTTGACAGATAATAGTAAAATCTGTAGTAATGCATTATTTTCTCATTTTGTGAATCTATTTATTAACTTTGCAATTATCAGTTAGAAACCTTTGGCATCATTAATTTGATTCATAAATTTATTTAGTATTTGAATACCCTAAGATGGAAGGGAGGTATGTGTATTTTGGCCTCTTGTACTTAGGAGGGGCTGGCCATATTATTCAAATGTGTCAGCTTAGGTTTTGGTATGGTTGCATGCAGGGACTGCTGTGTTCCAGTGGACTGAATAAAAACATCACTCTGGTTTTTATTTTTTACTAGCGATGGGAGATGCAGAAAACCTTCAGCCGTCTAAAAAGAGAGCTGCTGGAGTCCAACTATCTCGTGAAAACCCTGGACTGGATGACGATGGACCAGAACAAGAGGCAGGAACTTTTAAGAAAGCAAGTGATGATGTTTTGGCGCGAAGAAGAATAGTGAAAGTACGTCGCCCACAAGCGTCAACTCCAGCTGCCCCTCCTCCAACTGCTTCTAATCCTTTTGCTGCCATCCGGTTGGTTCCTCCTACTGCTATGTCCCCAGCTGCCCCTGCACAGGTAGAGGCACACAGTGGTCAGAGTAAGGACACTGACCAAATTGATGAAAGCAAATCTGACAATAGAGTTGATGAACAGTCAAAAGAAGAATCTACCAAAGATGGAAAGACTGATGTCAATGATGACAATTCTAAACAGCCTGAAGACAAGGTTGATGACTCCAAAGCTCAACCAGATGATAAAAATGCCAATGTTGTTGACCAAGAGAAGGATAACTCTGTGGCAGAGGAAGTTGTGGAAGGTGGGAATTCTGGAGATGGGGCTACAAAGTCTACAGAAGCTGATACTGTTGAGGCACAAACAGGGAAGGATGTAAAAGGTGATGGAGATGAAAAGGGTAACTCTGTGGCAGAGGAAGTTGTGGAAGGTGCGAATTCTGGAGATGGGGCGACAAAGTCTACAGAAGCTGATACTATTGAGGCACAAGCAGGGAACAATGTAAAAGGTGATGGAGATGAAAAGGAGAAAGAGAATGAGGCAGCTGCAGAAAAGAATGAAGAAACTGCCCCATTTAGCTCATTTCGACAACTATCAAGTACCCAAAATGCTTTCTCTGGTCTGACTGGAACAGGGTTTTCTGGTACCTCATTCTCCTTTGGATCGATAACTACGGATGGTACTGCCCCGAAGATTGACAGTACCACCTTCAGTTTTGGTGTTTCTAATAATGGAAGCTCTTCTATCTTCGGTAGTGCTGGGGCAAGTACCATCACTAAGAGCGAGGGAACCAAATTTCCCCCCAAACAGGAGGTCCCTCTTGAAACCGGAGAAGAAAACGAAAATGCTGTTTTCACTGCTGATTCTATCCTTTTTGAATATATGGATGGAGCTTGGAAGGAAAGGGGGAAGGGGGAACTGAAGGTCAATGTATCCACCACAGGGACAGGAAAAGCCAGACTTGTTATGAGGGCTCGAGGAAATTATCGGTTAATTCTGAATGCTAGCCTTTTCCCAGACATGAAGCTTGCAAATATGGACAAGAAAGGCATCACTTTTGCGTGCGTGAACAGTGCTGGTGAAGGGAAAGACACACTTGCAACATTTGCCTTGAAATTCAAGGATCCTTCCATAGTTGAAGATTTCCGAGCAGAAGTCACCAAGCACAAGTCAACCGCACCAGTCGCACTCAGAACCCCAGAAAATTCTCCCAAGGCTGATGAATGATGAGCATCTTATTCCGTAAAACGCCCTCTCCCACTAGGTGACATTTAAAATGAGAGTTTTTGGGTCGTTTATGCGTCGTTAGTCTCTTGAAAATCATGTTTTTGGGTTAATGTACTTGGTTGGGCTCACTGATTATGCTGTTTGTTCTTCTAGAGACTTAATAGTGATAATTTCCCACATTCTATTGAACTCCTTTATATGATGAGATAACGTTTTGCTACTACTCTTAGTTGTGATTATTTGCATGGTTACCTTTGTCCTTACTTTTTAGAGCTATTAGTTGCATTTTACTATGAAAATGAAAACATCAGAATTTGAAGACTTGAAATTCTCTGTGAGATGATATATAAACTATCATGGTTACTCCTTGTAATGATACTTTATTGATTTTCAATTAATAAATTAACTATTTGGAAAGTTCAATACAAAAAAAAAGTTTGTGAAACAAAATGCTTAAAATTTATTTCTTTATTCTTTACAGGGAGCCGTATTACAGATCTTCATAAAAAAAATTGAATGTAGTGAAAAAATATATGAATTTTTAATATAAAATCAATTTCATACGATCAAGTATTCTACCAAAATTATATTCTATGTGGCGTGTCCAATGATAATTTCGAATGATGTACATATGCAGTGATTAAATTAATATTGAAATGACAAGTCAACTTATCAAACCGATTGTTTGTTTAAACCCTTTATATAATATAAAAACATTGTTTTACAATTTCCGATCTCGAATTATCATAACGTTACAATCTTCTGAACAAGTATCCAAACACTCATCAAACTCAGATCTCAAATTAAATGACCAATTATGAGTTGTTCATAACGTTACAATCTTCTGAACAAGTATCCAAACACTCATCAAACTCAGGATCATCATCTGTCCACAAAAAATCAATACTTTTACACAATAAATCAAAAATATTTTCATGTAAAAAAATACTCTATATTTTATATTTTTATAATAATACCTGATGTGAAATCTTTGCATCTAGATTTTGCACATCCATTTGTACATTTGAAATCCATTTCTTCGATTTGTTTGATGTTAGTATAACATTTCTTCAAGCACTCAGCGACACAAACTGGACCCCTCGAAAAGAGGTTACATTTGATAACACATTTTCCTATACATAAATCAGAAGTCTTTGCCTCAACTCTTGCTAGAAGAAACATTATCAATATTAGCCCTACATAAATTTTGAAATTCATTTTAATTTTCTCTATCTCTATTTTCACTAATTTTGTAGGTAACTTTGTCACGCTCTCTATTCTATCTCTATGCCATTGAGCTTATATAGAGGTTTTGTCGTTTTGATATCAAACAATTGATTTATTTTGATTTTGCTACTAATTAAGATTTTGACATTGATATAATTTTGATTATTTATTTATGAAAAAAGGATATCAATTCTTTTGTACTCCTAAAGTTTTGAGACGTTCCTAACTCTCCGGTTTATTCAGCTGTATTTATTGTACAATTTATCTCAATTAAACCTTTTTTGTAAATTAATCGATTGGATAAGAGATGTGGTTTGATTTGTTAAGTATATTGGACAATATGACTAATTAAAATTAACACTTATATAAATTTAGGCAAAATGCATTTTTTTCATCAAAATACATTTGATGTTAGTTTTAAATTTTAATGTATGTTTTTAAGAGGACGTATCTCACTTTTATACCCTGTCAAATGTAAAAGAGGGTGGGAAAAATGGTTAACCAATTGTGAATTTGGCTTAATTTCACATTTTTAGTAGTTTTTAACCCCTATTTAGAGATTTCCTTCTCCAAGTATAAACCACTTTGAAATAGAAAACATAATTAGGGTTCTCTTTTATTTTGTTTTATTTTAATATTTTGAGCGTTTAAGATGGAACAAGAGGCAATAAGAACCAATTATTCAAGATCTTACTACCTTCATCTTCATCTTCATCTTCATCTCCATCTCATGATATTCACATTTTTTTTCCAGCTTGTCCAAAAAATCCGCTAATTACAGAGGTACAAAACATTGCAGCTGGAAAAGTGGAGAACTATTAGTAGTAATATATAAGTAATTTAGAATGTAAACAATCAACAAAAATTAATGAAAAAGACATTATATTATATTTAAAATTATTACAGAAACAATAATATATATAAATATTAAACAAAAAAAATACATATTAAGATGTTTTCAATCGATCCTAAAACAATAAATATGAGTCTTACAACTCTCAAGTCAAAGAAAATTTCCAATATAAAACTAAAAACAATTACTCCCTCCGTCCCGCTTTAGCAGTCCCATTAACTTTTCTGCCATCTTTTTGTAAAAATGATAAAAAAATAGTTAAAGAGGAGAAATGGTAAATTAAGAGAGAGAATAATATAGAGAAGAGTCTTATCTACATTATTGTCTCTCTTACTTTACTATTTCTCCACTCTAACTATTTTTTATCATTTTTATAAAAAAAGAGCAGAACAGTCAATGAGACTGCTAAAGCGGGACGGATGGAGTACTATGTATTGTATATCAATACATTAAAAATGAATTACATAGTACCAGACATGTAACAAGAGTCGGCTAGCCAAATTTAATAAATCAACGCAAACAACATTATACGATAATAAACATAAAATAAAACATCAAAAAATACTTTGACCAAAAAAATGAATTTTGCCTAGTTTTATACACGAATCAAATCAAACTGTCTATCTTATCGAATCGGTAGTCAACGTATACCTTTTTCGCAAATTATTTGTACTATATAAGTACTACTTTTTTGACTTGTGCATAAATTTATTTATAAGTCAATAGTACTTTTTAGGTCGAATTTATATCTACCGACCTAAGAAATTTATGCACAAATCAAATTTCTGTATATCTTATCTAATCGATAGTCAATCGACCTAAAAAGTATTTTTGACTTAGTGCAAAAATTTCTTCAATAAGTTAATATAAAAACTATATAAAGTTATAAACCTCATCATCACATAGAAAGAGAAATTGAGAGATAAAATACATATAAATCAATAAAAATATAGATGGACAAAACTAGAATGAGTTCGAAAATTTACATAGCGGCCAAAATATAATAATGATAATGATTTTTCTAGCAAGAGTTGAATCTCTTCCAACTTCATGTGCAAGCGATTAAATGTAGGAATCATATATGCATATGACTGACTGCTTATAGTAGAATGTAAGTATACCACAAATTTAAGAGATTGATTTCCATTTTCCAACGTACAAATTTGTGTGCAATTTCTAAGTGTAAAAAATTTGTGTAGGTAATATTTGAAAACTACAATCCATTTTTTTGACATATTAATTATATAGGTTTTTAAACTGGCCCTACATAAAAATGAGATTTGCCCTTTTTTAAGTACCTGAATTTGAAATAATATTACTACAGGTGTTTGAAAAATTATTAATCACATTTCATATCATTCTTAATTTTATTTTAAATTTTCCCCCCTAATACATTGAAGGGATAATTGACTTATACCACTAAACAACACATTACACCTGCACGTTATTTTATTTACAATTTATACCATTATACTACATTACTAATGATGTTGAGACCACTCTCTAATAAAAACACTACTGACACTATTATTTATCTCATTATCTCTTACTTTATCAATTATATATTAAACTCGCTATGAACTAAAGTTTATACTTTTCAGGGACAAATGGTATATAAAATTAAATGAACAATATACATTAAGACATTATAGGTCAACTTCATCCACCATTATGAGTTGAAGAGTCAAACTATAGGTTAATTAGAAAGAGATTTTTAATAAGTGCAATTGTTGAGTACTACTAATAAATGCAATTTGCCTACTTGTGTAAACTAATATAAGCATTTATAACAGGAAAAATTTCTCTAAAAAATGATACTATAAAACATGTTATAAAACCCCATCATATATAGAGAAACGTGGGATACAAATTAGTTAAAATGGAAATGGAGAAAACAAGAATGAGTTCGAAAATTTACGTTGGGGTGATGATGATAATGATTCTCTTTCTAGCAAGAGTTGGGGCACAACCTCCCGCTGTTCTCGACTGTGAATTGCAATGTATGTTCGATTGTAGGGAAAATCCTCAATGTTTTACTGAATGCATCGATAAATGTCATGAAACAATCCCCATGAAGATTGATTCTCAATCTCTAAATGAATGTGCAAATTCTAAGTGCAAAAAACTGGCATCAAGTAATATTCTAAAAATGTAAATGGTTTTTTTGGCATATTGTAAAGCATGCTCTCTTAAGCACGCTTGTTGAAGTCGATCATGAAGGAAAGCCATCCACTGGGCTACATGAACCATATAGCACAAGATAAAATCAAGTGGTCCTGCCCAAGGTTGTCTGCCCAGCTGCCAGAAAGATATGTAGGATTGGATAAGGATTCAACCTTGTTACTGCCTGTCAGAATGCATATTTGTTCTTTAGCTGGACTAGGGTTTCGCAGCTATGATTCTAGATCCTTCTCTAGAGTAGTATATATTCATTGTATTATTTGATACTCTGCCATACACGAAAAACTTCCAGTATCCTTCGTTTCTCTCATGTTTATCTACAAAGCTTTCATGTATCACAACAGTAAAATCCTTGGACCTACTTCTATCTCTTGTCTCTCTCTTAAAATGGCTGACATCCCTTTCACCCAGCCACAAAATCAGCTACAAATCACCCCTCTTTTTCCCCATTCACACCTTATCTCCCTCAAGCTTTCTGATGATAATTTTCTCATGTGGCGCCAACAAGTTTTGGATACAGCTCGAGGCTATGGTCTTGAACCTTTTCATGATGGTTCAGTCCCTATCCTTCCCCAGCTCAGTCCTGATACCTCTACTTCTTCTCTGCAGCCAAATCCAACATTCATTGCCTGGCACAGGCAAGACCAGCTCTTGTCTTCTTGGCTTTTGTCTTCTCTCACTGAGAGCTCCATGATCCTTGTCGTTGGACTTTCTTCTAGCAAGGAAATTTGGGAGGCCCTCACCACTAATTATGCTAGCCAAAGGAAGGCTAAGGTTATGTAGTATAAGCTTCTTCTTCAGACCTTCTAAAAGAACTCACTCCCTATGAAGGATTATCTCAGCAAGATTAAGTCCTACTGTGACTTTCTCGGCTCTGTGATTCACTTGGATTTTACATGAATTTAGAGGGTAGTTTTACTTGGTTTTGATCATATATTGTGTACTTTGAGACATGGTTATAGCTACTTCTCTATTATGTTGGTATTTTGACCATTTTGTGAAGAATGTGTAGAAAAATGTGCAAAATATGTGGATGTGCAGCTGCTCAATGTTCTAGACAGCTTATCTAGACATTTTGAAGTCCGATTCGCATGTAATACATACCATTCTCTTCGTCTTCGAAAGAGCTTCGCGTGGATATCTTAAACGTCTCAATCGGAGTTCGGTAGAAGAAGTTATGGCCGTTTTACCAAGACTGCGCAGTGCAGTGACATAGCTGGCGACCCGCCAGGTTCGCATGCAAACGAACCTGGCGACCCGCCAGCAATCCACGAAAAAAACGCCGTAAGCAGCTGGCGACTCGCCAGCTTCGACGCACACCCAACCTGGCGACCCGCCAGCTTCGTCGGACAGCTTATTTCGGGCCCAAAGTCAACCCTAGGTATATATATGCCTAGGAAACGCCTCCAAACACAACTTACACGCCTCCTACCCCAAAAATACCACTTTTTCACCTAGGAAGAAGAGAAGAACGAGCAGAGGACGAGTATTCATCGCAAGATTGAAGACGAAGCCTCCAATCCGCCTAATCCAATTCTAGGAGTTTCTACTTTTAGTTTTATTCTTGTTTAAACAATGTTTTTGAATATTTCTTTAACTTTTGCGATGAACATGAGTAGCTAAATCCTTCGTAGAATTCTACGGGGGAGATACAATGATTCTTATGTTTAATTGATTTCCTTTTTCTATGCCTTGGCTCATGTGGTCATTTTGATTTCTTCTGTGCTTATACATTTATTTGACTGATCACCTTATAAATGCATGTGGATTTTACTACAAGAACTGAGAAGTGAGTAGTTTAATTTGAAAGAGAAGAAATTGACGTCTTTGCCAATATAATCGAGAGATTTGAGCCTTTGAATGAAGCTAAGTATCTTAGGACCTATTAGGAGTTGTTACCTTAGTTCTAGGAAGGAGACTTCGGTTCTAGGTAGCAATCTACAAATTATATGCTTTGAGAAAAGATATAGTTTAGTGATAGCTTAATAACCCTTGAGACCCTTTGTTGGCATAGTTAGGAAGTTAGTTGAGCATAGGATAGTTGTTATCGATCCCGTAGGATTCTACCCTTCTCATCTTTAATCTACATCCGTTTTCTTATTTGCTTTTAGTTCTCTAGTTGTTTTTAATTGTTTTTACCTTGCTTTCAAATAGATTTAGAAAAACCAAAATTCCGATCCATCTAGATAGTAGTTGAGGTTGGTTCGTGGTAATTAGGTTGACACTCATTGTCTCTGTGGATACGATACTCTTTGCTTACTATTTGCTACATTAGCCCCATACACTTGTGGGTATACTTGTGTTAAAAATAAGTTGAGTCAAGTTTTTGGCGCCGTTGCCGGGGACAATTTTGTGTTACTATAGCCTAATATCGTGATAAAAATTAAGATTACTAATTTAGATTTTACTTGCTTTTTTTTTTCTTTTCTTTTTGAGTTATTCTCACTTTTGTGTTTTTCTTTTCAGGTTGTATGCTCACTCGCTCTAAGGGGCAACCATTAGAGTTATTCGATCCTGAGATCGAAGCATCCAACCGAAGGAGAAACGCTCAGAGAAGGCTCAACCAAAGGCGATCACTTTCGCCTCTTAAGGGAGAACCGCCTGCTCCTGTTACTGTAACAATGGCGGACAACAAAGAGAACAATGTACCACATCCAGATCCGATAGTCCAACAACTCCAATTACAACTTGCAGATGTGGTGAAACAACTGAAAGAAAAAGAGGAACAACAAGCCATGGTGCCAGTGCAAAACATGTACGCTTACAGAGGGGTAGAGGACTCACCAATTGGCAACGATGGGATCGATGCCAATCATTTTGAGCTCAAGCCAGGATTGCTGAATATGGCTGAGGCTAATGCTTTCGCGGGGAAGGCCAATGAAGATCCCAACAAGCATCTTACTAAGTTTATTCAGATCAGTAACACGGTGAAGCTTAATGGGGTGAGAGATGAACAAATCAGATTAAGGCTATTTCCATTTTCCTTGAGAGATGATGCTAGAGACTGGTACAACAGCATGGGGTCAGGATCTGTTAAAACGTGGGATGCCATGGTAGACTTATTTTTGGAGAAGTATTTCCCACCCAGGGAAGTTCTAAGGAGGCAAGCAGAGATAATTCAGTTTAAGATGAAGCCTCATGAGACAATCCGAGAAGCATGGGCTAGATTCAAGACACTGCTGAAAAGATGCCCCAAACATGGTCTAAGTCCGGGACACCAAGTCATAACTTTTTATAGGGGATGCACTCCAGAGGCAATGCGTGAACTGAATTGGAGCGCCGGAGGAGCATTACTTCAATTAGGAGAGAATGATGCCATGCAAGTGATTGAGAGAGTAGCTTCCACTGATGAAGGATGGAATAATGAAAGAAACAAGTCATACAGGGTGTCCTCTGCTACAGAAGATGATAGAATAGATAGAATGTCAAAGCAGCTTGATCTCTTGACCACACAATTGAGAATTATGGAGATGAGACAGTCAGGGCCAGCTATCCAAGGAGGAGTTGAAGGTGTCAACTATGTGCACCAAGGAGGAAATAACATGAACTTCAACAACTATCGCCCCAACCAAGGGGGTGGTAACTATAACCACTATGGTAACAAGGTGCATCCCAATCTCTCCTATGGGAATCCCAACAATGCTCTGCAACCACCGTCAGGATTCACAGTGTCTAATGGGATGGTAGAACAGCAGAAAAAGCCTACTACTGAAGACATCTTGGCAGCGTTCATGAATCAGACTACCAAGTACATGGAGAAAACTGACAAGTACATGGAGAGCACTAGTCAAAGGTTGGGGAAGGTTGAAAACGACGTGCAAAGCTTGAATATGCATATGAAGAGCATTGATACTCAGATTAGTCAAATTTCTCAAGCTGTAGGTGTCCAACATCAGCCAGGGCAATTCCCAGCACAGACCATAAATAATCCCAAAGACTGCAAAGCCATACACTTGAGATGTGGTAAGCTATGAAGGACCTTCCATGCCTGTAGAGGAAAAGAAGAGTACTCCGGAGGAAGATGTCAGAGCAGAAGAGAATTCCAAGAGAAATAATAAGGTGGAAATTCTGACCAAGAAAGATGCGATGCCAGAAAATTTGTCCTCTCCCCCCATTCCTATGACAGTTAGAGTGCCCTTCCCATTTGCGGTGAAGAAGAAGAAGTTGGATGAGCAATTCTCCAAATTTCTCGATATTTTTAGGAAGGTGCACATTAATATACCATTGGTGGAAGCTCTGCAAGAGATGCCTACGTATTCAAAGTTCCTAAAAGATGTACTCTCTAAGAAGAAGAAGTGGAATGATTATGAGACGGTGAACATATCTGAAAACTGTAGTGCGATAATTCAAAAGAAGCTACCTGCCAAGCTTAATGATCCTGGGAGTTTCAATATCTCATGCGTCATTGGAAATGACAGACAGACAAAGGCACTGTGTGATCTGGGGGCGAGCATAAATTTGATGCCATTTTCATTTTTCAGAAAGATGAAGATCGGCACTCTCAAGCCGACTACAATCACACTGCAGATGGCAGATAGATCAGTCATCTATCCTAAAGGAATTGTTGAGGATGTTCTGGTGAAGGTACACGACTTCATATTTCCCGTCGATTTTGTAGTGTTGGATATGGAGGAAGACATGAATGTGCCGCTTATCCTAGGGCGCCCATTCCTAGCAACGGGAAAAGCATTGATAGATATAGCAAAGGGAGAGCTCACTCTTCGTATGGGCAACAAACGACACATTTTGTCTATCTATAATGCTATGAAGAGTCGTGAAGATGAGGAACTTGTTATGAAGATGGAGTGCAAAGCGGTGCATGTTGTAGAGGTCCAAAAGACACAAGCAATTGAGTCCACATTGGGGGATTTTTCATTGCCGCGGTGGATGTTTGGTTCATGTGGTGGATCAATTTCTAAAGAAGAGACCGCATCAAATCCTAAAGTGAAGGAGAAGAAAACAAAAGCTGCAAATACACCCAAAGTGGAAACCAAAATTTGTGATGGAGCTTTGAAAACTACTTGGTGGAAGAAGAGATTGGCTAGATCATATGCTTCCAAGATTGATAGAAAATCCAACACCACCATTTATGGCGTGACATGATGCAGCTCATGGAGGACGTCGAGCCAACGACGATAACCAAAGGCACTGTAGGGGAGGTAACCCCTAGTAGGTAACTTTTAATTTTGTTTTTGGTGTGTTATTTTTGTTGGTTGCTTACCATGTAAGTCTTCCTTCTCCACCAACTTTTCAAACTTATTCTTTGCTTAGCTTTGAATAAGTTTGGGGGGATGATATGGTGGATAGGGACACTAACGAGGTACGTATCTTATTGCTTTTTGTTGCTTTATGTTTTAGGATAGAATTATTTTTGTTAGAACTCCATGAATTTTTGCTTTGATTGGTTGGGATTTATTGAAAAAATATTTGAAATTGAATTGAAAAATTTGGTAGTAATTTGGGTGAAGACTAGTCGTCTATGATAAAAGAACCTTCCACTTTGAGCTATCACTTGACCATTGACTTAAGAGTTTGAGTAATAGGATGCATAAGTAACGAATTGCTTGTTTGCCTTGATTCATGCTATTTGCCCAGTGAGACTTTAGCTTTTAATTCTTTCATGTGTGATTTATCATCAATTGTGTATGTGTTTCTAGAACTTGCTCCTTGTCTTCTTGAGTTTACATAGTGACCTTAAAGATAGGGGAAGATGTTAGGCCATTGTTGTTAGCCTCATTTTTACCTAAACACTAACCTTATTATATAATAATACCCTTGATAGCCAAGTTTGAGCCTATTGCCTTTTCTTTTGTCAAGCTAATCAAGTGGGTTGGGAATCCTAGACTCTAGAATTGTTGAGCTATGAAAAGAAGAATTTGGAGAGTTTAGTTGTTGAAAGAAATTGGTCGTGTTTAGCTTATCAAGTTGAAAGTTGGTTGTACTTAGAAAAAAAAATGGAAAAGAATGAAGAGAAAAAAAAAGAAGAGAAAAAAAAAAAAGAAAAAATATTGTATATAGAGAATAATTTGAGGTCTTTGGAAGTTGGGAAGAAATTAGACAAAGTCTAGTTATTGTGGAAAAGTGTTTTGGCAAATGGTTGAAGTTAAAAGTTGATTGTTGTAATTTCTTGGGATTTTATCTTATTGGGAATTTAGCCACTTTAGCCAAATATTACCCTACCTACCAAAGAGCCTACATTATAACCTAAGCAAAAGACCTTTCGGACTCTAGATTTATTGTCACACGAAGTAGAGGAGAGGTTAGACATTGAGCAAGCCTATGGTAAACCATGCATTTTTGATTGATTTGAGTGTTACTTTATATCTTATACACTTTGAGTGAGGTGATTATACACATATATATACATCTCGAGTGAAGCATGAATTCAAGGTGATATACGAGTTAGTAGTAAAAGTGCATTCGACGGCTTAACTTAATGGAATTTGTATTGTGATATGCTCCTTTATTACGTATTAATTGAGACGATGATGATGTCTAAAACTCTTTTGAATCCAAGTTTCTTCTAGTTCTTTTTCTTCATTGCTCGAGGACTAGCAATTGTTTAAGTTTGGGGGAGTTGATTCACTTGGATTTTACATGAATTTAGAGGGTAGTTTTACTTGGTTTTGATCATATATTGTGTACTTTGAGACATGGTTATAGCTACTTCTCTATTATGTTGGTATTTTGACCATTTTGTGAAGAATGTGTAGAAAAATGTGCAAAATATGTGGATGTGCAGCTGCTCAATGTTCTAGACAGCTTATCTAGACATTTTGAAGTCCGATTCGCATGTAATATATACCATTCTCTTCGTCTTCGAAAGAGCTTCGCGTGGATATCTTAAACGTCTCAATCGGAGTTCGGTAGAAGAAGTTATGGCCGTTTTACCAAGACTGCGCAGTGCAGTGACATAGCTGGCGACCCGCCAGGTTCGCATGCAAACGAACCTGGCGACCCGCCAGCAATCCACGAAAAAAACGCCGTAAGCAGCTGGCGACTCGCCAGCTTCGACGCACACCCAACCTGGCGACCCGCCAGCTTCGTCGGACAGCTTATTTCGGGCCCAAAGTCAACCCTAGGTATATATATGCCTAGGAAACGCCTCCAAACACAACTTACACGCCTCCTACCCCAAAAATACCACTTTTTCACCTAGGAAGAAGAGAAGAACGAGCAGAGGACGAGTATTCATCGCAAGATTGAAGACGAAGCCTCCAATCCGCCCAATCCAATTCTAGGAGTTTCTACTTTTAGTTTTATTCTTGTTTAAACAATGTTTTTGAATATTTCTTTAACTTTTGCGATGAACATGAGTAGCTAAATCCTTCGTAGAGTTCTACGGGGGAGATACAATGATTCTTATGTTTAATTGATTTCCTTTTTCTATGCCTTGGCTCATGTGGTCATTTTGATTTCTTCTGTGCTTATACATTTATTTGACTGATCACCTTATAAATGCATGTGGATTTTACTACAAGAACTGAGAAGTGAGTAGTTTAATTTGAAAGAGAAGAAATTGACGTCTTTGCCAATATAATCGAGAGATTTGAGCCTTTGAATGAAGCTAAGTATCTTAGGAGCTATTAGGAGTTGTTACCTTAGTTCTAGGAAGGAGACTTCGGTTCTAGGTAGCAATCTACAAATTATATGCTTTGAGAAAAGATATAGTTTAGTGATAGCTTAATAACCCTTGAGACCCTTTGTTGGCATAGTTAGGAAGTTAGTTGAGCATAGGATAGTTGTTATCGATCCCGTAGGATTCTACCCTTCTCATCTTTAATCTACATCCGTTTTCTTATTTGCTTTTAGTTCTCTAGTTGTTTTTAATTGTTTTTACCTTGCTTTCAAATAGATTTAGAAAAACCAAAATTCCGATTCATCTAGATAGTAGTTGAGGTTGGTTCGTGGTAATTAGGTTG
This sequence comes from Salvia hispanica, assembly GCF_029641045.1. Lineage (NCBI taxonomy): Eukaryota > Viridiplantae > Streptophyta > Magnoliopsida > Lamiales > Lamiaceae > Salvia > Salvia hispanica. Next base: position 27,562,220 of record NC_142697.1, read on the forward strand.
ACACTCATTGTCTCTGTGGATACGATACTCTTTGCTTACTATTTGCTACATTAGCCCCATACACTTGTGGGTATACTTGTGTTAAAAATAAGTTGAGTCACTCTGCCGGCTACCGCATTCTCGAAGAAGACCATATCCTCCACATTCTCTCTGGTGTTGGCTCAGAATATGATTCGATCATGGTCACCATCTCTTCCAGTGCTGATCGCTGGACAGTTGGTGATGTTGCCTCACTCCTGCTCAGCTTTGAGTCGCGTTTGAAATCTGTCAAGAGTAACTCTATCAACATTGATGGCTCTCAACCTTCTGCTAACTTGGTTCAACCAACCCCCCAGCGCAGCAGAGATACTTCTTCCAGAGTGAACTACTCGCATGGTCGAAATGATGGTAATTGTGGTGGTTTTCGTGGCAGAGGTGGTCGAGGTGGTCGTTTCGGCAACCGCCTGATTTGTCAGCTTTGCCAAAAGCCCGGCCACTCAGCCGATTGTTGTTGGTCTCGTTTCGATCAAAATATTGGACAGCCTCTCACCAATCTCTCCGTAATCACCCTCCTTTGGCGCTCCACCAGCAGCCTGCTGCCCACATTGCTCAAGGTCGTGGTATACTCTCCACTCCTGTTCAATCGGAGTGCTACTTTGATGCATCCTCACCATCGTCTTGGTATCCTGACTCCGGTGCCACACACCATGTCTCCAACGACTTAGCCAATCTCAACAGTGGTTCAAAGTATGGTGGAGATAAATCTCTGCAGCTTGGTGATGGTAATTGTGTTGCAATTTCTCATATTGGTAACTCTCATTTCTACCCATCTTCTGAATCTTGCTCTTGCTCCTTATTACTCCATAACCTCCTGCACGTTCTACAGATTACTAAAAATCTTTTAAGTGTGTCCAAATTTGCTCTTGACAATGGTGTGTTTTTTGAATTCCATCCTACATTCTGTCTTGTTAAGGATCAGGTCACCAAGCTCCCAATCCTCAAGGGCACCCTTGATCGTGGGTTATATCGCTTCCTCCTTCATCGTTCCTCCAGTCCAGTTGCTTCCTGTTCTTCTCCTACAATCAAATGCAAGCCTTCTTCAGCCTTTGCTGCTTGCTCCCGCCCCTCACCAGAAGTTGATCCAGCTGATCCAGCCATATTTTATTCCTCTACATCTTCTACTGTTCTTAGTCTAGATTTATGGCATAGGAGACTTGGCCATTGTGCCTTAGACACTGTTGTCAAGGCACTTCAAAGCTGTAAAATTCCATTCCAATCAATGAAATCCACTGTTTTATGCACTCCATGCTCTATATCTAAAAGTCACAGACTGCCATACTCCCCTTCTAACACTCAATACACCGCTCCATTGTAACTTGTTCACAGTGATTTATGGGGTCCTTCGCCAGTTACATCTAGAAATGGATTCAAGTATTATACTCCCTCTGTCCCATGCTACTCACACCTTTCATTTTAGGCCGTAAATTTGAGATTGATTTTTTTGTGTAATTAAATTAGAATTTTAAGTGTAATGAGACGTCACTTAATAAAGGACCTCTTAACTTAAGCTAACATATTAATTATATGCATTAATTCTAACTTAAACTATAAATAATGTAAGGAGTTTGTGACGTTCCGAAATGTAAAAGTGCAAGTAACATGGGATGAAGGGAGTATTACTTTTATTGATCATTTAGTAGATACACATGGCTGTATTTGTTGAAAGGCAAAGGGGAAGTGCATTCTGTTTTCAAACATTTCAAAGCCTTAGTTGAAAACCAGTTTAATCTCAAAATAAAAGCATTACAGAGTGATTGGGGGGGAGAATATCGAAGCCTAACCAAATTTTTCCATGATGAAGGGATACACCATAGACTTTCTTGCCCATACACACCACAACAAAATGGACTTGCCGAACGCAAACATAGGCACCTTGTTGAGATGGGGTTGTCTTTGCTTGCTCAAGCTTGCTTACCCACTGATTTTTGGGATGATGCTTTCGTCACTGCCTCTCATATTATCAATAAACTCCCCACCAAAACTCTTCAGCATATATCGCCATTTGAGAAGCTCTTCAAGTTCAAGCCTAATTACATGGATCTAAAGGTTTTTGGTTGTCTCTGTTTCCCTTTTCTTCGACCCTATAATCAAAATAAAATGCAAGTCAAATCCACTCCCTCCACATTCATAGGATATAGCTCATCTCATAAAAGATATAAAATCTTTTTACCATCTGGGAAAACAATTATAAGTAGAGATGTTCTCTTTGAGGAGTCCTCTTTTCCTCATCAAGTTATAGCACCAACCTCTCCTGCCCATGTTCCCTCTTCTCCTGCTCATGTTCCCTCCTTCCCAATTATGTCAATCTCATCTCCTACCTCTCCTATTAATCCAGTTCTCTTACATGCTCCAGCCTCAAATACATCCTCTACTCCTTTACCCACCCCTCTTAGTCCTCCCTCTATTCCATTGCCTTCTCCTACTCCAGCTGCACCAGCTGCAATCTCATCAGCTCCCCTGTCTACTTCTCCTAACCATTCCATCAGTGAGTCTACTACTGATTCTACATCCTCTCCTGACCAACCCCCGGCTCCTACTCATCATATGGTCACAAGGAGTAAAGCAGGAATCATCAAGCCTCGAACTTTCACAGTCCTACTCATAACTTCTCTCCCTAAATCCATTACTCAAGCTTTAATAATTCCTGTATGGAGGTAGGCCATGATGGAGGAGTTTCTAGCTCTTTTGAGAAACAACACTTGGGTCCTAACCATACTTCCTCCCGGGAAGAATATTATAGGTTGTACATGGATTTTTAGACTCAAGAAGGATGCTAATGGAAGCATAGCGAGATACAAAGCACGTTTGGTGGCTCAAGGTTTCTCACAAGAACCTGGGTTCAATTTTACTGAAACATTTAGCCCGATGGTAAAACCAAACATCATACGTTTGATCTTGTCTATTGCGGTGTCCTCATCTTGGCAGATTACTCACTTGGATGTCAATAATGCATTTTTACATGGCAACTTGAATGAAGAGATTTACATGAAACAACCTCTTGGTTTCGAACAAGGTGGACCTCATATGGTTTGCAAGTTGAATAAGGCTATTTATGGCTTGAAGCAAGCCTCGCGTTCATGGTTCTTGACTGTTCAATCAGCTCTGCTCAAGCTTGGCTTCTCTCAATCCAAGGCCGACACATCTCTCTTCATTCGGAACAGAAAATCTGATATTACTTACCTCTTAATTTATGTGGATGATATGCTTGTGATAGGGAGCTCTCCTACTGCCATAAATGATGTGATCTCCAAATTGAGTGCTCAATTCTCACTCAAAAATCTAGGAGAAGTGAAATGCTTTCTCGGAGTTGAAGTTACACAGACAGTTGATGGTCTTCATCTTCATCAAGCTGGTTACATTAAGGAAATTCTTCAAAAGGTTAAAATGTCGGAAGCAAATGGCTGCCCAACTCCAATGATATCAAGCTCTAAACTTTCTAAGGTTGATGGAAATCCCTTCTCTGATGGTAAGTTGTATAGAAGCACAGTAGGTGCCCTCGTTCTGAAATCAGTTTTAGTGTGAATAAAGTGAGCCAATACATGGCTAGTGCTCTGGATGAGCATTGGAAGGCTGTTAAAAGAATTCTTAGGTACTTAGCTGGTTCTGTGGATTTTGGTCTGCACATTAAGAGTTCAAACCGAGATCTAACTGCTTTTTCCGACTCTGATTGGGCTGCAGACATAGATGATAGGCGTTCAGTTACAGAGTTCTGTGTATTTTTTGGCAGCAACTTGATCTCATGGTGCTCGAAGAAGCAAACCGTGGTATCCCGATCCAGCATCGAAGCCGAATACAGGAGCTTAGCTCAAGTAGTATCTGAAATTTCATGGATCAAGTCGTTACTTGGTGAGCTGCAGATTAAGTGTTTGAACACTCCTACCGTGTGGGTTGATAACATAAGCACAATTTCTCTCGCTAGCAATCCGGTGCTTCATGCTCGCACCAAGCATATTGAGCTCGACATACATTTTGTCCGAGATAAAGTGCAAGCCAAGTTGATTGAACTCAGGCATGTCCCTTCAGTTGATCAAATAGCTGATATTCTAACGAAACCTCTTGGGAATCAATTCTTCTCGAAGCTGAGAAACAAGCTTGGTGTCATTTCTCTATCTTCGCTCGAATTGAGTGGAAGTGTAAAGCATGCTCTCCTAAGCACACTTGTTGAAGTTGATCATGAAGGAAAGCCATCCACTGGGCTACATGAACCATATAGCACAAGATAAAATCAAGTGGTCCTGCCCAAGGTTGTCTGCCCAGCTGCCAGAAAGATATGTAGGAATGGATAAAGATTCAACCTTGTAACTGCCTGTCAGAATGCATATTTGTTCTTTAGCTGGACTAGGGTTTCACAGCTATGATTCTAGATCCTTCTCTAGAGTAGTATATATTCATTGTATTATTTGATACTCTGCCATACACGAAAAACTTCCAGTTCATCCTTCATTTCTCTTATGTTTATCTACAAAGCTTTCACATATTTATTTATTTATTACTCCCTCCGTCCCAGAGAAGTTGACATACTTTGAAAATGACACGGGATTTTAGGAGGGTTTGTTTTGTGTGTTAAATGGAGAGAGAAAATATAATTTTTATATTCATGTGAGAGAGAACTTTTTCCAAAAAGAGAAATGTGACATCTTTTGTGGGACAAACTAAAAAGGAAAGTGTGCCATCTTTTATGGGACGGAGGGAGTATAATATTGTGTGACAGATGGTCCGTAGTTTGAAGAGTGCTTGGCTATGTGTTCAAAGAATTAAGGCGATATGAACAAGACTTTGAAGATTGATGTTCCATTTTTTGAATCTAAAGAGTAAAAATAATGATCTTTGGTTGAATATCTATCTATATTGCTAGATTTCAGAAAAAGTTAAGAAAACATAGTTGTTGAATGATGATAAATACCAAAAAATAGCCAATAAAATAGATTACCGGCAGCGGACAAATTCTCTAGTCTAATTTTTGAGACGTTCCTAACTCTCAGGTTTATTCGGTTATATATTTTTTGTACAATTTATCTCAATTAAACCTTTTTTTTTTAAAATTAATCGATTCGATAAGAGATGTGGTTTGATTTGTAAGGTGGCGTTCGGTTGTCATGACTAATAATTATGAGACTATCCATCTAGGATTAAGTTGTGAGATTATTTTAGTTGAAGGGAGGAGGCTATGACTAATTATCATGAGACTATCCATCTAGGATTAAGTTAAGGGGGTTAATCTTATGAACCAAACATGATACATAATTAATCATGAGATTTAGTCTTGTCAACCCAACACCCCGTAAGTATATTGGACAATATGACTAATTATTATTAACACTTATATAAATTTAGGCAAAATGTATTTTTTTCATCAAAATACATTTGATGTTAGTTTTAAATTTTAATGTATGTTTTTAAGAGGACGTGTCTCAGGGTGAAAAAATGGTTAACTAATTGTGAATTTGGCTTAATTTCACATTTTTAGTTGTTTTTAACCCCTATTTAGAGATTTCCTTCTCCAAGTATAAACCACTTTGAAATAGAAAACATAATTAGGGTTCTCTTTTATTTTGTCTTATTTTTAATATTTTGACCGTTTAAGATGGAACAAGAGGCAATAAGAACCAATTATTCAAGATCTTACTACCTTGAAGCTGGAAAAGTAAGTAATTTAGAATGTAAACAATCAACAAAATTTAATGAAATAAACAATATATTTAAAATTATTACATAAACAATAATATATAGTAGAAACAAACAAACAACACATACTAAGATATTTTCAGTCGATCCTAAACCAATAATAAATTTCCAAGTCAAAGAAAATTTCCAATATAAAACTAAAAATAATTACTGGATATTGTATATCAATACATAATCAGACATGTATCAAGGGTCGGCTATCCAAATTTAAAAAATTAACGCAAACAACATTATACGATAATAAACATAAAACAAAACATAAAAAAATACTTTACCAAAAGAATGCATTTTGCCTAGTTTTATACACGAATCAAATCGAACTGTCTATCTTATCGAATCGGTAGTCAATGTATACCTTTCTGCAAATTTATGTATAGTATATACTATATAATTACTTTTGACTTATGCATAAATTTATTCATAAGTCAAAATGACTTTTTAGGTTGAATTTATGTCTACCGACCTAAGGAATTAATGCACAAGTCAAATTTATGTCTATCTTATCGAATTGGTAGTCAACCGATCTAAAAAGTATTTTTGACTTGGTGCATAAATTTCTTCAATAAGTTATAATAAAACCTATATAAAGTTATAAACCTCATCATCACACAGTAAGAAAAATTGAGAGAAAATATACATACAAATCGATAAATTATAGATGGACAAAACTAAAATGAGCTCGAAAATTTACATAGCGCAATAATGAAAATGATTTTTCTAGCAAGAGTTTGATTCTCTTCCAACTTCATGTGCAAATGATTAAATGTAGGAATCATCTATGCATGACTGACTGCTTATAGAATACCACAAATCTAAGAGATTGATTTCCAACGTACAAATTTGTGTGCAATTTCTAAGTGTAAAAAATTTGTGTAGGTAATATTTGAAAACTACAAACCATTTTTTTGACATATTAATTATATAGATTTTTGAACTTGGCCTTAAGAAAAATGAGATTTACATCTTTTTAAGGTACCTGATGAAATAATATTACTACATGTGTTTGAAAAATTATTAATCACATTTCATATTATTCTTAATTTTTTTTTTATTTTTCCCCAAATACATTTAAAGGGATGATTGACTTTAAATTAATTACTCCTTCCATTTATGATTAAATGTCTCATATTTGACTGACATGATTTTAAGAAATTGATTGATTATGTAGTGGGTAGAAAAGTTAGTGAAATATGATTCCTATTTTTATATATTGGTTTAATAATAAAATGTGAGTGATATGAGTTCGTGGAATGTATAGTCCACTTACCAAATATAGTAAAAGTGAAATGAGATATTTATTAGTGGATGGAGGGAGTAGTATTTTCTAAATTCAAATTTAACACTCAAGTTATTGTTCTATCATAGTACATTATTTGTAATGTGATGTCTATATATTTGACTATGCCAAATGAATAAATTAAAAATTTGAATCTCAATGAAACCGCAAATTTTATTTAGGCTAGTGTACACATTGAAAGTGACCATCTTCCCAACACAAAAGTTTTTAGATATGACGGATTACGAAAATAATTTAATTTAATTTAATTGATAGAAGTTTAAGCTTATAAATAAATTTAGTAAGCAAGAGTGATGATGAAGCATAGCTGTGAAATCTGAAGAGTAAAACCATGTAGAGCATGAGTCGAATTATAAAACATATATTTCCCGTCCGTGAAAAGTATGAACTAAAGTATGAATTATTTCCTTATTAGTCCGTTCCTGAAACGCATGAACTTTTTAATTTTTGAATAATTAAATAACACATTATACATGCACATCATTTTATTTAAAACTCATATCATTACATTACATTACTAATGATGTTGAGTTCACTCTCTACTAACACTACTTACATATTCTTTATCTCCATCTCTCTTACTTTACTAATTATACATTAGAACTTGTGGTGAATAGATACTTTTTAGGAACGAATGACGTATAAAAAGTACATAGAACAATATACATTAAGACATTACTCCCTCCGTCCCAATTTTATAGTCACATTTTGCCATAAAAGTCCGTCCCACATTTATAGTCACATTTAGAATTTTCCATATTTGAATATAAAATTTTACCCCATTATTCACTAAAATTACACCCAAATGCCACTATCAACACAAAAATAAAAAACCAAAAAGTAAAAAAGGGACCCACCTTTAACCAACTCATTTCATTTATTACACACTCCACCATCTCACTTCATTTATTATACACTCCACCATCTCACTCCTTCATCTCACTCCTTCATCTCACTTCATTTATTACACACTCCACCAACTCACTTCATTAATTACACACTCCACCAGTTCTTTAAAACCCGTGTCATAACTAAATGCGACTATAAATCTGGGACAGAGAGAGTATATGGCAACTTCATCCACCATTATGAGTTAAAGAGTCAAACTATAGGTTAAAATAGATAGAGATTTTTAATAAATGCAATAGTTGAGTACTACTACTAATATATGCAATTTGCCTACCTGTGTTCACTAATAAATGCAATTTGCCTACCTGTGTTCACTAATATAAGCATTTATGACAGGAAAAATTATCTCTAAAAATGATACTATAAAACATGTTATATAAACCCCATCATACAGAGAGAAACGTGGGATACAAATTAGTAAAAATAGAGATGGAGAAAACAAGAATGAGTTCGAAAATTTACGTTGGGGTGATGATGATAATGATTCTTTTTCTAGCAAGAGTTGGGGCACAACATTCTCCTATTCTTTCCTGTGAATTGCAATGTATGTTCGATTGTAGGGAAAATCCTCAATGTTTTACTGAATGCATCGATAAATGTCATGAAACAATCCCCATGAAGATTGATTCCCAATCTCCAAATGAATGTGCAAATTCTAAGTGCAAAAAATTGGCATCAGGTAATATTCTAAAAATATAAATGACTTTTTTGGCATATTTATTTATTTAATTTTTTTTGTATAATACTACGATTTATTGTGTAACAGATGGTCCGAAGTTTGAAGAGTGCATGACTATGTGTTCAAAGAATTGAGGCGATATGAACAAGGCTTAGTATTCTGGATATAATGTAATTGTGATTTATCTCAAATAATATCAAATGCTTTGAAGATTGATGTTCCATTTTTTTAATCTGAAGGGTAAAAATAATGATCTTTGGATGAATATCTATCTATATTGCTAGATTTCAGAAAAAAATTCAGAAAACATAGTTGTTGAATGATGTTAAATACCAAAAATAGCGAATAAAATAGATTATCGGCGGCGGACAAATTCTCAAGTCTAATTCTTCAATCAAAATATGTAATGCCCGCTTTTATTATTATTTTTTTATGTTAAGATCTTGTTTAGAACCGCCCTTGTTTTGATTGGTTGCAAAGGGAATAGTGAATGCTTGAATTATTATTGGTTAATCGTGTGGTGTAGATAGTCGACGAGAATGATGTGTGATTCGTTGATGGGAAAATTGGGCGTTCGTTTACAAGTACTTAGACTAACACTAATGTACTGAAATCAAACATCACAATTTAATCAATGTCTAAATCAAATATTTGAGCCCATCACTTTTATCTATCTTGTTCTAGCCATTTTAATTTTTAGTTGGGACCAATTTTGAAAAGCCCAAAAATCAATTCTCTGAGTTCGACATCCAATCTGTCGTTATTTTCTTCTCTTCCACAAAGGTAATTTCTCCTCAATCCCTGAAAACGAAAATCTTCATACTTATTGAGGAGACTGAAGGTGGCAGATGTCTCAACTTATTTTTAACACAAATAAACCCGTAAATGTACGAGGCTAATGTAGCAAATAGTAAGCAAAGAGTATCGTATCCACAGAGACAATAAGTGTCAACCTAGTTACCATGAACCAACCTCAACTACTATCTAGATGAATCGAAATATTTTGATTTTTCTAAATCTACTTAAAAGCAAGGTAAAAACTGTTAGAAATAACGGGATAAAATTCCCAAGCCGTTACAGGCGGTACTCTAACTATTACAATCGAAGGAAGATAATAACAATAAATGGAATGAAAAATTACAACAGAAATAATAAAACAAACCGAACTATAAGTCGAGTCGAGGGAAGTCCTCTTTCCGCAAGACAAATTACGCCCCGGCTAGTGCTCACGGAATGACGTATTGTCCCCAAAGATAAAACGACTTCCTCCTAGCGTGTAGAAGCACCTCAAACCCGCTAGGCACCGGCGAACTTGATGGAGTTCCAAGAATCGAGCTATGCAATGCTACTATGATGTAGAGAACTAGAGAGAAGAGAGAATGCTTTTTGTTGTTGTGTTTCTCATCTCTCAAACCCACCTATTTATAGGATAGGAGTGAACATATGAGAGGTCTTGCCATGAAGGCACCTCATAAACATTTGGAGGTTACAAGAAGTGAAAGGCCAAAGGCCTTTCTCTTTTCCCCCATATTTCACACGTTTTTTCAACAATCCCCCACATTGGTTAGAGCACTGCAAGCTCAAACCAACACAAGACGTGTATGCATGCATGCAGACCCTTTGCTCAATCCTTGAGAAACAATATTGCATTTGGAATAGTAGCTTGGGGCTTTGAACTTTCCATAGTCAACACTATCGGGCATATCGGCGGCCTGGTGGACGTGATGCCTCGTACCATTTCTCCTTGGTGTATACCGAGACAATAATATTGACACAGTACTATTTACAAACTCATCAGTTCTCACGTTTGTGTCCTTTACTGGCCATGGAACACCACTTTGGATTCATAAGTGATTCACATGTTGAAGCGGCCACACTTCTTCACTTACATAGGTGATTCTTTTCCAAGTATCCTGCAGTACCCACCTCCTCGAAGCTTCTAATAATCATTAAAAGTCAAAACTTAGCCTCTTACCACATGCAGGTTACAACACTCAATGCTTTCAAAAGAATGAGCGAAGATAAAATATCTTCCGAGTGTTACAACTAGAGTCATATAGCTTTGTTTTCCCATTGAACCAAACCCATGGGATCTCCAATCGTATGGTTGGGTTACCACTATAATCATCTTTTAAAATGTGGTTTTCAGTCCCATTCCTTTTAGCAATTTATGCATTTGATCACGGTTTAAACTTTTCGTTAACGGATCCGCTAAGTTATCCACTGACCTTACATAGTCAACTGCGATAACGCCACTTGTGATCAACTGCCTCACAGTATTATGTCGCCGACAAATGTGTCGAGACTTACCATTGTATAAGCCACTATGTGATCTCCCTATAGCCGCTTGGCTATCACAGTGTATCACTACTGTCGGCACTGGCTTGTATAAGCCACTATGTGCTCTCCCTATAGCCGCTTGGCTATCACAGTGTATCACTACTGTCGGCACTGGCTTCTTCCAACATGGAATATCTTCTAGGAAGTTTCTAAGCCACTCGGCTTCTTCCCCTGCTTTGTCTAAAGCGATAAACTCAGATTCCATGGTGGATCTAGCTATACATGTCTGTTTCGTTGACTTCCACTCCACCCCCCACGGTGAACACATACCCACTCGTCGAGAACGAGTCTTTTGAATCAGAGATCCAATTTGCATCACAGTACCCTTCAAGTACTTGGGGATATCTTGTGTATTGCAGTTCAAAGTTAAGAGTTTACTTCATGTATCTCAAAACCCTACGCAGAGCTTTCCAATGTTCCTTGCTTGGGTTGCTCGCATATCGGCTCAGCTTATTCACCGTACACGCAAGATCTGGTCGGCTGCAGTTTGTGATGAACATCAAACTCCCTATGATCCTTGCGTATTCTTCTTGAGCTACAGGCTCTCCTGTGTGCTTACTCAAAAGCACATTGGGTTCCAATGGAGTCTTCGTTGACTCACAATTAAAGGAGTGAAACTTCTTAAGCACTTTCTCAATGTAATGAGATTGTGATAGTGCAATTCCCTCATGATTCCTTTTAATCTTGATTCCGAGAATCACATCAGCTAGACCCATGTCTTTCATGTCGAAATATCTATTCAACATATTTTTGGTCTCGTTGATAATGACACTATTGCTTCCCATAATCAATATATCATCCACATAAAGACACACAATAACGAACCCATTATTTGTGTTCTTAATGTATACACACTCATCACACTCGTTGATAGTGAACCCATTTGACAACATCACATTGTCAAACTTCAAGTGTCATTGCAAAGGTGCTTGTTTTAATCCATATAGAGACCTCACTAGTTTGCATACCTTCCTTTCTTGGCCAGGTACTACAAACCCTTCAGGTTGCTCCATATAAATTTCTTCTTCCAATTCACCATTCAGAAATGCAGTTTTCACATCCATTTGGTGAATTTCAAGATTGTGCAAAACAACAATCGCAAGCAGCACCCGAATGTAAGTGATTCTCGTAACGGGTGAATACGTGTTGAAGAAGTCATATCCTTCTTGCTGCTTAAAGCCTTTCACAACTAGGCGAGCTTTGTACTTTTCAATAGTACCATCAATTTTATATTTCATCTCAGGATCCACTTGCACCCTAAGGTTTTACATCCTTCTATCAAGTCTACTAACATCCATGTGTTATTTCTCATAATTGATTCAATTTCACTATTGATCGCTTCTTGCCAGAATGGCGCATCTGGGCCAGACAGCGCTTCCGCCAACGACTTTGGTTCATTATCCAACATAAAGGTTATGAAGTCGGGACCAAAAGTCTTAGCAATTTTAACTCTTTCACCACGTCTTGGTTCTACATCCTCAGGACTTGACCTCGTCCTTTTTGGAGGATTGGAACTAGTGGATTCATCCATCATTCTTTCACTAGAACAATCCTCCTGCCTCTTGCAAGGGTAAACATTCTCAAAGAATATAGCATTCCTTGACTCAATCGTTGTTCCTTCAGCCACGCCAGGCACAACTGACTTATGGATTAGGAAACGATAGGCACTACTATTAAGTGCATGGCCAATAAAGATGCAATCAACTGTTTTAGGGCCTATCGCAACTTGCTTTGGAGGTGGCACTTCTACCTTCGCTAAGCACCCCCACACTTTGAGGTATGAGTACGAAGGTTTCTTGCCTTTCCACAACTCATCGGGAGTCACATCCCTACTTTTTAGTGGAATCTTATTCAGGATATAATTTGTCGTTAACACAGCCTCCCCCCACATATTCTGGGGTAAACCTGAACTAATCAACAGAGCATTCATCATCTCTTTCAGTGTTCGATTTTTGCGTTCAGCAACACCATTCGACTGAGGAGAATATGGAGCTGTGGTTTGGTGAATTATACCACTAGTGTAACACCCACTACGTTATTGATGATCGATCAAAATTAAGCTGAGAAAATTGTGATTCCATAAAATATACTATATACTTCCTCCTTCTTTTGCTTCCTAAAATAACAAGTGTGTTAGATTGATTCATCATAAACACTCTATATTATTAAGTAGAAGGCTTTAGAGGCTTGACCTCATATTTTTAGATACCCAAAGATATCTACTTTATAATCCAACAAGATTTATTCTAAAAATTGTTAAACCCGAATTTTCACTGTTTTACACAAGCCAAAATAATTTAGAACAGATCACTGAAAAATCAGAGGATATAATTCGATTCAAACGTTTATATCAAATTCTATTTCCACTTATATTTAATCATCACAATAACCACATATGTTGTCACCTGCATATTTAATCACAAAGACCATAAACCCTAAGAAAAAATTTCAATTCTCACGTAATCTTTATGCAAGTTCAATAGATTCTAAATACCATAAACCCTACTCATTAAACACATATTCATCAATTAATCAAAAATTCCCAACACCCTTTACTCCATCAAAAATTCTGGACAAAATTCTCCAAACCCCATCTCAAAGTTTCATCAATTTCATGTTGTAAAAAAAATAGTACAAATAAAAAGAGCTTACTCGATTTATTAAGGTTTATGCAATCGGACGATTGATACAACGAAAATCGGCAATGAGGCTAGAGCTTGAACCTAACGGTTCCTTTCTCTCCCATGGTGAGCGTGAGTTTTTCTCCCCCTCCATAAGGTTCATATCATACAATCTGACCTGATTATCAGGTATAATCTATCGAATTCCCGATTCCATATCATACTGTATGACCCCTTTTCTCTACCAAACTGACGTGGTTATCAATTAGCTACTCTCCATATTATTTCATAATAGGTGTGTAAAAATGGTGTGGAGAGTGAGTTTAGGAATTTTCGAATTTGGGGTATTTAGAGTCTGCAACTCTCTTTTTGGCCTTTTTTCATTTTATCTCTCTTTTTTTCTTTTTTTCCTCCTTTCAAAAACCACTCCAATCACATATTTATATAAAAATAAGGGAATGATCCTTAACCGATTAGCATCCGAACATTATTTAATAAATATACAAATTGTATATAAGCTAAATCACTTACACGTATATACATTTTTGCCAAATGTCGGGCCACCAATTATTTATAATATGTAATGATATAGTGGTAAACTATTAAATAATACTCCTTATTACCATCTTCTATGTTTATATTCCCATACACACACTAACACACACATAATACATATATATTGTACACGTGTAAACTATTTACATACAACCAAACTTTAACACATTTATATAATTTATTTAATTATCATATGATAAGGCGAATTTAGTTAGTTAACCAATTGTATAATGATGCTAACTAATTATTATTATTTTCGGTATTGAATTATTTGTTGAAATTTTCTCATTTGAAAAGCAAATTCTGTCTAAGGTCATTTTTGGGATGTTACAATTAGCATGGCATAATTCTGCAAATGGCGCTACATACTCACCACCTCTATAACTTCGAACACACTTAATTCGACAATTAAGTTGATTTTCAGCTTCATTTTTTAAGTCTTTAAACGCTTCAATTGCCTCGTCTTTACTTCTTAATAAGTAAAGGTAACAATACATTTTGCAATCATCTATAAATGTGATGAAATGCTTTTTACCACCTCTTGTTTGCACAAATTTCAAATCACATATGTCTGTATGGATTAACTCAAGAGGTTTTGTGCTTCGCTCTACCGAATGGAATGAAAGCTTAGCCATTTTGGCTTCAACACACACTTTACATCTTTCTTGTGAGTTAAAACTTATCAACTTTTAGTAAATTAAGATTTACTAATCTTTTTATAGCATTTAGATTTACATGTCCCAACTTATCAACTTTTAGTAAATTAAGATCTACTAATCTTTTTATAGCAATTAGATTTACATATCCCAATCTATTATGCCATAAATCAGAGCTCTCAAGCAAATAAGAGGATGTGTCATCTTCTTTATTGCATATTCCTTTTCCACGGTGAATGACCGTAATATTCAGCTCAAAAAGCCCATTCACTAGGTGGCCTTCACCTATGAATTTTCCATTCTTGGTCAATATAACCTTTTCACACTCAAATTCTAGCGAAAATCCATGATTTACTAGAAGTGAGTCTGACACCAAATTATTTCGGATGTCTGGGACATGCAACACATCCTTAAGGGTAAGAACCTTTCCAGATCCTAGTTTTAGGAACACATTACCCACACCAACTACCTCAGAAGAGGCTTGGTTTCCCATGCGTACTTTTCTACCTCCAACAGATTTGTAAATAGAAAAAACGCTTCTCTCGGAGCACACATGACATGTGGTACCCGTATCAACAAACCATTCATTTGGATTATCACCATGGTCCACGTCGGAGACCATTGCGACCACCTTGTGCTCTTTGTTGTTTATAACAACACGTTCAAATAATTTGCACAATATTGTCTCCAACGATAAGTACACAATTATATTGAACCATATGTACATTGGTATATTTAACACCACATGCATCCCAATTATTACTACCGAGTCTAAATTGGTCTTGCTTGTCAAATGACAAACGATAAACACATTTCTCAAGAAAAAAGATCTCAAGGAATTAACCACTTCATTGCGCATCGACATTGCGACTGTTGGTTTCTTCATTCCAGCTTTGGAGCTCATGTTTTCTCCAACTTCGATTGGTATAACCCTGTCTTAGAAGAGTACACTAATTTGTCTTGCGATTGTTAGAAATAACGGGATAAAATTCCCAAGCCGTTACAGGCGGTACTCTAACTATTACAATCAAAGGAAGATAATAACAATAAATGGAATGAAAATTACAACGGAAATAATAAAACAAACCGAACTATAAGTCGAGTCGAGGGAAGCCCTCTTTCCGCAAGACAAATTACGCCCCGGCTAGTGCTCACGGAATGGCGTATTGTCCCCAAAGATAAAACGACTTCCTCCTAGCGTGTAGAAGCACCTCAAACCCGCTAGGCACCGGCGAACTTGATGGAGTTCCGAGAATCGAGCTATGCAATGCTACTATGATGTAGAGAACTAGAGAGAAGAGAGGATGCTTTTTGTTGTTGTGTTTCTCATCTCTCAAACCCACCTATTTATAAGATAGGAGTGAACATATGAGAGGTCTTGCCATGAAGGAACCTCATAAACATTTGGAGGTTACAAGACCTTTCTCTTTTCCCCCATATTTCACACGTTTTTTTTCAACAAAAACAATTAAAAACAACTAGAGAACTAAAAACAAATAAGAGAAAACGGTTGTAGATCAAGGACGAAAAGGGTAGAATCCTACGGGATCGATAGTAACTATCCTATACTCAATTAACTTCCAAACTATGCCAACAAAGGGTCTCAAGGGTTACTAAGCTATCACTAAGGTAAAACTATATCTTCTCCCGAAGCATACAATTTGTAGATTGCTACCTAGAACCGAAGTGTCTTTCCTAGAACTAAGGCAACAACTCGTAAAAGCTCCTAAGATACTTAGCTTTATTCAAAGGTTCAAATCTATCGATTATATTGGCAAAGATGTCAACTTCTCTTCTTTCAATTAAACTACTCATCTCCCGAGTGTTGTAGTAAAATCCACATGCATTTATAAGGTGATCAATCAAATAAACGTATAAGCACAAGAGAAGTCAAAATAACCAAATGAGCCAAGACATAGAAAACAGAAATCAATTAAACATAAGAATCATTGTATCTCCCCCGTAGAACTCTACGAAGGGTTTAGCTACTCATGTTCAACACAAAAATTAAAGAAATATTCAAAGAAATAATCAAAAACATTGTTTGAACAAGAATACAACTAAAGGTAGAAACTCCTAGAATTAGATTGGGCGGATTGGAGGTCTCGTCTTCAATCTTGCGATGAATGCTCGTCCTCTGCTCGTTCTTCTCTTTTTCCTAGGTGAAAAAGTGGTATTTTTGGGGTAGGAGACGTGTAAGTTGTGTTTGGAGGCGTTTCCTAGACATATATAATATGACCTAAAACTACTTAATTATGACCTTCCGTGTTTTGAGTTAATTATTGACCATTAGATCATCTAATCCTAGGGCCAAGATTTGGGCTGCATTTCTAGATTTAAATGCATTCTTATTTTGATCATCTCCCTATATATATATATATATAAGATTGTGTTAAAATGACAACACCTCTTAAAGTAACACCATATCACTATTCCTAGCCAATCATTTGTACATGTGGACGAATAATAAGCTGCCACGTGGCAATCATAAAAATTGCTCAAGGGTAAATTTTCACGGACTGCAATATCCAATACACTAGACTACAATTTTTCCCGACTGCAATATCCAATACGCTAGACTGCAATCTATAGATTGCAGTCTAGCATTTATACTATTGCAATTTAGCATATATAATATTGCAGTCTAGCGTGGTGTCACAGTGTCATTTTAAGAGTGTTGTTATTTTAACGCACCCCTATATATATATATATATATATATATATATATATATATATATATATATGGTTGACTTTGGGCGCGAAATAAACTGTCGGACAAAGCTGGCGGGTCGCCAGGTTGGGTGTGCATCGAAGCTGGCGAGTCGCCAGCTACCTACGACGTTTTGTCGCGTTTGCATGCGAACCTAGCGGGTCGCCAACTATGTCACTACTTTGCGCAGTCTTGGTAAAACGGTCATAACTTCTTTTACCGAATTCTGATTGAGACGTTAAAGATATCCACACGAAGCTCTTTCGAAGACAAAGAGAATGGTATGCATTATGTGCGAATTAAACTTCAAAATCTCCAGAAAAACTGTCTCAAACCAAAGCTGTTGTACATCCACATATTTTATATATTTTTCAACACATTCTTCACAAAATGGTCAAAATACCAATATCATAGAGATGTAGTTATAACCATATCTCAAAGTACACAATACATGATCAAAACCAAATAAAACTACCCACTAAAACCATGTAAAATCCAAGTGAATCAAAGCGGCCGAATTCCACACAGCGGTGTATACACATGAGAACAACGGGGTACCACTGTACCCCCAAAATTTTGTTGTTTAATAGCGTATGTAGTCCTATTTTGACAAAATCTAGTGATAAACATGGTTTTTGTCCATGCTAGAGGCCCGTGTTCGACCCTTCTTGAGAACATAACCTACTTTTCATTTATACTTTAACTTTCTCTTCTCCAAATTTACTTTGTTTTAATCTATATGACCTCTCATTCAATTTAATTTTGTTTTCAATTCATATACTCCAAGTTTCATTACGATTATTGTTTTTAACAAATACTCTCTCCGTCCAAAAAAAAATAAAAATCACTTTTACCATTTTGGGACATCCACAAAAAATAGATCACTTTCTAAAAATGAAAAATTTATCTCTCATACTTTTCCCACTTTTTCTCCCTCTCTCATACTTTACTCACTTTTTCTCTCTCTCTTACTTTACCTATTTTTTCTCATCCTCTCTCTTACTTTACCAATTCTAAATTAAAACGCATGTCATACACAAAGTGATCTATTTTTGATGGACGGAGAGAGTATTTATTACTTTAACTACTAACTTGCTCTTTTTATTTAAATTTTGTATTCTTTCATATTTAATTTTCGTTACTCATTTTTAGTAAATATTTATAAGTATGATTTAATATTTTAATTTTATTGTACACTTTTTCTTTTTTATTTAATTAAATTTATATTAAAATAGTACTTTTCTCTTTGAAAAGTCAAAGCTAATGATTTTATTATAGTGCGTAGTAATTTCTCCTTCGGTTTTGAATCATAATTTGCATAAGATGCACAGAATAGGGAATCATGCATATTTAGAATAATTTGTTTAGATGCTACATCTATTTAGCAAATTTGTTGGTTCCTAATTTAAAACAATGTTTCTAATTTGCCTTTTGTTTTATGCATACACTCTTACTCTATATCTATATTTTACAATTTGTTGGTTCCTAATTTAAAACAATGTTTTTAATTTGCCTTTTGTTTTATGCATACACTCTTAATCTATATCTATATTTTAGCAATTTGTTGGTTCGTAATTTTAAAAAAATGTTTCTAATTTGCCTTTTATTTTATGCGTACACTCCCCCTACTCTATATCTTTTTAGCATACATGGGAGTAGGAGCTTGCTGGTTATTTTATACTACATCCAAACCTTTTGTTTTGGTGTGAAGCTTTCAATCTAGTGTAGTTGATATCTTGAAGTTACTTAGTTGTTATTTATGACACTAACTCAAAATTTTCACGTATGTAAAGATACAAGCAATGTACCTACAAAAATTTTCCAACTCTTTTGGATATATTAGGATTATTGTTTGTGTGGTTTAAGTAGAAGATAAATAATACTTCATGAGATTTTGGTGTAAGACTATATGAGATTCTATATATTTAAGTTTGACTAATTATTCGAATGAGTTATTTACAAAAATTAGTTTTCTAGGAATTTTATGCAATGAAAGTGAAATTGTATTTATATATAAAGTAAAATGTGAATTTAAAACATGAAAATATAATTTATAAATCTTTGAATGTTTACAGTATACTTCCTCCTTCCCACTTTGACAGTCCCAGATAGTACTTTTTACTTTTGAGCATTCGTTTTCAAAAAATGTGAATTACATTGGATTATTCAATGTTCCCGCAAGAATTTATCCACCTTTCCACTCACGTTTCTTGGCAAAAACCTCATGCAAAGAGGCGGTTTCACGCCACCCATATTCAACATCGCGCTCACTAGTGTCCACATCCCGTCACCGCAAATCAATCCCGAAGCAACCGTGGGCGCGAAGGCATCTGCCTCGACCTTGTTGACCCGTTCCCAGATGAAAAGAATCAAGCTCCCAACGCACATATCAATTGCATAATTCGCCCCGGCAATGAACGAGGTCCCCATAGCGAAGGGAATGGGAATGAACCTCCCCCATCTAGGCCCGACCGCATCCCGGATACCATTGATGACAATGGCCACACTGAAGAACCCGAAGAAGAAGGCGACACAGAACTTGGGCAAGGACGAATTCCCCTCTGCTGCAAGGACAGCTACGTAGCGATATAAGGTTGCTAATGGTGCTGGATACTGCGAGCCATACACTCCAAGACCATCAGAGGACTTGTAGAATATCCAAAAGACACAGGGTGAGATGACACACCCCATAGCCGTGCCAATGATCTGGCTGACGAGTATAGACCGCGGAGACGCGAGGGTCATGTATCCGGTCTTGAAGTCCTGGATCAGGTCCGCGGAAGCGGACACACAGTTGGTCATCACACCGCACGCGGCCAGCCCGGCTAGGACACCTCCGTGGGAGGCTCCGACCCATGCACTGACCGCGTATATTACAAATTTTCCGTGAAAGTCGGATAAAGGCCAAGCCATGAGGCCGGATCCGTAGGCATTGCAAAAGGCTACCGCGGGTGCAAATAAAAATATGACAACAATATAGTACCATTTTAGAGGGGTGAATATGCGAGGAATAATAGTAGCAGCTACTAATCTAAGGGTGAAGTAGCCGACAATGCCAACCCAAGTGGGGATTTGTTCCTTGAGAAAAAACAGGGTTCTACGCTGGTCATCGTAGGAGAGGGCAAGAGGCGTAGGGCTGCGGCCGCCAACTGGAAGGGCTTGAGCTGCATTGCGGTTGCGTA
This sequence comes from Salvia hispanica, assembly GCF_029641045.1. Taxonomy (NCBI): domain Eukaryota; kingdom Viridiplantae; phylum Streptophyta; class Magnoliopsida; order Lamiales; family Lamiaceae; genus Salvia; species Salvia hispanica. The sequence goes on from NC_142697.1 coordinate 27,582,893, forward strand.
TTCGGTGGTACAAGTCGAGTAGGACGTGGCTTAGGATTTTACCGAAGTTGTAAAACCCATCGCCAAGAATCATAGCCGTGGCAATAGTGATCTAAAAAAATGAGGGATGAATTGATTAGGAAATGGAGATATTGGTTTTAAAAGGGATAATAGCTGTTTAAATCACGAAGTTTGATCTGTACTATGAACTTTGAACTGGAATATTAAAGCATGAGGATGGGACTGACCAAACATTATGATTTAAATGGCTACTAACCCTTTTTTGAAAAATGAATTACCGCGTAAACGTTCAAGTTATGGAAGTCGAGGGATTCGCCATGGTACCAATCGCCCTTCCGTTTCTCTATCAGTGGCCCCATGATGCCCCACCACAAGATAGCGCCAATAAGGAATGATATATTGGTGAGATATGGACATATCATACCAACACCAACATATGTTGCAGAGAAATCAAAGTAGAAGCTGATTTGCAATGCAATAAAGTCATTTATCTTTGTAAAACTAAGGGTGTAATAAAATTGCTAGTTTTATTGAATATTTTCAACTCACCTCTTATTATACGCTTTTGAGCCAAATATAGGGAAACCGTGGAGTCCGCAAGCATACTCTGATGTGGACACCCATTGGAATGTGGCCCAGATAAATGAGAATGTGAAGTACTTCCTCAAAGTTTTTAGTTGTTTCCTGTACCACACAAAACACATATCATATACTCCATATAAGGAAATCATTCATACACAAGTGTGACTAAAAGTGACTAACTTGGCTAGGTTTTCTCCACGAGTGTGAAAGTTGTTGATGAGATGAGCAATTGCAGTACCACTTGGATAAGTCAGTCTGTAGTCAATGATCATTATCTGAACCATGACAAATAAACAACATTAATCAACCGAGGTAGACGAGAATGACAGAGAATAATATGAAGGCATACCTTTCGAAGGGGTAAAGCTGTGAAGAGTCCCAAAAAGGTGACAAGGAATAGGAACCCGATCATCCACGAAAGTTGAGGATTCTTAGTATCATTAGGGTTATCATCTTTAGAAGTTTGTTTGGCGACTTCACTCATACCAAGAAGGTAGCTTCCAAAGCCTCCTGAGATTATGAGATTTGAGTGTCAATAACATATATAATTAGTGTTTGTGTGTGTGTCAAAGAGAGAGAGTTACTGACCATTGCAGGCGATGCCAGAGGAGGCGATAACGCAAGCTTGTATTATGCAGTTCTCCTGCCTAGTAAATGGTTGCATGGCAAACCCACATTTCTCGAGAAATGAGGTTGCCGACTTGATGAAGAAGAATCCGAGAAGTCCAGCTAAGATGTTGAGTGGAGGCACTATCCCAGTTGTCAGTTTCAACTTCATCATTACGACGGCGAATGGAAGCGCCAGAAAAAAGCTGACGATGAATGCTCGAAGCGTCAGCTGCTTCTGCCACGACGGTAGCTCTTCGCTCTCGTATAGCCTCTCTACTGATTCATCTGCACCTCTTGTTGCTGCAACATTCCTCTGGCCCTCGTCCCCATCGCTCAATACCCGCTCCATAATGTTTCTTAATGTTCCTCTGGATAATAGAGAGGAAAGGGTTTAGTGTGTGGGGCGTGGTCTTTTTTTGGGGAGTTTGATAGCTATCTTGGGAGCATAATAGACTTAATCACGTAAAATAGTATGTATGTGTGTGTGAAAAATTGAAATGGTGAAGAGGATTTGTATAGATAAAAAATGAAGTTAAAAGCGAGGGAGGGAGAGAAAAAGAGACTTACTCGAGGTTTATGTTTAAACAATTTCTTTCGATAGCTATGATGGCTTCAAGTTCTGCCTCCACATTTATAGGCCAGAGTTTGAGTGTTAGACGCTTTGTCTTTTTTATTTGCATTATTTATTGTTGTCTTTCTTTCGTGACTAAGTGGTGCGTTAAAATGACAACACCTCTTAAAATAACATTGTGATACCACGCTAGTTTGCAATAGTATAAACGCCTACACTGCAATCTATAGATTGCAGTCTAGCGTATTGGATATTGCAGATGAAAAAAATTGCAGTCTAGCGTATTGAATATTGCAGCTCTTGAAAATTTACTCTTGAGCATTTTTTATAATTGTCACATGGTAGCTGATTATTCATCCATGTGTACAAATAATTGGTTAGGAATAGTGGTATGGTGTTACTTTAAGAGGTGTTGTCATTTTAACACAAACCACTAGTATAAATTAAAAATACAAAGTACTAAAATCTTTTTTGCTATCTAATAATAAAAATTAATTTTTCAATATATTTTTATTTATTGTTTATCATTTACATTGATTTAATCTATGATGAAAATTAATTAGAAAATTAAGCAAAATAATAGTATTATACTTAAATATTCTCCCTTATTATCCATCTTTCTCTCGTAGGTTCGAGATACTTTTAACTATGACGACACAAAAAATGACTGCAAACGTTAACAATAATTTGAGCCCCCAATATGAAAATCATTGCTTCGCCACTGCCTATATGTGTATTCGATTATGAAATTAGCATCTAACTGCCGGTTCAACTATATATATAAATTCAAGAAAGAAAAATGATAGATATATGGATAGTTGTTAATTAATTTAGTCAATGACATTTACTATATAAGGGGAGTGATCAATTGCTAACTACAACTAATTTAATGCCATAGGATTTTAGAAAACGTGTGGTCTACAATTTGCCACGTGTAATTTTTGTTTTTATTAATAAAATAAAAAAAGATAAAAAAAAATCCGCAAAATTAGGGTTTTAGATGAAAATATCAATATAGTGTTTCGGAAATATCAACACAATGCTTTGAGAATGTCAACACGATGCTTTAAGAATGTTAACCCGTTGCTTATATTGACATTCTACATGTATTATATTGACATATTTTATATAGTATGTTGACATTTCTGCTTTACGAAAAAAGTGAAAATTTTTTGAATCTTTTTTCAAATTTTGACGTCGGAACACATGCATATATGATATCGTTGGAATCCTTATAAAATTATCTTTAACTTGATATATGTTATATGAATTTAAAGTTTTGGGATTTCTTTTAAAAGTTAGTTATAACTAAACATGTAGTTAATTGACATTAATACCCCTACTGATATTTTATGGAATTAATCCTATGGCTTTATTGACGTTTTTTGTTGATCGTATTGATATTTCTTGGTTGATGATATAGACCCTTAATTTGAATATCTAATGGCTATTATTTAGTTGTAGTTAGCAATATAACACTCCCCTACTATATAATTGGTGCATGCTCGTTTTAAGTCTCAATCGCATAATTAATTTTTTTCGCTCAATAAATTTCAATTTTATAATGGATGATCGTTATTAGTCCTAGTCACATGTTATTACAATAGGATGTCATTCTTTCTTTTACTCAAAATTTTTAACTAATTAATAACTAATACTCTAATTAGTGTATTTCAAATTCTATTCTTTATTCTAAAAAAATCTTTTGCTTTACCCTTTATTTTACTTTTCCTCACTAAACATCTAAGTAACTAACTCACTTTTAAAATTTGTATTGTAATATCTTTTCGTAGTAGTATTTAAAATTCTATTCTTTATTTTAAAAAATATCTATTTTCTTTTTGTTTTATCCTTTGTTTTACTTTTTCTCACTAAACATCTAACTAAGTTAATTACTTTTCAAATTAGTATGGTAATATCTACTCTTTACATACGTGAATATTTGAAAATTTTAAGTCAGTGCCATATATAACAACTAAGTGCCTTCAAGAATTCAACTACTAGATTGAAAGCTTCACACAAAGCAAAAGGTTTAGTTGTATAAAATAACCGGCAAACTTCTATACTAAATAGATATAGAGTAAACATTTTTTAAAAATTACTAACCAACAAATTGCAAAATTATAGATATAGATGAAGAGTGTATGCATAAAACAAAAGGCATATTAGAAACATTGTTTTAAATTAGGAACCAACAAATTGTAAAATATAGATATAGAGTAAGAGTGTATTCATAAAATAAAAGGCAAATTAGAAACATTGTTTTTAATTAGGAACCAACAAATTGTAAAAAATAGATATAGAGTAAGAGTGTATGCATAAAACAAAAGGCAAATTAGAAACATTGTTTTAAATTCGGAACCAACAAATTGCTAATAAGATGTAGAGTAAGAGTGTTTGCATCAAACAAAAGGCAAATTAAATTGCTATCAATCTTCAGGAAAGGACATGCTAAAGTTTATCATTCTCCTCCTTTTCGTAAATTCGTAACATATGCTTTACCTTCAATATTCTGTGCCGTTTAGGCAATAAAACAATATTTCTAGTATTGTTACAAGTGATTGAATTTTTTGAGTTACAAGATTTAAGAAAAATATAAGCATGACTAGCAAATATTTGATTGAGTATTTATATAAAAAAAGAATTTAGTTCAAGTGTTAATTATTTTGTGATTTAAGTTGAATAATTTACTACCACTATGATGATAAGATGAAAATTACATAAGTTAATTTAATTTTGATTTAAAGTCTTGAATCATCTTATATATAATTAAGTTAATTACTTTTGATTTAAAGTATTGAATCAAGAATTGATTATGAAAATCTAGAAATTTATGAAATATTTTTGAGTAATTTATGGAAAATAATTTATTTATAGTGCTTTACTAAATTATTAAAGTGTGGGAATTAATTATCGATTAAGATATACTATTGGGCTAACATCTATTCCCTCTGTCCTTGAATAAATAAGACAATTCTTTTTTTACACAAGAATTTAGGTAATTGTATTTAGTTTATTACATTATTAACGGTAAAATAAGAAAGAGAATAAAGTAAGAAAGATGATAAAGTAAGTGAGATAAGTGAAAAAAATAGGAGAGTTGAGTGAGTTAATTATTGTCAAAAGAGGAATTATCTCACTTGGATCGGAACGTATTTAAATTGAAATGTGTTACTTGGAGTGTGATGGGACGAAGGAAGTATAATATTTAAAGATGAATTAATTCCTACATCATAATTATTTATGTACGGATGGAAAATTGGGGCCAAAGGAAAATTTTTATTAAATGAGATTAATTTTGAAGTTTTTAGGCCCAAAAAGTCCGATGGGTTTGCCTGACACCTGACGGTTTAGGGTTGAAAATTTATGACACAAAAAATTCATAACTGAATAGCCCGACAATTCGAGTGAGTTGGTCCGAACCCGAATGGATTAGCCCGATTGACATCCCTACCCATCAATCTTATTACATGTTGGGCCTGAGGAATTAAAATACTCTTGTTTGAGCCTGACAGAGCCTGACAGCCAATGCTTTTCTTCAGCCTAAATAGCCAATGCTTTTAATTAGTTTTGGGCTTGGTTATTCTAATTAAGTTTGGGCCTCGTGAAAATAGATTCAATCAATAGATTTAATTGGTTATCGCCTACAATGGTCTCTATCTCAAGTGTCTGTGCCCATTTCTGATTTGTACCCACTTTGTCCCAGAAAATTTGAGTCGTGCGTTTTTTCAAGTATCCGTGTTGTGCTCCTTTTTTATTTGTACTCACTTTATCCCAAGTTGTTTGAGTCATGCATTTTTCCAAATATCTGTGCCGTGCCCCTTTCTGAGTATCGATCTATGTCGTGCGTTTTTCCAAATATCCGTGTCGTGCCCCTTTCTGATTTGTACGCACTTTGTCCCATATTATTTGAATCGTGTATTTTTCCAAATAACCATGACGTGCCCCTTTCTGAGCATCAACTTATGTCGTGCATTTTTCCAAATATTTGTGTTGTACCCCTTTCTGATTGTACTCACTTTGTCCCAAGTTATTTGAGTCATATACATTTTCAAAGTATCCATGTTCTGTCCCTTTTCTGAGTATCGATCTATGTCGTGCATTTTTCCAAATATTCTAATTGTCACGTGTCCCTTTTTGATTGTACTCACTCTATCCCAAGTTATTTGAGTAGTGCATTTTTTCAAATATCCATGTCGTGCCCCTTTGAGTATCGATCTATGTTATGTATTTTTTCAAATATTCGTGTCGTGCCCCTTTTTGAGTATCGATCTATGTTATGTGTTTTTTCAAATATTCGTGTCGTGCCCCTTTCTGATTTGTACTCACTCAGTCCCAAGTAGGCGTTGTGTGTGTGTGTGTGTTGAGAGAGAGCGGGAGAGAGTGACCATTGCAGGCGAGGCCAGAGGAGGCGATAACGCATGTTTGAACTATGTAGTTCTCCTGCCTAGTAAATGGTCGCATCACAATCCCACATTTCTCGAGAAATGTGGTTGCCGACTTGACGAAGAAGTATCCGAGAAGCCCAGCTGAGATGTTGAGTGGAGGAACTATCCCAGCCGCAAGTTTCAACTTCATCATGACGACGGTGAATGGAAGCGCCAGAAAAAAGCTGACGATGAATGCTCGAAGCGTCAGCTGCTTCTGCCACGACGGTAGCTCCTCGCTCTCGTACAACCTCTCTACCGATTCATCAACACCTCTTGCTGCTGCAAGATTCCTCTGGCCCTCGTCCCCATCGCTCGTTACCCGCTCCATAATGTTTTTTTTGAGAAGTTGATAGCTATCCGGGGAGCATAAAAAGACTTGTCACATAAAATAGTGTGTGTGTGAAATATTGAAATGGTGAAGAAGATTTATATAGAGAAAAAATCATCAAAATTCTAACAGTTTTTTAATTATTTGTAACATGAAAAATCTACTATATGTGTAATATTGTCAATTTCGTAACTTTGATTAATTTCCAATTAGACACTAACCTGTTTGATATATCGGATAGGATACAACAAGTTAGTATAAAAGGATAGGATTTTTGGGCCAAAATTGAAAATAATGTAAGATAGTGTGAGAAATAAGGTTTCTATACTATTGTATGGTATATAAGTTAATTTATTAGATAGTATTTTGAAAAGATGAAATTGCCGTGGTTGTTTTATGTGTTTTCTTTTGGAAGATTAAAAATGTTGTTGAGGATTAAACTGAACCAAATTAAACCAAGAACATCCAAAATCCAAATTAAAACCAAATTAGCCAAGAACATTAAAACTATATGCAATCCAAATTAAAACGTAATTCTTGATGAATTAATTATACAATGTTAAATTACTTACTTAGTTACTGATTTGAGGAGCCAAATTTGAGGAGGACCCAAACAAACATTATTATATATAGGAAGACGAAGACCTTGTTTTAAGACACACATTTATATTGCTGAACTTTAAAGAATTTGTGAAAGCTGGCAGTGACGTGTTGTTAGCTATACTGAAATTTTATAAGTTAAACTAGTATCGCACCCGTGCTATGCACGGTTCATTTATTTTCTTCAAAAATATGAAATATTTATTTGAAATAGAAAACAATATTATTATTATTATATAGGTCTAAAACTGTAAATATATTATAAACGTATACAACAATACATTTGATAAAAGTAGTGAATTTTATTAGTGTATAAATATTACTTATTCTTAATAAACCTATTTTTTAAAATTTAATTATTTAATTTACTGATTCTAAATTCTGGTTGTGTCATTTTATTTTATTTTTGTCTGAAACAATATTTCTTTTCATATGCAAAATGTCTATTTTTTATTATTGTCACAAAATTTAAGATCCTCCTCCATACATTATTGCTTAAGATAGATTCCAATGGCATTAAAGATTAAAACAAAAATCATAATATAATTGAACAATAGTTCTAACGTCACCAAAACAAAAAATCCTAAAGAATGTATAATTACCACTTATCCTAATGAGATTTAAGATATTGTTTATCAAAAGCTATAATTTAAGATTGCACTAGTGAGACACTTCCTAGTCGAACTTCATTTCATTGCATTATAGTGACCCTATACACTAAAAACCCAAACCTTGAAACCTAAATCCTAAACCCTTAACTTTAAAATATATTTACCATGACCAACAAATGAGCCAAAGATCAATAAAATTCTCCCTCCGTCCCAGTTCAATTTTACTTTATTGATTACTTATTCTATTTTGGGGGTTTTAGATCTGTATTCGATATCTTACACTGGGTCGGCCTACTTGATAATCCTTACTGATAGTAGAGGTTTTTCTACCCTAAATCTTGGCTGCAAATCTGTTTATATGCTCATATCAAAAAAGTGTTTTACAATATGGCTATGTGAACGGTAAACAAAAAAAAGAATCTTGCTTGCATTCATCCAAGCATCTATTCATCCAATGGTATTATTTATTGGAGCCAGAAATAGTATTTTATTGAAGGTGGACTTGTTTTCTATCTAATCGAATAATTATGTTTCACAGGTGCTAGGAATGTAATAGAAGGAATGAAATACATATATGAAGGCTCAAATAACTTACTATTAGATGTTTTATTATTTTTGAATTATAGGAGTACATAATTTAACATTAGTATATTTGTTATTAATAATATTAAACCAAACAAATAATTAAATTAAATAATCATCTTTACTAATTTTTAAGTGAATCACAACTAATTTATAAATAATAGAAATTGTCAAACATGAATAATAGTGTATTGTTTAAAAAATAAAAAAAAACTAAAATAAATTTGAATTTCTTAATTATATTGTTTTGTTAAAACTAATTTGTTTTATATTTAACATTAAATGTAATTAAGGAAACTCAGAGTATAAATCTCTATTTTGAAATCTCTAATTACAAAACTACATGCAATCCTCTCGTCGTTATATTGATGAAGATTAATATGGACCATTCAAAAAGTGTACGAAATCTCTATTAAAATTAATGATGGAGAATTGTTGGTTGATTAGCAATTTAGCATCAATTATGATCAAATAATACATGTCCCTAATATCTAGACCTAAAAATTGCTTCCAATATTGCATATATAAATTGTTATTTTTAAAAAATAAAATATCCCTATAATATAGCCTTAAAAGATGCCTCTGCCATTACATATATTTCCATGATGGAATCTATTCATATAATCAGCCACTAATTATACAACTATACACGTTTATAATTCTAACTCATTTGTGCAATGTGAACATTTGATAACATTTGATGGAATCTATTCATATAATTAGCCGATATATCCTAGCAAAAAAAGCTTCCATTCTCATCTTCTTCGTCAAATGTTTACGTGGCTTTTTTTTTCTGGACAACAAACATCTTCATACCCAAACTTTACTCGTCGGCCAGCTCAATTAGTTACTTCTCTCCCTTTCTCTATTCAACAAACAAAGAAGCAATAGTGTAAATGAAATTTGCAACATTAGAGAAAAAAACATACTACTCATTTGAGATCAGTGCTATAGTTCAACATAATAAACATAGATATTGTACAAAAATAGCAAAAAAATGAAACAAAAATAGCAAAAAAATGAAATAGGATACCTTTTGCAGAATGGTTGGAGCTAATTCAATCTTAACAAAGAGTTGAAGTATTGTTGAAGTTGCCCCTAGCAAGAATGAATTTCCATCAATTATTCAAATTTCTTATTTCCATTTCAGTAAATCATCCTTATACAAGTCAAATTTATAGAAAACGGGTAGCTTTTTGTATAGTTAGTGAATTTAATCCAATATTATTTGTTATAAATTTAATTAATAACAAATGAGTTACAAATTGTTTGACCTTTCACGTTATAATCTGCTAGTAATAAAAAAGGATTTGAATCAATTAATTTTGTATTGCTGCTACCGATTTGTGTACAATTGCACCATAATAATGAAAACTTATTTTCTCTAATTAGTATGCAATCAATTGTAGTAAAGGGTTTAGGAAACTTCCGCTAAAGATTCAAATTCATTAATAAATCACAATTTTAATTAAATTATAAATTTTTATTCAAAATGGCCATCCTTTTAAGTATTAAATATAAAACTATACTTTGCACGTTTGGGTACATAAAATATCTTTAGTTGAACCACAAAATATTTGTTGTATCCAAAAAGAAGAATAAAATTGTGGTGGGTTTACATTTAAATTATGGAATCATTCTAATATATTGTTTGACGTTTGTAGTAAAATTATGATAATTGCACAATTAATATTCTATTTAAATTATGGAATCATTCTAGTATATTGTTTGACGTTTGTAGTAAAATTATGATAATTGCACAATTAATATTCCATTTAAATAAACTACTTTATTGTTGGACTCTTGAGTGGAAAACAATTTATTTTTCCAATAGTAACACATATTCACAATTAAACATTTTTTGCAAGTGAATTAAATTAATGTCACACACGGTTTTAGACATTCTCCAAAGACTTTTCCACTTTTACTTTGCCAATTTATCAAAAAGTTAAAATTTAAAACTCTTTCGCTTTCTCAATTCTAATAAAAAATAGTACTAATAAATTTCGTAAAAATGAGCATGTTTTAGGGATGTCCCAATTCTCTTTAAGAATTGTTAGAAATATTAAAAATTCTTTAACCATCTACCGGCGATACTCTAACTATTACAATTAACGAAAAAACAACAATAAGTGGAATAAAAATTACAATGGAAATAATAATAAAAAAACAAACTATAAGTAGAGTCGAGAAAAGCTCTCTTTCCGCAAGGTAAATTATGTTGTGCTAGTGCTCTCGATTTGACGTATTATCTCCAAAAATAAAAACGACTTTCTCCTAGCATGTAGAAACACTTCAAACCCGCTAGGCACCGAAAAAATTGATGGAGCTCCGAGAATAAAGCAATATAGTGCTCTTAAACTACACACTAAAATGTAAAGAGTTTGAGAGATCAGGAGAAAAATGCTTTTATTGGTGTGTAATCCATATACTATTCCAAGCCTTTTATAGGCACAAAATGAGAATATAGAAAGACAATGAAATTAAAATACCATAAACAATAAAATTAAGATAATGGAGGTTATAAGAAGTGAAAAGCCAAAGGCTCCCATGATCACATTCCATTACTCACGCATTATATTTCAAATTAACAAAGGCATGAACTCAATACTCATTCATGTATTGCATATAATTAACTTCTCGTATTGCATATACAATTATAGCTTTAAGCTTAAATGGTTATTCCATAAACACCCCTAAAATTCTAATGGTTATTCTATAAATACCCCAAAACTCTCCTTTTATATATGTATAGATTTTTAACTGTAACTCTTTCCAAATTATGGGCTATTCGAGTCTGTCTATAAATTCGAGTCTTAGTAGGAACCGGGATTTGAATTCGATTAGTCTAAACTACCATAGTAGGGTTGCTCCCCTTTTTAGCCCAACACAGATTGGTATCTATCAAAACAAAATACGAAAAAATACTTTTGAAATTTAAATAACCGAAAGAAAGCTCACATAATATACTTCCAATATTTTCCATAAAATTTCCCACCTTCGGGATTTGATCTACTCTTACATTTGTTCTTACGAAACCACATTAATAAAAAAAAAGCTATAAAACTTAAACAAAATGTCTACAACTATCCTAATAGGTACATGCATCCTACACTCAAGTCCTACTAAACGAGTTATCCTAACTTTCTCATAAAAATAATTAATTAAGACCGAAGATGATTACTTAGAATTAATTAAAAATATGTTGGGCCACAAATTTACTAAGTCCACGGCATTTCGTAAAAAGAGTCGAAACATACATAATTTGAGCCCACAACTTAACTATTATATGCCCCCATTTGAATTAAAACTCAAGTCCAACACTTAATATTTATTTAAGCCCAAGAAGTGGATCAACTTACCATAGATATTCATGAATCTAATCGAACCGTTAACTTTTTCATATCAGTAATCAACGTACATTAAATTTAAAGGTAAAAAGCGTTCCTAAATATATGGTCATTTTATTTTTTTTCCTAAATATTATCTTTTGGATTTTGTGGTCTTAAACATATGAAAATTTGATCATTTTGATCATCCGTCAACATTTCCGTTAAAAACTAACGGTAAACGGATTTAATCCCGATTTTGACCAAATTAAACTTTTAATTCTAATTTTTTTAATCCCTAATTAATTCTCTAATTGTTTTTACACTTCAATTTCATCTTCTTCATTCCTTTCATCTTTCCTCTTCTTCCTTTCTTTTCCTCTCAAACCCTTCTTCCTTGAAACAGAAAAATATCATCTCCGCCACACTGCAATTCGGAATCGGAATATCATCTTCTCTGCTATCATCCAGCTTCTTATCCCCTTTCTCAACTGCAACTGCAATTCCCAATTCACACTCCAACAATTTCAATGGTTGCCTCCTCTCTCTCCGCCACATTCTCCTCCCTTTCCCTCCTATTATTCTCCCACCGCCTCCTATTCTCCAATTCCAAACCCCCCCCCCTCCTCCTCAAATCCCCCCATCCCCTCCCGCCGGCAAAGGTTGCCTCCGGCGATTTCGAGATCCCCTTCCTCGAAGGCGAAGACGGCGAGGATACCGACGCATTCAGCCCCCCGACGGCTTGGAGTCGTGGAGCTCCTGCGCGGCGTCGGCCAGCTGCGAGAGGGAGAAGTGGTTCGGATTCGCCGCCAGGATTGAGCTCGAAGCTGTTCGGAGCTCCAGCAGCAGTTTAACGGTAGAGACTGAAGAAACAAGAACCCTAAACATATTATTTAATTCTAATTTTAAAAGAATATTTATAAAACTAATTAGGGAATTAATTAGGGTGTAAAAAATCAGAATTAAATGTTTAATTTGGTCAAAATCGGGATTAAACCCGTTGACCGTTAGTTTTTAACGGAAATGTTGACGGAGGACCAAAATGATCAAATTTTCATATGTTCATGACCACAAAATTCAAAAGATAATGTTTAAGACCAAAAACGTAAAATGACCATATGTTCAGGACCAATTTTGGCCTTTACTCAAATTTTAACTTTGGAAAATTGTAGTGAATGCGGATGAACAATTTTGGTGTGACGCCCCGGAATTTTTTTCCTTTCCTTTGGGATAAATCGGATTTATTAGCTTAATTCGGATTTATTAGCTTAATTAATTTCGTTTAGAAGATGTGTAATCGTACATTTCCTCGTTGTAATTCGACTTTGGAGTAATTTAAGTATTTTCATTGAAAGAAATAAAATGGAAGGAAATTATGTGTTCAACGATAAAAGTTAAGCTATGCTTTTATTAGAGAAGTACTTGGAGGAATTTAAATACAAGTAGTACATGTTTACATATGTGAAAGTGACAACACACACATCTATTCTACATCATTTATCCTACAACACTAGTCAACAAGTTTGGAAGCTAGCTATTTTGGTGATGGAGCCAAAGGATCTCTAGAGGAGCATCTTCTTTCTTTCTCCCTCACTCTCTTTCTCGATTAGGGAGCAGCCACAAGACTCCAAAGCTCCAGCCATGTACCTGCAAATTAACACAAGAATAGGGGTTAGAAGATGACTCACAAATAACAAGGAAGGGAGGCACAAGCTCAATTAGGAAAGGGAAGTAGTAGGCAATGTAGAGGCTGCACTATAGAGCCTGAGGTCAGCCATTTTTGGCACATTCTCAACTAGCATCAAAGAGGAATCAAGTCAAGAGAGCATAGTAGAGGAATCAAGTCAAGAGAGCATAGTAGAATGAGCCTCTACACAAGCCCAATATAGACATGAGCAAGATTCTTGTTTTCCCATCGATCAAGGCTGAGGAAACAGCCAAGAGAGACAACCATACATACACCAAAATAGTAAGGATAGCATGAACATCAAGCTCAAAAGTAGTGGAGCTGGCAGCCTCAAAATAGGAGCCTTTGCCTCCAAGCCTCCAAGTATCAAGCACAAAAGGCCAAAGATAGAGCACTATATAAACAGCCCCAATCTCCTTCTCCTCCCCTCATTCTCAACACTATAAGATCACCAAATATTCAAGAGAGCAGCAAGAAGTGGAGGAGGAGCAAAGAGGAGTTTGAGGCAGGACATCGGTCCCACCCAAGAGGATTCATAAAAGTGAGGTAACAACCTCAACACCCAATAATCTCTGCATCATGATAGATCTCATGCTAGGCCCAAGAACATAGATGTATGGCTATAGGAAATTCATAGCAGTAGCAAGCATAAAGAACCAAACATCAGCAGAAGGTACCAATGCTTAGTCAAGTTTGGGATACTCCCAAATCAGTAAACCACAAGTATGACAATCATAGAAACAAGACTAGGTGTAGCAAAACAATAGCAAGCTCCTTCCAGTGATTAAGTACAACCATGTTTCGAATCAATAAGCACTAGAGCCCCCAAAACTTTCGTTTTATTGTTAGAAATTGAGTAGAAGGGGAAGGGGAGGGAGCTTAGCTTAGGGAAGAGGCCGCCGGCGATGGTCGAGCGGCGACGGAAACTCCGGAGAACCGACTGGAGCGGCGGCTCTGCTCGTTGAGCAGCCGGGACGAGGTCGGCGTCGCTGGATGCCGAAAGGGAAGAGAGCGGCGTGCGTGGCGGACTTCGGCAGCCGCGATGACGTTCCTGCCGTCGTGAGTGGGAGGCGACGGAGGCGTGAGCTACGGATGGCGTTTGTCTGAGGGATGAGTCGACGGCGAAGCCGACCTGGCAGGGGCAAGAAATAGCCGATGCTGGCGGTGAGTCGATGAACTCCGAGGCGACGCCTCAGCCCCACCAGCGAATCCGCTCCACCGTGACTCCACCGCCAAGGAGAAGAGATCAGTGCGGTGACCGAGAGTTGAGATGGGGGAGACGAAGCCGGCAAACCGCCAGCGAGCCAATTTAACGGCGAATAGCCGTGAGGAAGAAGAAGGAGCCGCTGCTTCTCTGCTCTTCAATTTAGAGCACTCCCAATGGAGTTCCCTTATTTCTCCCTTATTTCTCCCTAACTCCTGCCACATCAGCGCCACATCAGCATCACATTTTATCCCCAGTTTTTAGCCAACCCCTACAATGGTTTCTCCCTTATTTCTCCCTTATTTCTCCCTAACTCAACATTTCATTTTTACATCATCACTAATTTAATTGTTTTATTTTTATATATAATAAAGCTAGCTTATTTAATTTATAAAGATAAATCAAATAAATAGTAATAAAGTTCGTTGTATTAAACACGGGTACACATTACAACGAAGAAAATTAAAAAAAAAAAAAGTACACGAATGGAAATAAAAAATCAAAAAAAAAATTCAAAGAAAAAAAAATTCAAGGGCGGTGGGCGCGGTTTCTATTTGCCCACAATTCTTCGATGATATCGTGTTGTAGTGCTTGATGGGCCTCCTTCTGGTGTATGTCCATGAACGCCTGGAACCGTTCATGTTCGTTGTGCGGTACACCCTGGCGGGCGGACTCGGTTGAGACACCGTGACTCGATGATGCAACACTTGGGTCGTTGGTGACGTCGAGGACGCCTTCGTGTTCATCTTCGATGATCATGTTATGCATGATGATGCACGCATACATGATATCGGCAATATCCCCCTGGTAGAAAAAGCGCGTCGGACCCTTTACCAGTGCAAATCGCGATTGGAGCACCCCAAATGCCCTCTCCACATCCTTGCGCGCAGACTCTTGCGCTCGGGCAAAATACCTTCTTCTATCTCCGAGTGGGCATCTGATCGTCTTCAGAAACACGGGCCATTGCGGATAGATGCCGTCAGCCAGGTAGTACCCCATGTTATGCACATTGCCATTGGCCGTGAATTCGATGGAGGGGCCTAATCCGTTGATCCGCTCGTTGAAAAGGGGCGAGGAATTGAGAACATTTAGGTCGTTGTTCGACCCGGCTATACCAAAATAAGCATGCCAAATCCAAAGCCGTTGGTCGGCAACGGCTTCAAGAATGATGGTGGGATGCGTACCTTTGTAGCCGGTAGTAAACTGGCCTCGCCACGCGGTTGGGCAGTTCTTCCACTGCCAGTGCATACAGTCGATGCTGCCGAGCATCCCCGGAAAGCCGTGGGTCCTCCAGTGCCAATCCAGTAGGAACTGGCAGTCAGCTGCGTCCGGCGAGCGAAGGTAGTGCTCCCCAAATATCTCTCGCACGCCCTGACAGAAATTCTTCAGGCACTCGTTGCCAGTCGTCTCGCCGCATTGCAGATACTCATCGAACATGTCGGCGGACCCTCCATATGCCAACTGCCGGATGGCAACAGTGCATTTCTGTAGGGGCGATAGTCCGGGCTTCCCTGCTGCGTCTCGCTGGAGCCGGAACTCGGGGTAACGCGCGGACAACGCATTAACAATGCGCAGGAAGAGGGAGCGGCGCATTCTGAACCGGCGACGAAATACATCTGCCGGATAACGTGGTTCCTCCGCGAAATAATCGGCGAACAGCCGATCGTGCGCACCAGTGTGGTTGCGAGGGATGTATCGGCGCCGCCGGCGGATTGGCCGTTGGGGGGGTGGCTGCTGCATTCGAGCGATCTCGCTTTGTATGCAGCGGGAGATATAGTTGTTGATTGGGTTGTTGGCGAAACCCGCTACATCCCATCCGGTGGGAGCGGGAGGTACCTCTTCTTCGGAAGAAGAATGTGATATTTCCTCGTCGGACTGAGCACGAGACGATGAATCAGAACTCATTTAATAAAGATGGAGAGAAAAAAGATTGAAAATTTGTGTGAATGAAGTTTGTGGGTGATGAATGGAGGAAGAGGATGAAATATTTATAGGGGTGGGATAAAATAGCCGTTCGGCCAAAAAAAAAAAAAAAAATTTTAAAAATCGCCGATTATCGCCGAGCGTCGCCCACAGTGGCCGGCGATCGCTCGGCGATAATCCGGCGATAAATCGCCACTCGGCGAAGCAACGGTAACATTATCGCCGAATTATCGCCGACTTCGCCACAATGGCCGGCGATAATTCGGCGATAATCGGCGATTTATCGCCGAGAATTCGCCACCTCCATTGGGAGTGCTCTTAGGGATTTAATTTTTGAGAAATGTTAGTGGAAGAGGGGAAAGTAGCCGACGGATGGAGGAAGTATTTGGCTGACTGTTAATTAAAATTTGGGCCACAAAACAAATGGATAAGTGGGCCACTTGAGTTGTTATAATTAAGTGAATGTAGTGGGCTTTGGGCCAAGATTTAAATTATGAGAAGTTGGAATTATTTAAGAATTGAGATAAAGTTCAATTAATTAATTTCAGAATAATTTATTTAGATTTCGGGAAAATAAAGTAGCAAAGTGGGAGACGCGAAAGCTGGCCATCGTCGCCCCGTGACGCCATGGGCGGCCTTAAGAAAAATCCGAAGAAAAGAATTTTAGAAAAGACTTTCCAAGAATTCCTATTCTTGTAAATAAGGGCTGAGTATTTGTTTAGAGAAAATAGAATTTCTCCAAAGTTAATAAAGAGAATGAATAAACTCAGAGTAGTGAAGCCGAGGTAGGATTAAGAAAAATCCTATAAGACGAGACTGAGATATATGTGCTATCCAATAGGATGCATGCATTCTCTCTAAAGAAAATTAGTTCAAGTATTAATTAGCGTGCTACGCTATTTATTTTCAAGGGATAAATTGCTCAAGGGCGAGTGAGGCCAAAGCGAGTATTTGAGTTGAGACATAAGCATATCAGGTGGGCTTTCTTTTAATATCCAGCACTATAGTGTGGATATAAAGCAAATACTTTTGAAGTTATGAAAAATCATTCTCTCAAAATGAAGCAGTGATTATTTTAAAGTTGTTGTCATGCCATAAAATGTTTGTTTTGAGGCCTATCTGTTGGGGTTGTAGCCCGCGGGTTTTGGCGATGCCAGCCCGAGTTTAACGAATTCGGTTCCCAATAGGACCGCAAATCCTGTTCAGAATAATGTGCACGCGAGCCGTGAGCCATCAGCGGTTGGCCGGCGATGTGTCCGCTGAAGGTGGTCACCTTCACGGTACACGATTCTCAGATAAGGCGATGATTCAAAAGAACTTAGACTGATCAGTCGGAATTTTAGCTCACAAAAGAATATAGTATGCTCGGGCCTTTTAAGAAAAACCCATGTGTGATACTGTGGATGGATGACAACTATATAGTGTATGTTTTGTTTTCGGCAAGTGTCCACTGAGTACTCCTGTACTCAGCCCTGCATGTATTTATAATTGTGTAGGTTGAACGTCAAGAGGATGGAGAAATGATCGGAGTCGATGCTTCTAAATAATACAGTGGATCTTTTCACGATTCGTGTCTTCATACACGAAGTCGTCTAGTATGGACTTATTCCGCTGCTCTTTTGTGAAGTGAGACATCTTAGAATCTCACCTTCGAACTCTGATTTATTGATGTAATATTTATTCTAAGCTCTAAGACCATGTATGGTACATTTGGCTTTTATTTTATGATATGAATCGACTTGGCCTTTGGGCATTATTCTCAAGTTCTTTCCCATTTCTTTTCCCGTTTCTTTAATCCCTCTCATTAGTCGCGATTTACCCGCTTTTTCTATCCTTAGCAAAGTGCGGTCGTGACATTTGGTACGTTAGGAACGTCTCACTACTTTTGGAGTGTAACATTTTTCATAAATTTAGGTATAATACTTAATATGTCAACCGACCAAAAATGTACTTATAATTTGTGGGTAAATTTTATTTAAAAGTTGATATAAAAATCTATATATAAACCCCATCATCAACATAGAAAAAAGAAATATAAAAAAGATTTAGAAATATGAAGTGCAAATTAGGGCTTGGAGGTGTGCTTGCAATTATGGCATTCCTGATTATTTCTGATGCAAATGCATATAAGTGTGAAGATTGTCTCCAAGATTGCATCAATAGATTTGTCAGGCAACTTTGCTTGATAAAATGCAGAGACGTTTGTCCACCGCCGACGCTGTTGAAGTCGCGGTCGCTGTTGCTGCCGGAGCCGGATGCTCCACCACCAGAGATTTATTGATTTGTACTCCTAACAACGATGTACTTACTACATATTATCAAATGAATTTTATCTCAAACAATTGAAAATGAGAATAAATAAAAATAAAATGAAATACTATATTACTTGATAAATTAATAACGATAAACTAGTACTAGTACTAATTAGTTGTATGTCAGCCTGAGAGTACTTAAATAATACTAACGTAAAGTATTACGATCATGACTAAACTATATAAATTATTACGATACGCTACTCCTCCGTTCCATTAAATATGAAAAATTTATTTTTCAGGATGAAATTTTATAATCAAGTAAATTGCATTCAGGCTGTGTGTATATGGTCTTTATGATTGTGAAAATTGTTAAGGTTTATAATTCTTTTTGTATAAATATTTGATTTTGACAAAGAGCAAGCTAACTTGTAGTTAAGACTTAAGCTCAATGATTTGTTTTATTCATCCACAGTTTTAATTTATTTTCGTGTAAAGATTGTCATTTGAGATATTATTATTTTTAATTTGTGACATGTGTTTTTAATTATTTTTATTGACAAATTTGGTAACATTGGAGTTGCTTAGATGAAAGCTCTAAGCACTGGGAGACGTACGGAGAGATCAATAATAAGCATCAAATTGAGACTATTTTGAGATCTTTGAATCAATTGATGATCTTGTAAATGTTAATTTTTACAATGTTTCTTTTGGATGGAAATAAATATTCCCAGCTTTTGTCTTAATTTTTACAAATACTATGTATCTAAATTTTCTCTCTATTTCTTTTTCTATGTGGTGGGGTTTATATGAAGTTTTGCATGTCAATTTATAGAGAAATTATAAATGTTTTTTACTCCAAAAGTTGTTGAGACGTCCCTCACTCACCCATTTTTTTCATCTGTGCACATATCCATTTTATATGGGTAAAAATACTTTTGATATTTTAAGTTATGTTCTTTTTTATCTATAGTTAGTTGAAACTTGGTTTTATTGGGCTAAGGTCTATAAAAATTGGGCCCAATGGTCATGTTATTCTCTGGCCCAGCCCAGTTACTTGGCCATTCCACGTGATTTAATTTTAGAAACTTTAATTTCGAAGGGGCCTTTTCTAATAGATGGCTACAACAATCCAAATTCATTTAACCTTATGAAATTTCATTTCTAATATATTTCGTGGGGTTTGTGTTAAAATGTCAACATCTCTTAAAGTGACACCGTAACACCACATATCCAGCAATATTATAAACGCTACACAACAATCTATTATTGTATAGCATGTTGGATATTGCTGGCCGAAAAAAAAATTGTTGTATACAGTGTTGTATATTGCTGGCCGAGATTTTTACACTTGATTGGGGGTATGATGTTATTTTATGAGGTGTTATCATTTTAATGCACCCCTATTTCATGGTCTTCAATTTTTGTAATATATTTTATAACAACTAAATTCACCTGTTTTTCTATATAAATACCATTGACCAATGACAATCTATACATATATAAAAGGCGAATTTTGGCCTTATTTTAAAATATTTATAAATTATGAGATAAATTTGCAAATTTATAAAACATGTCATAATCAATGTAGAGCATGAAAGGTCATAAAAATTAATTATAATTGTGCATTGATAATTCAGCCATGGATATCAATTTATAGAATGGGGTTACGACTTACGAGTCCTAAAAGCAGCTACAAATTTTCAACTGCATTCTACAAAATAATTATAATAAATGTGCATGGAAGTTTAGCAACTGTCATTTAGATTTAATAGGTCCTATACGATTCAAAGTTTCAAACATTTAAGAGGACAGTGATTTCAAAAACTAGCAAAATATAGCAACAATATGTCATTTGTCATACTTCAAAAAAACAGTAAAATAAAATAATGTGGATTAATAAGCAATATGTCATTAATCCTTAGCCACATTATTTGTAACCGCCAACAATCGCAGCAATATATGTCATTTTGTCATATACAAATATATAAATTAGTCGTTTAAATAACAGTTACAAATTCATAATCCTAAAAAATAAATTTCATTTTGACTTTACAGTACAACATAATGACCATATTAATGACCATTGATGTTATAAATAATGGCTAATGTTGAATGCACGACTCTATAAATACAAGTCCAAAAACTTAACTCAAAATCATTAGGAGTGAGGTTAGCCTATTTACATAACAAAAAAAATTGTTGGATGCTCAACGCCATCGCCATGGTTCACTCAGAGAATGTGATCTCCTCAAGTGAGGGGTAGGACATGCAGAATCAAGCAAGAGTCTCAAACATGCAGAAACGAGTAATCGAGAAAAAACCCCGATAATGATCTCCTGAAGAAAGGACCGATGGTCTACCGTCCGACCTACGGTGGGGAAACAAATATGAAGAATGAAATGGCAGTGGTGGTGGTGCAGAGGTAGAAGCCGTGAGTAAGGGCTGGTGGCAACGAGCTTTACCTATTGCCGGCAGGTTGGATTGGCAATGGAGAGAGAGTTTTGAGAAATAGATGAGATGTAAAATTTGAGATTCTATATAGTTTTGAAATTTGAGATTTTATTTTTTCAAAATAAGATGGATTAAATGGGTGAAATGTTGACTGATTGACAATTAATGAGATTAGTGGGTATCAATCCATTCTTAATTTATGGGATTGATGAATGAACAATTTAATATGTCCATATATGATTATATTTTGAATTTTCTGTCTTCCATAATATTAATAATGTCAATTATGTTGTTTGAATGTTCTTTCTAAAGTTTTTGCCGTTTTTTATTCTCCATAATTAAATAAATTACCTTTATATATACTACTCTAATTTTGCAATTTATTAATATTTAATAATTAATTAAAATAAATGTATTATTTATTACTCCGTTGGTGTTTAATTTAATATAGTAAAAAAACTCACCAAAATTTTTGTTAATATTTAAATTTATTTTATTTTTATTTTTAAAGTTCGTATAACTATATTGTTTTTCATATTTTTTTATTAATCAACAATATGAATATTAACTCGAGAAAAAATAAAATGGATCGTGCAACGCACGGGTGTGATACTAGTTCCATTTAAAATTCATATTCACTCTAATCGAAACATTAATCTTCAGAATACTTGATAATATTATTTGAGATAAACTGAAATAACAACATATCTCAAATTAAAGTAATAACAACAATTAAGCCTTGTTCATATCACCACAGTCCGTAGAACATTAATCCAAACACTCTTCAAACTTCGAACCATCTGTCAAATAATAAAT
Source organism: Salvia hispanica (assembly GCF_029641045.1). NCBI lineage: Eukaryota > Viridiplantae > Streptophyta > Magnoliopsida > Lamiales > Lamiaceae > Salvia > Salvia hispanica. The sequence continues at coordinate 27,604,871 of NC_142697.1, forward strand.
CAATATTACCATACAATAAATAAATAAATAAAATCATATATGTAAAAAAGTCAATTACATATTTACAATATTGCCTGATGCAAATTTTGTTCACTTAGAATTTGCACATTAAATTTACTTTTTGGGTTGGTTACAAATCCGATTTTCTTAAACCGTAACACCCGGTTTTGGGGTTTGTGAACCGCCGGCATCCCTGAAATAACCTTTTCTTGACAAGAATCCGCGGTATATAATTCTAATCGTATAATTCACTACTCACTCCAAGTCTCCAACTGCAATTTCATTTACTAGTTAAAATTCGTACAATATTCATTACTAGGCAATCAATTAGCATATCATAACCTCCATTTGTGATATCAAATATTTATATCTACCATTATTAGTAATAAATCAGCAAATTACTCCAAAATTGTGAGACAATAAACCAAAATCAGTCTCATCCATTTTCACCAACTATATATATCGAACAAGTGAGACATAAACACACAATCAACATAAATGGAGAGAAAAAACACTCATTAGTGGAGGTAGGTTTGGGAATTGTGATGATGTCAATGTTGTGTATATTTTGTGTGGCAGAGCAAGAATTGGTTGCCAAAGGTCAGTGCATCAGCAACTGCGTCTCGCAGTGCCATGGCTCACCAAATTACATCCGGTGTTATGACAAATGCACCCGACGTTGTGTGCCTGCTTTCGCAACTGATCACACCTCCTCGTATTCGTTCTATTGCAACCGCGGTTGCTCCCTTCATAAGTGTGCCAATGTTGCCTATGGTTTGTTTTGTTCATCAACTAATTTTATTTATTTTAGTGTAAAGTTTATTTTATTATTTTGTGACATGTGTGCTTAAATTAGGTGTCATGACTAATTTTGGTAACATTTAATTTGTAGATGCAAAAAAGTTGGAGAGTTGGTTAGATGACTGCTCTAATGTTCAGTGCAAGGCCTAAACATAGAGGGAGATGGAGATTTATTATGAGATCTTTGAATCAATTGATGATCTTAATTTATTTGATAGTTGTTAAATTTCACCATGTTGTTACTATTGGATGGAAACAATTATTCCTAACCTTAATTAGTCTTCAACTCATCATTGACTTTGTGATGCATTAACTAACTTTATATTAAAATATTAAAATTAATTAAGTGAATGAATAATTATCATGTTTAATTTCCTTCCATTTACAAGACATAACTTGATTAATTTTTTTATTTGTCTAATCGCTGGCAATTTATCATCCTATAATTTTACAAGTATAATTTATCGGGCTATCAATGAAATAGGGCGTGATTTTTTTATCAAACTGCTCTTACTTAAAAAATGATTAATAAAGCTTAATATTCATGATTGTAATTAGAATTTTATAAAATTAATTAAGCGTTCCTCTATTACACGTTTAAAATGTTGATTTAATAACAGTAATTACTCATTTCAAATTTATGTGTCAAAATGAAATAGTATGGAGGGAGTAAAAAATAAGCAATTTAACCTTCATGAATTACTTCATGAAATTCAGTTCTAATAAATTTCTTGGTCTTCAATTCTTGTATATTATAACAACTAAATTCACCTGTTTTTCTATATAAATTCCATTGGCCAATGAGAATTCCATGTATTCTTCATATTCACTTTACTCGAAACATTAATCTCCAAAATACTAAATATTATTTGAAAAAAACTGAAGTAACATCATATCTTAGATTAAAGTATTAACAACAACTAAGCCTTGTTCACATCTCCACAGTCTGTTGAACATTTATCCAAACACTCTTAAAACTTCGAACCATCCGTCAAATAATAAATCAAAATTATCATACAATAAATAAATAAAATCATATATGCAAAAAAATCAATTACATATTTACAATATTACGTGATGCAAATTTTGTGCACTTAGAATTTGCCAATCTCTAAGATTTTTGGTATATGACATTTCTTCAAGCATTCAACCACACATGGAGAACAACTCCTAAATTTACATTTCGATTCACAAGATTTTGCCTCAACTCTTGCTAGAAGAATCATTATCAATATTAGCCCAACATAAATTTTCGAACACATTCTAGTTTCCTTCCTCTCTATCTTTACTTTTGGACTACTATCTAACTTTTCTCTCTATTGTTTTTTTCTATGTGACGGGGTTTATATAAAGTTTTTGTTACAATTTATAGAGAAAAATTATAGTAATTGTTTTTTACTCCGAAAGTGTTGGACGATCTTCACTCACTCAATTTTATTCATCCGTGTTTACCACAATTTTCTTTAATTAAAAACTCTGATTTCCGTTTGATAAGAAAGAGAATATTGAGTAATTAATTATTGTAACACAAATAGAAATAGGCAAAACACATTTTTTTGTCATGTTTATAAGTTTATTACTTCATTCTTTAAAAAAAAGACTAATTTTACCATTTTACGACATCCATCAAATTATATAGGCTAGTTCTAATTAGGCAAAGCTTTAAATTACTAATAAGGACCCCATAATCCACTAACACTATTTACATTATATTTTCCTCATCTCTTACTTTATCAATTCCGTATCAAAAATCCGTGCCATTTACAAATTGGTCTATTTATTGTGGACGAATGAAATACTTCCATGAATGTGATACGAAATCAATCAATAAAAGTTTGTATGTGCCATTATTAGTAATCAATTAATTAGCAATTACTCCAAAATTATGAGACAGCAAGGAAACCAAAATCACTCTCATCCATTTCACCAACTATAGTATATATATATAGAAACTGATCATATAGCACGAACAAGTGAGACATAAACACACAATCATCAGAAATGGAGAGGAAAAACACTCAATTAGTGAAGATAGGTTTGGCAATTGTGTTGATGTCAATGTTGTGTTTATCTTGTGTGGCAGAGCAAGAACTAATTGCCATAGGTCAGTGCATCAGCAACTGCGTCTCCCGATGCCACGGCTCACCAAATTACGACCGGTGTTACAACGGTTGCGCCCGAGGCTGTGTGCCTGCTGTCACAACTGCCTCGGCCTCATCGTCGGCCTATTGCAACCTCGGTTGCTCCCTTTATAAGTGTGCCAATATTGCCAAAGGTTTGTTTTATTCATCCACACTCTTTAAATTTTTTTTCTCTAGCAAAATTTGTAATTTATATTTGAAAAATTATTTAGTGAATTTGTGACATGTGTGTTTAATTATGTGTAATGATTTGTTTGGTAACATTTAATATGTAGATTCAAAAAAGTTGGAGAGTTGCTTGGATGACTGCTCTAAGGTTCAATGCAAAACATAAGCAATGGTGCTGCCGTGCCGGTGACCGAGACAGAGATGGAGAAATGAATAATAAGCATACAATTGTGATTTTATTTTGAAATTTTTGAATCAATTGATGATCTTTACTTGATGTAGTTGCGAATTTTTACAATGTTTTTGTTGAATGGAAAAGATTATTACCAACCTTTAGTCCTAATAGAAAAAATTACTTGACAATTTCGTATTATGAGAAGGAAGAAATATTTAAGGACACGAAATAAAGCGCAATCTGTGAAAAATTACTCATAATTAAATGATTTTATGTAAACGGAAAACTACATAGATTTCATAATAATTAACGGTCAAATTAAAATAACCATTTTATAATGGAAATTTCTAATTTTGTCAAAACAAAATCTCTATTTGAGTTGTGTGTTAGAATTTGTTTATGGCAGAAATATTACGTTTACAAAATAATGCGACATTCGATATAGGCTTGATTAGAACATCCGCAGCGGTCGTCCTTGCTGACGGACGCCGTCTGTGCCGCTGGCAAGGACACCGCTGCACGTTGTCCGTCCGTGCCAGTGGTAGGACGGTGCTCTTAAATAAAAGCACGTCCGTGCCGCTGAGCAGACTTACGAGGCGGGCTGCGATTGGCCAACGACATAGCCGTTGGCAATTTTTTTTTTTTTTAAATTTGAAATTAATAAAAAATTTGTTTTTAAATAAAAAAAATATTTTTCCACTTCTCAATAAATTATATCCGTTTTCTACACACTTTTAATTTATTTTTCAATTTTTTTCCCCCAAAATTCACATTTTCATCTATAAATACCCCCACTTCAATATAAAAAATTTCAAACACACTACACAATTCTCTTCTATTCTCTCATCTATTCTCTCATCTTTTTTAGTCTTTAGTTATGTAATTTTTAATTTATAGGATTTTAATTATGTATTTTTTTATTTTCTAGGATTTTAATTATGTATTTTTATTTTTTAGGATTTTAATTATGTAATTTTTATTTTTTAAGATTTAATTATGTAATTTTTATTTTTTAAGATTTAATTATGTATTTTTTATATTTTAATGTATTTTTATATTGTAAAAATGTTTTTAGTAATTGAAGTATTTAAATTGAATAATAGAATGGTGGGATACTTGAGCTTGTCCTTGTGGAAAAACATGTATGTGGGTGTTGTGCTCTTGCTAAGGACAGGGAGTAAAAATGGGCCCCGGCCCACCTCCATACTCTTATTTAAGAGCACGAATGAGGATGTTCTTATATGATTCAAAGAAAAAGTGTCTATTCTTTTATGTAAACAAAAAACTACATAGATTTCATAATAATTAATGGTCAAATTAAAATAACCATTTTATAATGGAAATTTCTAATTTTGTCAAAACAAAATCTCTATTTGAGTAGTGTGTTAGAATTTGTTTATGGCAGAAAAATTACGTTTACAAAATAATGCGACATTCGATATAGGCTTGATTCAAAGAAAAAGTGTATATTCTTTTATTTCAATGTAAAGAATAAAAAAAAATAAAGAAATCAGAAGAAATTAGAGTGTTAATTAATATATGTTGATTTATAAAATGATGTGATTTTTTTATCATATCATATTTTTTAGTTCACCATATTAGTTTCAATATCAACCAGATAATTGAATGTCATATTTGAGTTTTAAAATTATGGAATTAGCTAATAATTAAAAGTAGTGATTTTAACAATTATTCCTAAATTTTTTAAAAAAAGGTCTTACAAATTTGATAATTTTTAGTCAAAACAAATTAGAATTGGAAATATTAACTCCTGATCGAAACATTAAGCTCTAATTATTCTTTTAAATAATGACTATTGATTTTTATGTTAGTTTATAATAAAACTGCTAGTTAAAATAATTTTAAATAAGAAAAAAATTAATGAGCAAAATTAATACTAAACAAATTATTACTCCCCCCGTCCCTGAAAATTTGTTACTATGGAGTATATTTTTATTTTTGTTCCTTCCAAAAATTTGTCACCTTTTCTTTTATTATTTTTTATAGTGGACCCTATATTGTCATATTCTACTAACTCATTTTTATGCATATTTTATTATAAAACTAACATTCATATTCCACAAACTATTATAAAACTAACATTCATATTCCACTAACTTTTTAACTCATTTTCTATTACTATGTATATTTCTTAAAACTCATGTCTAATCAAATGAAGACAATTTATTAGGGACGGAGGGAGTCACGGGCGAGCAAGGGGTACCGGAAAGGGATTGCCCCTGCTGTCCTCAAAACGCAGCCTCAATAGAATAAAACGCAGCTTCAAAATTTTACTCCTTTTTAATTTTTTATCATTTGTTTTCGGCAGTTGAATGGAATGAAACACTGCTCCATATTTTACTACTCCATTTTTATCGTCGTAAGTTTTATAGTAACATAACTATTTAAGCTTCCAAAATTTACTCCTTTTTATTTTTTTTATCATTTGTTTTAGTCTGTTAAAACTTATAAGTATAACATTATTGAAAGCTTTAATGAAATTTTTTACTTATCATATCTCGTAATTTATCATATCTCGTAATTTAAAGAAGATTACAATTTAACTACTCCCTCCGTCCTACAAAGATAGCCCCACTTTAACCCGGTGAGTTGAAAAAGTTAGTGGAACGTGAGTCCTATTTTTATATACTCCCTGCGTCCCACATTTGGAGTCACTTATTGTTATGACTCAGATTTTAAGAAAGAGTTGAATTGTGTAATAATGAAGTAAGATGGTGGAGTGTGTAATAAATGAAGTGAGATGATAAAGTGTGTAATAAATGAAGTGAGATGGTAGAGTTGGTTGAAGGTGGGTCCCTTTTGACTTTTGATTTTTGTTTTGATTTATTTTAATGTAAATAATGACATTTTTATGTAATTTTGATAAAGAATGGGGTAAAATTGTATGACCAAATATGGAAAATTCTAAAAGTGACTCTTAAATTGGGACGGACTTTTATGACAAAAAGTGATTCTTAATCTGGGACGGAGGGAGTATTAGTTTTATAATAAAGTGTGAGTGGGAATAGTTAGTAGAATATGGAGTTCACTACCAAAAATAGTAAAAAGTGAAATGGAACAAACTTTATGGGACGAACGAAAATGGAAAAATGGAATAATCTTTGTGGGACGGAGGGAGTATGATTTTACTTAATTGGTAATCATAGATAGTTTTTTAGCACTAAATGAATAAAAATTGTTTCAGAACGCTGCTCCAAAATTTTGTACTACTACTTTATTTTTTTTGCACTGTGTATTTTAATAGTAGTACTTTATATTTTATTTCTTACTGCTATTTTATTTATTTTTTAAAACATTTGTCGTTTTGTTTCTAAATTTTTTTTATGTATTTGAAGATTCCAATTAGAGTCATCTTGTAATCTTATCTAATTAATGAGTAGTAACACAAAAAAATATATTAAAACTTACGACAGAAAAGAAAAGGGAAATATAGTTAAATATGGAGAAATGTTTCATTCCATTCAGCAACCAAAAATAAATGATAAAAAATAAAAAGTATTCAGTAAAATTTGAAGCTGCGTTTGATTCTGTTTGAGGTTGCGTTTTGAGGACAGCAGAGGTTGCCGTGTTTTTTAACACAACTGAGGATCCCTACCTGAGTATTTAACTTTAGATTCAGTGGAATTGAGATATAAATACATATCACATGTGTTTATCAAATGTGTTGGACCGGCCTGGCCCAGGCCCGGTGAGAAACTATTAATATATGAAAATAAAAACATATCACATGTATTTATATCTCAATTCTACTAGATCTAAACTTAAATACTCCCTCGTTCCACCATAAGAATCTGAGAATAAATTTCAGGATTTACTGAAAATAGGCGTAGAAGAGTTATGGCATTGAACTTTTGGGCTCAAGGAAAGCATGGTCTATTTGGGCTCAAACAAGATACATTATAATTCCTTAGGCTTAGGTCCAACATGTAATTAGATTAGTTGGACTTCATATTTATGGAATATGTCCAAAATAAATATAATCCAGTTTCAGTTCTTTAGCAAGGCTCAAAATATTATCAATTCCTCTAGCTCGATTATAAACGAAAAATGTTTCATTAATTGAGTATAAGAAACAAAGAAAAAAAAATTCCGGTTTGCAATTCGAACTCCTTTCGAGAATGACTAAAGAGAAAAAAAGTCGGGGGTTACATTATAATTTTAGATAGTTTTCCGGTTTGCAATTCGACCTCCTTTTTGAGTCAATTCCATTAATACTGGGAGATGTTGTTATACACAGTGTAAAAGATGAAGTACATCTGCCATAAATGGAAACTGCCATGCAAATTCTTTTTCTCTTGGGCCTATCTCTAACCAGAGTTTCGCAAGCTCAAATCCATTTTTGAGTGTATGTCACTTTTAAAAATAGCTTTACTCCAACTATTTACATCATATTTAAAATTTACACCATTTTTGGGTATTAGTGTCACAAAAATTTTACAGTAACACCAAATTATAGTGTTATTCTGAAAACCTAAAAAAGGATTTGGATTCGAGAAATTGTCTATACCAAAAATGAGTTTTAGTGTATGATTTGAGACTCATAAACCCATGGTAGTGATAAAATGCAAACTTATATTGTACAAACTCAAAATTCCTCAACACAACTTCAACACAGTTTTAATACAGTATCAACACAGTGTAAAATTTCAAGATTTTAATGTCAACACAGTATCAACACAATATCAATCACTGACTACCATTGAATTCTGTTGACATTTTCCTATTGATGTTTTTTTGTGATCTATTGACAAATATCAATAGTCAAGATCATAGTTTTAAATTTATACAACATTTAGAATTTTCATTTAATCACGTCCCCATAAACCTAATAATGTCGCTGTCAACCCCATACCTCCTTTGTGCCAATTACAAAGTCTCCCACTTTTGCCGTGCAAATTTAAATGATAATTTCAACAATTGCATACCATTAATTGATACTACCACCTTTTATTTGCCCACAATATTGTTGGTGAATAATTGGACTTGTAACTGCCATTGAAATTTCTACCTGTTTTTTTACTCAGAACTTTGCATTTGTTCGTAAATGAAAGATAGTAGAAAAGAGTACAGAAGAAATTAAGACAGATTAAATAACGTGAAACACTAACTTCTCTCTGATTAAGAATATCTTCTGGAATGTATCTTCCAAAAAATAATTTGTTTTCGTGTGTAACTTAATTATATGAAAACATAAGCTTACCATAACTTCAATCCAATATGGCGTGAAATATTTAGGTGTACAAAAAATAGGACGTTATGGATTTAAATTAGATTGCGTGTTTTTTGGAAGGAAACCATTTTATAGGGAAATTATTTTCGTACACGTTTAATTAAGTAATTTTTTTGATAAATTTTACTGCCACATGGTAAATTGTAGAAATGTAGTAATAAAATGTAAATGAAAATTAGTAAATAGTTAGAACAGAATACATATATTCTCTCCATCCCAAGATATTAGACTCATATACCATTTTGGGTTGTTCCAACATACTTGAGCCATTTCTATTTATGATAAAAATTTACTTTATTACCAACTCCATTTACACTACTAAACAACATCTCATAAATTCTTGTGCCCAAAAGAAAGGGGTCTAATATCTTAGGACGGAGGGAGTACACGTGAGATGTATATAGGCGGGTCTCAGATATCTATATATGGCTTTTGTTCAGCTCTCCGATTGCCTCATCTCCTTCTCCCACACACTAAACCCTTTTTCTCTCTATTATCCAGAGGAACATAAAAAAACATTATGGAGCGGGTATTGAGGACGACGGTTAGAGAAATATTGCGGCAGCAAGAGGTGCAGATGAATCGGTAGACAGGCTGTACGAGAGCAAGGAGCTATCATCGTGGCAGAAGCAGTTGACGCTTCGAGCATTCATAATCAGCTTTTTTCTTGCGGTTCTGATCATGATGAAGTTGAAATTGCCTGTTGGGATAGTTCCTCCACTCAACATCTCAGCTGGGCTTCTGGGATTCTTCTTCGTCAAGTCGGCAACCACATTTCTCGAGAAATGTGGGTTTGTGATGCAACCATTTACTAGGCAGGAGAAGTGCATAGTTCAAACTTGCGTTATCACCTCCTCTGGCATCGCCTACAACGGTCTCTCTCTCAAGTGTGGTGCCCCTTTCTGATTTGTATCCACTTTGTCCTAGAAATTTTAATTGTGCATTTTTCATGTGTGCCCTTTTCTGAGTATCGATCTATGTCGTGCGTTTTTCCAAGTATTTGTGTCGTGCCCCTTTCTGATTTGTACTCACTTTGTCCCAAATAATTTGAGTCATGCATTTTTTTCAAATATCCATGCCGTGCCCCTTTCTGAGTATCGATCTATGTCGTGCATTTTTCCAGATATCCGTGTCGTACTCCTTTCTGATTTGTACTCACTTTGTCCCAGGTTATTTGAATCGTGCATTTTTCCAAATAACCATGTCGTGCCCCTTTCTGAGCATCAATCTATGTCGTGCATTTTTTTAAATATTCGTATCGTGTCCCTTTCTGATTGTACTCACTCTATCCCAAGTTATTTGAGTAGTGCATCTTTCCAAATATCCATGTTGTGCCCCTTTCTAAGTATCGATCTATGTCGTGCGTTTTTCCAAATATCGTGTCGTACCCCTTTCTGATTTGTACTCACTCAGTCCCAAGTTATTTGAGTCGTGCGTTTTTCCAAATATCGTGTCATGCCCCTTTCTGATTTGTACTCACTCAGTCCCAAGTTATTTGAGTCGTGCATTTTTCCAAATATCCATGTCGTGTCCCTTTCTGAGTATCGATCTCTGTTGTGCGGTTTTTCAATATTCGTGTCATGCCCCATGACACTAGCATCAAGAGTTACTAAAGATAAAGTGCCACAACAACAACTTTTAGTTGACATTTTGAAGTGTAACAAAAAGATGGTTTTCTAGTTGTGTGTTAGATATTCATAGGAGTATTCAATGTGGATTTAGTTTAGCATCTCCGCAAGAAGTTAACCACATTCCCACTCACATTTATGGGCTAAAATCTCATGCAAAGAGGCGGCTTCACGCCACCCATATTCAACATCACGCTCACCAGTGTCTACAACCCGTCGCAAGTAAATCATGAAGCAACTGTGGGCGCAAACGCAAATGCCTCGACCTTGTCAACCCGTTCCCATATGAAAAGAATTAAGTTCCCAACACACATATCAACAGCATAATTCACCCCGGTAATGAACGAGATCCCCATAGCGAAAGGAATGAGAATAAACCTCCCCCATCTCGGCCCCTATGCATCCCAGATACCATTGATGACAACGGCCATAGAGAAGAACACAAAGAAGGAGGCGATACCGAACTTGGGCAAGGACGAATTCCCCTCCGCTGCAAGCACCGCTATGTAGCGATATAAGGCTGCAACAGCGCTGGATACTGTGAGCCATGCACTCCGAGACTAATAGAGGACTTGTAGAATATCCAAAAGACACAAGGTGAGATGACACACCCCATAGCAGTGCCAATGATCTAGCTGGCGAGTTTAGACCGTGGAGACGCAAGGGTCATGTACTTGGTCTTGAAGTCCTGGATTAGGTTTGTAGAAGCGGATACATAGCTGGTCGTCACACCGACCCATGCACTGACAACGTATATTACAAATTTCTCATGAAAGTCAGACAAGGGCCAAGCCGTGAGGCCGGATCTGTAGGCATTACAAAAGGCTACCGTAGGTGCAAATTTAAATATTACTACAATCTAATACTCCCTCCGTCCCAAGATAAGTGACCCACTTCTTTTGGGCACGGGATTTAAGGAATTGTATTTAAATAAGTTAAAGTGGAGAGAGTAAAGTATGAGAGAGAAAAAAAGTAGAGGAGAGGAGAGAGAATAAAGTAGGTGGAGAATAAAGTAAGAGAGATGACTTTTTGCTAAAAATGGAAATAGGTCACTTATAGTGGGACACCCCAAAAAGGAATACAAGTCACTTATCTTGGGACAGAGGGAGTACCATTTTAGAGGGGTGAATATGTGAGGAATAATAGTAGCATCTACTAATATAAGGGTGAAGTGCCAACCCAAATGGGGATTTGTTCTTTAAGAAAAACAGGGCTCTACGCTGATCATCGTAGGATAGGGCAAGAGGCGTAGGGCTGCGGCCGCCTACTGGAAGGGCATAGCAGTTGCGTATTTGGTGGTACAAATCGAATAAGACGTGGCTTAGGATTTTAACTAAGTTGTAAAACCCATTGCCAAGAATCATGGCCGTGGCAATAGTGATCTAAACAATGAAATCAAAATGAGAGCAGAATTTATTAGGAGTATAAACTTCGAAAAATCAATTACCGTGTGAATGTTCAAGTTATTGAAGTCAAGGGATTCGCCATGGTACCAATCGGCCTTCCGTTGCACTTCCATAACTTGAATATATGTGTGTGTAAAAGTGATTAACTTGGCTAGGTTTTCTCCATGAGTGTGAAAGTTGTTGATGAGATGAGCAATTGCAGTGCCACTTGGATATGTAAGTCTGTAGTCGATCGATTCATCTGCACTTCTTGTTGCCGCAAGATAAGAAATTAATTAATTTATCCCAATCTAAGGGTTTCATGTTAGCTATACTGAAATTTTATAAGTAAAATATTTTTAATCGTAACTCTATTCGAATTATGAGCTATTCGAGCCAGTCCATAAATTTGGGTCTGAGTAGGGACACTATCCACACTGAAATTTGAATTTGATTAGTCTAAACTACCATAGTAGGGTTGCTCCCCTTTCTAGCCCAACACAGATTGGTATTTATCAAAATAAAATACGAAAAATACTTTTGAAATTTAAATAACTGAAAACATACTTTACTCCGTATTTTATTTATTTGAAAGAAAGCTCACATAATATACTTCCAATATTTTCCATAAAATTTCCCACCTTCGGGATTTAATCTACTCTTACATTTGTTCTTACGAAACCACAATAAAAAAAATAAGCTATAAAACTTAAACAAAATGTCTACAACTATCCTAATAGGTACATGCATCCTACACTCAAGTCCTACTTATCCTAACTTTCTCATAAAAATAATTAATTAAGACCGAAGATGATTACTTAGAATTAATTAAAAATATGTTGGGCCACAAATTTACTAAGTCCACGGCATTTCGTAAAAAGAGTCGAAACATACATAATTTGAGCCCACAACTTAACTATTATATGGCCCCATTTGAATTAAAACTCAAGTCCAACACTTAATATTTATTTAAGCCCAAGAAGTGGATCCAACTTACCATAGATATTCATGAATCTAATCGAACCGTTAACTTTTTCATATCAGTAATCAACGTACATTAAATTTTAACTTATGGAAAATTGTAGTGAATGCGGATGAACAATTTTGGTACGTTAGGAACGTCTCATTTGGAGTAAAAAAGTGTAACATTTTTCATAAATTTAGGTATAATACTTGTTGAATATTAGTGGACCAATGAGAGTTGGACTTACATATTAATTATTTGGACTGACCCTAATCCAATTAATATTTGAGCCCAAGACTCTTGTGCATGCCCAGTGTGATAATTGGCCAGCCACTTACCTGCTTGTTCGGATGGCCGCCACGTAGGCAGCTCCACACGGATCCTGGAGGACAGCCGTTGGATCAGGAGTGTGTTTGTTAAGTGAGAGGCTGACCTCTCACATTCCTCATTCAGTTGAAATGTCTGACTTCTCTCTCTCTCTCTACGAATCTGCTCTACCTTCTCTCTAGTTTTCCGGCGACCCTAGTCGGAGTTTTCCTTCAAGCTTGTGTGTACACCGATGATTCTCAGTTCCTAAGAGATCTATCGGTTAGTTTGAGTGTTAGGCAACTTCTTCGGTTTCCTTCTCAAACCCTGGGGTTCGGTCTTCTTTTTGTGACCGATCTTCTGAGCTTGGAGGTGGTGTTGTGAGAGATCTTGGTTTGTGACTGTGTTCAGAGAGTCTTGTGGTGGTCCGCGTGTTGAGGAGGCCTACTCTGGTGGTAACCGGTGAAACCTAGGGTTTCTGGGGTCCTTGTTCAGTAATACTCCCTTGTGAAAGTTGGTTGAAGCTTTGGGAAGGTTCTTGGCCCGGTGTAGTCGCATGTTGTGACCTGAGCCATATTCCAGTGCTTGTAACCTTGTCTTACACGTTTTCATTGTGTGTTTAGATCACGCGGGATCATTCCTTGTGGTACTAACGTTTCTACCTAAGTGTGCAGGATTATTGAAGAAGATGAAGAATCAAGTTCTGTGTGATACTTGAACTTAGTCTAGGGTTCTTCAGTTGTAATATCTTGTACTAAGATTAGTGTGTAATCTTTGTATCACACTTGTATTGGCTTGTATTTCTGAGATTAGCCATCTCGGACTCAATCAATAAAAAGAGGTCCCGGTAATTAGTGAATCCTAAGTGATCTGATCCCTACAGTGGTATCAGAGCCACGGGGGGATCACTTAGGCACGCCGGGTCGCAAATTAAAAGGAGGTGGGCTCTTCAAAGTAAAGCACAAGCCTCCGGTATAGGCTCTCAGGTATAGTCGGTTTTTCCTTAACGATAGGGTTCCCACTCTGGTAAATTGGTTGAACCTCTCATTTATTGTGTTCTTAGAACCCTAGGCTTGGGCTTTTGTTGCTGGTAGTAACCGCTTGATATGGATCCATGTATTTTGTGATCCATTTCCCAAGGATTTACCCAATTTGTAGGTGATTGATCTAATATTTTTGTGAAGTAGATTTTCTATTATATCAATAATGGCAACCCAACAAGAATTTAGGAAACTAAGATGATCAAAACAAGAAGTAACATTGGATAGAGTGGAAATTGTGATACATAGTCATTGATGAGGCAAGTTAAGACACTTACAACATACTAACATGCATCCATGGCTAAATCTTCAAGGGAACCACAAACCTCAAAGCATACCTCTACTTGATCCATGCTTGAACTAGCAATTGATGGAAATCCCATGCTTGAACTAGCAATTGATGGATTCAAGCAACCTAAATCTAGGAATTGGATAGAAACCCTCTCCAAGAGGAAACAAAGCTCTCAAGCATATAATTCAGCAAAAACCTAAAGAAAAGAAATGACATCAAGAGGTATTTATACTATGGGTCCAAAAATAGAAAGTTGGCCCACAAAATCTAAAAAAGCGGCATAATCGCCCGGTCGGGCGTTTTTCACATGCCAAAATGCCCGGCCCGGGCGTTTTCCCTGTCCCCGGGCGTTTTGCACAGTAAAAAATGCCCGGCCGGGCGTTTTTCCCGAAGCTCCCGGCCTTCTCTGCGCGACTTCCGTAAAACTGCCATAACTCCCTCATTCGGACTCCGATTGGGATGTGCAAGATACCCACGCGAAGCTGTTTCCAAGATGAAGACAATGGTGGCAGTTTCATAGCTTTCGGATATCATCTCGATAGAACGGATTTCAGTTGAATCCAGCTGTAGCTGAAATCCTTGACGCACGGCCTCCATGATCGTATCATTCTCCCCTTCTTGGAAAGGATTTGTCCTCAAATCCGAGCCTTCTCTATTCCTCGCATCCTCGGGAGGCCCTCTAGCTTTATTGGATCCTTGGAATTTCTTCTCTTTCATCCTTGGGCCCCAATCAACCCATGGTTCACGCCGAAGGGAGGACCCTTGACGTCGAGCACCCGTGGTCATATCATCCTCCCCTTCTTGGAAAGGATTTGCCCTCAAATCCGGGTTCCGTACACCTATAAAATAACACGAGATCAAATCAAATATCCATGTAGGATGATAGAGATTAAGACCACTAACGACTCTAATAGAAATCACCATACCACGACGGTGGACACACTCTAACAAGCTCAAAACTAATACATAAGCTATGTTGAAACAAATACCCAGGCAATCTTTTACATTGAAGTCCCAAAAAAAACCATGTGATGCATAGTCTTTGACAAAATGACAATAAAAGATACCAACCCCACTAAACGGCTTGATTGTCATGCAATGAAAACAAGTATTATGCCAGACACAAGCTTCACACAATTTGACTCTTTTTGCCTCAAACATTTCCACATTATCTATACCCATGTCTTTCAACATCTTCACAAAAGATTTGGCATTCTCATCAAGACAAGGCATATACAAGAAAGGGTCCTCATATGGTGCAAAATGGAAAGTTATCAAGAGAGGCCTAAGCACAAAAATCTTATTCCCACGCTCATGCAACGAACAATCATTTTCAATCATTAACACACCATTCTTGCTCAAATAAGAAGTTCTCTTCCATAAATTGACAAACTCTAGGTCAGGATATAGAGGAGGTTTATGATAATTCACATTAAGTTTGCAAGAAAGTGTCTCAACCAACAAACCAAGTTTATTACAAGGGATCTCACTTAATTGTCCCAACAATTTCAAGAAATGATCAAAAATATATGAGCAATGCATCCATATACCTTCATGCACAACATATAGAGTAAGAACAACATCATGCATGGGGAACTTATGAGAAGCAACATCAAGTATCAAGAGAAATGTTTCCAAATTACCCCCACACAAATGCTCCAACAATTTTAAAATAATACCACAAACATGAGAACGATGCAATTTTATGTCATTAATCACAACACCATCAACAAGAGACATATGAGTGGAAAAATCCTTCACAAAACGACCATAGAACACTCCAATCCCATTGAAGGGTTTAACCACTTTGCAATGAAGACATAGCAAACACCAAGTTCTAAAGTCATTATCCACGTTACTCTTCTTGGTCTTACTATCCTCACCCACATACACATGAAGCTCAAAATTACCAACAAATGAAAGCTTAGGCATCTTAGCATACAAGGAAGTCACTCCAACATTCAAGGTAGAAGCCACAAGAGAAATGTCATGTCTCTCAATGCTTGATTTTACCAAGAAAGGATCAATATATGGTGCAAAGGTAGATTTAGCATTCAAAGTTTCAAGCTCATGAGACCACTTTTTACACAAGACATCAATAACAAATTTATCAACACAAAGGGGCTTCTCTAATATAATCTCATTCAATGAAACATCACAAGGAGATAAGGATAGTGCACTTGAACCTTGGGCAAGGAGTTCATCCACTTGCCCTCGTTCCTCTTGTTCCTTCTCCGGGTGAGTAGTTTCCAAGCCATGTACAACATGATGCCTCACTTCCATGCCTTCAATTAAATTTCCTACAAATTCATGAACACAAAAAGACATAGAAGAAGTGTTAGTGGGTAAGGGTTTAGTTTCCTCACCAAGGGCAAGAGGCAAAGGATCATTTGGTGCCCACCCAAGGTTGACCTTAGAATCTAACAAGCACCCTTTACTCACTTGTGCTTGTGGTTTTTCTCTCATTTGATATTTTTCTTTTCTCTCACCCCCACTACTCTCTCTTGACTTTTGCACCTCACACTCTTGTCTTTTGTCACGCTCTCTTGGCTTTTTAGACTCACATTCAATCTCAAGCCTTTTCTCTCTCTCTCGTTCTTTTTCTCTACTAATTTGGATTAAGCTCATCGAAGAGGAGATATTTCCATATACATCAAGAGACTTATGTGAGATATGGAAAGAAGAGGATGTAGTCAAATTACTTGATGAGTTACCTCTTTGGTTTGTGTCAACACCACCATGTGGGTAGGTAGGCCTCAACCGAGCTTTATATGAGACTTCTTCTTCAATTGGCCTCTCAAACCCATTATGGCTAACATGATCTCTCACCCTCTTAGAATGCCACTCTCCATGAGACTTGGGAGCTCGTTTCCCACTATATCCTCTATCAAGCCCATCTCCATGGTACCTTGATTCATAGTCACCTTTAAAATGGCCATGAGCACCATTTCTTCCCCCAAACCGATCATTCTCCATGTGATTGACTCTATTTCTATCATTCCCCTGTTGCCATCCCTCATACACCACTTCTTCCATCATCTCCTCCGGGGCAACATTAGGTAGATGGTTACCCCTAGAAGTAGGAGTCCTAGATGTGCAGCCTCCCTTCAAGGTGTTGAACTCCTCAAATAATGTGTTTTGGGCGGCAAGCATGCGGGCTTCAGATTCTTTTGATCGAGCAATGGAGTCTTTTGTTCGCACATCCATTTGGATCATCATCTCTTGTTTGAATTCCTTCATCATACGGGCCATCATGCTCACAAGGTCCCCATTGGGTATAGGGTGAGTCATGCTTGTTTCCTCCCCCTCCGCACTTGTCCCCGCCATTTTGTTGGACCGGGTGCGAGGAGGCATAGAGTAAGTACCTACAAATCAAACAAACACTAGGAACTAGTCCTAGAGGTTAGTAATAAAAGAAAGTAGAATTTAAGAAGATGAACTCAACCTTGATGTCCCAAACCCCCCTCAAATCACTCCCCAATAACTCTCGACAAAGGTTTAGAGTATTGTGAGAAAGGTGGATTCACTCACACTCACAACTCCAATTCCAAGATTTAAGTGCTTGAGGTGGATCAATCAAGGTATACTCCTTGGTCAACAAAATCAAGAAGACAAAGCCATAAACACATATTAGCAAGATGCAAGTCAAAGAAAAACAAACAAGGGGTGACACTTTTGCTGAAATTTGGCTGATCTTTATGATTTTTTTTGGTATTGATTCCCGCGCCCAATTTGGATGAATTTTGGTGGTTAGATTTCCAACCAAGTCTAGATCAAGGGAAAAATAGCCATATATAGTCAGATTTGATAATTGGATAGGTTTTGTATGGTTTTCCCCAACTATGCCAAAACAGGGCAATGATGTTAATCTCCACGGTTAACTAGGAAAACGAAGTAATTTTTTGATGAAATTTTGCAGATACATAGGTCACATAACATAGATCATACACACCAAATTCAGCTTAATCTAAGCACAATTGATCAATCCGATCATCCCAACAAAACAGAGCAAAAACAAAGGACAAAAGGAAAAATAACCCAACCCAAAGTAACAATAGATCAAACACCTAGTGGGTACTAGGCTCTAGATACCAAATGATGTGGATCCATGTATTTTGTGATCCATTTTCCAAGGATTTACCCAATTTGTAGGTGATTGATCTAATATTTTTGTGAAGTAGATTTTCTATTGTATCAATAATGGCAACCCAACAAGAATTTAGGAAACTAAGATGATCAAAACAAGAAGTAACATTGGATATAGTGGAAATTGTGATACATAGTCATTGATGAGACAAGCTAAGACACTTACAACATACTAACATGCATCCATGGCTAAATCTTCAAGGGAACCACAAATCTCAAAGCATACCTCTACTTGATCCATGCTTGAACTAGCAATTGATGGAAATCCCATGCTTGAACTAGCAATTGATGGATTCAAGCAACCTAAATCTAGGAATTGGATAGAAACCCTCTCCAAGAGGAAACAAAGCTCTCAAGCATATAATTCAGCAAAACCCTAAAGAAAAGAAATGACATCAAGAGGTATTTATACTATGGGTCCAAAAATAGAAAGTTGGCCCACAAAATCTAAAAAAGCGGCATAATCGCCCGGTCGGGCGTTTTTCACATGCCAAAATGGCCGGCCCGGGCGTTTTCCCTGTCCCCGGGCGTTTTGCACAATAAAAAATGCCCGGCCGGGCGTTTTTCCCGAAGCTCCCGGCCTTCTCTGCGCGACTTCCGTAAAACTGCCATAACTCCCTCATTCGGACTCCGATTGGGATGTGCAAGATACCCACGCGAAGCTGTTTCCAAGACGAAGACAATGGTGGCAGTTTCATAGCTTTCGGATATCATCTCGATAGAACGGATTTCAGTTGAATCCAGCTGTAGCTGAAATCCTTGACGCACAACCTCCATGATCGTATCATCCCCCCCTTCTTGGAAAGGATTTGTCCTCAAATCTGAGCCTTCTCTATTCCTCGCATCCTCGGGAGGCCCTCTAGCTTTATTGGATCCTTGGAATTTCTTCTCTTTCATCCTTGGGCCCCAATCAACCCATGGTTCACGTCGAAGGGAGGACCCTTGACGTCGAGCACCCGTGGTCATATCACCGCTGGCTGCTGTCTAGGTTTTGTGCTCTTGTTTTCTTGCATGTTCTTGGTGCTTACTGCTTTATTTTCTTTCTGCTGCTTGCTTGCTCTTCTTTTCTTACTCAAGGTGTGTATCTCAGAGCTCAGTTTCTGTGTCTTGAGTGAATTACCTATCCACCCTGTGCCATTAACCGCCTTGAGTGTTCCCCTGCGCCCCCATACATTGGGTGATTGTGAACTGGGAAATCCTCTTGCCAGAGTACACGTGACAGATAGGGAGGAACTCCCCTAGACTTGATAATAGTGTGTCTGGGATCACCTTGAGTTTTTCTTCCTGTGCGTGTGTGCTTGCTGCTAGTTGCATCTGTGATTATTGCATGAAAATCTCTGCATATCTGTTCCTAGTGGATTCCTTGATTGTTACTTGTTTAAATCCACTATCTGTGAAACTGAGTTGCTTGTTTTGCCCTTGGTGTTGTAGGTTCTTTTGTGCGTGTAAAGATCTTTCTCAAAATGACCCAGCCAGTTGGCATTGTCCCCTTCAATGGGAAAAATGATTTTGTTATTTGGAAACCGAAGGTAAAATGTGTCTTGATTCAGCAAAAAGGTTTTCAAAGCCATTGAAGGGGTTCTTCCTGAAAATATGTCTGCTGAGAAAAAGACTGAAATGAATGAATAGCTAGGTCTCAATTATCCTCAACCTTTCTGACTCTGTGATTAGAAAGGTTGGGGCTATTGAATCTGCCAGTGAGATGTGGACTAAGCTGGATACTCTCTATACTAAAACTTCTATGTCCTCCAGGATGTATCTTCTGGAAAAGCTTTTTGAATTTAAATTGGATCTTTCAAAGGACATAGATGATTGATACACTATTTTTAGCACTAAATAAACCTGCAAGTATTCAGAGTATGCATAGTATAGCTAAAGGTCAGTACTGGATATTGAACACGGGGAAGGCAAACACAAAGTGTCTATCCTCTACTAAGACTCAATTACTATCTGGGAGAACAGAAGGTTTTGGAAAACTTTGAAAACAGAAAACAATAAAAAGCAATTAACAACTAAATGCGAATAAAACACAAACACAAACTATATAGATAAAGGAATCCCAGGGATGTGCGTTCACAGTTATGGTTATACAAATTCCAAACTACAATACCCTAGCACAGTTATTACTTTGATAGGACGAGTCGCCTAACTTATGCTCATGCGATGCAAACGTTGATTACAAGATTAGGGTTGTCAATCCTAACACGTAACTCCAAATAGCTCCTAAGACCCTTGAAAAGTCCTCACTCTCAATTAACAGTGTCGTTTTAAGGGAAGCTAACTGTAGCATCTACTAAGTGGATCTAACTCGCTAGAACTCTCTCACAGTTATGAAGCAAGTTGTGTTAAATCATACACGATTGTGTCATTCAATCATGAAGCATCAAGATTAACTTAGGGAAGAAACTAAGTAAATACAAAACGGATATTAAATAGAAAAATGGAATTGTATAACCAAAGTCGTTACTAACATATCCCTAGAATCCTATGAGTTTAGTTACACATGATTAAATAAGCTAAACACATAGATTGGTGGGAAAACAATTGGAACATAAAACTAAAGCAAAAAAAACCCGTAGGTTGAATCCTTGTCATTCTTGATGTTCTTGAAATCCTTCTCCAACTCCTTGCACAGATGAAGTACTCTAGCTTTTGATCTCTATGAATTATTTTGCAAGTAGAAGCTCTATCTTTTTCATGAAGCTTGAGGTCTTATTTATAGGGGAAAACCAGTCCTTGTTGTAGAAGGAAAAGATCTCCAAAATATGAGAAATCTTGGAGCAAATCTAGGGCATCTCGGATTCGCCGCCTTTCTCCGGTGGGCAGCCGCACCTTGGCCGGCGGTCGCCGCGTTGGAGTCCAGAGAGTCTGTTTCTCCGGCGGCGGACCGCCGCATGACTTCCGGCGGTTGTCGGGCGAGACTTCTCTTCCAAGCGTATTTTTCCGAGGCGGACCGCTGCATTGCTCTACCCACCGGGCGCCGGCGGTCGCCGCACACCTCCGCGGCGGTAGTCGGTCGCCGTCTGAATTCAGATTTCCAGACTTTGCGTTTTGACTCCCTTTTTCGGCTCAATTATGCACATTTCTCACAAAACACGTCAAAATACCAAAATAGACAAAATATGCAAATAATGGACGTGTAGAGTGCATTTGACATAAAAAACAGACCAAATAATGGCTTTAAAATAGTGCAAAATCCGAGCGTATCAATGATAATATTGATACTTTTCAAAAATTGGTCCAGGACATTAAAAGGTCTGGAGATAAAACCATTGATGAGTATACTAGCATAGCCATCATGAATGCTATCCCTGATACTTATGGTGATGTTAAGGCAGCTAAAAAGTATGGAAGGGATAGTGCCCCTCTAGACATAATAATCAGTTCTTTAAAGTCAAAGGAATTGGAGCTTAAAGAAAACTTTAACCCTAAATCCTCTCAAACTAAGGCTTTGAATGTGAGAGGGAGATCTAAATCTAGAGGGGATGGCAGTAATTCCTCTGGGAATGGTAAGAAGACAAACAGAGTCAGGTCTAGGTCTAAAAGAAAAGACCCTAAGTTTAAAAGAAAATGTTTTAATTGTGGTGAAGTGGGTCATTACAAGGCAGAATGTTCTAGACCCAAGATAGGTAAGAATCCAAATGGTAATAAGAAGATGGAGTCTGTTGCAAATCTATCCAGAGAAGATGGTGCAGATGGTGTTTGTTTTATGAACCATGATGTTTTTTTCTGTAAACTCTGCCTCTGAGTGTTTCTTTACCAAGAATGACTGGCTAATTGATTCAGGATTCACTTTTCACATATGCCCTTTCAAAGATGCTTTCACTTCTCTCAAACCTGTTGAAAATGCTTTTGTGTCTATGGCTAATGACAAGAAGTGTAAAATTCTTCGCATTGGTAATGTGATTTTAAAGTTTGAGAATGGATACTTGTTGCCTTTGAAAAATGTGAGATATGTGCCTGATCTAAGTTATAATTTGTTGTCTTACTCTTGTCTTGAATCTGAGGGTTTTGAGGGTAAGTGGGGGCAGGGTATTATGAAGATCTGTAAGGGTGTGCTATGCCTGTTTAAAGCTGTAAAAAAGTGTGATTTGTATGTGTGTACTGCTAAGCCTCTAACTAGTTATGATCACAGTGTAAATCTGGCTAAAATGGATAAGGCTTTACTATGGCATAATAGACTTGGGCACATGAGTCAGAAGGGGTTTAAACTTTTGAAAAATTCTGAAATTTTAAGTGAGTTGGATTTAAAAAATGAGCTCCCTTTTTGTGAAACTTTTGTGGTGGAAAAACAACATAGGGTGTCTTTTCCCACCCCTGTGACTGAAAATGTTAGTCAATCTGTCTTAGAGTACTTGCACATGGATGTCTGGGGCCTGCCTCTGTAACAACCCACTCTGGATCTGTGTATTTCGTATTTATTGTGGATGATTTTTCAAGAAAAGTTTGGTGTTTTCTTTTAAAACATAAGTCTGATGTTTTTCAAACCTTTTCAAGTTGGAGAGTTTTAATTGGAAATCAAACTGGAAAGTGTATCAAGACCATTAGGACAGATAATGGCTTTGAGTTTTGCAATGCTCAAATGGATTCTTTGTGCCAAAAATGGAGTTGCTGAGAGGATGAATTGACTTTACTTGAAAAGGTCAGGTGTCTCCTGTCTAAGAGTGGTTTGTCAAAAAGGTTTTGGGGTGAAGCCCTTTACACTGCATGTTATTTGATAAATAGATCCCCTTCTGTTCCTCTTAAGGGCAATGCCCTGAGCATGTTTTTACTGAAAGAAAACCCAATTTGTCACACCTTAGGGTGTTTGGGTGCAATGCTTTTATTCATTCAAAAACAGATAAGTTAGACCCAAGGTCTAGGAAGGGTGTTTTTGTTGGCTATCCTGATGGTGTTAAGGGTTATAGGGTGTGGGTTAAGGAAGAACCTGGTTTCAAGGTTGTGATTAGTAGGGATGTCATCTTTAATGAAGAAGATTTCCCTCTGGAAAACCAAGACCCTGATCCTGAAAATGTTTTTGATGGTGAGCCACAACCCAATAATAATCCAGATTTACATAATTATCAGTTAACTAGGGATAGGATTAGAAGGGTTGGTAAACCCCCTGATAGATTTGGTTCTTTTGTGGATTTAATTGCCCTAGATTTTAATGTGTTTGAATCTGATGGAAATGAGCCTCAATCTTATAAGCAGGCTCAAAAGTCCAAGTTTTGAGATATGTGGTTTAAAGCTATGCAAGAAGAAATCCACTCTTTGTTTGTCAATAATACTTGGATCCTTGTGCCTCTCCCCCTTGGTGCCTCTGTAGTTGATTGTAGGTGGTTGTTTAAGTTGAAAGATGAGATTGAGGGGTTGAGGTACAAGGCTAGGTTGGTTGCCAAAGGTTTTACTCAGCAAGAGGGGATAGATTATACATAAATTTTTGCTCCTGTGGTTAAGTTTACTACTGTGAGAGTAATGCTTGACTTATGTGCTCATTTTAATTGGGAATTAAAGCAAATGGATGTCAAAACTGATTTTCTTCATGGTGATTTGGATAAACCCATATACATGAAACAACCAGAGGGTTTTGTGGATCTTAACTTTCCCAATCATGTGTGTTTTGCTTAAGAAGGCTTTGTATGGTTTTAAACAATCTCCTAGGCAGTGGAATATCAAGTTTAATGCATGCATGCAGAAGTTAAGGCTTTGTTAGGATCACCTTTGATGCCTGTTTGTATGTGAAAAACCTTGATAAAGTGTCAGTGTTCTTGCTTCTGTATGTGGATGATATGCTTATCATGGGTCCTTGCATTAAGTCTACTAAACATGTGCAAAGTGCTTTGTGTGAAAATTTTGACATGAAAGATCTTGGTGATGCAAAAAAAGATTTTGGGGATCAGTATCCTTAGGGATAGAAAGTCCTCTTCTCTAGTCCTTCATCAGGAACCTTATGTGCAAAAAATTCTTGAAAAGTTTAATATGCTTGGTGCTAAAATTGCTTCTGTTCCTTTAGCTGCTCATTTTATGCTGAGTAAGGACCTTTGTCCTACAACTGAATCTAAGGTAAAAGCTATGCAAAAGGTCCCTTATTCTAATGCTATTGGCTCTGTGATGTATCTTATGGTTAGTACTAGGCCTGATATTGCCTATGCTGTTTCTTGCTTGAGTAGATACATGTCTAACCCTGGGCCAGTGCATTGGGAGGCTCTTAAATGGTTGCTTAGATACCTGAAAAATACTTCTAAGTATGGTTTATGTTTTTCTAAGCATGATCAAGGTGTTGAGTTGTGTGGTTTTGTTGATTCTAACTATGCTAATGACAAGGATAAGAGGAAGTCCACAATTTCCTATGTGTTTCAGGTTTGCAGGTCTTGTGTTAGATGGAAATCACAACTCCAACACATTGTAGCTCTGTCTACAACAGAATCAGAATACATAGCCATTACAGAGGCTATGAAGGAGGGAATCTGGTTAAAGGGAGTTCTCTCTGAACTCAACTTTATTAAGTCTGCTCCTGTGCTTTATTCTGATAGTCAGTCTGCCATTCAACTTTGTAAAAACCCTGTTTTCCATGATAGAACTAAGCATATAGATGTTAGGTTGCATTTCATTAGAGATGTTGTGGAAAAAGGTGAAGTTCTTTTACAAAAAGTGCATACTGATCATAACCCTGCTGATATGGGTACTAAATGTCTTACTGTGGATAAGTTGCTGTCATGCATCAAAAAATTGCATTTGATTTTGGTTGAGCATGTGCATTGCATGTCGCGGGGAAAGACCTTGCTGACTCTTTGAAGTCACAAGGTAGCTTAAGTCCTACAAGACTAATTGGCTTGCCATCTAGAGTCTTGTTAGGCAACCTGGCTGCTCTCTTGACTAATGAGCCTTAAAACTCTTTGGTGTCTTGAGGTAGCCTTGTAGGCTGTGATGAAGCAACAGCTGACTAAGGCTCTCCCCATGTGCTCCCAATAGGTCCAAGGTGGAGAATGTTGAATATTTGTGGACCATTGAGAGTTGGACTTACATATTAATTATTTGGGCTGGCCCTAATCCAATTAATATTTGAGCCCAAGACTCTGGTGCAGGCCCAATGTGATAATTGGCCAGCCACTTACCTGCTTGCTCGGATGGTCGCCACGTAGGCAGCTCCACGCGGATCCTGGAGGACAGCCGTTGGATCAGGAGTGTGTTTGTTAAGTGAAAGGCTGACCTCTCACATTCCTCATTCAGTTGAAATGTCCGACTTCTCTCTCTCTCTTCGAATCTGCTCTACCTTCTCTCTAGTTTTCCGGCTACCCTAGTCGGAGTTTTCCTTCAAGCTTGTGTTTCCACCGATGATTCTCAGTTCCTAAGAGATCTATCGGTTAGTTTGAGTGTTAGGCAACTTCTTCGGTTTCCTTCTCAAACCCTAGGGTTCGGTCTTCTTTTTGTGACCGATCTTCTGAGCTTGGAGGTGGTGTTGTGAGAGATCTTGGTTTGTGACTGTGTTCAGAGAGTCTTGTGGTGGTCCGCGTGTTGAGGAGGCCTACTGTGGTGGTAACCGGTGAAACCTAAGGTTTCTGGGGTCCTTATTCAGTAATACTCCCTTGTGACAGTTGGTTGAAGCTTTGGGGAGGTTCTTGGCCCGGTGTAGTCGCCTGTTGCGACCTGAGCCATATTCCAGTGCTTGTAACCTTGTCTTACACGTTTTCATTGTATGTTTAGATCCTGCGGGATCATTCCTTGTGGTAACCGGTGAAACCTAAGTGTGCAGGATTATTGAAGAAGATGAAGACTCAAGTTCTGTGTGATACTTGAACTTAGTCTAGGGTTCTTCAGTTGTAATCTCTTGTACCAAGATTAGTGTGTAATCTTTGTATCACGCTTGTATTGGCTTGTATTTCTGAGGTTAGCCATCTCAGACTCAATCAATAAAAAGAGGTCCCGGTAATTTGTGAATCCTTAGTGATCTGATCCCTACAATACTTAATACGTCAATCGACCAAAAATGTACTTATAATTTGTGGGTAAATTCTCTTCAAAAGTTGGTATAAAAAATCTATATATAAACCCATCATCATTCATCAACGTAGAGAAAGAAATATAAAAAAGAATTAGAAATATGAAGTGCAAATTAGGGCTTGGAGGTGTGCTTGCAATTATGGCAATAATTTTTTCTGATTATTTCTGTTGTAAATGCAGATCAGTGGGAAGATTGTCTCCAAGATTGCATCAATAGATTTGTCAGGCAACTTAATTTGCTTGATAAAATGCAGAGACGTTTGTCCACCGCCGGCGCTGTTGAACTCGCGGTTGCTGCCGCTGCCGGAGCGCGGATGCTCCACCACCGGAGGTTTATCGATTTGTACTCCTAATAACGATATAGTACTTACTACATATTACCAAATGAATTTTGTCTCAAACAATTGAAAATGAGAATAAATAAAAATAAAATGAAATACTATATTATTTGATAAATTAATAACGATAAACTAATACTAGTACTAATTAGTTGTATGTCAGCCTGAGATTACTTAAATAATACTAACGCAAAGTATTACGATCACGACTAAACTATAAATTAATTACGATACAATATTCCCTCGTTCCATTAATATATGAAATTAAACCTTAATTTTAGAAACCATAATTTCGAAGGGGCCTTTTCGAATAGATGGCTACAACAATCCAAATTCATTTAACCTTATGAAATTTCATTTCTAATATATTTCTTGGTTTTCAATTTTTGTAATATATTTTATAACAACTAAATTCACCTGTTTTTCTATATAAATACCATTGACCAATCACAATTCCATGTAAAATTCATATTCACTTTAATCGAAAGATTAATCTTCAGAATACTTAATACTCCCTCTGTCTCATAAAGATTGTCCAATTTTTCCATTTCGGTCCGTCCCACAAAGTTTGTCCCCATTTCACTTTTTACCATTTTTAGTAGTGGACCGCATATTCCACTAACTCATTCCTACTCACATTTTATTATAAAAGTAATATATAAAAGTAGAACCCACATTCCACTAACTTTTTCAACTCACTTTTCATTACATTTCTTAAAACCCGTGCCCGGTCAAAGTGGGACAATCTTTGTGGAACGGAGGGAGTAATATTATTTGAGATAAACTGAAATAACAGCATATCTCAAATTAAAGTAATAACAACAACTAAGTCTTGTTCATATCACCATAGTCCGTTGAACATTTATCCAAACACTCTTCAAACTTCGAACCATCTGTTAAATAACAAATCAATATTACTGAAGCTGGTCGGGATGTGATAGTACAAGTGTAGTGTGTGTGCAGTGTTGCGATATTCAAATAAGGCAGGTTCCCCAGATCCAGCAAGTCCACTAGATCACTTGGTCTAGGAACTCTTAGGTTGTGCGGAATCCCGGTCGTCGGACACACAAGTACTTCCCCGCTTCAAAAAAAACCCTCAACCACTTTACTAAATCTAGTATAGGGAAGTAGGGATCGATCCCACAGAGAAGGATGCGTAAGACTCGTAATCAAGGATTTGGGAGTATTTTTGGTGTTGGCTGCTGCCACGCATTTTCTTGGGTTGAGGAAAATTAAAATTAACTTGACTTGGGAATATTAGAAAGAAACTTACCCTAATAGCTAGACCTAGGAGATAATTCTACGGTGGGACCACATCTAAGAAAAAGCAGAGTACAACTGGAAAGTGGCAGAATAACTAACTCTATTACTAACTGACAGTGACATCGTCTTCTACAACCAAATTCGCATAAAACTTCTTGAGAAAACACATAAGCAAATAAAAAATAGAGCTACTAACTTGGAATCAAATCTATGCATAAATAACGAAGAACTTACAGATCTGCATACCTAGACGAAGGGAAATAGAAAACAAAGGAAATAAAACAAGTCTATCGGCTACTGTTTCTTTCACACGCCAAAACCAACTTCAGACGCTAAATCCACTCCGGATCCAAGCGTCCGACACGGACTCCAAACAGAAGAAATTCTCCAACACGTCAGATTTACAAATTTAAGCTCCGAACACTCAATCAACCACAGATCTGTCACCAAATTCCACATCAAACAGCTCAATAACGAAATAAGCAGAGATCGACATAGCAATTTAAGAATTACGCTAACAGCAGAGAGATCTAAGCGAAATAACTTGAAATTAAACAGCTAAACTTAGATCCATGAGCGATAAGCAGTTAAACATCATCAACATCAAAGTCGACTCCCAAAAGTGAAGTTCGACGGTGCAAACTAGCAAAAACAGCTGAAATTAAAAACAATTGTATCTTCGCCCTCACTAGGACGGTGTTACCAAACTCGAAATCTTTAGAAAGTCCCCCCCCATCACGATTATCCCCAGAATTTTTCCCAAGTGTGTGTGTAAAATGTATGAGCTCAGAAGAGTAAAAACTATATCCATTACGCTGCATGCTCCTCTCTATTTATAGGCGCTTTAGTGGGTCCAGCGAGGTATTGATAATGACTTTGTTGCCCTCAGCTGTAGACTCCCCCGTCACGCCAACTTTCCTTGTAAATCCTGCTCATTTCGTCCTTTTCTCTCGCTAGAGCATCTCCTTCATTAGTTCCTTGATCTAGCGATTTTCTTCACACACCTGGCTTAGGAAACGTGCTAGATCCAGCAATTTATAACATTTTTTGCACATTACCGATGCATGAAATTAGCCTTATCAAATTGCTCACACTTAAGCCATACTTGTCCTCAAGTATAAAGACAAGAAAAGAAAAAGAATAAGGCAAATTTCAAGCGAGGTTATCTCTTGACCGACTCCTACACCTAGACTCAAGAAAAACTAAGAAATATGAGAAAATCACACAACACGCAAAACACATATATACATGAGCTAGTTTCAATTTTAGGCATCTGTCCCCACAAGATTAAGGTCATTCCAATAGTTTGCACTCCTCCAAATAGGCCCTTTCCCTTCCTTTACCTAGCCAATCTGTCAGCTTGTCAAGATAGCTCTCTACTTACCCAATTGTTAGGTTCACTCGATCACTCATTCCTCACCAGGGATGTTAGGATCGATTCTCTCTTAAGTTAATGCTACACCACTGAAGCGTTGGGTTATGAAAGTTTTCTCCTTCCTGGGTCAGGCTATCATTATTCCTGTTTTAGACCATTCCCCCCTCTGGACTTCGTCCAGCTTATTCCTCCTTTTTTTTCTCTCTCTTTTATTTTTTTTTATATCTGGACTTTGTCCAGCTTGTTCCTCCATTTTTTTCTCCTGGACTTCGTCCAGCTTATACCGCCTTACCTTGGACTTCGTCCAGCTTATGCCTTCATAACCCAATTCCCCCTTTTTTTCTTTCTCCTTCATAGCTCTTCTTCCCTAAGCATTCAGTGGTGGCCCTTAAACATTTGTTAGCTCAAAGTTACCTGAGGTTTATAACTCACTATATAGTAGGGCTTCACAACTAAGTAAGTAGAGGCATTCTCCGTCATTCTCGCTTCATTCAAATTAACTAGGCTCATTTAAGGAAAAAGCTTCTAAGTTGAAATGTCTACTATCTTTAATTACTTTCACTAAGGGAATCATGCCGTATTAAATCCACTGGCTCATGTGACAATACTTAAAACTAACAGACTCTTAACATGTAATACGGGTAATGCATTGACTCCTCTCCCCCTCCCACTTCACTCAAGCTTGTCCCTAAGCCATCGTCGTGAAGGGGGGAACAGAGAGATCAATGCAAAACTAAAATCATAAAACTTCTCACACTTAGACCGAGCAATGGGCTAAGTGTGAGAAAGACACAGAAAAACATAGAAAAACAAATAAAACAACAGAAAACACGAACTTCTCACACTTAGACCACGCAGTGGGCTAAGTGGGAGAAGATATAACAAGGGATAAACACATATATAACAGGTAGACAATAAAAAAAAAAGAAAAGAACGAAAAATAAAAGTTACTTGGTCAAGAGATGTTTGATCATTTCTGGGGCTGGCTCGGGAGCCAGACTGGGGTGGAACTCCGGGGCGGGTCACTTTCACCTTCTTCCTAGCTGGCTGCTCCAGCTCTTCTTCCTTCTGCTCTGGGATTTCCGGTACTGACTTTCTCACGATCAACTTTGATTTTGGTGGGGCTGGAACTTGCACGGGAATGGTCGGGGAGATCATCTGAAGCGACTGCTGTGGTCGCTTGACGGAGGGACTGCTATGGGTGGGCTGCCTGAATTCACTGCTGGACCCAGGAGTTGTCCTCAACTGGGTCAAGGGGAGCGTCTGCTGCATCCACTTCAACATTTTCATTGAAAGCTCCACCGCTTCCGTCATCCTATCATTCTGTTTTTCACATTTCACTGTCAAATCAGCAATATTTCCCCTCAGGGTCTGCACCGCCTCCCGATTTCCCATCAATTCGTTCCTTATCCCACCGAGTTCCTTCATCATATCCTTCCGCATTATCTGCATCTACTTTTTCATGTCCTAGACTTCCTTCCGCAGCTCCTCGATCTCTTCACTTGGCATGGCCTCTTCTGCTTCCTCCGGCTCCGCCTTCACCTTGTCTCCTAAAGAATAGAAGAGAGTTTTGGTACCTTGAGTCTGCAGCAACCCCTTGTTGAAGAAATAATCAACACTGAACACCTCTGGGGGGTCGCACATGACTACAAGTGGAGCAGCCTTGGCAATTCTCATTTCTATATTCCTCTGGAGGTAAGCGCCGATGAGGTGGCAGGTGTACATATGACGTCCTGGGTTGCTCGTCATCTGGTGGCACGCCTGCGCCATCCAATATCTGAGGTGCACCTTAACACCTTCTGCCATGCACCAAGTGAAGTAGAGATCGGTAGTAGTGAGGGCCGAATTCGCACTGCCCATCAAATTGTAACAGATAAATGTTTGAGCAAAACGGAGGATCCGATCTTCGATGTGGGAGGCCTTGGAGTAGCTGGATTTAAACGCCCCGGATTTAGAGTGCGTGACCAGTTCCCATGCTGTCTGGACTTTGAACCCAGGTGTGTTCTTTGGCATCCCCACCATCCTGTCGTTCCAAGCCCCCTCTTCATCTTCCTCCTTAGTGAACAACCCCATCCGTAGGGACCACTCCCTAATGCTCAACTCGTGTTCCTGATTGAAAAGTCTGAATGTGATGGAATCCGCGTCCAGGTCTGAGGTATTCTTCAAACGAAAAGTGGAGAAAAACTCCCTTGCCAAATCCACTGGTACCCTCTCTTGGCTGTACTGCAACAGCCACTCAAACCCTATTGCCTGGATATAGGCGCGAAATTCTTTGTCACATGCAATCATCTTGAGCTCCCTCTTGCTATACTGTTTTCCCGACTTGGCCATCTTTCCTGCGCTGCATCGTTCCTTGTACACCGCGATTCTTTTCTGGTCGTCAAACTGTCTCATCTCCTCCAGCAAACTCTTAGTCAGCCAAATCACGGGGCGTCCGGGAATTGGCTCTTCCTCAACCTCCTCAGAGTTATAGCTTGGCTCAGGGATGGGCTCCTCGTGCTCGTCGACAAGGGTTTCCTCGGTCTCAGGGGAAAGGGTCTCCTCGACCTCCTGGACGGAGGGAGCTTTCCTTGACCGGGTGGATGCAGTCGCCGGCGCCTTTCCTTTTCTTGCTTTCTCCTTGGCCAAGCGCACCTCTGTCTCTGTCGCTTCAGGCATGAAGTCATCAACTTCGTCAAGGAGGCTTCTCCTGGTACGCCTCCTTTCGGCCCTTTCATCAATCTTGGGCTCACTTGTTTCCTGGTCATCAACCAGGTCCACGATCAATTTTAGCCCTTCCTCGGGCTCCGGTTCCGCCGTCGAATGTAGATCTGACTCCGCCAACAGCTTTTCTGGGGTTTCCCCCTCTTTAACCATCATCGGGGTTGCCCCCTCGATATAGATGGGGTTCTCCCCCCTGACATCTCCTGGAATAGGGGTTTCCCCCTCAATAGCCTTCTCAAACACAGGGGTCTCCCCCTCAACAATTTCAACAGAAACTGGGGTTTCCCCCTCACGAACTTCAAACACAACAGGGGTTTCCCCCTCACATATCTCAACAGCAATAGGGGTTTTCCCCTCTAGAATTTCTTCAGCAGTAGGGGTTTCCCCCTCATACATTTCCCTACCCTCAAGATTAGGGTTCTCCGGTACATTACCTTTTGTCTCTTTCAAGGTCTCGTCATGCCTCTATTCACCGTCCACAGACTCCGCCACTTGCGAAACGCCCCTTGCATGAGGTAGTTCCGCGACTTGCGATCTTGTTTCAGAGAGATTTGCCGGTGTTGCGGCCGAATCCGCCGGAATTGGCAGTGATGGTACAGTCGGCGCAGACGGCATCAGACTGGCGGTGAATAGGGCGTACACCTCCTTCGCTTTCTCTATGCTTCCCACCTTCTGTGTTAATTCGGCCAACAAAGTGGGGTCATACTCAGTTCCCTTGGTCGAATCCATCGGTATAGATCTGAAAGAAAACGAAAAGAACTGGGCGATTTTTGTTGTTAGAGAGAGAGTGAATGAAGAGAGAAGGAAGAGCAAACACAATTTTTTTTTTGTCTAATGAGGAATGATGGAGAGAGAAGGACGACGGTTGCCTTTTCTGGTGAAAAGATGGTGCGGTTGCAGGCGTGATGTAAGCAACCGTACGTCTCCCATAATTATCGGCCAGAATTTGAAATTCAAAATATCCTTCCCCTCCTTGACTCCTTCCTTCAGGCTCTCTCCTGACGAATCCCCTCGACCATGCCCTACAAAATAAAATTTGAAGATTCCAGACCCCTGGGTCAAGGTTAGGGCATAAAATACGGGTTCCCCTAGGAGTCTGGTGCTTCGAAATTATATACACATAAGGTGCATTATTTTTATTATTATTCTTTTTTTCTTTTTTTTTTCATTTATTATATTTTTTTTAGAGAGAAAAATTAAACTATTTACATGTTGTATTTCCGAGATTCCCTGGTTCAGTTGTGAATTTTCAAAATTATCAGCTTACCCCTTGACCCAGGAATTCATCGGAAATTACCCTCGTCCTTTTAGGCAATAATAGGGAGTGTGTGCAGTGGAATCTCGTCCACAACACACAACTCAGAATTATCCCTATAGACTTTCACTCTATGACCGATTACAAGGAAAGGTACAGAGTTTGGAGCACTTCCCTGGATCTCTACTGCTCCATTTGCTCGGATGCCAACGATTGTGTATGGGCCAATCCATTTAGACTTCAGTTTCCCTGGCGTGAGCTTAAGCCGAGACTGAAAAAGGAGCACTTTCTGTCCCACATGAAGTTCCTTGACCCGGAGGTTTTTATCGTGCCATAACTTCGTTCTTTCTTTGTACCACATGGCAGATTCAAAGGACTCCAGCCGAAGTTCCTCCAACTCTTGCAATTGCAACTTCCTCTCTTCTTCGCATGCTATCGGCTTCATGTTCATTTCCTTCACTGCCCAGTATGCCTTGTATTCAATTCCTACAGGCATGTGACACATCTTACCAAACACAAGTCTGTAGGGTGACATTCCAATTGGTGTTTTAAAAGCAGTTCTGTAGGCCCACAATGCGTCCCCGAGTCTTTTGCTCCAGTCTTTCCTTGACGGATTAACTGTTTTCTCCAATATCGCCTTGATCTCGCGATTAGAAATCTCTGCTTGGCCATTAGACTGAGGATGGTAAGGAGTTGACACTCGATGGTGTACATCATATTTCTTCATCAAAGCCTCGATGGTGCGATTACAGAAATGTGTTCCTTGGTCTGAGATGATGGCTCTAGGAACTCCGTATCTGTTGAAAATGTTATCCTTGAGAAATTTCGCCACCTCCTTTGATTCGCAAGTTGTGGTGGCCTTGGCTTCTATCCACTTAGATACATAATCCACTGCAACCAATATGTAGGTATTCCCACAGGATGACGGAAACGGTCCCATAAAGTCCATTCCCCACACATCAAAAATTTCGCACACGATCACTGGGATCAGAGGCATCTCATCTCTCCTTGAAATTCCCCCTGTCTGTTGGCATCTCTCACAACACTGGCAGAATTCGAAAGCATCCTTATTCAATGTTGGCCAATAAAATCCGCTGTTTAGAACCTTCCTCGCTGTTTTCCTTGGCCCAAAGTGGCCTCCACATGCTAACGCGTGGCAATGATTTAACACATCTCTTTGTTCCCATTCGGGAATGCAGCGCCTAATCACTTGATCTGAGCACATTTTCCACAGGTAAGGATCATCCCAAAAATAAAATTTGGATTCGCTTCTAATCTTCATCCTCTGGGCCCGGGAAACTTCTTCTGAAACCGACATCTCTCCTGTGACCAAGTAGTTGGCTAGATCAGCAAACCATGGTTCTGCATTCAGCGTGCGCTTCCCTTTATCTGATTCCCCTAGACCGGTCAGAGCCAAAACTGCTTCCCAGTCAGGTGGTCTAGGAAATTTCTCCAAAAGGTACAAATGTTCCTCGGGAAAGGCATCGAGTATAGCCTCTTCTGTTTCTCCTTGGAAGATTCTGCTCAAATGATCTGCTACCCTATTCTCCGTTCCTCTTTTATCTCGTACTTCCCAATCAAATTCTTGTAAAAGTAACACCCAACGGATTAACCTTGGCTTCGACTCCTTCTTAGCCAGTAAGTACTTTATTGCTGCGTGATCCGTGAAGACTATAACCCTTGACCCAAGAAGGTAGGGTCGGAATTTTTCAAAGGCATACACGATGGCTAACATTTCCTTCTCCGTGGTGTCATAATTCTTCTGAGCTTGATTTAGTGTTTTGGAAGCATAGAAGATCACATAGCTTTTTCCATCAATTTTTTGTCCTAAGACAGCTCCCACAGCGAAATCGCTTGCATCACACATTATCTCGAAAGGATGGTTCCAGTCTGGTGCCCTGATTATTGGTGCTGATACTAACCTGTCCTTAAGCAGCTGGAACGCCCTCTCACATCCTTCGTCAAAGACGAATTCAACATCATTTTGTAACAACCGAGTGAGTGGTTGCGCGATTTTTGCAAAATCCCTTATGAACCTCCTATAGAACCCTGCATGGCCTAGGAAACCTCTCACCTCTTTTTGATTCGTAGGATATGGTAATTTTGATATCACATCCACCTTTGCCTTGTCTACCTGGATACCCCTCTCAGAAACCACGTGACCTAGGACAATGCCTTCAGTCACCATGAAGTGGCACTTCTCGAAGTTCAACACTAAATGCTTTTCCTGACATCTCTGCAACACTAGATCCAGGCTGGCTAAACAAGCATCAAATGAGTTCCCATAGACGGTGAAATCGTCCATGAATATCTCAATGCATACTTCCAACAGATCCGAAAAAATGCTCATCATACATCGTTGAAAAGTCCCCGGTGCATTACACAATCCAAACGGCATTCTTCGGTATGCATATGTACCAAAAGGGCACGTGAACGTGGTCTTCTCTTGATCCTCCGGATTAACGTAGATTTGGAAATATCCGCTGTATCCGTCAAGGAAACAAAAATACTGTTTGCCTGCCAATCTTTCCAGCATCTGATCAATGAAAGGCAAAGGAAAATGGTCCTTCTTTGTGGCTTCATTCAACTTCCTGTAGTCGATGCACATCCTCCACCCTGTCACTAGTCTGGTGGGTACCAATTCATTCTTCTCATTTTTGATGACTTGTATCCCAGACTTCTTTGGCACCATATGGACAGGACTGACCCACTCACTGTCAGGAATGGAGTAAATGATTCCTAGAGCAAGCAACTTCAATACCTCCTTCAAGACTTCCTCTCGCATGTTTGGGTTCCGCTTCCGTTGTGCATCTCGATGAGCCTTTGCACCTTCTTCCAGACAGATGTGGTGCATGCAAAGATCTGAACTTATTCCCACCAAATCTGAGAGAGTCCATCCTATTGCTTTCTTGTTCCTTTTGATGACCTCTAACAACTCCTTCTCCTGTTCCTTGGTCAAGTTGCTGTTGACTATTACTGGAAATGTCTCGTCCTTCTCCAAGTAAGCGTACTTAAGGCCTGGTGGAAGTGTTTTCAGCTCTTTTTTCGTTCCATTCGTCTCCTGGGGCAAGGGATTTTTTTCTGAATTTTCTGGTGAAGTCTCTTTCCCTAACCCAGGAGATTTTTCCAAACTTACCACATAAGCCGATCCCTTGGACCTAGCTGATTCCGGGTTCCTGCAGAATTCCATAATGGCCTCCATGAGCTCTTCATCTGTCAATTCCTCTGTGTTCACTGCTGCACACCATCCCACAACTTCTTTGTCAATCGAATGGCTCAACTCCGAGTTATCTATCTGTTCCTGTATCAATTCTGTCTCAAGATATTCTTGGACTAAAGGGTTAATAACATCAATAGCATAGATATTCTCAACATCTAAAGGTCTTTTCATCCCCTCATCTATGCTAGAGGTATATTTTTCCCCGTTATAGTCCAAGCAAATTGTTCCATCAAACACATCGATAATGGTCTTAGCCGTACGCAAAAATGGCCTCCCAAAAGTACCCCACTGGACTCAGCAGACTCATTATCATTCATTTTGATCACGTAAAAATCAGCAGGATATAGAAACTCATGCACCTTGACTATAATATTTTCCAACACTCCTTCCGGGCAAATGCAAGTTCTATCTGCTAACTGGATTACTACTTTGGTATCAACCATTCTTACCCCAGTTAACCTTTTATAGATTGAAAGAGGCAAAACATTTATTGACGCCCCTAGATCACACATGGCATGCTCAACCTTGATATACCTGGGTCTGTGCATTTTGAGGGCATCCTTCTTTTTTGTATCACAGCAGACACAGTTTCTCCAATCACAATCTTCCCATCTAGTTTGGTTTTCCCTGCAATAAACTCCTTGATGAACTTACTGAAGGTGGGCATTTTCAAGGCTTGCAAAAATGGCAAGTTGATTTCCAACTTGCTGAAAATCTCCATGAGATCCTCTGTATCATCCTTTTTCTTCTTCGCCTCCCCACGATATGGAAATGGTTTTGCTCGCTTTACTGCATTTGTGGAAGTCCCAGCCTGGGTTTCATCAACTCCCTTGTTTCCTTCCTTACTTACTTCCTCAGGTTCGGGGTCTAGGAAGAACGGGTCCCTTGGTCGAGGTAGAGATCCCCCTAAATCTTCCTTCTGGGGGTCTCTCTGAACAATGATCCCCCTTGGTTCAGCGCCTCCTTCTTGCTGTTTCTGACTCTGTTTCCCTTCTTTGGCTTGCATAGGCGCTTCCTCATCAGCTCCCAACGTTGGCCCTTCGTAACCCCGCCCAGATCTCAAAGTGATTTGACTAATATTTGCCCGATCTGGCGGTTTGACGGTAGCAGGAAGTTTACCTTCATTCCCTCGCATCTCGTTCAAAGATACTGCGATCTGGGAAAGTTGTTTTGCCATCATGTCCATGGCGGCATTTTGCTCTGACTGAGCATCTTGTAACTTGTGCACCATGTCATTGTTGGAATGTAGGTTACCTTGCATGAACTGCTGTGAATTTACCAAATCATGGACCATGTCATCCAAACTCCGTTGTGGTCTGAAGTTGAATTGACCAAATTTTTTCCTTGACCTTGGTTCTGTCGAAAATTTCCTTGATGATTGTTGTATTGGTTACTCGACCCTTGATTGTTGTACTGGCCACCAGACCCTTGATTCCCTTGATGGTTCTGTTGGGAATTCTGAAAATCTTGGTTATTCCTTTGGTGAGGTGGCACATAAGAGTTTCCTGGGTTGTTTTGATTTTTGTTTCCCCAATTAGCTTGATCCTGATTCCTGTATCCCAGCTGCAATTGTCCTTCTTGTCCCTTCCCTGGCCAATTGGACTGCCTCTCCGGAGGGTGTGCAAAATTCGTGAGCTGTAAGGGAGGTGGCTGGCTTTGATCATGGTCAGTCCATCTGAAGTTTGGGTGAGTCCTCCATGGAGCGTCCCTCTGTCTCCCTTGATTCCAACTTCCATCGGGATTCCAACTTCCCATCGAACTTGCTTGAGCGTGGCACTCTCCTTCGTAGGGTTGACTGTAGTATGGTTGCAGTTGTCTTTCCTCTTGACCAAGGGATTTCTCATTTTCCACTGGAGCATGCGGATTGCATTTCTCGATCGCACTTAGCAAGGCCTTTTCTAGTTTATCGATCCTATCTTCCACCTTCTTGTCTTCTTGATCCATCACTGCATTAGCTGATCCTCTCCTCAATATGCTTCGCGGGTTATCATAGGCCTTCTTTGCCTCAATCAATCTCCCCAGCGTTTCCCTGGCTTCACTTGCTTTGTTCTTAGTAAAATTTCCCCCGCTCGAGGAGTTCATCAAGTCCTTTGACTCAGGGTTTGCACCTTCATAGAACAAATAGTAAGTCTCCGCTTCTATCATCCTGTGGTTTGGACAAGCATCCAGCAGCCCCTTGAAGCGGGACCAATAAGAACTTAGGGACTCATCGTATTCTTGTTTGCACTCCTGAATCTCCTTCTTCAAGGCATTCGTCTTATTAGATGGAAAAAAGTAATCCAAAAATTCCAGTTTAAAATCCTTCCACGTGTTGATCGAGTCTAGTGGAAGCCTCAGCAGCCAAGTGTTCGCCTCCCCTTTTAGAGCAAACGGAATTGCTCGAAGACGGTAGTCCTCTTCTGTTGCCTCGTTGGGTCGCTTCTGAATGCTGCATAGTTTACTGAACTCGTTCAGAAATTCATAAGGGCATTCATTCCTGCGCCCAGAGAAAGTAGGTAGAACTCCAAGCACATTTTTCTTGATGTCGATCGACCTCCGTCGTGGATTCGAGACTATAGCATGAGCGGGTTCACCGTCAAGATGTGCGGTGAGCGACCCTATTTCCGGATCGGGGTCTAGTAGATGAGCCATATCTGGGTCCTTCTCCTCCTCGGTCTCGGAATGCTCTGGTTCGGTTGATGTCCCTGGATTCTCCTCTGTCGATGAATTCCACTCCTTTTCACTTTCTGACTCGAACGGGAATGGATCTTCCGTTCTCAATCCTGATCTAGTAGTGATGGTAGATGTAGATTGCTTGATTCGCCACTCGTACTGGCCACTCCCTGATCCAGATGAACTTGCCCAACTTCCAGATTGGAAGCCCGCTTTCATAAACTGTCAGGGAGAAAGAAAATACAAAAATTAGAATATTTACACCAAATCCTTAATACAGCAAACGCCATCCATCCCCGGCAACGGCGCCACTTGAAGCTGGTCGGGATGTGATAGTACAAGTGTAGTGTGTGTGCAGTGTTGCGATATTCAAATAAGGCAGGTTCCCCAGATCCAGCAAGTCCACTAGATCACTTGGTCTAGGAACTCTTAGGTTGTGCGGAATCCCGGTCGTCGGACACACAAGTACTTCCCCGCTTCAAAAAAAACCCTCAACCACTTTACTAAACCTAGTATAGGGAAGTAGGGATCGATCCCACAGAGAAGGATGCGTAAGACTCGTAATCAAGGATTTGGGAGTATTTTTGGTGTTGGCTGCTGCCACGCATTTTCTTGGGTTGAGGAAAATTAAAATTAACTTGACTTGGGAATATTAGAAAGAAACTTACCCTAACAGCTAGACCTAGGATATAATTCTACGGTGGGACCACATCAAAGAAAAAGCAGAGTACGACTGGAAAGTGGCAGAATAACTAACTCTCGTACTAACTGACAGTGACATCGTCTTCTACAACCAAATTCGCATTAAACTTCTTGAGAAAACACATAAGCAAATAAAAAACAGGGCTACTAACTTGCAATCAAATCTATGCATAAATAACGAAGAACTTAACAGATCTGCATACCTAGACGAAGTGAAATAGAAAACAAAGGAAATAAAACAAGTCTATCAGCTACTGTTTCTTTCACACGCCAAAACCAACTTCAGACGCTAAATCCACTCCGGATCCAAGCGTCCGACACGGACTCCAAACAGAAGAAATTCTCCAACACGTCAGATTTACAAATTTAAGCTCCGAACACTCAATCAACCACAGATCTGTCACCAAATTCCACATCAAACACCTCAATAACGAAATAAGCAGAGATCGACATAGCAATTTAAGAATTACGCTAACAGCGGAGAGATCTAAGCGAAATAACTTGAAATTAAACAGCTAAACTTAGATCCATGAGCGATAAGCAGTTAAACATCATCAACATCAAAGTCGACTCCCAAAAGTGAAGTTCGACGGTGGAAACTAGCAAAAACAGTTGAAATTAAAAACAATTGTATCTTCGCCCTCACTAGGACGGTGTTACCAAACTCGAAATCTTTAGAAAGTACCCCCCCTATCACGATTATCCCCGGAATTTTTCCCAAGTGTGTGTGTAAAATGTATGAGCTCAGAAGAGTAAAAACTATATCCATTACGCTGCATGCTCCTCTCTATTTATAGGCGCTTTAGTGGGTCCAGCGAGGTATTGATAATGACTTTGTTGCCCTCAGCTGTAGACTCCCCCGTCACGCCAACTTTCCTTGTAAATCCTGCTCATTTCGTCCTTTTCTCTCGCTAGACCATCTCCTTCATTACTTCCTTGATCTAGCGATTTTCTTCACACACCTGGCTTAGGAAACGTGTTAGATCCAGCAATTTATAACATTTTTTGCACATTACCGATGCATGAAATTAGCCTTATCAATTACCATACAATAAATAAATAAAACCATAGGATTGTGATCAATTGAGATTATTTAGGCTAATTGAGAAATGAGATGCAATATCAGCCATTCATTTTTATTAAATGTGTGGTCTAGATTTTGCCACACAATAAATATTTTTAGACTAATTTAATATGAAAGGGCAGAATAGTAATTTTAACAAGAACAACAAAAATTGAAGAAGAAGTGGCTCGTCAGTTCCTCTCCGCCAACGAAGAGAAAGAGAGGAAACCAATTGCAAAATCGTTCTGGCAATTCCGGCACAGCAGCAAGCGTCAACATAAAGGTAACGAAAAACTAATCTTTTTGTTTTATAATCCGAGTATTAAACGCAATTTTTGGTGGCGATTTTGGTTGTTATTTTTAGGAATCATTGAATTACGCATTCATATTTGATGAATTATGATAGTTTGCTCTTTTTCTAGATTGAGTTTTTGCTACGCTGATTGATTTCCTAATTCGTTGAAAATTTATGTTGTGTAATGCAGTGTTGTTCAGAACTCAGTTGTTGTGATGATAGAATGAAATTTGTAATTTGTTGCTCATTACTTGTTTGATGAAAAGCCTGTTAGAATTCTGATATTATATTGTTCTGAGGTTGGTCATTGTTCTGAGCTCCGAAGCTGTCAAAGAAGTTTAGCGAGAGTTTTGTGAAGGAGGGGCAAGCATTGGCGTCAATTGGATTAAACTCACGTAAGCAAGCTGTTCCGGAAGATATAACAGGAGAATTTTACAGGTGGTGTTTCTGATTCGATCGATTTGTTGACTTTTCATTGTGCTATGCTTTTGTTGCATTAATCCAAATTGTGGGGAAATTTTAGTGTAATCATGTGTTAGAATTGAATTCAGATTTGTTTCTGTGAATCATTTGTTTTTATTTGAAGAAAATTACATTATTTGAAAAAAAAATGTTGATTATTTTGTAATCTATTTGCAATCTCAAGAATGTTGATTATTAGGATGGAGTAAATGTAGATCTATTGACATTTTATATAGCTATTGACATGATGTTGACATTTTGCTATAATGTCAAGTATGGATTGAATTGAAAATTTTAGTGTGATTGTGTGAGTGTCTGTGTTCAAGAACTGATGTTTTAGTATGGATTGAATTGAAATTGTTTTTCTTGGATAGGTTTAGTGGTAAAGGATCTGATGCTTTGTAGCTTCTTCTAGCAAATAGCTTTTCTGTCTGAATTTGTAGAACATTATTGTGACAGGTATTAATTCCAAATTTCCTCCCTTAAATAAATGAAAAATGAAATTTTTGCTTGATGTATTGATGTGTTGAAGGCGATGATTAAGCTGAGTATTCCAGCGGAAGCAGGGCATTACGGTGTTCTGATTGAAAATTGCTGCAAGGCTAGTCATCATGATAGAGGTGTGAAGATGCTTGACTAGCTCATTAAGAAGGATATCATATTATAAGGCCTCATATTACTTTGCATATGGAACCGAGTGCTTACATGATGAAAGGTCAAAAGTTTTCTTCACTTGAGGTGGAAGCTTGTGCACCAGAGTTCAGGAGCGCGTGAACATGTACGCGCCACTTAGAGTGACGAATTTGAGCGCCAAGATCAGTTGTTGCTTCATATGTCTCTGATTCAAGCTTCGTGGCTGTGAAATTGAACGATTTTGCTTTTGATTCGGAAATGTGAGATTGTTGGAAAGTTCTAGATTTATTGTTGATAAGCTGTTGAAATTTTGCTGTAAGTTGTTGACATTTAATATGCAGGCTATTGACATGTGTTGTATGATCATGATGCCGGAACTTGTGTTAAATAAAAAAATTAAGAAAAAATAGTTGTTAGTTTTTAACTGCAAGAATTGTTTTTGAGTTGTTGACACTATATAGAAGTTGTTGACAAACCGTTAACATTTGATATATAAGTTGTTGACATTTTGCTGTAAGTTGTTGACCGAGAAATCGTTGATTGCGTGAATGGAAGTCGTCGTCGGTGAAAGCTGTTGACATTTTGCTATAAGTTGTTGACATTTGATATTGTGGCTATTGATATGTGAATTATAAGTGTTACTTTTTAGTTGTTGACATTTTAATACGAGTTGTTGACATTTGATATTCTGGCCATTGATATGTGAATTATAAGTGTTATTTTTTAGTTGTTGACATTTTAATACGAATTGATGACATTTGATATTCTGCCATTTTAGAAATGAAATGACGATAATACCCCCTAGTTGACATAATGTCAACTATAAGTTGTTGACATTTGATGCAACCACTCATTCACAATTTTCGCGCGATGTCAACTATGGTGCACATCGTGTCAACGACACATAAAAGTCATGTCAACTACGGTACATATCGTGTCAACTACACATATAAGTCATGTCAACTATGTTACATACTATGTCAACTACACGTACAAGCCATGTCAACTACTCATAGAAAACATGTGAACAACAATTATAAGTCATGTTAACTACACGTACAAGCCATGTCAACAACAATCAGAGTTGTTTTTTAGTTGTTAACATATACTACAAGTTATTGACATTTTCTTGTTAGTTGGTGATATTTGATTTTGCTCTCTATTGACATCTATCGTATGATTTTATTTTTAATTATAATATTTGTTTTCCGAGTTGTTGACACTTTATACAAGCTGTTGACATTTGGTTATAGGTTGTTGACATTTCAATATAATTTGTTGAACTGATTAACATTTGATATAACTGATAAGTTCAAAAGTCAGAATCCACA
This sequence comes from Salvia hispanica, assembly GCF_029641045.1. Taxonomy (NCBI): domain Eukaryota; kingdom Viridiplantae; phylum Streptophyta; class Magnoliopsida; order Lamiales; family Lamiaceae; genus Salvia; species Salvia hispanica. Next base: position 27,648,443 of record NC_142697.1, read on the forward strand.
ATAATAGTTTTAAAACCCATCCAAAAAATAAGTAAACATCAAACATTAAAATCACTTTTTGTTCACTTCTTATTTCTACGACTAAACAACTCCTTGTACTTGTTGCTTAGCTTAAGCAATTTGTCCATGTTTGCTTCTACCAAATCATGAGCCAGTTGTAACATCGGCAACCTCTGGTTATTGTAAATTGATGCAATCATCGTGTAGCAATACATTTGTCACCATATCTGATGGGAGTAGGTTCTGAGAAGAAGACCCAACTCCACTGTCATCTACATCAAGACTTTGTTCTTCATTCCCTTGCTGCTGCTCCTCATTATGAATGTATCTCTTCTTTATACGTCCTAAACCAAAAACTTCTGCACTGGTCTCTCTATCTTCTCTAGCCTGAAGATGCTCACTTTTTCATCCCTTCATTAATGGAAATGTCCGAGGAACAGAACGCTTGTCTTTTGTAACTCTGTCTAAGTAGCAGAGCTGCATATGTTAAAAAATGCATGTCAATTACTAGTGTGTAGCGTCAACTCAATACACAAGCCACTTAAATAACTAATACAACTTATGTCAGCTATAGTACAAGTTATATCAACTACACATACAACTCAATGTAATCATGTTAACGGTTAATAATCTGTAATGCAAAATGTAAAACATACCATAAGGAAGAGAAGTGGTCCTGCAAAGGTGTTCTTCTCTGTCTTCGACCAATTTCCCATTGCAAACTTGAGCACAGACATTGTATGTGATAAACAGTTGATATTTCTCACGTTATCCAGATCATCAATTATCTCTCCAATCTTAGATTTTATCATTCCACATGTTGATTGCTCAATCAATGCTGATTCTAATAGGACCAAGAACATTCTCTTGAACTGTGTTCCTCCTTGAAGATCTGCTAACATAAGTTGTTCAACAGCTTTATGGTTCACGTTTCCAGGTTTCGTATTACATTGTTCTGCTATCTCCCTCATGAAAGGTGCATTTCTTTTCCACTTATCTCTGGAGTAAGTAATGTCACCTCTTGGAAATCTGTATACAAGCTCCACATCCTCAGAATTTTTTTCCCCATTATAAAGCTTTATCTTGCACTTTTTTTCATCAAAACTTTTTAATAATGAGAATGCTAATCTACTAGGAATGTAATCAATGTTGAAATGTAGGACACTCTCAAAACCCAACTCCTTCACAACATTAATTTGTTCCTAATTCAGTTTGCTTATTGTATCAACAAAAAACAAAGGCTTCCTTTTCACTAGAAGCATTTGAGATAAATTTTGGCAATCTCAATCCGTTTTTCATCCTTTACTGAGATACTGAAGTACTCCTTTTTTCGCTTTGATATTTTTCTGTTATTGGTTTAAAATCAAACATAATAAATCTATATCAATTATACACAATATCATGACAATAACAAGTATACTTTGTTGACAGCAAGTGCATGTATATTACTAAAATTACGTCAATTGATATACCAAGCACAATTAATAGAAGTTCAGACATTAAGTATACTCTATCATTAATTCGTATATCCCATATATAGCAAGAACAATTATCTTATTACTATTATGTCAATAGTTAAAGTTTATAATGTTGACATACCCTGTTGATTATCTTATAAAGTTTATGGCAAGCATACCCTGTTCACATAAATATGACTATGTAAACAACTATTCAAAAAAACACACAATATGTCAATAGCTATTAATATACTACTACAACCATACATATGTTTTCTACAACCATACTAACAGTCATTCAAATAAGCATACACTATGTCAAACAAGCATACACTATGTCAATATAATTATGTCAACACCTATTCAAACAAGCATACACTATGTCAATAGCTATTGACATACTACTACAGCCATACATATGTTTTCTACAACCATCCTAACAGTCATTCAAACAAGCATACACTTTGTCAAACAAGCATACATTATGTCAATATAATTATGTCAACAATCATTCAAACAATCTCACACTATGTCAACAGTATATTACTATAGCTATGTCAATAGCGATAAATTTAAAATGTCAATAATCTTAAAAAATTAAACAAATCCTTAACTGGAAGGTGATGCTTGTCCTCTTCCGTTTTTTCCAGAAGCATTGTTCCTTTCCATCTCTTCCGATTCTACCATCGCTAATCAACAAAAAAAATCAGCAGAAATTGATTTCATAAGAAAACGAATCCAGATGTGTGGTAATACACTAAAATCAAAGCAATATAAATTTGAATCAATTTCTTAACCTGAAGAAGTCGTTTCAATGACCGCCGATTTGGAATGCCTTTTTCTGGATGCAATCGCCGCTTCAGCTTCAACTATTTCATCGATCCTCATTTTTCGAAATTAATTGATGTAGAAAACTGACCGAGATCTAAGATTAGGAGATGAATCGCAACGAATAGGAGAGAAGATGCAAAATTGTATTTAGAATCGCGACAGAAACTTGGGAGAGAACTTTGAGAAACCGTTCGAGAGTGTTACAGAGTATTTAGAATATAGTTTAAACATTTTAGAACTGAAATGACAAAAATACCCCCTGTTGACATAAACTACAGGTTGTTGACATTATGCGAATGAGTGGCTGTGGTTGCATCTCAATTCTCAATTAGGCCAAAAAATCTCAACCTAACAAGACCCTAAAACCATATATGTAAACTAATCAATTACATATTTAAAATATTACCTGATGCAAATTTTGTGCACTTAGAATTTGCACATTACATTTACTTTTTTGGTCGGTTAGAAATCTGATTTTCTTAAACCGTAACCCCTGCTTTTGGGGTTTGTGAACCGCCAGTATCCCTGAAATAACCTTTTCTCGACAAGAATCCGCCGTATATAATTCTAACAATATAATTCACTATTCACTCCAACTGCAATTTCATTTACTAGTTAAAATTCGTACAATATTCATTGCTAAGCAATCAATTAGCATATCATAACCTCCATTTGTGATATCAAATATTTATATCTACCATTATTAGTAATAAATCAGCAAATTACTTCAAAATTGTGAGACAATAAACCAAAATCAGTCTCATCCATTTTCACCAACTATATATATATATATCGAACAAGTGAGACATAAACACACAATCAACATAAATGGAGAGAAAAAACACTCCATTAGTGAAGATAGATTTTGGAATTGTGATGATGTCAATGTTGTGTATATTTTGTGTGGCAGAGCAAGAACTGGTTGCCAAAGGTCAGTGCATCAACAACTGCGTCTCGCAGTGCCACGGTTCACCAAATTACATCCGGTGTTACGACGAATGCACCCAACGTTGTGGGCCTGCTTTCGCAACTGCCACCTCCTCGTATTCGTTCTATTGCAACCGTGGCTGCTCCCTTCATAAGTGTGCCAATGTTGCCTATGGTTTGTTTTGTTCATCAACAAATTTAATTTAGTTTAGTGTAAAGTTTATTTTATTATTTTATGACATGTGTGCTTAAATTAGGTGTCATGACTAATTTTGGTAAACATTTAATTTGTAGATGCAAAAAAGTTGGAGAGTTGCTTAGATGACTGCTCTAATGTTCAGTGCAAGCCCTAAACATAGAGGGAGATGGAGATTTATTATGAGATCTTTGAATCAATTGATGATCTTAATTTATTCGATAAAATTGTTATATTTCACCATGTTGTTACTATTGGATGGAAATGAAATAATTATTCCTAACCTTAATTAGTCATCAACTCATCATTGACTTTGTCATACATTAACCAAATTTATATTAAAATATTAAAATTAATTAAGTGAATGAATAATTATCATGTTTAATTTCCCTCCATTTACAAGACATAACTTGCATGACTTTTCTCTTTTTTTTTTTCCTCTAACCGCTGGCAATTTATCAACCTATAATTTTACGAGAGATTTCGGAATATGAGTCTTATTTCGCTGGCCTTTCGAGATTAGGGATTAAATTTGCCGATCTTTTAGAAATAAGGCGTGATTTTTTATGTTTTTGGTAGAGCGGTGTGTGATTTAATAATTAGCTAGTTATTGACAAAATCAAGCTGCTCTCACTTAAGAAATGATTAATGAATCTTAATACTCGTGATTGTAATTAGAATTTTATACGTTAAGTAAAATTATTAAAATTATCACTAGCCGTTTCCCGACCAAAAAGACCGAGCACAGAAAAATGTGCTCGGGAAATACCGAGCACCTTCACTTGTGCTCGCCAGAATACCGAGCACATCAAATGGTGCTCGGCAATGTAAAAAACTGGTGGCTTAGCTGCGAGCAACTACGAGCACGGTCAACGTGCTCGGCTTGGTAATAACTTAGGGGACCTATAGCGCAACCAAAGTGCTCGGCCTTGTGAATATTTTTCACCAATATAGGCGAGCACCATACCAGTGCTCGGAATATGGCGAGAATTGTATATGTGCTCGGGTAATAAGAAAAATAGTTGTGAAACTTTAATATTAATGTATTTGCTAATAGTGAGCACAATATATGTGCTCGGACAATTGAGAAAAATAACATTATATTTTGCAATTCATTAGTCAGTTACTAGCACTAATTTGTATGGTTCAAATAAAGCTAACGTAAAATTTTATAAATTCTCAATTTTACACAATTAATTATTAAAATATATAATGCTAGTCATGATTGAAAATATTACTAAGTACAAAAGTTTTTTTAAATGCGACCACACCAGCGGTGGTCGGAATTTGCCAAGCAGTATATATGTGCTCGGCATTGTTCCTAAAAGTATTAACACATAGTGCTTAGCTCGGGTGATTTCACTAAGTCTTTTTATAAGGCGAGCACATATATTGTGCTCGGAAAATTGATAAAAATAACATTATAATTGACAATTAATTTCACTACAAGAAATCTATTTTTTAAAGACACAAAATTAAAGACGCAATTACTTGCGTTGTAAAATTTAAAAAATAAAATAAAATTTGAAACGCAAATGTAAAGCGTCGTTAATTTTTCAATATATGCTATTCGAATTGTTGCTCGGACTATGATGCACCGAAAGTTGCTCGAAGTTTTCAAAACGGCAAGCACCATATATGTGCTCGGTATATTCTAAACTTGTTTAATTTTTCAATATATGTTGTTCGAATTGTTGATAATATTTTTTAAAAGGGCGAGCACTTATATTGTGCTTGGGATATTCCGACCACCATAAATGTGCTCGGAAATAAAAAAGACTTGTTTAATTATTCCTTGAATGCCAATAAATTCGAATAAGTTATATCCGACCACTACAAATGTGCTCACCTATAAAAAAGACTTTGTTAAAATTTTTGAATAATGACGAGCTCCGTATTTGTGCTCGGCTAATACCGACCACCGCAAATGTGCTCGCTATATAAAAAAGATTTGTGAGAAAAAATACTTAGTGAAATCATTCAACAATAATAATGTCAAACTTTTTTTGCTTGAGCTTAATCGCGACAACTATACCAACAATTAAAAATTATCTACTCACTATATTAAAAAATGGCGAGCACTTTTAAATGTGGTCGGAATATACCGAGCACTTTTAAATGTGCTCGGCAAATTGCCAGCAACATAAATGTGCTCGCGAGCCATAAGATACTTGTGCATTTTGTTTAACAACTTTGTCCTTATAATTGTGAAATATTGTATAAATACATTCTAATTTTCATTGATTTAATCAAGTACTCCCTCCGTCCCAGATAATTCGTCCCAGTTTTTCATTTCGGGTCGTCCCACATAATTTGTCCCATTTCACTTTTACCATTTTTGGCAGTGGACCCCATATTCCACTAACTCATTCCTACTCACATTTTATTATAAAACTAATATATAAAGGTAGGACCCACATTCTACTAACTTTTTCAACTCACTTTTCATTACAATTCTTAAAACTCATGCCCGGTCAAAGTGACCTGAATTATCCGGGACGGAGGGAGTATTATATAAAAATATTAAATAAATTAATACTATTATTTGTTAATAGTGAGCACCAACTAGGTGCTCGGAATATCTGTAATTTCTTTTTTTTTTTTTTATCTAATTAGGCGAGTACTGATACTATGCTCGGACTTTCCAAAAAAAAAATGAAATTCAACAATTTTGTAATAGAATTATCTGCGATACATTTCATTTTATTTTTAAATTATCTACTCCCTATATTATAAAATGGCGAGCACTTTAAAATGTGGTAGGATAGGAATATACCGAGCACCTTTAAATGTGCTCGGCAAATTGCCAGCAACATAAATGTGCTCGGTGGCCATAAAATTATCTGTGTTAACTTTCATTTTACTAACGAGCACTGAAACTGTGCTCGGGAGTCCGAAATTATAATTGGAAGTTACTATATCAGTTAGAACAAAATGATTTCCGCGCAAATTTCACTTTCACCGCCTCGATAGAAAAACCCTAAACCTCCATTCTTTCTGATTCTTCATCCCACTCATTGTTAAATAGTTATCGGCGGCGAGATTCAACCGTTCTGGTGGCGTTTAAGCATTTGGAGAAGATCGTCGAGCCGAGATCGGTGAGGAGGTTATGTAATTGTTGTTTTTTATTTGTCAAAATTTGATTGAAATCGGTGAGGTATCATCGATTTCTATTGTATTATCTAATTCGATTGAGGTTTGGATTGTTGACCTAGTTTGATTTCGTTTGGATCAGGTACGAGAAAGACATGCTTGCGTTCACCAGGTGCAACCACAATCTTAGCTCCTCTGGAAGCAGAGGAGCTTCGCGAGATGAGGTACAACGTGAAGCATTGGAAGGAGAAGGACATCGACAGCAAAGAGAGACGGTTGCAGGAGGCTGCCCCATGTCTCCGAGAGAGGCAGCTTTCTTGCTCAAGGCGATGGGGTATCCTTCTTCAACGAAAATCTACATCGTTGCAAGAGAAATATACGGAAACAAAAGCATGGACGTGCTACGCGAGGAGTATCCAAATGTGTTCTCTCATTCAACCCTGGGGACAAAGCAAGAACTTCCACCCTCCAAGCCTTTTTAATGAAAAAATGTGTAGTTTAGTGTAATTTTGTAAGAAAATCTTATCTTTATATATTTTTGTTAAACAATCTTATCTTTTTAATGTTATTTAAGCTTTGTTTTTATTTTTTATTATTTATTAATTTTTTTAAATAATTAAATTGTAGAATATGTATATTAAAAAAATTCCAGGACCCTAAAACCTAACAAATAGGAGAGAAGATGCAAAATTGTATTTAGAATCGCGACAGAAACTTGGGAGAGAACTTTGAGAAACCGTTCGAGAGTGTTACAGAGTATTTAGAATATAGTTTAAACATTTTAGAACTGAAATGACAAAAATACCCCCTGTTGACATAAACTACAGGTTGCTGACATTATGCGAATGAGTGGCTGTGGTTGCATCTCAATTCTCAATTAGGCCAAAAAATCTCAACCTAACAAGACCCTAAAACCATATATGTAAACTAATCAATTACATATTTAAAATATTACCTGATGCAAATTTTGTGCACTTAGAATTTGCACATTACATTTACTTTTTTGGTCGGTTAGAAATCTGATTTTCTTAAACCGTAACCCCTGCTTTTGGGGTTTGTGAACCGCCAGTATCCCTGAAATAACCTTTTCTCGACAAGAATCCGCCGTATATAATTCTAACAATATAATTCACTATTCACTCCAACTGCAATTTCATTTACTAGTTAAAATTCGTACAATATTCATTGCTAAGCAATCAATTAGCATATCATAACCTCCATTTGTGATATCAAATATTTATATCTACCATTATTAGTAATAAATCAGCAAATTACTTCAAAATTGTGAGACAATAAACCAAAATCAGTCTCATCCATTTTCACCAACTATATATATATATATCGAACAAGTGAGACATAAACACACAATCAACATAAATGGAGAGAAAAAACACTCCATTAGTGAAGATAGATTTTGGAATTGTGATGATGTCAATGTTGTGTATATTTTGTGTGGCAGAGCAAGAACTGGTTGCCAAAGGTCAGTGCATCAACAACTGCGTCTCGCAGTGCCACGGTTCACCAAATTACATCCGGTGTTACGACGAATGCACCCAACGTTGTGGGCCTGCTTTCGCAACTGCCACCTCCTCGTATTCGTTCTATTGCAACCGTGGCTGCTCCCTTCATAAGTGTGCCAATGTTGCCTATGGTTTGTTTTGTTCATCAACAAATTTAATTTAGTTTAGTGTAAGGTTTATTTTATTATTTTATGACATGTGTGCTTAAATTAGGTGTCATGACTAATTTTGGTAAACATTTAATTTGTAGATGCAAAAAAGTTGGAGAGTTGCTTAGATGACTGCTCTAATGTTCAGTGCAAGCCCTAAACATAGAGGGAGATGGAGATTTATTATGAGATCTTTGAATCAATTGATGATCTTAATTTATTCGATAAAATTGTTATATTTCACCATGTTGTTACTATTGGATGGAAATGAAATAATTATTCCTAACCTTAATTAGTCATCAACTCATCATTGACTTTGTCATACATTAACCAAATTTATATTAAAATATTAAAATTAATTAAGTGAATGAATAATTATCATGTTTAATTTCCCTCCATTTACAAGACATAACTTGCATGACTTTTCTCTTTTTTTTTTTCCTCTAACCGCTGGCAATTTATCAACCTATAATTTTACGAGAGATTTCGGAATATGAGTCTTATTTCGCTGGCCTTTCGAGATTAGGTATTAAATTTGCCGATCTTTTAGAAATAAGGCGTGATTTTTTATGTTTTTGGTAGAGCGGTGTGTGATTTAATAATTAGCTAGTTATTGACAAAATCAAGCTGCTCTCACTTAAGAAATGATTAATGAATCTTAATACTCGTGATTGTAATTAGAATTTTATACGTTAAGTAAAATTATTAAAATTATCACTAGCCGTTTCCCGACCAAAAAGACCGAGCACAGAAAAATGTGCTCGGGAAATACCGAGCACCTTCACTTGTGCTCGCCAGAATACCGAGCACATCAAATGGTGCTCGGCAATGTAAAAAACTGGTGGCTTAGCTGCGAGCAACTACGAGCACGGTCAACGTGCTCGGCTTGGTAATAACTTAGGGGACCTATAGCGCAACCAAAGTGCTCGGCCTTGTGAATATTTTTCACCAATATAGGCGAGCACCATACCAGTGCTCGGAATATGGCGAGAATTGTATATGTGCTCGGGTAATAAGAAAAATAGTTGTGAAACTTTAATATTAATGTATTTGCTAATAGTGAGCACAATATATGTGCTCGGACAATTGAGAAAAATAACATTATATTTTGCAATTCATTAGTCAGTTACTAGCACTAATTTATATGGTTCAAATAAAGCTAACGTAAAATTTTATAAATTCTCAATTTTACACAATTAATTATTAAAATATATAATGCTAGTCATGATTGAAAATATTACTAAGTACAAAAGTTTTTTTAAATGCGACCACACCAGCGGTGGTCGGAATTTGCCAAGCAGTATATATGTGCTCGGCATTGTTCCTAAAAGTATTAACACATAGTGCTTAGCTCGGGTGATTTCACTAAGTCTTTTTATAAGGCGAGCACATATATTGTGCTCGGAAAATTGATAAAAATAACATTATAATTGACAATTAATTTCACTACAAGAAATCTATTTTTTAAAGACACAAAATTAAAGACGCAATTACTTGCGTTGTAAAATTTAAAAAATAAAATAAAATTTGAAACGCAAATGTAAAGCGTCGTTAATTTTTCAATATATGCTATTCGAATTGTTGCTCGGACTATGATGCACCGAAAGTTGCTCGAAGTTTTCAAAACGGCAAGCACCATATATGTGCTCGGTATATTCTAAACTTGTTTAATTTTTCAATATATGTTGTTCGAATTGTTGATAATATTTTTTAAAAGGGCGAGCACTTATATTGTGCTTGGGATATTCCGACCACCATAAATGTGCTCGGAAATAAAAAAGACTTGTTTAATTATTCCTTGAATGCCAATAAATTCGAATAAGTTATATCCGACCACTACAAATGTGCTCACCTATAAAAAAGACTTTGTTAAAATTTTTGAATAATGACGAGCTCCGTATTTGTGCTCGGCTAATACCGACCACCGCAAATGTGCTCGCTATATAAAAAAGATTTGTGAGAAAAAATACTTAGTGAAATCATTCAACAATAATAATGTCAAACTTTTTTTGCTTGAGCTTAATCGCGACAACTATACCAACAATTAAAAATTATCTACTCACTATATTAAAAAATGGCGAGCACTTTTAAATGTGGTCGGAATATACCGAGCACTTTTAAATGTGCTCGGCAAATTGCCAGCAACATAAATGTGCTCGCGAGCCATAAGATACTTGTGCATTTTGTTTAACAACTTTGTCCTTATAATTGTGAAATATTGTATAAATACATTCTAATTTTCATTGATTTAATCAAGTACTCCCTCCGTCCCAGATAATTCGTCCCAGTTTTTCATTTCGGGTCGTCCCACATAATTTGTCCCATTTCACTTTTACCATTTTTGGCAGTGGACCCCATATTCCACTAACTCATTCCTACTCACATTTTATTATAAAACTAATATATAAAGGTAGGACCCACATTCTACTAACTTTTTCAACTCACTTTTCATTACAATTCTTAAAACTCATGCCCGGTCAAAGTGACCTGAATTATCCGGGACGGAGGGAGTATTATATAAAAATATTAAATAAATTAATACTATTATTTGTTAATAGTGAGCACCAACTAGGTGCTCGGAATATCTGTAATTTCTTTTTTTTTTTTTATCTAATTAGGCGAGTACTGATACTATGCTCGGACTTTCCAAAAAAAAAATGAAATTCAACAATTTTGTAATAGAATTATCTGCGATACATTTCATTTTATTTTTAAATTATCTACTCCCTATATTATAAAATGGCGAGCACTTTAAAATGTGGTAGGATAGGAATATACCGAGCACCTTTAAATGTGCTCGGCAAATTGCCAGCAACATAAATGTGCTCGGTGGCCATAAAATTATCTGTGTTAACTTTCATTTTACTAACGAGCACTGAAACTGTGCTCGGGAGTCCGAAATTATAATTGGAAGTTACTATATCAGTTAGAACAAAATGATTTCCGCGCAAATTTCACTTTCACCGCCTCGATAGAAAAACCCTAAACCTCCATTCTTTCTGATTCTTCATCCCACTCATTGTTAAATAGTTATCGGCGGCGAGATTCAACCGTTCTGGTGGCGTTTAAGCATTTGGAGAAGATCGTCGAGCCGAGATCGGTGAGGAGGTTATGTAATTGTTGTTTTTTATTTGTCAAAATTTGATTGAAATCGGTGAGGTATCATCGATTTCTATTGTATTATCTAATTCGATTGAGGTTTGGATTGTTGACCTAGTTTGATTTCGTTTGGATCAGGTACGAGAAAGACATGCTTGCGTTCACCAGGTGCAACCACAATCTTAGCTCCTCTGGAAGCAGAGGAGCTTCGCGAGATGAGGTACAACGTGAAGCATTGGAAGGAGAAGGACATCGACAGCAAAGAGAGACGGTTGCAGGAGGCTGCCCCATGTCTCCGAGAGAGGCAGCTTTCTTGCTCAAGGCGATGGGGTATCCTTCTTCAACGAAAATCTACATCGTTGCAAGAGAAATATACGGAAACAAAAGCATGGACGTGCTACGCGAGGAGTATCCAAATGTGTTCTCTCATTCAACCCTGGGGACAAAGCAAGAACTTCCACCCTCCAAGCCTTTTTAATGAAAAAATGTGTAGTTTAGTGTAATTTTGTAAGAAAATCTTATCTTTATATATTTTTGTTAAACAATCTTATCTTTTTAATGTTATTTAAGCTTTGTTTTTATTTTTTATTATTTATTAATTTTTTTAAATAATTAAATTGTAGAATATGTATATTAAAAAAATTCCAGGACAACATACTTCCCGAGCACATGTATGTGCTCGCCGTTATGTCGAAGCACTGCCCGTGCTCACTACACTCAAACCTCATCCCTCCAAAATACCGAGCACCCACAGGTACTTGCTGCATTCCGAGCACATATATGTGCTCGCCAACTTGCTCGAAGTAGTGGGGTGCTCGCTACATCCAAACCCCACCTCTCGAAACTGCCGAGCACATGGAGGTGCTAGCCACTGCCGCTTTAGTTGACCAGTTCACCGAGCACCAAGAAGCGCTCGGATAAAAATGCCGACGAAGGGCATACCGAGCACCTAAAGTACTCGTGAAGTGCTCGGTAAAGTGGGATATGCCGAGCAAATTTCCCTTTTTGCCGTGCACTTTGGTGCTCGGGAAACCGCTCTTTTTTTGTAGTGTTAATTAAGTGTACCTATATTACACTTTTAAAATGTTGATTTAATAATACTAGTTAGTCATTTCAAATTTACGTGTCAAAATGAAACAGTACGGAGGGAGTAAAAAATAAGGAATTTTACCTTCATGAATTACTTCATGAAATTCAATTCTATAAATTTCCTGGTCTTCAATTCTTGTAATATATTAACAACTAAATTTTTCTATATAAATACCATTGGCCAATGAGAATTCCATGTATTCTTCATATTCACTTTACTCGAAACATTAATCTTCAAAATACTAAATATTACTATTTGAGAAAACCTGAAGTCGTATCTTAAATATAATTCGAAGTAATAACAACAACTAAGCCTTGTTCATATCACCACAATTCGTTGGACATTTATCCAAACACTCTTCAAACTTCAAACCATCTGTCAAATAATAAATCAAAATTATCACACAATAAATATATAAAATCATACATGTAAAAAAATCAATTACATAGTTACAATATTACCTGATGCAAATTTTGTGCACTAAGAATTTGCACATTTATTTGTACATTGGAAATCAATCTCTAAGATTTTTGGTATATGACATTTCTTCAAGCATTCAACCACACATGGAGGACACCTCCTAAATTTACATTTCGATTCACAAGATTTTGCCTCAACTCTTGATAGAAGAATCATTATCAATATTATCCCAACATAAATTTTCGAACTCATTTTAGTTTCCTTCCTCTAGATCTATTTTTACTAATTTGTACAACTATCTAACTTTTCTCTCTATTGCTTTTTTCTTTGTGATGGGGTTTATATAAAGTTTTTGTCACAATTTATAGAGAAAAATTATAGTAATTGTTTTTACTCAGAAAGTGTTGAGACGATCTTCACTCACTCACACAATTTTCTCTAATTAAAACCTCTGATTTGGTTGATAAGATTAGAGAATATTGAGTAATTAATTATTGTAACACAAATAAAAATAGGAAAAACGCATTTTTTTGTCATGTTTATAAGTTTATTACTTCATTCGTTAAAAAAAAGACTAATTTTACTATTTTACGACGTCCATCAAATTAAATAGGCTAGTTCTAAGGTTTAAATAACTAATAAGGACCCCACAATCCACTAACACTATTTTCACTACATTTTCCCCATCTCTTACTTTATCAATTGCGTATCAAAAATCATTGTCATTTACAAATTGGTCTATGTATTGTGGACGAATGGAGTACTTTTTTAATTTTTTATCTATAGTTGTTATAGAACTGATTTTATATTTGGATAGATGAGGCCCGATAGGCCGATACATATAAAATCCGTTTTTCATTTATTGATACACTGATTATTTTTACGTACTCGATCTTGTATTAAAAAAAATACACTGAATATTTATTGAAAATAGCAATTTTCGGAAAATTTATAGAGCTTAATCAAACTTTGGGTGAAAACGATTCTAATGCATCTGTCAAAATTATTATTGTTAGCAATTTTTCCACATACTTAGAATTGAACAAACAATTTATGTATAAGAACATATATCCACTATAAACATACAAAATGAGCAAAACAAAAACCTGAAAGAAAGAGTGGGGCGGTAATGAATTAGGCTCTGAATTCTTCTATTTGTTTGTTTTTTTAAAATCTTGTTTTATATAAGATTTCAGTTGTTTGTTAAATTTCCCCAACGACAATGTTGTGAAACGTGGGTTGTTATTGACTTAAGGGCCCAAAAGGCTATCAATTTTTTTTTCAATACTTTAGTATTAAGAGAAGGAAAAATATTTACGGGCGCAAAATATAGCACAATCTGTAAGATTGAAAATCTTTGGGAACAAATTAGCGGGCAAATTATAAAATCATTTTATAATGAAAAAATTTAATTTTGTCAAAATAGGATCTCTATTAGAGTAGTTATCTATACAATATAAAAAGGCGAGTTTTGGGCTGTTATTGAATATTTTAAAATATTGGCCACAATTTTAGATAATTATGAATTTTGGGCAAAATTTAAAATATTTTATAGTTAGTTGGGCATGATAATATATATTCCTACATAGTAGCATTTATAATTCATATTAATGCTTTAATAATCGACGAAGGTGGGAATCTAGTTAGGTTAATTATGCCTAATTAAAGTGGATTGAAGGTGTAAACGTGGGAATCACAATTAATTTATTTAGGCAATCTTATTTGACCATATACAATATACATACTATAAAAATTTTATAAAAGAAATAAACTGAAATTAATGGGGTTGTGACTAGGAAATATAAATCACATTTAATGTCATTATGAATAATATAATCAAATAAAAAATAGCTAGCTTCCACTAGATAAAAAATATCAATATCATCGGTATGATCTTCATTGTAATGTTAATGCTATTAACATAGTATCAATTTTCTCTTTACTCTACCATCAATGTTCATTAAAAGGCAGGTTTTGGGCCGTGTTTTTAAATCTTGGCCATAGTTTAAAATAATTATGTGTTTTGGGCAAAATTTAAAATATTTCTTAGTTAGTTGGGCATGATAATCAATACACCTACATAGTAGCATTTATAATCCATATTAATGCTTTAATAATGAACGAAGGTGGGAATCTAATTAGGTTAATTAAAGTGGATTGAAGGTGTAAACGAGGGTATCACAATTAAGTTATTTAGGCAATCTTATTTGACCATATATCATATACATACTATAAATATTTTATAAAAGAAATAAACTAAAATTAATGGGGCAGTTACTAGGACATACAAATCGCATTTAATGTCATTATGAATAATAAAATCAAATAAAAAATAGCTAGCTACCACTGGAAGAAATATCGATTGGTATGGTCTTCATTGTAACGTTAATGCTATTAACATATCAATTTTCTCTTTAGTCTACCATCAGTGTTCATTAAAAGGCGAATTTTGGGCCGTTATTGAATATTTTTAAATCTTGGCCATAGTTTTAAATAGTTATGAGTTTTGGAAAAAATTTAAAATATTTCATAGTTAGTTGGGCATGATAATCCGACGAAGGTGGGAATCTAATTAGGTTAATTATGCCTAATTAAAGTGGATTTAAGGTGTAAACGTTGGAATCACAATTAAGTTATTTAGGAAATCTTATTTGACCATATATCATATACATACTATAAATATTTTATAAAAAATAAACTAAAATTTATGGGGCAGTTACTAGGACATACAAATCGCATTTAATGTCATTATGAAAAATAAAATTAAATAAAAAATAGCTAGCTACCACTGGAAGAAATATCGATTGGTATGGTCTTCATTGTAACGTTAATGCTATTAACATATCAATTTTCTCTTTCTACCATCCGTGTTCATTAAAAGGCGAATTTTGGGCCGTTATTGAATATTTTTAAATCTTGGCCATAGTTTTAAATAGTTATGAGTTTTGGGAAAAATTTAAAATATTTCCTAGTTAGTTGGGCATGATAATCAATACTTCTACATAGTAGCATTTATAATTCATATTAATGCTTTAATAATCGACGAAGGTGGGAATCTAATTAGGTTAATTATTGATGCACTATTTATTAGCACTATAAATACCTGCATGTATATAGAGTAGGAATAGTATAGCTAAAGGTCAGTACTGAGATATCGAACACGGGGAATATAATTGCAACTGGCTATTATGTACTAAGCGTCAAATACTATCTAGAGAAATAAGAGAATTTTGGAGTTTTGAAAATTAAAACAATTAAAAGCAATCAAACAACTAAATGCAATTAAATCACGAAGATAAAATATAAGAGATAAGAGAATTCCATGAATGTGCGTTCCCAATTATGGTTATGCAAATTCCAACTACAATACCCTAGCACAGTTTATACTTTGAAAGGACGAGTCACTTAGCTTATGCTCATGCGATGCAAACGTTGATTACTAACATTAGGGTTGTCAATCCAATCCTAACACGTAACTCCGAAAAGCTCCTAAGACCCTTAAAAAGTCCTAATTCTCAATTAACAGTGCCGTTTTAAAGGAAACTAATTGTAGTGTCTACTAAGTGGACCTAACTCGCTAGAACTCTCTCACAGTTATGAAGCAAATTATGGTGGATTAACACAGAATGTGTCACCCAGACGTGAAGCGTCAAGAATAACTTAGGGAAGAAACAAAGTAAAAACAAAACGGATATTAAATAGAAAATGGAATTGTATAACCAAAGTCGTTACTAACACATCCAAAGAATCCTATGAATTTAGTTAAACATAATTGAATAAGCTAATTACATAGATTGAAGTGAAGACAAAATAAACATGAGTGCTAAAGCAAATAAAACCCAAAGGTTGAATCCTTGTAACTCTTTGGTGATCTATTGCTTCGTTCTCCAACCCCTTGCTCAATGAAGAACTCTCAAATTTATGCGCTATGGAAGTAATTGGAAAAAATATGATGAAGAATTAGGGTTGGAGAAGGAGCTATGAAAGCTCCCCTTTTTGGGGGCTATGGAAGGTTGAATTCTATGAATGAATTAGGTTATGGGGTATATATATATATATATATATTCTAATATTATGTTCTATTGTCCTTTTTAATCTTGGCCTTCCATTTTAGAGATCTAATGGCCCAAAATAGAGGCTGATTTATTTATTTTTAATCATTGAATTTGACGAAAAGGGCTGATTAGGAATACACAATATAGTTAGTTATGGTAAGTCCTTGATTTTCTCTTCTCATGATTGTATCGGTTTTTTCTACAGAAATAAACGATTCTACCCAAATTTTCTTTGCAATCTTTTCTCCCTTCTTCTCCGTTGAAGATATTTCATCGTCCAGAAAAAACGCTGTTGAAACATTAGTACGTAAATTGCATTTGCGCGTTTACGTCATTGCATTAAATATTAAATTCTATGCATCATTCGTTTTATTTATTCCATTACTGGAGTCATTTGTTAATGTGCATTACCATGTTTATATTATTGCATCAAATATTATATTCTATGCATCATTCCCTTTATTTATTCCATTACTGGAGTCATTTGTTAATGTGCATTACCGCGTTTATATCATTGCATTAAATATTATATTATATGCATCAATTCCTTTATTCATTCCATTATTGCATAAATTTGTCAATGTTCATTACCGCGTTTATATCATTGCATTAAATATTATATCCTATGCATCTTTCGCTTTATATATTCCATTACTGGATAAATTTGTTAATGTGCATTACCACGTTTATATCAATGCATTAAATATTATATTTTATGCATCATTCACTTTGCCGGGAAGTCAGCTTCTGTCTACATGAAATGAACTCGGTGGGGTTCTGTCGACAATACAGGTGGTCGGCTTTCTTCACCCTCGGTTTCTTTTTATCCACGTCTTCATTGCGTAAACTTGTTCCAGCTTCTTCCGCGGCTAACCTTTGTCGAAGTTTCTGAGCTAATGCTAAGGGAATAACATCGTCAACTGCTTGCTCGAACTCAATCCGATGGTGCTTAGACCCTGTCCAGAAAAGGAAAAACAATGGTTAACAACAAATAATCTATGCGTTACAGTAAGTAATGCATAGATCTGAAGATGTAATGTACAAATCTAGTTATACTACTCAATTATTTGCTACAGAACAGAACAATCACCTACCAAAAATGTTGGAATGATGCATAGCCTAAGCTAAAGACAAGTGATGCACGACCTCTATTCAACAATGCACAGATCTGAAGATTTAATGTACAAACCTAGTTATACTACTCAATTACTAGCTACAGAAAATGAACACCTTTTCCAACCAATAAAATGAACAATAACCTACAGAACAGAACAATCACCTACAAAAAATGTTGGAATGATGCATAACCTTGATTGGGTTCTGGCTGGCTTTTGTAGGCGCGAGCTCTTTTATTCATTCTATATCTGCGCGACGAGAGTGCCAAAATCGGTTAGTTTTCAACCATATATCAGTGTGGTATCGCCCAAAAAAAATGACCAACAGTGTACATATTGGCCAGAAATCAAGCATTCAGTACATAGAAATGCTCACAATATCGACTTCTCCAACAAAAAAACAACAACTTTTGTGCATTACACCAACTGTAAATTAAATCGATGAAACCCAGATCCAACTGGGTTTTCACGAATTTTTATAGCAAGTATGAGCAAAACCTTAACTCTAATAACCACAAATTCATCTTTTCCAACAAAATCGCGCCAAACACTTTTGTGAATTATTACGATTATAAACTATAAATCGCTGTTTAAGAGTGTTTCTGACTTCAATCGATGTTTAGGAGTGTTTTTGCCTACCAAACAAAAAAAACAGAACCAAACCTTTTTTTTGGAAGGCGACGCTTCGCTTTTCAACAGAGAGCGCGTAGTGATTTGACGGCGGGAATCGTCCACCGACGTAGATTCCACGGCGGGAATGGTCCACCAACGGAGATTTCGCGGCAGGCAGCGTTGGTAGAACTTGATTTCAACTTGATTTCGCGGCGGCGGCTAGGGTTTTGTGGAATTGGGGGAGAATTTTTGAGAAGAGAGAGTTGATGGGATGGAGTGAGAGAAAGGGGAGTTGAGAGGTCGATGAAAATGCTGCATAAATTTCGGACCTGCCGTTTCGAAACTGATTGTGTAGTGTGTTATTTTACTGCTTTATCCTTTTAATGCACGAAAATGCACAAATAATGCAATACGGGATCAGATTGGCCCTTTTAATCTAGTCCATCCATTCCATCAATCTAATGGTTGATATTAAGAAGAGGAAAGACTCTAAGAGTGTAATAGGACCCTAATGCAACCATATATAGGGATGTACTAATATGCTAACTAATTTTAAAGTGCTAACGTACATCCAATCACGTGCTGCCACGTGGCACGAAAAATGCAATATTATATACAGAAAAATGCAATACGAATTTCGACAGATTGCATTTTTGTTATATGAAGATTGCATTTTTTATTGTTGAGTTTTGCATTTTCGATATTGACTGTTTAATTTGCATTTTATATCTATACGGATTGCATTTATATATGTGAAAATGCAAAACTTAACAATATAAAATGCAATTTTGTGAAAATGCAAAACTTAACAATTAAAAATGCAATTTTCCTATAACCAAAATGCAATCTGCGGAAATGCATGAACAACTTCACAAATGTGTATTGCATTTTTATATATACAATATTGCATTTTTCGTGCCACATGGCAGCACGTGGTTGGATGTATGTTAGCACTCTAATTAAGGATGCGCCCTAGTGCTCCCCTATATATATATATATATATATATAGGCTTGAGAAGGATTTAAATTTGGTAAAAAGTTTCCTCCAAGCAATAGGAAAGATGGAATTTTCGTTCCCCATAGTAGAAAGAAACGATTTAGGTTCACAATGTAATATCATCTTTCCTTCTTTAAATTTCCGCCTAGACTGCAGTTGACAGCTTTGCGCGACTTTGGTAGAACGGCTATAACTTTCTCCACACAACTCCAATTGAGATGATCTTTGTACCAACGTGAAGCTCTTTCAAAGACAAAGAGAATGACATGTAGAACGCTCTGATCAGACTTCAGGATCTCCAGAAAATTGAGTTTGAACACAGCTGTCGTGCACCGCGTTTCTGTGGGCGGGCCGCCGCACCTTGGCCGACGGTCGCTGCGCGTTAATTAGAAGCTTCTGGGTCTTTTGTGGCGGTCTCCACGCACTCCCCGGCGGTCTGTGAGCTCCGGCGGTCGCCAGACGCCACCTGAAGCTACAGATTTTCAGATTTTGCGTTTTGACTCCGTTTTTAGACTCAAATATGCACATTTCTCACAAAACACGTCAAGATATCAAAATATATAAAATATGCAAATAAAGGACATGTAATGCAACTTTGACATTAAAAACTGACCAAATAATGGCCTTAAAACAATGCAAAATCCGAGCGTATCAATTAGGTCTAATTAAAGTGGATTAAAGGTGTAAACGTGAGAATCACAATTAAGTTATTTATGCAAACTTATTTGACCATATATCATGTACATACTATAAATATATTATAAAAGAAATAAACTAAAATTAATGGGCAGTGACTAGGACATATAAATCACATTTAATATCATATTGGTATGGTCTTCATTGTAACGTTAATGCTATAAACATATCAATTTTCTCTTTACTCTATCATCAATGTGCATAGAATGAATACGCGCTCGACAACCGCCGGGAAAGGTGTGGAGACCGCCACCCAAGAGTCAGAGAGTTTCAGACCATTGTCTAGCGACCGCCAGCCAAGGTGCGGCGGTCCGCCACAAAAGAGCGACGAGCAGATTTGTTCTAGACTTCTCTCCAAGATTTACCATATTTTGCAGTCCTTTTCCTTCTAGGAGAGAGGCAATTTTCACTCTATAAATAGGCCCTTAAGCTTCATTAGAATAATCACCTTTTTGCAACATATTTTCTAGAGATTAAAAGTTAGAGTGCTTCATTGTGCAAGGAGTTAAAGAAGGAGTCAAGAGCATCAAAGCTACTAGGATTCAACCTTTGGGTTTATTTGCTTTAGTTTTATGTTCTAATTGTTTTCCCTTCAATCTATGTCTTCAGATTATTACATTATGTGCAACTAAAATTCATAGGATTCTAGGGATGTGTTAGTAACGACTTTGGTTATACAATTCATTTTCTTTTTAATATCCGTTTTGTTTTTACTTTGTTTCTACCCTAAGCGAATGAATGATGCTTCATAATTGAGTGACACAATTATGGATGATTTAATATAACTTGCTACATAGTCGTGATAGGAGGTTGACGAGTTAGATGTACCTAATTGAGTAGTTTTTTTTATGAGATCCGCTGATGTGTAAATTATTTCGGTCTTCATTACAAACTCATTTTACTTCATTGTAGAAGGTTTATTACTTCATTCTGGTACGTAGTAGTGATGCACTTTTTATTAGCCCTAAAAATACCTGCAAGTACACATGGTAGATCTAGTATAGCTAAAGGTCAGTACTGAGATATCGAACACGGGGAATATAATTGCAACTGGCTATTATGTACTAAGCGTCAAATACTATCTAGAGAAATAAGAGAATTTTGGAGTTTTGAAAATTAAAACAATTAAAAGCAATCAAACAACTAAATGCAATTAAATCACGAAGATAAAATATAAGAGATAAGAGAATTCCATGAATGTGCGTTCACAATTATGGTTATGCAAATTCCAACTACAATACCCTAGCACAGTTTATACTTTGAAAGGACGAGTCACTTAGCTTATGCTCATGCGATGCAAACGTTGATTACTAACATTAGGGTTGTCAATCCAATCCTAACACGTAACTCCGACAAGCTCCTAAGACCCTTAAAAAGTCCTAATTCTCAATTAACAGTGCCGTTTTAAAGGAAACTAATTGTAGTGTCTACTAAGTGGACCTAACTCGCTAGAACTCTCTCACAGTTATGAAGCAAATTATGGTGGATTAACACAGAATGTGTCACCCAGACGTGAAGCGTCAAGAATAACTTAGGGAAGAAACAAAGTAAAAACAAAACGAATATTAAATAGAAAATGGAATTGTATAACCAAAGTCGTTACTAACACATCCAAAGAATCCTATGAATTTAGTTAAACATAATTGAATAAGCTAATTACATAGATTGAAGTGAAGACAAAATAAACATGAGTGCTAAAGCAAATAAAACCCAAAGGTTGAATCCTTGTAGCTCTTTGATGATCTATTGCTTCGTTTTCCAACCCCTTGCACAATGAAGAACTCTCAAATTTATGCGCTATGGAAGTAATTGGAAAAAATATGATGAAGAATTAGGGTTGGAGAAGGAGCTATGAAAGCTCCCCTTTTTGGGGGCTATGGAAGGTTGAATTCTATGAATGAATTAGGTTATGGGGTTATATATATATATATATAGGCTTGAGAAGGATTTAAATTCCAGGGATGTACGTTCACAGTTGTTTTTTTTTTTTTTTTTTTAATTTATTTTATCAAACACCTTTACGGTGGAGGGTGAAGTAGGCCCCTCCTCCCCTTTATATTATCAAACGAAAGAGTACAAAAGACCATCCCAAAACTGGACTGTCCTACAACCAAACACCGACTATTACAAAACTAAATTCAACAAAACAAAAGGTTGAACTATCACCAGACCAATGGCAAAAAGGAACTAACACTCAGAATCGAAAATTTGGCAGTCCCAATTGATCCAGCCTGCACAGCGCCTTCACACGCGCAGGGGCCGAACTCCTTGTGTAAACGGTCATTCCCCAAGATGCCACTCCTACCCCAGCAAGGAAATCCGCCAGTTTATTTCCCTCTCTGAAAATATGAGTTACTTTCCAATCAACCTCATCCAGCTCTCTCCTGATTTTGGCCAGCTCCAAGGAGACTGAAGCAGCCCCCAGCTGATCTGTAGCTAGCCATCGCGCAACTAACTCCGCATTGATCTCTATCCAAATAAAATTGCCATGTTGTTTAGCCAACCAGATGCCCATTAGCACAGCTGACACTTCCGCCTCCAACCCCGAGCTACCCTCCAAACCTGCCGAGAACGCAGCCAAGATCTCCCCTCGTGATCTCTCACCACACCCCCCCACCAGCACTCTGCGTCGATAGCAAGAAGGCTCCATCGACATTTAGTTTAATCCAATGCTGATCTGGTGGCCTCCACAGAACCCTCCCAACATTCCTTTTTCGAACCTCTCGAGCTGGCCTGTTCCTAAAATCCAGTTTTGGGCAACAATCCCTCCACTGGTCAGGTCCTATCACCAAGTTCCTCACTTGTGAAGTCACCCTCTTGATTATATTCTCCGATTTGAACGCCTTATCCCAATGAACACTACCATTCCTTTCTGACCAAATAAACCAGAGGATCAAGCAAGGCAAAATAACACAAAGATGATGGCTCATCCGAGCGCCAAAATGTGTATGCCACCATCTAAATCTACGTTCCATATTCTCCCCTACTTCCTCAAACCGCGGCACTTGAGGGAACCAACTCGCAAAGTGTTGCCAAACCCTTCGCGCCGCCTTTCCATTCATAAACAGATGCAATCTAGATTCAACTTGCGGCTTCAAACAACACCTACATTTCGAAGCTAAATAAATCCCCCTCCACTGCATCTTTGTATCCACCGGAATTCTGTTGGCCAAAAGCCGCCAGAGGAACATAGAAACCGACGGGCTGATACATTTACCCCATATAAGCTCATATATCAATCATTTCTCAGATCTATTTCTCACCAAGTCACAGGCTGACGCTAAAGAGAAATTACCAGATCCGGTTAGCTTCCACCTAGCCCTGTCCTTCATACTCCTGTCAAAGGGAACCTGAAGAATCATCTCCACCATCTCATTCGGCAGGCCCACCTCGTCTTCTAGAAGCCACAGCTCCATCTCGTTCCATTGATTTCCCTCCCATAAATCCTTTACTTTTATCGCCGGAAGTGCTGTTCCTGGACTACACATATTTGCCAAAGGGGAATTTGCCACCCAAGAATCATGCCAGAAACTTATATTCCCATCCCCAACCACCCATCTAACCTGTTCTCGACATAGACTACCAAGCTTGAACATCCTCCTCCACATCGGGCTAAAACGATTGGAATGGTATGCCACCATAGGGAAGGAGACCGAAAAATATTTCTGATGCATATATTGAGCCCACAAGGACCCCTGTTCCCGAAACCTCCACCACATTTTAATACCAAAAGCCTGAACCGAATCTGCCAAACTTCTTATACCCAAGCCACCCTCATCCGTGGGAAGGCAGATCCGCTGTCATTTGATCCAGTGAGTCTTCTTTGAGGAGTCACAAGACCCCCACAAAAAGCGAGCAAACATCTTTTCAATCTGCATCAAGGCTCCTTTTGTAGGATCTAATACCTGAAATATATGAATAGGGAGAGCTCCAAGCACACTTCTTATCAAAGTCAACCGTCCTCCAAAGGACAAATGCCTATGGCTCCAGCTGTGAATCCAAGCCGAAATCTTGTCCCGAATGAACATAAACAGGCTTGTTTTCTTTGGACCCCGAAAGACTGGGACTCCGAGATACATGAATGGAAGGGATCCATGTTGAAAACCACTAACTTCCTTAACCTCCCTAGCCCATGAAAAATGTTTCTTATCAAGATAAAAACAACTCTTTCCCACATTAACTTTCTGCCCCGAAACCTCCATGTAGTGTTCTAAACATTCGGTTAGGCTGAGTAAAGCTGATCTCTGTGCCTGCGAGAAAATAATGATATCATCCGCGTACGCCAGGTGAGACACCCCCATTGTGTATCTCGTTGTACGGTACATCAACTCCTTACGCCCCAGAATAAGGCGATCTAAAAGCCTCGATAAATAATCTGCCGCCAATATGAACAGGGATAGGGAAATAGGATCACCTTGTCTAAGCCCCCTTGACGATTTGAAAAATCCAGCTGGGCATCCATTAATTAACAGCGAGAACCAGCAAGGAGATATACAGTTCTCAATAAGACTCACCCATTTTTCTGAGAAGCCCATTCGCCTTAAAACTTTAAGCAGGAACGGCCATTGCACTCGATCATAAGCTTTTTCCATGTCCAACTTGAGGACCATGTTTGGTGACGTCACTCATTTCCAGATTTCATGAAACATCTCCTTTGCCAATAGCACATTGTCGCTTAAGAGACGCCCTCTGACAAAGCCACTTTGGTTTGGAACTATTAGCAAAGGTAAAAGAGGCGCCAGCCTCACAGCCAAAAGCTTAGAAATTATTTTGTTCATCACGTTGCATAAACTGATCGGCCTATATTCAGCCCAACTCGAAGGATTTTCCTTTTTCGGCACAAGCACAATTAAAGTTGCTGCAATACCTATCGGGATGGGAGCACCTATAAAAAACTCCAACACAACAGCCACAACATCTTCCCCAACTATATTCCAACACGCCTGAAAAAACAAAGCAGAGTACCCATCCGGACCAGCCGCCCCCTCTGCATTGATGCTAAAAACGATCTGCCTAACCTCCTCTGCTGTCGAAGCCTTATCCAGCAGCTCCATATTCACATGTGGGGGAAGAGATGCAAGAATATCCAGGTCTGGATCTCTCAGAGGGCCCACATCTTCAGTCAATAATCTCCGGAAGAAGCTCTCGGCTGAATTCCTAATATCCAACTCCTTAGTAAAGGTCTGCCCTCCATCCTCAATCATATGGATTCTTGACTTAACTCTCTTTTGTTTCACCCAACCTTGAAAAAACTTTGTGTTCCTCTCCCCCTCGACCACCCACTTTATGGCAGCTTTTTGTCTCCAGAAATCCTCCTCCATTTTTAGCATCAAGATGAATTAAGCTGTTGTTCTGTTCATATCAGATCGCCGCCTCGGAGAAGGGTCTTGTTCATATTTTTCCAAAGCTTCCTTAGCCTCTGTCTCAGCTCTGTTTAGTCTTTCGAAAACATTTCCAAAGACCACAAGATTCCAAAATCCTTAGACTCTTCTTTAGCCAGCTCAGCTTAATCTGTATATTAATCATCCCCCTCGTGCTTGTTTCTACACTCCAGCATCTTTCAACTTCTTTCAGGAAAAGGTGATGTCTCACCCACAAAAACCAAAAGAAGGCCTAATTCGTGGCCCCGGAACTCGGCAGGATATAAGAAGGGGGCAGTGATTGGATAAAATTCTCGAAAGGTTTGTCATTCTGGTGTCTTCGAACAGATTCATCCACCCTTCACCAAGAAGACCTTTATCCAGCCTTTCAAAAATATCCCCTTTGGCCCACGTAAATTTAGGGCTATATGCTCCTACATCTAAGAGCTGACAATCGTTAATAACCTCAGCAAAATCTGCCATCTCCCTGGTTCTTTTCTTGTTACTCCCTTGTCTCTCTTCCTCTGACACAAAGATATTAAAATCCCCTCCCACGAGCCAAGGCACCATCCATCCTTGCTGCCAGCTCACGAAGCTTATCCCATATCACAACCCTTCCTGCTCTACTACATTTTCCATAGGCTACCGAAATAAAAAAGGAAGCCGGTAAAAGAGGTGAAGCAAACCGGGCGTGTAAGATCTGTTCTGAATCGTCCCACTCATCCACCTCTATTCCTTCCGCTGCGGAAATCCAAATCTAACCATTGAAATTATTTCCCCCGAACTGGAGTCTGAAGATCTTGCTAAAGAAATCCAGCTTCGGTGTTATTAGTTGCTCAATTATTGCTAACACCGCAATCTTGTTATCTCTGACCATTCGTTTGATGATGCTCTGGGTATTCATATTAGCAACACCCCGAGCATTCCAAATTAAAAGATTTAGGGACATTTAGACAGCAGCAGGTGAAGTCACCCCCTCAAGCCTTCCCTTCTTCAACCTAGGATCCACCTCTACAGACATTATCAGATCCGAAGAAGCCTCTCTTTTCTCCACATTATGTTCAATCAGAATCCTAGCTTCACCCTCCATTTCCTCCTCACAACCCTAGTCCTTTTCGTCCTCATAAACTTCGGGATCAAAGTCCCCATTAGGCAACATCTTCATGTAGCGAAGGCGAGAGATAGCCTCCATTGCAAGATCCCCAAGCGAGCCCTCAAGCGGTTCTAAGGATAACGAACTCAACACAGCGAACCTATTTTCAGAAGGACTTCGAAACGGCTCCCCACCTCCTTTTCCCTCCAAAGAACCACCCGGAACCCCCTTAACCCCAACCCTTGCAGGACCCCCAGCAGACCCGCCCCATTCTTAGCCCCTTTTCCCAGGCTCCCACGTCTCTTACCTTGCACCTGAAACTCCCCTTCCTCCATCTCCAGAGACCCCAGCAGATTCGACTCAAACCCCTCCCCACCAGAAGGCCCAGAAGAATTAAGCCCAGACACCACCAAATCCTCCTTCAGCGATACCCCTCCCAACTCCTGACCCACGCAGCCATCATTCAGGCCCACAATCCCACCCTCAGAGCCCAGCCCCACCTCTCCAGCCCGAGAGCCAGAACCAGCAGCCGGCTTATAATCTCTTCTTGCAGGTTTCTCCCTTAGACCATTTGCATAACAGACATCCCTAGAGTGCCCAACATGTTTACACTCTTGACAGTATAAGGGAATGCGATCCCATTTTACCATCTGCCTTATCTCCCTCCCCGGTAAATCTAAGATAATATCCCCAACTGGGGTTTTGGAAATATCAATCTCGATACACAACCTGGCAAAAGACAATCTAGACCGTGAAATGGTCGCATAATCCACCATCAAAGGCTCACCAAGCAGACGTCCAATTGCAAACAAAGCTGATTTTTCAAACAAGTGAATTAGAAGTCCGATAAGGTTACACCACACCGCTGCAATAGGCGACCCAAAAAAAGGATCAAAGTCCGGAGTCCACTTGAAAACTCTCATTGGGTGACGATTAATAAACCATACAGGCATACCATTAGGTCCACTTAATAGCTTTGCATAATCATCAATTAAATGAAATTGAACTAGAACATGTTTAGCATTTATATATTTCCACGAAAATTCACCCAAGAACTTCATACCCATAAACGCCCTTTGAAGATGTAGTGAGGAAAGAATGGAATGGGAGAATTTACCAACCACAGCATACCCCATCTTCTCAGCCAAGAAGGAAGTTTCCAAACCCGAGAAATGGATTGAAGGGAGCCCAGAGCTCTCACCCGCTACGCCCATCTTTCTGATCTTCTCTGGTTCAAAGCTCACCGACAGATTTCCTCTTGTAAAACCACCATCTGCCAAAGATTCCTTATAGTTCATGCTCCCAGACCCTTTGTTCCCTTCAATTCTAGTGCCTTGTGTGCCTTTTTTCCCAACTTTGCTCTTCTCCAAAATTCCCCTAAACAAAAAGTTCGGCCCTTTTATCCCCTCTTTTTCCCATGACCCCCTATTTCTTTCCTTCTCCTTAGCAGACTTCAAAATCACTTTATTCAGCTCAGGAAACTCCTCACCCGTTCCAGACCCCATGGCACAATCTTCCCCACTTCCCTCCACCTAGTTTAACTCCAACATCATGGAATCTTTCTTTCCCTCCCTCCCAAAATCAAACGGGCTGATTTGTTCTCCGATAAAGTCCATCTCCTGAAGGGGTTGTGAGGCCACAAGGTCCAGCACTAGGTCCAAAGAAGTCCATGGCTGAACCGGCTCCTTCTGCCATGCTTGCTCAGAGCAGCTCCCCTCTCGATCTCCAGCATTCCTTACAACTACCACCTCCACGCTAGCGTCCTCCGGAAGTCCCTCATCTGACCCAACTCCAGAAGACATCTCCCCAACACCAGAAAACACCAAAGAGCTACCAGACCCCAGCACTCCAGCGCCAGCACCATCTCCAGCAAGCCCTTCCATCCCCACACCACCCAGAGACCCATCTCCAACCTCCAAGCCTTCCTGAATAACATCCAACACGCTCGACCCTTTTTCCCCAAAACCTCTCTCCCCCCCTCCCTTTTTATGATCAGACCCGCCGAACCCCTTCTTCCCCGGATGCCTCAACGCCCCACCCCTTAAACCCCCCCTTCCTCATCTCCGCCATTCGCATAAGAGGAGATTTAGGGCTCGATTTGGCTGGGCATCCCCGAGATGATAGAGATTTCGCCGGACATCCCCTTCTCCTCGGGGAAGGCCTCCCATCCGGCGCATCAGCTTTGCAATCGTCAGTTGAAACCGCCAAGTCCTTCTCTAAGACACCCATAGCCAACGGGGCCTCCTCTGACTCTCCTGACATTCTGACCCTGTTGCAGAGAACCCTACCCACCAAAGACGGAGCTCCCAAACAACACCTCACTAAGGAAATCCGCAGAATTCAGCAACGAAACAACAATCTGCAGCAATAACCGCCAAGACCAACACTCCGCAGCAGAAAACGACAAAGAAATAGCCGAAGAAAAACGCAGATCAGCCACTGTGTGAGAATCGCCCCTACACTATGTGTAAATCGCACACAGTGAAGGTGAAAAGGAGAACCATCCTCTTACTATCACCGGATGTGCGTTCACAGTTATGGTTATACAAGTTCCAGCTACAATACCCTAGCACAATTTATACATCGATAGAACGAGTCACACTAGTCATGCCCATGCGGTACAAGCGTATATTACTAACACTAGGGTTGTCAATCCTAGATTCGTAACTCCTAAAAGCTCCTAAGACCCTTGAAAAGTCCTCACTCTCAATTAACAGTGCCGGTTTTAGGAAAGCTAACTGTAGTGTCTATTAATTGGGTCTAACTCGCCAACCTCCTCTAGCGATTATGTAGCAAGTTATATTAGATCTTCATCGAATGTGTCACTCAAGCATGAAGTATTATGGAACAACTTAAGGAAGAAACGAAGTAAAAACAAAACGGATATTAAAAAGAAAAAGGAATTGTATAACCACAGTAGTTACTAACACATCCGTAGATTCCTATGAATTTAGTTACACATGATAGAATAATCTAAAAACTTAGTATGAAGGGAAAGCAAAGTAAACATAAGAACTAAAGCGATAAAATCCAAAAGTAGAATCCTTGTAGCCTTGATCTTCATTTGGATCCGTTTTCAACCTTTTGCACAGCGAAGAATTCTCTCAATTATGATATAGAATTATGAGGCAAAAAGTGTGTGTTGAATGAAGAGGTTTGAGGGGGTATTTATAGGGAATGGTTCGAATCCTATTAGTAGAAGGAAAAAGGTGGCTAATTTTGGAAAAATCTGGAGAGAAAATAGGTCAACTCATGCGCCGCATTTTCGCAGCGGACCGCTTCACCTTGGCCAGCGGTCCCTATGCGATGTCCGTAACTTCTGCCCATTTGGATAGTGGTCGCTGCATATGATGTAGTGGTCGCTATGCGATGTCCCTGCGTACTCCCCAGCAGTCTCTGGGCGTCTCAGATTTTTAGCACAACTTTATCTGGAGCGGGCCACTATAGGTGTAGCGGTCGCTAGGGTCCAGCGGTCGCTGTGCATGGTGCAGCGGGCCGCTGGACGGCTTGAACGCTCCAGACATCCATCTTTGACTTTTTTCCATCTTTTTAGCTCAAATATGCACAATTCTCACAAAACATGTCAAAATACCAAAATAGATAAAATATGCAAAATATAGACATGAATTGCGATTTAGACATTGAAAACAGACTAAATAAGGTCCTTAAAATAAAGCAAAATCCGAGCGTATCAAGTATCTTGAAACAGTATGTTTTTACTTATTTCCAGTAGGTTTTGAAATAATTCAACACATGCTTCATTCGAATTCATTAAACTGGATTTTTACGTACTTCTAGTAATTTCACTTAAGTCTTGGGGCATTTATATTTAATAGGTATTTGGGATGGACTATACTAGTTATGAGTTGGGCTGAAGTTTTGATTAAGTTTGGGCCTGCAGATTGAATAATAAACTTGCTCGGGATTAAATCTTGAAAAATTGATTTTTATCATGTAAATCAAGTATAAAATTAGTGTAATATCAGGTTTTAATCGTGTAATATTGGGTTCAAGTCATTCTCGTGTAGTGTCAACAAATATTATATCGTATCGTTAACGGGTTTGGGTCGTATTTAGATATGAAGGTAGCAGGTCGAGTTAGAGAAGATATCCAAAGACGTACATAAGGTAAAGAAATTCCGCCCCTCCAAAAAACATTTCTCGATCGGGCACCAAATTTAAGGATCTAATTGGAGCATTGCAACAATCATTACTACTAGACAGAAATATAACTATAAACTTAATTCCGTTTATTAACTATATAATTTTCTTCATTATCATAACTATATCAAGCTATAGAAATATCTATAATTTGAACGGTGGTGTCATTGCTTGCTATATTAAAGGGTGAATAACTATTCAGCTAATTTTCCAATTAAATAAAAATATAATATTGATCTTGGGTTCAAATTGCATGTGCCCGTGTAATTTTCATCTCATATGGTTCAATGTATAATATTGCAGCTTAAATGGCGGTGTTGTGATTCCACTGATTGTGGCATCAATATTGGAACATTATAATTTGTGTGATTAAATTGTTTCATGATTAATTGTTTCATATTTATTATGTTTCTAATTTCATTTAATTAATTTATTGTCCCATATATATCAATGTTAAAAAATATCTTAATCCATGTATCCATATATATTGGTGTGATACTAGCCTAAAAGTAAAAAATAAAGTTTTACATATAGGAGGAGGTTTTTCAAATTAATTGTGATTCTTTTAAAAATAAATGAAATATTAAAATATGAAGTATATTACTCTTCCTGTTGTATCAAGCTATTTTTTTTAAGCAAAGAACCTTTTCATATTTACTTTTACAAAATATTAAAAACTAAATAATGTTAAAAATAAATTTTTAGAGGATGGAGAGTTGGAGAGTAAGAGGATGTATTTCAATATTATGAATGAATACAAACTCCAAATATATATATCTATCTAATATGCGGTTCGACTCTTCTTTCGCGATCCGGGAAAGAACCAACAAAGAAAACCCGGAAATGAGCTTATCTATCACAATTATTTGAAGCATCAGAAGCTTCTATTATTATAGCAGTAAATTAACAAAAAATTAAACACCCAAACAAGCAGACATATAAGCTGATAATAATGGAAATTTAGGCTCCACAATATTCCTTGAGAGCATCAATCGAAGCCCTACCAGCATCTGTGAGGGTAAAATCATTGAACTTATAGTAATCAAAAGGCTTGTAGAGCAAAGGGTGATCTTCATCCACCAACTCTTCCGGAGTCTTAATCACGCACCCGTCTTCTTTCGCAACAATAAACATACCGCTAGTGTATCGAGTTTCATCCCCGCTCAGCACCACCTTGTGGATTGGAGCATGCAGTCGCCCGTTTGTCCATGCCTGTAAATGACGCGTATCGGTGAAGTAAAATATGAGATTCATTACAAATGAAAAGGCCAAAAAGTTATAAAAAAAAATTATGATCTCCATTCATGAAAAAATAGTCTCAGCGGTAGATGACGAAGGAAATAGATGTTTTGAGTACGTTGTTAAAAAATGGAAAAATAAGATTATTTTTTGTAAACGAGGATAGTAGTAACATACTTGGAGACAGGTCGCGACTAGGACAACGAATGAATCGAGTGATGTTGTATCTCCAGGGATCCAAGTTTTGCCATCTTTGGTAAGAATCTGCAAACCCTTAACATGACTGAACTCATGTATTGTGGTGATGAAGTTCTTGTCTATATGGTCACGTAATGCGAGCGTTGAGTGAGGCGTTCGAGGTGGGTCGTACTTCTGGAAACGAAAGAGGTAATCCGTGGAGTTGAAGTGTTCGTCTATGTATTTTTCCAATCCAAGACTCTCCAACACCATCCGCCTCACAATCTTGTCCATTTCAGACAGTTTCTTACAATATAATTGTAAATCTTTGCTGTTACAATAGTACAATCAAGAAGGAAATAATTTGTCTTAATGCACAATTTTTTTAGTCAAAATTTAATGTTAGATGAAAACTTAAAATATAATGCACCCCAGTTGATGTTTGCAAATAAACACAAACAATATTCAACAAAAATTTAATGTAAAAAGGAAACTATGTAGAACACTAGTATATAAGTATCATATGCGAAACTATTATATGAATCTCAATAGTCAATTCATCAAAAGTTAGCAACATTAACCTTTTTAGTAGATCCACATGTAAAAATGGCCATCAAGATGGTAATATTAATAAATTAAATTTTAAAAAGGATTAAACCTGAAAGTGGGATTGCCTTGATCAGGCCACATGAGGTTGGTGAAGGTGTCGACTACGTGAGGCGAGAGGGCGCCATCGATGCCGATACTTTCTATAAGTGGACCGGAATGATTATGGCCAACATAGCCATGTAAAGGTCTGTGTGAATTTTTGTTAAGTTCTTTGATGGCTAAAGGGAGATCTAAAATTTGTTGAATCCCATCACCAATTGATTTCCTCAACTCAAGAGGAATGTTACTGAATGTAGCTTCAAAACACCCATATTCTTGAAGGGCTTCTCGAATTTGGATTTTGGTTGATTCCCACCTTGGAGAATCATTTTCTCCTAGGTTGCTCAAATCAATCAAAGGAAGCTTCATGCTTACACCACTCATTTTTATGAATAAATACCTATGTAGCTCTCTTCTTGTAGGAAAACTCAAATGATCTTGGTCGTGGTTATGGTATAATTTTCATTTTATAGGGCTATTTATAGATCATGGTTGTGGTTATGCTTTGTTCGGTTTGCAAGATTGTACCCGAGATTAAATTTGTAGTGTGTTTGGTTCATGAGATTCAATCCCACAACTCAATCTTAGATAGATCATGAGGTAATTAGTCATAGCTAACCCCTACGACTAAAATAATCTCACAACTCAATCTTAGGTTATATCTTGGTATTATTTTATCTTGGAAACCAAACAGTTGGCGGTTAAATTATTAATTAAAATGCTCATTTAGTAGGGATTGGTAAGCATAAATACTTGTTGACATAGTACGGACCGAACTAACCTAATCTAATCTAATACAGGCTCAAATATGACCCACAACAACTAACTCTATACTACTACTACTACTATTTTAACTATTTGTACTTTAATTTTAATCTTTTTAAAATTATATTCGCTCAATTTATTTATATATTTTTCAAAATCTCTTTGCAATTGATTTTTTTTAAAATAATTTTAGGAAGATAAATTTGAATATGCATAATTAATGTTTAATCTGTCTCATATAAATAGTCCACTTCTATATTTGGTGACTTTTTTCTCTAATAAAGTGG
The DNA here is from genome assembly GCF_029641045.1 of Salvia hispanica. Lineage (NCBI taxonomy): Eukaryota > Viridiplantae > Streptophyta > Magnoliopsida > Lamiales > Lamiaceae > Salvia > Salvia hispanica. The sequence continues at coordinate 27,682,430 of NC_142697.1, forward strand.
AGTTCATTCTCCACTACTCCAATCACTTTCTCTCTCAATTTCTCTCATATTTTACCAATTTTGCATCAACCCATGTCATCTCAAAAGTGTCTAATAAATATATAAAATACAGTTAAAATTGGAAAATTATAGGAATGTATATGATTTAATTTTCAAATAAACCAATTTTTAATTTGGAGTACTACAATTAAATAAAAAAATTTCAAAAATACATTTTAAAAAAAATGATAAAACAATACTTTAATTTATGGGTTACCCAACCTAGCTTGGGCTAGATTGAGTCTAAATTTATAGAAAGATAATGCAGCCCAATCTAGCCTACTTTAGTCATGGACCTGGGTCTAGAATGGTCTGGGCATGCGCCGCCAATTGACAACTCCGAAAAAGATGTAATGTGATGGTTGAAATTTTATTTGCATTGAAAAAAGATATTAATCGAATCTCAATAGATGTTCTTAATTTTATTTTATTTTTGATAAAAAGAAAAATACTAAAGTCAAGCAAGTAAAGGGAAACAACCCGCAACACACAAGAACAAAACACACCCAACCCAAAAACACACACCAACCCAAAAATGTTTACTTGCTTGCTGTTGATAGTTTTGGAATTTTGTTTATAATTTAGTGGGCAGAAAGTAACTCTGGAAGAATTTTGTCTATGTAACTAATTATACACATTAATATGAGTTTGGTTCTAATACAGTACTAGTGAATTGTTATCAATGTCGAACTAATTATAAAGCCCGAATTAGAGACCAAATTAGGGCCACTAGATGTACCTAATTGAGTAGTTTTTTTTATGAGATTCGCTGATGTGTAAATTATTTCGGTCTTCATTACAAACTCATTTTACTTCATTGTAGTATGTTTATTACATCATTCCAGTACGTAGTACCTTGAAACTGCAGTATGTTTTTACTTACTTCCAGTAGGTTTTGAAATAATTCAACACATGCTTCATTCGAATTCATTGAACTGGATTTTTACTTACTTCTAGTAGTTTCAACTAAATCTTGGGGGATTTATATTTAATAGGTATTTGGGCTGGACTATACTAGTTATGAGTTGGGCTGAAGTTTTGATTAAGTTTGGGGCTGCAAATTGAATAATAAACTTGGTCGGGATTAAATCTTGGAAAATTAATTTTTATCATGTAAATCAAGTATAAAATTAGGTTTAATCGAGTAATATCAGGTTTTAATCGTGTAATATTGGGTTCAAGTTGTTCTCTTGTCGTGTCAACCAATATTATATCGTATCATTAACGGGTTTGGGTCGTATTCGGATTTGAAGGTAGCAGGTCGAGTTAGAGAAGATATCAAAAGACGTACATAAGGTAAATAAATTCCGCCCGTCCAGAAAACATTTCTCGATCGGTCACCAAATTCAAGGATTTAATTGGAGCATTGCAGCAATCAATACTACTAGACAAAAATATAACTATAAACTTAATTCCATTAGTTTATTAACTATATAATTTTCTTCATTATCATATCTATATCAAGCTATAGAAACTTCTATAATTTGAACGGTGGTTTCATTGCTTGCTATATTAGAGGGTGAATAACTATTCAGCTAATTTTCCAATTAAATAAAAATATAGTATTGATCATGGGTTCAAATTGCATGTGCCCGTTTAATTTTCATCTCATGTGGTCCAATGCAGAATTTTGCAGCTTAAATGGCGGTGTTGTGATTCCACTGATTGTGGCATCAATATTGGAACATTATAATTTGTGTGATTAAATTGTTTCATAATTAATTGTTTCATGTTTATTATGTTTTTAATTTCATTTATTGTCTCATATATAGCAATGTTAGTTTATTGTTTCATTATGAATATGTTTAGTCATGGTAACATTGTGGACATTCCTGCAGGTCCGCAAATAGAGGCCAATAACTTCAAGTTGGGGATATGCTTAATCATAGGGTTGAACAAAATTCCTTAACAGGAAGAGATACTAAGGATGCAAATTGACATCTTGATGCACTTTTTATTACCACTAAATAAACCTATAAGCATACAATGTATATATATAATATAGCTAAAGGTCAGTACCGAATATCGAACACGGGGAATAGAACTACAGATTGTCTACCTTCTACTAAGCTTCATTCACTATTTGGAAGAACAAAGATTTTTGAAAACTTTTTGAAAACAAGAACATTTGAAAGCAATAAACAACTAATTGCAACAAATTAAAGAGGTAAAAATATGAGAGATAAGAGAATTCCAGGGATGTGCGATCACAGTTATGGTTGTACAAATTCTAACTACAATACCCCAGCACAGTTTATACTTCGATAGAATGAATCACACAAGTTATGCCCAGGCGGTACAAGCGTAGATGACTAACACCAGGGTTGTCAATCCCATATCTGTAACTCCTAAGAGCTCCTAAGACCATTGAAAAGTCCTCACTCTCAATTAACAGTGTCGTTTTAAGGGAAGCTAATTGTAGTGTCTATTAAGTGGATCTAACTGGCCAACCTCCTCTCACGATTATGTACCAAGTTATATTAAATCTTCATCGAATGTGTCACTCAAGCATGAAGAATTACGAAATAACTTAAGGAAGAAACGAATTAAAAACAAAATGGATATTAAATAGAAAAAGAAATTGTATAACCAAAGTCATTACTAACACATCCCTAGAATCCTATGAATTTAGTTACACATGATAGAATAAGCTAAAAACATAGGATGAAGGGAAAACAAAGTGAACATAAGAACTAAAGCAATAAAACCCAAAGGTTGAATCCTTGTAGCCTTGATCTTCTTTTGATTCCGTTTTCAACCTCTTGCACAATGAAGAACTCTCTTAATTTTATGCTCTAGAATTATGAGGCAAAAAGAAGATGCTAATGAAGAGGTTTGAGGGGGTATTTATAGTGGGAAAATCGAATCCTATCAGATATGGTAAAAGATTGCTAAGTTTGGTAAATCTTGAAGAGAAAGTAGGTCAAATCTGTGCGTCGCGTTTTCGCAGCTGGCCGCTGCACCTTGGAAAGCGGTCGCAGCGTAATGTTCGTAGCCTCTGCCCTTTTGGATAGCGGTCGCTATTCTACGTTGTAGCAGTTTCTGCAAATATTCTAATAGCTTCGGAAACTCCTCGAGCGGTCGTCGGTCGTGTTCTCCTTTTCAGCACAACTTTATCCGGAGCAGGGCGCTATTGGTGTAGCGGTCGCTAGGCCCCAGCGGTCATTGCGCATGTTGGAGCGTACCGCTGGACTTCAGAAACGCTCAAGATTTCCAACTTTGACCTTTTCCTGCCTTTTTAGGCTCACATATGCACATATCTCACAAAACACATCAAAATACCAAAATATAGAAACTATGCCTTTAATGTCTAAATCGCAATTAATGTCCATATTTTGCATATCTATTTTGGTATTTTGACATGTTTTGTGAGATTTGTGCATATTTGAGCCTAAAAGACAGGAAAAAGTCGCGAAGTTGGAAATCTGGAACAATCATGCCGTCCAGCGGTCCGCTGCAACATGCGTAGCGACCACTGGAACCTAGCGACCACTATTCCTATAGCGGTCCGCTCCGGAGAAAGTTGTGCTGAAAAAGTGAAGACGCCTAGCGACCGCTGGGGAGCTAGTAGCGACCGCTCGAGAAGCTCCAGTAGCTACTGGAACATTTGCAGCGACCGCTACAACATCATGCAGCGTCCGCTATCCAAAAGGGCAGAAGCTACGGACAACGCACATCGGCCGCTGGACAAGGTGCAGCGGTCCGCTTCGAAAACGTGATGCACGATTTGACCTACTTTCTCTCCATATTTTACCAAAATTAGTCACCTTTTACCTTATACCAATAGGATTCGATTTTTCCCCTATAAACTGTCACACCTCAACTATAAATAAAATAAATAATCCACACGTCAAGTAAATAAAACACATATATTATATAATTTCAAAAACTACTATTTATCAGGGTGGGCTGATCTCACCAGTGTACTAGGACTTAAATAAAGAAGAAGGAAAACCAATCCCTCGAAGAAGAGGAAAAATCGTCTTCTTGCTAGAAAGAGAGAGGGACGATATTTTGGAAAAAAAATGTGTTTTTTTTTTCTGTCTCCTTTATTCTCCTATTTATAATAAGTCACATATTGGGCCCAGACAGGGATCTATGGAAGGCTTTGGATATGGACTCCTCCAATTAGCTTTTTACTAATTAAATTAAACCCAATTTAATATAAACTTATAATTGGAATATTACGAGTAGCCACTACAGAAGTAATATTGCACTCCCCATCCAAATCAGAAATTATAAGTACTTCGGGTTTCCATTACTTGATATTTATTTCCCGCGCTTAAGATAGAAACATCCATTAATTAATTATTGTGCTATGGACTTAATTAATTAATATTTTATTTATTCCAAGAGAGAACTCAGCAAGAAAAACTTATTTATTATTCATAGAGTAATTAAACTCCAACTAGCTAGGCTCCGAATAATAAAACCTTATTTCAAGCTTCTCTTGAGGATGTTATCAAACGAGACTCACCTCGCCCACGATTCAACATAATAGCAATCCTAGCACCGCTAGATATTAATCACCACTACCCAATATACCAGGCTTATTGGGTTGCGAAAAACCTGCACCATTTGGTAAGTCAAAGTAGTGCATAATCAATACTGTATGCTCAATGCTAACGTAAATTGATTAAGAAATAACAATTTACAAGACCTCGTCTTTCAATAGATAGCATAAATATTGTCTCGCTGTTAGATCCATTCAGTGCTATACCACACCAATGTCATCTTATTTCAGTAAGGCTTAGAAATAATCAGACTGACATTGCACCCTTTCACGATAGGTAGTCTAAGCCTATCTAGGTTGTGAAATTATTCTTTTTCTTTGTTTAGAAATGACCGTGTTACCTTAAAGTGAACAACGCCCACAACCGGTCTACTAAAACAAAGAATTAGACTTTGTTAAGTTACTTATACATTTATACATGTAATAAACATCCATTAAATGTAAAACATAACAACATTATGACAAAAATAATCTGTTTATTCGTTTGGAAAATAAAATAAGAGTTTTAACAGTATTCAATCACTCGCAAGGTGATTTCTAGTAACAAACTCTAACAATCTCCCACTTATACTTAAAACAACTTTCGAGTATATATAAAAAAATGTGCACTACGTCTAATTCTCCCACTTATACTGAAAGCGAGTTGAGGTCTCGAGCGATTCGAACTCTCATTCCTTCTGCATGGCGCTTGAATGGTTTGACAGCCAATGCCTTAGTAAAAGGATCTGCCAGGTTGTTCTCTTACGCAATCTTGACCACTTGTATGTATCCTCTTTGCACTATATCTCTGATGATATGATACTTCCTTTCAATGTGTTTGCTCGCTTTGTGAGCTCTTGGTTCCTTCGAATTTGCCACAGCACCAGAATTGTCACAATAAATGGTGATGCTCTTGGGCAGATTCGTAACCACACCTAAGTCCATAAGAAAGTTCATGAGCCATACAGCCTCCTTTGCAGCCTCCGAAGCGGCCACATATTCGGCTTCCATGGTAGAGTCTGCAATGCATTTCTGCTTTATACTCTTCCAAATTATGGCTCCACCTCCTAAGGTAAACACATAACCAGAAGTAGATTTCCTCGAGTTTTGATCAGCTTGAAAGTTTGAATCAGTATATCCCAAAGGACAGAGCTCGCCTGGTTTGTAAACTAGAACATAGTCCTTAGTCCATTTAAGGTACTTGAGTATGTTCTTTACTGCAGTCCAATGTCCTTGGCCAGGATTTGACTGCTCTTGCTACCATGCCAACAACAAAGCAAATATCATGCCTTGTACAAAGCATAGCATACATGAGACTACCAACTGCCGAAGCGTATGGTATCCTTCTCATCTCTGCTATCTCAGATGCTGTCTTAGGACACATCTCTTGAGATAAATGGATGTCATGTCTAAAAGGTAAGAAACCTTTCTTGGCATCTTGCATGCTAAAACGGCTAAGTACAGTGTCGATGTAGGGCTCTTGGGATAAGCACAACATCCTTTTCTCACGGTCCCGTAGGACCTTGATACCTAGAATGTGTCCCGCGTCTCCCATATCCTTCATCTCGAACTGGTTTGACAACCACGTTCGTACTGATGACAACATCTTTTTATTGTTTCCAATTAGAAGAATGTCATTTACATATAAAACTAAGAACACCACATTCCCCTTCTCAACCTTCTTGTACACGCAGCTCTCGTTAGGGCATTTTTTGAATCCAAACTTTTGAACAGTCCGATCGAAACACTGATTCCATGATCTAGATGCTTGCTTGAGGCCATAAATGGCCTTCTTAAGCTTCCAAACCATGTGCTCTTTGCCCTTGACGGCATAACCCTCGGGTCTCCTCACATGTAGATGGTCTCCTCAAGACTACCGTTCAAGAACGCAGTCTTAACGTCCATCTGCCACACATCTCAATCCATGTAAGCTGCTATAGACAATAGTATCCGGATCGATTTGAGCATGGCCACTGGGGAGAAGGTCTCGTCGTAATCGACACCTTCCTTTTGGGTGTACCCCTTAGCCACTAGTCTTGCTTTAAAGACTTTAACTCGTCCATCGGGTCCACGTTTACGTTTGTATATCCACTTGCCCCCAATGGCAGTACAGCCTTCGGGTAGGATAGATAAATCGTAGACGTCTTTGTCTATCATAGATTGTATTTCCGAATCCATTGCACTTACCCATTGGCAATGATCGACATCCGCCTGCGCCTCTGCAAAATTCCAGGGATCTAGTACATTGCTGTCCGAGGAGTGATCCATAGATACTCCCAAACCAATGTACCTTTCGGGCTTATGAGAGACCCTCCCACTGTGGCGCGGCACTACAACTTTAGGTGTAGAAGTTGAAGGTTCGGGAACATTAGCTGGACACCCCCATATCTTGAGATGCTCTAGATTGGGCTTGCGCCCATTTCACAACTCATATGGAGTGGCAGGAACATATTTTGACGGTAAATTGTCTAAAATATGGCTTGCGGAAAGCAAGGCATGTTCCCAAAACGAAATAGGCAGTCGTGCATAACTCATCATCGATCGGACCATGTTTAACAAGGTCTTGTTCCTTCTTTCAGCTACGCCATTCTGCTGGGGTGTGCCCGGCGCAGTCAGTTGGGATTCAATTCCCTCTACCGATAAGTAGTCCAAAAACTCGGCACTAAAGTACTCGCCTCCGCGATCAGATCGCAGGCTTTTGATACATTTTCCATGACGCGTCTCAGCATAAGCCTTAAACTCTTTGAACTTGTCAAAAGATTCAGACTTAAAGCGCATCAAATAAACACATCCGATTTTCGAGTAGTCATCAATAAAAGTGATCAAATATCGAAAACCGCCTCTTGCCTCGGTTGACATTGGTCCACACACATCAGTATGAACGAGTTCTAGTACTTCCTTGGCCTTATTTCCTTTCACCCTAAAAGGTCTCTTAGTCATCTTGCCTTCCAAGCAGGATTCACACGTGGAAAATGATTCAGTATCAAGTCCTCTAATAAGGTCTTTATCCACGAGAGCTTGAATCCTCCTTTGGTTGGCATGACCAAGTTTAAGGTGCCATAAGTACGTTTCGTTCATTGAACTTGAAGGTTCTTTTTTTTTCTTTGAAATTTTCGATGCATTATTGAGTTCTAATTTGTGATTGTTAAATTGTGTAGATATGATCGTGTACAAATTATTTTCCATGATACCACGACAGATATAAGAACCATCTTTCTTAATAACACAACTGTCATTAAAAGAAATCGAATATCCATCAAAAACCAATTTAGAAACTGAAATTAAATTTCTTCTAAAAGAAGGTATCAACAAAACATTCTTCATAACCAAAAATCTATCACTACTAAAACGCAAATAAACGTCTCCCACTGCTACGGCCGCCACTTTAGTAGCTTCGCCCAGCTGGACATCGATCTCTCCATCATATAGCCGTCTTGTCACCTGCATTAAGTCAGGATCAAAACAAATATGATCAGTAGCTCCAGTGTCTATAACCCAAGTATGAGATGAAGTCGAAGCCAAACATGACTCAACAACTAGAGCTGGTGCATACCTGTAGCCTTGCCCTTTTTAGGGCAGTCTGGCTTCCAATGCCCCTTCTCTCCACACTTGAAATACTTTCCTGCTTGCTTCTTTCCCGACCTCCTCCTTTTCTTTCCCTTAGCTTCCTTAGGTGCGACCTGGTTCGTCACTTTCTTCTTTCATGCGCCAGGCCTAGGGCCAGAGGAACGATGTGACGAACTAACCATCGCAGCCTTATCTTGGTTCATGAGATCCTCTGCCGACTGAAGTTCAGTCAACAACTCAGCCAAGGTGTAATTTCTTTTGTTCATCTCAAAATTGAGCTTGAACTGCTGAAAGCTAAGGGGCAGACTCTGAAGGATGATAGTAACTTGAGACTTGGCATTAATGAGGCCTCCTACAACCTCAATTTGATTGAGGTGGCTCATCATCTCGAGGACATGGTCCCGCACAGACGAGTCTTCCTTCATAGTCTTGCACATGATACTCCGAAAGGCTTGAGACTTAGCTGTTCGATTCTGAGTACCAAAGAGATTTGTGAGATTTTCCATAATCTCGGTGGCAGTCGCCATGGCGGCATGCTGATGTCTAAGCACTTTTGACATGGAGGCCAACATATAACACTTAGCCATCTCATCTCGCACTGCCTGCGCGGCGTTAGCCGCCGGCACTAGGGGTCGTGGAGTAGTGAGCACAAACTTGTACTCATCAGTCGTGAGAACGATGTCCAAATTTTGTTTCCATTCCATGTAATTTTGGCCCTCGAGTTTGTTTTCTTTAAGAATTGCAGAAAGAGGATTGAGTGACATGTTGACGATTTAGTTTGCACTGCAAAACAGAATATTTGCTATTTGTCATAAACTTATGTGATGAAATTGAGTAGATTAACCATAAAACTTTTCAAATTCTCACAACTGTAAAATTAAAATTTTGTACCCTCAAGCAGAGGTCAATACGCATTAAAATTTTAACATTTTTACTGGTCACAACACCGACGAATAGTCCAGACACGGCAGCACGGCATGGCCGCCAAATGTTGCCTAAGCACGACCATCAGATTTAGCATTACAGAATCTCGTTTCTACAACACACTCTCATAACAATGCTCATGTGTTGATAACAGGACCAAGCTATCTCGTAAATTCTGTTTGAACTTCTGAAACTTGTAATTTCTTAGGATTATGGTCCCCACAGCATGGGTGGCGATAATATTGGAAAGTACTTTCTAGTCCATACTATTTACAATTGAGAAGTCCACCTATATGAACTCGCTATTTCTTAGGATTATTGTCCCCACATCATGGGTGGCGATAAGATTCAGAAATTAGCTTCATAAGTTGTCGACCAATCGATGGAGACCATATACAAACTTAGTTCGTAATTATCGCTTAGATATTTAAGTTATGGTTTTGCATTAATTATTCTTAGCCTTAGCGCAGATTAAAGGCTTAATTAAATTCTGTTGGTATTTAATTGACTGGATAATTAAATCTTTTATTATCTTTTATACATCTTATTAAAGGATGATATATTAATTATTAAAGTTTAATCCATATTCATGTCTTCTATAAGATTTATCTAAAATAATTAATTAATTATATCTTTGACGGACATGAATAAATAAACTTAAATTAATTCCTTATTAAGATTGAAAAGAGAATAATATATTTTATTATTTAATGAAATCCTACATATCTATCCTTATTAGGATTCTAGATATATATATAATATAATTAGGAAACTATTAAATTATTCTTATCCACATCATCTAGGATTAAAAATATCCATAGATATGGTCAATAATCTAAATATCCCTAAAATCTAGGGAAATCTTCCCAAAATATTTTATTTCCATTAAATAATAATAATTTAATGATGTCTTTTAATTTAGGAATCAAATAATCATTAAAATAATATTTCATCGTTATCTCGTGATCGAGGTTCGCATGATCAACAAAGACGAAGAGATCCGCCGGAGTTCAACCGTTGGACCGGCGAATTCATCGTCCAGCCACCTCCAGCAGCCCGCGCGACACGCGGCTGCTTCCTTTCTCTCTCCTCGGTGCGAAGACGCCGAGAACTCCCTCCGTCGACGTCGCTCAACCACGCAGCCACCGCCACGCAGCTCCGTCGACTTTTCTTCCGCCCTGGCGGTCTCGCGGGACGCAGCAGCCGCCGTGAAGGGCGTTGTTGATCTTGGTCTCGCGTCGCTAGGGTTAGGTCCGACTAGGGTTAGGGTTAGGTTTAGGGTTACGGTTCCGGGTTGGAAGAACCGCCGCTGCTCTTGGACGAGCAGCGGCTTCTGTCAACAGCCGGCAGCGTCGATCGCCGTGAAGTCTAGAGAAACCGTGAGGTGCGGTCTCGCCGGCGGCGTGGACGAGCCCACGCTCGTTTTCACGTCTCCGTGTGATCGCCTCAATTCTCCCACTCTACAGCTGCGATTCCCGAGGCATTCCGGGACCAGCGGTCTCGCCAGCGGCGCGCATGAGTCAACCCTCGTATGCGTGTCGCCGGCCGATCGCCTCCCATGCTCCCACTCGCTCGACAACCCTAATTGGATCGCATGTCGTGCGATTCGTCTCGGCGCAAGCGCCGACGAATTGCATGTCTCGTGCGTTCCATAATATTTGAGTTCTTTGTTTCGATAGTTCTTGAGTTCATCATGCATAAAAATATAACAACTAAAAACAAGAACATGCTTCGAAAACAAAAACTCATGCATACATGAATTTCGCGAAATTTAAATCCAAATAATCAAAGCCAAAGACTGGCTCTGATACCAATTGAAGGGGTTGGCAGCGGAAGCGCTCACATAAATCAATTACATAATAATTCCGATCTATTTAGCGGATTATTTAGACAAATTCTATTCGCGTAATTATTACATGTATCATGCTCATAACTCAAATAAAACATGCTTTATTTTAATTGAAACCTAAAACATGCTTTTCTAGGTTTTAGCCATTATACCTTGATGATTCTCCAAAGAATCGAAGATAGCTAGCGCCTTCTCCACGTGAAGATCTTAAGTACAAAACCACAGATCTTCTGTCTGGTTCCCGGACTGTAAACTGATATCAGGGTGGGCTGATCTCACCAGTGTACTAGGACTTAAATAAAGAAGACATAAAACCTTTCCCACGGAGGAGAAGAAAAAATAGTCCCTCTTCTATGAAGAGAGAGGGACGAAAATTTTAGAAGAAAACAAGTGTATATTTTGTCTCCATTATTCTCCTATTTATAATAAGTCACATATTGGGCCTAGACAGGGATCTATGGAAGGCTTTGGATATGGGCTCCTCCAATTAGCTTTTTACTAATTAAATTAAACCCAATTTAATATAAGCTTATAATTGGAATATTACGAGCAGCCATTACAGAAGTAATATTGCATTCCCCATCCAAATCCAAAATTATAAGTACTTCGGGATTCCATTACTTGATATTTATTTCCCGCGCTTAAGATAGAAACATCCATTAATTAATTATTGTCTGCTATGGACTTAATTAATTAAGATCTTATTTATTCTAAGAGAGGACTCAGCAAGAAAAACTTATTTATTATTCATAGAGTAGTTAAACTCCAACTAGCTAGGTTCCGAATAATAAAACCTTATTTCAAGCTTCTCTTGAGGATGTTATCAAACGAGAATCACCTCGCGCACGATTCAACATAATAGCAATCCTAGCACCGCTAGATATTAATCACCACTACCCAATATACCATGCTTATTGGGTTGCAAAAAACCCGCACCATTTGGTAAGTCAAAGTAGTGCATAATCAATACCGTATTCTCAATGCTAACGTACATTGATTAAGAAATAACAATTTACAAGACCTCGACTTTCAGTAGATAGCATAAAGACTGTCTCGCTGTTAGATCCATTCAGTGCTATACCACACCAATGTCATCTTATTTCAGTAAGGCTTAGAAATAATCGAACTGACATTGCAACCTTTCACGATAGGTAGTCTAAGTCTATCTAGGTTATGAAATTATTCTTTTTCTTTGTTTAGAACTGACTGTGTTACCTTAAAGTGAACGACGCCCACAACCGGTCTACTAAAACAAAGACTTAGACTTTGTTAAGTTACTTATACGTTTAAACATGTAATAAACATCCATTAAATGTAAAACATAACAACATTATGACAAAAATAATCTGTTAATTCGTTTGAAAAATAAAATAAGAGTTTTAATAGTATTCAATCACTCGAAAGGTGATTTCTAGTATACAAACTCTAACACATATGACTCTTGCCAACCAAAAATGTCACTGAAATCTTAATCCTGAAAAATATTAGTCGTTTATATGAGCAATAACTCAGTGTATATAAACCTTACCTTGAATTCCACATGCCAGATATCAAACATACTCTTTAACCAATATATAAAACAATAATCAACAAATATTAAAATTAATTCCATATACATATACACATGCCACTCTGTTCAGTTTATTATTATGTGACAAATCAAGCCTGGTATCTACCCGGGATTCCTCTATGACCCGAAGGTCCCCCTGTAATTGGACTCATAGGTCCCTCTATGACCCGAAGGTCCCTCCATATTTTTTTTTCAGATCCAGGGCAAGACCGTCACAGATCCTCTTTAATCATATGATTCATAAATAATTCCAAAATCATGTATAGATACATCAATTTCACCAATTACATATTTCTATCATATAATTCATTTACAATATATAAAATATATCCATTGCACCAATCACATATCCATACAATATTCCACCGTCTATATCAAATAACACACAATTATATCAGAGTCACATCATATAATCAAATTATTCACTTTATTTAACACCTAGCAAAGAAACACATAAAATATGTAAAATTAAAAGTGTGATTTATACACACCTAATCATAACACTCTCAAACTGAATGGTGTCGACTACGATGCCATAAGGGTAAGACTCTTCCCCTTTTCATTAATTGATTCTGCTAAAGAGTGGTTTGAATGTATGCCCAGAGAAAAGGTCTCCACATAGAAGGACATTGTAGCTGCCTTCCTCGATAAGTATTATCCGCCGGGCACAATTTTGAAGCTCAAAAGGGAGATCTTCCAATTCATCCAAGGCCAGGACGAACCCCTCTATGAGGCGTTTGCTCGTTTCAAAGCCCTTCTCCGAAAGTGCCCTAACCATGGTTTCACCGTGGACCACCAGGTAGGGATTCTCTATAATGGGTTTAACGAGAAAATTTGTTCTATGCTTGATTCAGGTGCAAATGAAGGGTTCTTAAGGAAGTCAGGTGAGGAAGCCATGGCAGTGATAGAGGAATTCGCCACCAACAGCAGGGGGTGGTCGAAAGAAAGGCATAGCCTAAAAAGGATAGCTGCAGTTGAAGAAGCCGAGGAAAGCTCCTTTGCATAGGAATTGGCCGAGCTTCGAGTTAGGGTGGACCAAATGGATTCATCAAGGAAGGAGGACCCGATTCCACCAACCTCCATTATAACAGTCTCTAAGCCTGAAACTCCTACCCCGACAGTGGAAGAAATCAACTACATGCAAGGAGGCGGCCCCAATAGAAATTACAATAACAACTATCGCCCTAACCAGGGGGGCGGTAATTTCAATAATTATAATGGAAACCGACCTCGCCTTAATCTCTCTTATTCTAACAATAATTACTTGCAACCCCCCACAGGATTTAATGTTAGCAAGGGAGGAGTAGTTGAGACACTCAAGAAGGAGGAAAAGTGTGAACAAGGAATCACAAGGATCTTGGAGGTAATCACACAAGACAGGAAGGTTAATGACACCAAGATCGGAGTGGTCGAAGCTAGGATAAACAACCTCGAGCAGGGAATGAACACGATCTCAACAGCCATAGCCAACATCAACACACAAATGGAGCAAATCCAAAAGAAATTGGATGAGGATAGGGCAAAGGCAGCCGCACTAGTGGACGACGTCAACAAAAAGTGGGTGGCAAAGCAGAAATCTAGGGACTGCCAAGACGCCGGCGGACCGCCGCACAGCACGTGGCGGGCCGCCACTGAAGCCCAGAATGCAGTCTGCCCAGCCGCCGGCGGACTGCCACCGAGAAAGCAGAAGCGCCCGCCTAACAGGGACCCGTGCGGCACAATGGGATTGTGCTACCTTTCCAGCCAAAGAGGAAGTTTAAGCTCGAAGAGCAGTTCAAACACTTTTTGAACATGTTTTGTAAAGTTCATACTAACATTCCTCTAGTTGAATCGTTGCAGGAAATACCTAAATATGCGAAGCTACTAAGGGAGGCAGTGATGAGAAAGAGAAAGCCGACAAAAGCCGACCTTAAGCTACCACATCATTGCAGGGAGATCATCCAAAAGGAGAAGGCAGTGAAGCAGAGAGATCCGGGCCAATTCATTATCCGATGCCGGATTGGAGAGGGAAAGGTTGACAAGGCCCTATGCGATCTAGGATCTTCCATCAATCTCATGCCGCTGAAGTACTACGGAAAGCTCAACATTGGGCCACTCCAAACTTCAGACGTAACACTCAGGTTGGCCGATAACTCGACCATAAAAAATTTTGGTATGATTGAGGATGTCTTGGTGAAAATAGATGATTTCATTTTTCCCGCCGATTTTATTGTGCTTGACATGAAAGTAGACAAGAATGTCCCTCTAATCTTAGGGAGAGATTTTCTCGCTACTTGCAAAGCTTTGATTGATGTAGGTCGTGGCGAGATCACAATTAGCGATAACCATAGCCAATCCACCTATAAGATCGAAAGCGAGATGCTCAAGTTTGAGGAAACAAAGCAGCCAAAGATGGAACGGCAGTGTTGGGCAATCATGGTCACGGATTTGACCAAACCTCAAGACCCCTTTGAAGTGGAGGATCCTACTACCTCCACTATCTACATTGTCAACGAGGTAAGACGTTCTACCAAAAAGGACGATACTAACCCCTCCACCTCTATCCCGCAGAAAAAGAAGCAAAAGAGGAAGAGGGCAACCAAGGAGGACCCCGAGATTTATGTTATCAAAACAAACAAGGGGAAATACAAGTGGTGGAAGAAGCTAGGGACCCAGCTGCTCCCTATGCCCATTTTCAACACTAGGGTCGCTGATCCGCCCAATTAGTGGGCCACTTCAAGTCGAGCTAACGACTAAAAACAAAAGTGCTTGTTGGGAGGCAACCCAATTTTTTTGTTGATTTAGTTATTTTCTTTTATTTTTTTCATTTTCGTTTTCGTAAAAAATAATAAAAATAATAATAATAATAAAATAAATCAATGCGTGGCGGTCGCCGCATTTAACACGGCGGTCGCCACACGTATTTTCACATGTGCAGGATAGGACGGGTTTGGGGCAGGCTTAGGGCGGGCCGGAAGAACCGCTGAATGGGCCGCGGCGGCCCATCAGAAATAGCTGTTTTAGAACGCCCGTGCGGCGGCCCGCCGCGCGCAGTCCAGAAGACGGGAATGCAGTTTAAAAGAATGGTCTTCCATTCTTTTTCTCATTCCTTCTCAAGTTCCTTCCTTGCACACAACCCCCACCTTTATAAATCACTAATTTCACACACTCACACCATAATTCTCTCAATTCTCTTCAAGTTTAGAGTTCTTCATTCAATTCTCAATCAACAAAAGGTATGTATCCTAACTAAATTTCTGAGTTTTGTTCTACTTCTTCCATGGATTTAAGTATGTTTTGGATGAATTGTTCGGTGAAAACTCTTATTTTATGATGGGGGATGATTGTGTATGCTTATTTATGGATTTCCATGGTGATATTGTGTTTTGGCAATAAGTTTTGAAGCTTCGTGAATAGTGATTCCTTTTTATTTCTACTTGTTTTTATGTTGCAATCATGTTCATAGCATTATGAGGCTATTATTACTTCCATGAATTGCAATACTTTAGTATCCTATAGAGATTGTTGATATTTATTGATCTACTGTTGATACGTCTCTGCATGGGGGATGAATTCACGTTGGGGGATAGATTTGTGTTTCCTAGTTTGGATGATTTTGTGCTATATGTTTCCACGCTACCATCTAGGAAGTTTTATACACCTAAGCTTTCACTTACATGTCTTACATGTTGATCCTTTGGTATTGATTATAAGAGTGCAAGTTTGGGGGAACCTTTGATTTTTCCATTATTGGTATACCTTCTAATTGTTGTACTTCTCGTTTGTAGGAATATGGGGTCAAAGGGAAAGCCCGAGAACACGAAGAACTACAACGTTAGCCTTACCTCGGATGAGCAAAAGGCTATGTGGAAGAAGTGGTCAGCACGAGAGTCGGCGCCTTCACGGTATCCCCACGATTTCCCTCTTCAAACTTTGGGGATCGCGGAGGACTTTTGGGAATTATGTGATGTAGGTGACGGGAATGGCCTTCGGTACATGTTTGAGAGGAAGTGGCCATCGTTTAGGAAGTATACTCTTGAGTTCTTAAGCTCGTTGAAGGTCACAAAGGATCGCCGGCAAAACATCCCACTTAGCATCGATTTCCGCTTAGGCAACCGATGGCACTCGCTCACCATGGAGGAGCTTTGCGGAATCTTCCATTGCTTCGACCCCGACCCCGAGACCGATAATGAATATGATTTTGATGAAGTTTGGGGTGCGATGACAAATGAGCACGAGCATGCCGCGGGCTACGCCAAGTCTTCCTCAATCGGCAACCCGGTTTTGCGGTACCTCCACCGAGCCATGACCCAACTTATGTTTGCTAGGGTCGACGGGGGAAGTGTCTCCCAAACGGAGTTAAATGTGATTTGGTGCCTCCTCAACAAGAAGGGATTCGACTATGGAACCCTTTTTACTATCTATGTGGATCGGATCACGAAGACGGATGACGGCGTCATATGTTGTGGTGGTTTGATCACGGCAATCGCCGAGCATTTGGAGGTGTCTTTTTCGCGGGTTTGACGGAAGATGGCGGGGAGCGCTTCATCACTTATGAGGTGCTATTTTCAGTGGGGCTCTTGAAGACCGATTATTGGGGGCAAGGATTTTTTCTACAAGTGGCGGGGGATCACTTCCCCGTTCCCATCCCGCAGTTGACTAAGGTCGACGTTTGGGCAAACCAAGCCAATTGGAAGCTCAACACCCCAGCGCACCGGAGAGCCATTGAGGCTAACCCCGTCAATTTGAAATTTAGGAAGAGGAACATCCCGGCTCGCATCCCCATCTTTGAGGCCGATGAGGACTCCGCCTTCGATGCTATCAATCACTACACCGAAGAAGAGGAGCACTCGCACGCCCAAGAGAGTCAAGTG
This sequence comes from Salvia hispanica, assembly GCF_029641045.1. Taxonomy (NCBI): domain Eukaryota; kingdom Viridiplantae; phylum Streptophyta; class Magnoliopsida; order Lamiales; family Lamiaceae; genus Salvia; species Salvia hispanica. The sequence continues at coordinate 27,699,724 of NC_142697.1, forward strand.
CCGCCGCCACCGCCGCCCCAACGCCACCAAGAAGAAGAAGAAGAGGAGGAAGTCGAGGGACATCGCCGCCGGACTAGAGCAAACCGCCGCCGCGGAAGGCCGAACCCCGATGAGGAGTTTCAAGCAAACACCTCCGCCCAACTAGGAGATATTTACTCCTACATGCAAAACGTGTCCAACACTTGGGACACCCGTTGAGTGGAGCAACAACGGGAGAACGCCTACAACCGCCAAGGATGGACGGCTCAAGGCGATTGGCGCACGGTGGAGCAACAATTTTGGGAGCAACAAAGGTTAGAAGACGTGCATCATCGTCAACAAATTGAAGAGCTCCAAAGGATGGCCGCCGAGGCTCGACAAGAGCGCCAAACATCGCCTATCTTATTGGCGCATTCGACGACCTCAATGCCCATTTCCCTCCTCCTCCTCAAGATTGAAGAAGTCAAGCTCAACGACTATAATTGAGCATTTGTATCATACTTTTGGATGTTTCATGACAATTACTTTTCTTGTTTTTGACAATTTTTGTTATAAGTTAAGTATTTTTGGTTTTAGTTTAATTTTGTGCATTGAAATTTTTTTCGCAGGCTCTGACCTCTACGCGGCGACCGCCGCAAGTGCTGCGGTGGTCCGCCACCAGCTCGCTGGAACATTCTGTTGTCGCGCGGCGACCGTCGGACATGCTGCGGCGGGCCGCCGCCTGGGCGTATTTTTCCAGCGCGATTTTTCCAAAGTTTCTCAACTTTCACCCGGTCAAGCCTCGACACAAGAATTTTCAAGGTACGTTTTTTTTCAGTAGTTCACTCACGTCCCTACCGACTCTGCAAACTTATTTTACACTTTGTTGTAAATAAGTTTGGGGGGATGAAGTGGTGGACCGTGAGTTTAGGTTTTTGTTTTAAAGCTTTAAGTTTTTGTTTTTGTTTCAATAACCCCGTAGGTGAATTTTGTGTTCTAAAAAAAATGTTTTCTTGAATCCATGTCGTGAACTTAACATGAAGAACTTAGAAACACGCATGCTTAGGGACACACTTTAGATTGAGTTGTCGATGATATTACATTCCATCTATGTTTAAGTGTGGCTTAACGTTTTAATTTGATTGTTTGGTGAAAAGGTAGATAAATAGTGAATTGCTTGTTCGCCTTGAATCATGCTTATACCTTGTGAGGATTTGAGCCTATTATTTCATTCTTGTGTGATTTATCTGCATGCATGTATATGTTTCTAGAACTTGCTCCTAGTCTTGCGTAAGTTTACATAGTGTTTAAGTCGATTTAGGAGGATGATTGGCCATCTTTTCTTAGCCTGCTTTTATCTAAAATTTTGACCCTCTCAAAAATTCAAAATTTTTCCCTTTGGAGCCAAGTTTGAGCCTTTAAGCCTATTCTTTGGAAGCCAAAATAATGAGGGCAATTCCTTGGGTTAGTTAGTTTTTGCTATCTTATTTTGTAAAGGAATTGGAGAGATAAGGAGGAAAGTATAAAAAGTAGTGTGCTTAATATAAAGAAAGTGCAAGTTGTGAAATTGAGAAAAATTCCAAATATGTGCTTGATCTTAGAAAAAAACATAAAGGATGTGTAAGAAAGAAAAAAAAAAGAGAAAAAAATGTGTGAAAGGTTGTGAAAAGAAAAGAAAATCAAAGGATTGGAAAGTGAGTTGAAGGAGATAAATAAAGTGTTAAAAGTGTCTTGGGTTTAGAAAAGTGGAGTTATCTTTACTCTACTTGGGATATTTTTATTTTTAAGTCACTTTTTAGCCAAATATTCCTCACCTACCAAAGAGCCTACATTACAACCAAAGATAAAGACCTTTCGGACTTTTGAAGCTTAATCACATTTAGTAGAGGATGGAGTAGACTTTGAGAAAGCCTATGGTAAACTTTGCATGATGTATGATTTGAGTGCTTATATACACATTATCCTTATACACTTTGAGAGTGAGAGAACACTTCCCATCTTTGGAAGTTTGCCACGTGCGAGGGCTTGAATTCAAGGTGTTCCACGAGTTAGTAATGAAAGTGCACTAATGAGCCTTGCTTGATTTGATTGCGTTAATACATGTTTAAACTGTTCTTCCATCTTTTGAGGCAATTATGACATCTAGTCCTTGTGCATTCCGTGCGTCTATTCTTGTGTCTTTATTGTTTTGTTCGAGTACAAACAAAAATGTAAGTTTGGGGGAGTTGATACGCTAGGATTTTGCACTGTTTTAAGGCTATTATTTGGTCCGTTTTTTATGTCAAAGTCACTCTACACGTCCATTATTTGCATATTTTGTCTATTTTGCTATTTTGACGTGTTTTGTGAGAAATGTGCATTAATGAGACGAAAAAGGGAGCCAAAACACCAAGTTTGGGAATCTGGAGTCAGACGGCGACCGGCGACCGCCGCGGATGTGTGCGGCGACTGCCGGCGCCTGGTGGGCAGATCAATGCAGCGGTCCACCTCGGAAAAATGTGCTTGGAAGAGAAGTCTCGTCCGGCGACCACCGGAAGATGTGCGGCGGTCCGCCGCCAAGGGAACAGACTCTCTGGACTCCAACGCGGCGACCGCCGGCAAGGTGCGGCGGCCCGCCGGAGAAAGGCGGCGAATCCGAGAAGCCCTAGATTGGCGCCCAGATTTACCATATTTTGGAGATTTTTTTTCCTTCTACAACAAGGCATGGCTTTTCCCTATAAATAAGGCCTCAAGCTTCATCAAAAAGGGAGAACTTCTACTTGCAAAATATTTCATAGAGATCAAGACCTAGAGTACTTCATTGGTGCAAGGAGTTGGAGAAGGATTTCAAGAACATCAAGAACGACAAGGATTCAACCCACGGGTTTTATTTGGTTTAGTTTTATGTTCAAATTGTCTTCCCTTCAATCTATGTTTTTAGCTTATTCAATTATGTGTAACTAAAACTCATAGGATTTTAGGGATGTGTTAGTAACGACTTTGGTTATACAAATTTCTTTTTCTATTTAATATCCATTTTGTTTTTACTTTGTTTCTTCCCTAAGTAGTTTAGATTCACTTAGTAGACACTACAGTTAGCTTCCCTTAAAACGGCAAGAGTGAGGACTTTTCAAGGATCTTAGGAGCTTTTTGGAGTTACGTGTTAGGATTGACAACCCTAATCTTGTAATCAACGTTTGTATCGCATGAGCATAAGCTAGGTGACTCGTCCTTTCAATGTATAAACTGTGCTAGGGTATTGTAGTCGAAATTTTGTATAATCATAACTGTGAACACACATCCCTGGAATTCTCTTATCTCTATCGTCTTCTTCTTGATTTATCTGCTTTTAGTTGATCTATCCTCTTATTGTTTTTAGTTTTTCAAAGTTTTCAAAATCCAATTCTTTTTCCAGATAGTATTAGTTTCTTAATAGAAGATAGACACTTTGTGTTCGTCTTCCCCGTATTCAATATCCGGTACTAACCTTTAGTTATACTATATATACTCTGTATACTTGCAGGTTTATTTAGTGATAATAAAAAGTATATCATCTTTGATATTGAACTTTAAAATTTGCTCGAGCAATCTCTTTCTCATCTTTTTGTACTCTTCCACAATCTCTATTCTCTCCAAAACACTTCTAGTCTCGGCCCTTCTATTTTTCTTTTCCCCTCTATTTTTTCTTCGTTCTCCTCTGTAGCTGTTATTTTCTTTTTCTTATCATTAGTGAACTATTATTATATTAATATGCGCCAGCTTGATTAGTTGGACACTTGAAACTGATACACGACATCTACAAATTTTATTAGCTGGGCATATAAAACTCTTACACGTAGCAAATATATACATAAAGTTATTCCTTAATAATTAAATTAATAGGAAGTGTTGTGTATGGCTATATATACATTATTTACGTAACTGGTGCACATACATAATTTTATACTAACAAAAATTATTTAATTAGATAATTTAATATTCACATATATTTCTCTATTTGAGGCGTGGACTTTTTGGATATGTATATACTTCCATGCACACATGCACACACACTTTTAAATTTTCTACTCCATTTAATATGTAAAATAATTTATATCATACCATGGAGTATATATATATAGTACTCTCTCGAGAAACAAAAACTATATAGTGTTAGTAATATATGCTTGTACCACGTGGGCATAACTAGTGTGACTCGTTCTATTGAAGTATAAACCGTGTCAGGGTATTGTAGTTGGAACTTGTATAACCATAACTGTGAACGCGCATCCCTGAAATTCTCGTATCTCTCATATTCTTATCTCTTTTATTTGTTGCAATTAGTTGTTTACAACTTTGAGTGATCTTGTTTTCTAAAAAGTTTTTTAAGTTCTTTGGTTTTCCAAATAGTAAAAGGAACTTAGTAGAAGGTAGTCAGTCTGTGATTTTATTCCCCGTGTTTGACAACCCGGTACTAACCTTTAAATATACTAGATCTATGATACGCTCGCATTTTACACTATTTTAAGGCCATTTTGTAGTCCGTTTTTAATGTCAAAGTTGCATTACATATCCATTATTTGCATATTTTATCTATTTTGTATTTTGACATGTTTTGTGAGAAATGTGCATATTTGAACCCAAAAAGGGAGTTAAAACACGAAGTGGGAAAATTGGAGAGCTTCAGGAGGCGTCCGGCGACCGCCGGAGCTTAGTGGAGACAAAGACACGCCCGGCGACCGCCGGGAAGTGCGTGGCGACCGCCACAAGGAGTTAGAAGCTTCTAGACTGCACGCGGCGACCGCCGGCCGCCACAAAAACGCGGCGCGCGACATCTGTCTTCAAATCTCAATCGAAGTTCTGTGGAGAGAGTTATGGCAGTTCTACCAAAGTCGCGCAAAGCTGCCAGCTGCAGTTTAGGTGGAAATTTGAAGAAGTAATGAAGATATTACCTTGTGAACCAAATCTTTTCCTTCTACTATGGGGAACGAAAATTACATCTTTCCTAATGCTTGGAGGAAACTTATTACCAAATTTAAATCCTTCTCAAGCTTATATATACCCCATAACCTCATTCATAGAAGCCAACCTTTCCTTAGCCCCCAAAAGGGGAGCTTTCATAGCTCCTCCTCCAACCCTAATTCTTCATCATCTTTTTGTCAATTACTTTCATAGCATAAATTTGAGAGTTCTTCATTATGCAAGGGGTTGGAGAAGGATTTCAAGAACATCAAGAACGACAAGGATTCAACCTACGGGTTTTATTTGCTTTAGTTTAATGTTCAAATTGTCTTCCCTTCAATCTATGTGTTTAGCTTATTCCATTATATGTAACTAAACTCATAGGATTCTAGGGATGTGTTAGTAACGACTTTGGTTATACAATTCCTTTTTCTATTTAATATCCGTTTTGTTTTTACTTTGTTTCTTCCCCAAGTTAATCTTGATGTTTCATGATTGAGCGACACAATCGTGTATGATTTAATATAGCTTGCTTCATAACTGTGAGAGAGTTCTAGTGAGTTAGATCCACTTAGTAGATGCTACAGTTAGTTTCCCTTAAAACGACGCTCTTAATTGAGAGTGAGGACTTTTCAAGGGTCTTAGGAGCTTTATGGAGTTACGTGTTAGGATTGACTACCCTAATCTTGTAATCAACGTTTGCATCGCATGAGCATAAGCTAGGTGACTCGTCCTTTCAAAGTTAAACTGTGCTAGGGTATTGTAGTTGGAATTTGTATAACCATAACTGTGAACGCACATCCATGGAATTCTCTTATCTCTGGGATGTAGCCCTTATTACTTTTGCCTGTATGAGAGCGAGAATGGAGAGTGTGTAGAGATGATAAACGACATGATAGTGGAGTTCAACTATGCTATGAGATACATGGTCGGAAAACTCAACCACGAGCTTGAAAGGGCCAACATTGTCTTCTACGATGCATTTGAAGGCTCAATGGACATAATGAAGAACTCTGACCGTTATGGTGAGAATGTTAATCGCTCTGTTTCATATCGTGCTACGAGAACTTACGGCTAATTCTAGATTTCGGTTTCATTTCCAGGGTTTAATGTCACGAGTGATGCATGCTGCGGCCTAGGCCATTATCAGGGTTGGATACTGTGCATATCTCCTGACATGGCTTGCTCGAACGCCTCTAGTCATATATGGTGGGATCAGTTTCATCCAACGGGAGCTGGCAACGAGATCCTTGCTGATATTATCTGGTATGGCCTCCATGTCAACATGTGCTACCCCATGAATTTGCAGGAGATGGTATCACACTAATTCAAACTTTGTTTATCTGCTATTTTGATTGAAAAAATCTGGATATTGTGTAAATTGCTCACCTTACCAAAAAATGGCCTTCCCTCCTCCATACAGAAGCTGAGATGTCGTTCTAGCTATGAGGCCCTTTGCTACATCCCTGAGATTGGAGAGTTCTGAAAGAAACTGGTTGAGCGCCTCGGAGGCGAAGACGTACCTTACATTGCTCTTCACTTGAGGTAATTAAAGTATCCTACTAGTATTACTTTTTACCTTGGTAGGTTAAAGAAGATTAATTGTTGACCTAGTTTGATTTCGTCTGGATCAGGTACGAGAAAGACATGCTTGCGTTCACAAGGTGCAACCACAATCTTAGCTCCTCTGGAAGCAGAGGAGTTTCACGAGATGAGGTACAACGTGAAGCATTGGAAGGAGAAGGAGATCGACAGCAAAGAGAGACGGTTGCAGGGAGGTTGCCCCATGTGTCCGAGAGAGGCAGCTTTCTTGCTCAAGGCGATGGGGTATCCTTCTTCAACGAAAATCTACATCATTGCAGGAGAAATATACGGAAACAACAGCGTGGACGTGCTACGCGAGGAGTATCCAAATGTGTTCTCTCATTCAACCCTGGCGACAAAGCAAGAACTTCCATCCTCCAAGCCTTTTTAATGAAAAAATGTGTAGTTTAGTGTAATTTTGTATAACATTTCAGTTGTTTGTTAAATTTTCCTAACGACAATGTTGTGAAACGTGGGTTGTTATTGACTTAAGGGCCCAAAAGGCTATCAATTTTTTTTTTCAATACTTTAGTATTAAGAGAAGGAAAAATATTTACGGGCGCAAAATATAGCACAATCTGTAAGATTGAAAATCTTTGGGAACAAATTAGCGGGCAAATTATAAAATTATTTTATAATGAAAAAATTTAATTTTGTCAAAATAGGATCTCTATTAGAATAGTGATCTATACGTATATAAAAAGGCGAGTTTTGGGTTGTTATTGAATATTTTAAAATATCGGCCACAATTTTAGATAATTATGAATTTTGAGCAAAATTTAAAATATTTTATAGTTAGTTGGGCATGATAATATATATTCCTACATAGTAGGATTTATAATTCATATTAATGCTTTAATAATCGACGAAGGTGGGAATCTAGTTAGGTTAATTATGCCTAATTAAAGTGGATTGAAAGTGTAAACGTTTAGGCAATCTTATTTGACCATATACAATATACATACTATAAAAATTTTATAAAAGAAATAAACTAAAATTAATGGAGTTGTGACTAGGACATATAAATCACATTTAATGTCATTATGAATAATATAATCAAATAAAAATTAGCTAGCTTCCACTAGATGAAATATCAATATCATCAATTGGTATGGTCTTCATTGTAATGTTAATGCTATTAACATAGTATCAATTTTCTCTTTACTCTACCATCAATGTTCATTAAAGGCAGGTTATGGGCGTGTTTTTAAATCTTGGCCATAGTTTAAAATAATTATGTGTTTTGGGCAAAATTTAAAATATTTCTTAGTTAGTTGGGCATGATAATCAATACACCTACATAGTAGCATTTATAATTCATATTAATGCTTTAATAATGAACGAAGGTGGGAATCTAATTAGGTTAATTAAAGTGGATTGAAGGTGTAAACGAGGGTATCACAATTAAGTTATTTAGGCAATCTTATTTGACCATATATCATATACATACTATAAATATTTTATAAAAGAAATAAACTAAAATTAATGGGGCAGTTACTAGGACATACAAATCGCATTTAATGTCATTATGAATAATAAAATCAAATAAAAAATAGCTAGCTACCACTGGAAGAAATATTGATTGGTATGGTCTTCATTGTAACGTTAATGCTATTAACATATTAATTTTCTCTTTAGTCTACCATCAGTGTTCATTAAAAGGCGAATTTTGGGCCGTTATTGAATATTTTTAAATCTTGGCCATAGTTTTAAATAGTTATGAGTTTTGGGAAAATTTTAAAATATTTCATAGTTAGTTGGGCATGATAATCCGATGAAGGTGGGAATCTAATTAGGTTAATTATGCCTAATTAAAGTGGATTTAAGGTGTAAACGTGGGAATCACAATTAAGTTATTTAGGCAATCTTATTTGACCATATATCATATATATACTATAAATATTTTATAAAAGAAATAAACTAAAATTAATGGGGCAGTTACTAGGACATACAAATCGCATTTAATGTCATTATGAATAATAAAATCAAATAAAAAATAGCTAGCTACCACTGGAAGAAATATCGATTGGTATGGTCTTCATTGTAACGTTAATGCTATTAACATATCGATTTTCTCTTTACTCTACCATCAGTGTTTATTAAAAGGCGAATTTTGGGCCGTTATTGAATATTTTTAAATCTTGGCCATAGTTTAAATAGTTATGAGTTTTCGGAAAAATTTAAAATATTTCATAGTTAGTTGGGCATGATAATCAATACTTCTACATAGTAGCATTTATAATTCATATTAATGCTTTAATAATCGACGAAGGTGGGAATCTAATTAGGTTAATTATTGATGCACTATTTATTAGCACTACAAATACCTGCATGTATATAGAGTTGGGATAGTATAGCTAAAGGTCAGTACCAAGATATCGAACACGGGGAATATAATTGCAACTGGCTATTATGTATTAAGCATCAAATACTATCTAGAGAAACAAGAGAATTTTGAAGTTTTGAAAATTAAAACAATTAAAAGCAATCAAACAACTAAATGCAATTAAATCACGAGATAAAATATAAGAGATAAGAGAATTCCATGAATGTGCGTTCACAGTTATGATTATGCAAATTCCAACTACAATATCCTAACACAGTTTGTACTTTGAAAGGACGAGTCACTTAGCTTATGCTCATGCGATGCAAACGTTGATTACTAACATTAGGGTTGTCAATCCTAACACGTAACTCCGAAAAGCTACTAAGACCCTTAAAAAGTCCTCATTCTCAATTAACAGTGTCGTTTTAAAGGAAACTAATTGTAGTGTTTACTAAGTGGACCTAACTCGCTAGAACTCTCTCACAGTTATGAAGCAAATTATGGTGGATCAACACAGCATGTGTCACCCAGACGTGAAGCGTCAAGAATAACTTAAGGAAGAAACGAAGTAATAACAAAACGGATATTAAAAAGAAAAAGGTATTGTATAACCAAAGTCGTTACTAACACATCCCTAGATTCCTATGAATTTAGTTACACATGATAGAATAATCTAAAAACATAGTATGAAGGGAAAGCAAAGTAAACATACGAACTAAAGCGATAAAACCCAAAGGTAGAATTCTTGTAGCCTTGATCTTCATTTAAATCCGTCTTCAACCTCTTGCATAGCGAAGAATTCTCTTAATTATGCTATAGAATTATGAGGTAAAAAGTGTGTTGAATGAAGAGGTTTGAGGGGGTACTTATAGGGAATGGTTCGAATCCTATTCGTAGAAGGAAAAAAGGTGACTAATTTTGGAAAAATCTGGAGAGAAAATAGGTCAACTCAGGCGCCGCATTATCGCAGCGGACCGCTTCACCTTGGCCAGCGGTCGCTGTGCGTTGTCCGTAACTTCTGCCCATTTGGATAGCGGTCGCTGCATATGATGTAGCGGTAGTCCAGTGGCTTCAGGAGCTTCTCGAGCGGTCGCTGCGCACTCCCCAGCAGTCTCTGGGCGTCTTCAGGGTCCAACGGTCGCTGTGCATGGTGCAGCGGGCCGCTGGACGACTTGAACGCTCCAGACATCCATCTTTGACTTTTTCCTATCTTTTTAGCTCAAATATGCACAATTCTCACAAAACATGTCAAAATACCAAAATAGATAAAATATGCAAAATATAGACATGAATTGCAATTTAGACATTGAAAACAGACTAAATAAGGGCCTTAAAATAAAGCAAAATCCGAGCGTATCAAGTATCTTGAAACTGCAATATGTTTTTACTTACTTCCAGTAGGTTTTGAAATAATTCAACACATGCTTCATTCGAATTCATTAAACTAGATTTTTACGTACTTCTAGTAATTTCAACTAAGTCTTGGGGCATTTATATTTAATAGGTATTTGGGATGGACTATACTAGTTATGAGTTGGGCTGAAGTTTTGATTAAGTTTGGGCCTGCAGATTGAATAATAAACTTGGTCGGGATTAAATCTTGAAAATTTGATTTTTATCATGTAAATCAAGTATAAAATTAGTGTAATATCAGGTTTTAATCGTGTAATATTGGGTTCAAGTCATTCTCGTGTCGTGTCAACCAATATTATATTATATCGTTAACGGGTTTGGGTCGTATTTAGATTTGAAGGTAGCAGGTCGAGTTAGAGAAGATATCCAAAGACGTACATAAGCTATTTTTTTTAAGCAAAGAACCTTTTTCATATTTACTTTTACAAAATATTAAAAACTAAATAATGTTAAAAATAAATTTTTAGAGGATGGAGAGTTGGAGAGTAAGAGGATGTATTTCAATATTATGAATGAATACAAACTCCAAATATATACTATCTATCTAATATGCGGTTCGACTCTTCTTTCGCGATCCGGGAAAGAACCAACAAAGAAAACCCGGAAATGAGCTTATCTATCACAATTATTTGAAGCATCAGAAGCTTCTATTATTATAGCAGTAAATTAACAAAAAATTAAACACCCAAACAAGCAGACATATAAGCTGATAATAATGGAAATTTAGGCTCCACAATATTCCTTGAGAGCATCAATCGAAGCCCTACCAGCATCTGTGAGGGTAAAATCATTGAACTTATAGTAATCAAAAGGCTTGTAGAGCAAAGGGTGATCTTCATCCACCAACTCTTCCGGAGTCTTAATCACGCACCCGTCTTCTTTCGCAACAATAAACATACCGCTAGTGTATCGAGTTTCATCCCCGCTCAGCACCACCTTGTGGATTGGAGCATGCAGTCGCCCGTTTGTCCATGCCTGTAAATGACGCGTATCGGTGAAGTAAAATATGAGATTCATTACAAATGAAAAGGCCAAAAAGTTATAAAAAAAAATTATGATCTCCATTCATGAAAAAATAGTCTCAGCGGTAGATGACGAAGGAAATAGATGTTTTGAGTACGTTGTTAAAAAATGGAAAAATAAGATTATTTTTTGTAAACGAGGATAGTAGTAACATACTTGGAGACAGGTCGCGACTAGGACAACGAATGAATCGAGTGATGTTGTATCTCCAGGGATCCAAGTTTTGCCATCTTTGGTAAGAATCTGCAAACCCTTAACATGACTGAACTCATGTATTGTGGTGATGAAGTTCTTGTCTATATGGTCACGTAATGCGAGCGTTGAGTGAGGCGTTCGAGGTGGGTCGTACTTCTGGAAACGAAAGAGGTAATCCGTGGAGTTGAAGTGTTCGTCTATGTATTTTTCCAATCCAAGACTCTCCAACACCATCCGCCTCACAATCTTGTCCATTTCAGACAGTTTCTTACAATATAATTGTAAATCTTTGCTGTTACAATAGTACAATCAAGAAGGAAATAATTTGTCTTAATGCACAATTTTTTTAGTCAAAATTTAATGTTAGATGAAAACTTAAAATATAATGCACCCCAGTTGATGTTTGCAAATAAACACAAACAATATTCAACAAAAATTTAATGTAAAAAGGAAACTATGTAGAACACTAGTATATAAGTATCATATGCGAAACTATTATATGAATCTCAATAGTCAATTCATCAAAAGTTAGCAACATTAACCTTTTTAGTAGATCCACATGTAAAAATGGCCATCAAGATGGTAATATTAATAAATTAAATTTTAAAAAGGATTAAACCTGAAAGTGGGATTGCCTTGATCAGGCCACATGAGGTTGGTGAAGGTGTCGACTACGTGAGGCGAGAGGGCGCCATCGATGCCGATACTTTCTATAAGTGGACCGGAATGATTATGGCCAACATAGCCATGTAAAGGTCTGTGTGAATTTTTGTTAAGTTCTTTGATGGCTAAAGGGAGATCTAAAATTTGTTGAATCCCATCACCAATTGATTTCCTCAACTCAAGAGGAATGTTACTGAATGTAGCTTCAAAACACCCATATTCTTGAAGGGCTTCTCGAATTTGGATTTTGGTTGATTCCCACCTTGGAGAATCATTTTCTCCTAGGTTGCTCAAATCAATCAAAGGAAGCTTCATGCTTACACCACTCATTTTTATGAATAAATACCTATGTAGCTCTCTTCTTGTAGGAAAACTCAAATGATCTTGGTCGTGGTTATGGTATAATTTTCATTTTATAGGGCTATTTATAGATCATGGTTGTGGTTATGCTTTGTTCGGTTTGCAAGATTGTACCCGAGATTAAATTTGTAGTGTGTTTGGTTCATGAGATTCAATCCCACAACTCAATCTTAGATAGATCATGAGGTAATTAGTCATAGCTAACCCCTACGACTAAAATAATCTCACAACTCAATCTTAGGTTATATCTTGGTATTATTTTATCTTGGAAACCAAACAGTTGGCGGTTAAATTATTAATTAAAATGCTCATTTAGTAGGGATTGGTAAGCATAAATACTTGTTGACATAGTACGGACCGAACTAACCTAATCTAATCTAATACAGGCTCAAATATGACCCACAACAACTAACTCTATACTACTACTACTACTATTTTAACTATTTGTACTTTAATTTTAATCTTTTTAAAATTATATTCGCTCAATTTATTTATATATTTTTCAAAATCTCTTTGCAATTGATTTTTTTTAAAATAATTTTAGGAAGATAAATTTGAATATGCATAATTAATGTTTAATCTGTCTCATATAAATAGTCCACTTCTATATTTGGTGACTTTTTTCTCTAATAAAGTGGAGTTCATTCTCCACTACTCCAATCACTTTCTCTCTCAATTTCTCTCATATTTTACCAATTTTGCATCAACCCATGTCATCTCAAAAGTGTCTAATAAATATATAAAATACAGTTAAAATTGGAAAATTATAGGAATGTATATGATTTAATTTTCAAATAAACCAATTTTTAATTTGGAGTACTACAATTAAATAAAAAAATTTCAAAAATACATTTTAAAAAAAATGATAAAACAATACTTTAATTTATGGGTTACCCAACCTAGCTTGGGCTAGATTGAGTCTAAATTTATAGAAAGATAATGCAGCCCAATCTAGCCTACTTTAGTCATGGACCTGGGTCTAGAATGGTCTGGGCATGCGCCGCCAATTGACAACTCCGAAAAAGATGTAATGTGATGGTTGAAATTTTATTTGCATTGAAAAAAGATATTAATCGAATCTCAATAGATGTTCTTAATTTTATTTTATTTTTGATAAAAAGAAAATTACTAAAGTCAAGCAAGCAAAGGGAAACAACCCTAACACACAAGAACAAAACACACCCAAACTAACTCCAAAAGTAAAGATAAGCTAAAAAAGAAAAACAACTATGTCAGGGCTCTAGCCTCTAGGTATAAAAAACACACACCAACCCAAAAATGTTTACCTGTTGTTGATAGTTTGGAATTTTGTTTATAATTTAGTGGGCAGAAAGTAACTCTGGAAGAATTTTGTCGAATTAATTTTAAAGCCCGAATTAGAGACCAAATTAGGGTCATTAGGTGTACCTAATTGAGTAGTTTTTTTTATGAGATTCGCTGATCTGTAAATTATTTTGTTATTCATTACAAACTCATTTTACTTCATTGTAATATGTTTATTATATCCTTCCAGTACGTAGTACCTTGAAACTGCAGTATATCATTCGAATTCATTGAACTGGATTTTTACTTACTTCTAGTAGTTTCAACTAAATCTTGGGGGATTTATATTTAATAGGTATTTGGGTTGGACTATACTAGTTATGAGTTGGGCTGAAGTTTTGATTAAGTTTGGGCCTGCAAATTGAATAATAAACTTGGTCGGGATTAAATCTTGGAAAATTAATTTTTATCATGTAAATCAAGTATAAAATTAGGTTTAATCGAGTAATATCAGGTTTTAATCGTGTAATATTGGGTTCAAGTTGTTCTCTTGTCGTGTCATCCAATATTATATCGTATCATTAACGGGTTTGGGTCGTATTCGGATTTGAAGGTAGCAGGTCGAGTTAGAGAAGATATCAAAAGACGTACATAAGGTAAATAAATTCCGCCCATTCAAAAAACATTTCTCGATCGGTCACTAAATTCAAGGATTTAATTGGAGTATTGCAGCAATCATTACTACTAGATAGAAATATAACTATAAACTTAATTCCATTAGTTCATTCACTATTTGGAAGAACAAAGATTTTTGAAAACTTTTTGAAAACAAGAACATTTGAAAGCAATAAACAACTAATTGCAACAAATTAAAGAGGTAAAAATATGAGAGATAAGAAAATTCTTGCAATTAAAAGAGGTAAAAATATGAGAGATAAGAGAATTCCAGGGATGTGCGTTCACAGTTGTGGTTGTACAAATTCTAACTACAATACCATAGCACAGTTTATACTTTGATAGAACGAGTCACACAAGTTATGTCCAAGCGGTACAAGCGTAGATTACTAACACCAGGGTTGTCAATCCTAGATCTGTAACTCCTAAAAGCTCCTAACACCATTGAAAAGTCCTCACTCTCAACTAACAGTGTCGTTTTAAGGAAAGCTAATTGTAGTGTCTATTAAGTGGATCTAACTGACCAACCTCCTCTCACGATTATGTACCAAGTTATATTAAGTCTTCATCGAATGTGTCACTCAAGCATGAAGTATTACGAAATAACTTAAGGAAGAAACGAAGTAAAAATAAAACGGATATTAAATAGAAAAAGGAATTGTATAACCAAAGTCGTTACTAACACATCCCTGGAATCCAATTAATTTAGTTACACATGATAGAATAAGCTAAAAATATAGAATGAAGGGAAAACAAAGTGAACATAAGAACTAAAGCAATAAAACCCAAAGGTTGAATCCTTGTAGCCTTGATCTTCTCTTGATTCCGTTTTCAACCTCTTGCACAATGAAGAACTCTCTTAATTTTATGCTCTAGAATTATAAGTCAAAAAGAAGATGCTAATGAAGAGGTTTGAGGGGGTATTTATAGTGGGAAAATCGAATCCTATCAGATATGGTAAAAGATGGCTATGTTTGGTAAATCTTGAAGAGAAAGTAGGTCATGCGTCGTGTTTACGCAGCGGGCCGCTGCACCTTGGAAAGCGGTCGCTGCGTAATGTCTGTAGCCTCTGCCCTTTTGGATAGCGGTCGCTATTCTACGTTGTAGCAGTTGCTGTAAATATTCCAGTAGCTTCGGAAACTCCTCGAGCGGTCGCTGGACGTGTTCTCCTTTTCAGCACAACTTTCTCCGGAGCAGGCCGCTATTGGTGTAGCGGTCGCTAGGCCCCAGTGGTCGTTGCGCATGTTGCAGCGTACCGCTGGACTTCAGAAACGCTCAAGATTTCCATCTTTGACTTTTTCCTGCCTTTTTAGGCTCACATATGCACATATCTCACAAAACACATCAAAATACCAACATATAGAAATTTTTATGCAAAATATGGACATGAATTGTGATCTTGACATTAAAAACAGACCAAATAAAGGCCTTAAAACTAGGGATGTCAATCTAGCCTGAAACCCACGGGTCGATCCAAATTACCCGGTAAAATCATAGGGTTAGGGTCGGAAAATCGCAACCCATATTCAGAAGCGGGCTACATGGGCTAACCCGTTCGTGTCGGCGGGTGGCCCGAGTGGGTTGCGGGTTAGCCCACGGGTTGAGCATTTAATATAAAAATATAATTAAAATTTTGGATTATATACTTATATGAAGTACATTTGGTAATATCAATATTAAATACAAACATTGATATGAAGAATATATGGTAATTATGTCTTCTCTCTCCAATTGAAAGTTAAGGTTATATGAAATGCATTATTTCCATTTACTTGTAGTATGATTCATGTATGATATTAATTAAACGATATGTTTATCTATTTTGTTTCAATTTTCAATTGCTATTATTTTCTTTCTCTTAATCACTTTGATAATACTTTACTATTTACGACAATTTTCTTTTTAATAATTTAGAATATTGGATTGCATAGAAAGTAATATATAAGATTACTATTGACCCGAAAAGCCCGTGGGTTAGCTCGAAACCTGAAGATTTAGGGTTAGGGCCAAAAATTTATAACCTGAGAAATTCACAGCCCGAATAACCCGCACCCAAATAGCCCGACAACCCGAGTGGATTGGCCCAAACCCGAGCGGGTTAGCCCAATTGACATCCCTACTTAAAACAGTGCAAGATTCGAGCGTATCAACTCCCCAAACTTACATTTTTGTTTATCCTCGAACAAAACAATAAAGACACAAGAATAGACACACGAAATGCATAAGGACTAGACGTCGTAATTGCCTCAAAAGATGAAAGAATAGATTAAGCATGAATTAACGCAATCAAATCAAGCAACGCTTATTAGTGCACTTTCATTACTAACTCGTGGAACACCTTGAACTCATGCACTCACATGTGGCAAACTTCCAAAGATATGAAGTGTTCTTTCTCTCACTCTTAAAGTGTATAAAGGTTAGTTTATAGCACTCAAATCATGCATCATGCAAATTGTCTAATCCCTCATCTACTAGAATGTGATTAAGCATCAAAAGTTCAAAAGGTCTTTATTTTTTGTTGTAATGTAGGCACTAACAATAATTTCTTGCAACCCCCTGCAGGATTTAGCGTTGGCAAAGGAAGAGTAGTTGAAACAACCAAAAAGGAGGAGAAGTATGACCAAGGGATCACAAGGATCTTGGAAGTAATCCACAAGACAGGAAGGTTAATGACACTAAGATCGGAGTGGTTGAAGCTAGGATAAACAACCTCAAGCAAGGAATGAACACGATCTCAACTGCCATAGCCAACATCAACACTCAAATGGAGCAAATCCAAAAGAAGTTGGATGAAGATAGGGAAAAAGCAGCCGCACGAGTAGAAGACATCAACAAGAAGTGGGTGACAAAGCAGAAAACTGGGGACTGCCCAGTCGCCGGTGGACCGCCACCACCACCGCATCGGGCCGCCGCTGAAGCACCGAATGGAGTCTGCCCCGCCGCCGGCAGACCGCAACCATCACCGCGGCGGGCCGCTGAAGCTACTTGGGATGTGACAGTACAAGTGTAGTGTGTGTGCAGTGTTGCGATATTCAAATAAGGCTGGTTCCCCAGATCCAGCAAGTCCACTAGATCACTTGGTCTAGGAACTCATAGGTTGTGCGGAATCCCGGTCGTCGGACACACAAATACTTCCCCGCTTCAAAAACCCTCAACCACTTTACTAAACCTAGTATAGGGAAGTAGGGATCGATCCCACAGAGAAGGATGTGTAAGACTCGTAATCAAGGATTTGGGAGTATTTTTGGTGTTGGCTGCTGCCACGCATTTTCTTGGGTTGAGGAAAATTAAAATTAACTTGACTTGGGAATATTAGAAAGAAACTTAACCTAACAGCTAGACCTAGGAGATAATTCTACGGTGGGAACACATCTAAGAAAAAGCAGAGTACGACTGGAAAGTGGCAGAATAACTAACTCTCGTACTAACTGAAAGTGACATCGTCTTCTACAACCAAATTCGCATAAAACTTCTTGAGAAAACACATAAGCAAATCAAAAACAGGGCTACTAACTTGAAATCAAATCTATGCATAAATAACGAAGAACTTAACAGATCTGCATACCTAGACGAAGTGAAATAGAAAACAAATGAAATAAAACAAGTCTATCAACTACTGTTTCTTTCACACGCCAAAACCAACTTCAGACGCTAAATCCACTCCGGATCCAAGCGTCCGACACGGACTCCAAACAGAAGAAATTCTCCATCACGTCAGATTTACAAATTTAAGCTCCGAACACTCAATCAACTACAGATCTGTCACCAAATTCCACATCAAACACCTCAATAACGAAATAAGCAGAGATCGACATAGCAATTTAAGAATTACGCTAACAGCAGAGAGATCTAAGCAAAATAACTTGAAATTAAACAGCTAAACTCAGATCCATGAGCGATAAGCAGTTAAACATCATCAACATCAAAGTCGACTCCCAAAAGTGAAGTTCGACGGTGGAAACTAGCAAAAACAGCTGAAATTAAAACAATTGTATCTTCGCCCTCACTAGGACGGTGTTACCAAACTCGAGATCTTTAGAAAGTACCCCCCCCCCCTATCACGATTATCCCCAGAATTTTTCCCAAGTGTGTGTGTAAATGTATGAGCTAAGAAGAGTAAAAACTATCTATCATTGCGCTGCATGCTCCTCTCTATTTATAGGCGTTTTAGTGGGTCCAGCGAGGTATTGATAATGACTTTGTTGCCCTCAGCTGTAGACTCCCTTTATCACGTCAATTTCCTCGTAATTCCTGCTCATTTCGTTCCATTCTCCTGCTAGACCATCTCCTCCATAACTTCCTCGATCTAGCCATTTTCTTCACACACCTGGCTTAGGAAACGTGTTAGACCCAGCAAATTATAACATTACTTTGCACATACCGATGCATGAAATTAGCCTTATCAGCCGCCATTGAGACGGCAGTACCACCTACTCAACAGAGACTCGTGCGACACAACGGGATTGTGCTACCTTTCCAACCAAAGGGGAAGTTTAAACTTGAAGAGCAGTTCAAACATGTTTTGTAAAGTTCATACTAACATTCCTCTAGTTAAATCGTTGCAGGAGATACCTAAATATGCGAAGCTACTAAGGGAGGCGGTGATGAGGAAAGGGCAGTGAAGCAAAGAGATCCGGGCCAATTCATTATCCGATACCGGATTGGAGAGGGAAATGTTGACAAGACCATATGAGATCTAGGATCTTCCATCAATCTTATGCCACTGAAGTATTACGAAAAGCTCAACATTGGGCCGCTCAAAACTTCAGATGTGACACTAAGGTTGGCCAATAATTCGTCCATCAAAATTGTAGGTATGATTGAGAATGTCTTAGTTAAAGTCGATGATTTCATTTTCCCCGCCGACTTTATTGTGCTTGACATGAAACTAGACAAGAACGTCCCTCTAATCTTAGGGATCTTTCTTGACACTTGCAAAGCTTTGATTGATATAGGTCGTGGCGAGATCACGATAAGCGATAACTATAGCCACTCCACCTAAAATATTGAGAGCGAGATGCTCAAGTTTGAGGAGGCAAAGCGGGTGAAGATGGAACGCCAGTGCAGGGCAGTTATGGTCATGAATTCGACAAAACCTCAAGACCCATTTCAAGTGGAGAATCCTTCTACCTCCACTATCTACATTGTCAATGAGGTAAGACGTTCTCCCAAAAAGAACGATACTAACCCCTCTACCTCTATTCCGCAGAAAAAGAAGCAAAAGAAGAAGAAAACACCCAAGGAGGACCCCGAGATATACGTTGTCAAAACCAGTTAGGGGAAGTACAAGTGGTGGAAGAAGCTAGGGACCAAGTTGCACCCTATGCCAATTTTCAGCACTTGGGTCGCTGATCCGCCCAATTAGTGGGCCACTTCAAGTCGAGCTAACGACTAAAAACAAAAGCGCTTGTTGGGAGGCAACCCAATTTCTTTAATTTTGTTCTTTTCTTTATTTTTTTCTGTTTAATTTAAAAAAAAAATTACGAGTGGCGGTCGCCGCACTTAACACGGCGGTCGCCACATGTGTGTTCACATGTGCAGGATAGGTCAGGCTTAGGGCAGGCTTAGGGCAGGCTGGAGTAACCGTTGAACGGGCCGTAGCGGCCCGCCAGGACGCGTTGTTTATGAAAGCCCGTGTGGCGGCCCGCCACGCATCATGCGGTGGCCGCCGCACGCAGTCCAGAAATGAGAAGACATTATTTAAGGTATGTTTTCCATTCCTTTTCCCATTCTTTCTCAAATTCCTTCCTTGCACACAACCCCCACCTTTATAAATCACCAAAATCACACACTCACACTCTTATTCTCTCAATTCTCTCCAAATTTAGAGCTCTTCTTCTACAATTCTCATCAACACAAGGTATGAATCCTAACTCAATTTCTGAGCTTTGTTTCAATCTTTTATGGATTTTGGTTTATATTGTATGAATTATTCGGTAGAAACTCTTATTATGTGATGGGGGATGATTGTGAGTGCTTATTTTCAAATTTCCATGGTCAATTGGTGTTTTGGTGGTGACTTGAAGCTTGGTGAATAGTGAATCCCTCTTGTTTATACTTGTTAATATGTTGCAATCATGTTCATAGCATTGTGAGGCTATTATTACTTCCATGAATTGCAATACTTGTCATTTCAAAGAGATTGTTGATATGTATTGATTTATTGTTGATACGTCTCTGCATGGGGGATGAATTCACGTTGGGGGGGATGAATTTTTGTTTCCTAGTTTGGATGATTATGTTGTGCATGTTTACATGCTACCATCTAGGATGTTATGAATCGCAAACTTGCAACTAATTGTTGATTCTTTGTTATTGCTTATAAGAGTGAAAATTTGGGGGAACCTTTGATTTCCCATTAGTTGTTACACTTTTTAAGAATTGTATTCTTCTTTTGTAGGAAAATGGGATCAAAGGGAAAGCCCGAAAAAGTGAAGAACTATGGCATTAGCCTTGCCACGGATGAGCAAAAGGCTATGTGGAAGAAGTTGTCGGCACGAGAGACAGCGCCCTCGAGGTACCCCCACGATTTCCCCCTCCAAACTTTGGGGATCGCGGAGGACTTTTGGGTGTTGTGTGACGTGGGCGATGGGAAAGGCCTTCTATACATGTTCGGGAGGAAGTGGTCGTCTTTCAGGAAGTACACCCTTGAATTCCTAAGCTCGTTGAAGATCACCAAGGACCGCCGGCAAAACATCCCGCTTAGCATCGATTTCTGCCTAGGGAACCTATGGCACTCGCTCACCATGGAGGATCTTTGTGGGGTGTTCCATTGCTTCGACCCCAACCCCGAGGCCGACAATGACTACGACTTCGATGAGGTGTGGGGTCCGATGACGAATGAGCACGAGCAATGACCCAACTCATGTTTGCGCGGGTTAATGGGAAGTGTCTCTCAAACGGAGTTGAATGTGATTTGGTGCCTCCTCAACAAGAAGGGATTCGATTATGGAACCTTTTTACTATCTATGTGGACCGGATCACGAAGAAGGACGGAGGCGTTATATGTTGTGGGGGCTTGATCACGGCGATCGCCGAGCACTTGGACATATCTTTCGCCGGTTTGACGGAGGATGGTGGGGAGCGCTTTATCACCTATGAGGTGCTCTTTTCGGTGGGGCAATTGAAGACCAACTATTGGGGTCAAGGATTTTTCCTACAAGTGGCGGGGGATCACTTCCCCGTTCCCATCCCCCAGTAGACTAAGGTCGATGTTTGGGCAAACCAAGTCAATTGGAAGCTCAACACCCCGGCGCACCGAACAGCCATTGAGGCTAACCCCAACAATGGGGAGTTTAGGAAGAGGAATATCCCAGCTCGCATCCATATTTGAGGCCGATGATGACTCCGCCTTCGATGTTATTGATCACTACAATGAATAAGGGGGGCATCGCACGCCCAAGAGAGTCAAGTGTCGCCGCCACCGCCGCCCCAACATCGCCAAGAAGAAGAAGAAGAGGAAGTAGAGGGTCATCGCCGCCGTACTCGAGCGAACCGCCGCCGCGGAAGGCCGAACCCCGATGATGAGTTTCAAGCGAACACCTCTGCCCAACTAGGAGATATCTACTCCTACATGCAAAACGTGTCCAACACTTGGGACACCCGTTGGGCGGAGCAACAAAGGGAGAACGCCTACAACCGCCAAGGATGGATGGCTCAAGGCGATTGGCGCACGGCGGAGCAATAATTTTGGGAGCAACAAAGGCTAGAAGACGTGCATCGCTGTCGTGAGATTGAAGAACTCCAAAGGATGGCCACCGAGGCGCGACAAGAGCGCCAAACCATGAGTGGCGGCATCGTCTATCTTAATGGTGCATTCGATGACCTCAACGCCCATTTCCCTCCTCCTCCTCAAGATTGAAGAAGTCAAGCTCAATGACTTTAAATGAGAATTTGTACAATATTTTTGGATGTTTTCAAACAATTCTTTTTATGTTTTTGACAATTTTTGTTTTAATTTTAAGTATTTTTGTTTTAGTTTAATTTTTGTGTGTTGGAAAATTTTCGCAGGTTCTGACCTCTTCGTGGCGACCGCCGCATGTGCTACGGCTGTCCGCCACCTGCTCGCTGGAACAATCTGGAGCTGCGCGGCGACCGCCGGACATGCCGCAGCAGACCGCCACCTGGGCACAATTTCCAGCGCGATTTTTCAAAAAAAAATTATTTTCTCCTGTCAAGCCTCGACGCGAAATATTTCAAGGTACATTTTTTTTTTAAGTAGTTTACTCACGTCCCTACCGACTCTACAAACTTATCTTACACTTTGTTGTAAATAAGTTTGGGGGGATGAAGTGGTGGACCGTGATTTTAGGGTTTTCTTTTTGCTTTAAGTTTTTATTCTTGTTTTTCAAAACCCGTAGGTGAATTTTGTGTTCTAAAAATATTTTCTTGAATCCATGTCGTGAACTTAACATGAAGAACTTGTAACACTCATGCTTAGGGACACACTTTAGACCGATTTGTCAATGATATTACATTCCATCTATATTTAAGTGTGGCTTAACGTTTTGATTGATAGTTTGGTGAAGAGGTGAATAATTAGTGAATTGCTTGTTCGCCTTGAATCATGCTTTATACCTTATGAGGATTTGAGCCTAAATTTCATTCTTGTGTGATTTATCTGCATGCATGTATATGTTTCTAGAACTTGCTTCTAGTCTTGCCTAAGTTTACATAGTGTTTAAGTTGATTTAGGAGGATGATTGGCCATCTTTTCTTAGCCTACTTTTATACCCAAAATTTTGACCCTCTCAAATTGTCAAAATGTTTCCCTTTGGAGCCAATTTTGAGCCTTTAAGCCTATTCTTTGGAAGCCAATATAACGGGGACAATTCCTTAGGTTAGTTAGTTTTTGCTATCTTATTTTGTAAAAGATTTGGAGAGATAAGGAAGAAAGTATAAAAAGTAGTGTGCTTAATATAAAGAAGAGTACAAGTTGTGAAATAGAAAAATTCGAAATATGTGTGCTTGATCTTAGAAAGGATGCCTATGAAAAAAAATAAGAAAGTAAGAAAAAGAAAGAAAGGAAAAGAAAAGGTGTGAAAGGTTGTGAAAATAAGAAAAGAAAATAAAAGGATTGGAAAGTGAGTGAAGGAGATTAATAAGTGTTAAAAGTGTCTTGAGTTTAGAAAAGTGGAGTCAATTTTACTCTACCTGGGATATTTTTATCTTTAGTCACTTTTTAGCCAAATATTCCTCACCTACCAAAGAGCCTACATTACAACCAAAGATAAAGACCTTTCGGACTTTTGATGCTTAATCACATCTAGTAGAGGAGGGATTAGACT
Organism: Salvia hispanica; assembly: GCF_029641045.1. Taxonomy (NCBI): domain Eukaryota; kingdom Viridiplantae; phylum Streptophyta; class Magnoliopsida; order Lamiales; family Lamiaceae; genus Salvia; species Salvia hispanica. The sequence goes on from NC_142697.1 coordinate 27,723,391, forward strand.
TTGAGCAAGCCTATGGTAAACTTTGCATGATGCATGATTTGAGTGCTTATATACACATTACCTTTATACAGTTTGAGAATGAGAGAACACTTCCCATCTTTGGAAGTTTGCCACATGTGAGTGCGTGAATTCAAGGTGTTCCACGAGTTAGTAATGAAAGTGCACTAATAAGCCTTGCTTGATTTGATTGCGTTAATACATGATTAATCTATTCTTTCATCTTGTGAGGCAATGACGACGTCTAGTCCTTGTGCAATCCGTGCGTCTATTTTATGTTTCTTTCTTGTTTTGTTTGAGGACAAACAAATATTCAAGTTTGGGGGTTTGATACGCTCGCATTTTGCACTATTTTAAGGCCATTTTGTGGTCCGTTTTTAATGTCAAAGTTGCATTACATGTCCATTATTTGCATATTTTATCTATTTTGGTATTTTGACATGTTTTGTGAAAAATGTGCATATTTGAGCTTAAAAAGGGAGTTAAAACACGAAGTAGGAAATCTGGAGAGCTTCAGGTGGCGTCCGGCGACCGCCGCAACACATCCGTCGAATGCCGGTGCTTAGCAAAGACAAAGACACGCCCGGCAACCGCCGGGAAGTGCATGGCGACCGCCACAAGGAGTCAGAAGCTTCTAGACTGCACGCGGCGACCGCCGGCCAATGTGCGGCTGCCCGCCACAAAAATGCGGTGCGCAACAGCTGTCTTCGAACTCAACTTTCAGGTGATCCTGAAGTCTGATCAGGGATTTCTACACACTATTCTCTTCATCTTGAAAATAGCTTCAATATGGTACAAGAATCAACTCAATCGGAGTTCTGTGGAGAGAGTTATGGCCGATTTACCAAAGTCACGCAAAGCTGTCAGCTGCAGTCTAGGCGGAAATTTGAAGAAGGAAAGAAGATATTACCTTGTGAAGCCAAATCTTTTCCTTCTACTATGGGGAACGAAAATTACATCTTTCCTAATGCTTGGAGGAAACTTATTACCAAATTTAAATCCTTCTCGAGCTTATATATACCCCATAACCTCATTCATAGAAGCCAACCCTTCCTTAGCCCCCAAAAGGGGAGCTTTCATAGCTCCTCCTCCAACCCTAATTCTTTATCATCTTTTTGCCAATTACTTCCATAGCATAAATTTGAGAGTTCTTCATTGTGCAAGGGGTTGGAGAAGGATTTCAAGAACATCAAGAACGACAAGGATTCAGTCTACGGGTTTTATTTACTTTAATTTTATGTTCAAATTGTCTTCCCTTCAATCTATGTGTTTAGCTTATTCCATTATGTGTAACTAAACTCATAGGATCTAGGGATGTGTTAGTGATAAGGCTAATTTCATGCATTGGTTATGGGGTAAAATTCTATGATTTCATGGGTCTAACAAGGTTTTATAAGCCAGGTGTGTAGAGAAATCGCTAGCCCCAGGAAGAAGATGAAGATTGTCGGGGAGAAGAAGCTAGCGGGAAAAATGAGCGGAAAAAAGAAGAGCTACTAGACTGAGGAGCATCAAATTGGAGGGTAAAATGGAGATCACCGGAACAGTCTAGAAGCTCTATCCACTATAAATAAGAGCATGCGCTTAACATGAAGCGGACGTTCCATCACTTTTCAGCTCTTAGCTTAGTTTCCCACTTCTCTACACACACTATCACGGGGAATTGGTGCGGGGGTCTACGTTTCAGTTTGATTATGGAGCAACACCGTCTCTACAGAGGCGAAGAAACAATTATCTTTTGCTTTCCTGTTTACTTTCGTATTTTCCAAGTCCTCGTTGTTCGAGGCTCGGCTCTGTTTCGTTATTATCATTGAATACTTCGTATTTTGCAATGGATATCGCTACTTTTGTTTCGTTTATCTTATTGTGGTGTTGTTGGTTTGATTTGCTGATTATTGTTGGTTGATTTGAGTTTGGAGTTGGATTGTGTGGAATTTGTTGTTGATCGGTTGAATCTACGTAAACTTGTGAGGATCGAAGATGGAAATGATGTTTGATTTTTGTGGATGGCTTGGATCCGGAGTGGATTAAGCGTCCCGTGGATGGATCTACTTGTTTTCGCTTGATTTTGTTGTTTAAATTCCGCATTCTTGTTTTACCTCGTCTAGTAGTCGTAGATCTGCTTTAGTTTTACCTGTTCTTCGTTTCTATCGGTTTAATTTCGTTCACTTTGCTTCGATCTTCGTTTTGCTCTGTTTTTCACTGGTTGTTCTATGATAAAAGTTGGAGAAGATGATGTCGCTATTAGTTAGTCCTTAGGTTAGTTATTTTGCAGCTTTTCAGTCGTACTATGCCTTTTCAGAGAATGGTCCCCACGTCTAATTTTTCCCAAGTCTAGGTTAATTTAGGAAGTTGTTCGCTCGGTCTAGTAATTGTGTTGCTTTATTCTGGTTTATGCATGCTTAAAAGATCCCGTCTAGATCTAGCTGTTCGGATAAGTTCTTTAAATTCCCAAGTCTAGGAAGTAAGTCTCAACCCCAAAAATTGTGTGGCAGCAGCCAAAAATAGTTTTCGGGTCTTTGAACATGTTTACTTACGCATTCATCTCTGTGGATTCGATCCCTACTTCCATTTACTAATTTTCTTAGCTAAAGTGGGTTAAGGGTTTTGAAGGGGGAGTTAAGGCAGTGATTGTGTGCCCAACGACAGGTAGCTTAAGATTCTCTGAGTTCCTAGACCCAGTGTCTAGAGAATTTTCTGGATCGAGGGTTTTTAATTTTGAACATTCTTTCGCTGACCATTAAACATTCTAGCACTTCAGTTAGTAACGACTTTGGTTATACAATTCCTTTTTCTATTTAATATCTGTTTTGTTTTTACTTTGTTTCTTCCCTAAGTTAATCTTGATGCTTCATGATTGAGTGACACAATCATGTATGATTTAATATAGCTTGCTTCATAACTGTGAGAGAGTTCTAGCGAGTTAGATCCACTTAGTAGACGCTACAGTTAGCTTCCCTTAAAACGGTACTGTTAATTGAGAGTGAAGACTTTTCAAGGGTCTTAGGAGCTTTATGGAGTTACGTGTTAGGATTGACAACCCTAATCTTGTAATCAACGTTTGCATCACATAAGCATAAGCGAGGTGACTCGTCCTTTCAAAGTATAAACTGTGCAAGGGTATTGTGTTGGAATTTGTATAACCATAACTGTGAACGCACATCCATGGAATTTTCCTATCTCTCACATTTTATCTTTGTGATTTAATTGCATTTAGTTGTTTGATTGCTTTTAATTGTTTTCAATTTCCAAAGTTTTCATAATTCTCTTGTTTCTCTAGATAGTATTTGACGCTTAGTACGTAATAGCCAGTTGCAATTATATTTCACGTGTTCGATATCCCGGTACTGACCTTTAGCTATACTAGATCTACCTTGTATACTTGCAGGTATTTTTAGTGCTAATAAAAAGTACATCAATCTACCATGTATACTTGCAGGTATTTTTAGTGCTAATAAAAAGTGCATCAAGTTTTTGGCGCCGTTGCCGGGGAATAAAATCGTTTTGTGATTGATAACTTCAAACGGACGAATTGGCTACTTTGGATTTTTCTTACTCTCAGTTTTTAATTTTTAGTTTTTAATTTTTTTTGTCTCTTTGAAGCTCCCGATTTAAACGGTTTTGTTTAGACTGTGTGCACAGCAAGGAATAACAAGTCTCCTAGGTCCAGTGAATCCACTAGATCACAAGGTCTAGGAACTCATGGATCGTTAGAAGATCTCGGTCGTCGGACACACAAAATACCTCTTCAAAAAAAAACCCTCAACCACGTATACTAAAATTTAGCATAGGGAAGTAGGGATCGATCCCACAGAGATGAATGCGTAATGAACATGCTCATGGATTTGGGAACTATTTTTGGGTTGGCTGCTGCCACGCATTTTTGGGTTAAGGAAGCTAAACTAAATTTGGAATTGAAATTTGCTACTCTAACAGCTAGATCTAGGCAAAACGGAAATCATGCATGTAAACTAGAAACTGAGACAATCACTAGATCTAAGAAACTATTCTAAATTACCTAGACCTGGGAAATAAACTGACGGTGGGGACCATGGCTGAAAAAGCAGAGTACAGACGAAAAGCTGGAAAAACAACTAACTAAAGTACTAACTAACAGCGACATAATCTTCTTCAAATCAAATTGCATAAAAACTCAGTAGAAACAGGTATGAAACGTAATTGGAAAACAAAGCAGACTGGATTTAAGCAATTTAACGAAGAACAATTAAAAACTAAACAGATCTACGGCTACTAAACGAAGTAAAACAGAAAGGAAATAGAAAACTCAAAATCCATTCACAACTTGAATCCCCTGTTCAGATCCAACCTCGAATGCTAAATCCACTCCGGATCCAAGCATCCGACACAAACTTCAGCCAAAAACATACCCATAGCTACAAAATCGCCCAACAACTTCCGATCATCAACAACAACTTCCGTAGCCTCTTCCCTTTTAGATAGCGGTCGCTACAAATATTCCAGTAGCTTCGAAAACTCCTCGAGCGGTCGCTGCAAATATTCCAGTAGCTTCGAAAACTCCTTGAGCGGTCGCTGCGCACTCTCCAGCGGTCGATGGACGTGTTCTCCTTTTCAGCACAACTTTCTCTGGAGCGGGCCGCTATTGGTGTAGCGGTTGCTAGGCCCCAGCAGTCGCTGCGCATTTTGCAGCGGACCACTGGACTTCAGAAACGCTCCAGATTTCCAACATCGACTTTTTCCTGTCTTTTTAGGCTCAAATATGCACATATCTCACAAAACACATCAAAATGCCAAAATAGTATGAATTGTGACTTTGACATTAAAAACAGATTAAATAAAGGCCTTAAAACAGTGCAAAATCCGAGCGTATCACATCTCACCAAGTTCGTGGAAATAACTTATACAATCAAGATCAATGGTGTTGACGATGATATTGTGAGGGTAAGACTTTTTCCCTTTTCCTTAACTTGTGCTGCTAAAGAATGGTATGATTGTCTGCCTGCAGATAAAACCACCAATTGGAAGGATCTAGTGGTACTCTTTCTCGACAAGTACCACCCGCTTGGCACCATCCCAAAGCTCAAGTGTGGGATCTTCCAATTCATGCAAGGACCCGATGAGCCTCTATATGAACCTCTCGCACGTTTCAAAGCTCTTCTTCGCAAATGCCCAAACCATGGTTTTGGAATAGACCATCAGATAGGAATCTTTTAAAATTGGTTTAAGGAAAAATTTTCTAATTTGTTGAATTTCGGGGCTAATGGGGGATTCTTGAGGAAAGGGAGAGTTTCTGCTATGGAGGTAATAGAGGAATTAGCCACAAACAGTCGAGGTTGGTCCAAGGAAAAGCACAACGCCGAGAGGCTAGATGCAGTGAAAAGACCATGTGGGAATGAGACATCTCAAGAATTGGCATTCATCAGAGCAAGACTTGAAAAATTAACAGCTCGAAGCAAAGAGGGGAATGACATCAAAAATGCCAAATATGTCCAAAATGGGGGTGATCCCAACAGGCTTTATGATAATAATTATCGCCTGAGTCAAGGGGGTGGCAGTTTTAATAATTATAATGAAAATCACCCACATCCAAATGTATCTCATGCAATAATCATAATTTTGTCCGGTTGACATACTTGGATTTTTCATGGTTTTAGAGGGTGGTTTTGTATGAATTTGATCATATTTGTCTATTATTGGACGTGTTTATATATACTTCTCTATTATGTTGTTATGTTGACCATTTTGTTAAGAATGTGTAGAAAAAGGTACAAACTATGTGGATGTGCAGCAGCCTTGGTTTGAGACTATTTTTACTGGAGATTTTGAAGTCCAATCAGCCTCATATGCATATCAATCTCTTCGTCTTTGAAAGAGCTTCGCGTGGGTATCTTACACGCTTCAATCGGAGTCCTGTAGAAGAAGTTATGACCGTTTTACGAACACTGCGTTGTCCAAAAAATTACACGCGGCTGGGTGAATTAACCACCCGGCCGGGTACTGTGTTTATGCGCTGAAAAGGTCAGAAAATGGTCGAAAATCATCACCGGCCGGGTAAATTTTACTCTTTATAATTCTACCCAGCCGGGTACGTTATTTTGACGTATTTTCTTGCCAAAAATGCGATTTTTTATGGAGGAATAAAGGGAAAAACGCCTAGGGTTCATGAGATTCTACACTTACCACCTCCAACACTCACACACACTCCCAAGAACATTTTGAGAGAGAGAATTGAAGATTGAAGACTCTAGATCGGAAGATTGAAGACTTCATTCCTAGATTCATTCCATAGGAGTTCTTAGTATCCATCTCTTATATATTATGATTGAATAAATTTTATATATTAAAATTGCACTATGACTTTATTGATTAATTATTAATTTATAAAATATAATAATTATTATTTATTATACTATTTATATTATAATTATATTTTGATACTTTATATTTAAACTATCCATAATAATAATAAATATAATAATTATTATTTATAAATAATAATTTATTAAAAGTTTTACAATATTATTCTTTTTTATAAATAATAAGTATATTTTTAGTTTGGTGTTTAAATTAAATATAAATTTAAAATTTTGATATTTTCTAAACACAGGATAGTAAAATTACTAGGAATCATATTCCCGGGATTCATTTTCCTGGGATTCATTTTCCTTGCCAACTTTACTTTCCCGCCATGTTTGAAATGGATTTTGATTTAATCACACATGAATATTAAACAAGGAAAGTGGCATTTGATTAAGACTATAGTTATATTTTTGTTTTCCATTAACCAAGAAAATGAGTCTCCATTGTTTGAATTTTACAACAAAAGTTACCGGAGTTTGACACGAATATTATTGATGGCTAAGCATCTCTTTCAGACATTTCATCAAACGGAAAAGGATCATCATTCAATTTCTCATTCCGAAGAAATCATTGGATAAATTCCGTAAAAGCTATTAATGGAAATGTGGGCTTCATGTATTGATAAAGGCCCAATCTAGTGATGGCACAATCATGGATCCCACTTTATACCAAGAAAATGGAAATATCCAATTCGAACTAAATCAAATTTTGAAATTTGGTTTAGAATTTTTCTTATTTTGGCTTGGTTTGGTCTGGCTTAAATTTTTTATCCGGTTCAATACAAAAAAAGAAAATCCTACTATTTGATTTGGTTTGTATTAATAGTGTATGTTTGATAATTAGATTTTATAAAATTTGTAGTTGTTCGCATTTATTAAATACTCCCTCCGTTCTATAGTAATATAGTAATTTTGTCATTTTGGTACGTTCCATAGTAATAGTCATTTTCCTTTTTAGTAAAAGTCAACACATTTTTCCACACTTACTTTACTCTCTCTTACTTTTTCCTCTCTTCATCTCTCTACCTTTTTTCATTTTCCACTTTATTCTCTCTTTATTTAATTCACCTAACACAATTTTCTTAATCTTCGTGCCGAAAAAAAACGCCTTCATTACTATGAAACGGAGGGACTAGGTAATAGATACATGATATTTTCACTGCCGGGCTTAAGCTCCTACTATGGTAGTAGGAGTACTTTTTATTTTGTTTGTATACATATGATATTGTCAATTTTTTGGTATTTTGTGTTAGAATATTGTGCAAAATCTCTTCTCACAAAAATGTATGAAAATTATTGCCTCAAAATTTGATATTACAACCTCTATCAAAAGTATGTACCTTAAAAATAAAATCTATTTTTCAATTTTGTTTCGTGAGATTTTGGTTTTTCGGTTTAGGTTTGTTAAGTAGTTTGTATTTTGATTTTTCAGGTTTAATTTTTTCGATGATTCGATTCGATTCAATGTTGAGATTTTTTTTTAAATCTCAAATTTTCAATCAATTTGATTTGAAAAAAAACAACGGGAATTATGATTTTCACCCCTCTTTCATCTTCAGCCGGGCCGAGATTAATATGGGCTTTCAGCCCGCACAAGAGAAGGAAGACCTCAGCCTCAACCTCCAACCAATACATTTACTAATATTTAAATTTTATTTTAATAAAATCATGTTTTTAGTGGAAATTAGTACTACTATTTTTGTCAAATGAAGATCTCTATTTAAGTAGCGTGATAACTCTATTTTTATCGCAGCAAAATTACGGCCTCAATCACTCTTCTAAAGTAGACCAAGACGAAATTAAGTAAGCTATGGCCCAATGTCTTGGCCCATTCCATTTGTTTTTCTTTTTTAATCATTTAATTTAGAATGCGCCCATGCTAAAAGATGGTACTAACACTTTTCCAATTTTATATAGTATTTCACATTTAATTATCTTTTATTTGAATGTCAAAGAAAATTATACAAAAAGACGAAATGAAAAAAATAAGAGCTAAATATGCTAATAACTTGAAAATACATGTATTATAGGCCAATGTAAGTTTTTACCATCAACTTTTAAGTGTACTGAAAAAATATTAGAACTTTTAGTGTGTAGTCAGTTTTTCTACGATCAAGTATTCTGACAAAAATTAATTCATATGTGATATATGTTATATGAGAATTTTAAATAACGTGGAGATGACATAACAAGTCAATACCTCAAAATAATGTCGTTTTAATAATTATTTATGCACATTTTTAATAATTGAATTTTTATGTAGTTTGTGACGAAATAAAAGTTATTTTGGTCTAATTAAACATTTCGACATGCTATCTTATACCGCAAAAACTATTGTACTACTTCCTTTTTTGTTAGCTTAGCATGACTCACGCTCTTTGATTATCTCACACACTCTCAGTATGAACAATCGCACACACACACAGAGAACACACACTAGAATCTTGATGAAAAGTAGAGAGGATTTCTTGGAGAAAAGGGATTCTCTTATTGACTGAATTCTAGCTCTACAAGATACAATAACCGAGCTATTTAAAGCTGGCATGAGAGTGGTAACTGCCACTAACTAACTGAAACAAGAAAACAAGAAACTAAGCCTCCAACGGCTATTTCCTAACAAACTAACTAACTCCAACGGCTAGTTTCTGGAAGCTATTTCTTCTCTCTTTTGCATTTCCTTTTTTTTTTTTTCTAAGTCTGAGACTAAGTGTGCACTCATTCTTACAATTCTCCACCTGAGTATACACACTTCAGTCCTTACAGCAGATCTTGATCAAAGCCTTGCAATGATCAAACTTGTCTCTCCCTAGAGACTTTGTTAGCATATCAGCTGGATTGTGTAAGGTGTCAATCTTGACCACCTTCACTCTTCCCTTCTTTGTTTCATCTCTAATAAGATGTAGTTTCACATCTATGTGTTTGCTCCTTTAATGGAAATACTAATGTTTAGCCAAACACATAGCTGAGCTATTGTCACAACGAACAATCATGGTTCTCTGATTAAAACCAAAAACTGAGATCACACCCTGAATCCAGAAGCTTTCTTGTACTGCTGCAGTTAATGCCATATACTCTGCCTCTGTTGTTGATAGAGCAACAACACTTTGTAACCCTGACTTCCAACTGACCACAGTTCCAAACATAGTGAACAAATAGCCAGTTTGAGACTTCCTATTATCCAGATTAGTAGCATAATCTGCATCACAGTAACCCACCACTACTTCCTCAACCACCTTATCACAGCCATTAAACACAATACCACAGCTACTAGTGCTTTTCAAATACCTCAGAATCCACTTGAGGGCATTCCAGTGCTCCTTTCCAGGATCAGCCATGTATCTGCTAGTAACTGAGATAGCATGAGCCAAGTCTGGCCTAGTACAGATCATGGTGTACATAACACTTCCAACCACACTAGCATAAGGAATAGACTCCATCTCCTCTGCCTCTTGCATAGATTTAGGGGCCTGCTCCTTAGATAGCTTGAAACTTTGTGACAAAGGTGTTGAAGCAGCTTTGGCATTTACCATGTTGAATCTCTTCAGTACCTTCTCAATATAATCTGACTGAAAGAGCCATAATTTCTTACTGCTTCTGTCTCTCTGGATGTTAATACCAAGGATCTTCTTAGCCTCTCCTAGATCCTTCATTTCAAAACTAGACTTCAAATCATCCTTGACCTTTTGTATCTCAGCCAAAAATGGTCCAGCAAGGAGCATATCATCTACATATAGCAACAAATAGGCTACTGGAGTGTTGCCTTTCTTCTTAATGTAGATACAATCATCAAACTTGGATCTTAGAAACCCAATCTTCACCATCTGCTCATCAAACTTTCTATTCCACTGCCTAGGACTTTGCTTTAGCCCATACAAGCTTCTTTTAAGCAAGCAGCCCTTACTCTCATTTCCAGGCTTCACATAGCCCTCAGGCTGATCCATGAAAATTGTTTCCTCAAGATCACCATTGAGAAAAGCAGTCTTAACATCAAGCTGCTGCAATTCCCAATCTAATTGGTTCACCACAGCCAGCAAAATTCTAATAGAGGTGTGCTTCACAACAGGAGCAAACACCTCATTGAAGTCCACACCTTCTTGTTGTGTAAATCCTCTAGCCACCAAACGAGCTTTGAACTTAACTCTATCTTTATCAGTAGTTTCAATCTTTTTCTTGAACACCCATTTGCAGCTTACTAACCTCCTTTCCTTCCCATCAGATTTCAGCTGAGATTTATCCACCAAAATCCAGGTTTTGTTTTTGAGTAAGGATTCAATTTCTTCATTCATGGCTTCTACCCATTTATCTTTGTCCTTACTTCTCATAGCCTCCTTATAAGTGAGAGGATCTGTGAGCTCAATGTTTTCAGCAGCACACAAAGCATAGTAAACTTCATCAGAAAACTTCTAAGGAGGTCTCACATTTCTCTTGCCTTTATCTCTAGCAATCTGGTACTCTCTAGTAGTCTCTGAAGTACCTCCACCTTGACTAGAAGCACTTACATCTTCAGCCTCTGACTCACACTCAGAATCACTAACTCCACCTACATCTTGGCCACCTGACTCCACCTTAAAGAAGTCACTATCAGACTCATCAGGAATTGAATCCTTCTTCAAATAGGGCATGTGAGTTTCAGTGAACACCACATCTCTACTAATGATCACCTTTTGCTTACCAGGCTCAATACACCAGAGCCTATATAGCCTTTAACCCCCTTCTGATAGCCAAGCATAATACACTTCAGAGCCCTAGCTTCAAGCTTACTTTGTCTAGTATGTGCAAAAGTTGCACATCCAAACACCTTGTACTTTGAGTAATCACTATGAGCTCCATACCACATGTAATCTGGAGTCTCTGACTTTAGAGCTGAAGTGGGGCACTTGTTGATTAGATAGGCAGCAGTATATACTGCCTCTCCCCAGAATTTGATGCTCAAACCAGAGCTTAGAAGTAGGCACCTCACCCTTTCCAAAATAGTCCTATTCATCCTCTCTGCAACCCCATTTTGTTGTGGGTTGCAGGGGACTGTTCTATGCCTTTTCATACCCTTCTCTTTACACCACATGTCAAACTCAGTAGAAAGATACTCTAAACCATTATCTGTCTTAAGGCACTTCACACTCCTACCTTTCTCTAACTCCACCTCTTTGCACCATATTTTGAATTTCTCAAAAGTTTCTGATTTCTCTCTCAGAATATAAACCCACAGCTTCCTAGTGTAGTCATCAATAATAGACAGGTAGTATCTTCCTCCACCAACAGAATTAACCGGAGAAGGACCCCATAGGTCACTGTGTATGTAGTCTAGAGGAGCTTTAGATGAGTGTATACCTGTAGGATAAGGGGCTTTCTTTGCTTTCCCCAAAATGCAATGCTCATAGGGATCTAGCTTGATGTTGCTTTCTCCAGGGATTAGACCCTTTTTCACCAACTCTTTCATGCTTCCCTCAGCTGGATGGTCGAATCTCATGTGCCATAGCTTCATATTTTCAGTAGATATTGAATGGCTTTCTCCATCAACAGCCTCAGCAGTTAGATAGTAAAGTGTATACTCTCTTTCAGCCTCCATAACATCTTGCTTCCCTGATTGCACTAAAATCTTTCCCTGACTCATTAAGATACTGAAACCTTTCTTCTCAAGTACTCCCAAAGAGATCAGATTCCTTTTGACTTTAGGAATGAACCTTACATCTGTCAAGATCTTGATGGAGCCATCTTGAAGCCTCAGCTTCACATTTCCAACCCCTCTGATCTTACAAATGTGATTATTTCCAAGTAGAACTGTTCCATCTGCCTCCTTGAGATCATGAAACCAGCTCTTGTTGGGCACATGTGAAAACTGCACCCAGAATCCATAATCCACCTCTGATTCACCCCTTTATCTACTACATTCAGGAGTTGGGCAGGAGGATCTACACCCTCTACACAGTCATAGGTGTTCTGACCCTTGCCCTCAGATGCTTGCTTCCTCTTCCAAGCAAAGCAATCTTTCTTTAAATGCCCAGGTTTCTTGCACCACTGGTATGACCTGGTTTCTTTCTGAGTATCAGAGGTGGATCCCTTGGAATTTTCCTCATACTTCTTCTTGAACTTTGGCTTCTTGAATTTCTTGACATTGAGAGCCTCTGGAGCTTGCACATCAGTGCCTTTACTGTTAGATTTCTGGAGTTCATTAGCCATGAGAGCTGAATAGACCTCTGTGTAAGTGATAGGCTTATCTCTGACATAGATAATGGCATCACTCAGTTGATCATAGGAGCTAGGAAGAGCATTGAATGTCAAGATAGCCTTATCTTCATCTAAAATCTTCACATCCACAGAGCTAAGATCATCAATAATCTTGTTAAACTCCTCTAACTGCTCTATGATGGATGACCTGCAGCAAAATTGTAGGAGTATAGCCTCTTCTTTAGGTAAAGTCTATTTGCTAGGGACTTAGCCAAATAGACTTCATCTAATTTTTCCAGAATCCCCACAGCAGTCTTGCATTCTTGAACATCTCTGAGCACTTTGTCTCCCAGACACAAGATCACTGCACTGTGGGCCTTGAGTTGCATCTCTTCCATCTTGGCCTGGGATTTGTCATCAAGAACTGGAGCCTTCCCTTTCTCTCCAGGTGCAAGAACCGCAGCCAACCCTTGCTGAATCAGCACAACCTTCATTTTCATCTTATAGGCCATAATCATTTTTGCCCGTGAACTTCTCTGCATCTAGCCTTGCTGCCATCTTGAAAATCGCCTGGAACTCAGCTTCAAGATTTTCCACCGGACGGCGCCACTTGTTAGCTTAGCAAGACTCACACTCTTTGATTATCTCACACACTCTCAGTATGAACAATCGCACAAACACACAGAGAACACACACTAGAATCTTGATGAAAAGTAGAGAGGATTTCTTAGAGAAAAGGGATTCTCTTATTGACTGAATTCTAGCTCTGCAAGATACAATAACCGAGCTATTTAAAGCTGACATGAGAGTGGTAACTGCCACTAACTAACTGAAACAAGAAAACAAGAAACTAAGCCTCCAACGGCTATTTCCTAACAAACTAACTAACTCCAACAGCTAGTTTCTGGAAGCTATTTCTTCTCTCTTTTGCATTTCCTTTTTTTTTTTCCTTTTAAGTCTGAGATAAGTGTGCACTCATTCTTACAATTTTTTAACTAACAGTACTCCTTAATTATTATACATTGGACTTGTTTCTATAATATTATATATTTCAACATCAAATTAATGAAAACACAATATTAATGGTGACGTGTCTAATACGAGTAGTATTTAATGATGAAAGGAGTCGAGTAGTGGACTGTTTTCTTGTTCCAATAAATTAACTTAATTAAACAATAGTGTATAACTTCCTTGTTTTATCTTCATAATTTGATTGCTGATTTCTGTCATTGCTCACTTTAATTTATAACTAGTATTATTCCTGTGCTACGTACGACTAATATATATTCAAAATATTTTTATAAATTAATTAAATAAAAATATAACTAATATTATTATATGAAAGTTGTAAACAAAATGTGTAACAAAATTTTAGTTAAATGAGGATAAAAATTATACACATATCAATAGTGAACTATAATAAACTTGAAATAATTAAACAGAATACAATATTCAAGCGTTAAATCGTAAAAGACAAAAAAAAAACTATCACAATAAAGAATTAAACACAATGGATAATTATTCTTCAACAGAACTCATAGGTAAAAATAACACGTTTGTCATCTTTAAAGCCGTCCGCCTCACCTAAAACTATAATAAAATAATGCACAAAATCAATTTGCAACGCACAAAATCAATAATCAATATGTATAACTACTTTCATCTGACAATTTATATAGTTTTCAATAAATACAAATGAGATAACTGACCGAGCAGAAAAATTACAAATCAATTAATTCATTAATATGGTATTAGTCAGAATTTTCTGTCAGTCATATTGATGAAACTTGTGTTTATTGTGGATGCAAGATGCTTTCGCAGACAGAAGAATTCATTGTAAGATAAGAGTTGGCTTAAGTTTAAGACAAATTACCTTCAGATTCTAAAACTTGAGCTCTTCTGTGACATCCCTAACCCGAAACATGCATCATTTTACATTATTTCATATTATTTTATCACTTGCATAATGGATATACATTAAAAGAGTTTTAAAGAGTAAAATATTAATTTAATTAAGAAAAAAGAAAATGTAGTTAATTGACAAAATATGGTAGAATATAGTATATAGTTTTGATTATTCAAAGTTTTTAAAGGTAAACACTATAATATATAATGTGTATAATGCATATATAATGCTTAAAATATTAAATAGTTAATTTAAGTACGTGTATAATGCGTGTATGTGCATGGTATTATTGTGCATGAATATATATATAGGTACGTATATGTATTTGAACACAGTAATTATTAAATTAGTACACTATTATAAATAGATAAGTAGCAATGAATTTAGTAGTAGATAAAATAATTCTAAATAGAATAGTAAAGGAGGAAAATGTATGTTTAGCAATAATAAAGAAAAGGATACAGCTACACGTGTACAATTGGGTGCATGCGTGTTGTATGCACGTATCATCCATGCAGTAATATTATTATTTACTAGTACCCTATATTTCAAAAGTATAAGACATATACTTTCTCACCATTGTAGCCGACTTGGAGAATTTATTTATTATTATATATAAAGGGGGGGTTAGGTGCAAAAGAAAAAAAAAAGGAGAGGGAGGTATCAAAAAAAAGAACGAATACTGATTTATTATAAACGGGTAGGAAAGGAGAAAAAAAAAAGAAAAAGATTGAAATTTGGTTTGTATGGTCCGGGAGCTATGAATCAGAAGTAGGAATCGATGGCTTTTTTAAACCATTTATCATAATCAGGTATAACATTTTTAATTTTTACATGTTTTATATGGTTAATTGCTATGTGTTAAGTTGAAGTAAATAATTGGATTATACAATTTGATATTGATATGGTATGTGTTTAGTGGTAAAGATGGAGATATATGCTTAGTCCAATAAATATATTGATAGTATATTATATTGGAATTATTTAATGGAATATGATATGGATATGTGATTGGTGCAATAGATATGTTTTCCATATGGTAATGGAATTACATGAATCATTTGATTAAAGATGATCTGTGATAGTCTTGTCCTGGATCTGAAATCACAGTGGACATATTGGGACCTTCGGGTCAATCATAGTGGGACCTTCGGGTCAAATCATATTGGGACCTACGGGTCAATTTACAGTGGGACCTACGGGTCAAATCATAGTGGCATATTGGAAATCCCGGGCAGACACCAGGCTTGAACTGTCACATAATAATAAACTGAACATAGTGGCATATGCATATTTATATGGAAATATTTTAATATTTGTTGATAATTGTTATATATATTGGCTAAAGAATATATTGATATATGAGATGTGGAATTAAAGGTAAGGTTTATATACACTGAGTTGTGGCTCATATAAACCACTAATATTTTTCAGGAATAAGATATCAATGATGCGTGGGTTGATGTGAGTTACAGTTATTATAAGGATCGGCGGCTGACACGTTTTAGCAACCTTCTCCTCCTCATCGTTCTTGCATGTAGATAAATGTACAGTATATATAGTGGTGAGAGGGTCTCGCTACTGTTTAGAATATGTACCTGATAAATGTTGGATTTTGAAATTTGAAATTATATAATGTGTTTTATTTTCTTGACACGTGGATTATTTATTTTAAATTTTGAATTTAGTTATAGTAAGTGTATAAGTCATAAGAGTTGAGGCGTGACATCTTCTCTTGCGCTCTGCTTCAACTTGATATCCATGGTGGCCTTAACTCCCTCTTGGCGGAGATATATCCCCTAATTTGGTAAAAGAAGTACCCCCAGAAAACAAATTAGATGGGGAAGAAGAAACTTGAATGAATTTTTTCAAATAAAATCTATAGCTATAATATATGACGCTTGCTTAGGTTTTAACTCATTTCTCTCATATTGCGCCATAAAATTCTCCTTCTTCAATGTTCGGGAGATTGAAGGATAGTGGTTGAGAAGGTAGGGCTTGAGGTAAACGTAAGTGGGCCAAATGGTGCCGAGGGATCATTATTTGGGAGGAGTAATGGCGCGGCGAAGGTGGAGGCTATAGGAAACATGGATTTCCATTCTACCATGAAATCCATTTTTCTGCAACACAAACCAGAAACCTGAATTAATTTTGCAGAAATCATTATGAATTCAATTGTCAATGACATGAAACCCTAGATTCAGCTTTAACACACAATCTTCCATAAATACCAATAACATAAAAATGAATATCACATAAACCAATAATCAGAAAAATGTGTTTGTTCTCTGTCAATACAACTCACACACATACCTCCTCCAACGATTTATAATTATCCGCGATCCCCGAAGACCTCCTATCGACCCTCTTATGAATATTATAAATTCAGAATTAATGTTGTTTTTCAAAAGGATATTGTTTTACTACTAATTTAGTGGGGCAGTTACAAACGAAGTGTAGGTGTGGCAGTTATAAAAATGATCATGTATAATTTATATATATAAATGTGCTTAATATTTAGAATAGATATAATCCCTATATTTGTGGAATTCATATCTTCAAATGATTCATAGTTTACACGATTATTATTTTCATAGTTCACATGTTTTTAGCTTTTAATCAAATCTTCATACTATTTTGGTAATCACCCGGATTTCTAGGGTATAATAAATACGGCGACTGCTATCAAAACGGACTTAAAAGCAATAAAAACATAAGACATAGACTAGGGTTTCATTTAAAGAGATTTGACCAAGGTATTAAAGGGACTATCAACAATAATAAGTCAACGGTTTAATCTAGAAAATTAAATGAAAAATAGATACCATAGGCTATGATCAAAAAAATCAAGGGTTCGACATAAATCCGACAAAACCACAACAAGTCTCAATCTCCTAATCCAAAGGGAACAAGTTCAAAATAGCCAAATGATGCTAAAGTGTTTCAAAAATTCAGCGGAAACGACCAAGAGAAAGTGAAGCCATGTATGAAGATACGACTACACTCGAAGTTCAAAACATCCATCTTAATTAATTAATGTGCTCAACACCCGCCACCGCTCGTCGTCGTTTAACCTGCACATAAGGAAAATACATGCAGGGCTGAGTATTTTAAAATACTCAGTGAACTCGTTGCCAAAATATTTTATAAGTTATGTCACCCTTACCATAGTGAACTCGAGTTTTACAATTATAAAAATAAGATCATCGAGTATCACAAAAATATTTTCATAGACTGTCCAGTCAAACAAACTCCCCACTTTCTCAACAATCCATCAATCATAACATTTCCATAGTGCGACGAAAGTGTGGCCACACTTTTTGCCCGTGAGACCGGCCGACTAGCAAGGACGGCTCCCGATCCCACCGTGTACACAGCCTGATAGGGTTTGCGGCCCTACTCAGACCCGAATTCGTTTATACATATCCATAGCCCTATAGCCCAATGGAGCGAACTCACAAACTAGGCATCAGGCGCACAATATCATAACAAAACAAACATAGGCATGGCATAACAGTTAAACCACTCTTATCTCTCCACATTCATAAATTTGCAACATAAAAGAGTTTAAGAATAAAGCCCACCTCGACTGCTTTGATTTCAAGTACGTTTCTCTCTTTCGTTATCCGGCTTCGTAACCGAGGTTTCACCTTTTAATCATATAGGCACATATCACAAATCAGTTTCAACATCAACTCCTAAAACATGCATGTCTCAACGCTCCCCCTTTTTTCCACCGATCCGGTTTACATTTAACATTCAAAACCAAGGCACATTCATCATATAAGTTTATACACTTAACAATCTTAGATCTATCATCGACTTATGTCACACATGAGTGGCACACACGCACACACGCGCACACACACACACATGCACCTCCTATATACCATTTATCCCACTTTCACTCAATCTAGATGCATGAGGGTTCAAGAATACCGATTAATCGGTTAGATGAAGAAAGATTAATATATAGGTACCTTTTCTTGTCAAAGCGAACGGTAGAAACAAAGTAGAGACTTGATTCTTCAATAATTCTTGAGGCTCAATGTAACATCCTTGTCTAAAATATATACTACTCCCTCCGTTCCATTGAAGATGACCCACTTTTCTTTTTAGTTTGTCCCAATTAAGATGACCAATTGCTTAAAATGGAAACCTCTTTATCTCTACTTTATTTCCTCTCTCTTGCTTTACTCTCTCCACTTAACACACAAAATAAAGTTGCATAAAATCTCGTGCCGTCCAAGAAAGGGGACATCTTCCTTGGGACGGAGGGAATATTATTTTATGAAATATTTTTGTACATATATTTGTTCCTAAATATTATACGTACAAGTCTCAAATTTGTTAAGTAATTTAGTAGGCATTTTTCAATAAAATTATAATAGAATATATGCAGATATATATTGTTGCAAAATATTATTTAATAAATATAAATAGATAAGGTTAGGGACAAGTGTATTGTTATGCATTGCTACGTGTATGTGCATAAGTTAAAAAGTAATTTTTGGAGAAAAGGAAAGTATATAATGATACTTCAGATATTAAGTCGGTTTGGGGGGGGGGGGATATATCTTGAAGAAAGTGAGAAATTAGAAAAGATATGGAGAAAAGGGGGTGGAAAATGAGAGTGATTCGAGTGGAAAGAAAATGGTGAGAAAACGAAAATGTTCTCGTTGATTACATGTATACGCCCACACAAATTATTAGCTATAAACTCGAGAGGGAATCATGATTTAATTAGAGTATATCCCATAATTAGGTGAGTATTTTAGTTTTACATTTTTTTCACACTTAATTGCAATGTTTTAGATTAAAGTGAATATATGGACTTACACACTTAATTGCTATGTGTTAGATTAAAGTAAATATATGGATGGTATGATGTGAATTTAATATAGTTATTTGGAATTATTTTATAAAGTATGATATGGATATGGGATTGGTATAATAGACATATCAGTGGTGCAATTGATATATTTTTATATGATATTAGAATTATTTGAATTATTTGGACTAAAGAGGATATGTGACAATCTTGCTCTGGGTCTGATATCAATGCAATAGACCTACGGGTCATATATACAATGGCAATGGATCTTCGGGTTATATATATATATATATATGTACAAAGGCAATGGGACCTATGAGGTCATATATACAATGGCAATGGCCTACGAGTCATACAATGGCAATGGACCTACGGGTCATATATACAATGGCAATGGACCTTCGGGTCATATATATATGTACAAAGGCAATGGGACCTATTAGGTTATATATACAATGGCAATGGGACTTACGAGGTCATATATACAATGACAATGGACTTTCGGGTCATATACAATGGAATCCCGGACAGATACCAGGCTTGATTTGTCACAGAATAATAAATTGAACAGATAGATATATGCATATGGATTGAAATTTGTTTATATATTTGATGTTTATTTATATGTGCGGATTTAGAATACTTGTAAGTAAGTCTAATAATGATGGATTTTATAATTATAGTATTTGGATGGTAGAATGATTAATATATAAATTCTTTATTTTAATTTGTATTGGTTTATTATAAATATATACGTCAGAGGGGTTGGGGTATGACACTCAAACTCTAATTCTAAATTATAGAAGAAAATTGAGAGAGAGAAGAGAGAGGGGCTCGTGATATGGGGTGGGGGGCGAAAATTTTGTGGTCTAGGGTTAGGTTTTGCCTCTTATTTATATGGTTCAATAAAATCTTTAGGTAGTTAAATAGAATATTTGGGAAGATTTAATTCTCCTCAATTAAATAAATAAATAAAGATTTGGAAAGATATGGTGGGAGAGATTGACGTTAAATATTGATGAGGAATAAGGGGATTTCGAAATCTTAGGCTATTTAATTAGCATATGATTTAATTTAGATATTTCACGGACTAGAATAAAATATCACGGAGCAGAATAAATATAATAATTCTCCCACTAAGAATAGGGAATATGCGTTAATATTGATTCCTCCATAAGGAATTCCAAATATTAATTAAAATAAGATATGGCAAGATCTCCTTGAGATATGGTAAGATTTGCTAGAATATTTATATTTATTCATGGAAAAGAATAAATAAGGGATCAAATAATATAATTAAATATTCTCCTCTCCCATAAATAGGAGATTTTCGAAAATCTCTTTATAATAGGAATGGGGGTCGAAATTTCATGAAGGAAAATAAGGAAAAGTTGGACTTTGGGTTTTATTTAGGTAATTATCTCAAGCAATAATTAAATTCAAGAAAAATAGAATTCCTTCTCCAATAATAGTATGGATCGAAAATTTCAAATAAATAATTAATGATCCTATTAAATCTCACTCATCCCTTAGGTAAATAATTCACCACAATATTATCAACAATATTGACTATTTAATTAAATCTCAACTCCAATTCACAATTAGGTCACAAGGAATCATGCAATAAATCACTCATCATTTAATTCACCTCCCCCACGTCATCAATAGTATTAAATAAAAAATTTACGGCTCTAAAATTAGGGTTCGAAATTTCGGGATGTTACATTTTTAATTTAATACTATAATTTTTTAAAATTAAATAGCAATCCCCTTTTAAATATTTTATAAATTGCAAAATTAAAATTTCTCTAAATACCCCAAACATTCTCTTTTATATAATGTACAGCTGTATAGATATCCAGCATTGCGTTAAGTCGGCTTTGAAATTATTAACATGCATATACATAAATTTTAACTTATTATATACTCCTATTTTATAATTTTATGCGATTACTATTTAGTTATTGGTCTCTACTCAATCATAAAGCAATTCCATCATATTTCAGTGTCACATCCAACATAGTTATTGAAGTTAGTTGTTTGAATTCACTCGTAAAGATAGTGTGAAAATGAAATTATATGGTTTTTTTCTTCAATTATTTCTTCATATATCGATCCATTCACATAGCACTTTGTTATATATAATGATAAAACACTATCTTTTATTTTGGAAGAAGTTGGCATTTCGGTTTTATTGTCATTCAAAAAACAGGCTATTAGGTTTTGCCGTCTTGTTTGTCCCTATCTTTGTGGCACTAATCTCCAAGTAATTATGCAATATATGAGAAGCGAATAGACATACATATAAGTATATAAGAGTATTAAATACTCTCTTCACTAAATTTCTGTTTTATTTAATATATGGAGTATACATTACGGGAGTTGATCAGTAATTGGTCTAAAATATAAGGTATAAGCGGGATGTAAATATTGATTAATGGAAAAAAATTTAATAAATCACAGTCATATTCTGGCATGTCCTATAATTTTAAATCATTCATAAAAATCACACAATTTAGATTTATTCTCAATTACACATGGATAAAAAATATTGTCACATTCGTGTAATAAATTGATGGAGTAGTAAAGTATAATTTCTCGATCGGCTTCTATATCAGATACAATTTTACCTTAGATGTTTTGCCATGAGATTATTTAAAATGAATTTAAATTTCATTATTTTTTCAAATTATTTTAAGAATTGTAGCATTGGTTATAACTTGACGAAATTTCAAGATTTTTCCAATAATCTTACCCCTAAATTATAGGCAATGTTCTAAATGGCGACGAATATGAGGGTGTGGTGGCGATTGATATAAATACAATAATAGTAGAGAGTTTAAACGTTAAATCAATCATAGAGTTTGTCCTACTAATCTAGAAATACTATGACTACGAGAGCTATTAGACATCACAACTAGAAAGTTAAAAAAGAGAATGATTCTTAAGAAGAAAGGGTGAGTTGAGTCTTTTCAAGAAATGATGATTGTAAATAATAGATGATCTCTATGATAATTACACTTTAACTAATGGACGTGGGCTACTTTATTAATAGTCATTTAATGCATTTGACAAGAAAACCTACCTTTATATTTGTATATAAATATTATTATGTGTAATGTGTGGTCTTTTCTTAGGCCATATGAACACGCCCCCTAATAAAGTGAGTAAATATAATTAGGTGAGAGTTTGTCATTATCTGTGTGTCTATATATATATATATATATATATATATATATATATATATAAATAAATATCTTTATTGTCTGTAGGTGAAAGAGTATATTCCATTTTTATGTTAATTTGTAAACGATTTAAATAGTTCATTTACATAGTATAGCAATTGATGTCTAGATTATCATCCAATCTACTCAAATCACAATTCAAATGTTATGAATATATATAGATTTTAGCGAGTATTTTTCAAGAAAAACAGCCTCTTCAAGTTTCAATGTAATATATATGTCTCGTTGCAATGATACATCAATGTACATATACATATATAGGGACTCTAGGGATATATACTCTCTCTATATATAGTACAATCATTATACTATAATGCATGTTGATTAAGTTGGCATGTACGAGTGTTACATCCTACCGACTAATTTATTTAATTTCTATAACAGATTGAGTGACGCATGCATACAAGCAAAATAATCTTGGTCTAATTCCATTCCGCAAATGGTGTTAAAATTGTCAATTTCGAGCCCAACATTAATCGATAGTCGATGATACAAAATTAATCGTTTCTCTTCAAATTGTCAATTCAGTTCATACATAGCATAGAACATTATTTATTTATTTACTTTTATTTTTATAGCACGTGTGTTGGGTGTGGGGGTCATGTAAAGATTTTTTTTTTTTTGAACCACCAAATCAAATTAATTAGGGAACTCGTTTACATGTCTGGTTGTTATTTAGCTATTACAAGAAAGAATTTGGTAGCTTATTCTAATAAACTTGCTTTGCTACCAAATATATAAAATATGAATTTTGTTATACCGTCGTGGATGTTTATTTTGTTTAAAATTGAAAACAACTAATCAAGAGTGTGATTGAGTGGCAGAGGATCATCCATCCTAAACTATCAATAAAAATTTGAAGAATTCCTCAATATAAGTATAAACTATTTATCAAAGGGAAGATTATTGTATATTAGATATTGAAATATTTGATACTGATCAAGGGAGAATTTCAGTCACAGCCAATAATAAAGGAAAGATCAAGGAAGGGAGAATTAATCATAAATAATTAATTAAATATAATTTGTGATACTTGTGTGGGAGCAAAAAGTTAAAAGATTAAATTGATAAAATCGAATAACGTGCAAATCATTGCAATTAGAGATGACTAGTTAATTATGTCATTACCAAAATAATGGTGATCAACTGAATTGTCATTAACACAGTTATTTTCAGTGGAATGAAAAAAACATGATGTGGTGATTGATCACTTGGATTTAGATTTTAATTAGAATGGTAATTATTGGTCAAAACCAAAATTGCCATGCACTATCGTGAGTTTGGTTAGTGATGGAGACTCATTTGAGTTAATTAAAGGTTAATATAGTGTAATTTTGTCTTTTAACTAAATGATGATTAAAGAGTTTTTATCAATGTCTTGTCCTTCACAAATAACAATTGATTATGTTTTATTATGGTTTGATTAGGGTGTGAATTTGTCTTTGTTTGCATTTTCAAGCTAAAAATATGATGAGTATCATTATAATAGTACGTAAAAATAGTTTAGACTTTAGAATATCCATATCAATAAAGAGTAGGAGTAATAAATATATATATTTTGTACATAAATAATTAAAATTTTTAAATATTATATATTAAAAATAGATTTATTTTGAGTAATAAATATATATAATTTGTACATAAATAAATAAACTTTTTAAATATTTTATATTAAAAATAGATTCATTTTGAGTGAGATATTTAAGAAATAACATCGATTCATATATCAACAAATTTATTTATTCCTCTCATCCAACCCATATACATAAAATTTGGTTTTTGTTTTTTACTGTCAAATGATTAAATGTGAGAATCCTTTTCAAAATAAAAATTCGATAAAGCGTGTTGCCAATATCTAAAATTAAGGGATGTTATAATTTCAATTAATTTGGTCTGAATTATAGGTCTTCAAATTCAGTTAATTCTATATGGAGAAAGAAGAAGTTAATGTAGAAGGTTTGTGTTAAAATGACAATCCCTCTTAAAATGACAACGTGACAACGCTTATACAGCAATATTATAAACGCTATACAGCAATATCCAACACGTTAGACAGCAATTTATAGATTGCTGTCTAACGTGTTGGATATTGCTGTTCAAGAAAAATTGCTGCTTAAAGACCACAAAATTGCTGCCCGTCTTTTTTGGTTTTTTTTTTTTTTTTTACCACATGGCAGCTTATTATTCGTCCACGTGTACAAATGATTGGCTAAAAATGATGGTATGGTGTTATTTTAAGGGGTGGTGGCACCCTAACATGCCCCGATGTAGAATCATGATTAAATAACAAATAAATTGTTATATCGATTAAGGAGTGTCGGATGTACAGAGAAAGAGAAAAAGAAAAAGAAAACGAGAGTCATGTTTTCCAAAAGTAATTTAATCTGCTTTTCTATTGAATTTTTTAGATATTCCTTATCTTTTTGTTTGTCTGTCTCGTTTCTTACCTTTTTAAATCAAATCCCAAACTATACTAGTACTCCCCATCTTTTTATTTCATTTTTTATTAGAGCGCTTAATTTTCATAATGTGTTATGTCATTTATGTGAAAAAATTCTAAAATCAAAAGGCTCAAACTATTAAAATAATCAATGAACAAATACGAGAAGCAGCCCAAACAAATAAAAATACACAAAAATAAAGATAAACATACACAAACTAACTGTGGCAATATGAACATAAGCAGTAACCAAAACAAAGAGGGGTACCGATTTGGTAAATACAATTATCCAAATTTTGTTTTTATCAATCTAAGGTGTCACCTTGCTAGTATTAAATTACCCTTGGCCTTAAGAAATGAGAGTAAAAGACAAGTAGCATTTCTGAAATTTGTGAGAGTGATTGCCACAAACATCCAAGAAGGAAAATGAAATAACACTAATAAGGTCAATTGAATTAAACTTTATATTTTCTATATCTCGATAGTTTTCAAAAAGAGTGGCTCCCCCTTTGATTTGTTGTCCTCTTAAATCTAAACCGATAGCAACCTTACAATTTGGAATTTATGCATATAAAACAATCAAACGGTGCTTGCAATACCGTTACGTGATTAAATACTGCGAGCACGACTGAACTTGCAAATTTGTGAGTGTGGATGCTTGTGATATTATTCAGTATACTGATGTTGCGAATATGTGTACTTTCATAATGCTTACAGTGTTATGTAATCATTGTTTTTTTAAGTGATTAGTACTTGCATTATGTCATTTTGCAATAAACTTTAAAAATGTATATTGATATATAAGAAAATAATACAATTTAAATAAAATTTTATTTTTTATGTCCTATAAATGTCCTATTAAAAATGACACATGTAGACATCATCTTTATTTTTTTTTACTCTTACTATATTTTTTTCAATTTAAATTATAAAACAACATTAATTATACTAAATCTCATGGTGAATAATAAATGTTTGATATTTAAAGGAAAGAAAGAAAGGAGATGTATAGGTATGAAAATATTCCTCGAAAAAAGCAACCGGAACTCAAACTATTGCATTTTTGCATTGGAAAAGGTGTTTAATTTGTGCCTTGCCTTTGTCTATATTACGTGATGGACATTTTAGTAAATTATGAAATTATGAAATTGTGTCATAGCTTTACAATTTTTTATTTTTTAAATAAACAAAATATTCCACTATAAAGTCAAAAAAATAAATAAAAAAGAATAATTTGTAATTTTCAACTGCGTCACAATTCTCTATTGTCCCTTGAAAGCTTATGGCCAGCATTTGAGAACGACTGATTTGAGAGGTGGACGAATAACAAATTCGCAGTGTTAAAGAACATTTAAATTCTCATTTAATTAACTCATCTATTCATTTTCAAAATCTCTGTCAAGCTAAAGAATATTCTTAATATAGACTTTCTTACCTTACATAATCGGAAATCTTAATCTCTTCAAAAAAAGACCCAAATTTGATCAGCATCATTATTTTTCATTTTCTCTATCAATGCAAAAATACTTTAAAAATGAAATTAACTAATAGTAGTACCAACACAATTTAATAGTCTAACTCGATAAATTTGACCCCCACTTACCCTTATCCCCACCCAATTCAATAGTTTCCCTACCACTCTAACTCCTAGTCCTAGTTTGCTACCTATATCATATGTAGAGATTTTATTATATTTAGGGGCGAAATTAGCAAGGTAGCTAGATATTTCTTTGAAATCAATTACAAATTAAATACAATATAGTAATTTATAAAAACTTAACAAATTTTCAGAAAAAATATCGTTATTAATTTGATCTTTTTTTAAATTCTAAAATACACTTAAAATTTCAAACCCGCGCCTTTATGAAGCTTCGTTTATTAAATTCATAAAATTGCTTAAGGATACTCTTGATTAATGAAGAAGTGTCAATATCACCAATAATGTTGACAATTATTCAAAATGTTTACGTGGCGGCAATTGGGAATGGCCATGCCCAATTGTTCACCAATTAACACTAACTCTTTTCTTTTGATACTCATTAATTATGTAGCTCTTCGAAAAGGCCGACATTAAAATAAATATAAACAGCAACTGTTAAAAAGTACTTGAGTCGTCGGATCTAGCTGTCAAGAGTTAACTTGTAAATTCTCATTGGTTGAATAGAATTGTCGGAACTCAATAAACGCGACTCTACTTTGATCATGCCATTTATAAATAAAATTACTACTACTAAGTTACTTAATCTAAGATTAAACTAGTTTCATGTTATAACAGTAATTGATATGTTATAACTATGCTCAAGATTAAGGGATAAATGATTATTATATGTTATTATCTGATTAATTTAGATTATGTTATAGTGGGACTTAAAAATAATTCCTAAGGTGTTATTCGACCAAAATCAATCGGCCAAAAATCAATGTAAATCGGCCTAAATTAAACACCAATCGGCTAAAATCAATATCGATTAGTCAAAACAAACACCGATCGATGCACGCAAGTTTCAGATCAAAGACAAGGATGAAGGTGGTGATAGCGTAAAGTGAGGGCGAAGATGAAGAATGAAGAGAGATTATGAGATAAGTAGGAATGGGGTTAGATGGATAATCATCGAAATAGTTTAATATTGACAGTGAAAATGGGTTGATACATTGTGAAATAAAATGTCAGAGCCAAGCTTTTAAACAAAATGGAAAACAAATGAGACACAAAAATAAACATGGCCTCCAATATTCATCACACACACACATATATATATAACCCATAATTAAGTCACAATCAAGACATGTATGACACTTTGGCCTAGTCCGATAAATAAAAATAAATGTATACTAATTTAAAATAGTACTAATTTACTTTACGGACTAGATTTTGGTATCTAGATTGTTTTACTTTCTTTCCTTTTTTATTTTTCCTTTTTAATAAAGGAAGGCAGTGTATTTTCTACGAGAATGGAAAGTGACGTTGGGCTAAATTCTTGGAGTATTTAGTTATCTGTTATTTACTGACTACTGTTATGTGACAGTCACTCTGTACTAGATATAGGAGTACTATATAGTTACGATTTAATCATATTTTCAAGTTAATGAGCACTCTTTTCACTATTTCTAAAACCTTAATTGTGTGTGTGTGTGTGTGTTAGAGAGAGATAAAGAGAGAGGAAAGGCTACGGAAAATAGAACAATACGTCTGTGTCAATGCAAACGGATCCTAAGAAAATGTCTTAATCTTGTGAAAATATGAACGTTGTATTTTTACAAAGAAAAAGGCGCAAGTCATATGTACTCCATATATTAGTACTAGTATTATTTTATTTTGGCTTGTTTGTTATAAATATTTTAACTTTTCACCGTGTTAGGGAGTAGTAGTTTTTTATTTTCGATAATTGAAGCTTAATGTATTGATAAAATTTCATATCATATTACAAATAGTACTATTGAATGGTTTTGAATTTGGATGAGGATAAAATAAATTACATTAAAGATTAATACACGGCTTGATTACTTACTCGCGCATAATTACTCTTTCTTTAATGCGTGACCACTAATGAAGAAATCTTCTAACAAAGAGTGTTTAATGCTATGTTATAGCCTCTTTTATTTCAATAATGTTGAAAAAAGTGCCTACTCACAAATCCCTTTCTAAAAGTTTTGTTCATTAGTAACTACTACTTAGTATTAAAAGATGAGAGTCCCACATGTAAATTGATATTGAAAGGTTCAATCACAATCGCCTCTCTTTTTCTAACGCAGAAAGAAAAAGGAGAGAATTGTAAAATTTGTATAATTAAAACTAAACATTATTTATACTAACATTTTGCGTGTAAATCACCACAACTTTTTCCTAAACATGAATTCTAATAATATTCTAACCTAAAAAAATACTAGATGCCTAATTAGTTTTTGTAATTTAAAAAATCTTGAGGGATATTTAGACAAAAACAATGTAATATTCACCAAATGTGTAAAACCACTAATTATTTATTAAAAAGAAAAAAAGAAAAGAAAAGGTAAACACTCATATTTACAAGGTAGCCACCTAACCCAAAAAAAAGTAAACAATAGAAAAAAAATGGCAATAACTTTTTTTTGTGAGAAAATGAAGAAAATGATTATTTACAATATAGAACCATCAAAAAAGCGAAAGTACAAATCCTAAAGCACAAGGCACACCTCCTAAATTTAGCAACTCCACTTGATAGTCTCAAAGCTGCATGAAATCAAACTCCCACCACCGCCGCCACCGCCGTCACCGCCACCCAATTCATTGTAGAAGTAGTCGTAAAAATTCTTATCCAACGCCCACCACGGCGGCTGCAGCCACCCCTCCGCCGAGTCAACCACCGCCAACTCGCTCCCCGACTCGTAGCTCCCCTCCAAACTCGGCAACTCGATGATCTCGCCCAGCTCCTCCGACCCCGCATTCCCCTCCTCGCCAACTGACGTCACCGTCGATGAAGAAGACGAGGAGGAGGAGGGCGAGTTGGAGGAGCTCAGCTGACAGCAGCCGAGCTCCTCCATGGCCGCGGCCTTCGCTGCCGCGGCCTGCACGTCTCTGGGCGAGAGGGACTCGGGCCGCGGCAGCGAGGCGCTGAGCTGGGGGAAGTTGAGGATGGCCGAGTTCCCCTTGATGCACATCGCGGCCACGTCGTGGGCCCGCGCCGCCATCTCGGCCGTGGGATAAGTCCCGAGCCAAATGCGGGACTTCTTCCGCGGCTGGCGGATTTCGGAGACCCATTTCCCCCAGCTCCGCTTCCTCACTCCTCGGTAGAGCGGGTGCTTGTTCCCGCTCTCCTTCGCCTTCAACTCGGCCGACTCGTGAGTCGACTCGGCGGAGGAGGTAGTTTCGGGTTCGGCCATTTTGGTTGATTAATTTTGGAGGCGGAATGGAATATTCTTTTGAGTGTGAGGAATTGTGGAATGATTTAAAGGAATTTATATTGGGAGGGGGAATGAAAAGGAGTATTGGTTGAGGTGTGATAAGCGTCTTGATTTGGAGCAAAATTAG
This sequence comes from Salvia hispanica, assembly GCF_029641045.1. Taxonomy (NCBI): domain Eukaryota; kingdom Viridiplantae; phylum Streptophyta; class Magnoliopsida; order Lamiales; family Lamiaceae; genus Salvia; species Salvia hispanica. The sequence continues at coordinate 27,753,321 of NC_142697.1, forward strand.
GAAACATGAGAGAAAAACCAACAAATTATAGAGACAAATAAATATTAAGTGTACGTTGGAATGTGACAACGACGCACCTAATTAAGCCCATAATTTTCACACGCACACACACATGGAGATGGGCTGCGAGAGAGAGTGCCTTTGTTTGCAATAAAATATTACATTTTGTTATTGCGATATGTTCATAATTAGATGTATTATTAAAAATCTCATTTTATTTATCAATATTGATACTACATCTCATTACAAATATTAGGATAAGTTGCAAAAAAAACTTCTCCGTATGAAATTTTATCAATTTCTAGTTAATTAGCAACTTTTGAAAATAATAGGAGTATATATAATTTGTACATTATTTAAATTAAAAAAAAATTATGCATAATGTGGAAGCTACTACAATTTATGACTTTTATGTAAATTTGGATATGAATTTTAAGTCTAAAAAATATGAAATATATATGACTGTATAATGTATTTCGGCTTATTGGTAATTATAAATTTTTACAAATTCAAATTAAATGGACAGTTGAGAAAAAATAGGTAAAAGTCAATGGCTAAATATTTCATACAAATGATGAAAGTTATATAAATTTAAATTGAAATATTTTGAAGTATTCAATAGATACACAACACATTGACCAATCAAATTTAGAGAGAGACTAAATTACATCACGATTTTGTCTATTTTTAAATATTTCACGAGTTTACGAATGATGAAAAATTTAATGACGAGGTTATATGAATTAAAAGTAAATTATTGTGAAGTATTCAGATGATATACAACACATTGGCTAAACAAATTTAGAGAGAGACTATTACATCTGGGTTTTGTCCATTTACAAAGTTATAGTAGTATAAATTTAATTCGAAATATATTGAAGTGTCTCAACACATTGACCAATCAAATTTCCTCCATTATAGTACCTCCACGTTGCAAGTTTTGCTATTTCTTCTTATTTAGATTGTCTTCTTAGTTCATTTAATTTGCACATATTCCACATAATATTCTTATCATATGCTTGTTGGTTGCATTTAACAAGACAATCTAAAAACATACTCCCTCCGTCCGCGAATAGGAGTCCCGGTTGGTCATTTTCATCCGTCCGCCATTAGAAGTCCCGGTTAGACATTTTATTTTGGGAGTATAAAAAATGACCCCACTTTTCCATTAATTTAGAAGCTGCAATTAATTTTAATCCACTTTGATTGCAAATAATAATATAAATGGGTCCCACATTCCACTATCACACACTTAAATTATTACACTAAAACTTTTTTTAAAACCCGCACCCAACTCAACTGGGACTCCTATTCATGGACGGAGGGAGTAGTAATTAGGTACAAAGTGTGTAGAAGCCACCCAATTAATAAATCAAACAGTAGTTCTTTATTTCATCTATACTTAGTAAATAAACAAAATTAGAACATTTTCTGAAGAGTTGATTACGGTGTAAAGGAAGATATTATCAGAGTCGACTTTGCAATATACGAATAAAAAACTAATTGCACGTATATGAAAGCTAATTGGTTTAGTTAATTAAATATTATGATTGGATCATATTATGCGAAAGAAACAAATCATACCCGTTTGGTAGGACGGTATTGTCGAATTAATTTAATGGCCAATGTAAAAATAATAAAAACAATTTTTAATACTTTGTGTAACCACTAATTTAATTTAATTTATTATTTTTGCATAAAGTATTAAAGTTATTTTTATTGGAGTATCCTAGACCACGTACGTAATATGTCCGTTGAGGGGTCAATTTATGTATTTATATTTGTCCGTTGCAATAACACCACTCTTTGTTTTTCAAATTCCACATGTTTGAATATGACTTATTTATCCCCCAATTTATTACTACTTGAATTTGACACTTTTAGCTTCTCCTTAGGGTGTTTTTGGTATTTATAACAAAAATAATACCCCTCCGTCCGCGATTAGGAGTCCCGGTCATTTTTGTTTACCCGTTTTGTAATAATCATAAAAAATAATTAAAGTGGAGAAATGGTAAAGTAAGTGAGCGAATAATGTTGACAAGAGTCTTCTCAATATTATTCTCTTTTTTACTTTACCATTTCTCCACTTTAACTATTTTTTATCATTTTTATAAAATGGGTGGGCAAAAGTGACCGGGACTCCTAATCGCGGACGGAGGGAGTAGTGATTGTATGATTAATAGATGTCGTGTTGTATTGTGTGATGGATTTTGATCTATCTGATACTGAGCTTTTTTTTCCCCTTTTTATACTCTTCGATTTTATATATGATATGGGCACCTTTTGATGAACCCTATCTCCTACACTTTTTTTTTCTTAACCTTTTTTAAATATAATGTGAATTATTTTTGTTCTAGTCTGTATATACTATCATTTATTATCGATGTCTAAACCATGAATGTAAAAACATGGTCCTCACGAACATTAGTCAATCAGGAGCTTAAGCCTTTACCAAGTCAATTTGTTAAATAATATCATCGATTTTTTGATATTTTATGTTATTTTTGTTCAAAATCTCATACGGTCAAAAAAAAAAACATATATAGTGTAGTGTCTTGATCAATTTATGTTTATACTCTCATGTAAAATTGATGTTCTTGAGTGGAAATTGTGCACTTTGTCATTTTCGAATTAAATGTTGTGGATTTTATGCCGTGCTATACAAAAAACTAATTATATTGGAGTATTAATTACTTACATTAGTTGTATTGGCTAAAATTGAGTGGAAATACTTGTTGAATAAGTAGTTACCAATCTATATATCATTATAGTATAGGCAGAGAAAATTCAAATATTGTTTTACACCTAAAACGGTACAATATATGAAGTAATTTTAATTATATGAAAATTGACCATTTTGCAACCTTAGAAATTTTATAAGCATATTTTTAAATAATATTATCACCACATTATTATAGTTCAGCCGGCAGAGTCAGAGAGTCAACAAGCCAAACGATGAGGTGGTTTGATTATTAAATTGGCATAAAATATTTGAAAATTATATGCAATTTGGTTTGAGCTCAAAAAATTATTTCATTCGTAAAACATTGCAAATAATTTTAGCTCAAAAGTATCTTACCAACCCCGATTACAACGAGTATCACAACAACAAAAATATCCTCCAAAATTTTATATTCACTCCCAATTATCAACATGGACACTATTATATTTTTGTTGTAAAAGTTGCATTATGTCGTTGGTGCTATGGCAAGGTACCTAAGTTGGAGTAGTATTTTACTATTTAGTACATTGTTGATGATGCTTTAATAATTCGAGCCAAATTTGGTATACTGAATTTTGGAACGATGTCAAACCCAACAAAAATGATTTATCGTAAACGAAACCGATTTGCAAGCGGAGTAACACTTTAATTGATATGATATATATGTACCACTAACATATTTTTTTCAAGTTATCTATGTATATTGATAGGAAAAAATGAAATATAACAATTCAAAATAACTTGCCAAATTTATTGCTATGACAGGTCACGAGAAAAAAATGTTATTTTGCTACTAAGAGAAATAGAAATTAGGTGTTATGAGAATATGTCCAAAAAGCATTAAATAGTACTCCCCACAAGTGAAGTGTGGTGGAATTAGGTTAGGCCCAGCAAGATATATATCTCTGCATAGTTATATCTATGAACCGCTGCATTATGCTATTCTTAGCCCAATTCACTACTAATTTGAGCCTAATCCACACCATAATTTATTCAAACGAAATTGATATATGTGATAAAGATTCAAAAATTACGAAATTCAAACCTTACTGCATTTGTTTTGGAACTTAATAGTACTAATATTCATGATGTCTTTTATAAAAAAATAGTTGTGAAATGAAGAGTGTTCCCTCTCTTTTGAGGTTATTCTTGAAGAATTCCTTTTAGTAATTGCAACATTAAATTTGAAAAATTGTGTGACATAGTGGATTCAAGCTTAACATATTAATTTACTTCAAGAATTAATCACTTTGTAATGTAAATAATAATAATAATAATAATAATAATAACTATTATTAGTTGAGGCGTTGGACATGTAATTAATGCCAATCAAGTTCGATTTGTCCGAATTTGAATGGCTGGTATTCAATTGAAGTCGAATGACATGTCCAGCGCTTAGATGCATGTTTTTGTGTCTGTAATTTCATAATTTGATTCTTTATAATATGAAGTATTTAAATATGAGAATCATATAACAAATATGGATGTGCTATTTATTTTTAATTTAGTCATGTTTGATCTTGATGCTAGTAATATATGTTTTTGTTTGATAGTAGTATGGGTTAATTGACTGTAAATCTATCATTGGGTAATTGACTGTAAATTTATCGGCATTTTGATTTTTCTTTTTAACTTATAAAATGAGTACTATTTAAATGGATAAAATTTAATTTATTTCTAAATTTTACATGAATTCACACTCCAGATGACTCGTAACAGTTGTGTCATTGAAAATTGATGATATGAGAATAGATGCGCAAATGTCAACAATGATTGGAGCGAAGATTGATGATATGGTTTAGGGGATGACTAGTGGAGCTTAATAGATAAATTTGATTGATGCAAGTGAATCGTCGTCTCATTTCATCTAGTCTCGATTGGTACAATAGTTGCGTGTACTATGTTAGTTTGACACATATTGATATGTCTGGATGAGGATGCCAACTTGAGATGATGTAACTTTACTTTAGTTTTGACTCTAGTGTTTCTATTATTATTTGACTATATATTTATTTTGGTTTTGATTTTTATATTGTAGGTATTGCATTGCTTGCGGCTAGATGTTGTGGTCGCCACTTTAATGGTCTAAACGTTTTCTCTTCATAAAAATATGTGAAATATCAATAAAAATATTTTAGATCTATTATGGAGAAGAGGAGCAGTACTATTTTATTCACGCAATTTACCGGATTTATTTCAAGATGTTATGATTATGTATTTGATAATAAAAATCAATTATAAAAAATACAAGGAATGTTTGTAACAATAGTTGGATGTTTGCTAATATTGGTAAACATCACTCATGATTAGTATGCCGAGGACAAAGATTAAGAGACGATATATATATAGTGGATTTTGGCAGGTTTCCCATCTAAATTACATTTGGAAGGTTAACGTAACATCAAATACAGCTCAAGTGTCATTTGTCAATCATATCTTATAATCGAACTTTATACTCCATAATATATGTACTAAGAGCATGCCCATTGTTGCTCTTGTGTAAGAACGGCGTCTGTGCCATCGGCAAGAGCAGACCACCCCTGCTCGCCGCTGTGCTCTTGCCAACGGCACAACCCTGCTCGATGCATAGAGCACGTCCGTGCCAACGGCAAGAGCACGAGCAGCCGATTTGGCATACTCTGATTGTCTGTTGGTTTATCATTTTTTTTATTATTTTTTTTTAAAAAATTGAAAAAAATCTGAAAAATTCAGATTTAATGAAAAAAAAATATTTTCCCAACTTCCTAATAAAATATCCATTTTTTCCACACTTTTAATTTATTTTTTCATTATTTTTATCCCAAAATTCATACTTTTATCTATAAATACTCTCATTTCAAACACAAAAAAGTGACACTATACCAAACAACTTATCTCAATCTCAATTTTTAAGATTTTTTTTTTATTTTTAGGATTTTAATTATGTAACTTTTAATTTTTTAGTAATTTGTAATAGTATTTTGCGTATTATTAATGCATTTAATATTGTGGAAATGTTTTTAGTAATTGAAGTATTTAAATTAAATAATAGAATGGTGGGACCCTTGAGCATGCTCTTGCAGAAGAGCATGGTTGTGAGTATTGTACTCTTGCCAAAGAGCAGGGAGTAAAAAATTAATAAAAGTGGATTCGGGTCCACATCCATGCTCTTTGGCAAGAGCATGAATGGGGATGCTCTAATCATTGTTACAAATTAAACTACTTAAATACTAAATATGCAAATGCATGGTTAATTCCTTTCAGGACACAAAATGGCGTGACTTCTATTTTTTTATTTATTTTAAAGATGATCAATAATGGTTTCTCTTCTATCTCCGTGATGACTTGAATCCCTGACCTTAAGGTTAGAGAGGAAGCGTCTTCTCAATGTATCCCTGTTGCCGAAAGTTAGAGGAACAATCCTTGTTCCAACGATCAGTGTACTAAACGGCAGGGGACTAACCAAATGGTTAACTATATTTATATGGATAAGGATGGAACCCCTGACTTCATGCTTAAGGGATGAGATGCTGAACCACCACGTCAACCACGTTGGTTGCGACCTTCTCTTTCTAATAGAGAGACATAAGGATCAAATGACACCGTTTCTCCCTCTCCTTTATGTATATAAAATGTTGTACTCCGTACTTTATGTGTGCATATGGTGCTCGTTCAGCTATATTAGAATCAATAGTTTTGTTTTATATGTTTAATGTTATTCTATTCACTTTAAAACTTTAAAACCTGTTGGTTGTTACTGATTATATAAAAATTAGTTCAATTTATTTATTTTATAAAACAAAACAAACAAAACATGCTATCAATTATATTAATTCAGTATAGTATTCGATTATTCTAAATGAATAAATGTGTGCTCTATCTTCTTAAACACTCCTCCAAATATAATTTTCTTGATATATCACAAAATAAATCATAAGCTTTGAAGTACATCATTTTTGCCAGCCGTATTCTGTTTCATTTTGTATTTTTTTATCATGCTAAATAACAAATGGGTTTGACCACAATATCGTCCGTACACTAGGTGAAATTATCATTGGCTAGCAATCACCAATCAAGGAAATTTAATCTTTTTAGTCCTAATAAAATTATAAAATCATCTTGCAACAGTTCAATAGAGATGGATGGATCGATCGACAAATACAGGCATTTGCAGTCGACACAATCGACTTATTGTTGTTGGAATGGTTACAATTAGCAAGGCTAATGTGGGACGTTCCGACAAGGCTACCATGAATCCGAATCCGAATCCGAATCCGAATCCGAATGCGTGTGTGACTGAGAGAGAAATGCTTTGTAGGGTCCAGTCCTATTATTGAAAGTACTAATAGTTATGAATTTCTCATTTAAAGGTGTCTGCTGAATTATTGGTTGTACATTCACACACAAATCATATTGCATAATCCACACGACATCGTACAGAATGACCTACGTCAGCCACTTCTCACAATTTTTTTATTATTTAAGGAAATCTTAGGTATGTAACATTATGCAAATTTTTGGGTTGTTTTCTAGATTTAAAGCATACGTTGAAATAGTATACTTTGGCTATGGATTTATGGGTTTTCAACAATTGGGCCGTGTTCAATAAAGAAATATATTTTGGCCCAATATTGTTGGGCCTTATGCTATTTTTATAATTTTTTTAATCTTATCTTTTTAAATATTTTAATACTGAGCCTTATACTATTAGTTTATTTTATTTTATGTCTTATTTTTTTAATAAAATTTTGCATAGTGTGTTACTCCCTCTGTCCCACGTTACTTGAGTCATTTCTTTTTTGCACTCGTTTTAAAAAAAATAATAATAAATAGTTAAAGTGGAGAGAAAGAAAAGTAAGAGAGAGAATCATGTACAGAAGAGTCTTAACTATAATATTTTCTTTTTTACTTTATTTTTTCTCCACTTTAACTATTTATTATTATTTTTTTAAAACGAGTGCAAAAAAGAAGTGACTCAAGTAACGTGGGATGGAGGAAATACAAATTAAGGAATATCTTAAAAGTATCTGGTTTTGTACATTGAATTATTAGGGAGAGTTATATTGCTAACTCATAACTTAATTGCTAACTACAACTAAATAATAGTCATTAGATATTCAAATTAAGGGCTTAGATCATTAATCCCTAAAAGGTCATATGATTAATTCCAAAAATATCAATAGGGGTATTAATGTCAATTAACTATATGTTTATTTATAATTAAATTTTAAAAGAAATCCCAAAACTTTAAATTCACATATATCAAATTAAAGATAATTTCATAAGGATTCCAACGATATCATACATGCATATGTTCCGACGTCAAAATTTGAAAAAAAAATTAAAATTTTTTAATTTTTTCGTACAAGCAGAAATGTCAACATACTATATAAAATATGTCAATATAATACATATAGAATGTCAATATAAGTAATGGGTTAACATTCTTAAAGCATTGTATTGACATTCTCAAAGCATTATGTTGATATATTCGGAACACTATATTGACATTTTCATCCAAAACCCTAATTTAGAGTTTTTTTTAATCTTTTTTGATTTAATTAATAAAAACGAAAATTACACATAACAAATTGTAGACCACACATTTTCTAAAATCCTATGGCCTTAAATTAATTGTAGTTAGCAATTAAACGACGAGTTAACACTTATCACTCCCTTGAATTATTATACTATATTAGTAGTAAAGAGACGGTATATATCTCGATAAAAAAGCTTATGGGCCCGAATTATATTATATAAAAATCATTATAATACTTATCCTTAAGTCATATCTAAACTATACTAGTACTTAATTATCTACTATAACTTGCATCTAAATTGTTATCTCTCAGATTTTACATATAAAAACATATACTGTCGTATTTAAATCCACATCTTGTACTACAATTAACATTAACATATAGTAATAGGCTAGTAGCATATTGGCAAAATTAATAACCCACTATATACTTCAACAAATAATTAATAAATATTACCAAATGAATTTTGTTATAAATACGCTGCAGTGGAATTGATAAACAAGATTATTAAGTAATTTGCAAGTGAGTTTGTTCACCTAATATATGTGTTTTTTCTCCTTGAGACAATTAGTAAAGCCTAAACTCCTTCTAACTAATATTCAATTTTAAACTTTTTCAAAGTCATTCTCAGTTGCCCTAAATTAGGTGGTAGTTGTACATATTGAATAATTCTTCCCATTTTGAGGGTTTAGTTGAGATGTACATATTACAGGTTTGTGTCTTGATGTCAAAATCTCACGTCTCATTCTAACAAATTTGTCTAAATAATCGATAAACCAAGTACAATTTCGTATGGTTGTTACTCAACATTTTTTGTTCTGAAAACTTTTCCATGTAAAGATAAAATAAACAAAAATTAAGACAGTATTATTGTATTAATTCGGTTGACAAATTTGCTTCTTTTTTTTTTCAGAAAGGTTTTGTTGGATCAGTTGGGAGAAATGTAATTATCGTGCAGCGTCAACAACTGCATTTCCTAAAACCCACCCCATGAACTTTGCATTTTATATATTTTTTCATAAAGAATATAAAATAACAGAATTATAAAATGGTTATTTACATGTATGTCCTTCGGTCTTTCGCACAATTGAAATATTCGTTCTTTTTAAATGGACTTTTTAAAAATTAATAAATGCATAATCCTTTTGATTTTTTACTTGTTAAAAAAAACTACAATTGTTTATTAAAATAGCTATATAGTATGTTAACAAAAGCGTTCGCCTAGTTAAACGACTTCATTTCATACATATAGTCAGAAACATCTTTAATTTTTATGCATGTGCGTCACATCAAATTAAAATAGATAGCATACCAAAAAATTGTCATGGGATAATTTGAGAACAATATCAATGTTCTTATATGATTGATCATTTTTAAAATTTGCGATATTGACCAAACTTCATGTTTTCCTACAATTAGCCCCGAATTGTTTTGGTATACAGCTAGTATTTTCCGTCTACCACATTTACATAATTTTTCCAAATCTAAAATTTTATATTAGCAAATCTGAGATAAATACTACATATCCATCTCAAATTCTTTCAAATTGTACATGAATAAACATACATAAAATAATACCATCCGTATTTATCTTCTATGAATATATACATAAAAATGCATTAAAAAAGGGGCAAATTCGACATTTGCCACCACGTTTGAGATTTAATTACATAAATAATTAAAAATAGAATGAGTCAAGAGAGAAAATAAATTTAAAGACACGTGCGCACAAGAATGTCGTGGCTACAAATATAGGCTGAACTACTCAACACAACTCAAACTGAAAAACTGCCCTCTCTCTCTCAAAATTCTTCAATAATTTAATTCCGATGGAGACCTCCGCCGCTGACGGCGTAGATTCCTTGTACAAGCCGCTGCCGCCGCTCTACTTCGCTTTCATGACCCTCTGGCTTCTCTCCGCCGCGTCTTGGACCTTCAACACCTACATTAACCGCCGCTTTCAGGTACTTTTCCGATCGGATTTTCGTGTCTCGTAGATGCTACATCCGATGACATATAATAACCGCGTATCGTCGAAGATACGTGTTTTGGTTACTATGGTTATGGTTTGATCATCTAACCATGTTTTTTTTAATTAAAATCATGTTTTTTGTTTTTTCAACAAGTATGTAAATTAATTTTATTTATAACTCTTACAATGTTTACAATTTTTTCAAAAATTTAATTTAGGTTGTTATTTTCTGGAACAGCCAAATAAATTACAATGGATGCTAGCCTCTGTTCCCTGGATTAAATCTTTGCAACTTGGATTATCTTTCCTCTTTTGGTAAGCTTTTTTATTGATTAATTTCACATTATTATTATTATTATTATTATTATTATTATTAATTAGTCCCTCTTGAGATTATACGATGAAATACGATGAATGAGGTAGCTATTCGAGGCGATTTAGTCCGCGCGCCTACGGGCCTAATTTCCCTTAAACTCCGTCGTTGCCCACAATCTGATGACCATAATCTGATGATTTTTTTTTAAGAAGATGATGTTGAACGATATGTATATATTGTTATTTAAAATACAATAGAGGGTTAGTTTGTTTGGGGTATTTTTAAAAAAAATTACACCATAAAATTATAACTCACTCCTTATTAAAGTAAAAAAAGGAAATCCTTTTCACCTAATAGACCCATCCACATAAAATTATGTCATGGATCTGTCACTCCCTAAAAATAGTCCTAATTAGGATTATGCCTAAAATTAGGGGGCGGCCATGTCATGGACACCCCCAATTTGCATAATCTTTTTATAACAAGAAGATTTCAATCGATGTCTTAATATTTTTAAAAAAAATTACATCATGAAATTACAATTTTACCTTTTGGTAAAGTACAAATGAACCTTTTTCACCCAATGGTATGCACACCTTAAAATTATGTTCTGGATCTGGCACCGACTAAAATCCTGATGGCAGGTACACATGTTTTTACGCAAATGTGTGCTCATTGTGGATGTCATTTGGTGTATATATAATGGGAGTGCTATTCCAAACCTCGGCCTTCATGTCCTTCTTCCTCATCTCCCACGGCTACTGCATCACCTGCCACCGCCTCTCCCTCTCCGAGAGGCGAACCCTGGTCGCCCTCGGCACTGTCTTCTACTTGACTCTCATTGGCTACAGAGGCTATGTACCTTACTTCTCTGTGAGTCTTCCCTTGACTTGCAATTTCAGACTTTGAAAGTCAAATTAGTTCAAATTGTTGTTGAGTAGTATCTTATTGTTGTTGTTGTTGTCTAGGTGCTCTTGTTGTTCAACTACTTGGTCGTGTTCTACGTCATTTTCAGCCATGTTGCGCAGAACATAACTGTCCTGCGCGACCAGCTCAGCTTCATAGACCACGAGGAGGTCCAGGCGATGTACAATGCTGTCTACACAAAGTACACCATGTTCAAGTATGAAAGAAGCTTTTCTTGATTTAGGACCTAATTTTGGAGAATTTATGTTGAAATGTTTTGTAACTTTTGGTTAGGAAATTTCAAGGTGCAATGCATGTTGTGGCTGTAGCAGAATTTGCGGTATGTTTTTGAGTTCCTAAAACTTGTTTTTTTGACAATTGTGTATATATATTTTTTGTGATTATGGTGTATTATATTATGGTTTTGCAGATGTTTATTAGTTTGGACAATTCTTTGGAGACTTATTGGATTAGGTTGCTGGTGAGAGAGTGGGCGCAGTTGTTCATCTTCTTGTACATAGGGTAACTACTTTTTCATGATTTCGATGATATGTTTATTAACTACTACTCTCTATCACTGCTGTTAAATATCTCATTTTATCATTTTAAAATGTCAAAGATTACACGTATAATTTTAGTAAGTAGACTTCATATTTCACTAATTCATTCCACTGAGACATTCCCACTCACATTTAATTATAAAGCGAATACTTTGTCCATAAACTAGTAGTGGACAACAAGAAAATTGGTAATGTATGAATAAAAAACGCTTGGAGATTGATAGTTGAAAGTGAATAAATAGGAAATAGAGGAAGAGTGTTGGGTCAGGTTATCGAAAATGAATTATGACTAATTTTTGTGGATAGACTAATATGGAAAATATGACAACTGTTTTTTGGACAAGGGAGTATGTAAACGACTAAACGAGACACTCATATTACACTGACATGTGCCGCTTTCAATTGAGACTATTAATAGTGGACGTGATATATATGTAATTGATGTATTTTTTATGCAGATGGATATTTAGGTCACAACAATTGGTACCCCGTTTCTCAGTGATGCCCATTTTGAGGTCTAAAGTAGAGACAGTAATACCTCCAATTTACAGAATTGTGAGTCTTGATTATATAACCTTTTGGTTAATTTTGAAGCTTTGATCATGCATAGAAAAAAGAGAAGCTGGTAACTAAATATGGTTTAAATATGTGCAGGAAATGGATGCAGAGACGTTTAAAGAATTCAGGTGTCACGAATGGCAAATTGGAGTGGTAAGTTTAATTAAGGTTTGATTTTGATGAGTTTGGTGTTTTTTTTTCCTAATTTTAAAGTGGTGTGCAGCCTAGTGTGGCATGTAAGAGAAGTACCAACGCGAAGGATTCTTCAGTTTTAGTAGTGATTCAGCATCCGCATTTACCAAATCCTAAATCTGGAACCCTAAATCCGGGATGTGAATCCACGACTGTTGTTGGATCTTTTGACAAATGAGAGCGACTAATTATTGATTAACTAACCCTAACATATGATGCATGTACATAACATCTCTTGTTCTTTTTATCTCTATTTGACTTTCACCCTAAAAAGGGGTACATCTTGAGATTCTATTCACATTTTTTTGAGAAATTTGGGTTTGTTTCTATCGCCATGATTATTGGGTACAAAAGTAACTTTTAACTGAAGTTCAAATTCTGATCCCATAAAGAAGCATCCAATGCAATTTAATTTTATTATTTTTGCGATTTAGGAAAGCTTTTTCCTGTCTCTTTTAATCGTTTAAACTGTCAAAATTGAGGATCAACAATAGTTCGCGACTGAAATTTGCCATATAAATTTATCAAGAATAAATCAAAAAAGATGATAGTCAAACTTGGGGTGCCTACCTGAGCTATCCTACTTATAAGTAAAACAAAAAATTTATATTATCAGTTTTATTTTCAAATCTATTCATAGCACAAACTCAATTCTTCAAAACTGGGCTTCATGAGTTCCTAATTTCATTGTTATATCAATATCAAAAATTGTCATGATTCAACAACATAATAAATTTTCCTTAAGACCACCCTAAAACGTCCCCATCCACAAAATATTTTGAAGGAGAAAACGTCGAACAATGTCATTACGAGAAATTATTAAATTTACATTGTCAAATTTCAATTTTAACTTATATAGCAATTTCCAATTTGAGAATTTGTCTTTTTTGGATAAGCATGGATATGTTGATATGATATGTATCAATAAGATGGAAAAGGAATTAATAAAGTGTGCTAAGAGCCTAAGACAGCAGCAAAATTTAGTGCAAGAGTTAAAATTGAAAACGATGTTTGTTGATCAACTCTTAACTTGACTGCCGTGCTGGCGGGAGAACATTACTATGACTTTTGTTCATCATCTACTTCCTTCCATTTTTTTTTCAAATAAAAATCATTTCTTGCTTCAATTCAGTATCACATTTGAAAAGGGCCACCAACCCCCTTTGCTTTCTTCCCCCTTTCTGCATTTCCATGGCATTCATCTATTCCCTTCGATCCTCCACCTTCTTCAATCCGTAAGATCTCTCTCTCTCTCTCTCTCACACACACACTGGAAATGGTTATGTGTGTATATTTAGTACTAAGTCAAGATTTGGGAATGGAGATCGGTTGACTATGCTGTGCCAAGATTGGATTTTTTTTTCCTAATCCTATGCTATTAATAGAAATCAAGAATTGTAGAGGATTGATTTAGGGATGTGTTTGTGATTTTTAGGTTAACAATTTTGATTGAACATTTATGCTTATGTGATTCTTGATTTTTGGAAGGGTTGTGTTTCAGTTGCTTTAGGAATCTTGTGGGGGGTTGATTGATGTGTAAAGTTCATTCCTTTTTCCCCTTTGAATGCTGCAGAAAAGCTGCTTTTTTGGAGGGTAGTTTAAATCTCAAGTTTAATTCACATTTTGCATCAAAGATTAGTGTGAGGAATGGTTCTTCACAGCCATTTTTGTCGAAATGGATTCCCCCCGGGGCAGTGTCTCCGGTGGCATCCCCATGTGGCTCTAGTTTCGAGGATGATTTATCCGTGCTCGAGTCTCAGTGTAGTAGCCAAGTGGAGTCCAACCGCGTTGAGTATCTTGTTCGGGTGTTGCATGAATCTGCTAGAAGCTTTTCCCTTGCAATGCAGAGTCTTGAAGTGGCTGGAACCGGTTCACCGCTTGCAATGGCGTGGAATGGAGTGGATGTGCACGCCTGGCATAAACACGTTGCTTATCAGGTGTTGTCTCTAGTAAAATTATTCGCCTTTCGAGCTATGGAAGTAGTTGGATTAGATTGATTTTACAGCTTGCTTATCCAGGCTGCAACTTATGCATTGCTGAAAGCAGCTATGGAAGTTGAACTGTTTCTCTCTCACAATCGCTCCAACAATTCCCCGGTGAATGAGATGTAAGTCGAGGAGGAGTTTTCATTTGCCTATCCATTGATCACTATATGCACCTTATTTTTCTTTTATGTTTGTTAGCCTGTCTCCGAGTATAGACTTACTTCAAGGCCGTATCGAGAGTCAGTTAGATGCGAGGGATCCAAAATTGGTAAAATGGTTCCGAGTGGTGGAACTGCCGCGCATTGCTGGATGCTTTATGCCTTTGTTCAAGAAATGGTCAGCAGAATACGCGGGAAGGTTGCAACAGAGTTCTTAAAAACTGATCTGTTGTGAATAGTCAAGGATAAAATCTGATACGCGAATTACTCAGTGGTATTGCAGGAACGATCATGGCCATCACGTGCTGTGCCACTGTTGGAAAGTTGGGTTCTGGCCGGATTTCGTGCTCCTCGTTGTCAAGCTCAATTGACCAAACGCTGATACAGCTTATGACCATGGCAAGCGATCTCGTGTCTCTTGAGAAACTGCACAGCTTGGCAACTGAGGCTGGATTCGAGGAGGATTTCCTGTCTCATTTCGGAAGTAGAGTCCTCCCGAGTAAGAATAGTGAAGACATAGAATTTTGGATTGGATTGGTTCATAGAAAACTTTCTGCAGCACTCGAAAGAGAGAGTGTTATCGAGGGCAGACACGATCTTTCTAACCAGGTATTCCCCTGTTCCCGGCCAAGTTACCCTTACAACTGAATTGCTTTCGATCAAGAATCGTTGTTACATTAGAAGAGATGGATAAAATGACATATTTGTTTAAGTTTATCACAAATTATGTTCAAATATAGAAATTGTGCTCTAATTAGTAAGGCTTTCTTGATAGGTTGAAGAGAAAACTTTAGCTACTCTAGCACTATTTTCGTATCTAGGAAGAGAATCTCGGTTGTTCTTGTCGAGGCACAACATCGAGGATACCGATGAACAAGTTAAAGATTTTATAAGGTTATATAGTTCATCTCTACATGTTCGTCTCGTTTTTTATCAAATACACTGAAATAGAGGAATTTTTGCTTTCGCAGTTACTTAGAGTGTGGTGTCCTTGCTATATATCCAGAATTCTCGACACTGTCGGTCTATCAGCTATTGATGGAGGTGAGTTCTTCATGCACTGGTTTCAAGCCATGCTCTAAATCAGGGCTCAGATTTACTTGTTTGACAGGTGATCATCGATGAGATTAGGTGGCTCGACTTATTTGCTGCCTACGACTCCCAGTTTTTCCAAGAAGGGAGGAGATCGAAGAGCCACCCGATTCAGGCAGAAAAGGAAATGATCTTATACACAGTTTTCACCATATGCTACGATGTAATCTCGGGGTTTGCTCACTACACCAGTTCAACGCAGCAAAACTTGGATTCTCGTCTGTTGGAATTCTTGCTTCAGAGGTGATTTGCAATTCCCACTACGATCGTCTTTTTTTTTTCAATCGTCCCTCGTATTTATCGAGACTCATAGTTGATTTATCTCCTTAGTCAGGGCCTGCTAACAGCATGTCTGGAGGACTACTGGGCTGCTTACGACGGAACTAGGTAGGCTGTGTCGCCTTTCACAGTTTTTCAAGATTTTAGTTTGTAATGTTGCTTCTGTCCACGTTCTTGAGCAGCGACCTGTTAAAGATAGGCGAAAGAAATGGATCCGACTCTGCACCGTCTCTCCTTTTCAAGAGCACGAAGAATCCATCACTGATAATGGATGTATTGCAGACAGACAGAGAAAGACACAAACAAGCATCGCCACCGAAACAAGTAAGATCAGTTGATGGAACACTTATATACGTCTTAACCGTCTCTAAAATCAAATCGTTAACGATGGCAGTTCCCCGGTGATGAAATTGAAACGTCGGTTGATTGTGGTCCGACGAAGCCTAATAAACAGAATTTTCTCAGGAAGTCCGTGATGAAGCTCGTGACTGCAAGCGTTGTAAGCCCAACGATCACCTGTGTTTCTTCTTGCGTTCTTACAACATTGCTGAGTTTTATCGTGTGTAGGATGTATGGATGGGCACTCAGCTGCTCTTCGTAGACATATCAGAGGCTCTGAGATTCGCGGTGAAGAAACTATGCGGACGTAAGGCCACTAAACGAGAGAAGCGGAAGATGAATCAGACTCTTTGCGACCTTGCCACTCTTATCCCAGTAACAATACTAATGCTACTTCCTGTAAGCATGATCATCACTCTCTCTTTTACTCTCTCTTACTCCGTCTCTCTCTGAGTTTGGAAGCTTCGTTATCAGGTTTCTGCAGTGGGGCACGCGGCCATGTTTGCTGCGATCAAGAGATACGTTCCTTGCTTGGTAAATCGCACATAAATCGTTCTTCTCTTGTAATGCACCTCATTTCTGTTGCTTACATGGCCTTTCCATGGACTAGATTCCGTCTCCTTACTCGGATGAGCGGCTTGACTTGGTGAAGCAACTGAAGCGGACGAAGAGGAAAGTCCAGCGCGTTAAAGCTGATGAGACGAGCACGAAAGTGTGACGGAGACACAAGCACCACATGGTATATCATGTTTGCTTTTGTGAATTGAAAAGCTATCATTTGTTGTACATACACATAGGGCCAATGTGAAAGTATTTCGAGGCACATTGAGGCTTTGTTTCTCCGAAAAAGTGTATAGGGCTATTTGTAACCTCTCTCTTCCATTCTACTAACTAGAATGCACATTATTCGGGTTCTGCTCTCTCCGAGCGTGCAAGCCGTTGCAGCATCACATCTCGTAAATTCATTTTACACGTGGCGATCATCCGTAGAGGTCGTAAGAGACGTTGAACGATATTATAGTAGAGAGATCCGACTTGTTGTGTCTATGTGTGTCTCCTAGGCTTTGAGTTTCATTTTTTGTTTCATTTTTCGTTGTTTCGAGAAATCTATCGATACATTTAGATTATTTCCTTTTATCTTGGTCCATATTTGGCGGGAGTGTTAGACATTTGAGAGGACCTTACCGTAGTACGAGAGGACCAAGAAGGGTGCAACTCTGTCGTATACCAGTCATCGGGGTGTGACCAATCCATGAAGACTGTCAAAAAAAATCATAATCTTCTCTTGGAATTGAGTCAAAATACACAATGCACATTCCCAAACACCGCACAAACCCTCAATTCATAAGGTCAATTTAGTAGTACTACATAATATGCTCTTTTTCTTGCGTTGAATTTGTTCCGTTACACTATGGGATCTGGTCGTGCCCAAAATCGTTACCTTAATCGCAAGGGTAGCATGTCGAAGCCACAATTTGAAACAATTATGAAAGTAGTAAAGACTCCTTTGCCTAGGCAAAGTTTTTCTTTTGTCATAATTTTATGCAAAAAAATAAAAAATAAATAAATGAAAACACATTATGATGTGGAAAAAAAGAAAAGGAAGAAAAAAGCAGTTATCCAATCCAAAACGGCTATTGAAATTAGGAAAAAAGGGTTTCGCGATTTTTGGAGGGCCATTTGTTTTTTCCCCTTAAACCCTTCAAAAATTAAATCCAAAACCAATAAATAAGAAAGATGCCTCAAACTACAAACTTCCGCCTCCTCCTCTCTTCCGCCAACCACCGCTACCGCCACCCTCTCTCCGCCGCCGCCTCTTTTCACCTCCCTCAAAATCTCTCCTTTTCCGCTTCTCTCCCCTTTTTACTCAAAACCCACCTCAGAAATCGCAAATCCCCGCCCCTTTTCCATACCTTCTCCTCCTATTCAAAGAAACAACATAGTTCAAAAAATGAAAACAGAAATTCGCGCCCATTTAGCAGGAACAAGAGTAGTTTGAGAGAGACAGTTAAGAAAATGGATAGTGGCAGTGAAAAAGGCGGCGTCTTGGCGATGGAGGAGAGAGAAAGAAGCGCGGGGTTTAATAAAAAGAGGGCTGAAGGAAGGGATGAAAGCGATAGGCCGAAAAAGCTGCAGCTCAAAGTTCGGACGCTCAATCCTGCTAATACCATTGCTTATGTGCAGGTGAAAGCCAAATAATTTGTTTGTTTGTTTTGATTTTTTTTGTTTCTTTATATGTTGCTTGGATGAAATGTTGATTGTTTTGTTCAGATTGATTTTGCTGTTTATGGACTTGATGTTTTTTCTTGTGTTTTGTAATCAGTTTATTGGAGTGTGAACAAAAAGGACTCAACATGTTTCTTGTGTTTCAACGATGATTAATTTGAATTAGGTATTCTTTAGGATCTTGAATGTAGTTTAAAGTTTAATGCATAGCCAGGCTATTTAAGATTGCCGTATTATACTAGGATTTTGTTGTTCGTTCCGGCACTGGAGTTTGAGATGTTTCCTGGACATCTAATGCCCTTTTTGCTGTTATGGATTGTTAAAATGGCATTTGTGCCTATAGAGGAAAGACATAGTATCTTTCCGTTTGCCTATTTGAGCGTGTAGCCGTATATTGGGATAGTTTGGCCGTGGTTTTTAAATCTTTCTGAGATGTTGAGACTCTAACTTTTGGCATGGATACTTCCGTGGAGGTTTGAGACTGTAGCAATATGAAAATTGATTGGCGAAACTGGGAAAAATCGAGGACTCAATAAGATAAAATAGGATATTTCATTGTATGTGCTAAGATTTTGTTGCTTTTAGCTCTTTCGATGCTAAGGAATGCTTAAATACATTCACGAGAATCATTAATTAAGCGATACTGAGGAAATATGTGTGCATAAATGTCATCCCACAATCCAGGTGTGGAGATTTCAATGAGCACCGAATTGATAAACTCTTTGAGATAATGGTTCTGTACAAACTGAAGGTTTGTACTTCGGTTTGTACAAACTGAAGGTCCACAAGAGAGCAAAATGTGTTAAGCTTGGATGATCTAGTCGCAGAAAAGGACAATTTATTGTTCTCGTTTAATGCATTTTAACCTCTGTCGGGATGCCACATCATGAAAGTCCAATTTCTTTCAATTATACTTCAGCCATACGTTTTTACTTATGTGTGTCCTTTTCCTTTTTTTTTTTAATAAAATTATGCTTTTGTATTGCTCAATTTGTCCATTTATCTTGCAGATCCTTGGAACTGGAATGGATACACAAGACACATCCCCAGCAGTCCTGCTGTTTTTTGACAAGCAAAGATTTATATTTAATGCTGGAGAAGTGAGCTAACTCGATCTTGTTTAGGTTTTTAGTTGGCTACCCCGAGATAATAAATTTAGTGGAACTTTTTTTTAGATAGTGAACTGTTTTCTGGGCATAATTTCCTTATCTTCTTTCCAGGGACTTCAACGCTTCTGCACTGAGCATAAGATCAAATTGTCGAAGGTATCTTTTTAATAGACATCCATGTAGCTTGTTCTCTTTTTAGCAATTCTGCAGATTGTTATACTTCTTTATGTGTTTTCTGCAGATTGATCACATATTTCTCTCACGTGTCTGCTCAGAAACTGCTGGTGGACTTCCAGGTAACTACCGTATTTCGTTTTATGTGGCGAACGATTTTACAGATACATGTGATTCTATGTCAACTACTTTCCGCGATAGAATCATAGTATTAAAATATGTTACTGGAAGTTACAACGTTTACTTGCTCACTACAGGTCTCTTATTGACTCTTGCGGGCATGGGAGACGAAGGAATGTCTGTAAGTATTATTTACTATTACGATGCTGTGTATCTGTATTTTAGTAACTTATGGTAGTAAACTTAGTTGAATCGCGATTGTGGAAAATTAACCGTAATTGTTCTCTGCGCTGAAGGTCAATATGTGGGGCCCCTCCGATTTGAAATATTTGCTTGATGCTATGAAATCGTTCATCCCCAATGCTGCTATGGTTCATACGCGTAGCTTTGGGCCATCGCCTGGATCACCGAGTATGGTGCTGCAGAGATTGGATAATCCCTTTGTTCTAATTGATGACGAAGTGGTCAGAATATCTGCAGTTCTATTGGGACCAAATAAGGAAGAAGTGTCTCAAGGCAAAAATTCTCACAAACCAAGTTCTCCTGAACCTACTACAAATGCGACGAAGCCGGGTGATCTTTCTGTTATTTATATTTGTGAATTACCAGAGATTAAGGGCAAATTTGACCCTAAAAAGGCTGCTGCTCTTGGATTAAGGCCCGGCCCAAAATACCGCGAGCTGCAACTTGGGAATCCTGTAAAGTCGGATAGTCAAGATATCATGGTAGATATTGCTTAAAGCTTATATGTTTTTTTTTTTTGTTTTTGGCTTTCAATCTTCTTCGTATTTCAGCCTCGTTTCCCATGTGGTGTGATATTCAGGTACACCCAAGTGACGTAATGGGCCCATCTGTTCCGGGGCCTATTGTCCTGCTGGTTGACTGCCCAACATTGTTGCATTCCCGGGATCTGCTAACCATACAATGCCTTGCCCCGTATTATGTAGATACAGCGAACGAGGTAAATGAAGGTTCCAAGATTGTGAATTGCGTAATTCATCTGACTCCCCTGAGCGTCGCTCGGACAGATGATTATCGAACGTGGATGTTGAAATTCGGAGCAGCTGAGCATATAATGGCAGGACATCAAATGTTGGTTTCTCTAAAAAATTTCTCTTTCCCGACTTTCTGGATTTTCGTTGCTTTGACTACTTATTCATGCTTGACCTGTGGGAGCTGCAGGAAAAATATACAGGTGCCTATTTTGAAAGCAAGTGCTAGACTCGCAGCTCGTCTGAACTATTTGATCCCTCAGTTTTTCCCGTCTCCGGGTTTCTGGACACTGCCGAACATGGGTTTACCATCCGAGGCGCAGGCATCACATGAGGTACGCGTTACAATATTTTCAAATCATGCGTTTTTTCTTATTTAGACGATTCTCTGCTATTTAATCGTGATCTCGCTTCTATCCCAGGATCTCTTGTTGGAAAACCAACAGATTTCGGCTGAGAATCTTCTCAAGGTATGCAAATCTCTACTACGACATCCTTTTTTTCTTGCATCGGATACATGTCGTTTCTTGCCTTATAAAGTAAAGCAATTGTAGCTCACTTATACTCATTGATGATAGTTTCATCTGCGTCCCTACGCCAATCTGGGGCTCGACAGATCAAGTATACCGAATCGATCATCTCATTCTGAGATCATTCAAGAGCTTTTGACAGAAATTCCGGAGGCTAGAGACGCCTCTGAGATTGCGACTCGTTTATTGTCAGATTGCGCGAGTATGACCGAAGAACCATGGTTGCTCGAAGATGCTGTCCCTAGCTGTCTTGAAGATATAACCAGAGAAGACATGGAGATTGTTCTTCTCGGTACCGGTTCTTCGCAACCCTCTAAGTATCGAAACGTTAGTTCTATTTTCATCAATTTATTCTCCAAAGGAAGTATACTCTTAGACTGTGGTGAAGGAAGCTTGGGACAGCTAAAAAGAAGGTAAACAGTGTGCACCCTTTTTCTGCATTCGAGTTGTTCGAGTTTTTCTTCCCGGACCGTCTTTGTCTTACCTCGTGTCGTTGATATGTTGCAGATTTGGAGTCCAAGGTGCGGACGAAGCTATAAGAGGTCTGAAATGCATCTGGATTTCGCACATCCACGCTGATCACCACACGGGCCTTGCAAGAATCCTTGCCCTACGTCGTGATCTGTTGAAGGGATCGCCACACGAGCCCACCCTCGTCGTTGGCCCGAGGCAGCTCAAGAGGTTTCTTGACGCCTACCAGAGGCTCGAGGATCTGGACATGCAATTTCTCGACTGCAATCATACAACCGAAGCTGCATTGGAGGCTTTTGATTTGAAAGAAGGAAATCCTACGAATCACACAAGCATGAACGTCGATTCTTCTCTGTTTGCTCGAGGCAGTCCCATGCGGAGCTACTTGACGAAGCCACCACCAAGTCCTGCCGCTCAAATTCTCAAGTCGCTGAAGAAGGTTCTCGGAGAAGCCGGATTAGAAGCGCTGGTGAGCTTCCCCGTCATTCATTGCCTCCAAGCTTACGGCGTCGTGCTGCAAGCTGCGAGCAGGATCAACAGCGTTGGTAAAACCATTCCCGGTTGGAAAGTCGTCTACTCAGGCGACACCAGACCCTGCTCGGAACTTGTCAGGGCTGCCCATGGCGCCACCGTGCTCATTCACGAGGCAAGTGATGACACTACTACTATTACTTCTACATGGCAAATACTTATGTACATCCGAATGTACGGTGCACACTAGTCTATACAGTGAATTTAGGTTAGTCAGATGCACCGTCTTCTTGCTAACTGAAACGTAGGTTAGCCAGATGCACCGTGCAGCCGGATGTACGGTGCACACTAGCCCCCAGTTGGAGTTTTAAGTGAGGGAGATGCACCGTGCGGCCGGATATATGGTGCACACTAGTCTCCAGTCAGAGTTTTAAGTAAGGAAGATGCACCGTGCATCCAGATGTATTGTGCAATTAGAATGTAGTTAAGACATGTGTACCTTGCATCTGGATGTACAGTGCACACCTGTCTAATTAGAATTTAGTTAAGACAGATATATACCGTGCATCTCGATGTACCCGAAGTATATGCTTATTTCAGAATGCTCTTACTATCTCGGACTCTCCGGTTGACAATTATATCGTTCCTGTTTGCAGGCGACCTTCGAAGATGCGATGATGGACGAGGCGGTGGCTCGGAACCACAGCACGACGATGGAGGCAGTTGAAATGGGGGACTCTGCGGGCGCGTATAGGATCATACTGACTCATTTCAGCCAGAGATACCCGAAGATCCCGGTGTTTGACGAAACGCATATGCATAAAACGTGCATCGCGTTCGACATGATGAGCGTCAACTTAGCAGATGTTCATGCGCTGCCTAGAGTGCTGCCATATCTCAAAGTTTTGTTTAGAGATGAAATGACTGTTGATGAATCTGAGGATGTGTAAGCTTAGATACTGCACTTGTTGCTAACCTTTAATACTCCTATATTTTTCTCATTTAACGAAGCCACTATTTTTTCATTTCACTTTGATAGTTTTGGAAGATGTAAATACCTTGGTTTGGAACACAAGCGAATATGATTATGAAGCCTTTATCAGTTGGAAAATTAAATGTCTTGGCCAAAATCTCATTGTGGGAGTAGTGGTATAAACTTATCTGTTGCAATTATAATAGTAATGAACTAAATATAAAGCACAAGCTGGAATAGCTCAGTTGGTTAGAGCGTGTGGCTGTTAACCACAAGGTCGGAGGTTCAAGCCCTCCTTCTAGCGTTTCTGTTGGTGTTTTTGGATATATTTTTCCAATTTTTATGGATGTATAATTATTAGAACTATTGATGATTGACCACTAATTTACAATTATAAGGTACTATATTATTTATGTTTTATCCATAAATTAATAATTTTGGTAAATTTTCCAGTAGCTCAAGTTTTTAAATTTTACTTAGACAAACACTTAGACAAACACTTAAATCGGAGTTCAGGTTGCATTTCTCTTCTAATCACAACTTATCCATTCATTTCTTCGACATTAATCGATTCATACCTCCACTTAATTCCGAGCCCACAAATAACGACAATTCTGTAAAGACTCGCTTTTGCTACGACTCTTGACCAAATCCGCGCCTACGAGCCGAAGTAATTTTACCTTTCCTTTACCAATATGACATAATTTTGTTTTGTTATTAACCTTTGAAGAAATTAGCACACACCATATCTGAAAACTGATAAGATGAACAAGCAGCACCATACATTGACCAACTTATCCTACAAACAAACATGCATCATCTTCTCCTCCCAAACTCCCCTGCCTTCCAACCTTTTTCGACATCGTCAAAGCTTATTCGAGGCATAACTCACTTAACATGATATTACTTCGACTCAACCCTCAAAACTCAACCACCTCACTCTTCCCAAACTCCCACCATTTCACCACAAAATTGCCATCATCCAAGCCGCCCAATCACCTCAACTTCTCCACAATCAAGAAACTCAGAGCTCTCCAAACTGCCACCGATGCCGACCAATCCGACTCCGTGCAGCCATCCCCGCCCGAACACGAGGAGCCTCCAGTTGTCAACTTCGCATTCGTCCACGTCAGTATTTCTCTTTTGATTTCAATTTTTTAAAAAAACAATTGTTCAAATTTTTAATATTCGCAGTCGGTTTTGCTGCCGGATGGAACGCCGGATGTGCATTACCGGAAGGCCTGTGGAGGGCAGAAATTGAGAGAGATAATGCTTGATAACAATCTTGAATTGTATGGACCATATGTAAGAAATAAACCATTTTATTTAATTTTTTATATTTGTGATGAATAAAATACGAGACTGAAATATGATATCCCCCGATTGCAGTCTAGGCCTCTGCTAAACTGTGGGGGAGGTGGAACTTGTGCTACATGTATGGTTGAGGTGACATCTATTTCACATATGTATCTAATTTTTCAACGGTACTATCTAATTGTAGATTAATTAGCTTACATTTTGCCTCATTATTTTTGGTATTTTAATGTTAGTAGGTTGTTGAAGGAAGGGAATTATTGAACCCTCGAACAGAAAAAGAGAAGGAAAAGCTTAAAAAGGTAATCCATTTTCGTTGATATTCCCAGGGACGGAGCCAAAAAATAATCTCAAGAGAGGCAAAAATATATATAGAGAAAATTTTGAAGAATTTTGAAGGGGCATTTAGTGAGTAAATGATGTAAATTAACAAAAAAATATAGAAATTTATATGTTAGTAGAAAATTTTGAGGAGCCACCTAGCTATTCATTGGATCCGTCCCTGGATATGCCGAGCATTAAGAAGTTGAACACTTACACTATAACGTATTTTTAGTACTTCACATGACTAAGAAGTAAAACACTGAAAAATAAAAATAATTTGTGTGGCACGTTCTTATTGAGCAATAGAGCGTTGTGTGCTCTTGCACGAACGACTTGTAACACGTGCTCAAGAAACACTGTTGTGGATATCCTGAATATTTTTATACAAAAGTAATTTATAGGAAGTGTGCTTTTTATGTGTATTAATTTTATTAAATTTATGGGTAATTTCAGAAGCCCAAAAATTGGAGACTTGCCTGTCAGGCGATTGTTGGTGAACCAGATTCAAGAGGGCTGGTTTGTCATTTTACCCTTTCTCAATTTGCATATTATTCTACTTAGATGTAAAAGACCAAGTAAAAAAATTAAACTGATTAGTGTAATAAATACTAATACTATAACATAATTGTGATGGATAATTCATAATTCATTGCAGGTTGTGATCCAACAACTTCCGGAATGGAAAGCTCACAGCTGGAATTATGTAAAAGAGCTTCCTGAAGATGTTTTGCAAATATGAAAATCTTTTTTACTTTTTTTTCATTTTATAATAATTTTTATTTTCATTTTGGGTTGCTAAAATCTGTAGTTTTTTCATAGATGTAAAAGGAAAAAAGTATGGTGAAATAAAAAGTCATAACATTATTGAGACATTTATGGTTTACTTGGAGTATTTTTTTAGTTTGGAAAAGTTCTTTAGTATTATCAAGAGTGATATATAATTCAAATTTTTTGATTCAATGAGTACTAATTCAATAATTAAAATATTCATGATTGATAGAGAAAAAACATATAAAAAGTACTACCAAAAGCATTCATCACATAAACGGGACCATCAAACCAACTCCAAAGGAATCATTCCACAAACCAATTCAGCATTTCAATTTCATCAATAAAAACGGATCTTCAACATTCAAACCAATTCAACAATTTAAAAGAGGAAAAGGAAAATGATTCCCACTTCCCTTTATAACAAAGGGATTTTGCATTTTAGTCCTCAAACAAACCGGAAATCATTAATCATCCAACAAATTTTACACACTTAGAAATCAGTCGAAAGTGGTGCATGCTCGTGGTGCATGAACACGTTGCTGTAGATCGCCCCGGCCAGGCCACCGCCGATGAGTGGCCCAACCCAGTACACCCAGATCCCATCGTAGTCACCGCTGGCCACAGCTGGGCCGAAGGACCGGGCCGGGTTCATGGATCCACCAGAGAAAGGCCCAGCAGCCAAAATGTTGGCTCCCACAATGAAACCAATTGCAATTGGCGCAATCGTGCCCAGTGATCCCTTCTTGGGATCAACTGCGGTGGCGAACACAGTGTACACCAACGCGAATGTGATGATTATCTCCATCACGACTCCCTGGACTGCTCCAACTCCAGCAGCCAACCCGTGAGTCGGGATCGCCTGCATCATTTTAAATTCGGCTTATAAATTGTTGGCCCGTCCTAGTAGCCCATTATGTAACATTTTAGTGGTCCAACAGTATGTCACAATGTCAAGGCAAAAGAGTAATTTCACAATTATTCATAAGATGTTACTATGCTTAATAATTGAATTAGTACTTAATTAGACTTACCAAACCGCCGGTGACGACGGAGAGCAAGAAAGAAGCGACAATGGCGCCCAAGAGCTGAGCAATCCAGTAGAATATTCCGGTGAGGATGGTGATCTGGCCGCCGACGGCCAACCCGAAGGTGACGGCGGGGTTGACGTGGCCGCCGGAGATGTTGGCTCCAATCGAAACGGCTACAAAGAGAGCGAATCCGTGGGCGACCGCCACGGCCACCAGCCCAGCCGGGTCTAGGGCCGCGTCTGCCGTCACCTTGTCTGTTTAAACAACGTGACGGGAGACAAATTAAATCAGCAAATTGGAATAGTAATTTTGCATGAATGCATGCATGATTTAGGCCTTAATCAATTTGCTTTATTTATTTTATAGGGGCTAATGTATAATTTATTTTGTTTACAAGGGGTGGACCGCAATTTTTTTATATATAGGAATTGTGCAATGATTTACAAAAAAATATCAAATATTTTGATGATAAAATTATAAGAATGATTATTTGGTAGGGGGCTTAAGCCTCGCTGCAGTAGAGAGAGTATGTAGGTGTAATGGTACTTACTGTAAGCGATGGCCGAGCCAACGCCAGCAAAGACGAAGAGCAAGGTGGAGATGAACTCGGCGACGTATGCCTTGATCGAGGCGACACTGAATGAGTCATCGAATCGGCCGAAAGCGATTCCTGGCATTTTCTTTATTCACTTGTGAGGAGGAGAGGTGTGAGAGAGTGAAGAGAGGAGATGTTGGAATGTTTTTGAGGTACAAGGGGCACTTTCTATGTCACATTTATATACTACGAAGTCCACGTATTGTTTGATTTAAATAATTTGGGGGTGTGAATTTGAGATGTATATTTATTTATTTTTAATTAGTTTCGTTTCATAATAAGTTAGTATTTGCCCTGGGCCTGCATCCTACATGGACAATTCTATCCACTACGTGACCATTATTATTTAATATAGTTTTCTCTATTGCTGTGAAATAATAAAATGTTCATAAGTAAACTGTGTTATATGGTTTTCATTTAATTTCGTCACGGTTTTGATAGTGACTATAACTTGATCAAATTGTTTTGCATTGTGTAATCCAATTTAGTTTAATGGACCATCACCAAATTTAACAGCTAAATATTGAATTGAATTAGGATCGATAGTAATAGTTACAATTTCTAATTATTATAAAAAAGTCAAATATGAATTGTCTGATTGTCTCCATCACTTCGTTTAAGGACCACATACACATATGTACATTCTCCACCATATATTTCACATCTAGATTTTCATAGAAAATAATCCCAAAAAAAAAATCATATAACCTTAGATAATTTTTAATTTGGTAATCCACGCAATTATTTTATCACCCCATCCAAAAATAGTCGTTTTGGAATATATTTTCATTTATAGACATGAACTCACATAAATGCTCAATAGTACTCCCTCCATCCCCGATTAAAAGTCACATTTTTCCATTTCGGTTCGTCCCCAATTAAAAGTCACACTTCATTTTTACAATAAATAGTAAGCAGGTCACACATTCCACTGACTCAATTCACTCACATTTTATTATAAAACCAATATAAAAAAATGAGTCTCACATTCCACTAACTTTTTTAACCAACTTTTCTTTACATTTTTTAAAACTCATGCCCGGTTAAAGTGTGACTCCTAATCGGGGACAGAGGGAGTAGTATATAATATTTTTACCACATGATTTGTCATTTTTTACATCCAAATTATTAATGAGTCATGTTATATAGGAAAGAAAAGTATTAAAATTGAATAATTATTTCACTCACACCACATCAAATACTTAAAAAAAGGCTCAAAATATTAGTATAATATAAACATACACTAGTTTTGAAATAGATATATACAAAAATAGATAAGGATGTGAGATGGTGAATGTAATTCCAAATAGATCCAATCAAAAAAGGGAATAGAGGCTTAGCTGTCAAGAACGTGATGCGGTGGAAGTGTCTGGAAAATGTTCGACCTCAATAATATGTCCATGTGAACAACCAATTAAAATGCAGAATGAAATTGCTGTGGTCCCTACGGACGAGCCCCTTTTTTTTAGTTATAAATTTACTTTAATGTGCAATAGTCTAGAAATTATATAAAGATAAATAATTAGGATGCATTTAAATGGTATTGTTCATTTGCATTTAAAGTCTTTGAGACTTTGATTGCCTATAGGTGTAGTTTAGAGCTTGTATTATTCACTTCTATACATTATGAATTTTCGTTGCTTGTTGTGATTCACTTTTTTTTCAATGAACTAGTACAAAATACTCCAATTATCAAATGACAAGTTCAAGATTTGATATAACATGGGAAATGTACACAACAAATATAGAAAATCAATAATGATAACAATTAAATAGATCGTGAAAAACAGTCATAACCAACCTTGCAGTCGTAGAAGTTGAACACCAATATGAAACCAATCTCCACCAATGGTATACAAATACTAAAAGAAGGAATCAACAAGACGATCCAACCAACAACACGGATGGTGTATTGGCGTGTATTTTGTGAATATTGTTTAGTACTTTTCCATCGACTTAGAGCTTGTGTGAATTGTGATACTATTCTTTCTTTTATAGATAACATCACACTGAGTGCAACTCGTTTACTCATCTTGTGTTTATTTGTAGTTTCTCTTTTATTTATAGCTTTTCTTTTGTAGTACTCTCCCGTCCTAAGGAGGACTAATACTAGTTCGTCATCAATCTTTATAACGATTCAAACTCCGAATATATTAATTAGAATAGAATCGTCTTACAAGCTATCATTGTCTATCTCCATATATGTACCGAAATCCGTCTGTGATGAAATTCGACTATTTTTTACCTCAAAATCACTCCAACTCTGCGCTAGTAACTATGCTGCAACGCATTAGTTCCATCTTCATTTTTATATTTTTATGTTTATTTAATTACTACTCCGTGAAGAGGGGATGGGGCCAAGACCTCCATTGGGCCACATAGTGCGCCGACCAACTAATCAATACCTTACCTTTTTGCTAGGTTTCCTTTTCCACTTTTTTATTAGAATTGAAATTTTTGTGGATAGGATTACGGAGGACTATGATATTAATATATATAAGTGGATTACGGGATTTAAATTATTTTAATAATGTAATTAAACTATAGATCAGGTAAAGACATGGTTAGATAAGAGGAATCTTGATTTGATTAAGGTGTTTGGTTCGAATAAAGAAATGCTTCTATTATCTGGAGATAAGGTATGCGTTCAAATTTATAAGTATTTTTGGCTTTTTTCTGATAATTTTAATCGTTCGATTTCCTCAAAAAGAGACTTTTCAATTGGCATACTTAAGAAATAACGATCTTATTTAATTAGCAATGATTGTGCTCAAGAACTAATTAATACTTATAATTAATGATGACACAATGGGTTGTCAATGTCATATACTCATATACAGGTAAAAAAAATGTATTCTTTGCATATATCGAAGTGCTAGTTGCTAACTAATCCTTATATTTTACTTCGTTACAAAATGGATTCAACTTTAAAAGCATTTTAATTATTAATATCACAATATTTTGAATTGTCTTAAATTCATCTCTTTTCTTAATTTGGAGTTGAGATTTAAATGTTCATCAAGCCTTACAGTTGAAAATTAATTTATTTGAGATTTAGAAGCAAAATAATGATAATAATCACAAATTTATTGCAAATGAAAGACTAGGACATTATTAAAACGTTCGAAAATAGTAGTAGTATCTAATTTATAGCAATATCGAAAAGTGGGGATTTAACAACCAAATTATCTCTATTTAGAAATATATGGCCTCTAAATTTAAAGGGTTGACAAATTTTATGGTCTTTTTAACCAAAATTTGATCAAGTTAAAAATAATAATACAAATTGTGAGATCGATGATTCTTATATTTCTCAGAACCACCTTCGCTACTGCCCATTTAATTTTATAAAATAAATCTAATCTCAATCTGATCGACTGATTGGGGTAATTTAAAATATGAATTTAATTCTTAAGTACTGCCCATTTAATTTTATAGAATATATCAAATCTCAATCTGATTGACTGACTGGGGTGATTTTAAATACTTATGAATTAATTCCTATTTACTGTACTCTATTTTATAGGTGAAATTTTGATTGGGGTGATTTTAAATATGAGTTATTTCCTTTTTACAGTACTCTATTTTATGAGTAAATTTTAAATGGACGTATTCCTTTATACTACCTTAGAATTGTGTGGAAAAAGTGGTGGGATTCAATAGGTGGGAGTGGATTTTCATATTGTGTGTGTAAATATATGTACTAGCACCTTCTTTGTGTAGTTTTGCGTGTTAACTCTTTTAATTTCAATTATTGGTGCAAAATCTTTCAAGATTCGAATCAATTCAATTTACAGTTTTCTAAAATGATTATGTACATAGACCTATTTTAGCATGATTTGAAGACGACGTAGCGTTAAGAATATTGTTTATTTATCTATTTTTAGAAAGTAAAACTCCATTAGTCCATAAAAAATTATTTTCGATGAAATTTTAATATGAAAGTGATAAAATATTAAAAAAAGATAAAAAGTGAATAATAGTATATTGGAAATAATTTTTTATTTTTAATATAAGACTAATTTTAATAGACGAACAAAAATAAAAATATAAAACTAAACGATGAAGAACAAATTTAAGAAAAATATACCTTCTTAAAAACTAACAACTCCAAAATTAGAAGGTAAATGGATTGAAGGTAAAATGACTATAATTTGGGATGAAAACAATATAATATATAAATCGAATTCAAATCTTATACTGCAATCATTTTAAAATATAGTCAATTTCAGTTTTATCTTTTTCATTTAATTTATAATTACTAGCTGTCACGCTATATATATTATCTCAGTATATTAATTTATTTATAATTTATGCTATGATGACTACAACTTCATCACTTGTAACATTTGCATGCGGAAACTTTTTCCACTCGCAATATACTAATTTTGTAAACACTATTCTACTCCACTATAAAGGGTGAAATAAATGTTCCTTTTTTTTTCTTTTAAGAAATTAGTAATCCATGGAATGTCATGAATATATAAAGACGATATATCGCTTTCCAATCCCAACCATTGAGGAAAAAAATAAAATAGACATCTACTTTGGATGCGATCAAATGATAGGAGGCAAATAAAAAGCATAATTATCAAAGAAAACGATTCTTTTCGAAAGAAAAAAGAAGAATAATGATTGTTGGACGGCCCTAACTATGCACGATGTCAAAATGGTCGGTGTAAAAAAATAAATTGTGACAATGATTTTCATTGGGTCCAACTTAGGTCGGTTTTATTTTAATACTACAAAGTTTCAACCACATAATTAATTTACTATGTATGTACGGTTTCACATTTTCTACTTCCAAATTGATAACAATACCAAGAGTTGTATTTATTTATTTATTTTCTCTTCAACTACTGATTATTAGATAAAAATGTTGTTTCAAGGTTGGTTTCCTTGTAATTAGCAAAAACCAAAGTTGCTCGCTAATTACAAAACACCTAGCACATGCATAGACTTGTCAATATTAACGAGCACATATTGAGCTTAAACAATAGAATCACAAGAGTGGAAAATTTTGAGTACTGACATGCTCAATAAACTGTCTTCAGTTCATCGTTTGAAAATGGTCGTTGTTTTTCCGAGCACTAGAGTTTGCTCGGTAAGTTTGCTTAGTAGATGCTTCGTAACTGAGCGACGATCCTTTAACCGATCCCCAAAATGCTTGGTAGTTCTGTTTATTCAAGCACTCTATGTTATAATTGAATTTGAATGGTAAGAACAAGAGAGTAGGGGTGTTCGCCAATAAATGTTCAGCTCATGATTGGGCTTTAGACAAGCCCATTTGTTCATCTGATTTATAATGGGCATTCTTAGGCCCAGTTTTATCCAACTACAACATAGTAATCCAAAAAATTATTGGAACAGTAATCAATAAGCTAACCTAACTATAAAGTTTAAGAATCCAACTAAACTAAACACAAGTTC
Source organism: Salvia hispanica (assembly GCF_029641045.1). Taxonomy (NCBI): domain Eukaryota; kingdom Viridiplantae; phylum Streptophyta; class Magnoliopsida; order Lamiales; family Lamiaceae; genus Salvia; species Salvia hispanica. The sequence goes on from NC_142697.1 coordinate 27,786,447, forward strand.
AAATATCCACTTACAAGGAATGTGATGTGATCACATATACATTCGGATTAAATGAATTCTGAGTGTTGAAATATCTTATACTATGATTAAATTAAATTTTGGACCACAATTTTTTGGGACATATTTATACTTGTTGGTACCGAATTAACCACCAAAACCCTTGAAAAAGAATAACAATGATTATTTGAAAAATTCATAATTGTACCTCAAATAAATACATTTTCAAAGGTGGGCAATTATTATACACTCTCTCAATCTCATTTAATAAAAGTATCTTACAAAGAAAATGTGACGCTTTAATATGTCCAGTTGAGTTGGGATATTCGATTTATTAGTGTAAAATTTGTGTTTCATTTCAGCTTGTAATTTGTAATGCATTTATGAATATAGGGAAAACAAGAAGCACAACCGGGCATGCTAATGGTACTATAATTTATACACACTAAATACGAAAAAAAAATAATACAAATATACCCTAATTAATTTCAAATTAAATAAAGCTCAGTACAAAGTCGGACAAAAGTCAAGCTCAAGTCAATTCAAAATAATCACGAGCATTTGGCGCCGAATCATGAGTTTGTGTGGCGGCATTCCTAACCCGCCACACCTTAAGCACGCCGTCAAGGCTCCCCGTGCACACAGTGCATCCCTCCTCCCCTGCATCGTCTGACGCCAGACGATCAGGGAAGGCGGTGACGCACCTGACGGGCCCGCGGTGCCCCTTCAGCACCGCGATGCACGAGTGGAACCCGTCGGCCTCCCGGACCCAAACCCGGCTCGTCGAGTCCGCGGACCCGGTGACCACATAGGCGCCCGCGCCGGCCAGGCACAGGACGGCGTGCGTGTGGCCCGGGAGCGCGCCGCCGTACTGGAGCTGGCCGGAGAACCACCCTTTAAGCCAGTAGTGCACGTAGCCGTCCGTGCACCCGGCGTAGAGCACGCCCCCGTCGGCCGTGAGGGCCAGGGCCTTGACGGGGGAGTGCTTGGTTGGGAGCGTCACCGTGAGGGAGTGGGGGCGGGCCCCACTGCAGAAGTTGCGCCGCCACACCCTCACGGTGGCGTCGTCGGAGGCCGTGTACAGGACGCCGTCGTCCGCGAGGGCGATGGCGTTGACCGGCTCGGGGTGGGCCAGGATCGTCTCGATGCACTTGAAGTCGGTGATTCGCCACACTTTGACGGTTTTGTCTAGCGACGCCGAGTACAAAATGTCGTCGGCGGTGTTGATTGCTAGCGACGAAATTGGCGCTAGATGTTTCGACTGTCGATAGCAAAATTAATTTAATAATTAGAGCTACACAATTGAGCAATTGAAGAAAATTTATTACTATATGAATAAAGCTGATAATCCATATAGCATAATTGAATACGGCATTTCTCACCAAAAAAAAAATGTATATATGCCTTCAATTTAAGAGGTAATTAGTGCATGCTTCTGTGCAAGTTGTAAAAATTGAATTTGACAATAATTTAATATTGAAGACAAAGATATACAAAAACAATTAATACAATATCTACGAAGCCAACTAACTATTTAATTACAGTGATTTTTTTTTCATAAATGCCAAGCAATAAAACGATATAATCAAGAAATTAAACGACAGGGTTTTGGAAAACATTTTATTCAATAAACTCCCACCAAATGCATAATTTTATTCAAAGCAACGTGTTTATAACAGTATATTTTGTTTATTAATATTATACTGATTATTTGAATTCTACATAAAATGGGACAAGAAGTAATGATCTAACGACAACTAGAATATTTATTTTCTTTTGCATAATTCTTTAATTTGTATATGTGTGTGTCATTTTCACATGTCTTCAAATATATATGCTTCATTAATTGAATGCTATCGATATATATATGTATATGTATTAATGGTGTTCCTGACGACCTGAACAATAAAAGGCTAAACATTTTACAAAGAATTTAATTCCAAGAAAAAAAACAGTCCATCTTTAAATATTTTTGTCAGATTCATTCAGTATTGGTTATAGCTACTTCACCAGAAATAATTAAAAGCCAATTCAAGAAGTAAACCACAATTTGTGTGCATGTGTTGGCCTAGAGTGAGTGGTCTGACCACACGACTTAATTATTTACTTTACACATAAATAAAATAAGTAGTAATTACCGTCTTATCGTGGCCGGCGATATATCCTCGTAGAAAACTCCCGGCCGCGGGGACGGTCGCGATCCGCACGTGCTTGACGGCCCCTTCCCACGTGCGTCTCCAAACCCTAATTTTGCAGTCCGCGTAGGCGGCGTAGACCCTATCGTTCGAGACCTGCAGCGCGACGACCACGCACGCTCTCGTCTTGAGCTGGCCGCACTCGGTGAACTCCGGCATCTTCCACACGCCGACGGCGTTGGACTGCGAACCAGTGTAGACGAGGCCGTTGGCGGCGGCGATGCAGAGGATCTGGCCGTCCTTTTTCAAAACGGAGGAGACGCAGCGGCAGGTGGAGGCGGCGGCGGCGTCGGGGTCGAGCTTGGAGGAGGAGAGGCGGGGGGTGGAGGGCTGGGAGCGGTGGAGGGGGAGGGAGGCGGCGGTGGCGAAGCTGAGGCGGGGAGGGAGGGAGACGGCGGGGAGGTCTGAGCGCGGCGCCTCTTTGGAGGAGGCGCTGCGCGGGAATTTTAGGGTTCGGCCGCGGAGGTCGAAGGAGGGATTGGGCGGGCCATCGTCGAGGGAGGAAGGGGTTTCCATGTATTAGATTTTTGGGGGGAGAGAGGGGTGAGGGTTTAGGGGGGAGTTAAGAAGGGTGGGGGGAAAAGGTGGTTGGATAATTGTTCGAGACATTTACATTTTTGGAGACTAATAGGTAAGATCAATTGTGTATAATTTATGGGAATTAAATTGAATAGGAACACCGGAATTAATGATATACCGACATAGACTATAGACATATAACACTATTCGTTACTAGTTTGTTTTTTATGATGAGTTTGGGCACCCACAACCGGTGCCGCCGCACACCGTGCGCCCTAGCTAGTACGAATAAGGTGGGTTTGTTCACGACGTGTGTTCGTATGAGGTGTGTTCATCATCACGGCTACAATAGTTTGAATTCGGGGCAGATTGTTGTAAAAAATCATGAAGTTTGAACGTTTTCTAGTCTGTCCCGCAACTTTTAAAACTTAGTTGGAAATATTATGAACTTTGGTTTGTTCAATAATTTTCCTTGTGAAATTGCATGTGATATGGAAGCCGAGAATTCACGTACGAATGTTATCAGCGGTGAATTATGCGATGTTGCCGATGTCGACGTCTATTCATTAAGAAAAGAACTTCAAAAATATATTACAACACTGGCGAACGTTTTATTTCACAGTAGATTAACGTTTTATTTCACAGTAGATTAATTGAGAACAATTCTAAATTTCATTATTTCTCGAATTTTTAAAGTTAATCACAAGTTTGACCAAACTTTATTTTATTTCAATTAACCTTTGAATTTCTTATAATTTAAAACTTGTATACTCCCCATAAATGCATGGAATGCCGCTCGTTGAAGTCATAAATATATCGATCGAACTCGTATAAAAAAATTCATGACTTGAACCAATATCTACTCTCTCTCTTTCCTGTATAAGTAGAATACCAAAGTAAGCATGACATCATCAGTATTTCTTAATTTTCTTCGTTTGTTGTGTAGCCGTGTTAATTCGAAATTCCAACTTATTAATTCAAGGGAAATAAATATATTACCAACCATGACACATTTTATCCTCGTTATGGAGTAATAGAAGTTGTGTCATTGAATTTGAATTTACGTTACATATATTAAATTGCAAAAGTTTACACTAAAAAAATCACCTACAATACTTTATTACTCCTATGCATTATTAGTTAGTTACTAGTACTATAAAAAAATAAATGGTAATTTTCGAAACAACAAATAATTATGATATTATATTAAACAATGTTATATTTGTAATTTGATTATAATTTTCAATCTATTATCCTACGATAGTAGTAGTACCACTACAATTGATTATGATATTTAACCTTATTTATAAGGGCATACAAGTCATTTACAATTAAAGAAGGGATCAGTATCGAAGTATCTAAAAGTTTTGGGGCAGAAATGACATATACCAATAAATCAATCACCATCAATAAAATCTGAGTGCAGCGGTAAAGGCACGGAGGCGCACACACAGAGCACGCAGTGAGCGTGAAATGACCACCGGGAACAAGCTGCTCGAGAGAGCCCTCTCCATACGGCGGTCGCCTCACGCGACGGACGGCGCCGCGTCGTTCTTCGACGATGGCGCCGGCGACGAGTCGAAGAACCGCAAGCACATTTCAATCGCGATGCGGATCGCCAATTTCCTCACCCGAACCGGATATCTCTGGCCCGTTCTCATCATCGCCCTGCTAATCGTGATTATCGTCTCCGTCATCATCGGCTCGCGCGATTTGGTCTGCATCTCGGCCTCCACCTCCGATCACATCTCGCGGCTCAGTTTTTTCGGATTTGATGCGCGGGAGTCGGATTTCGGATCTCTAGGCGTTCCTTGGTGTAAGTTGCTATCTCTTTACTTCTAAGGATTGGGGGTTTGGAAACCGAATGTTCACCGACCTATTTCTGAATCTTAATTCTGTGTTTTCGTAGTTTTTGATTGTGGCAAATGCACGTCATTATCTTTGTGCGTCTCACATTTGGTGAATTATATTTATGTTAGTATCTGGAGTAGATTTGCATTAGTATATGAGGGCTTGTATTTGTGTGGATTGGATGGATAATCACCCAGTCTTATTGATGAAATCATGTGTAAGTATATAGTAGTTTTTGGAGGACTGAAATCTGAGAATCAGATAACCGCAATATTCTTTGTTTGTTGTGAAAGCAACGGTTTTTATATACTTGTTATTTGAAAATTTATGCTGTGTGCAATTGGTGAATGGAATATTCTGAAAAGTTGCTAGAAGTTGTGCCATTTTAGTTTTGTGGGGTGGGGTGAGGTTTGCATCACCTCTGATTTCTTCATGTTTTACTTGAATTTAGTTTGATGGTCGGAGTATTAGTTACCATATTTGTCTCATTAATATAGTTTAATTAGTTACAAAAGCTGTCCTAGCGATGGATTAGTTAATTGTTTTTTATTTATGTTCAGTCCATAGTTAGGTGGGATTGCCATTCAGAAAATTGTATTGTAGAACTATTCAAAGTATTCTCATGTTTCTTGAGCTATGATCATGTGTTGCTGATATCTAATTTTGTGATATTAGAGATAATAAGTTGTGGAGGAATTTGTACTCATATAATAATTCTCTTTGTCAAAAGGCAGATCGAAACATGGAAAAGATGTAGAATGGACATCCAAGGATTTGCTGATTGGACTTGAAGAGTTCATACCAATATATGAAACCCGGCCCATTAAGAACAACATGTATGGAATGGGTTTCGACCACAGTTTTGGACTTTGGTTTATCACGAGATGGTTGAAGCCAGACTTAATGATTGAAAGTGGCGCCTTTAAAGGGCATTCAACTTGGGTTTTGAGGCAAGCAATGCCAGATAAGCCTATTGTGTCAATTTCACCTCGCCATCCTGAGAAGTACCTTAAGAAGGGACCTGCTTATGTTGATGGAAATTGCACATATTTTGCTGGGAAAGACTTTGTAGATTTTGGAAGCATGGATTGGGGAAAAGTGATGAGAAAATATGGGATCAAAGACCGCAGTCGGGTTCTTGTCTTCTTCGATGACCACCAAAATGAACTGAAGAGGTAAGATGTAGTTCCTTAATGGCACGATTATTATGAATAGCCCCATATAGTGATGTTGGAATTGTGTTATACCTATCAAAAGAATAGCCATATAAATTCTGATAACTCCCATGTTTTTATGCAACTCATTGATGAGCAGATTAAAACAAGCGCTGAAAGCTAGTTTCAAGCATCTAATTTTTGAAGACAATTATGATACTGGAACTGGAGATCATTACTCACTCAGACAAATATGTGATCAATTTTATATAAGAGGTATGTTTTCTTTCTTTTACAGCTTTATGGCCTTGACATCCTCCTAGGATGCATATCTATTTACTTGAACATAGTTTTAGCTCTTCCTTTTTTTCCTTATTTGTTATTGTCCTTCGTATCAAAATAAAGTTTTAGGGAATCGGTTCAGTTACTTGATGGTTACCTATTCTGATGGGAGGAGGTCTTTGAATCTAGTTGTTGGAGAGTATGCGAAACACTCCCAGACAGAGCTAGGGTAACAATTAAATGTCTGTTTTAATCTAGTTGTGGTTGGAGAGGATCATGCGAAAAGTTAGATAGAGATAAACTGTGAATCTGTAATAGTAAATTGTGGATTTGGTGAAAGTGAGACTCTTGACAAGCTGGGCAAACTCTCGAGAGTCTATATTCAGTAAATAGAGCCAATTGTTATTTGTGCCACAGCAGCAAAAAGCAAATGTGGTGGTTCTTTTTTCTTCTCTTTTTTCTGTTCATGCTGTTTGCCTCTTCTGTTCATATGACTTGTATAGATGGATTTATAGTAGTTAGAATTGTTTCCGTCCTATTGCAGGCGGTGGGCATAGCTGCTTCAAAGATAGTGATGAAGCTAGAATAAGATTCCGGAGGAGAAAATTCTGGGAGAAAGCAGCTGACATAGACGAGCTATGTGGGGCAGGAGAGGCATGGTGGGGCGTGAAAGGGCAGATGCGCGATGATTTCAACCACAGCAACAAGGCAATTACATACGGCGAGCATTTTAAAAATAGCAGATTTGTGGAGTCGGTTCTGGACGTTTACTGGGAACTACCCCCAGTGGCTGGCCCTTCACTTACGCATCAGACAAGATACGATCCAGCACGCACCACCACCCCTATTGTAGAAGACGGTAGATACAGTTTGTTCCGGAAGCTTGGCTTGTCACAGCTCGATCCTTCTGTATTTAATGGATACACACAAATGGTATACCTTCAGGTATCTAAACCTGAAACATAATCTCTCAGACATGGTATGTTTTCTGCACTTGTAACTTTGAAACTTGTTAATATCAATCCCCATTTTCCCAGCCTTTTTTATTAGTAGTTCCAAAATCATTTGGTGTTTTAGGCGTCCGTTTGTCACACACTCGAGTGTTGAAAGATCGTAGTTTTAGCTTGCCTCTCTTCGTTCGCTTGTCTTTCTATCACTCCTGAACCTCTTGTAGTCAAGGCTACTATTCGATCAGAGTCGTCTAGATTTAGTTGTGTAGAATCAAATTGGAATTGCAAATAGTGCTTATATTGAAATATATCTTGGTTAAGCAACTAATAAGATAAAATCAGTAAGACCAACACTTGGGATTTAAGAGAACTTAATTTATACATACAATTTTGGAAAAAAGACACATTAGTGGCAAAATATTATAGTCTGCAGCACTTCCATTACAAATCTACTAATAAGGTTAAAGCAGAAAGAAAGGGAAGAGAGAAAACCCTTAGAAAATCCGATATTTTCAGTTTTTCCTCATTGCTTCTCTGCCCTAATTTTGACTCTTGCACTTCTGCATGGTTCTTGGAGCTGCACAAATGAGTCACAAAATCAATATATTGCATATTTCAATTCTGTGAGATGGTAATATTATGCTCTGTCAAATATGTTATGCTTTTGAGTGTTATCAGCCGTACCTAACCCGATGGCATCCGAGCCTTTCATGATCCTCAGCCTCCTGCACGAATCCGTGAACATCCTGCAATCGAACATAAACGTCTAGCTTTAGCGAATACCCCCGTATAATATTCGTAACAGATGCAAGATTAAAGACATTCTATTGTTTGGCAACGAACTTAAAATGTGCAAAGGCACATCTAAACAAGGCAATTAATTTGGGGAAGAGGACTCACTCCCACGGAACATCTCCAACGAGCATCCAATCCCCGTCCTTATCTTCATAAGTCAGCACGTATTCAGAGCCGTGGAGCAGATCCATCAAGTGGCTCTCGCTGATATGCTCTTTCGCTGCTAGCCCCTGCCCGCATTGTCCTGCAAAAACGTATTTAAGAATCAAATCGTATAGACCAAACGAGAAACCATGAGGACAAGCATTGACTGCACCGTACCTATGGTGAAACAGCTGAACATCTTCTCTAGAGCAGACGAAATCTCCGTGTAGCTGCAGTAAGTCTTGAGATCGATCTTCCTCAAGTACGGAGCACCATCCATGCTGACCTTAACGTACAGGCAGCCCGTCCCCGTCCCCGACTTCCCACCAACATCTTCCTTCTTCGGTGTATTCGTGGCTAGGGAGTTCTTCCGGAATGATCGAATTGGTGGCCATCCTACTACTTGTGCCCTATTACACATCAAAATAACATCCTATTAAGTCTCCAATTGTTGAACTCCCAAGAATCATAGATATAGATATATATTCCTAACACAAATTAATATATATGTAGATCTAAAATCCAATCAAAGGCCAAAAACCCACCTTCAAAAGCATGTGAGTGAGTGCATAACGACACAAAAAGAAGGAATCATCCATCAAATAATGCTCAAGGGCATCCATCCACTGATATACAAAGATTCCAAAGCAGAAATTCCAAAATTCCAATTTTGAGACATTAAATTCGATAAAAATAAATAATTTAAAGAGTAGTGGAAGAACTCATCAGCCACAAGAGAACAAAACCAAACCTTATCATGGTCCCAAAACAGAGCTAAATCAACATCCACACATTTTCAACTAAAAAAATAAAAATAAATAAATAAATTCCAAAATTGGAGACATGCATGAGGAAGAAGATGAACTCACTTTGAAGCAGGGGCAGTGTTAGCAGCAGCTTCATTCTTCCTCTCCTCAACAGGCGGAATCTCCTGCTTCACAGAGCTCCCATTCAAACCACCTTTTTCCCCCAAATCAACCTCAGATCCGCCATTAATCGACAATCCCCATTTCCCAGCGCCATTTATAGCATCGGAGAATCCCCTCTTCGCGCCGCTTTTCACGCACAGGGAACCCCCAATTCCAATTCCAATTCCAATTCCGATTCCGATTCCGCCCTTCCTCTCCGGCGCTTCCGACCCCGGCAATCCCAGCCGGAGCTCGGTCTCTTTTAGGCTGAAAACACCATTTCTCCCCACATTCGAGGCCGCCGCCGCCGTAATTTTATCGGAGCTTTTCTCCGACGGCAGCGGCTCCGATAACCCTATGTAGTCATGCTCTTTAGGTATAGACATCAAAAAATTTCTCAATTTTTTCAGTGAGGGACGAAATTAAAGTGGAATTATGGCGAACAAGTGTTTCAGAGAGTAGCTAGAGAGAGATGGAGCTGTGTAGAGAGAGAGAGAGAGAGAATTGTTTGGAAAGGAGAGGTTTTGGGTGCCTGAAAAAAGAGAGGTCTGGTTTTTGTTGTAGCAGAAAAGAAGCTTCTTTGGCCTTTCTGTAGCCTTTTTTCGTTTTATTTTTTCTTTTTTGGGAGGGATTTAATTATGGCTTTTAAAATCTTCAACAGCCAAATTGCATGAAAAATTATCTAAAGTTTGTTTAATTTTTTTATCAATAATGATACTGATTATAATTATTAATTTTTTCTTAGCGAAAATATATGATTTTAATTTATTGTAATAGCGCGTGCATGTTATTATGTGTATTTTTGGAACAAAATAATTTGTTTTGCTTTTCTTAAACAGTAATAACTCCTCTATATTCTTATTCTACAAAATGAAATTCTTTGTTATCTGCTTTTGTCTCCTAAATTTGTATTCATCGTCTACTTTCTAGTACTACTAGTGGTAAATAATTTGTGGTAGATTCGGTTTTTCTCTTAAAAGTAATCTTATCGGAATTTTGATTTATTAAGTAATACTTACGTTCGGTTGTCATGACTAATTATAATGAGACTATTCATCTAGGATTAAGTCGTGAGATTATTTTAGTTGGAGGGGGAAGGCTATGACTAATTTTCATGAGACTATCCATCTATGATTAAATTGTGGAGGTCAATCTTATAAACCAAATATAATACATATTTAATCATGAGATTTAATCTTGCCAACCGAACACCCCCTAATAATATCCCCTAATAATACGCCATAGCTTTCTTTCCCAAAAAAAAGTAGGAACACAAAATAGACATTTAAGTCATGCTAATAATACGCCATAGCTTTCTTTCCCAAAAAAAAGTAGGAACACAAAATAGACATTTAAGTCATGCTATGGGTACAATTCTCAAATTAAAAATCAAACTAACACATCATTTGCTTTTTGACAATTTAGGCAACGGTATTAATCGCACTAAGTTCATGATAAAATTACTACTAGTTCTATGTGTGGACTGCACTGGTTTTAACGTGAAACAAATAAAGTAAAAGAGAAAAATAAAAAGTGATAAAGTAAGAAAGTGAAGTAGAAAAAGTGTGTAAAGCATGAGAGAAGAGAAAAAAAAATTGATAAATTATGAGGAAAAAAACTTTTATTTTTAGAAATGTGATTATTTTTTGTAGACGTCTAAAAATAGGCAAAAATGAGACTATTTTTCATTGACTGGTACAGTACTATTCTATTAGATTCAATTTTTTAAATTGTTGTCTATTTATTTCCACTTCAATTATTAAGGGATTGAGTTCATTTTCATTCTTCGTCTGTCACCTTATTGCTAGTGATGGCTATGCCGCTCCACCTATGTTATCCAATGTCAGTAACAACCTCATTTACTTTGTTCCATTCTAAGATTGACAAATATTGTGAATTTATAGATCGAAAAAATTATTAAAAAAAATCTCTAAATAATAAGTATATTGTGAATTAATTCATCATCATTAAAAAATGAGAATTAAATGGTAGGTGTTGGCAAAGTAGGACCAAAAAGAGGAGACAGGATGATGTGTGTTTGCAACGTTTTCCAAGCCAGAGAAATACTAAACTCACCCGACAAACCCCACCCGCACCACAGTCCTTTTTTCTTTCCCATCATTATATTTCCTCATTTAAAATAATAACACTAATTAAAAGCTAAACCTGCGCCGGGGACAGAGCCGCGCAGGTTAGCGGAAAAATGCCAAACCGCACGGCTTAAACGATAGAGAAATTAGCAGAGGGGAAATGCCTAGATAGTGATTAATCGGTAAAAACAAATTTATCTATATATGAATTTGGTGAAACAATAAAATTATACTATTCGAATTTCTCATATCTGAGCAGAATCTTTGGTAAATATGTTATTGAAAGATTTTCATGAAATTTGAGCTGCCAAAAGACAAACATTCTCTTCCTTGTTTCAGCACTCGAAATTCATCTGTCCAGATCACATGTAGTATTATATTTTTTATTTTTTATTTTTTTTTAATACTTGAAAATTTCTACCTTCATATTTTGGGGTGGTGGGGAAAGAAAAGACCCATATCTATGCATTTTCATGTAATTAGTAATTGGTTTTAAAGTGTTCACTCTATCTACTTGTGTGTATTTCATTAGTAGGTGCCTGACCCAAATATGCGCGAATGTTAATAAATATTTCATTTCGTGTTAATTTAAATATAATATTTTTGACAATTAAGCTAAAAGTGTTAATTGCTTCATACACACCTTTCTCAATAAGCAAACTTAGGAAACAAATCTCATGGGATAGGACTTAGGAGTAGGACACAATAAATAAGATATACGCATGCACTAAAAGGTAAAGGCAAGGTAAAGGCAGTGCGGTGATCGTTACTGATAATGCATGACAGATGAATAACAAAAATAATAAGATAAGGCGAAATTATCGCATTGTGGAATCAACGACAACTTCAAATATTGAATTTAATATATTTTCCGATCCTAATGTGCCAACAATGAATTCGGTTGATCCCCAATTCAGTCAGATCCGCCAAACTAATTATGCATCTCATTCGTATACACTTGATATTTGGATATGATGTTTCTATTTGTTATTTATTCTTGGACCATTCTATTTCATAAGGTTAATGTTAATTTATTGACCTAGACATTTAATATATTTGATAATGCACTATGGAGACATATAAGTAGAATTACTTTCATATAGTGTGAATATATATTTCACCGCCGACGCGATAAGAAAACTATTTATAAAAGTATCTTCTTGTTAATTTTTTTTAACAAATAAATATATTGGGGTTGTCACATGTATGATGTAGATATGAATATGAAAAATAAAAAAATAAATGCATAAATAGGGGGAGACAGTATTGAAGAAGACATAGACTATAGGAAACGAAACCCTAAAAATAATTTTGCAAATGCAAAAGGCTGACACAAAAGCTCAAACCAGTATAGAACAATCAACACCACACTTACTGCCCCACTTCCATATTTTATTTATATTTATACATATATTACTATATTAAACACCAGCAGAATAATGTGTCACCCAATTTATGTCCCCACCATACCAAAATCTAACACAAATCCTTCTTTACATTTATTTCTCTATCCAGCAATTAATATCCTTGATCTTACATTTAACTTATCCACTCATAAAAATCAGTATAATCTCACTCAAATATTCCCCATTCATTTTTAATTTATTTACTCAATATATCTATTTTATATAATTAGAATAAATTTATCTCCTCTTTCTTTATTAAAATATTCAATTATTTTTTCTTTTTTTTTAAGGGGTCAGATTGTTGAAGTGAGAGCGCCTAATTGTCGTAAAACAGGCGGAGCAGACACCCTTCTCGCATATTTAATTGCGAGGATTTACCACTCATCAAATCCCCTCAAAACTTGCCTGAAATCCCCTACCACTCAAGAATGTGGACATTTTATGCGAAACGAAAGAGTACTTCATTTGTCACTTACAATTAAAAACTGTAAAAATAACACAAATTTTAATACTTACTACTACTGCTAGAAAAATATAAAAAAAAGTACTCCATCCGTTCCATAGTAATGTATACGTTTCTTTTCGGCACGGAGATTAAGAAAAATTGTGTTAGGTGAGTTAAGTAAATGGAGAATAAAGTGGAAAATAAAAAAGGTAGAGAGATGAAGGGAGAAAAAAATAAGAGAGAGTAAAGTAAGTGTGAAAAAATGTGTTGACTTTTACTAAAAAAGGAAATGATTCTATTACTATGGAACGCACCAAAATGGCAAAATGACTCTATTACTATGGAACGGAGGGAGTAAAAGAGAGTGAAAAAACAATGGAATAAATATAAATGGATAATAATACCCAAATTATTAGGGGTGATGAATTAATATTAATGGATAGTATTAATTCTCAAATTGCCCAAAACCTCAATCAAATTGGAATGAATAGCATTCTTCATTTTATTCCTTGTTTAAGGACTATTTGTTTTTTTCCAACTCTTCTCCATAACTAGAAGGTGCTTCCCTGACTTTTCACTATTGATATGAATCATTTCCCTTGACAAGGTAAATTTGGATTTACCCTTCCATCACACGACCAAACACTGAAGTATATACATATATACAACAAAAAAAGCATGAAATTAATAATTATAGATCAGACAAAAGATTTAGACAGTTTGTACTTTTTCTGTCTCTTTTAACCTTAATCACGACAGCTAATTTACACCTTTTTTCACAGCGTGTAGTTTCCTTTTCACATTTTTTACCATGCCTGTATCTACTGTCATTATTGGGTAAATCCCAAAAGAAATCAAGCGTGGGGATGGAATCCGACGGTTCCAGATCAACCGAGTTTGATCCGACGGTTGAGATGAGATGCTGACACGTCGGCAGACAATACGGCGTCGGTGTTGTTGGAGTTGACTACGGTCAACTGCTATAATTAAAGTGTTTGACTATATGAAGCTTTATTGCAACGTTTTAGACAGCCTAATCTTTGTGGTACGATTGTAAGAGATCTCCTCGTGTAATTAATTGTCTAGTTGTGATAATTAATATTTTAAGTACAATTTTTTAATTAAAAAATACAATGAAATTGTGAGTGGGTGTATATAGTTTTTATTTTGTTATGCGGTGATAAGTTTTGGTTTAGTTTCTATCTTGTAAACTGTAATGATGATTTAGTAGTAAGTTATTGGAGGATTTTGCATATCCGAAATAAATTTAAAAATCATGAGTATAATATTTAATTTTACCGTATGCATAGTTCATGATTAAGTAAGAATATGGATAAAATATTTAAATACAATTCCATGGGATGACCTGATGAAACGATTATGTTATGAACAATTTTACTCGTCCATTTTTTCCTTTAAACATTTTTGTACTCGTCAAGAAAAAAAGTAGTATAGCTTAAGTGGTAGAGACGAGGCTTCGCAACGTTACTTAGTTGGAAGTCTTGAGTTTAATCTCGCATGGGTGCATTGTTGTGTATGTACCTGTGTTTTTGAGTAGTTACTACTCAAAACACTTCAACCAACCATTAAAATGTAGTGATGAAATATTTTATATCTATGTGTACGTACACACACTACATGTAATTCTCTCGAAAAAGAAAAGATTTAAGGTTCAAATTGCATGCTATGTACATGAAATAAATCTAGTCGCATCTCAAATAGCATATGAGTACATGTTACCATTGTCATTAAAAAAGATAAAAATAAAGTTAATCTTATAAAAACAAAATATCTTACTCTTCGTGTTTTAGTATACTACTATTCATGAAGCATGATCTGTTTATAAGATCTCAAGTTAAGTTAGTAATTTTTTTTAGAGTGAACTTCAATTCACACTATTTTTCTGATCTCATATATACTCAATGTTCAAAAGAAGTGTCACATATATTGAAACCACAGCTATGAAAATGTGTCAAAGTTTTTTTAAAGATCAAATACTTGATGTGACTTAGTTTAAGTGAAAGTATGAATCGATTTAACAATTATCATTTCTTTGTGTAAAGCATGACAAGATTGACATGCATAAATGATGATATATATAGCTGGAATAACCTTTCCATGTCTATTCAATACTATTAAAATTACCATTGAGAAGTTCTCACCACACATTGCCACATTCTCATTTTTACATTGCCTCACTCCAATATTGAGGAGATCTCGCCACTCCACTACCCACATTCTCATTTTCACCTTAGCTTGGTAATATTCACGTTTTTTTAGTTTTTGTACATATATGTTGCTCGATTAGTAGAATGGTTAATGTTTGAGCCTAAAAATTTTAGGCTCAATCCAGTAGTGCAATATATAAATTTAATGGGTTACTAATGACATTGGTATTCTTGTGAGTAAATGGGAAAGTGTCTGTTGAGTATAAATTTATCCCACATTGGGGGCCGAGGAAAATTGGAAAATGTAAGCATATAATTCATGTCCAACCCCAATCAGTTTGAAGCCTTTTAGGAGTGATTCAAAAATAAATCCGTGTGGGCTTGATCCAAAGCGAGCAATATCAAGCGTCTGTTGCAGTTGACAATTCGAACAAGTAGTATCAGAATCAGATCGAGTGGGGCCCACGATGACGCAAGTTCGAATTGGGCCCGTAAAGTCTCGATGTGTCGACTGCGTCTGTATGTTCCCTATGTGAGATGAGTTTGTATCCATGCGAGCTTGACCCAAAGTGGACAGGATCAAATGTCTGTTGCAGTCTAAAGTCTCGATGTGTTGTAACAAATCATTTTCATTCAATTTAACCAGCTCATGCGTTTTCTATGTAGGAGTACATATTATTTCTATAGCTATTTATTTCACGTAAATAGACTTTATTTAATCAATATGCACCTCAAACAAAAGAGTGTGCTACCATCGTTGTAAAAGAACAGAGAGAAATTTCAAATATATCTCTTAACTATTAAAGGTGTGACAAAAGAAGATGGAAAAATTGGTGGACAAAAACTTAAGGAAATGGATGATTTGAATCTTATCTTTGGTGACCCACAAAATGACTGAAAATTGACAAGACAATATTAGGTGCGCTTTTAGGCACAAAATTTGGCTGCTATATCAAAATTCTCATCCATTCAAATTCTTGTATAGTAAGTACTAGCAAATGTGTTTCGAAGTATTAGGAAATTAAGGAAAAAGTAAAAAGAAAAAGAAATAAATAAAGACGTGTTTGTGGGTGTATGTTTATTCAAATCGCAATCAATGTTTTTTAGTACTAGGATAATAGGATATTGACTAGAAATGTTTAAATTAATGCGTGTTTAAGGCACGTGTCACCATTTTAACTCACAACATTCATCAACCGCGCACGAGATGGAAAAATATTCTCAATTTTTGTGTTGTTTGATATGAGAAGAATTACCCAAAAAAGGATAATTAACTTGCTCAAACGGGAGTTCAAATATTATTTATTTACAAGGGTTATGCACAAAAAAACGTAATACTTCAGTATAGTATATTGTCCAAAAGAGAATGTGAAGAAATGAAGTGTTCTAATTTTCTAAATAATATTAGTAGTTGATAGATATTCATGTGTTTCATTTCAAATCAGTTATGATAGAAGGAGAAGTCTGTAATATTTATATAGTGATTTGAGTTTTGTTATTGTATTTTTTAATTTAATTGCCAACAATAGTATTGATTTTGTGAAAAAAGAATCAGAGATGAGCAAAACAAATTCTTGAATACTTATTTTAGATAATTTCGTTATAAAAGAATTGAAACATATTCAATACTTGTAATTTTGCGATATTATTTTACTGATTTAGAAGTTCTCGGAAGAAATCTAATGGAGAAAATTTCAATATTCTAATGATGTGAAAAAATGAGAATATTTTTCAAAAAATAATAATATATGGAAGTAGGAGTGGAATGAGCACTAAATAAGTTATAAAGCCTATTGGATTGACTTGAAAATATGGAATAATTGTTACTTTTTTCAAGTATTTAAAAGTCAAGACATTCGCATTTTCTTTCAAGTTTGTAGTGCCTTTGCAACTTGTAGCTTTATTCTTTTAGAACTCAATTTTTAATAGTATATATATCTTAATTATTTGCATATTTTCACTTTTAAGTATAGCTAAATTAGGGTACTATGACCCATAAAGTGCTTTGATATTGAAATTCTAGCAAGAAAAAAATTATACTCCTACTTCAGTTTCCCACTAGATATAGGAATATTTAAATATAGAGTTTGTTGGGATTTGACTTTTTTTCCCTCCCCCACTTAATTTCAACTATAAATAGGAAATTTTAATACTTTTATGCTACGTGAAATTTATTTGGATATTACTAGACGATGTGAAAACAATAATCAAACACTAATAACAATATTTGAGTATTAGTTTGAAATTTCAGATATTGAAGTAATTTGTGCATGTGTGTTGCACAACTGGTAGAGTGATTATTATCAAATATAAATTACTGCTACTTCCATCCGCGATTAGGAGTCCCAGTCAATTTTGCGCACCCGTTTTATAAAAATTATAAAAAATAGTTAAAGTGGAGAAATGATAATGTAATAGAGAGAATAATGTTGACAAGAGTCTTCTCAACATTATTCTATTTTTTACTTTATTATTTCTCCACTTTAACTATTTTTTATCATTTTTATAAAATAGGTGCGCAAAAGTGACCGGGACTCCTAATCGCAGACGGAGGGAGTAGTATTTAGAATTCGAGTCCACCGTGACAAGGAGTTTAAATTCTGTTTATTTATCAAAATTAAAATAAACGTTGATTTCGATTTAATCACCAAAAGAGAACCTATGCAATATTCACTTTATTTAATTGAAGAAATGAATATGAATTTTATAATTTGTGTCAATAAGAAAAAGGTCATTAGAGAGTGAAGATAATGATGTTGGAATAGCAAGTTTTAATTATTTTGAATTGGGCCGACCCACCTGATTGACGGCCCATTTAATTCGCTTATATAGTTTGAAGTGGCCCATACTGGTAGAGCAATTCTTGGCCCATTTAAGTAATGGGAATATATTTACCACATTTCAATTTCCACCAATGTTTCTATTCCTCAACTTAAAAAGTTACTCCATCCATCTGTGATAAAATGTCATTTTGCTATTTTAGTATGTTCGCAATTTAAAATTTCATTTTTCTCAAATCGTAGAAGTGAACCCTACGTTCTACTATATTTATTTACAATCACACTGCATTATAAAAGTGAAATCCACATCTCATTAATATTTTTCATCCAATATCTTTCATATTTCTCAAATTCATACAAAGTAAAAAAGCAGTACAATATATCCCAAAGGAAGTATTACCTATTTCTCACTAAGATAAACCAATATTTAAGGTAAAATGGGTGTATTTGCTTAATTTTGTTACATACTCAAAGCCCGACAAAGATTTTTACGTAAATTTTTTATTTTATTGTGTTAAGATATAATATCATTATGACACGAGCTCATAGAAGTTTGTATAAATCTTTAATAGTGTACCTAACATAATCCAACTTTATTACAAATGGTTAATTAGAATGACTAGAAAACCACTAAGTCCTACTTCTAAACTTGTGACTATGAAGTTCACATTTAATGTTGGGATTGACATGAAATATATATCTTTTTAAATTTTTTCTTGAATGGACTAGCATAAAACTCGTGACACATTATTTACTATTTGCCCAATTCGGAATTTAACTTATATTGCAGAAACCATATCCTTATTTTAGAAATTATTAACCGATTTAGTCTATAGATCTTAATCGATTGTATGATCGACTTTCATGTTGAAGAATAAATCTTTATAATTAATCAATATATACCGACCATTCCTATAATGAATTTTAGTCTCTTCATAATGATTTGAGTAAGTATGTTATTTACAGTATATTTTTTGTTGTAAAGGAAAAAAAGTTTCCTTCCCTTGACCCCAATTCTATGAGTACACATTAATATTTATTTTTCTCAAAGATAGGAATCCAATGAGTGACGCCCACGCTCCAATTTTCGATCAAGACAATTATTTTATTATTATTATTATTATTATTATTGTTATTATTATTATTATTATTTTCATTTTGGATATGATTATTGGTCTTATTATATTACTAAATATATTACTATCAATGATCAAGTAGCCAGGTGTGGATGGCTTTAATTCAAAATCATAAATTAGTCTTCCAATTAATCCTTCCACAAAATGGTATGCCTTACATATAAAAATCAACACAATAGAATTACCAACAACTTTTTTGTACTTATTTTAATATGCATAAGGTCAACAAGAAAATGACTTCCACCAACATAGAAAATATATACAGCCAAGCTTTTCTTCAATTTTATTAATACTAATCTTAATCCATTACGAAATTCAAAATAATTACTACTATGATTTGTTTTTCTCACTTCAATTTAATTAATACTAATCTTAATCCATTACGAAATTCAAAATAATTACTACTATGATTTGTTTTTCTCAACACTCTTAATATTTACATCCGCTTCTTGCTTTGCTTGGCTGTTAGTACTGATTTTGTTGCAACATTTTTCGTGTTCTGGGCTTTGGTTTTTGTTGGACTTTGATTTACTCACAAATACTTTCTAATAAATCAAATACTAATATTAATCTTTATACTACAATAAAAGATGCAGAAAATAATTAATAATTATAGAATATTTTGTCATTTACACATTTATACTAAGCTGTGTTTGGTAGATATACTAAGTATTAGCCAATCTGCTTATCAATATAGAGAAAAAAATTGGCAATTCATTCCTTCTTATAAAATCAAACCTAATAAGCCTAGCTGGAACAAGTTGTTACATCCATTCCCTATAAATATTAGTAGTTACTTAATTTCATTTCCTACAAATTAAATACAATGTACTCCTATATATTGCTAATATTGTTAAAAATAGAAATGAAAATGGACAATCAAACTCACCATCCCCAACCCCAATTCAAGGAATTTAAAATCCCCACAAGCAATTTGTTTTCTGGCCTCAAAACACTCACCATCACCTTCCTTTGTCATACATACATTATTAAAATAAAGCTAAAGCAAGAATACTAAAATCATAGAATGGCCATTAATTTCAATGAAGAAAAGAAACACAAGAGTGGGCTTAATTAATTAATTAACCCCACAAGTATAAAATACTCACACTGGTTTTCTTCTACTTCCATTTGTAGGAAACCAAACACAGTTTTGAGAGCTTCAGCAAACCCTTGTATTGGTGTGCAAATAAGGAAATATGACAAAGTTTTGAACTTTGTTATATAATTACATAATTCAGAGAGAGAGGTAGAAAATCTTGATTTCAATTTTGGAGTAACAAATGATGGCTGGAAACCCTAATTGGTGGAGCATGCATCCACAGCTCATCTATGGCGTCTCGAACTCCACGAATCCTCCGCCTTCCGATCTTTACCATCCTAGCCTCGATTTTCCGGTTAGGTCTTGGAGCCAACTGCTTATGTAAGTTACAATTTTTTTTGACCTATTTATTAAAATGCCCTAATTTTGTGGAATAATGTAAATATGCATAGTTATATACATTCGTTGATGGTGTAGGAGTGGTGAAGAGGAGAGAAAGAAGGTTGAGAAGTGGGAATTAGAAGAAGAAGAAGATAATCAAGTCTTGAATTTGAACCAATCTTTCCCAAGAAATAATATTGATATTGGTGATGTGAAGCCACATATTTATGGCCATGAACAAGATCAATTTCTCACCACTGTCATGAACTTCTCCGGCGCGGCGGAGTGTAAGAATCAGCAGCACAATAAGGAGCATTCATCTGAGGTGAGAAAGAGACAACCTTTTTTTAGAAATATTTAAAATAAAAGAAAAGAGTAAAGGGAGCAAGATGGGAAAGAAAGTGAAAAAATTGAGAATCATTTCTTAGGATAATAATTGATGTTTAAAGCCTCATTATTGCTCTTTAGGAAATTAGCAACAAATAAAAGGTGATTTGATGTGTTCTTGTCATGCCAAACTGGATTAGTCATCATAAAAATTAGCCCTTTTCCCTTCAAATAAGGAAATTTATTTGAATTTTTTCTATTGATATGAGCTGATTAATTTATTATAAGTATGATTATAACAAATTAATTTTGTGTGATTTTTATTGTAAGAAGAGTAAAGGTGGGGTATCTAAGAAGGCTAGGGTTCAACAGTCAGCACAACCAGCTTTGAAGGTGAGGAATCTCTCTTTTTCTCTTTTTCATAAAACTGGCTGCCTTCTTTCTGTCTGCAATTTTTTTAAAAAAAAATTTGCAGAGATTCTTAGACATAAATATATGGGCTTGAAATTATCAATTTTATATTTAATTTATGTAATTAAATTGGCATTGATGCAGGTGAGAAAGGAGAAGCTAGGGGATAGAATAACAGCTCTTCACCAACTTGTTTCTCCATTTGGGAAGGTAAATTAATTTGTGTTTTCATTTAATTGATTTAGGAAAAATCCTTTGAGATATAACTATAGTACATTTATAAACACAACTTTTTATAACACAAATCCCACAAAAGTAAAACCATTTTATATCATGATTAATCAGATAATTAACATAATGTAAAAATAGAGAAAGGCTTCTTTAGTTTTTACTTTATAGAGATTAAAAAAGAGTTTGAAGTGTTGTGTTATGTTTCTCTTTTGCAGACTGACACTGCTTCTGTCTTGTCTGAAGCCATTGGATACATTAGATTCCTTCAGAGTCAAATTGAGGTAATCTTGCCTTCAACTTTCTCTCTTCCAACACCACAATTTAGGGCACATTTGGTCTGTTTTGCAATTTAAAAAATTAGTTCAAATATTGTGAAGTGTGGATTATATTTTATTTTTTTCAAAAAGTGATTTATAAAGGGGATATTATTAGTAATTTAAAAGAAAATCAGAAAATAAATCCAGAATTATGAAATTTTCATGTGCAGGCACTGAGCTCTCCATACATGGGCAATGCAGGACATCACCAACATCCTGTAAATAAGTACCCAATATATAAATGTTTTCTTACACATTTTCCAATGCACGACCAAGATTTTGCACACACTTCACATGTACTATTGAGGAATGTGAATTTTAAAATAATAAAAAATCCATTTTGATTAAGGAAAATATTTAATTTAATTTAATTTACTTTGTCTTAATCTTGGCTGCAGGTTCAAGAAAGGAATTGTTTGTTTCCCGAAGAGCATTATCAGGTATTTATGCAAGCTTTATTGGATCTATCACTTCATTAAAAGAGGCTTTTAATTGGTAATGTGAATTTATTAAGCAATCACAAGGTAGTAATTAATTTACTTGCTTTAGTTATTTTTTGAAGTTCTTAATTTGTTAATTCTGGTACCAAGAAAGTAAGACAATTAGAAGTTACAATATGTGCATTTCATATTTCTTTCACTATAATTTTTTTTTTAATTCTTTGGTTCACACTAAATTGATTGCGAAAACTTCAAAAATTAATGAAAGAGTGCACAAATAAACTAGTTTGACATGCACACATTATATTTATGTCATAGTATAAGTCTCGTTAAATTAAGTAGTAGTAACAGTGGAATAATGTGGTAATAATTTCTGCTAATCAACATCAATAAACACAATAAATATATATGACGGTGTGACTGATTATAAACTCTTGCAATTATGAATTGTATAAACCACTAGTTTATTTCTCAACTTGGTGAAATTAGTCACGGATATTCTACTAAATATTTATTCTGATGGAAAAAAAAAATGTTCAGGATTTACAAGGTCGATCAGATTTGAGGAGTAGAGGACTTTGCTTAGTTCCGATTTCATGCACTCAACATGTGGGAAATGAGAATGGTGCTGATTATTGGTCTCCGACGGCGTTTGGTGGTGGCTTTTGATTTTTCGAAAAACTCTACCGCCGTAACATCAAAATCAGTCATTCTCCCAAACTAAGGGGACTACTTTTGATGCTACAGCAGTGGAGCTAGCTCTATGTTTATAATATATATATGCATGTAACTCATAAAAAAATAGAGGAATTAACAAATATTGATTAAATATGTTGTTGAGGGCCTCTTTGTAATTTACCTGAATAATCTGCTTTCAAGAATTTATTTTGCTATCTTATCGATCATATGTTGTGGACTGGCTAGTTCATCAATCATAAGCCTAGTTACGTTTTATTGTTAAATATAATGTATTAGATTTACATATTACTCTATGACTCTAACTTAGTTAGATTAAGATACTAGTTAATCAGACTTTAATCATCTGATTACTTTGAGTACATGTCATCAAATCTTAAGATAATGATTGTTGCATGTCAGCATTTTGTGTGATCTGCTATTGAACTTTCTCTATCTATGAAAAATAGTGTCATTTTACCATTTTTGGATATCTAAAAGGAGTAGTTCCATTTCTAAATATGGAAAGTTTCTCTTCATACTTTATCCAAATTTTCTACTCTATCTCATACTTCACTCATTTTTTCTTCCTATCACTTTTACTTTACCTACTTTTTCTCCATCCCTCTTACTTTACAAATTCACAATAAAACCCGTGCCGCCCACAAATGAGACTATTTTTTATGGATGGTGGGAGTAATATAACTCAACTATATATATCTATTATGCATAGAAGAAACCCTTATAAGGTTAATATTTAGTTCAATATTTCTAATTAATCGAAGACGGATTCAGAAAACAAAATTTGTGGGATTAGAAATTGTGAAAAATATTGTCGGAATCGTCAGAAACAGATGCGATGCGGCAATTGTCACTGGAAATGGATGATAAAAGAAGAACGAAGGTGAATTAGGATGGAGCTTCTGCAACGTGAGGTCGACGACATCTCGTCCAATTTGATGAAGTTTTCCGGTCATTGATTATAACTAAGTAGTGACAAAAATAAGTGCAATAAATCAATTTACAACTTGTGTAACAGTTTAATTCCAGAGGAAACAAAGCACTCATTTCGCAGAAAAAGAGCATGGATCACACGTTTCTGTTTATTTTCTCTATATATAGTGTTCTTAAAATAAATGCATATGCCTAACTTTCAAAGTCAACCAACTAACATTAAAAACACATTTTGATATTTGTTAAAATAAAAATATGTAGATGTAATTAAGCACCTTTTCCCCACCACCATCATAAGTCATAACATATATAGGAAATTTTCCTAGCATTTGTCTACGCGATAAACAATAAAATTGACAAATAAATGTTGTTTATTAACACTCTGCTTAGATATTGCAGTTTAGAATGAAGTACTAGATTTTTTTATTTAAGCCTCGTAACTCATTTCAAATCCCATTTGGGTTTAGTTAATTTTGAAATTTTTTGGAGTAATAATCTTTATAATAGTTAATTTGTAAGTAAACGCATGTAATGTTATAACCACTAGAGAATTTAAATTTAAGGGGATCGGGATGAAGAGATGCCTACCCTGTATCCCTAGAAGGATCTAATTTTCTCTTGGAATTTGTTAAATACTTTTTTATAAGACGCCAAATAATATTGCTACTTTTTTATATATTTTTTTAAAAAAATATTGTGAAATTAATGCTACACATAATTTACATCCAACCAGTGATATCTCTCGAAAGATATGGTGTGAATCCACCACTTAATCTCCCAAGTAATAATGTGACATATGACTGAATAGTAAAAAAAAAAATAGAGCAGCAAAATCCACCAACCATAGAGCGACAGACAAACAACTAAATGTATAGTGAAAATTAGTAGGTAGGTAGATGGAGTACCTTTGTTCCTAACTCATACTACTATCTAATTTGTCCTCTTTAATTGGCTCTACCAATCTCTCCACCGACAATAAAAGATAATGAAAACTTCAGAAATTATTGTAACATCACGACCTATTAAGAGAGATTCAGAGAACTAAGAAAACGAAACTCGTGGAGTCGGACATGAAGATGATTGTCAGTGTCACCAATGTCAAAAGGTAGAAGCTAGCAATGCGATGACTTTTGACGATGAATGACGAACAAAAACAACAATAAGGCCAATCGAATTTACAAAACCAGCTTTCAATAAAAGTTATAAAAGCTTTATCTTTTGTAACCATGATGTCATAAATTCATCACTCCACATTCTACTGAAAAATACTTTGTAATTCTCTTTTGACATTCCACTTGTTTTCCACTTGCAAAAAAGGTTACGTTTTTATTTTATTTTAAGGAGTGTATATTCATACAGTATGCTCAATTATACTAGTTTAACTACTGTTTAGTTTTATGGGGTGGGGGATGTGTGGCTAAGACAAAGGTCAACACAATCATCAATTCATCAAGTACTACAAGATGGGCTGTCTGATTTCACTTTTCAAAAGGGCTTTAATCTTTCGTCATTTTATAGTATTTTCAATTTTGTTATTTTGGTGAAGGAATAGTGTGACAGCAATGGTTGATGGATTTGGATAAAGCTTAATAATTTTTACTTTGTCTAATTTCTTCTATTGATCAAGAATCACACCCCATTCATTGGATTTTACAAAAATCCCCACATTTGTAATTTTTTAAAACATCAACCGATCCATCAAATTGAGCAAGCAATTTTGACTTCAAAAATAAGTCAATTTGGCAAAAGGGGAATATCAAAGTCAAAACTTGATCGTTTAAAATCCTCAATATCTTACACCATTGTTGCCCAACTAATCTATTAATCACAAATAATGTTAGATATTCGAAGAGGCCGATGTAATAACCAATGACAGCCCAAAATAGTTTATGTGAAGCCCATTAGGCCCATTTCACTGTTCAACATAATAAAGTTACTAATTTAATGATTCAAATTTCAGTAATAAAAATACATCATTTCATAGGTAATTAAAACAACATCCAAGCATTTAGAGTAAACAAATTGTATAGCAAAAATTTAAAATATCAAAATTCCAATAAAAAAATATACTCCGGTGTTGTAACTGCAATGCCAACACGAAGCTTTCGAGGATAGCCCGATTAACATCCCTATTTATATTTTATTCAATGAGTTACATACCACTTACATATAAAACAAATCACCCTAAAATAAACAATTGGGATTTCAACTCAGATCATTCAAAAAAAGCATCCAATGCAAAAAACATTTTGATCAAACCATAATATAATTCAAATTTTCACCTTGATTTTCTTCTCTTTATCACTCATCAGATAGCTTCTTCTTGAGCTCCTTCTTGTTCACCTGATATTTAGCGAAATTTCAGGATTAACGACTAACATTGGGGGTTCGAAAGAAGAAAAACAAAGTGAAGAATAGATCACCTTTCCCATAGCATTGCGAGGCAGCGATTCCCACAGCAAAAGACGAGTCGGTATCTGTAAAAAGCACCAGTAGTGATAAGCACAAAACAATCCCTTTTAGGTTAAGACGTTAATCAATAGAAACGAGTGCTCTATCTATCGTATGATACCTTATACGGTGCAAGTTTCTCTTTAGCCCAAGCGGACAGTTCTTCCAAAGATAGCGCAGGCTTCAACTCCTCGTCTCGTTTCCTTTTAATCTCTGCATCGGGTATCACTATAGCGGTTACAGCTTCGCCATAGGCTTGGTCTGGCAATCCCAACACACAACACTCTGAAATAGTTGGATGCTGCAAGAGTAGAGGTGGTTTTAAGTGTCAAGAGAAATCACTTCAACACGTCCATTCAAGTAAAAAGACGAGAAACAAACCTCTAAAAGAACTGCCTCGATTTCTAGAGCAGATAATTTATAGCCACCAACCTTCAAAATATCAGCATTAGTACCTGAATTACGAGACAGCTCGGTTATATAAGTCATACTATCATAGTAGAAACCCTTAAGGCTTGAAATCTTTGAGACGTTAAATGTGCTTACGTCCCAAGATGATATAGTATCCGTCTTCATCCACTCTGGCGGCATCTCCAGTTTTGAAGAAACCACCGTCAATAAACGACTCCTTAGTCACCTGGCAACATCTCATAACAAACTCAGATGAGAAGCCGGGCCCTCTTTTGATCCTTGTTAAATAGTGTTTAAAACTTGAGAGTAGTTCATAATACCTCGGGTAGCTTCCAATATTCCTTGAATAACGAAGGACTTTTTATGTAGAGATCGCCAGATTCAACATCAGTACTACCGTCTTCAGCAATGAGCTTGGCCTATCAAAAGGAGTATGTTCTTTTATTTCAAAGATATAAGCAAAGCATCAACGAGATATCCGTTTTTTCATAGTTCAAACTACTAACCTGCACACCAGGAAGTGGATTGCCGACGGTACCCCCCTTCCGCTTGCCATGTAGGGGATTCGATAGTGCCATGACAAACTATATAATTTGAGACATCAAAGTAAACCAGGAGCCGTTCATTAGGATCGTCAATTATAGTCAACGTCAAGAAGTGTTTGTGAAGATTGCACTAACCTCTGTCATGCCGTACCGTTCCAGAAGGCGGTGGCCAGTGATAGATTCCCACTGTTGCATTACCGGAAGAGGGAGAGCCGAAGAGCCACACATCTGTCAATCAAGAGACTTTTGTTCAACAACTTGCAACGACGGGATAAAATAAAAAGGAAAGGTCTAACAACAATATCTAGCAGCCGAGGTTTTACCAATATTTCTTTTTTCATGGTTTCACGTGAAAAGAGATAATTGACCTACCATAAGACGCAACTTTCTTGCAGCCGTAGCCGAAGCAGTTTGTAGTTCAGGTTCCATCGATTCATACCCTTGTATTAAACGTGTGTACATGGTTGGAACCTACAGAAGTGAAAGTCAGCTAATATAACATTATCAGAGCGCAATTTTTCAACTTGATGCGGTAAAATGCTTAACTTACTCCGGTGAACACAGTTATAGCATCGTCAGCTTTCGTTTGGTCTTCCAGGTAAGATTCTCGCCATCTCTGCCAGATTCCCCTTACACTGAATTTCGGCATGAATTCAACCTTTTACAGAAGAGCATAACATAAAACAATCAGAAATCTCATTATATGATGGTATCATCAAAAAGAGGTCGCAAAGTTTATAACGATAGAATTTCAAGGGCTTTACCATTGAACCAGCGTACAACGGAGCAAGCAGCGCGTTAAACATGCCGTGCACATGTATAAAAGAAGTTAAGACCAACAAACAACACTTGAAAACCAGATCGTTTCACAAGAACTAGCCAACAAATGGAACCCTAATGGTATAAGTTGTAAATAAATTGATGTATATGGGTAATGAGTTGCGGAACTTCCCATAAATTGGAATGAGATATTTTTATGAGACGGACGGAAAAGGAAAGTGTCCCTACTTTTATGGGACGGAGGGAGTACAAAAGAAGTACTATTAAAAGACGCATTTAAGGATATGATGTAGTGGAAGGCAGTGCAAGAACTTATCGTCAGATGTGTATCCCCACGCATCAGACAGCATTTGGACCTGATATCACGGTGATATTAGCATCAGAGATTGCTATCTGGAAGTTTATGCGCTGTAATTGTAAAACGAGATACAAAATGTATATCAATTTTGAGAAAGAATAATAGAATTAACGTGACAGTATAATCATGACGATAACCATGTCCATTCATGGATCAACAATAGCATGCCAAATTGATATCTTAAGAGGGAAACTGGCGTGCAAGAAATACCTGTGATAATATACCTTCGTGTGTGTGCACAGCACCTTTAGGCTTCCCTGTCGTGCCACTCGTATAGATGATCAGTGCAGGATCATCTCCTACAATAAAGCATCGAGTAAATTGCAGGGCTCAGCAACTAGCAGGCAGAATAAATACAAATGACCACGAAGGCAAACACACCACTAATCGCATGAGAAACTTCAGTTTCCTGTGAATTATTGTGATCATCTCCAGTCGATGGAACAGGGGGGAGGAGGGAGAATTGAGAAGAAGTCTTGGCAGCAACAGCTTTCATTAGTTCTTGATGATCTTCGGTAGTCAGGATCATGGTAATATCCTATATCAACACGAGATCCAGAATATTACTGATTGTATGTACACTACCTATCATGTAATTTTCATATACTCCGGCGACAAATGTGATTAAAGGACGTTGGGCCACAATACTATTAGCTCCCGAGCTAAAACTATGCAAAAGTAAACAAGGGTCGAGAGTTGTACTTCAGCGCCAGAAATATATAATTTAAGAACACCTATCTAGAAAATGGGCGGAGCTAGCAACATGTGACAGTACAGGATGAAGATAGACGAACCGCATCATTCATCACATGCAGAAGCTCTGCTTCCGGGTAGCTGAGTGCAAGGGGAACTGCAACACCTCCACTGAACCATGTTCCGAGCACTCCAGCAACAAACTCGGGAGAAGGTTTAGCAACAATTCCAATACGAGCTCCATCAAGATGGTTGTTTTTCCCAGGGCCATTGGCCTGCAGTATAAGCATTTATACATCGTATCATAGTCATTTCACAAACTCCCACATCAATACGAAAAGAAAATCAAATTATCGGAATCTGATAATAACTTCCCAAACACATTTGAAATGCTGTATTCAGAATGTTACTTATATTACAAGTAGATTTTTCACCATTTCTTCGTAAAACATAGAGAAAGTTACTTTTCCTCTTATAAATCCCTAATTACTTAGCAAAATCCATAGCCTGCAGACCGAGTGTGTGAGGCAGAAAATAAATTCGAACTTACAGTTTTTAAATCAGCAGTGGATAAAGTGTTAGATATGTTCTTAGCAGCTTCAAAAAGCTGACGATAAGTATGGCTTTTTTGATCCGATCTTATTGCAATACTATCCGGAGATGTAGATCCTCTATGGGAAACTTTCTTGACCAGCTCCATGACTATACTCTTATGTGTAACTGCAAATTGATAGCCAAAAAATGAGACAAAAAACTTGAGTTCAAAAATTTCAGCTACTTCACCAAACAATTCAACAAACTTATAATTAAAAAATATCAATTTTTCAAGAATGTAGACAGCATCATGAAGTGACTTATCTTTATACAAAACCACCCTTGTCCCTTGATTATGCGACGCAAATGACGAGAATTAAGGATTTCAAAGACACACTTTACCCAGTTTCATATAGCTATGATCATGCTCAATCGAGAAGACACACAAACAACAAGAGTTCACTAGCCAGCCCAATCCCAGCTTGAAACTAGACTATAATGTTCAGCTAAGTATCAAGTAAAGATTTTGTTTTTATTTCCATAGATATACTCCCACATACATACAATTCTAATTTATAGAGTAAAGAGTAAAGGTTCATGATTCTACAAATCAATTCAAGCTCAAGCTAGCCAACTAATCATGACACAATGATTTTAGCCAACTCTACATCTCTTTAAGCCGTTTACAAGTTCTTACACATCAAAGATTACAAAGCCCCACAAACAAAAGACATGCAAATCAACTCAAAATTCTCACTTGCATTAACCAAAAGCTACAACATCAGCACCTATCTCAGCTCCCTCACCCAGAAAAACAAAATCCCACAAAACAGAAAGAGCTGAAACAATCAAGAACCATCTCAATTCCCAATTTTTCTTCCCAAGGCACAACTAGCACTGATCAAATATCACTTAAACCATCAAGAAAAAGGCGAGATATAGGCAAAGAAGGATTACCAGAAGAAAGCAAGCGAGTCTGAGAGGTGGAAAAGTTTGGAACTTTAATAGACACAGAAGTCAAAGAATCCAAGAAACGGAGAATTGAATAGGAAGAAGAGCAAGGGCAAGAGGTGGTGAGGCTCAACCGGACCAAGTGGTTGGATGTCTTAAATACTCCCATCCAATTAGGTGGTCTGAAATTAAGAAAAAGGTTATTTGCGTATTTAATTAGAACATTGTATCCCACTCCATTTCTTGGCGGCGCTACGTGGGCGTCTTCAATCTGGAATCTTTGCTTCTTGATTCCGGAAGCTTGCGTTTTGCAATGGGGTTTTGAAGTGGCAATTTGTGGAGGCTTTGGAAAGGCGGAAGAACTTTCAATTTTGGGAATTTAATTTTAAATTGAATTGGTGAATTGATATGAAATTTAATAATCATAGTTTCGGAAATAAAGGCCTTAAGGTTCGATAATTATTTTGCGTGTAAAATGAAAAATGTCATGTTTGGGGAATTTGATCTAATTAGTGATGATGAATATTGAGAATCTTTCAAAATAGTAGGAGTATATAACCACGATATTCCCTTTCAAAAGAATATTTATAAGCTCAATGTGTTAACATCGAATTAAAATATAAATTGCACCATAAAATATTAAATAAAAATGAAAAATGAAAAAATGTGACCCGAAATACGACAAAATAAATCTTGAAAAAGATAATATCTTATATGTGAATACCTGATTATCTAATTCTATATACGCCATACACATATGACATAGTACTATTATTTTTCACTCTTTTATGGTGTCGGCTGTCTTGTATACATATCATTTTTATGGATATATATAGATAATCGTTCGGTCCCATAAAAATATAAGCATTTTTGTTTATGAAAAATATCTCTAATAAATATAAGTATTTTTATTTATGAAAAGTATCTCTAATTCATTACTCATGCATGATAATTTATTTACAAGTTATATGATTATTGTTCACCATTACATTCATTAAATACTTATATTAATTTGGATCTCACCATCCATTAATATTATTTTCACTACGGTTCTTTTCATCTGTCTTTACCAATTTTATATTAATTTTCATGTCATTTTAAATGTATATACTTTTGTGGGACGGGGGTAATAAACTTGAACTCAATTATAACATTTAACTACTCCCTCTGTCCATCAGTACAAGACCAAGTTTGGTCGGACATGCGTGTCAAAAATCGTAGAAAGTGGTTGACAAAGGTTAATGGAAGATGAGTCCTACTTTTATAGATTGGTTTTATAGTGAAATATAAGTTAAATAAAGTTAGTAAAATATGAGATCTGATCTATCAAAAATAGTAAATAAATAAAAGAATTATTTATTGATGGATGAATGAAAATGCTAAAATGAAACTATTATTAGTGAATAGCGACAGTATTACTTAGTTGGATAAACGCCATAGGCATTCTTTTTGCGCTCATTTTTTGAGAGGGTTGTTGCAATAAAATTTTACTACTACTCCCTCCGTCCCGGGTAAGATGACGCATTGCTTTGCCGGCACGAGATTTTAGGAGTTATTGGTTAAAGTGTTTAATTGGAGAAAGAGAAGGTGAGCCTGGGTATTAAAGTAGAGAGATGAAGATAGATGGATATTTTAATAAGAGTGAGAAAAAGTGGTTGAGTATATTAGTTGGAGAGAGAAAGTTACCAAAAAAGGAAATGTGTCATCTTAGTTGGGACAAACCAAAAAGGAAAATGTGTCATCTTAAGCGGGACGGAGGGAGTAGTATTCACTTCATCTATTCTTTTTTTGGATAAATAAAGAAAAAATTTTAAGATTGAAAATGATAAACTTGAACTCAATCCTTTGCTTCTAACATTTAATATACTTCATCTATTCTTTTTGTGGATAAAAATATGCACTCATTTTTTGAGAGACTTGTTGCAATAAATTTTTCAACAAGTAGTACTTATTTACCTCATCTAACATTTTCGAATTCTTCGGTGCGCAATAAATATTTGCAGGTAGTGTCATTTATTATACAGGTGGCAAGTGGAAATGATCTTGAATTCAATAATAAATCTGTTTTATTACTATCTACAATTTTCGGCCTCTTATTTATAATCAATTCAATAATTTCAATTTGAAACATTGATTTTTATATATGAGAAAAACTTTGGTGAAAGCGTTCACCATTGCTAACACTAATCATGGTATTTATGACTTCAATGATGATATTTAAATATTAAATACAATGAAGATTGAATTTTTTGTTACACCGTTTACCACGGGATAAAAATGCATGGTGCGAACGACCTAATCGAGAGAGGGTGGAGTTGGGGGCTTGGATCCCCCGCTGTTTAGGGGTGGTTAAATGGGTAGCGGGTAATTCCCATCTTGATCTGTTTTCCGTTGGGTATTGGGTACCTGCTACCCGACGATAACGGGAAACGGGGCAGAATCGGGTAGAGTGTTTTAAAGTTTTGCGGGTAGCAGGTATACCCACTACCCGCACGGTTATACCCGTTAGTTCCGATAATACCTGTTATTCACCTTTTAATGCTCCCTCCGTTCTATATTTATAAAGGTGTTTCAAATAGTTAAAGTGGAGAAAAAAAAGTAAATAGTTATATAATAATAGCATATACGCACTCATTTTGAAAGATTAAAAATAAATAGTTAGAACCGAAAAAAAATAAAGTAAGAGAGATAATAACTTAGAGAAGAGTATTTATATTATTATATTTCTAAATTGAATGATAAAAATGAAATGCATCTATTAAGGCGGAACAGTGGGAGTACTTTATATAATCTAAGAACTCTTTTAAAACATTTTTATAATTCCAACAAACATACAATTGAAAACTCGCCGAAACTACCTATAGAGTGTCCTCTCACTTTTATTCTCAATCTATTCAACGTTTACCATCGATATTAATAAAGTAAATTAGAGAACATTGACGATTATTATGCTTTTCAAATTTTTTAGTAGGATTTCGGATCGGGTACGGGTACCCGCTATGTCGGGTACATGATACCCGACACAGGTATCTGGTAATCCCAGTATGTCGCGGGGCGAGTATTGGGACAACAAATTTGGCTAAAATCGGATACGGTACCCGCGAGTAACCCGTTTTGCCACCCCTACCTGTTGTAGAAGAATCACAGCAGGGGATACTGTTCCTCACATTCCAATTTTTAAAAATTTTTATTTTTTTATTTAAGTGTTACTCCCTCCGTCCCAGATAATTTGGGACACTTTGAACCGGCACGGATTTTAAGAAATCTAATGGAAAGTGAGTTAAAAAAATGGTGGAATGTGGGGTCCACTACCAAAAATGGTAAAAGTGAATTGTGACAAATTATATGGAACGACCCAAAATGGAATACTGGGTCGAATTACCTGGGACGGAGTGAGTATATTTTAAATTTTAAAAATTGGGATGTAAGGAACAACATCCCTTGCTGTGATTCTTCCGCAGGAGGGGATCCAAGACCATGGGGTTGGTGTGAGTGGGGCTTTTAATTTTTACGATTTTTTTGAATTAATCTTGTCACCAAAAGAGAATAGAAATAGAAACACAAAATGTTGCTAACTTATCCAATTCTCAAAATCACATACAGGAAGAGATAAATATGGGTTAAGTGAACCGAAGTTGAAAAGCCCGAAGTCTTGGGCCATTTTGCAATCAATTGGTTTGCATATTGCAAGTGCCCAACAAATTATACAAATACAAATTAAATTGAAAACAACCAAAGCTAGAGTACATGACCCCACAAGTTATGGCCTATGGGAATGAATATTAGAATCGAGAGAGAAAATGTTTGGTATAGTAGTACATATGACAATAGGTAAGACACGCAAGAAAATAGGGAAAAAATACAAGCTTACTAGAATAAGAAACAAATGCTTGCACAAGAACAAAAATTTACTCCAAAGATAACGAATGCAGATTCCCACAATATTTAAAAAACATTTATTTTACCAACTATTTCGACATAGCTTGCGCCGGAGGAGGCTCATTCCCGTACTGGTGTTGTTGCGCAACGATTCCATTCCATCCTGCATTCCATTTTGTTACCATTATTCCAATATTTATCATTACATACCACGTGTATATTAATAACATCAATTTTCCCACATCACCTATATTAGATCATGTGAATTGCAATAAAATGAAAAAAAGCAACTCCCTGACGTTTTTCATAAACATACTGTATCACTTTGAGTGGGACAGAAAGAGTAAATAAATGTACAATTAATGAAGTTATTACCAAGAGTTGGGTCGAGGCCTCTACTCTTGAGTTCCCTCGACTCTTGGCAGAGGGCACAACAAGGGCAGAAAATGTGTGAAACGACGTCGCTGTAAGGCGCCTCGACTAGCCCATATTTGTTCCTCAACTTGGATCTGTACTTAGATCCCATGATCCATTGGGAGCAAACAGCAGGCATCATCAACATGTATATGAAACTCCCCAATGGACAAGCTGCATCCATTCATCATCACCAAATCAACTCATTTTCTTGCATTTTTTCACTATAAATCTTTCCAAACTTAGTACTATACATAAAGGGCTTACTCATTTCCCCTTCATCCAAAACCTCGGCTATCTGTCCGAACGTCACACATGGTAATAACGCCGTCATCACAGCTGCCAAACATATCAAGCTATGTTAACACCACACAAGAATCAAATGATGAAAATGATTCAATTTTTTTTTTGCAATATATTACCTTGGGTTTGGTCTAGATGGCAGTCAAATAGTCCAGTGCTCCACGGCCTTCCAACGGGCTGAGGCTGCGCTGGATGATGATTCTGAGGGTATGAGCCCACGGCGACGCCCTTCACCGGGCTCTGGACTTCCCCAGCCGTCTCGATTCTTCCCATGATGTGCTAGTACTACTCTTTCTTGATTTGTGCAATGGCATTAACTTGATCATATATAAAGATGGCAAAAATATTATAGTCAACTAGGGAATTTGGTTTGTGATAAATTTGAATATGTTACAACTTGCAAGGGCAAAGGGTCCCTTGATTTAGATGACATGGTTTGAGTCATCGTCTGCGGCTAATAATCCAATCACATATTTGTTTTTTATTCTGTCTATTTTCTTTGCAGAAAGCTTACTTTTCACATTAATATCATTTTTAAAAATACTTAGTGATATACATAAGGTGAAAGTCAATGGGATATGAGCTTGCTTGCTTATCCATGTGAAATGAAAACAGCAAATCATGCTTTGATTTTGCACAATATTCTAAAATCATTTGTTTTTCTCATGGAAACTCAACTGCTCTTTCCGAATTCAAACATTGACTTTGAAGCGTAGACAACTGTTATTAGAAATAAAAAAAAGACGAAACACTTGCTTCAATGCAAATTATGCAATGAATTAGTATGAAGAAGAAGAAGAAGAATAGTTTTAACCTTTTTAACTACATATGGTGTATATGATAAGTAAAGGTACCTCCAAAGGGATTGCTTCTTTCTCTATCATCTGGTTTGCAACGGGATCCAACATCGAGTCATCGAGGGGAAGCCATTTTCGCCACCATCTAGTAGAAGGTCGCGTGAGAAGCTCGAGCATTGCTAAATTTAACTTTAATCGTAGCTTTTGGAAACTCGCTCTTTCCCAAATTTGGAAAATTTTACATTTTCAACTTGATCCACCGCGACAATGAAATCCAACTTAGTTGGTAAAGTCTTCACAGATATATTGAGAAGTCATTATTAATCATCAGTTAAACAATCATGGTACTCCATTATAGAAGAAGTCATTCACATAGTAGATATGCTGATTTAATACTACCATAATACCATTATTCAAGTCTAAAAAATAAGAAACTAAAAATGCTATTTATAAAAAATAAAGAATTAGTACTAATATAATTTAACTTGAAGTTTCTTTTTCTTCTCCATCAATCTGAAATGGCTGAAACTCCATTTGCACCATGTTTGCTCCATTTCTTCTCCCGCCCAAACCCAGCTCGCTCCTCCGTGGTCCAGACTCCAGTGTCCGCTGGGGTGGCAGCTTGGCTTAACGCTGGCTTCGTCGCTGCTGCTAATCAACCGGAACGAGTGCCATTTCAATTTCTTGCAGTGACTTCCCTTTAGTTTCTATAACATTTTTTTTCACAAAAACTGCAGCCATCAAGCAAAAGGTGCCAAAGATTGTGTACAGAATTTGTGGCCCCAGCATTTCCAGCAGATTCAGAAACAATAATCCAACAAAAAAATTGATCACCTGTACATGCAGAGAATTATGGTATAGTTATTTAGAGTCATCAATTTATACTTATATGCATGGGAAAGAAATGTCTCATCTTAGACAAAGGAAGAATGGATGATAACATTAGTGTGTCAAGTCCATTTACCCAGTGTACAGACATGCACACAGCCATCGCCTTAGCCCTAATCCGGCTCGGTAGTATTTCTGATAGGAGCAGACCAGGGACAGGCCCAGCACCTAAAGAAAATGTCAAGACGAACCTGTACCAATGCAGAAAACAATAGTCAGACGACCACAGGATCTATTTGTGATTGATTTCGGATATAGATTGGGGAAGGGAATTTTTGGCCAATAGAAGAATACTAAAATTTATGTGTGGTTAAAAATGATGTGCAAACACTTTATCATACTCACAGCAGCATTCCACCAACAGATAGATATAAATTTGTGGAGGCAGGCATAATATCACTTGCAGCAATAACTTGTAAACCCATAGCTACTACCTGAAAAAAAAAAAAAAAAAAGTAAACATCAACAACAAAAATTACATAGTTGGATAGTCTAAAAAAATTGACTTTTTTTCGAGGGAAAGGATGGTTCAGATTTTTCAAATGAGGATCTGAGGGTAAGAGTTTTACTTGCCATGCCCAAGAAACTCCCAACAAGAAGCAGCTTCCTTCCTAATCTATCCATCAGAATCATGGCAACAATAGATCCTGAGAAAGTGATAAACATGACGCGATGGTAATAGGAATAGCAGGAATATATTTGGTGCCACTACTTCACCTGATAAGTTTACAACTCCAATACATATGTTTCCACTATCAGAAGGCACTCCAGCACTCTTAAAAACAGTTGAAGAAAAAAAGAACACAGCATTGATGCCCGATAGCTGCTGAAAGGCAAATAGGGCGGACCCAATGAACACCACTGCATGAAACATAAAAAAGACAACGGTCTTTACAATAGAGGAGAGGCTTCAAATGAGAGAGAGAGAGAGAGAGAGAGCATCGTGCTGATAGAAATTTACCTTTAAAATGGCGTCCATGGAGTAACTCTAAAAATTTAACAGCAGCCACCTCATCAGCCCTATTATCTGATTTTGACAATTCTGCCATTGCAGATTTAACATGTGCTGCTCCAAAAAGCCTCTCGAGTTCCTCTTCTGTTTGAGCAATTCTTCCTCTCTAAGACAATAAATAAAAATATAACCAAGCAGAAGAAAGACAGTGAATACAGGGCAAATGACAAGGACACTTGTACCGCACAAACGCAACTAGCAGACAAAGTTAAAAGAGTTTAGCTGGAACCACACCATTAAGCACCCAATTAGGCTAGTCTCACTTTATGCAGAAGCATTACATTACACGCTGAAACTTTTAGCAGTGACAAGCTAAAGGATGAAATCTAAACACCTTGTAAAGCCAGTGTGGAGACTCTGTAGAGAACTCCATCAAAAGAGCCAGCAAGGCAGCAGGAATAGTAGATACCCAAAAGCAAACTCTCCACCTTCAAGAACCATCATTAAATTAAATTACTAAAAGATAGGCATGCTAGAAAATTTCTCACACAACACGGTGGAATGTTATTGCAAGAAACAGAATGCATTTGGCTGCATCATAACCACTTGAAGTAACGAACTCATGCTGCCTTAAGCGGGAAACATTTCAAGGAATGGGGGGGGAGGGGGATTTTTACTAAACTATTACTCTTAAGTCATGCCGGTTACCAGCTAGTGTCATTTTTAGCAGGAATCCCGATGAGGAGAGCTGTCATAAGTCCAAGACATGTTGCAATCTGGGTGAAACTCCCGTAGGTGCCCCTCACATGAGCTGGTGAAACCTGCATAAAAAAGATCATGCATAGTTAAGGAACGGATCTGAAGATGACAGGCAGTATCTAAGTATCTTCCGAATGCAAAGGCGAGTCGTCTAGTCTGTACCTCTGACACGTAGAGTGCGGCAACAGGAGGACCAAGACCCATACCAGTTCCGACAAAGAACCTCCCAAGAAGCATACCTTCCAGACTATTAGTTGTGGCACTGAGAGTATATTGCATTTACAAATTAGAAATAAAATGTAGCATTACTATAGGAGAACTGCATCAACTCAAACACATAAAGATGTCATTGCCTTAGTAGCTTAAGTTTATATACCTTCATCATTACAAGATGAGATGGAAAAAAGAAAGTTCACCTCATGGAAGCACCAATAATCATTGGAAGAGCACATAATTGGAATGCTCTCCTACGACCAAGCCCATCGGATATCCATCCACTGAATAAAGAACCGAGAAGTGCACCAGCTAGACATGTACTCACTACCAAACCTGATCACAGTAAAGACTCATCAGAGGGGGGGTTTAACGGGCATAGCTGATAAAATCGCATTTACAATATAGGATGTGGGAGCACCTTCAGCCAGCGTACTGCCGCTGAAGCCTAGTTCCACAGAGATGCTCTCCAACGTGTCATTAACGACCCTGAACAATGGCCCAGTATGTCAACAAATATGAAAAGGTCCTGGGAGAAAGACTTCAAAGAGATCACACAGACCCGAGATGATAACCAAATAAGAATGATGAGATAGTTGCCACGAGAATATGTGGCAAAGGACGCTGCCATGAAGGATTGCTAATATGACCACTTTGCGCGTGACCTGAAATTCCATGTGAAAGGGGAGTAAAACATTGTACATGCTTTTGTCACATTACCAACTACATGCTGACTACTCAATCAACATCAGGGCTTATAAACTTAGTAATTTATCGTAAGAAACTCATAAAAATGTAGTTTCTCTTGAACTACATGTCTTATCCGTACTCAGTTAGCAATGCTGAAAATCACAGTTACATAAATCTATAAGGAACCATTCTATTAGCAAAATTACGACATCAA
Source organism: Salvia hispanica (assembly GCF_029641045.1). Lineage (NCBI taxonomy): Eukaryota > Viridiplantae > Streptophyta > Magnoliopsida > Lamiales > Lamiaceae > Salvia > Salvia hispanica. The sequence continues at coordinate 27,825,877 of NC_142697.1, forward strand.
TTTAGTCTATCCTGAAACATATGCCAAATTGCCAATCACAGATTGCTATAAAACAAACAGAATTTGGAATTTTTGAACTGGCTTACCTAGTAATCCTTCTCTATCATAATCATAGCCATTGAGATGTTCCTTTGACGATGTGCGCTTGTGCACCAACACTGTTTCACTGTGGCGCCCTCGCATACCTCAATTCCACTGTAGAGATCAAATTGGCCTCTGCTTCATAAAACAAATCATTAGATCAATCAAAATCAATTAAAAAAAGCAGAAATCAATCACGCAACATAAAACTTAGAAAAGAAGTACGATTTCGACGAATATCATTTCAAAACCTAACATTCTACTCGAACACTTTTTCGTCAGCTGATCAATATCTAACTCTTCATAAATCTCGAAACCGAAAACTTCAGATAGAATCGCATCAACAACTCAAGGCAACGGATCATACATCCAACCGTAAACCTATACGAATACGCGTATCTGAATCCATACATTACATCTTATCAACAAATTGGCATGCAGACACAAATAGTATTCCGAGTGCTATGCCAAAATCAGGTCGATTACCTCGCAATGTTCGGCCGGTTGGCGGAGGAAATTTGGGATTAAAGCGGCTGAAGCCTGAATTGATCGTGAGTGAATCCAGAAGAAGAGGGAGAGGGTGAAATGTGGGGAGAGTTAACGTGATTTTTCACGTTATTGAGCAACAGCGCATGTGGAGAGTGAGAGAAGGGAGTGTTGTATAACGATGGTATAATCCCATCTTTTTATATTAATCATCACTTTTTATTTTATTCTAATCAATCTCATATTTTGAAAAAATGAATAATAATTTTTCGTTTTTTTTGCATTTATGTTATGATATTCAGTTAAAATTAATTATTTATATGTCCAAATCGGGTATGATGTAACAATATATCATGTTGGTTAGGTTTGTATATATTGTCATATCATTTGGTTGAAAACAACATATATGAATCACTTTTTACTATAGCTGGACAATTGATAAAAAAGATGAAAACTTATTATAGTTTTCATCTTTTTAACTGAATATGACAATATAATCATATACTCCTATTATAGTTTTGGAATTGATTATAAATCAACTACTCCCTCCGTCTCAGATAATTTGGGACACTTTGACTCGTCACGTGTTCTAAGAAATCTAATGGAAAGTGAGTTGAAAAAGTTGGTGGAATGTAGGTCCTACTTTTAAAGTATTAGTTTTATAATAAAATGTGAGTATTAATGAGTTAGTGGAATATGAGGTTCACTATCAAAAATGGTAAAAGTGAAATAGGACAAATTATGTGGGACGGCCCGAAATGGAATACTGGATCGAATTATCTGGGACGGAGGGAGTAAAATTTTTGATTTAAATGACAATTATTAGTATAATTTTTAATATCATTCTCAAATTATCATTTTTTTTACGTAAAAGTTCTAGCTATTGTTTTGAGTTTTTGAGTTTTTTTTTATGGCTAGAAGAGGAGACTCCTAATTTCTACTACTAATATTTATTACTCTCTCTGTCCCATAAAAATATAAGCACTTTTCATTTCCATATGTCCCACAAAAATATATGCATTTTATTTTTTAAAAGTTATATCAATTTAATAATGTAGGTTCCACTATCCACTAACACTATTTAACTATCATTCTCCTCATCTATCTTATTTTATCAATTTTGTCTTAATTCTTGTATCATACTCATTGCCGATATTTTTATAGGAGAGGGAGTCATACTCATTGTCTATATTCTTATGGGAGTGGAGTATTAATTTAAGTTTTCCATCACAATGTATCACAATAGAGTATTATGGCACATTAATACAAATGACTTTCTATATCAAGCCAATGTACATGCATATGTGAGGCCCATAAACACCACTTTGCAGTGTGAAGAACTGAAAATTGAACACATTATTTGATTTACTCATCAGCCAAAAACAGAATAGTGAGTATATTAAGAATCTTTTTAATTTTTTTGCATAGTAGCAAGGTAGTGAGATGATAGATGACGGCTTTGTAAAGATTATGAAAGCTTTAGAAACATCATTATATGCTTCTGTTTACATTTTCCACAATCAAGAATCAAGTAATAGTACTAATTAGCAAGCATTAACAAAAATTTCTAATAGGCATTTTCATCACAAGAATCCCCAATCAGACCCCAAAAAAAACAGAGCAAAGTCACAGCAAGTAATCCATCACACTCCCACGAAATCAAATTCAACACAATAATAATCACCTAAAAACCACACTTCCTAAAATCAAGAATTGCAATCATAAGCTTTTGTATGTTGAAACAACAGTAGTAATTTCTATTGAGCAGTTTCATCACAAGAATCCCCAATCAAGCCCCCAAAAAATAAAACCAAAATCAGAGCAATCCATCCATCACACATTCCCACAAAATCAAAGTATTCAACACAATATAATCACTTAAAGTTGCAGTAATTCCCAAAAAGTAGCAATTACAAAAACAAAGCCTTAATACAAAATTCAAACTTGGTTCAACTCCGACTCCAACGGAATGCCGAGACTCTCCTCCGCGGGCTTGGAGGAGGAGGGGCGGGCGGGGACGGGGACGGCCCAGAAGGTCTTGTTCTTGCTCACGGGGCGGCCCTTCTCCAGCTGCACGACGTCGCCGACTTTGAACTGGTTCAGAGGGTCGTGCGCCTGGTACCTCTTCTTCTTCCTCACGCGCCGCTTGTATTTGGGGTGCGGGGCCAGGCGCGTCACCTCCACGGCCACGGTTTTGTCGCTGGTGGCGCACACCACTCTGCCTTGCAGGGTTCTCATCGCCCTGATGACTGGGACGACGGCAGGGGGAGGAGGCGGAGCGATGGAGGCAGCGGCGGGCTTGAAGGGGGCGGTGGCGCCATGGAGGAAGGGATTGGTGAGGGTGAGGGATTTGAATTGGGATGTGAGAAGCATTGTTGATTGATTTTGGGGGTTGGATAACAGAAGGGGGGGTTTTTGTGTGGGAAAGGAGATGAGATATGATAAAATCGCTTATTCTATCCAGCGATTTTATCATACAAAAAGACAAATTCTCATGAACCAAGATTAAATCTAGAGTGCACGATTCTAATCTTAAAATTTAATCTTGTCTAATCTATATCCAACATAAGTTTGAATTTATCATTTTATTCAATTCTTTCATCTGATTAACAATTAGTTAGACTTAGAATTTTTGCAATGAGTTTGATTTGATGATATATGCATTGGGCATACGCGTGGTTAATATCAAATAATTCTAAAATTATTTGAGATTGAATTAATTTGAGATTATTTATTCATCAAACCGAACATTGTTATAATGAATGAAATCGGTAATGCCTGATGAGTCTAGTTGACTAAGCCAAACTAGTCAACCAAATTGGATCTTGGAATCCAAGTATTTTCCATTTCAATTAGCCTACGTTATTCTGAGTGATTAAATTGATAGGAGTACATTGATATTAGTCTAAACTAATCCACTATCATTTACATCAGACAATACATATACATTAAATCCCAACGATTAATAAAAGAAAATAATTTTGAAAAGGATTGGGTTATCCAAGCCGAACCCAAGTGGCACCTCATAAGTGGATCCCAAATCTCTTGATATTCCCACGTGGCATAACGGCATCCAATCAAGACAATAAAAACAATCAAATTGCCAAATAAGAATCAAAGTAGTTTTTTCAGTTGCGTTCGTTTAAACCAAGAAAAAAAGATGGCTTCATTAGCACTTGCCGCCGCCCAGCCCACCGCCGTAAAGGGCCTCTCCGGCAGCTCTCTCGCCGGAACTAAACTCCAAGTCAAACCATCTCGCCTCACCTTCATGCCCACCAACTACAGGTAAAATGTAATCTCTCATCACTTAAAAGTTTTCACTCATAAATGGTGAATTCTATATTTGCAAAATTTGGAAATCTTGAAACATACTCACTCATAAAAGTTGTTTGTAGGAGTGGTGGTGTGGTTGCAAAATATGGTGACAAGAGTGTCTACTTTGATTTGGAGGATATCGGCAACACCACCGGCCAATGGGACTTGTATGGATCAGATGCACCTTCACCATACAACTCCCTTCAGGTATGTGTTTAATTTCATATAGGTCGAATTCCCGAAAAAATCATGAAATTTGATCACATTGTCCGCAACTTTAGAAATTGGGTGGAAAAAACCATAAAGCTTATCATTATTCGCAATTATTACATGATAAAATATTCAGGTCACTTACGTGTAATATATTGATAATGCAACACCTATGTGTCTCAAATTTTGATATATATATATATATATATATATTGTCATGTTATAAATTTCATGCGGTTTGTGATTAGGAAGTTTGTTCAAGAATCTCCCATTTTTATTGTGCAGAGCAAGTTCTTTGAAACATTTGCTGCCCCTTTCACCAAGAGAGGTCTGCTTCTCAAGTTCTTGATATTGGGAGGTGGTTCCACCCTTGCCTATGTGAGCTCCCAAGCAACCGGAGACGTTCTTCCGATAGTCAAGGGCCCTCAACTTCCACCTAAGCTCGGCCCGCGTGGCAAAATCTAATCTTAATTGTGGTATCTCAAAAATTCTTGAATATTTTCATGTATGATTTCCACATATTTAATTGTAAGTACATCTCATATCTACTTGTCACAATGTCAATCATCATCTTCATCAAATGTTGAGTTACTATTTTAGTACAAATCAGAACAGAGAATGGTGTTTTAATACTACAAACCAATCAAATCTACCGCTGTTTGCTGTTAATTAGCAAAGCACAACATTTTTTCAAATAAAAACTTGATAAACTATCTATGATTTTTAACATTTCCACACACATATATCATGTTAGCTAGTGTCGCGCCGTGGGGCTTTTCTGGAGCCATCTAGCCTCTCAGTGTAGGAGAGCTTCTTGATCGGGGCGTTCTTCGCCTCTGCATTAATTCTCGTCGTTGGCCTTCTTCCCGTCCGCCTCGCCCTGCTGCTCCGTGTTCGTCTCCGTGCCATCCACCAGCGGCTTTGAGTCTGTCTCCTCCTTTATGGACTTCGTCTTCTCTATATTGGCCGAGCCCTTCGCCTGAGCGTCCGCGCTCATCACGTCTTCGATTCTAGACAATACGGTGAACGCCAACGTCTCCAAGATCCTTGAGTAGCTCTCAAGAATCGCGTACCCCACATCCTACAACAATCACGCAACTCTCTGAGAAAAACCCTAGTGATCATAATTCAGACACTTTCTTAAACAATGAAGCGCGGGCCAGTTGGTAAAACCCTAGTGATCATAATTCAGACACTTTCTTAAACAATGAAGCGCGGGCCAGTTGGTAAAACCCTAGTGATAATTCAGACACTTTCTTAGACAATAAAGCGTTGTCCGGTTGGTAAAACCCTAGTCATAATTCAGACACTTTCTTAGACAATGAAGCGCAGGTCAGCTGGTAAAACCCTAGTTGAGTCACTTTCTTACTCTGTTGGACTCGATTTTGCTTATGTCGAGATCGGATTGAGGGGTGCCCGGGAAGCGATGCTTGAGGATGAGTAGAACGGTTTCGGCTCTATCTTCGAGAAGTTCCCTCTTCTCCACGCTCACAGCAGATCCCCACGGGGCCTTGGTGTCTTTAGAGTTGATCTTCCTCTTCCATATCACGACGGACGCCTCAATCTTGTTCTTGAGCTCGACGATCTTGTGCTCAGACGTTAAGTCCAACGACGACAACAAGTTGTCTGGATCGAAGAAGTCCTCTTGGATCATCTTGTAGATTGAGTCTCCAAGACTTACTCTCCCATTCTATGATCACACACACACATATATAAGTCTGGTACAGTTATAGCCGACAAAGCTGAAAAAGTCAAGTCTCATAATGACTTAAGTCTGGTACAATTATAGCCGTCAAAGCTGAAAAAGTCACAGTCTCATAATGACTAGAATTCACATATAATAAATTATGTTTAAGAAATTAGTTTTTTTTTTTTTTTTTGTAATATTCTCTCTTTGTTCGGTTATTCTTGCATAAACGAATCAAGAATGAACGGGCCGCCTCATACGTACCTTAGGGAGAGCATCAATGTAGGCATCCGGGATTTCCATTTCAGTGAGGACCTGCGCATTGATGGCCATGGCTGCTTTGAGGACTTGATTCACTGAGTCCTTCTGATACTGCAGCCATTTTCTGTTGCTATCGGACAGCCCGTTGGGGGGCACCTTAGGCACGGGGATCCACCATTTGTCGTCGCTTCGTTGGGTCTTTTCGCCCTTGTCGTCGTCCTTTGATCCGTAGTAGAACTCGTGTGGCTCCTTGAAGTTGTCCAGACAATCCTGCCCATGCATCCATAGTGAGTTAAAAAACCCTAGTGAGGAAATGAGAAAAAAGGTGGAGAAGATGGGGTCTTAACAAGAAGCATTGTGTCGAGCTTCCGCAGCGCCGGAATGTTCGCCTGAAGGTCGTTTCTCTGTCTCGTCGCCATCACCTGCAAAAGGGAGGATACACGTTACACCATGATTCGAATTAAAAGAGAAATTTCAATAAAATGACAGATCTATTCATTGTGTCAATACCCGAGCCGGATCATGTCTCATAGAACTATAATAAAATACACCACCATTTATCAAATTTGAAAAGAGATCATTAACTCTACTTTTTATGGGTAAATAGACAAATTTTGAAGAAATTGAACTTGAGACATTTGACCTCGAGCATTAACCATTTCACCACTAAGCAAACACAAGCACACACGGATCATTAAATCTACTCGATTTCAAAAGAGAGAGATTACATCAAAGGTGCTCCCATCCTTGTTCTTTTGTTTGACAGCAACGAATTCAACGATGGAATCTGTGACAGAGAGCAGCCAGTCTATCTCCTTCTTCCACTTCACTTTTGTATCCGGCGCCATAGGCTCCAATTTCTTCATTTCTCCGTATGCAGAAGCTGCATTCTCTCATAGTTTTATTGAAGAGATCACCAAGAAATTTTAAAGAAAATTTTCCTTCTGATTATTCAATTTGACCTGCTAAGTTTGTGATTGCATTCGACAATGCCAACGCAGATGAAACTCCTTTCCCCCTACCGGACATGTCCTCGCCGAGTAGCAACTTGGCAAACTTCTCCTTCATCATATCCATATCTATGAAAACCAATTAGTAAAGTAAGAGAGAGAACGAGAAAAAGTGAATAAAATAAGAGTATCTGTTTTGAAAAATGAGACTAATTTTTGTAGACACTCGAAATAGAAAACATTGTTCTCTAACGTGTTACAAAAACATCACTATCGTTTATATATTTTATTAAAAGTTGGCGTTACATGCATATTTTCAATTCAATAACTATTATGCTCTAAATACCAATTTTTGGTTACCAAAAATAAAATAAAATTAGGGTGTTAATTTTGCAACAAATTGAAAAAGGTGATGACATTATTGCATCATCTTTTATTTAGTTAAAAGATGACATTTCGTGCAGGATAATTTTTTCGATTCAACGAATCGAAAAAGGTGGCTATGTTCTTGCCTGTAGGCTTCTTCCTGACGGGCGGGGGCGGGCTAGGCGGGGGAGCCGCTTTAGCGGCGGCGGGTGTAGAGGGAGGGGTCACCGTCGGGGGAGGGGTCGCCGCGGGGGCGGTGGCCGGGGCAGAGGCCGGGGCGGCATCGGTGCTGCCGGCCCGGGTCGGCTTGACGTTCTCGGTCCGGCTGAGAATGCCGCCGAGCTTGGGGCGGACCTGGACCGGGGGCGGAGGTTCTTCGGGCAAAGAGGCGGAGGCGGCGGGGATTTCGTCGTCGGAAGGCAAGACTGAGATTGTTCCGTTGTTTTCGTTGAGGCTGCGGCGGAATTTGCTGGCTCCGCTCTCAAGCATGCCCCTGAACCGCCCTAGCTTCGATGATCTCGAACTTTCCTGATCTTCTGCTCCCTCCTCCATTGCTCTTACCATTTTATGTATAAATCTCTAGCCTCAATTTCGAATCAATGAATTCATCCATGTGATTTTGTTGATGATGATTTCTCCTTCCCAAACAATGTGAAGATTTGTTTTTTTCTACAAAAATAGGGTTTTTTTTGTGAAACATGAAATTTTGTGGGAATGATGGAGAATGGTTTTCTTGATGTTGTTTTTGGTATGTTTTGTGTGTGTGTGTGTTTATCTCATTCATGCATTAGCCACCAACACCAATATGCCAAAATACACACACATATCAAAAATTGGTTGTGTTTGGATGGCTACTATTATACTCCATATATATATAACATATAACTCAAAACTAAATAGAAATAGTTTATTATATGAACCACTAAATTCATTGTTACTTCAACATAGAAAATAAATGACCTACTTCATTTTAGAATCTAATAATGACTAAAATGATATTGATTTTATGTAGTTATGTGTTGTTTTATAATGACCTATTTTATTTGGAGGTCATTGTTAGCTAGTTTTTAGGTCATTTTACGAAAAATGGTCTAAAAATGATCTCCGTATTTTTCAAATCCTAATTTTATAAAATAATCTAAAAACTATAACTAGCGATGACCTCTATGTTACATAATAGTTTTATTGTTCTCTACATTAAGATGCATACTTGTTGGGCTCGATAACGTAGTCATGTTGCCGCATGTTGGGAGTGGCACCGAGGAAACGCGTAGAGCCATGGCTGACCTTGTTCTGGGAAATTTGGAAGCTCATTTTTCCAGCAAAGCTTTGTTAACACCTGTGGTTTAGATTTTAGCTCTGCTAATAGTAGTGCAAAGGATGATCTCACATTTGGGGAATTGTTTCATTCAATTGGTAATGAAATGTGGAATAATTTATCTTTTCTCAATTCTTTTAATAATTTAATCCTAACCAATTTCGAATGTTTATCTATTACACTCGTGATCAATTCCAATGAAGTTAAGTCGTATTCTTTTTTAGTTATCTAGTTAAATGACTATGTATTTTGCTATAAATGAATGTTGCTTTTGGTATATATTTTTGTGTGTGTATGTTTAATCTCGTTAATTAATGCCCACGTGCCAAATTATTACACACACATACAAAAATATAGTACTCCGTTTGTACACTAAATAATTGGTTCTTGAAATGAATACAACATAAAATAAACGAATTACTACTGTTTGAGACCAAGCAAAAAAAATCAAAATATCAAATTATTGGAATCTGAAATTCAAACCATGACAAAATATTTCATGTGGCATAAAAAGTAAAACGATACATGTTGGAGTCACATCTCAAAAAGTGGTCTTAAAAAATCGAACAACAGGGTACATTTGTTAATTTGTTCATTTCCAAATAATTTGTTTAATGATTTGTAATTATCGATGCTTCGGTTTTATGAAGTGTACAAAATTGACTACGTCAAAGAAAGAAACACTTACGTTTTGTTTTCAAAATCCATTTCAACTATCATAAAATTCAAATAAAAAAATGAATACAACTACGAGTGGTATAACATTTTGGTTGTTGGCCACCTAACCCAAAATTCTTCATCACCAACCCAAAATCAGAAATAAGTACTCCATCAACTATATAAAGTGCAATTATACATGTGATCATTGACTCGATTCAAAAGGAAATTCAATTTAGGCTAATGGAGTATTTTAGTTTTTAACTACTACTACTACTATATTGTAGTAGTAATAAACATATTAGTTATGTCGCTTGTATTTTTTACTATGTTTTACCCTCGAATTTATCATAAAAAGGTGCACCGTTAAATATAATTCTCGATATTAGAATCACCAATGATTTCTTGGAGTATAAATACGTGTAATCAAACCAATTTAACCAATGCACTAATCAAAGTACGAAAAGTGCAGAGTTTGTTACATGTGTTTGACTCAGTAGTGCTCCGTCACGTGCACAGGGAAGGAAATTTCGCTGTTGACTTTCTGTCACATTACGCATATAACTTTTATAAAAGTGTCCATATTTTAGAATCCCCTCCCTTAAGTCTTAGTATTTGGTTGATATATGATAGATTAGGTGTTTCTTATCTTCTTTAGTATGTAATCGGGCTCTTTCTGCTTTTCTTAAAAAAAAAACCAATAACCCTTGATTAACAATGTGAAGGTCAAATAATGGTTTATTTATTCAAAAAGGTTTAATAACCCTTTGACTCACAACCCGACCCGCATTTCCACGTGCTGCCATCTCTACATAAACCAATCGATCCTGCAATCTTCAACCACCACTCAAACACCATCTCCCTCCTCCTCCGCCGCCGCGAAAATGGATGCGATCGGCGTTCTGATGATGGGCCCCATGAACAGCTACTTGGAGCAAGAGCTCGACAAGCGCTTCAAGCTCTTCCGCTACTGGACCCAGCCGAATCAGGCCGAATTCCTCGCGCAGCACGCCGACTCCATCCGCGCGGTGGTCGGGAGCTCCGGCGCCGGCGCTAGCGCCGACCTGATCGACGCGCTGCCGAAATTGGAGATAGTCTCGAGCTTCAGCGTGGGATTGGATAAAATCGACTTGGACAGGTGTAAGGAGAAGGCGGTTAGGGTTACCAACACGCCCGACGTGTTGACGGATGACGTGGCGGATCTCGCGATCGGGTTGATGCTGGCTGTTCTTCGCCGGATTTGCCAGTGCGACAAGTATGTGAGGAGTGGGGCTTGGAAATTGGGCGACTTCAGGTTGACTACTAAGGTATATTGCTTTCCCCTAATTTATCTTGCTTTTGATGCTGTTGAAGTTTAGAATTTTGTTAATTTGATGCATAATTGGAATTTGATGATCGATTATATGCATATCCTAGATTACACTTTCATTAGGGATTGAGAGCAGTTTTCTTCATATAATGTTGATGATTAATGATTTGTGTGAGAGTAATACTTTCTTAGCTTGTTTGCTTGTTGTTACTGCTTGGGGTAAAGATGCTGATTTTGGTTTATATGAAGATTTTCAATTCTGAAGAACGATGTTTGATTCTTATATGGATTTTGACAATTTTTTGGATGAATCATTTCATATCTTCCATTCTTCTTTGCATAGGGTGAAGTAGGAGAAACCTATGTGTCCTTCTTGAGCTCTTGTTATGTGAGAACATAGTTATGTGCTTCCTTGGTTGCTATTCATCTGCATATCATTCCATATTCGAGTCTAGGTATCCATAACCGGTACAATGCATTGCCCCAAAACTCTCTCTATGCATTGGATGGAGGTCGTGACTATATCCCGTTGCATGCTCTGTTTACTGATGAAGTAGAATGAGACTTGGTGCAATCCTTTGTTGGTACTTTGTAAGTTTTTATTGAGCTTCTTCATTAGTAGGCGATGCTTCATGCAGAACTGCTTCAAGCATTTAGGTGAAAGACACGCATTAGTCTTGCGAATTAGTGTCGTTTTGGGCTTTATCATTCAATTGGACCACATTACCTTTTTGGGCTTGCTTCTGTTGGTGGAGTGTTGGTCTTTGACGGTGATTCACAGTCGCATCTTCTTAATTCGTCCATTTTGTGATGCAGTTCAGCGGCAAAAGAGTTGGCATCATAGGATTGGGCAGAATCGGGCTAGCAATTGCGGAGAGAGCAGAGGCATTCGACTGCCCCATCAGTTACTACGGAAGATCCAAGAAAGCTGACACCAACTACACGTACTATGGCAGCGTTGTCGAACTGGCATCAAACAGCGACATCCTAGTGGTAGCATGTGCCCTGACTCCAGAAACAACCCACATTGTGAATCGGGAGGTACTCGATGCTCTGGGTCCAAAGGGAGTCCTGATCAACATCGGGAGGGGACCCCATGTTGATGAGCCCGAGCTGGTGTCAGCTCTTGTGGAGGGCCGCCTGGGTGGCGCTGGACTTGATGTCTTCGAAAAGGAGCCTAAGGTGCCGGAGCAGCTGTTTGGTCTCGAAAACGTAGTTCTGTTACCGCATGTTGCAAGTGCCACCGAGGAAACTCGGAAAGTCATGGCTGACCTTGTTCTGGGAAATTTGGAAGCTCACTTTTCCAGCAAAGCTTTGTTAACACCTGTGGTTTAGATTTACTCTACTTATATCAATATCATAGTGAAAGGGTGAACTCATAAAATTCAATCGAAAACATCCTTAGTCATCATTGTTGAATAATTTCACATTTTCAATTCTTTTTACTATCAATAAATTTTATTCTTATCTTTTCAAATAAAGAATATACATTTTGAATAGAAATTAGGGTTAATTTTGTGTAAAACTACAAAGTTTAACTCAAAGTTGTAGGCAAATGCGATGTTGAATTGATGTACACGTATAAAATTTATTTTGGTAATTTGAATGAACAGTTATGCATATGTATACTATACCGACGTAATGATGTAGAGGAATAATAGTACGTATGTTTATCAATATTGTGACGTTGATGATTGAACAAACATAATTCCAGTGAAAGAAACTAAAAAACAAAAATATGTGTATTAATGTAATGACGTTGACGATTGCCGACTTGTTCATATGTAATTTTTTTTATAAATTGATGAGATGGCACAATTAAAGTTATGCAACAAATTGTGATAGCTCTTTAAATTTTTAAAAATAAGACATAAACTAGAAATAATTTTTGTTTCATAGTTTTTTAGATGTCAAATTATTACTCGTATTAATCTATATTTGTAGATATCACAAGTCATAACCAATCATCCCTCTCTCAAAAACCCGCGAAACCCAACTGAAATCTAAGGGTGGATAGATAAGGTATACCTTACCGAAACCACCATACCGTATATTTTACCGTAAATACGGTATGTGAAAAAGTCATACCTTTACCTTACCAAAGTTTTCGGTATACCTTATTTTCGGTATGACAAATTTTCATACCGATACCGTATCTCATTTTCGGTATATCGTACCGAAGTTCGGCATACCTTACTTTTGCAATATACCTGACTTTCAACATCAATTAAAATAAAAAATTAAAATTTTTAAAATATTATTTATAATTTATAATTTTAAAAATAAATTAAATATAATTTATTCATAATTATATATATTTCACAATAGATTTTATAATTAAAAAATATATAAAATATATTTTATATATAATTGTGTTTATATTTTTGTGGTATATACTTTAATTTACGGTATATACCGAATTTCGGTATGCAGCGGTATACCGCGGTATTTGAAAATTCATACCGTTACCTTACCGGAATCTTTCGGTAAGGTATCATACCATACCGAAAGTCACGGTATACCAAAAATTCGGTATTTTCGATATTTTTTCGATACGATAAGGCCGGTATTTGGGTATTTTTCCCCAGCCCTCCTGAAATCCGCCAAACAGAGTGAAAATGGAAACTGCTTCAAATCCAATCGGCGTTCTCCTACTCCGGCCGCTGTCGCCGTACATCCAGCAAGAGCTCTCCAAACGCTACGCCCTCTTCAAATTCTGGGAGTCTCCGCCGCATCTCCGCCGCGATTTCCTCGGGGAGCACTCCAGCTCGATCAGGGCGATGGTCTGCAACGGCGTGCAGGGCCCCGACGCCGAGATGATCGACGCGCTTCCGCTCCTCGAGATCGTGTCCAGCCACAGCTCCGGCCTCGATAAGATTGATCTGGATAGGTGCCGAGCGAGGGGCATTAGGGTAACTTACACCCCCGACGCCCCGACGGATGAGGTGGCGGACATGGCGATTCTGCTGATTTTGGCTACTTCGCGCCGGATTTGTGCGGCGGACCGGTATGTCAGGAGGGGCGAGTGGAGGAATTCTGATTTCAAGCTGACTTCGAAGGTGAATTTTGTTTTTTTGATTTTTTCCGATTGCTATTGCGATAGGATTTGGGGATTTTAGGAATAGGGTTAGCTTGAATTTTGATTTTATTTTCCGTGTGTTATTTTTTCCTCCAATTTTCCCCTTATTGCACATTCGTACTACAAATCAATTCTGTTATTTACAGTGGCTGGAATTTAATTAACCTTGATTGAGATTTTTGTGGTAAATGAAAAGCAAAGCATGAATTTTGAAGCTTCAAATAGAATGATGGCTTTGAGATTTTACAATGTTGAGATGATATTTTCATTACTGCACGAATGAGTTCAGCTTAGGCGGTTGGATTTGAAAATGAGGCGTTTTTGAAACTTTGGTTATGATTTTTAGTGGTAAATCGGCCATTTTTGTGTTCGAAGTTTTCTTGGAAATGTTTATGATGATTATTGTGTTATATCAATGAAGTAGTAGTAATCTTGGTATCGGTTTCCTTCACATTTCATCAGTTCAGTGGGAAATCAGTTGGTATTATTGGATTGGGAAGGATTGGCTCAGCCATAGCTAAGAGAGCTGAAGCTTTTGGGTGTCGAATCGGATACCACTCTCGTTCACCAAAACCAGATTCACGATACAACTACTACGCTTCTGTCACTGACCTGGCCTCGGACTCCCAAATCCTTGTTGTGTCGTGTGCACTAACGCCTGAAACGCACCACATTGTCAACCGTGGTGTCATGGACGCGTTAGGTAGAGATGGGATTATCATAAACATTGCAAGAGGCTCCCACATTGACCAAGCTGAGTTGATCTCTGCCCTTGCTGAAGGCAGGTTGGGTGGAGCCGGTCTAGATGTGCTGGAACACGAACCTGAGGTTCCTGATCTATTAGCTCAGCTTGACAATGTAGTCCTCTCACCACATTGCGCAGCTGGCACATATGAAACACGCAAGAGACTGGCGGACCTCATCATTGGACACCTGGAAACACATTTTTCAAACAAACCGTTGCTTAATCCTGTCATCTAAGAGTCGCACCACAGCTGATAAGGTATGGTTTCAGGCTTTCAGCTAAACTCACTTAACATTAGACAAATGCATGTTTTTTGTTCATGAAATATGTAAGGAAATTATGATTCTGTTTATTAGTTCGTATTGTATATGTGGTCGGGACTCAATGGTGATTGAAGATGTGAAGATTGGATCAATAATGATAGGAGGTCGGTCGGTCCATACTACTACTGATTTAAGTAGGTTGTATGATTCTTTAGTCACACTCACTACTTCTGTCATCATCCAAAACACAACATTGAGGGGATTTGTTTTATGCTACCTCATGTGCTTCTACTGTAACAACTATTGATTTTCAAGTATTCTATGATCTTCTTGACTTGGTCCCCACCCACCTTTTTCTATCGTTTTGCTATGAACTCCATTGACACCAAAAACTTTTTAAAAAATTAATGGTTTAAGATCAAACCTGATAGATCACTTCATCCCATTGTCATCTTAGTTAATTCTGACATGCACTTCCACGAGATTCTAAAAATGTCGAAATTATGATAGATTTTGGGCATCTTTATAGTGGCAGTTTTAGACAGAACTTGATAGTAAAAATTTTGTGTTATAATTAAAAGGATAAAACAGACATTGTTGAAACTAAAACATTTTTTAAAATTCATTTAAAGGCCTGCATATTCAGCTGAACATGGTGTTATCTTGGATAATTAATCATTTCCTTAAAGAGACAATAGTAAGTTTGCCAAACAAATTTGTTGAAGATTTCTTCTGACAATACAGTTAGTTGTGCCACGTGAAGCTTTAGGGACTAGCTAAATATTATACTACCATTTCCCACAACAGAGTTCATTATTCTATTGCAGACATAAAATGGCACTTAAATCTAGATTTTGTTGTCATTTTTTTAATCCATGCTCCAAAAAACTAGTAGTAGCTAGGAATTAGGATGGGCACTTAGATCTAGAATCTTCTTGTCATTTTTCTAATCAATGCTCCAAAAAACTAGCTAGGGTGCTAAATTTCACCTTAGTATTTTACAGAGAGAATTGATGTGTGTCTTGTTTTCCACTCCCCCCACTCACAGTCACAGCAATTGGTGATTTGGAATCAAATTAGATGCCAAGTGTCAACATTTTGTGTTGTGTTTTCGTGTCAGCAAAACAGAATATGGAATCACATCATTTACTAGTTGAGTTGTGGTGCAATGTGTGCACAATGTAAAAGATGTTGGTAGGAATAGGAATATAGAGTTATAGGATGCAAGAGAAGAGACTGATGATTGCAAGTGTTGAGCTTATCCACAGCATTCATCTTCTAGATAAAACATTCCACAAATATTTTCCAGATAATGATTTATAGAGCTTCAAGACCTTTCTGATCATACAAACCTCAGTCAAATTTCTTCCCATGAACATGCCCAGATCATTACATCATATTTTGTTACAGCCTAAACTTCTGCACAAGAGGAACATCAAAAGGAGTTCCTCAACAGCAGAAAAAAGTTTTTTAAAAAAAAGGAAATGAACACTCTGTCTTCTTTCCTATAGTCCTAACACACATTCCACAACACCCTCTGTCTCTCTCTACCACTAGGAAGCGCCTTTGAAGATGAGGAAGTTGAGAGTCTCTAGTGTGAAATATATGAAGCTCCCTTTGGAGTGAGTGAAAAAACACCCAAAGTTGGATCCCACCACACACTGCCATCCACTCCCATACTTCTTGTCGAACTCCTGCAACCAAACAGACCCTCAGCCCTCAGCACCCAACATAAAAAAAAAAAAAAAAAAACTGAATCTTGAAATACCCAAACACAGAAATTAGAAAAATATCTGACCTTCTTGATGTGGGCAGCTATGGATTTGCATTCAAGAACATCGTAGAGATCCAAAGCCTGAGAAGCAGAGGCCATTGCCTGGATCTGCATCTTCAATGGCATATCTGTGTCCTCAATCAAAGCTTTCCCTTCCAACATCTTCCTGCGAGACTCAAATCCCTCTTCAACAACACTTTTCTTTTATTGGTGTTGAATCTCTCTCACTCTCTCTCTCTCTCTATGTTGCAGAAAAGAAGAGTAGTGATGATTTTATAGAAGAGATTGCAGGAGGATTGATCATAATCTACTCAAAGCCTTGTAAGCATTAATGCATTTAAAATATGTGTGAGATATGGGAGTGATTTGGCACATTTCCCAATTATTTTTAATGTCCTTTTTCTCCTCACTTTAAGGACTTTATTGGCTTATTCTATTCTGGGACACTCTTTTATGGCGTCATCCATCAAAGAGGATAACGATGTTGGGGATAAAGCTGGTGAGGCCTGAATCAATCCTACCTCTCTTTTTTTAAAATTATTAATTTCTATTTTATTGCCACTATTTTGGAAAGATCAAGAGCATCTTCATATAAATATTTCTTGCTTTTTGTTTGATTTATCTCAAGTGCCATAGTTTTTGAAAGACTAGCTGAAGATGACTAGAGTGAGAAAGACAAATTTGGCAACTGCCAAGTCTTCTAATGAAACAAGTCTTGGTTGAAGACTATAGGTGTGGAAATGTGACTTCAGAAAATCTTATAAAAAGCACAAAGTTAGTTAAGATGGTGTTCTCTTTGGATTAAATAAGAATGAGTTTCATGAGTATTGTTCGATTTTGTGAATACGGCCTTGGGACAATAATCTCGGGTCAGCTTAATTTTGAGTAATCTCTGAAAAAAAAAATTAATCTTAAGCAATCAAACCAATTGTATCTTAAGTTAGTTTTTTTTTACCGGTAAGTGGAATTGGAAATGAGGAAAACAATACTGAGTTCTTGTTGTATGTTTTGTCTATGTATTATTAAATGTAAATAAAGTAGAAAATTAAAAACAAGATTTTTATTGAGGTTTTAAAATAAAATAAATACGACTACGCGATAACATATTTCATAGTCTTGAGTTACAATTTGTGACGTTTAATAATAAAATGGACAATATTAGAGGATAATCTAAGCAATGGATTTAAAAAATCATCAAATATCATCAACGAATGAGTTGGAAAAATTTTAGAACACTTGGATATTTAGGTTTTGATTTGTAATTGCAATTATCTCAATTTTAATTGGTAGAAAAATAGTACCACTGGTCCATGAAAATTGAAGCCAGAAACAAAACTATGATAAAGATGTTATTGACGAAGTCATATTAGATTAGTCTTTTCAATATTTGCATTTTAGTATATAAAATTCATTCTCTCACCAATTATTGGGCAACCATGATTGCACATTCTTCTTTTCTTAATATCTTATTCTACACTACAGATCATTCTTACATAGTTCTTCGGTCTTTTTTTAAATTGAATTAGCTTAAGATAAGTTTTCATCATAAAAAATAAGTTAAGAATCATATTAAATCTAATTTAAACTCTATCTACAACTGAAATAATTTAATTCAATCTATTAAATCGAACATTTTAGAACCTTCCAAGGATATATTAGACTTATACAAAAGCGCACTAATCCTACCCCAGCATATAAAATTAGAAAATTTCATTAAATTCGATCTTTGTAGCTACTATCTATCACAGGATATTACAACTCCACCTAAACCCATCTAAATTGGGGTTGACTTGCATTATTCATTTGTCATTCGTCGTCAGTGACAACCGTATTCGCCTTCCGATCACAGCGACAATCTTGTTCATTGTGTCTTGGCCCTACAATTTTTGTCATATAGATCCACCATCTGTGGTAAGTCGACATTATAGGTGCATACTTTTATAGAAACAAACATGTTGGATGGTGAATGGGCCGAAATTTCCTAAACAGACTGGGCTTCAATTTTGTTTTGATTACGGGCTGAATTGGATTGGGCCATCATTAATCATTTGTCGCATTCTTCAGTATCATATTTTGTATGTACATTTTCCTTGCCGATTTGTTCATAAACTCTAATAAAAAATCTATTTTCCATGACTCCATAAGTTGAATCAACAAACTGTAATTGAATGTAATATATTTAAATTAAAATTGGTCATCACATCAGCCGTTTGAAAGGTTTCCCTATTCAGTAACCTTCGAATCTATGCTTATTTTCAACTTCCCGGAGCATTGATCGTTAATTCGCTATGGACTAATACCACGATCGAATCCCAGAAAAGCGGATCCAATTGAACATCTTGAGCAGTGGCGGACATAAGAAGGGGTTTGGGGGACCCATGGAACTCCCAACAATTTCAATAATATATATTTTATTATGCATAATGTTTATGTATTCACTTGCTAGCACAATTGGTAAGCATTCAAGTCTAGTATCATAAAAACCAGGGTGCGGTTCTCTTCAAGCTTGGTTGGCATTTAAATATTTTAAAATGTATTTTTACTAGTATTTTTAAGATATTTTTTATATTTCTTACTGCATTACCCACAAAAAATTCTTTTATTGGAATAATTGACAATTTCAAATTTCTTTTAGCTATTTTCTGTGATGATTTTTTATTTTTCTGCTACTACTATTATGCAAAAAAAGTTCAGCTTATATACACATCATTATTCAACTTAATTATCTCATTACTCACCTCCCTCGTATCTTAATAATGTCACGACTTTCGGTTACATCGACATAAAAAAATACCCTACGTGTTAATAGGAGATTGGACACCCCAAGGAAAAAATCCTGCGTCCGCCATTGATCTTGAGTAACAGTATCTTGTTGCCTTTTATTGAATACAAATATTTTTTAATAGACATCCAGATCCAGTCGATAGCTAAACAACAAAATTCTGTCGGAGGAATAAATGAACAAAAAAACAAAAGAATGCTGTGGAGGGTTTCTTCATAGGTAAATTTAGAGGGGCTATAAGTATTTTTAAGAATTTATTTAGGATTTAGAATTAGTATTTTTAAGAATTTATTTAGGATTTAGAATTAGTATTTTTAAGAATTTATTTAGGATTTAGAATTTAGGGAAGCTAAAAAGTTTTATTAACATAAAATTATTGATTTAATCTTATATATTTATGTTATTATATAAATATATAATATGAAGTAAACTGTCGCACTTCTAATTCTAGCTAGATTAATGTGCTTCATTTTTCTAGTACAAGTATTATATTTTTATTCACTTTATATCAACATGGTGTCTATGTGTGTACGTAAATAGTATTTCGGCTCATCTCAAACTAATTAAATTATTTTTATTTTAAGTAATAACTAGGTTAATATTAATTAAATATTTCATTATTAAGTGATCTCGTATTTAAAATATTAATTTAATTATACTAAAAAATTAATTCTAAATCTACAATCTAAAATTAAAATTAAAAAGTGGGAGTAACATACAAAAAGAAAGAAGGGGTACAATAAAAACATTGTCAAAATACAATTAAGGTGATATGGACGTAAAAGTGGCGTAAATGGCTTTGCGTCACCAAAATTCAATTATTGAAATCCACCCCACTATATTACTATATGCATTCATTTTATTGTAGTAGGACTGTAAGATGTGGTCTACAATCGAAGGTCGTAATAAAACAACAAAGGTGATAACTACACTTACTTCGTGAGTTATTATTATTTTTTATAAACTAAACACAATAAATTCGTAATAACGATATGACAAGACATATGTTATGCCAGCTAGCAAAATTGAATTTATACAGAGAAAAATATAAGCAAAGAATACATATAGTGCGTAGAAAAGGAAGATGCAATCATGAATTTTTCTACTATCTCATTTATTGTTATGTCCAATTCTTTTTCTTTTTCACATAGAAAAACGAGTAAAAAACGAGTAGTTTCATTTGAAAGTGAAATTAATTTAAATTTAGAATCAAAATTTGAAAGTAGGCGTTAAATTTAGTATACATTAGTACTCCATAGAGTAGTAAGAGCTTCATGGAGTTATGATCGGAATAATATAGTCTTACGTCAGGGGCGTAGCCAGGATTCAACGCGAGGAGGGGCAAAAATATATTTATAAACATATTTTGTAGTAGGGAGAAGGGGCATTTAAAAGAGAATTTAAATAAATTTTTAAAATTTTTTAAAAAATGCCATTGAAGTAACCTTTTGAGGAGGGGCAAATGCCCCACCACTCCTCCATGTACATTCGCCCATGTCTTACGTGATGTGAATTATACTAATTTTGAACATTATTGTTCGATGCTGAGATTGGGAAACAGATTCAGAATTTGGAAATGGAGAGGGCAGAATGTATATTACTAGCTTGGTTTAGGACGGATATGACTATTTTTTCGGTCTTCAAGATAACGTTGGGACCAAAATAAAAAGGGCAACATAACAATTTTACGTCCGTATAAGAAAATTAGTCGCACGGAGTGGAAGGAGACATTATTTCTAGTGCTAAATCATCCTCCAAACTAAGAGTGTCGTAAATCTATTACTAGTAGACGATAAAATGAGATGGGATTGAGCTTGTCTCGTATTATTGCTGTTGAAACATAAACCAGCTAAATCAAACCATGCATGAGGGCCCCACTTTGCGAGAGCGACTCTTTTCTGCCGACACTCATTTCCAAGCAAATCGCTTAGGCCCGGATCCAGGCTCAGCCTCGGAGCCCCCTCTTTCTTCCCCATATAAAAACCACACCACTTTCCATCTCTGCTTGCTGCCATGCACACATATACTACCCGCACTCTTCACTCTCTGCTTCTTCCATTCCTTTCTACTCTTCTTCTTCTTCTTCAAATTGAATACACGCTTCTGTTGATTCATTCCTCTCTCTCTCTCAGTTGAACGCTCAAATTCTCAATTTTGCGGTTTAATCCAACAGAATTGTGCTTTTTTTTATAATTAGGGTTTAAGCGTTCAAAACCATTTCCCCAATTCCGACTAATCCAATCTCACCAGTTAATCCTCTCGACTGATTTAAACCTCAACTGCGATCGCAATTGAACTGACACACACTTCTCGGAAACAAAGGAATTGCAGATTGCAGATTGCAGAATGCTGCACACAAAATCAGAATCCGATCTAGCAAGCTTAGCTCCGTCGTCGCCATCGCGATCTCCGAAGAGGCCGGCGTACTACGTGCAGAGCCCGTCGTCGTCCATGCACGCGACCCCCAATTTCACGAGCCCCATGGAGTCCCCCACCCACCCCCACTTCGGCCGCCACTCCCGCAACTCCTCCGCCAGCCGATTCTCCGGCATTTTCCGCTCCTCGTCTGCCCGCAAGGGCACCAAGCCCAACGACAAGGGCTGGCCCGAGTGCAATGTCATTGTCGAGGAAGGGAATTACGACGATGACAAGGCCTGCACGCGCCGCTGCCAGGTGTTGCTCGCGTTATTCGGCTTCGTTGTGCTGTTTACCGTCTTCTGTTTGATCATCTGGGGCGCCGGGAGGCCCTTCAAGACCGAGGTTTCTGTCAGGGTAAGCTTTTGCTCGTTTTTCAATTTGGGGATTTATGTTAAATTGAGAAATTGTCATGTATTTAACCTTGTTGGTTTTGTAGTTGTGATTTGATCAACAGAGTTTGTCTAGTTTGATTAATTACAGATGTATATAGTAATCTTTATAGTTTGCCGCTAGCTGAACGCGCCCTAATTGTTATATTGGGCCGAGCCCGTCGTCCATGTACCTATTGATATAGAAGTAGGTCACATAAATCTATGATCTGAAAACAATCTGATTATCTACGTTTCTGCCCGGTGGACGTAGTCAACACAACGTTGGTGAACCATGTAAATTATGTGTCTCTTTACGTTTCTATTAGTCTCGATTACACAATTGTTATATTCTGCCACAACAGTAAGACAGATTGATTGTTGCATAAATTCTTGAGGTGAATTGGCTCTAACAATCTGAATGCTGTGTGCAGAGCTTGACGGTCAGCAACATGTACATGGGCTCGGGAGCAGACTTCACCGGTGTTCCAACGAAGATGCTGAATGTGAACGGCTCCCTGAGGATCAGTGTGTACAATCCTGCAACATTCTACGGCATTCATGTCGCTGCTACACCGGTCAATCTCGTATACTCGGATGTCGTTGTTGCAACAGGGGAGGTAAGGCATCTGGGAACATCCTCTGTTTCACTTCACACTTTGGTAGTTATGTTAACATGCTCAACTATATTTACTGTTTGTGATGCAGCTGAAGAAATACTATCAACACCGAAAAAGCCACAAGAATGTGGTGGTGCACATAGAGGGAACCCGAGTCCCCTTATACGGGGCTGCATCGAATCTGTTAGTTGAAGATGGTGGTGCAGTTCAGGTCCCACTGACGTTGGAGTTTGAAGTGAGGACGCAAGGCGATTTGGTCGGGAAATTGGTGAGGACAATGCACCGGAGAAGAGTGTCGTGCCCACTGATCCTCGATTCAACGAGCAACAAGCCTATCAGGTTCAAGAAGGATGATTGCACTTACAGCTGAAGTAACCTACTTGAACCACATTTTGTATACTACTACTACTATTCAAATTGTAACAATGGAAGCAATATTCTTTTTTTTAGTTATGAAAATAGGAAATGTGAAGATGTGATGGTTGTGGTAACTGGTAACAGTTGTATCCTGTATAATGATGTGCCAAGAAATTCAGTTTAGTTGAAAGCAATGATCAGCTCAAAGTGACCATGAGTTTAGGATATTAGTAAAATCCTAAATGAGATTAGTACTTTTTAACTAAGATAAATATTCACTTATTTTGAGAAGTACACTTTACATCAATATTAGTGGAGTACTTTGTATTGTGAGTACTACGTAATTGAATATGTTGTTTGAACTTTCAAATATATTTTTTTGTTATGCAGGAGGTATAATTTTTACATTAATTTGGATTTGTCGGGCCAAAATTCATTAGCTTAATTTTCTATTCTCATATTTTTTAGACTTTTATGCCTGACTTCTATGAGCATTATATATATATATTCTCTTCGTCCCACAAGAATATGCACTATTTTCTTTTTATTAGTCTGTCGCACAAGAATATGCAATTTCTAATTTTGGAGAGTCTTTTGCAATTTCTAATTTTGAAGAGTCTTTTTTCTCTACTGAGGTGAGACTCATTCTCTACTAATAATTAATTTTTCACTCTACCTCTCTTACATTAATTTTATATCAAAACTCATGCCGATCCCAAAGTGCATATTCGTTGCGGACGGATGGAGGGTACAAAAGCCATGGATTTCGGCTCTCACACCGTACACAATTTCCTCCGATTTCAATCAATGGGATGATTAAATTAAATAAAAAATATGATATAATTAGTAATTTAAAATTGTGTGAGAAATTATGTCTACTTAATAAATTTCATGATTTTTATAATCATTTGACAGTTAAAAATCATAATTTATGGTCAAACTTTCAGAAAAGATGGAATTTTTTGCTGAATTCAGACAAAAAAGTGCCTATCGCAGTAAACTCAGATTGCGTTACGTCGGTCAAAGCAGAGGAAAATCTACACTTCAGCACGTTGCCGCATAGTTTCACAGTCTCAAGTATCAAATAGTATATAAAACAATCCAAACAACAGATCTCACACCAAAAAAAGTTCCCATCTTTACTTCTAGAATCCTGTAAATTAACCCACAATTCACCATGTACAGCCCCAAATTCAGCTCAAGAACCCTTCTCCTCCCCTCAATTCTACTCCTTCTCCTCACTGCCGCAGCAGTTTTTTCACAAATCGAAGATGCTGATGATGATCTGGGCGACATTGATGAGCTCATCGCAATCGACGAAGAGCAAGAAAATGGAGACAATTCGCAGCCCACAGCAGCCCGTTTCGAAAGCAGAGAATCTGGGAAGAAAACGGAGGTGCTGAGCAGAGCTCAGAGAGTGGTTCTTGAGCTCAGCGGTGACACCGCGAAGAGGGCGATTGAGGAGAATGAGTATGTGCTGGTGTTGGGGTACGCGCCGTGGTGCGGCAGAAGTGCTGAATTGATGCCGAGGTTTGCAGAGGCTGCGAATGTGCTCAAGGGTTTAGGGAGTAGGGTTTTGCTGGCCAAGATTGATGGCGACAGGTACTCGAAGGCGGCTTCCAGCATCGAGATTAGAGGGTTCCCAACTCTGTTACTGTTTGTCAATGGCAGCTCTCGGCCTTACACCGGTGGATTTTCATCGTAAGCGTTTGATTCTTGGTTTTTATGTGTTGTTTGGTAGAGTTTGATTTATGAGTTCTTTGAATTATTGCATTGCTAGGAATAATTGGCAGATTTTGGGACTAGCTTGTGTAGTTTCACTGAGTGTGTGATGTAGTTATGATGTTTTTGTGGTTTGGATCAAGATTCTTGATTGAAAAGAGGGTGATTGTGATTGGTTCATTTGCATTGGTGTAGTCATTTATGTGTTATTTGGTGGAGTTTGGTATTTGAGTTCTTGAATTATTGCTTATGTTATCTCAGTGACAGTGTGATGTGATTATTAAGTTTTATGGTTCGAATCAAGATTCTTGCTTTAGAAAAGAGTGGTCGTGATCGGTTCATTTGCATTGGTGTAGTCATTCTAGGAATCTGGATTCGCATTAATGTGTTATGTTTGTGAAGATATACTGATATGGAGCTCTCTCTTGGTGACATTTTGTGAAAAGGGAAGAAATTGTGTTGTGGACGAGGAAGAAGACGGGGGCACCTGTCATTGAAATAAGCTCAGTGGCTGATGCGAATGAATTCCTGAAGCATCACTCCACTTATGCAGTTGGGCTGTTCGACAAATTTGAGGTGTGTGGGTGTTAAGAGCGTGATTATTTCATTATATCGTTCGTTTGTTATATCTTCAGTCACGTTTGCAATGGATTCCGTACAGTTGATATCTATGTCCGACACATTGAGAAAGAGATTATAACTTCCAGAAATACTGACCTGCGCTTGTCATTTCCTAGTCCAAGTTGGTGCAAACTTACTAAATCGTACATAATATATTCAGGGACCTGATTATGGAGAATTCGTGAAAGCTGCTGCTGCTGACAATGAAGTTCAATTCATAGAAACGAGCAGCGGTGAGGTAGCCAAAGTATTATACCCTGTTGGCACGCCAACTAAGCCTTTCTTTGGTCTTGTGAAAAGTGAACCAGAGCATTACACATCGTTTGGTAAGTTCATTTAGGGAAGATGGTTTCTCGCAGCTTCATTTCTAAAATGTGATCAGTATACAAATGATTGCGATGGGAATTTTACTTGTTATTTGTGCATAAATTCTTTAGCTCTATGGTTTTAGCAATGTTGTTATTCAAATAGTATTATTTTGACTAAAGAGGTGATTTGTTTGGTTTACAGATGGGCACTTCAGTTCCAATGAAATCTTGCTTTTTTTGGAGAACAACAGATTCCCGTTGGTTACTGTAATGACTGAGCTCAACTCTGCTAAAGTGTATTCCAGCACAAACAAGCTACAGGTTGCTCTTCCATCAATTGCAGACATTTTTCTCCGGTTTTTGTTTTTTATTTTTCCTGTTTGTAAAAATGTATTTTACAAGTGTGTGTGTTTGTACAATCATGGCAAATATAACTTTTGGATACCGTTAAAAGTGCAATTTTTTAATCTCCCTTGCGTTCGACTAGGTGTATGTCTTTGCTGAGGATGACGACTTGCAGAAGCTTCTTAAGCCATTGCAAGAAATTGCGAAGAAGTTCAAGTCACAGGTCGACCAAGCTGCGGGCTTCTACTTTTAGTCTTTCTTTTGGCCACACCATATCTCGTAAAAGGTTCTTGTGATATTGCAGATGATGTTTGTAGCTGTAGATATTAGAGAGGAAAACCTCGCGAAGCCCTTCCTAACTTTATTTGGTCTAGAAGACTCGGAGGATGCAGTGGTAAAGTCTCTACAAATTATTGTGTCTCCTTCTTGTACAATTCCCGGTTGAAATTGTACTTCTTTTGTACTCCAGGTTGTTTCTTTTGACTACAACAGCAACTCCAAGTATCTGCTAGAATCTGACATAACATCAAGAAATATTGAAGTAATGATTTTCTTCTGTCTTAGTTTTGATTTTCAACTATCATGTGTTTTCTCGTTCGATCATTATATGTATTGGCGTTGCAGGAATTCTGCACTGGCCTCGTGCAAGGGACGTTGAAGCCATACTATAAGTCACAAACAATTCCTGATAATGTGAGTTCCTGTCGGTTGAAAGTTACTTACCTTTTACTTTGCCAAATTGCTTAATTCAGGTATTTTCAGTTTTCTTTAACAACGTTAGTAACACGGCTTGAATTTTCTGCAGAAAAACGCCAGCGTTCTGACTGTGGTGGGAAAGACATTTGATGAGTTGGTCATTAACAATCCAGCAAACATTGTTTTGGAGGTTTGTTCATATCCGGGCTTCTCGTATTCTGTTTTCGTTCTTTGCTTCTCGTTCATTTTGTTCATGAGCACAGAGCCGCATAGTTCCACATGAAAGCAGAAATCTTGACACTGCTCGTTTTTAGGTCTCCACACCGTGGTGCATCACCTGCGAAGCCACAACCAAGCATGTCGAGAAATTGGCAAAGCACTTCAAGGGGTTGGATAATCTGGTTTTCGCAAGAATAGATGCTTCAACAAACGAACACCCAAAACTGCAGGTACGCCCTCATATCTTCAGTTCTTACGTCATAACTGTACGAATACCTCTTTTATTAGTACTTAAAAGTTGAAATGGCTCTGTAGGTCGAAGACTATCCAACGCTACTCTTCTACCCTGCAAACGACAAGTCAAACCCGGTAAACTATTTTTAAACGTTCAACTCCTTATAGTCGAGACTTGTCTTTTTAACACGTCTCGTGCACAGATCAAGCTCTCCACAAAGTCCAACTTGAAGGACTTGGCTGCACTTATCAACAAAAATTTGAAAACTCAAGATGGCGTGACCAAGGATGAACTGTAGCCAAGTGCTGACTTACCTCCAGGGTTATACGACGAACAAAAACCGAGATGATTTTGTAGATTGACACAATTTGTCAACTTATACTTCAGAGAAACAACATACATATGTATACATCTGTAAAATTTGGTGTGTGATTTCTATTTTCTATTCAGTTATAAAAGTTAGGTAAATTTTATTGCTTGTTTTCTTTCGATATCATGAAGTCTCTTTGACTAATTTAAATTCTCATGTGATAAAATTAATAATTTTAGGTTCAATTCAATCTCAAGCAATCTTCGGAGAAGTTAATCTTGAATAACCGAACACCGTTGTTGTTGGAAAAATAGATGGATGATAAATTCAAGATATATTGACATATTAAATCTTGATTTTAATCACCAAGAATGAAAATATAAGCTTTCTCACAACAAAGAAAAACAGGACAAAAGTATAGGTACAAAAGTGTGCATGAAATGATCTTCTGAGGCAGTAACTAAGGCTTGTTGTATTCACAAAAGCTGTAAAACCACATTTCAAATCCACCGTCGACGTTTCCGATGATGTTTTCGATGCCAACCCAACCTGTCCGAAATAGAGTAACATAAACTATCTTCCCCAATGTGGGGCCCGAGCTAAAACGAAAACGAGAAGAAGAAAAAACGAGCATACCTAGTGAAATCGCGCTCACAAAGATGGTGAAGGCAAGGATGAAGATGATCAACGACGCCCTACCAAGTATGCTAACGATCTTCCTTACCACGTGCAGTCCCACCAATGCAGCAAAGGTAGCCACTACGACAAAATAAAGGGCTGCAAGAAAAAACCGATGATTTTAACACGAATGAGATTTAGCTCCCCATGATTGGGATCATTTGTAGTGAGGTTTCTCGACTTTGCAAATGTGGAAGAGCGTACCGTAGGATGGAGGGAAACGCCTCAATAGATAGTATTGTATGACAGACATGGACGCGGAGAATGCCATGACCAGTGTTGCTGTGGC
Source organism: Salvia hispanica (assembly GCF_029641045.1). Taxonomy (NCBI): domain Eukaryota; kingdom Viridiplantae; phylum Streptophyta; class Magnoliopsida; order Lamiales; family Lamiaceae; genus Salvia; species Salvia hispanica. The sequence goes on from NC_142697.1 coordinate 27,854,346, forward strand.
ACTCGAAACCTGCATTTAAAGAACGCGAACAAATTAGACATATGATCAAGATTTCCTCGATGAGAAAGAAAGAAATGCACCTGTGGTGGAATTCCTAGCTCGAGGAACAACGGGCCTAGGATGAATCCTCCTCCGAGGCCTAGCAGACCACCTACTACGCCAGCTAATACTCCGCATAAACAGCAAAGAATCAACTGGTATACCGTCCAATTAATTCCTGGTTCTCCTTTGGATGCGACCACGCTCCAACCCTTGTATAAACAGACAGCCTGATACCCCGAGGCTCCAATTGTAACGGGAATCTACAGACAAAGAGAAGAATGATGAGCTGTGAAAAACCCTGAGCTAATTCAATGTGTGCGGTTTAGAGATGTTTACCTGCAATAATGTTACTGTCCAAAATGCAACTGAACAAGTGTTCATGAAGTCCTGCAGAAATGTGTTTGATGTTATAGACGAAGAATATTTGATATACGGTAAAAAAGAGTTAAGATTTGACAGAATGGTTCGAAGATAAACCCTGGAGACGTGGAGCAAGAATATGACGAGCCAGACAGCAAGGAGAAAGCCGAGCTTCTTCCACGATACGTTGTTGATTACTGAAACCTGCAGAGTTAGGCAATCCATTTCAGAAACTAATCGTTTGAAGATGGTGAGGCTTTGATCTCATAACCTTTAATGGTTTTTCCTCGATGAGATTCACTCGATTTTCATCAGCGGGGCCTGTTGGTAGAAGCTTGTACGGAGCTTCTTCGCTTCCATTAGCTTGTGCTGAATTGATTACAAGTATTAGTGGTTTCTGTAGCGTGAGCATGAAGAAATTCAAGAATCCGACTTACAATCAGATGTGGACCACCTAGCAGCTTCCTGTAACGCGAAAGGAACGAGCAAACTGATCAGCTTAAAGGTGTAACACAGACACTGAAATTAAGTAGAAATTTTACACCACCTTCTTTATTATGGTTTCCTTCTTCCATGTTTCGACACCTTTGAAGAATGCCTTTGTCGAGGTAGCTGTCGAATTCTAAAATGAGTAAGCACTATCGTTGAATAGAAAAGGACAGAGCCGCGTAGGCGATAATTAGTCAGTTTACCTATGAAAAGAACTATGAGCAAGACAGTTACCATCCATTCTGCAAAAATCACATTGAAAAAAACTCCAATGCTAATGCCAAGAATCAGCATTGGCTGGAAAAGAAGAGCTAAATCATAATCAATTATGGGGAGATCGAGGGAAGGATGCCGGAGCTTGATGTTGTAATATACAGTAGCGAATGCAGCACCGGTTATCATACCTGATCAAGAAAACAATACTACACTTATGGAGGCAAAAAAACAAAGGCACACTACAATGAGCACATGCTACACACATTGATGTGTCTATCAATCCAATTCTCCTCAAATATATGTGGAAACTAGTCCACGTCTAGCACTAAATCTTACACTTCAATATAGCATTCCAAGTTTTGGGGTCGAACCCTATGATTAACAACAGCATAGGAACAAAAATGCCACCTCCACCAACATTAATGTATCTACATCAAATCCAATTCTCATCAAACATATATGCAAACTAGTCTATGTCTAGCTCTAAATCTTACATTTCGATATAGCAGTCGAAGTTTTGGGGTCGAACCCTATGATCACCGACAGCATAGGAACGAAAATACCACCTCCACCAACACCTCCAACACTACCAAGAGCAGCACCAAAGAATCCAACCACAGTACCAAGAACTATTCTCCATCCAAATTCAATATCCTGCAATTATTCCAATCCTTAAATCAACAATTTGCTAAAATTTCTCAAAATTTCATAAAATTGTAGGATGAACAAACATCTTACAGGCCAAACAGTTCTTGCAAGCAACTCTCTACTTTGCTTCAAGAATCTGATTATTCTTGTGGCATAATCAGATTCAAAGGCACCATTTCCTTTTGTAGCAATCACTTGCTCAAGATTCTCTTGAGCTGAAACAATCCCACAAGCAAAAGCAAGTAAAGCAATAAAAATCAAAGCTTTTCCACTCAAACCCTCGTTACATCCTGCCCCAATCTCAGCCATGAATTCCTCCAACCAAAACCCTACCTTTTTTTTCACCCTGTAAAAAGATAAAGAATCTTCCTTGAAACCAACCCATGTACCAAAATCAACTTAAGAAATCAAGCAAACATCAAAATTTAGACAGATAAAATGTGGGCCTATGACCTATCAGAGTGAACAAGCTCAACAACTGTGTGAAAAATTCAAACTTTGATGATTTGGGTGGTGAGAAATGAGAATCAGAAGCCACAGATTCTATCTTATAGTCCTCAAAGAAACAAATAATAATACAAAAATAATAAAAAGTAGTAGCATGCAAACAAGTTTCCCCTCTTTCTTCTTCCTACTCTGAAAATTTTCTGCAGCAAATACAAACAAGCACAAACCTTTAAAAGGTTTCTTTCACTATGAAAAAAACTCCGCTGTTGCTGTCAACACTCTAACAGAGAATCTTATGAAATCTTACTAGTGAAAAATTGAAAATACTCTGCTTGTTTTCTTGAATTGGTATCATGCTTTCATTTTGTCATTGTTACTAAATTCGAGGCATAAATGCATCTTGCATTAATTTAGTTAATTTGAAATTCATGAAATAATAAATAAAATACGATATTTTGTGGCAACAAATGCTGCAGATGCAGGTCAAGTAGTTGGACTTGCTTTTTTAAATACGGAGTTGCAACGCTCTCAGCTAATAAGAGTGCGACTGTCCGAGTAAGAGTTTTGGGTTTTGGCTGACTTTTTCTATCTTGAAATTAAAATTTTAATATAAGTAATTTTTATTTTTTATTCTCTTTATTCTCCTTAAAATTAATTTTTAAAAGATTTTATGATTTTAATTATGCCATTTTTTTTATTTGTTAGGAATTTATTTTAATTGTGTAGCTGCAGTTTATGTGAAATGGAGTACCAATAAAGTGTAAGATAATGTTGTTTGTCGTGAGTGTTTAAACAACCCAACTATTCATATTAAACGAAAAGTTACTTTCCGTGTAATTAAAATCGAATATTAGTCTACCAACGGGTTGTAGTGCAGTTGGCAGCGCGGAGCTGTGGTGACCTTGAGGTTACGGGTTCAAACTCCACCACCCACTGGGAGACTTTCGGCCTTAGTCTGCAAACCGGTCGAGCAGGATTAGTCGGATTCCGCCGAAGGCGGGGGTTCGGTACACCTATGGTAAACCAAAAAATAAAATAAAATCAAATATTAGTCTATAACTTAATTATTGAATGAAGTTACTTTCCGTGTAATTATAATCGGTATCATTAGTGTCCTTTTGATTTAAATTGATTAGTATAAAAGATTATGAAGCTCGTATTATTATCGAACATTCGAACGTATGAAGTAAAACCCAATAGTACTGCTTAGTACAATTATAATTATAGTTATTATTATTATTATTGTTATTGTTGTTGTTGTTGTTGTTACTTATTAGTACTATTTATTATTTTTATTTATTTTTATTTATATTATTATTATTATTATTATTATTATTATTATTATTATTATTATTATTATTATTATTATTATTATTATTCTTCGGAGGTAATGACTGTTAAGGAGAATTTGCAATTCGATTAGCTATATTAGTATTATCTAGGAACGTGACTTTGTTACATAATGTTTCTATTAAATAGGGTTTAATCAATAATTTTACTTGTTTAGTTTTTAGATGTCTGTGACATTGTATGTTTTACTCTCTAATTATTTTAAGCTAAAAAATAGATAAATAATAATCTACAGTATCATTCTATAACCTACTATGATTTGGGTAGGCCTATCACTTATATATCTACTTTTTTTAGTGGATTATGTTTGATTGATAGAGCACTCAACTTTCAACCAAATAATTCAATAAATTTAATAGTCCAGTTGAGAAATAATTCCAAAACATTTAAATGTCATTTGACCCACAAGGCTATAATAGGGCACATGTTTTCGTCCCAATTTAATTGCATCTATTCTTCTATTTCAGCTCCATTACACGCAACGCGTACCACTGCAGTACTGCTATCTTCTCTCACAAAGTTTCTATTCGTCTAGTCATTTTCATTTTTTAAAAAAAAGTGTATATTGTTCTAAAGTATTATTTATTTGATAAATGTATCATGACAAATTGATAATGCTAACCATATGTATGAATATTTTTTGGGTAATAGAAAGGGGCAAAAGCCGATTATAAAACAACTGACGAATAAATAAAACAACTGACGAATAAATGAAACACCTAAACTATTATGCAGTAATTAAAAAATTAATATTTTATCTATTTATGATAAGTTTCTTTCTCTAATGAATTCAATCTAGTTAATTTTTCGCTAAAAATATATCAACCATTTTTCTTTATATTTCACTTGCTTTATTAGTTTTGTATTAAAATTTTTATCAATAGTACTACTCCATTTGTCTGCTTAGAAGTCTGGTTTTTCTATTTTGGCATGTCCATCAATAATAGTCTAAATTTATTTTTACTATAAATGGTAAATAGGTCTCACATTCAGCTAACTATTTCACACATTTATAAAAGTAGAAGTATATAAAAAAGTGAGAATCATAATTCACTATCTTTTTCTATTTATGTTTCTTTATATTTTTATAAATTTGTACCGAAGGAGACTTCTATTTGCTTATGAATATATGGAGTAATCAATAACAAATAAACCTAGTGTGTCCCTACTGCCCCCCAACTAACATATTATATGTAACGAGTCTGTTCAATTATATACTCCCTCCGTCCTCGATTAAGAGTCATACTTTGACCGGGCACGAGTTTTAAGAAATGTAAAGAAAAGTTGGTTGAAAAAGTCAGTGGAATGTGAGATCCATTTTTTTATATTGGTTTTATATAAATTATGAGTGAATTGAGTTAGTGGAATGTGAGACCTACATACTATTTATGGTAAAAATAAAGTGTAACTCTTAATTGGGGACAGATTAAAATGGAAAATTGTGACTTTTAATCGGAGACGGAGCGAGTAATGTGATAATAACACCAAAGCTAGTACTAGTACTAATTTGGCCTTTGTAAGTTTGACACGTGTACTTAATATATTCTAATCCATATAAGTTGAGTTCGACAATTAAATCGGAACACTATTCACTTGAATAATCAATTTAACTAATCTTCAATCCAAACAAAATCAATTATTGTAGGAGTATATTGTATGCAGTGTCAATATCAGCTGTCTACCTTTTAAAATGTGCTAATCCATAAAAGAAATAAACCAAATTGCTGACTTATATAATTAAATAGAGTCTTCATTTGCAATATAATATCTCGATTTGACTTAGATGCAAGCTTTAAGAAATAAGAAAAAAAAGAAAAAAATTTAATTAAATATAGATCCTACTTTTACATGCCGCATCCGAATGCCAATAAAGTTCTTATTTTATAATTTGATTAGTCTGCCAATAAGTTATAAGTACGTTTTATATTTCATTAATTTATTTCACTTATAATTTATCATTAATTTGTTCAATTGACATTCATCATATTTATAAAATTCATGCTTAAAAATGTTAAATACCTATTACTAGACCATTGGAATATTAGTTTAATAATGAATTTAAATTAAAGTGTGTAGAGTATTAAAATAGTTTAATGTAATTACGTCGACATTAACGTAAACTGCATGATACATGGTTTATGTTTGCCCTCTCCTATACGCTATAGCCACGTCAACATTTCCCAAATTGCCCCTCTTCTTTGACATAATTCCGTCCAATCGCTATCCGTCCACGTAAGCGTGCGGGCTCCACCAACTAAAGCCATAACTCTCTTCAATTCGACACCTGCCTCCGCATCCCAAAGTGCCAAGGCCTCTATTCGCGACAAGACGTCGGAGGATTCATCCACCGTCGGTCTTGAAACTGCGTGATCTCGAAAATTCCAGCAAATAATATCATGATACGGATTTATTTTCGTAATATCTAGACAATAACTTCGAGAGTTTCAAGTTTTTCAATCTTTGAGGATAGTTTTTCTTGTAACACACCCTCCAAAATTGTTATTCAATATAGTGGGAATTTTTTTCATTGGTGAGAAATAATAAACTTAGGATAAAATTCGTGATATTATTTGTCAATTTTAAAATTCATGAGAAAAATCCAACTTTTTAAAAGTTTCATAACTTTTGATGCTTAGTAATTCCTAACTTTCAGTGTAATAAAAATACTACTGATATATTAAACAGTGATATGCGTATATGAATAATATTTTTGTGTTGATATTATTTAAATATTAATATAATTGATATACTCATATTATTGTATTGATATTTTTAATACGCTGAATTTATAGTAACTAAGGTTATTATATTAAATTAGTTATCATCTTAATACAATCCTGAAAGATAGACTTATTAGTATTCCATCCGTGCACATAACGATATATATTTTAATAAGAAATTGTTATATTAAGAGAGATGAGAGATTAGAAAAAAAATGGAAAAGAGAGAAATTTCCATTTTCAAAATAAAATTACGGAGTCCTACTATTTTTTTAGATATTCTAAAATGGCAAATGAGACCATATTTATTTTGTGGAAAGGTGAAATACTTATTATACTCCATCGGTATGCAGCGATAGTTCCATATAAAAACAACAAAATAGAGAACAGTACTGAAAACGACATAGTGTATCTCTTTCATGTTCGTAATAATAAGCTCCGCCTAATTTTATTTGATTAATTCTTGAAAATAAACAAAACAAAAACAATAATATTGAATTATTTTTCTTCTTTTGTTGGAAACTCGCCTAACTTATTTCCAGTATGGAGTAATATAGTTCCAACCCGAAAGTCAAGATAAAAACAAATTTGGAATAATATTTTATCTATTCTTATCATAATATTATGAAAGAAAAATTAAAAAATGGTACTCACTTCTTTAATAAAATGGTCTCTACCTACAAAATAGTAGTAATAAATTAAAATGGTCGCTATGCTTTGGTATTTGTGGTTGTCCTAGTAGTACTTAGTACTATAAGATAGGTGAGCAATATTTTGCAGAAAATATAAATTTATGTGTTTGTTTGTTTCAAAATATTTTAAAACAAATATAAATGGTCAAATTTCAAAGTTTGATTTGTGTCCTACCTTTGCCGACGAAAAATCTGTTAATAAATCAGCCTTTTTATTACTATTCCCTTCTTTTGGCTCTAAAATAATTATACAAAATTAAAATTTCCTCATTTTTAATGGAGTACATAAGTTTTCTTTAATCTTTATTCTCGACTATCTCATTTATTATTACTCCATCCGTCCCACATTTGGAGTCACTTATTGTTATGGCTCGGATTTTAAGAAAGAGTTGAAGTGTGTAATAAATGAAATGAGATGATGAAGTGTATAATAAATAAAGTGAGATGATACAATGTGTAATAAATGAAGTGAGATGATGGAGTGTGTAATAAATAAAGTGTACAATGTGTAATAAATGAAGTGAGATGTTGAAGTTGGTTGAAGGTGGGTCCCTTTTGACTTTTACTTTTTGTTTTGATTTATTTAATGTAGATAATGTCATTTTTATGTAATTTTGATGAAGAATAGGGTAAAATTGTATTGTCAAATATGGAAAATTCTAAAAATGACTCTTAAACTGAGATGGACTTTTATGGCAAAAAATGACTCTTAATCTGGGACGGAGGAGGAAGTACTTAATTAAATTAAGTAATATAGGAGTATAAAATAGTGGATGTCTTTTCAATTCAATGCTATTTAATGGAAGTTTCTCACACTGATTGAGATAAGGAGTTTTCTGATAAAGATAATGAAGGGTAATTTGGTTGTCTATTCGAATTGTCATATCGGAATGGAAGATAATAAAGTCTTTTTTTATTGGTGTCTCCATATTATATTGATGTGATTAATTATTGTACTAGTACTACAAATCATCATAACTTATGTACGACTCTAACTTAGATTAGTGATTGAAAATAACGTGAGTCCAATTTTTTCTCCCATCAAATATGGGTATTAATTTATGTTTAAAAAGTTCTTTTAATTTGGGGACAATATAATTTTCAATCCTTTTATGGTAAGGAAAATAGCTTTTTGTTTTGTACTATTTGTAATTTTATTATTTTTGGTTCTGTAAAAAAAATAATTATGTTATACTCAAAATGTTAATTATTAATTTGAATTTTGTGAATATTTTAATTAAAATAAGATTAAGAAATTGGAAAAATAATACTCCCTTTTTCCCATAAAAAATGAGACTAATGGGAGATATCACAAGTTTTAATGTGAAATTGTTAAAATAAGGGAGAATATAAAAAATTGATTGAAATAATGTAGTGGATGGTGAGATAAACAATAAAGTAAAAAAGGAGAAAAAATTCTATAAATATATATGAATTATTTATATGAGACGATGAAATTGAAATTTAGCTTATTTCCATGGATAAGGAGTACATTAGATGCTTTAAGTGACACATGAATAGTCGATGGAATTTGACATTGTGTAAAATCAAAATATGTCCTTTTAATTATTGTGTCACACAAACTCATAAAGATAAAACGTTTTTTTGTCTCAATTTCGTACAAATCCGTCCAAACTCATGGACCCAATCCACCAACTTAAATCTTTCATTTATTCAATCTTTATTGCTGTAAGTTTGTTAACACCAAAAAAAGTAAAATAATAAGTTTAAGAATCCAATGCAATTATGAATCCAATTATTTATGAAAATGGGGAAAGCATTTTTTTTCGTGTGTAATTTTTGTTTATAGATGATACCATATACTCCAATAACGTTTTCTTTAAATAAATATTTCGAAAATACTTCTTGCAAATTTATAATCATGATTAAATTTTATTAATCTCAATTAGAATTTAATTAGTATACAAGAAAGAACATAAGCACAGGCCATGAGTTGATTAACAGAATGCTAGTTATAAATAGCACCAGCATAGTGAGAATATATGCTGCAGACACAAATATCCAACTAACCTACAAATAATTCACATCAGAAATAATTTACACAGCTTTTTCTCCTGTATTCTCAAGTAACATCTTCAGCAAAAAATAAAAAATAAACAAAAATAAAATGCAGACTATGTCACTTGTATGTTTCTTAGAACTTCGCTGCTTGAGCCGGAGGGCCGGAGGCCAAACTCACTAGTCGGGCCGCTGTACTCACTTACAGTGTGTTCCGCACTTTCTAGTGCCATCTTCCTGAACTTTATCAGATCCTCTTTGTACTGTGTGGTGTCGTATAAGGAGTCGTAGTCTGAGCTATCGTGAGAATCATTGTTTAAAATGTTCTGCCTTGATTGAATGGGCTCGGTCAGGTCGTCTAGAGGCAGCTTTCCTTCCAAAGCCAGTATTATCTGCATCAAGATTCGAGAGTGCAAAGTTTTAAAGTTGGGACCACCTTCGTTGAAGTCGACATTTTAAATGCAGAGTAGGGACTAGGAGCTTGTTGGGTTGTTCTAGGCAAGCATATATAGACGTACCTGACTCATCTTTGGCCTGCGTCGAGCCAAATGACGAACACAGACAGAAGCACAAGCAACCATCCGAGCCATCTCTACAGAGTCATAATCTTTCTGCAACCTCGGATCAGCCACGCAATCAAAGTTGTTATTTTCCAGAGCTTGCGAAAGCAAAGGCCTTGCCTGTATTGATTTAAACAAGTTATACGTCTGAAGCACGTGCAGAGCCACCTAACTAAAAGGAGGGGATGATGAGCAGAAAGCATGGACACAAGCAAGAAAATAATGGTAGTCGGAAAGCATGGATTGATTATTGCAGAAATCCTATTAACTCATGGCTAGCTTTCTTCAACGAGCTTTTATAAAGTTGAAATTTCCAGGAATTAATTGTCAACAAGCTTTTATCTTATATGTGTGTCTCTTAAAATTGACATGTATACTCAAGCATATAGCTTGTTACAAAGCTCAACATAACTCCACTAGAATTAACGCAAATACACGTGGATCCTCATTCAGTAAGTACAAGGACAAGATCGAAGAAATGCTCACCCAATCAATGATGTTGTCATCAAGGTAGTTCTGTGATCTATCGATTGGCCTGCGACCAGTAATCAGCTCCAAAAGGACAACGCCAAATGAAAAGACATCTGACTTCTCTGTCAGCTTTCCAGTAAGAGCATATTCCGGAGCTAAATAACTGCAAATAATGAGGTATACATCAATGAAATATATTGTGTCGTCAAATAAGATTATACAAAATGACTTGTGATATTTTGAGATGAAAGCTTTAGTCTATATTTCCTTTCAAAGTTTAGCAGTTTAGGCGTCACAACCATGAGTGAGAAGTAGAAAGAGTCTCTAGAAGCTTACCCAAAAGTTCCCATTACCCGAGTGGAGACGTGAGTATCAGTATCTGAATAGAACCTAGCCAGGCCGAAATCTGCTACCTGGATTTCAATGATGACTTCAATTAAAATAAAATTTTGAATTTCACTTAAAAAAGAGGATTTACGTACAAATATTAGCAGCAGACCAGCAATCATCTTTCTTTCAGAGAACAGGGTCAAATAGGTGAATTATTAAAAATTGAGAAATAAGCAATTAGAAGAAAAAAAATGACTGCAAGATTCTTTACTACTTTTCTGTCTAACCGATTATCGTAGACAACATATTCTCCTATGGTTTAGGAAGAAATTATTGAATATAATTAATCAACTGTATGAACAAAGCTCTTTCTAACTAAAGCTATCCTCTTTCCTCCTTTTCATGCTCTCCATGATCTTGACATGCTCTTTTTAATCAAACTATAACAGTAACACCTATGACACAGTGACTAGATGTCTTTTTTACATCCATATGGAGTACTTACTACTAATGCACCTAACCATTTCCTGCTTTTTAATATCTGAGACTTATAATAGTCTCCATCAATCCAAGAAGACCGTTTCCCCCTAACATTGGAGCCTTTGTATCTCCAATCGCAGTCAAATATTAGATGTACGAATTCAAGTATTTTGGGTTTCTGTTTTGGCCACGATTCGAGCGCAATGTTTGACTTTCTGCTCTCTGATGGAGTATAGATTCCAGGGACTAATTATCTTTCCATTCTGTTCACTTTTTCTGTTTTTTTCTCTCCATTACTGCCCACCATAGAGAATATTCTATAGGAATACCGAGTCAAAATATGGTCAAGATCAAGTACTCAGAAAAAGTACAGTTGCAAGGCCAAATGGCCAATAATAACTCCTAGAACATATAAACTCACCTTCGCCTCAAAATTTTCATCAAGAAGAATGTTAGATGACTTGATATCACGGTGTATGATCTTAGGATGACCTGTTAATATCATCAACATTAATGTGATTAAGTCCTTTATGAAATAGAGTAGAGATAATGTTCATAAGTAGGAGCAGGTAAGACATACAGTCCTCGTGCAAATATGCCAATCCTTTTGCCGAGCCCAGGGCAACTTTCATCCTAGTAGCCCAGTTTATAGGATGTTTGCACACCTTCCCTGCATCATACACATCTCAGATTATACAGTAATAAAAAAATGAGATGGAGCATGACAATTACATCAACACTTTTAGCCCCTAAGGTTGGGAAACAGAGTTAAATGTTGCAAGTGAAAAAGACTGCTGATGAAAATTTAAAGTAGTAGTATCAAGTATTTAGGCAAAAGTAAAGCTGTGTATATGGCAAACCTACTGCAAAAATAGTCAAGTGAAATCCATCACATACCATGTAAGTGGAACTCCAGAGTTTGATTAGCGACATATTCATACACAAGCAATCTTCGAGCCCCTGAAATGCAGTGCCCAAGTAGTGATACTAGATGGCTGTGATGAACACGACTTATAATCTCAACCTCTGCCTGAAATTCACGCTCCCCTTGACCACTCCCCATCTTTAGCTGCTTGATTGCAACGTCTCTGCCATCATGAAGCACTCCCTTATGAACATATCCAAAACCACCTTGACCAAGGAGGTTGGAGTCAGAAAAATTATCTGTTGCAAGTGCAAGTTCTTCATAAGTGAAGGTAGTTTTTGTGGAATCCAAACACGTAGGAAGGGTTGTTTGTGGAATATCCTCTATGGAGTTCAGGCTGCTACTAAAAAAGGGTGGAGTAGTGGATACATCTATAGATTGGTGAGAATTTGATGAAACAACCCGTGGGGGAGTAGGCTTTGGAAGTTCAAAGACGTTGAGGTTAGATGGTGGAGTAGGCGGCATGTTGTACGGTGGACCACGATAAGGATCATCTGTAAAAGCAGAGAAGACAATCTCATAAGGTATGCTTGGAAAAAAATACAAACAGAGACATGGTCATAGCGACAAAAAGGGTGTCGAACAGTCAATAAAAAATCATGTTACTCTCAAAAAACCTCTTAAGATTGCTGCGATCCTTAATGCTTGTAGTATGAATAATCTTTAACATAAGCAACACAACCCATAATTAAGAAAATTTCTTTTCCATCACCAAATTCCATCCTTAGACCACATGTTCTTCAAACTCGATGACGGTTCCAATCAGCAAGAATTTCTAAGTGAAGAGCCAAGGGTAGCAAGATTCACTATGTAGCAATCATTATGTCATTAACGTTGAAGATAAATTCATCCACTGAAGAATGTCGACATCCAGTTGGGGCTATTCACACACAGAAAACGCCAGACGATTAAAAAAAATCACTTTGGCTTGGATTACATGAAAATTCCAGCACCAGAATCTAAAATAATAATTTTAAACCTAATCTCATCAGCAAAAGAATAATCATGAAACTAATTTATTCTAAAATCCCCAAATCATATGTCAATTTGCAGACAACTGTAGTCTCTTTTGTCTTCACTAAGTCAACCAACCAACAAAGAGTCTCCATCTCCCCAACGACTTCGCCATTACTAAAATTATTCCACACCACACCATACGCAAGAGCAAGCAATAAAAAATCAATAAAATGCTTAAAGTAAAAAAAAATTCATCAACCTTTGGGATTGAGCCCCTGCTTCTGCGAACGACCATAACCAAATCCTTCCTCTCCAAAACGCTTCCTCCTCCTCCTCCTGTACCAAATCACAAAAATACCAACACAAACCAGCACGATCGATCCGCCAATCCCTATCCCCACTCCCAGCGCCACCAGCGTCGCGCGGTTGTTTGACGCTGCCGTAGGCGGCGTAATCGCCGGCGGAGGCGCAATCGTCGCCGGCGGAGTGATATTCCCCGAAGGCGGCGGTGGAAGTAGCAGCTCCGCCGGGGTAGGAGGACCTGGCGGAGGCGGCGACGACGTCGGAGCCTCAATTGCCACCGGCGGCGGCGGCGTAGACATCACCGGAGCTGTATCGCTTCGGATTTTCCTTTCCTAGAGAGAGATAGAGAGAGAGAAAAGGATTCCTGAGACTGCAGAAGCTGCTTTAACACATGGTGAAGATGGAAAGCGACGCAAAACGGCGTCGTGTGGGCTCCTGCTGCGCAGCGGTGGGAGTGGAGGTGAGAGGGATGAGGTGACGTCGTTTAATGCCTTAATTTCGATTTTTGGAAATAATTCGGAAATCTTTCTTTTTCTATGCACGTAATTAATAAGGGACGTCGATTTCTCTACATTCTTAGTTGGATTATTATTCCAACGTTACGCATAAATTATTAGTATTCCAATTTTGGTCTTCTTTCCAATTATAATCACTTTGCAAATATCAAATAAAATCTCTTTCGTAAGATACACCTATGTTCCCTTAAATATAGGTCTACTGTAATGAGACAGGATTTCAATATCATTTGTTCATATGTTATGATTAGAGAAATAATATTAGTATAATAATAAAATGGGGGACTAGGAGAGTCAGGAGACGGGTGAATGCAACTGAGGTGGTGATATCAGGACGCGCACATAGAAGGGTCATTTACTATGTTTTTTGTTCGTTAATTATTCATTGTCAGCAACGATCGTCGCACTGTCTCTATCTTCTAGTATAGGCGACGACATTGTTCACGATATTAGATTTTACAAATTTCTTTTCTTAATCTAAAATTTAAAATCTTATAGTAGTAAAAGTTTGGAGTATGTATGGTCTAGTGTTTGGTTCATGAGCCTACAAGCTATGAATTCCAAAATTTGGGTACTAAAATAAAATTTTGAATTATGCAATCTTGGTCATGGGTCGTATGTCACGTAATACACAATCAAAATTAATGAATGCAAACTACTCTATTATTGATCACAAGTATATATGTAGCACCATATTGTTTGGGATTAATTACAAAGCAAAATCCAATTTCAGCATTGTTGTGAATTGAACCTAATTCTTAAAACGTACATTGATATTTCAAGACTTCGATAACAAAATCGTCCCTCTTATTCTCTTACACAAATATGGAAAATTAGACATTTATTTGAGGTTTAAATTGTCTTCACATACTATCAATTTTATAGTCACCGGCGTCTCGCTTTGAGGTTAAAAATAATTAGTGATAGGAGTAGTTACTAGTTAGTTAATAATTTATATAATGAACACATATAGACTTTAAAAGCCTCAATAAATTATGAGAAATGATGTTGAATAAATATTTAAATCGGTCTTTGTATTCAGATTAATCATTGATGTACAGTTATACTCCGTATGAGAGTTCAATGAGACCACACTTCCATTTAGAACAAGATTCATGGTATTCTTTTCATCTTGAATTATTAATTATCTTTCATTTATGTCATCTTGAATTATAATTATCTTTCATTTATGTATAATGTATATGCATCAATTCTATGTTTTATTATTCTTTTAATGCGTATTAATTAACTCTTTTGTCACGTTGATTACTTTAAACGTAAATCAATTTTTTATGATATCAGAAAAACGATCTTCCTAGATTAATAACATGTGTAATTTTGACCATTATAATAACTTTTGGTTTGTTAGACAAGATAATAGTAACATGCTTAGGATATGTCAAAAAGAAGTTTGTTTATAATTAAAATCAGTCATAGGGGTGAAGACCAGATGTATAATTATGAGATATGATGTAATACAAGCATCCTGAAGATAGACCAAGATATCGAAAAATAGTCAAACAAGAGAGTAGTTACTAGAATAGTCCGAAGTTATTTGTCAATAAAAAAAGTTAGGAGTAAAGATGACAACCAAATGATCCCTAGAGCGTAACACTAAGATTTTTTATGCTTAAATTCTTGTAGTATGCCACATCAACTAGAACCCATGTAATTAACTGTAAGGTATTCTTTAATTATGTAATTAGTTATATCATCATATGACATGATGCACATGAACCTGAAGAAATAGTTGTGACAAACTGCATTAGCAAATCAAGAACTGGCATTAACTAATGCCGAAATAATTAATAACTACTGACTATGAACTGGAGTACTATATGGCAACATAAACTATTATCAATTTCTTCATAATCATAAATTTCCCTATTTTCTGTAAAATCACAAATTTAACAAATGCTTGAAGATTTCTGCCCCATTCTGTATACCCATTTCTAGGTTCTTCAGTGAGATGGTATTCTCACCAGGCCTAGCCACTTTCTTTGCCTCAATTAGCATCTGATCCAGCAAATGTGCATTCAGCAAGCTTCGTAGATTGTGAGGCGTAAGCTCAGCAATCATCCGAGCAATACTGTCCGTGCTGCAAGAACTGTCCAGCTCAAAACCACATAACATATCGCTCTCCCCTTTAATGCTCGCCTTCTTCTCAAGAATCATGGCAAGATCTTCGCAAGTCAGGTCGTCGAACTGTAGCCTTGTTGAGAGCCTTCTGTACAAATTGAGGTTGCACTTCATGTATTGGTTCAAGGCCCTGTGATTCCCGGCTAACACGATTAATGACTTTCCCTTGTCTATCGCAGCTATGAGCTCCTCCATTGTATCCGAACTAATGGGATCTTCCTCGTCTATCTTCACAAGCAGCAAGCCGCCATTTGCATCTCTCATCTGGTCATGTCAACAACACTTTGTTGTGTGGTGTGATTCTAAGAAATTCTGTATTATGCTAAACAAACCTTTTGATGTCCTCGCATTTCAGTCACAGTGTATGAAGACAAAACTCCGGCCAAATAAAATAGTTTACCAATTATTCGAGCTACTGTGGACTTGCCTGTTATGAAGGTTGCAGATAGCAATGAACAGCTAGAAACAAACATGAATATATAGAGCATTGTGGATTTTCCACCTATACACACCACACATTTACAAAATTAGCTGCATAGAAGAAAGACTTCATTGTATTCCCACTATTCTTTTTCCAGATAAATTTTCTCGAGCCTTACCTTAACAGGTATATGAAACAGACATGAAACATTGACAAATTCAGTAGGTGTATACAATATACAGAGCATTGTGAAATCTCACATCTCACATATTATAATGAGAGTAATATTTCCAGTTATACACACCACAAGTTTTCAAAATTAGTAGTTACATAGAAGAAAGACTTCATTGTATTCCATTTGCAATGGAGAGCACACACCACTCTTCCTTAACAGCTATGCAACACTGGCTATCTAATTTTTAATGGCAGATAGACAAAATTCAACATCCAATCTAATCAAAGAAAGTAGCTGCCTAAAAGGATATGAAATCTATAGTCATGGATAACATTCACAGCTAAAATAAATGGACTAAATAAAAATAAAATCTCCTTATTCCATCTCAAATCCAAAATTTCCATCAAAGGCGATCATCCACTAATTACCCCCAATTACTGCATAATCACACGCAATTTTTCCCCATTGCACATAACAGCTACGAAAATGCACATAAACCACGATTGATTGCAATTGTGGAGGCGTACCTGTTCCATTTCTGCCGACGAACACCATGTGAAAGGGCTTTGGAGGTACAACCCTAAATCCGTCGGCAGCGTTCTTCTCCGCATCAATTATTTTCTGCAGAATTGATTCCAGCTGCTTTTTGATCTCCCGCAGCCCCACAATACTGGAAATTTCACGCTTCACTTCACCCAACTAATGGCAGAAAAAACACGAATAAATTAACATGCAAAACAAAATTCGGAAGGGAAGATCGAAATCTAGGTACCGTTGGTACGTCTTCGTAAAAAGTTTCACAGTTGCTAACCGACATTCTTCGTCGATATTGGTTTAGATGTGTGATTTCGTTTTTGGATTTTTTTTTAATGCAATCATTTTAGGATTATAGTAATTGATTTTGGAGGGAATTATAGTATCTATTTCCTTAATTATTCTTATTTTTCAATGTAAGTATTTTATAGAATCGAGATTTGGTAATAGACTATACTCAATTTGATATCCACAGCCAGAATATAATTTTTCTTGGCATACAACCCACCTAATATGACATTATCATTATATATACAATTTAATTGGAGATACCAAGACGGAGACGACGATATCCACCGATCTGATTCAGATTGGCGAACGGGAAACCGAAGCCGAAATCTGATTGGAGAAGTCGGCATTGAAGTTTATACATTTGATAGGCTTGTTGTCTAATTCAGATTCAGAATCATCTCAAGAAGACGACGTCCATCCATCTGTAGGTTAACAATTATCAGTTGTGTGTAGTAATTTTCCTACGTTATGAACTGTGCGTTCTATATTTCGTTTACCGTAATTTATGTACATAATGAACTGTTTTTTTATTTAGGATGAACTTTTTATCGTTGCACGTTCTAATTACTTCTTCTGATACTCCCTCCATCCCAAGATAAGTAAAGTTATTTCGTTTGAGCAAGAGATTTAAAGAATTGATATTTAACGAGTTAAAATGAAAAGAAGAAAGTATGAGAGAGAGAAAAGAAAAGAAGCAAAGAGAGAATAAAGCAAGAGAGATAATTTTTTGCTCACTTATAGGGGCATCCCAAAAGGAATATGACATTATGACTCGCTTAGAGCATCCACATCCGTGCTCTTAGCTAAGAGCACGGAAGTGGGCCCGGACCCACTTTTACTCCTTGTCCTTAGCTAAGAGCACAACACCCATATCCGTGCTCTTAGCTAAGGACAAGCTCAAGGGTCCCACCATTCTATTATTTAATTTAAATAAAAATATTTTCACAATATTAAAATGCATTAAAAATACTCGGGTATACAAATTACATAATAATTTAAAATTACATAATTAAAATCCTAAAAATTAAAAATTACATAAGATGAGATTGGTGAGATCCATTTTTGAAATCCATTCTGCGCGCTCCGCTTCCGCAATGAGATCGGTGAAATCCATTTTTGAATTTTTTAGAGAGGGTTTGGGTGAGAGAGGAAGATGTAGATGATTCAGTATGAAAAAGTATGAATGAGAGATAATTTGATGTGAAAAGTGGATGATGAATGTGTGTATTTATATATGATTTTGGGATATAAAAAAAATCACAAAAATCCAAAAAAAACATCCATAAACGGCTCTATTTTTTGGGAATCCAATTTTTTTTTTAATTTTTGGTATTATTTTGAATTATTTATGATTTTTTTTTTTTTAAAAAAAGAAAAAATAGAATTTGCCAACGGCTTAGCTCGTCCTTGCCGCTGGCACGGACGGACGGATAGAGTTTTGAGCACCGTTGCGGATGCTCTTATCTTGGAACGGAGGGAGTATCAGTTAAACATACCAAATTATTGCCTAATTTCATGCTTAAAAAACATATTATTATTATGGAAAATCATATCTTCCAAATCATGAATCAAATTTGAAAAAGAATTATTATTTAATAATCCTTACGTCCCAGTTTAGGAGTTAGAATTAGTTATGGCACGAGTTTTAAGAAATTGATGGAGTGTGTAATAAATGAAGTGAGATAGTGAAGTGTGTAATAAATAAAGTGAATTTGTGGAAAATGAGATGGTTTGACCTTTTGGATTTAAAAGATGTTTCATTTCCTTTTTGATTTTTTTTATGTAGATAATGACATTTAGGTGTAATTTTGATGAATAATGGGGTAAAATTTTATGTCCAAATATGAAAATGTCCAAATGTGACTCTTAAACTGAGACGGACTTTTATGGCAAAATGTGACTCTTATACTGGGACGAAGGGAGTATTTTGTATTTTCTAATTTCATGCTAAAATATCTATATTGTGTCTTATTGTACAATCTTCACCTCAATCGTCCAAAATCCATCAAATCTAAACTAATCATCCATAACTCGACGAACAACAATGTAAAATTCTGTTTACTCTTGAATAATAGCATTTTTTTTTCCATATTTTAGCATTATATGAACTAAACAATGAACTCAATGAACATTAGAAATAAACTTAATGAATGTTAGTAATGGACCAATTATAACTTTTAAATTTTAAGGTATATAATACTGATAGCAACATGGTCAACTATAGGTGTAATTATCATGAACTAAATAAACGTTAGGATGAACTATACTATATTTAATAAATAATGAATAAAAAATTAATACATACTGAAACATAATAGTAACAATATTTTCTAAAATAAAAATAATGATCAATGTATATCATTCTAATGAATCAAATACACATTTTTGATGAATCGTTTTCAAAAGTTCCCAAGTGGTTCGTTCGATTTGATTGTTGACAGCACCGCCGGTGGTTGATTCAATACATGTATCTTGTTAGTGGGAACTGATTTGTCTACATAAAGAACAGTTACAGTGTCAGTGATGAAACAAATATACAAAATATTACTTAATGTAAGACAAAGTAATGCAATTTTTCCTTACCATTTGTTCCCTCGTTCATTGGTTCCCTAAATGAGCTAAATTCGAAAGAAAGTAATAAATATTATAAAGTATTAACTTCATATTATAGTGTTATAACTTCATCATATGATGTTGTAACTTCATCCAAAGAAATGAAGCAAATATGTACAAATCACTTCACCTATAATACTTAACGTCATCTGGTATTGTAACTAATTCATCTTATAATGTTATAACTTCAACCGATACTTGGAACACTTAAGATGATCAAACCAAATTTGAAAGAAAACGTTACATCTTATAATATAACAATTTCATCTTATAGTTTTATTATTTCATCTTATAATAACTTCAGATTCTCATTTGAATCTTCCCAAAAAAATAATCAAATTTTGAAATGAACCAAATTTGAATCAAATCACTTTCATTATTTGTAAGTCTATATAATTTGTTTGTAAAATAAATATATACATAGAGGATAAGGAATATTTAATAAATGGTTATTGTCCTTAAATATGGCTGACATATAATTTGATGAAAAAGTAGAAGTTGTAGTTGGATTTAGGGTTGGGTCGATACGGTATATTGTACCGAAAACTTTGTATAGTTATCGTATTGAAAATATCAATATGAAAGAATTTCATATCGTTACCGTATCTAAAGTTTTGGTATACCGAAATTTCGGTATGGATAATATCTATACTGTTACCGTATCGAAATTTCGGTATATCGTACCAAACTTCGGTATACCGTTCTGAACGGTATATCAAAATTAAGTGGATATCTATTTATGATTTTAAGTTTTCCAATAAATATTTTTTGAATATATAAATAAATTAAATAAATATCTATTTATGATTTAAATGTTTAATTATAAAAAAAAATATTATTATAATAATCAGTATAAACTGTATGTATCGATAATTCAATACGTATTAATTTTCGATATATTTACCCAACCTAGTTGGATTCATGTAGAGTGTGTGCTCATAGTGAATGTGGATAATAGAGTAGGCCGGGTGGAGGGGGAGATGCGGTGGAGGGAAGGGAGAAGGGTTGTGCGCAATGGAACCGAGTGTTTGTCTAACAATATGGACACATAACTATCTCCTTTCGAAAATTTAATATAGTAATATTAATCACGATGTTCACAAAGATATTGCAGGTAGTCTAAATGTCATGGAATGGAATGAAACAAATAAAAGACATGTAACCAAGAGTTACCACCAAGTTTGATTTATTTTCATACTAGCACTCTGATCAGATTGAGTTTATCTTATGGCAGTTGAGACGGACTCGCCTTCATCGGCATGATGAGCACGGAGATGCGAAAGCTTGAACATAGCCAGCGAAAATTCATTAAGAAAGCTATGAGCATCTTCTGCAAATGCTGAGACTAGGGATGTCAATGTAGTCCGCAACCTGTGGGCCGGCCCGAATAGCCCGCCAAATTTATAGGGTTAGGGCTGAAAATTTTTAGCCCGATAAAATTACAGCCCGATTAGCCCGCACCCGATTAACCCGCAGTCCATTAGGGCCAGACCCGAAAATCCGATGGGCTGACCCAAAATTCCGACAAAATTTCTATCGTTCTATTTGTTTGACTCTAATTCGACACTTCATTGGTTATTTTATAATATAAGTAGATTACTTAAAAAAAATAACTTTCAATTTTATATATTAAACTAGTATAACTCACGTGCTATGCATAGACTAAGATATTTCCAAAACAATTAAGTATAAATTAATCAACTATCGATGAAATAGATCCACTCACATCTTCCATAAAATACAAATCCAATTAACCATTAATATCATAATAATTAAAAAAATATTAGAATCAATCAATTAAAACTAAAAACATCTCAACATAATACATTTTATTCTCATGCAAATAAATACACATAGGCATGTAAAAAAAATAAGAAACTGATCAATTATGATTTTAATGTATAATCACATATGCAATTAAAAAAAAATAGAATTATAAGTTCTATGGGTTAATACATTTAAAGTTTATTCACTATCTCTAAAAGATCTGAAAACTTTTCATATCTCAACTTTATGAAATGAGTATTCGATTTATAATCTAATATCTACACTCAAAAAGATTGATAATAACATTTTTGTTATTGCTCTGAAATTCTAATTTTATATATGTATAAATAGATTAATTTAATTCTTTATGTAAAAATAATACTATTAATTAATTATTACCAGCAACCTGATCGTTCATTAATAAATGTGAATTAAATGTAAACTATCAGTTATCATTCTATATATACATTTTATTATAAGAAAAATAAGCTAACAAAAAAAACTTATTTACCTACCAACTACATTCATTTCTTCCATTTCTCTTCTCAAACAAAAAAAAACATACTACCACCGCCACCCTAAAATACCATGGTTGCCCGCTTGACTTCCTTTGACACGCGTTGTCTTCAATCTATGAGTTTCTTTTCATGATGGGATATTAGATATGGAGCTCAATTCTTCAGCAAGTTAACATGTTTAAACATAGAAAATGCTAACTTATTATTTTCAAAAACATACCTTTTCGCAAAGATTAATTACAAATGAAAACAAAATAAATGAAATGAAAAAAATGTATAAAACGAATGTGGACTCAATGCTAAGATGGTAGAGTAATACAATTATATAAATGAAAGATAATAGATAAATTATTGGAATTATGATATCCAAAGAATCATAAAATTAAACCACTATTAAACAACCATTAAGCTAATAATGGTTAAAAAAAAATGGAAAGCCAAAAGGTAAAACATTAAAATTAGAAATAAGAATATATTTATTATATGATGTTATAAAAATAATATTATAAACTATTGTGAAACATTATATACCTTCAAACTTTCTATGGATTGACTAACTTCTCGGACCTTATTGATGATATGAAATCTGATTGTCAAATCTTTTTTTGAGGGATTGATTACACGAAGCGTATAATTCAAAATCTGCTCAACCTAATTATAGTCATTCACTGGTGGTTATAAGCTACATTTAAACCAATACAACTTATAAATTATAAGGAGTAAACTTCTGATCTCCTCTATGTAATAGGAGTAAAAAATAACAATTGAATCATAACATTATACACTCCATTAAAAAATGAAAAAGTAAGCATATTTCTGAGCTCAAATTTACTTGAACAACATAGATATAACTCATGAAAAAGGAACCGACATTATTGCTGTATATCATTTCCCATTTCAATTTACATAACCTAAAAGCAAAAGGACACTGGAAAGAGATAAATACTAAAGCCAAATAAAATAAAAGGAAACGAACCTCAAAGTGCTCTTCCAATATTAGGAACCATGAGGTGTGGAGTAGTGTGACATCCCAATCCTTATAAAGTCTGAGCAGCAAAATGATTGGATTTTTTCACTAATCTGAAGAGTAAAAAGAGATCAAACCTTGAATCATTGTCACCAAGGCCATGCAGCCAGATTATAGTAGCCTGGTGTTTCCCTTTAGGCTTAACAACATAAGTCCTCCCAAACTCAACATTCCTTCTAGTTGTTCTACTCCCTGATAATCACAACAAACACTTCAAATTCGAGTCGAAATGAAAAAAAATCAGCATACAAAAACAGAGAACCACACACATATTTCTCAGAAAATGAGAATGACAAAAATCGTGATAGCATTATTATTTCTGTTAAAAATCTTTTCACTTCCCAATTTTTATTAAAATATCACAAATGCTAAGTTTAACTAAAAGAACGTGCAATATCTTACCTAATATTAATACTATAATTAATTAGGTTATTGAATATTCTCAAAATTATGGTAATGGAATGGGAGTTACAAAAGAGGTGGAGAGGCCATGATCGAGCCATATTTTTTTTTCCCAAATATTCCCAAAATTATGGTAATGGAATGGGAGTTACAAAAGAGATGGAGAGGCCATGACCGAGCCATATTTTTTTTTCATTAATATTACAAAATTTTCATAATGGCAATCTTGTAAATATTCCCAAAGCTCCTCTTTTATATATTGTATAGATATATAAATTATATATTAAATTTTTATTAACATAATAATGGATAAATAAATTAGAAACTTCAAATTCACTAAAAAATATATTAAAATTTCTAAAACATGCTTTAAAATTTCTTGATGTTTATGTTTTATTTTGCATAAATCTCAAATATTAGTATTTGATCATGTTTATGTTTGAGTTCAAGCATATATCTCAAATTTATCATAATTAAATATTTTACATTTTTATAAATATAACTAATTTTCACCATTATTTATTGGATTGATTGAATGTTAATTTTATCTGTAGCAACCCGATTAACCCGCTGGGCTAGCCTGAAACCCGAGCTTCAGGGTTAGGGTTGAACTTTTATAACCCGAAAAAATCACAACCTGATTAACCCGCACCCAATCGACAAGCAACTCGAATAGGGTTGGCCCGAAACCCGATGGGCTAGCCTGATTGACATCCCTAGCTGAGACCCAAGACCTCGTAGCGTTTGTAGTTGTGAGCTGCTGGTCCACAAAGAGTAATCCTTTATCGTCCATCAGACTGTTGTAGTACGTCTTGCCAAAACCGTTTGGAGCTCCTTCATTTTTCATTGCTCACTCCTCTGAAGCATAATTACATTCTGATGTGGAAAATATATCATATTTGGAGATAAACCGATCTTTGACGGAAGCGCAACTAAAATATCCAATGTTGACCAAAATCAGAATTTCAAAAGAAATCACATAATGTTTATTATGATTTACTATTCCTAACAAAGTAACAACATACATGCACCAACAAGAGGGAAAACATGTTGGAAGAAGATTCTGCAATTTCAGAAGATTGGAAGGAATTATGGAAAATATCACTCAAAATCAATCACGAGATATTACGAAGATTGAAAACATACTTCGGGAAAATTTACACTCAAAAGAATAAAAGGGATGAATAAAAAATTTTAAAATAAAAAATTCGCGATGGCTTCTTCTCGGCCCGCAATAGGCGCCGAGAGAGCGCCATCCCACAACCTTCCGCGCGCAATAGGCGCTATCGATGGAGTGCGAGATGACTCCTATTGTGGATGCTCTTAGTAGTGTAGTGTAATTGAATAAGTCGTAAATAAAATGATATTCAATGGTAATGTGTTGCTTAACTATTCTAAAATTAGAATTTCATACTTTCCCGATAGTAATTAATAAGGAAACAATTCATACTTTTTAGGGACGAGGAAGTAATATAGTTTGGTAATTAAAAAAATTTATGGAGTGAAAAATAGTATAGTCCTACAGGGATGCCAATTCAACCCGAAACCCGTGGGTTGGCCCGAATAGCCCGGTAAAATGAGCAGGTTAGGGTTGTAATTTCATATTCCGAATACAAAACGGGCTAAACGGGTTGGCCCAAATGTGTTGACGGGTTAAATGGGTTGGCTCGAAGGGTTGCGGGTTGGCCCGGCGGGTTGCAACTTTTAATTAAAAAATATTGAGTTTTAGGGACTTTTAATTAGTCTTTTTCAATCTACATTCTACATTTTCCCACTCAATCTCATAGTATCAACTTTGAGTTTCACATCAACTCATTATGTCATTGCCCCATCATATGTCATAATGTCACTACTGTCTTGCTACCACCAACATAAATCAATACAAAATTAAGAATTAACCCATCAAAATTTAAATATATTTATCATTTTAATACTAATTCATGTAAGATATGATTTTTTATTTTCATAAAGAATTAGTTATGGAAAATTGCCAAAATAATGACACGAGCACAAGCTTTAATTGAAGTGAATTGATTTAATTTTGAATTATTTTTGTTTAAATTGTAGTTGATCGAGATGAAAGGCTTCTCACAACTATTATTGAGTAAAACTATGAAAAATTTGAAGATTTTATATGATTCTATCACTAAGAAGAAAAAATATCTAAAATTTAAAATCATTTTATTGAGAAAAATTTGATTACGAGATTATTTTCGAAAGTTTTTAGACATGAATAGCCCAATGGGTTAGCCCGAAAATCGACGGGCTAGGGTTAAAAATTTATGACCCCAAAAATTCATAACCCGAATAGCCCGGCAACCCGAGCGGGTTGACCCGAACGTAAACGGGTTAGCCCCATTTACATCCCTAGTATAGAATATCTATAGAAGCAATTAATTAGATACTCATTTAATAAAAAATACATATAGATACTGCTAGTTCTAGACTGTAAATTCAAACATTTGAATTAGAAATGTGGACAGGGGTAAATCCGTAAATAGGTATACATCTAGAGAGAGAATCGTGTTCTTCAGCCGGCCCGGGCCCGCACTAGTTCGAAGAAGGGCCCGCTTCTCCAACCGCGGACAACGAGTTTCCGAACTGGTAAATTGCTGTGAAATTTACCAAACTGTCAGTCACCATCAATGGCGCAATGCTCTGTCTTATACTCCTACAACTACAATACTTGTCAGCTTCTAAGCAATCCTCGAATCGGAACGTGGAAGCGTTGATTAGATTGCTTTACTGCTGATGATTAAAACCCTAACCGAACCTACCGCCAGATTTCGGAATTCATAACTTATTCTCCGTTGTAAATATTGAGAGAGAGAGAGAGGGAGAGAGCAGTCCGCAACTGTAGTGCACTGAAAACCTAGTGGTCTGCGACGTTTGAGTGGATTTGTTAGGAAAATGGCGTGCCGTGCTAGAATCGAATTCTTTCTTCAGCTCGATCTGAGATTGGTTGGAGTGATCGCGTGAAGAATGTTTGGAGAATCCGATTGCGGGGATTATAAAGTTTTGAATCATCGGTTTTGTGGTTTATGTTGATCGAATTTTAGATGAGTGTTTGAGGTTTGAGAAGTGGCAGTAAGTGACGATTGGTGGTGGGCAGAATGAGCAGCAGCGAGGGGAAAGGTGTGAGTGTTCGCGACCTAGTCGAGGAAGCTAAGAAGCGGATTGTTTTTGTGATCGTAAGTGTTGTTGGATTGTCATACCTCATGTCATGTAAGTGATTGTTCTTGTCCATCTCTTTCATAGCCTATTTTTGCTTATGTTCACTCAACCTGATTTGTTGATTAAGTTAGATAAGCAAATTGGTGATTGCCTGCATAAACATACTTGGAGATGAGACTGTAAGAGTGTGAGATTTGGGGAATTGTGGAGCTATTTGCAATAGGAACTGAAGTTACATTTTATTATGAGGACTTTCAAACAATTTTTTGTTGATTGTTGTTTGTTGGCCTATGCATTTCTCGAACTTAGTTTTCTAACTACTACCTTGATGTTGGTAGTTGTACCTGCTTGTTAAATTTGATCTTCCAGTAAATCAACTGTCACCACTGTGCTTACTATGACATACTGATGCTTTATTACATTCAGTTACTTGTGGTTGAGAGAGCATTATATATTCTGTGTTATGTTTGCTTTCTTGAGGATGAGGAGTAGCATTTTGAAGAATGGCACCAAGTGAGAAATAGATATTTCTATCATAATGATCATTTTCTTAGATGCTAATAGAAATCTGGAAGGTGTATGTTAATTCTATTTGGTATCCATGTCCATTGACTCAGCTACCATTTGGTATTTACTTTATGAAAGACCTTATCACGCAGAGCACTTCGATATAGAATACTTCTCGAAACCAACAGTCTCAAGCCTAGATATGATTATCCGAAAAATATATTAAGTCTTGTTTATTTAATGAGACTTGCAAGATTCTAATTTCCCGTCCACACTGTTTAGAAATTAATTTCCTTTTCTTGTTGCAGTAACAAGTTCCTCGGTTCTAGTCAACTTGCCTGCTGCTCTCTTGTTAATAATCACACTTCGCTATTTGACGTTTGATATTGATATACGGAGGAAATCTGCAACTTACAATAGCAAACAAACATCAGCAAACATTTCTTCTGATAAAAATGTGCTTAAGGTTAAGGGCCTCAGAGTTGAGACAGAAAGGTCTGACTGGAAGCATAATGTGAACTCTCCTGTTGTTGAAGATGCAATTGATCAATTCACTAGACATATTGTCTCTGAGTGGGTGACGGATCTGTGGTACTCACGCATAACGCCAGATAGACAGGGTCCAGAAGAGATCGTATTGATCATGAATGGCGTACTTGGAGTAATTTCAAATCGCATGAAAAATATTAATTTAATAGATCTTTTAACAGGGTACAATCCTCGATATTTTACTGATCAAAATTCTTCTTCTCAATCTAGGGTATGAGTGGCATTTTAGACAAGTATTTGCTTGCATTTTGCAGGGATATTATCAAAATTGTATGTCGTAGGCTGGAGCTATTTCGTTCAACAAAGACAAAGATTGAGAGACATCAATCAAAATCTTTGACCGTTGAAGAGCGAGATATAGAACTGAAGTCTCTCCTGGCTGCTGAGAACAAACTGCATCCCATTTTATTTTCTGCTGAAGCTGAGCATAAGGTTGTTACTCTTTTGGTATATTCATTGCAGATTAACAACTATAAGCAGAAAATAGTTGCTTGCTTCCCCTACTTGACTAAGTTTTCTTTTGATTAACTTTGGAGTAAACAGGTTCTCCAGCATGTTGTGGATGGCCTTATTGTAGTTACATTTAGGGCAGATGATCTGAGATGCTCTTTGTTCCGCTATATTATCAGAGAATTACTTGCTTGTGTTGTAATAAGACCAGTTCTGAATCTTGCTAACCCCAGGTAAGCACACTGTTCTTCATTATATCTTAACATTCTACATCTCTATTTTTATGCTCAACATGCACTCTTATGTTTTAATGCTCTGCCTGATTTGACATCTTTCTGCTGCATCAAATTTGATGGCAGGTTTATTAATGAGAGAATAGAGTCTTTTGTTATTTCTAGAAAAGTTGAAAAAGGAAGTGTGGTGACAAACACAACATCAGAGTCTAGAACAAATGCACCATCTGATCATAGCACACAAATAGCAGATCCTTCTGTCAAGGGTGTTGAACTGGTACAATTGAAGAAGGGTGAAAAGAAGAAAGAGGTCAATAGTCATAAATCAGATGCCGTGAATCGAGAACTCCTTTCTAAGGATCCATTGCTTGCCATGGATACACAGTCAACTCGCTCTTGGAATTCTTTTCCAGACACCCATAATGGTGAGGAGAGAGGTCTTCAAAGAGAACTCTCAGGGGGAGAATGGGCTAATGCCCTAGATGTGTTTTCTCGAAGAAAAACTGAGGCACTGGCTCCAGAACATTTTGAAAATATGTGGACAATGGGAAGAGGCTACAGAAGGAAGGAAGATGCAGATACATTGCCTGATCCTTCACAGAGAAACTCTGTAGTGGGGGTATCCAATTCAGTGATGCAGAAAAATGGTCTTCCCGCGCAGAAGAATAAGGAGAAGAGCATAACAGTGAATGGGAAAGATATGTTGGACTCTGGATTTAACAGAAAGCCGGAGGAAGACAATGCTGTATCCTTACGTGAAGAGGAAGATCTTGAAAGTTTGCCTTCTGATGAGGATGAATCCTGGAGCAGTAGTTATACTGAGGAGGATGATATGATCAATGCTACGGGTCTTGACTCCCCAGGGGTTAAAGTTTGGGATGGTAAAAATAAAAGAAATTTCAGCCACATTCATCATCCTCTCGAAACTTCTGACAGGCATAGGAGCACAAAAACTAAGAACAGTCAACTTCGTTCTGCAATAAAGAGAACAAAGTCTGCAAAGAAAAGATCTCGATCTAGTACTCATAATGGTCAAGTCTGGCAAGAGGTAGAACGAACGAGTTATTTATTAGGAGAAGGGCAGGATGTGTTGAGCCACGCCAAAGTGACTGGCAAGCCTGGAGACTCGAGTGAGGACTCGGAGACAGAGCTATTGGGTAGAACTAATAGTGGAGCTACAACTTCATCATCTATGTCCTATGCTTCTTTACCTGAA
This sequence comes from Salvia hispanica, assembly GCF_029641045.1. Classification (NCBI taxonomy): domain Eukaryota; kingdom Viridiplantae; phylum Streptophyta; class Magnoliopsida; order Lamiales; family Lamiaceae; genus Salvia; species Salvia hispanica. Next base: position 27,883,886 of record NC_142697.1, read on the forward strand.
AGTCAAAGTCTGGCTGCTAATTCAGCAAAAACTTCACTAATTGCTGATTCATATTTTAAATTAAGATGTGAGGTACTCCATTTCCAGTTTACATTTTTTGGTATTTTGACTATGCTTGATTGTGTGTTTTATGCTTGAAGATGCTAACGGTACTAATTTACTTTGCAGGTATGGGGTGCCAATATTGTAAAGAGCGGATCCAAAACCTTTGCTGTTTATTGCATTTCCGTTACAGATATGAACAGTCACAGTTGGTCTATCAAAAGAAGGTAGTGTGATGTCCTCTAGACACGTTGTTATATATTACTTCCGGCAAGATGTTTCTTTTTAGCAGTTTTTTCATTCTCTTTGGGTAGTTTGGCTTTATAGCGTATGGATTCATGCACTCATCCTAATAATTAGAGTTTTAGATAAGACTTAGAATAGTTAAGCAGCTGAATAGCTGATGTAATTTTTCTCTGTACGACATTCAAAATAAGTGGTTGTGGGGGGTGGTTGGGCTAAAAATCTTCCTATTTGAGGAGGTATGCATATATATTGGAGATGGTGAGTTCAAAGTACAGTAATACCATGTCACAGAAAAAGGTAAATTTTCTAAAGCTAATGTTATTTCTTTTGCTTACAGGTATCAACACTTTGTGGAGTTACATAGGCGTTTGAAAGAGTTCTCTGAATATAATCTCCATTTGCCACCAAAGCATTTCCTCTCAACTGGCTTAGATGTGTTTGTCATCCAAGAACGATGCAAATTGCTTGACCAGTATCTAAAGGTACTATTTGACTTGATATTGATATATTTTCTTTATGCTTTATAATTTTACATTTTACTTTCATTTACTTGTCTCCTTCCCACAAAGATAACTAATATAGTAATCCATATTAAAATCCTAAATTGGCAATCAGAAATAGAAGTGTGTAGTAGTACTGTAGTACATGATTAGACTGATGCCAGTCTGAGATTTAAAGGAAGCATGCTGTTTCCAGTGGAAAGGGCTGTCATGTTAAGATGTTATATGCTTTACTTTTCTGCATCACCCTTTTTGTGGGAAAGGAGTATCGTCGTGTAGGTTCTGGATAAGGTAGAGTATGAGATCTCTAATAATTTCTATGGCTGTGGCACTTAGCCAACCTAGAAAGCTAAATATAACTTACTTGTTGTGGGACAATTTATGACTATAAATTCTTCAATAATTTTCTTAATAATGACTGAGTTGACACCTTATTCAAACTAAAATGCTCTGTATAGTTAGGCATTTTAGTTTGGAAAAGCTGCGAAACAATTTTTACATAAAAAAATTAGTTCATTAAAAGATCATGAGTTCATTTGTCTGATATTTTCTCCACGTCAATCTTTTATCATAACATTTTCTGCTTTACATCACTTTTCTTGCTTGTGATTGCAATGGTTGCACACATGTATTGTAAATATAAGTAGAATTGTTCTGTTGTAAGTCCAATCTTTAAACTTTCTCTATTTCCACTGTTTTGCAGAAACTTCTGCAGTTTCCAACTATTTCCTGCTCAATCGAAGTTTGGGATTTTCTTAGTGTTGATTCCCAGGTCTAAATTATGTGACTTATACTTTTAGGCTAATTATAGTTTACAGACTGAACTTTCAGCGAAATTCAGTTTATGGCCTTAACTTTGATTTATATGTTACACGGCATGAACTTTAAGAAATTGTCTAATTATAGCCACAATCATGCCCAAACAATGTTTGCCATTGTTCTTTGCCAAAATTAGACCCGAAGTGCTGAACAAACAACCATGAAAGGTGACCTAATGTATTCTACACTAAAGGAAATTTCCAATGGTAGGTAGCCCATCGTCACCAGACCATGGGTGTGTTGCACTTGAAAGTTGGCACTGTTGCACTAACTTTCATGTGTGATTCCGACCACACCGGTGGTCCTGGTCTACATGTCCTTGGAAATCTCCTTTGGTGTAGAAGGCATTAGGCTCTAGTCTCATCCAATTGACTATAGTTACAGATGTAATTTTGACAAGAATTATTGACTGCCACAGTTGTGATGCGGTTTTGGCTATAGTTAGACAAAATTCCATAGTTCAGGCTACATAGAAAATAAATCAAAGCTAGGCTATACACTGAAATTTGATGAAAGTTCAGGCTAAAAACTATAATTAGCCCTACATTTTTCCAACATGTTAGAGACCTCATATCACTAACGAGTCCCACTTTGCTTTCTATCATGGAATCGCAGATGTATATATTTTCAGACTCGTTGTCCATAATTGATACTCTTTCAGGTGAATATCTGAATTGCATGTTTCTTTTCATCTTTATGAACCCTTTTAATAGTTTCCAGCTGGTTTTATTTCAGTTAACATAGATGAAATAGCACGTCCAAAGATCAAGGACTACAGGGATAATGTAGGGCCTGTATATGACCAGTTATCCAAAAATGAAATTTTCAGTCATGGAAACCAAGATTCTGCTTCTCGAATCAAGGGTGATCATCCTACTGATGGATCAGGGTTGAAAGGAAAAGGTCAACTTCCATCTTCATCAAAAAAGCCTGAATATGGCTCAAAAAACTCAGAGCAAAAGAACGTAAAGCGGTCGAGTAATTTAGAAAAGACTGTGGATAGAGACCATGAAAAATCACATTCTCTTGCTGCTGAAGATTCCTCTGATCCAATGCTTCCCAGTGAGGTCAATTTCTATTTTCTATCATGGCCTATTCTTTAATGGATCTAAATTTCAGAATGGTATTTTCTCATTGTAACGTTGTTGCATAATGCTTGATAACTTAATTCAAACCTTGATATCTTTTCCTTGATTTTTCTTGCTGAAAATCACATTTGATTTTTCTCCTTTCCTTTTTCCAATAGTGGGTGCCGCCAAATCTTAATGTTCATGTGTTCGATTTGGTTGATGTCATTTTACAACTTAAAGATGGTGGATGGATCAGGTATTGATTGTTGTATACATATGGACAAGTCACTATAACTTCCCCTCGCGGCTCTCTTTAATTGCACACTATTGTCGTGGTTACAGGAGAAAAGCTTTCTGGGTAGCGAAACAGGTTCTACAATTGGGAATGGGTGATGCTTTTGATGATTGGTTGATTGAGAAAATACAGCGTTTACGTAGGGGAACAGTGGTTGCTTCTGGAATTAGGCGGTTGGAGAAGGTAATTTGGTATCTCAGATCTATTTTACCAGTACCGTGGGCTTTCCTGTTTGCTTACAAGCAAATTTGAGCTCTAAATCTGGATGCAAGGAGTCAAATTTTGGATGATATGCGTTCTCACTTCTCTAATGCTTTATGTGTTTGTCTGACCTATTCCCCCAATTAAAAAATGGATTATAATATTATCATTTATGACTGGTATAAACAGATACTATGGCCTGATGGAATATTCATAACTAAGCACCCTCGGAGACAGCGACCTCCTCCTGATACTACATCCTCTGTGGATCAATCTTCCGCTCCAAATTCTTCACCTAAAAAGGGAGATACACCGACTCTGGAGGAAATACAACAACAGGAAGCTGAACGGCGAGCCAAATTTGTCTATGAATTGATGATTGGTAATATTTGTTTGTCCTTTCCAAATGTTAGTCATAGGGAATTGAGTGAGTTTTTCATCGATCCTTCTTGGAGACAGTAATGAGTTGAGACATTTCCTGCAGACAAGGCTCCATCAGCTATAGTAGGCCTCGTTGGACGTAAGGAATATGAGCAATGCGCAAAAGATCTCTACTATTTCATTCAGGTTATCCTACTTGCATCATCGTGACCGTAATTTAACTGCATTTCCTCTAACAGTTAACTCTATCTATTGTATGTGTGGCACTTTTCTTATAATTAAATATGCTTACATATGCGTGTTTATCTTCCTTTCCTAAATGCCAAGCACGAACTCTGAATATATTATGATGGGCTATGCTCTACGGAGTCTCTCTAATATTTTGTGGATTTGGGAGTTTGGAAGCACCAAAAAGTGCCATTGTCTAGTGTTAAATCATCTATGTTACTTGTGGTCTTTGTTCCTTCAATCCGAAACTGATGTAGTTGTCGTTAATGTTTGGATTTGTTCTTGCAGTCATCCGTTTTCATGAAGCAGCTAGCTTTCGATCTTCTCGAGCTGCTGCTTTTATCTTCATTTCCGGAACTTGATCATGTTTTCAGAGAATTGGATCAGGACAAAGAGAAGTTTGGCAATCCCACATAGAGATAGGATAGTTTGAGGGATAAAAAATGTGCTATAAAGAAAAGAGTGTTTTTTTGGTTGAGAGGTATCAGATCTGTCGAGTGTGTACAGAGAGAACTTTAGTTTCAAAGACCATTGAAAGAAAAAAAAACAAATACCAGTACATTTTTGCAATCATTTTGTGTATTCCTAATAGTAGTGTTCAATGTTGATAGTTGGCTCAGTAATATTTCAATTTCTATTATTCTGACTTTATGAAGTACATGTTTTATTTGCTTCGGATTCACACTCATTCGCCTTATACAAAATACAATGTAACCGAGTGGTGAACACCAATTTAAGCGTAGATTTCACATTTTTTTAACTAATGTCACCAATTATTGTATCAACAGAAAGCTAAAAAATAAACCCATTCTCATAATTCATTCGTACTACTTGGACGAAATTTTTTTAGAATACAATGTATTTTTGCTAAGGCAAAAGAAAATCATTTATGGAGTACAAAATAAATAGTCTACTTTGGATTTTGAAAAAACCATGAATCAAAATATAAGGCATCTTTTGTAAGTATATTTTAAAAAACATGAAGAAACAACGAAAACGGCACACAACCTACCATTCTACTTTCTATAGAAAGAAGCTCATTTTGGTATTTAAAGAGACATAAATCTTCAGATTTTCAGAGGAGAGAAATAAGAATGCAAAAACCATAAAACATAGACAAGAACACATTTGTAGACAAAAATGCCCAAGGAGATGAGCCAAAAAAGATTGTACCAGAAAGCCTGTAGACAACATTAACTGTGCTAAATGCAAATACAGACCACACCAAATATTAATCAGAAGCCTAAATGAGAATTCACTAAAAATGCTGAGAGCCATCCTTCATAATAATAGTAGTAACAAATATGATATGAGCTCCAAATGAACACCAACCTATTTTGCTAATAATAACAAGGTGTTAAAGAATAAAACTGTAACAAGATCAAAAAGTCAAGGCAAACAAACAAGATTGGTCTTTCATCCATATGTATTAAAATTCAAAACAAAGTACATCAACATAATTAGCATGAAACTAAGTATCTCAAAATTCAGACATCTTTCAAAATTCATTTGCTCTCTAGTCTATAAAAATACCAAAAGAAACTCCAATCAACAGCGATCTCCAGCACTTAAGCAGACGCGGCAACAGCCTTCTTCCTCGGTGCAGCCTCAGTACCTACATTCATCACAAATTCTACATAAATACAATGCTAATAATGAAAAGCAAGAAACAGAAAAAATATGTATGACAAAAAGCTAGCAACCTTCTCTGAAGTTGGTCTTGAATCTGCGGGGCACGTTGCGGAGATACCTCATCCGCCCAGTGCCAGTCGTCTTTCGGCGAATAGCCTTCACACTCCAGTTGTCTAAAGTGAAATTTCACACAGACAGCGCTCAGCTAAATGATTCAATTATACAAAACAAACACATACACACTTGAACACGCAGATAAATGAGAACAATTATAGCTCTAATTCTAAGTATATCGTGAAAAGGAAAATCCACAATCACACTAATACATTTTCATATAGCAAACACGGATTCCACAATTAATTTCACACATAAATCGCTCAACTAAATGATTCGATTATACAAAACAAAATCAAACACACTTGATCACGCCGATAAATGAGAAACAATTATAGCTCTAATTCTAACTAAATCATGAAAAGGAAAACCCACAATCACAGTCATACATTTTCATATAGCAAACACGGATTCCGCAATTAATTCCACTAAAATCATGCTCAATCGAAAAGCCAAAGCATAATCGCAGAAATAGAAACACGTAATTTAGATCAACAAATTGAATGTCATACATGTCCTCTTGCGAGCAGCAGGATAAGCACAGGCGGAGCAGCGACTCTTCTGGAGGTGGAAGCTGCGGCGGCCGCACCTCACACACAGTGTGTGTGTCTTGTTTCTCCTCTTTCCGAAGCTCCCCGTTCCCTTGCCCTATAAATTCAAGCACACGCGCATTACTATTTGAGTCGACACGGATCTAATCGGACGAATACAACGACGGGAAGAGCAGAAAGGAATAGAGATTTGATTACCATGGCTGTAGAGTTGCAGAGCGGTCGACGAAAATGAGAGGTGCGATGAGAGGAGTAGTTTTATATGAAGAGCGAAGCCAGAATAATGAGAGAAACGATTTTAGGGTTTCGGATTCAGCAAAATAGGCCTGCTGTTGGCTTTGGGCTGATACTGCATTTACGGCCCATTAAAGCAAGTGTTAACTTATCATTTTTATGAATATTGGTAAATAATGGGAAGATCATGAAATTTAGAAATTACAGGACATTTAGATTTATTTTAAATTATTTACAATGAAATATTTTGCAATTTTTTTATAGGTAGATGTTATCGTCAATGAATAAATGATATCATATGTTTTATAGTAAAAATATTGTCTTTTAGTTGAAAATACATTATACTACCTATGTATTTTAAAAGTAGCCCTGCTTTTCATTTTAGTCCGTTTTTAAATAATAAAAACTTTTAAACTTTCTACTTTAAAAAATCTTTAAACCTCTATATATCAATTCATTTACCACTTATACCACTAGAATTAGGGGTGGGAATATGAATATCGGGTATTGGATTTACCCATACCCGACCCGATATCCGCCGGATTTGGATACCCAATATCCAATTTTATGGGATTGGGTATGGGATTGGGTATTGAAATATAAGATAAATCGGTATTGGATAACCCGAATGGGTATCGGGTATTACCCAAATATCCAATTTATTATTTAAAGCATATTTTAAATTAGGTTTAGCCATTTTGCATTAAATATAATCTTATATTTTAAAATAAAAGTGATCCATTTTTTTTTTGTTTTATACTAACAAAATAAATGAAACATTAAAGATATTAGTCAATATAGATATTTCTATTTTTTTTATTAATATATAAAATTTAATTTTTTAATTAATTATTAACACATGTAAAGAGTCGGGTATTTGGATACCCGATACGTCGGATATGGATACCCGAGACGGGTATTGGAGTACCCGAATATATATCGGGGCGGGTTTTGGATAGACATTTTGATGATTTTCGGGTTTGGATACCCGGTTTTTTCGGGTCGGATATCCACGGATACCCGTATTCCCACCCCTAACTAGAATAAAGTGGACCTCACAATCCAATAACATTAAGTCTAATACTTTTTAGAGTAAAGACCAAAACTGGTCCTGAACATATGACCATTTTATGTTTTTGGTCCTAAACATTATCTTTTGGATTTTTTGGTCCTGCACATATGGAAATTTGATCATTTTGGTCATCCGTCAACATTTCCGTTAAAAACTAACGGTCAACGGATTTAATTCCAATTTTGACCAAATTAAACTTTTAATTCTGATTTTTTATTCCCTAATAAATTCCCTAATTATTTTTACACTTCAATCTTCCTTCCTCTCATCTTTCATCTTCTTCCTTTCTCTCCTCTCAAATTGCCCATAGTTCCAAGCTCCTCCTTTCTAATTTTGAGATTGGCTATTCCAAATATTATCCAATTTGCAAAAAATCTCACCGTCTCTGCCTCCAAATTTCATCGATTCCACCGTCTTCCCCGCTCCCTTGACCGCCTCCTCTCCGGCGCATCACGCCGCCGCGGCGCCACCTGTTTTGATCTCCCTCCCTGAGAAGGCTCAGATCCAGGCCGCGCCGGTGGCGGTGGCGTCGACGGCGAACAGGTGCTCGGCCTACAGGAAGAAGGTCGGGTTGACCGGATTGATATCCGAAGATCAAATGGTAAACTAATAGCGTGCTTCCTCTTCGCCGTCTTCCTCAATTTGCTTCCTTCTCTCGGCTTCTCTCGCCTTCACCTACATCACCGCCTGCTCGAACGCCGCGAGGAGATTCAGATCGAAGAGGCCCTCCGAGTACAAATCCGGCCGCCTGAACGACGTCGCATCGATCTCCGACGAAGGAGGCTTCGATTCAGCAACATTCCCGTTTTCCACTGGACTGACATTCTCTTTATCATCCGTGAGCTGCGAATCGAGGTCCGTCTCTTCATCTCGGAGGTCCTTGATCAGCTCCGTTGAATCAGGGCATTCTTCAGTGGCGGCCAAGGGGGGCATCCTTGACCGTCTTGAGCTTCTTCAACAACTTTCCTTTCATGGTGTTCATCTCTGAGAATGGAGGTTTTGTGTGAGTAGGGAAAGATTAGAATAGGGAAGGAAGAAGATGAAAATAGATGTGTAAAAATAATTAGGAAATTAATTAGAGAGTAAAAAATCAGAATTAAAAGTTTAATTTGGTCAAAATCGGGATTAAACTCATTGACCGTTAGTTTTTAACGGAAATGTTGACGGAGGACCAAAATGATAAAATTTTCATATGTGCAGGACCAAAAAATCCAAAAGATAATGTTTAGGACCAAAAATATAAAATGACCATATGTTCAGGACCAATTTTGGCCTTTACTCTACTTTTTATTTTTCATTTTTCTTACTTTGCTAATTTTACTCGTCTTCTCTCTTACTTCACCAATTTTTCTTTTCTTCTCACTTACTTTACCAATTGTGCATTAAAATCCGTGTTATTTCAAATATTTATATTTTTAAATTAAGGAGGTAGTACTCCTTATACGCAGCGGATCTATAGCAACCCAAATTTGTACTCTTATCTCTTTAGTTGAGTTTTAAAGTACTCTCTCCGTCCCTGATTAAGAGTCACACTTTGATCGGACACGAGTTTTAAGAAATGTAAAGAAAAGTTGGTTAAAAAAGTTAGTGGAATGTGAGATCCATTTTTTTATATTGGTTTTATAATAAAATGTGAGTGAATTGAGTTAGTGGAATGTGAGACCTACTTACTATTTATGGTAAAAATGAAGTGTGACTTTTAATTGGGGACAAAAGACTAAAATGGAAAAGTGTGACTCTTAATCGGGGACGGAGGGAGTAGCAGAGAGATTAGAATTTGACCAAAAATGAATATATTAAACTATGATATTTATGAATCTATGATATTAATTTGTAGCAGTGGTAGTTAATAAAGCTAATAGTATTAGTGTCAGATATTAAAATAAAAATAAATTTAGGAAATGAGAACACAAGAAAAAGAAAAAGAATATATATAAACGCGGGAAAATTGAACTCACCGTGAAAGATTTCCCAGTTGAGTACAACTCGGTAAGCTGTGAGAAGAACGGTGCAATGGAATTCCCAGCGTTCCCCTACAAACCCTACTCGATACAGCTGGATTTCATGAAATTCCTTTACGAATCGCTCAACAGAGGCGGCCTCTCGATGCTGGAAAGCCCCACCGGTACGCGTTTTGCCATTTCCGCGGCCCGATTGTTGGTTCTGCTATTTAACATTTGCGATTCAATGCGGTTTCCCTTGTTTTATTCGTTATTTGATGGTTGGATTGTTGCAGGGACTGGAAAAACCCTTAGCATGATATGCAGTGCTCTGCAGTGGCATGTCGATCGGAAGAAATTGGAGACCGCGGAGAATAATGGGAAGGAGAAGTTGGGCGAGGGTAAGGATGAAGATGATGATGAGCCGGATTGGCTTAGAAATTTTGTGCCAAATAAAGAAGCTGATGTAGTCAAGAGTAAACCTATAATGCATAAGAGGAAAAAGGGAGAAAATGTTAGAGATTTATCTAGCTATAGTAGTGGAGAAGGTGAAAAGGGTAGGGGGAAGGAGGAGAGAAGCGCAAAGGGGAAAGATGGGATCGGTGAGGTGGATGATGTGGAGTTTTTGTTGGAAGAGTATGACAGTGAATCGGAAGTAGGTGGGAAATCGAAAAGGAAGAATGTTGGAGGGGATGGTGTGCTGTCGAGTGAGGAAGAGGACGAGGTGGATGAGCTGGTTGGGAAGGAAGAGGAGTCGCGACTGAAGATCTATTTTTGCAGTCGGACGCATTCACAGCTTTCGCAGTTTATGAAAGAGCTGAGGAAGACTAAATTTGCTAGTGAGTTGAAGGTTGTGTGCTTGGGTTCTAGGAAGAATCTCTGTATCAATGAAGGTATGTCATATACTGGTCTAATTTGGTGTTAAAATTCATAGATGCTTGACTTCATAACGGTGAACCTTCACTTTCAGAGGTATTGAAGCTGGGGGGTTCCAATCGCATAAATGAGAAATGCTCGATGCTCCAAAAGAATAAGAAAAATGAAGCTTCTAAAATGAAGGTATACAGATGTTTTATCTCAAATATAATACTCCCTACATTACAATGAAATTAAGAAACTTTGTTGTTCCCATAATAAGCATGTTTCTCAGCTACGAATCTTCCATTTCATACACAACATGAAGATAATCATATGTTATTCACAGTCCTAACATGAGTGCTCTATGATAATTGTACACCACCCCTTGATATTAATTTGAGGCAGTTGTAGAATACATTATCAGTTATCAAGCAGCCATGGTTGGCTGCAGCCTTGTTGGTTATGGAACCCGGAAACCATCATGACTAAAAGTCTTAAACCTTTTCCCTGCCACGTATGTATTCTGTTTTATTGAAGCTCTATTTTATATAAGCAGAAGGTGGGTTCTGGAAAAAGGATTCGTGGCAACAAATCTTCTTCTGGATGTCCAATGTTAAGAAGGAAGAAGATAGAAGAGTTCGCAAATGAAGTTATTCAAATGGAGGCTCTGGACATTGAAGATCTTGTTCATATTGGACGCGATATAGGAGGTTGCCCATACTATGGTTCGAGAAAAATGTTACCTGCAGCTGACCTTGTGGTTCTTCCATATCAGTCTCTTCTTTCAAAATCATCGCGTGAATCCTTGGGCTTAAATCTGAAAGACAGCGTTATTATCATAGACGAAGCTCATAATCTAGCAGACACTCTCATCAGTATGTATGATGCAAGAATCTCATGGTCCCAGGTAAAATTCTAAAGTTATTTTAGCTGGCATTAGTAAAAGTGTTTCTACTAAAGTTCTTCACTGTATCTCCAGAATAGCTGTTAAGTCCAGCATATTATCTGATTATTTCTTTGACAAATGTTCTCTTTTTAATCATGGGCTGTTTGTAATATTTGCAATTGTATCTCATCCTTTGCAGTTGAAACAATTGCAGTCTCACTTAGATGGATATTTCCAAAGATTTTGTAATGTTCTAGGACCAGGAAACCGAAGATATATCCAGACTTTGATGATCATCACTCGGGCCTTTCTAAGAATGTTGTCTTGTGATGAGAAGCATGTAAACAGCACTGACCATCCAGTTCCATGCGATACAATGACCATCAATGAATTCTTATTTGCTCTGAATATTGACAACATAAACCTGGTCAAACTGCTACAATACGTGAAGGAAAGCAACATAATTTACAAGGTAGAATCGTTTCGGTATCTTAGTTAACATCTCTTCATCACATACTTTTACAATTTGAATGTTCTTAATTTCTTAGGTCTGTGGATATGGAGATAAACTTGCCTTATCTCAAAATATCGGTCCTGGTGGAAATGCTGAAATTAATGAGGAAAGTGCAATCTCTGGTTTCAGAGCATTAGCAGATATGCTTTCCTCTTTGATCAATAATAACAGTGATGGGAAAATGATAGTCTCGAGACCAATGAAGACATGTAACGGCCTGGAAGGAGGGTATGTAAAGTATGTTATGCTGACTGGAGAGAAAATATTTTCTGAGGTTTGCCTGTTTGCTACAACTATTTGATTGCAGAATTCTTAGACAAAATTTTCACTTCGAATCAATGTAAAATTATTTTTTGGGCAGGTGCTGGATCAAGCCCATGCTGTCGTCTTGGCTGGCGGAACCTTACAACCTATAGAGGAAACCAAGGAAAGACTTTTCCGGTCGCTACATTTAAAAGAGTTACCCTTCTTTTCATGTGGACACATAGTTCCTTCTAAAAACATTTTGCCAGTTGCTGTTAAGCTCGGGCCTTCTGGTCAGTCCTTTGATTTTAGCTACAAAGCTAGGAGTTCACCAACCATGGTGAGGAATCCTCTTTTTCACTTTGTCATGGTTTCCTGGTTTCCATAACCCTATAGACCTTTACCATAACACCTGACCTTATCAAGTATTACTATCTCTCAATGTCATGTTTTTTTCCGGTGATTAACTACTACATATTGGACGTAATCACAGATTGGGGAACTAGGTCTTCTGCTGTCTAATCTAGTGACAGTTGTTCCAGATGGCGTAGTTGTATTCTTCTCATCATTCGAATACGAGAGCCAGGTCTATGATGCATGGAAGGAATCAGGAATCGTTTCAAGGATCATGAAGAAGAAGCGCATTTTCAGAGAGCCAAGAAAGAGTACAGATGTTGAAGCTGTATTGAGGGAATACAAAGAGACAATTGACACGTTGTCCATCACAGGTTCCACGTCTTGCAATGGTGCTATCCTCTTTGCCATTGTCGGAGGCAAGATATCCGAAGGCATCAATTTTAGTGATGGGGCTGGTCGGTGCATAGTAATGGTTGGACTGCCCTATCCTAGCCCATCAGATGTTGAGTTAATGGAGAGGGTGAAGCATATTGAGGGTCTTGGCAAGACGATCCCAAGCGAAACTGCGTGTGGTGGTAGGGATGCCGAGTCTGGGCTTCAAATCCTTAAAAGGTGTAAAGGGAGAGGAAAAGAGTACTATGAAAATCTTTGCATGAAAGCAGTGAATCAATCCATTGGTAAGTGCTGCTACAGAAAAATAAAAAATCTTTGCTGAAAATCGTTTGTCTTTGTTGGCCATCTCAAGAAGCTCAATTTTCTCATGCAATTAACCATCTCTGCCAAAGCTTCTTCACTTTATGCTATGTTCTCTATAATCTACATCGGTTTGTAATTAATTCGAGATTTTCTTGATTGGTGATTGTAGGCAGAGCAATTCGGCATGTGAACGATTATGCAGCAATATTGTTGGTGGATGCACGTTATGCTTCTGATCCTACTAAAGGAAGCACTCCACACACAACAGACAAGCTGCCACAGTGGATCAAAAGTCATCTGGTTCCTACAACCAATAATTATGGTGAAGTTCACAGATTGTTGCATCAGTTTTTCAAATCTCACAAGAATAAGGAAGCCACAAGTAAATAATTGAACATCAGAAATTGATATTCTACTCAAAGGATTGCTGAAATACATTTTGTATACATCTGTTCTGTTACACATGTATTTATCTTGTCATGATGTCCCAACTTCATTTCTTGGCCAGCTCTGAGGTGTGTGTGTGAAAGGGTTTAAGTGGTAGAAGTTGATATAAAGATACAGGTAGATGAAGTTTCAAATCAATGCTGAATTGTACACATTTTTCTTTTAATGAAAATCAGGGATGACTTTGATTTGATATTTTGTAAAACAAGTTTGCATATTTGTCCATCCTATTTCTCTGATGAATATTGTAGGGAAAAAAGTAGATAAGGATTGTGTGAACTGACTAAAATGTTGAAATCAAATAAACAATGCTTTTTAGATCTCAATTGAATACATTAAATTATAAATTTGGCAGAACTTTATGTTAGTAATTCAATTAGTTATAGATATATTAATAGGGATGTACTAGTATAACAACTAATTTTAAAGTTATAATGTACATCCAATTTGGTGCTGCCATGTGGCACAAAAATGTAATATTGTAAACACTAAAATGCAATATATATTTGTAGAAGTTATAAATGAATTTCGGCAGATTGCATTTTTGTTATATGCAGATTGCATTTTTTATTGTTGAGTTTTGCATTTTAGATATCGACGGTTTAATTTGCATTTTATATATAGACGGATTGCATTTATATATGTGAAAATGCAAAACTTAACAATACAACTTATGTAAAAATGCAAAACTCAACACTATAAAATGCAATTTACCTACAACTAAAATGCAATCTGCGGTATAAAATATCGCATGTTTTGTGCCACATGGCAGCATCAAATTAGATGTACGTTGTGACTCTAAATAAAGGGCACCCTAGTGCTCCCCTACATTAATATTAATCATGCAATTAACTTAATTGTCAAAAGAAAATATAAGTAACTAATTACTATTATATGTTTTATTAAGTTAAGATTAAAGAAGATGATTGATATTTGAATTTGTATGTAGGAATCTTGGTTATCCTACATCCTGAGGTTCGTTTTGGAGATGGAAATTGGAATCAATCTTTATGGGAAAATGATAATATTATCGTCCACATGAAGTTCTTCCTAAAGGATGAAAAAGGAGAGATGATGATGATGATGATGATGATGATGATAATGATGATAATAATAATAATAATAATAATAATAATAATAATAATAATAATAATAATAATAATAATAATAATATATAACTGTATGAGAGTGACTGCCTTGTGGAGCAATTAAAATAATTTTGATGAGTTGTTATAATCATCATCTCACTCCTCAACAAATGTGAGGTGCCTACCACTAACCATATTAATATATCTCCCCACATAAATGCTGAAACATTTTCTCATTATTTCAAATTCAACAAGTTGTTAGTTAAACATTTGGATTCATAATTATCAGAATATAAATAATCACATGTGATGCTTGACTGGGAGTGAAGAGTGAGAGTGATGGTCACAATCATTTATTTTGTGACCAAATTGGACTCCATATGATTAATATCATGTACTCTAATTTAGATTGGAATTATTTTACTTATGCATTTCACTTTTAAAGTAAATCTCATATTTTATTAACTTATCCTTGTAATTATTCAAGATTGGCGCTTTGCAAAGCACTTCACCCACATTATTCATTTTTTTTTATCATTACTTATTTGAAAAAAACTAAAAATAGTCATCTACATGCACAACTATGTTACATATTATGTCAGACCTCTAAAACGCTGCGTCACACGTCGTACGCCATTTCGACACAACGTAGCACATGGTCTAAGGAGACAGAAACAGTGTGGGCCAAAGAGCACATAAAATTGTCCCATTCCATCAAATTGCCATTTGCCTCAAGGCAATAGAAAGAAACCTGAATTGTTGTTGTCACCATCTCTGTTTTCTACCAAACAAAACCTGCAACTTCTCCCACTCCACAACCCAATTTGGAAGTTTTCCACCACTTTACACACACACAAAGTGATAGCAATTGATAAAGATGAGCAGCAAGCCAATCACGAGAAACGGAAAGCCACTCATCAAATCAACCATTCACAAAACCATGAAATTCCTCACCAAATCCTTCACACACCTCAAACCAACAAAATCCCCCGCCAACGCCAACACCAACACCAACACCAACAATTCAGATGATTGCTACACGATCTTCTCAGAAACTAACCCTAATTCCAGCCCTAATCCTATTTCTAATCCGATTAAAACAGTGACGAAGAAGAAAATTGAGGATCGATCAGAGACGGCGGTGAAAGAGAAACATACCGTGAAGGAGGAGGCGGCGAAATGGCGGTGGTCGGGCGCGGATGTGTTGGCGCAGAAGATGATAGATCTGGAGATGACGGATTCGAGCGACATCGATCAGGCGGTGGATGTGGAGGAGGTGCTGCACTACTACTCGCGCCTGACTTGCCCGGCTTACGTGGAGATCGTGGACGATTTTCTGATGGATATGTATTCGGAGTTCCAGGTGTCGGGGCGGAGGAGCCTCAACTCTTCTATGAGGAAGCTGGCGCCGGAGACCAATTACAGCTCCATGAGAAGCCTCGCGCCTTTGAAGCTCTGAATTTGTACGCAACTCAGTTGGTAAGACGTGAACGCAGTATTGTGTGATCATATGCAAATTATTCTATTACTATATAGTATGAAGAAATATGGTTACTGTATAATGTAATGGATTCAAATTGTATTTCTTTTCATGGAATAAATTTTTGTTGATTGTAAGTATTTTAAAAATTTGATATGTAGTTAAATGAAAAAAATATATATGAGTGAGGTATTCACAACCAATAAATACTAAATTTTGATTCGGATGCGCACCAAAAGGCGAAGCAAGAGAGTTGGATCCTCTGCTGTGCTCCAACCACAACAGGACCGCTGTGCACACACAAACATATATTTTATTAATAACAAAATCTTTTTAAAAAAATTACATATTTAAATAATGGTGATGGGTGAGGCACAACAGCCCCTGCTGAGGTGCACAGCAAGGAATCCAACTCCGGAAGCAAGAGTGGAATGCCAACATGCGTCCATTCATGAGAGATGATATAATAAGTTTTAGAATATGTTCATTTGCTAATATGATGACTTTCTTGATCTTATTCGTATTATGATAGATGATTAATAGAATGACTACAAGTAGAAATATCGTATTTTTCGGAATCTAGGTGGAAATTTCATACTTTTTGGAATCCTGCTTTGAATCTTCACCTTTTTCTTCGAAAAAATTGTTTTCGTTTGAGCATTCTACTTGTCTTTCTTTAATACAGAAAAATTAAAATACTACTCCATAAGAGAAAAATAAAGTAAATAAGTGAAATGAAAACAAAATCAATAAGTAGTACTCCTATGAAACATAGAAAATGTTGATTTTTGAAAAAAAAAATGAAATGAAACACTCAGCTCATTGCACCAGAAAAAGAATTAAGCTTCTTTTATTGTGAAATAAAGAGAGACATAGTACCAATATACGGAGTAATAAATTAATAGAGTACAAATAAACTTTTAAAATCACTGTTCATAGAAAGAGGAAAGGAAAGACATTAATAACTTTGATTAATTTTATCTAGAAAAAAATTCTTTTGGAAAAATTGGTTGGAACTTGTTGGGCTCTAGACAAGACTAATAAAACTGCAATAATTCAAGTGTTTTGATGCCAACAACCCTTAAAAAATCATGTATATATAAAGAGTAGAGCTAAAATCAAATCATGGGCTATATACAACTACACTAGTACAAAAGCAGAAAACAGAAAATTTCAAGGTGCAAAGACCACACGACTTGTACAAATACTCTCAAGATTATACAATATGGGCTGAAAAAATATTGTGGTTGGCTTAGAAACATATGCATACAAACATAACTAGCCAAAGGCTAACATGAGCTCAAGCCTCCTCGCCTTTGTATGCACGCACGCAAGCTGCATCAAACAAATGCCTGCCAATATTAGTAGGCTGAAGAGACGAGGACATTCTGTTCCTTCAAGCGTTTTTGAAAACGAGCCAATCGATTCTGTAACTCTAAGATAGCAGCAGCCTTCTTAGATAGGATGGAACTCAGCCTGGAGATATAATCATCTACTTGATTGCCCGGTTGATCGGCCTCAACTAATAGATTCATTTCCTGCTCCGAGTGAAACAACACATATTGATTTCAGATGGGCAATTAGAAACCATGTATAACAAAATGATTGTCACAAACCTCACGAGCAATATTCATAATCTCCTCCACTTGCCTCCGGTGAGCATTGACAAGATCTTCCTCTTCCTGAAAATTTCTAAGAGTATCAATACCTAACACTGCAGACCCTCAAGTTTAAAAACCATAGATCGATTCTTTTACCTTCAACAGGGCATTCAAATCATCTTCAGAGCTTGAACGTTTGGGTTCTGCTTTAGGAGGTTCCATCCATTTTGATTGGCCATTGGATCTCTTCAATTTATCATCTGGATTGGAGAAGCTAATAGATTCCGCTTTCATATTCTTCCATGATGGCTTCTCTGGCTCATCTTCGACATATTCTTCCCTATCAGTTTGCTCAGTCCAGGTTTCACCCGTATCATCTTGAAAACTTGATGCTGGTGCTGCGACTGGCAACGAGGGTTGCATCATCGACTCCTTCAGATTTGAGGTTGATGAGAAAACATCTCTCTTGGAGTTATTTCCTTTTGACAAGCTCTTTACTCTAGATTGGAAACAAGTTGCAGGTGTGAGGCCACCTATGGGAGCAGAATGTAACCTATCTATTAACATAAAAGATCACAGCCTAACCTGTCGGCATATCTTAACGTGTTCAAGGTATGTTCGCACGATCCAGCATTTGGGGAAACACACGATATCATAACTGTACGAGAATTCCCAACGAACGAGTCCCTTAAAACTTCAGTTAATTTACTGCCTCTAAATGGAATGTGTCCTTGGTCATTGTCAAGTGCTCTAATACACTCCTTCAGTGCAAGCAAACTTTTATTAATCTCAGCTCCTTCCATCCTGTGTAGTCAGAATATTGGCAATGACCATAGAGGGCAAAAATAAATAAGAATTTCTAAGTCTTTAGTCTTTACTTCCCGAGCCAAGTTTTATGTCTCAGATAGCAATCTCTGTCGAATCAATTTCGGCATAAAGAAGAATCTAATAAGATATATATACCTGGTCTGCTTGTCATTATCAGTAGTATCTGCACCACGCTCACTTCCAGCAAGGTCTATGAAGGAGAGCTTGCCAACAACCCGGGCAGGTTTAGTTTCAGAACCATCAGCTGATCTCTTAATCGTAAGCTGAAGAATGGCATGAGACCTCGATGATTCCTCATTTGCACCTGTGGTGCCTGTACTTCTTGTTGCATTTCCTTTCTCAATGAGATCCTTAACTATCTCCACATCTGACACTCTGTACTCTTGCAAGCCCACAATACAAACTTGCTGTTTTCCATCCTCTCTCATGCACAGTTTTCTGCAAGAGCAGTAGTTAGAAATATATTTGAGACTTAAATAGTGCAAAACGAGTAAGAAAGCTTACTTCCTATCACCAAGCAGATCATAAAGCTTTCCTCCATATATCTCAAAGAAACTGACAAACAGCTGAAATCCTTGGTTCCTGTAAGTGTGGTGCATGAGCCTCAAGATGTCCCTTACTGCTCTAAGGGGCAGTGGTTTCATGGTGTAAGTTTTGCCACTACCTGTAAGTTTCATGAGCCTTAAGATCCTCTACATACTAGCAAGATTACAAATAGAATTCTGCTTTAAGAGTCCATGCAACTCATTACCTGTTTGGCCATAAGCAAAGCAGGTGGCTTTGGTGCGTTGGAAAATTATTGGAATAATAGGCTCAACAGTTTCACGATACACCTAACAAGATAAATATAGAACACAATTTAGAAAAAACTCGGACATCCACAACACAACAGTGAATTCACCTCAAAATCAGGCTTAGTTATCCTAAATAATTACTTCGTCATTTGAAACTTCTTCGTTCAACACAGCATCAAAAACAAATTCATGCTTTTCTTCATATTCTGTCAGGTCAACCTGCAGCACAATAGGTAAGATCCAAGAAAATTGAGATGATGATAAGTGATAACCTGAGGCAACCAAAAAGTAAAACTGCTTCACATTTCAAGAAAGTGCAGAAATAAACGAAGAAAATCTGAAAATTTATCAACCTTAAGTTTTGCCTCATGGACCACTAGAGAATTGGAATAAGTTTCTATGATATCTTCTTCACTCTTTGCCAACTCCTTTTTGTTAAGAGGTCTTTTTCGTACCTGTAAAATAATTAATCACAACAACATCGTTTTTCAATTGAAATATTAAGAGTGAAATGGTATTGACAGGGTGAATTCATCTGCACACAGGTGCATAACCTAATCAAATAACCAAATGGAAAACTTCATCCACTCAAAGACTGCAAGTATTATACCAATGAATGAGGTTGCCCATGTCTAGACAGCGAACTGCTAGCCAGCCAACATAAGAGTTGAGAACATATCAAAATGACGAAAGCAGAATGCACATACCACTACTTTGATCTTTGCCACATTGCTAGCCTTCACATTATCAGCTGCTATACTTTTCAGAACATTTCCATCGGGCAAAGCACCGGTTCTGCCACCTTGTTTATTGTTTCCAAAGAAAGGGTCCAAGTCGTCAAAACTTCTGCCTCGTGGAAAGTGATTTTCTGAAGGGCGATCATATAAACCAGTAGCTGGCACCTATTCCCATCATTCACGCCCAAAATGGACCAAACGAACATTAAAAAAAAAAGAATCAGTAAGAATCAGGCAATCATCATATAGACCAGAGATCAGTGTTTAGTGATCTGGGTAGCAATCAATTCTCTTAAGCTACTGCCATTTAAGAGTTTAATTCGCATATTCGTGCTACAAACCCCTAACTGCCCTTGCCCCCGACAAACTAACACTAGAAGATTCATTTATTGGATGAAATAACTACATTCAAATCATTAAACCATAAAACACCAAGAGGCTCGATCAATTAAACAGAACATCAGGTTACTCTAGAAACTGCAGTTCAGTAGCTCAACCATGTCATATCAACAAGAACCACTAACACAGCCTGACTCCCATCTTTTACAGTCAGTCCCAAATACACAATTTTACATCATTCCAAAACATAATCCAGAAACAAGCCACACAAATCCTACCTAATGAGATTTCAGCAATCACTAATCCTACTTAAAATCATACCGTAGTAAGAAGCTCCGTATCAAAAGCATGAAGATCCAAAAGACCCGGGCTATACTCATTCGGTGAATTTTGCCCCTCCACGTTCTGCCTTCCCAGATTCCCAGGCGGCGATAATGGCTCCGAAAACAGGTCAATGCTTCCAGTGTAACTTCTCTGTCCCTGCAAACTCCTATACAATCCTGAACCATGACCCCCACCTTTATTGTACCCAAAATCCTATATTTCCAAGCATAAACAGAAATTCAATCAGAACTAATACTAAAATTAGGTTTTACATTCAATAAAAGGATCTACAACCCGATCAATTTCAATCATACAAACAGCTACAGGAAATGCACCTGAACTGGAGGAGCCGCGTTATTTGTCGACTGTAGATGCTGCAAACCAGCCGATTGCAGCCATCTGCCGTTGGACGAAGTCTCTAGAAAATTATCCGAGTACTGCCGCTGATGGTGCGCCGCCGGCGCGCCTGATCTCTGCCGCCCCATCGTATTCATTCCTCTCCTATCAAAAGCCCTCTTTTTTGGTTTCTCTGTGAAATTGACTTGATCTGAGGAGCCTTTGAAATTGAACGGTTGTGATTTCGTCTTCGCTTTAACTCCGCATTCAAAAAAGCAATGTAGAAGCGACAGAGACAGAAATCAGTGAGAGAATTTTGAGTTTTGTTGTTGGTGAAGGCGATTAACTGGTGCAGAATTATTGGATTTTCAAAAATGGGCCCTTTGATGTTTGAATTTTGAAGATGGTGCGATGGTACGCGTGAGAATTGTGTACGTGCGAGGCACACAGAGGTGGGTCCCGCTTAAATTTGAATTTGTTTTTAGTTCTGTTTTAACCGCGATTATGTTATTCAAACTGAAATAAATTAAAATTACATAAAAATAAAAAATAAAAAATAAAAAATAAAAATAGTTATGTTAAAAGTAGATTTTCAATATAGTAAGTTTATATTTTAAATAAAATTATTTTTGTAATGCAAATAAAAAATTGTACTCTACTTCCTCCATCCAAGGCCAATAGTATTATTTTTTTGGTTTATATGAGTTTTAGGCATCACCAGCCATTTACACCAAACTCAAACTTATTTTTGAGTATATGTCACATCAAAAAATAGTTTTACTTCAACAATTTACGCCATCTTTAAGTTTACACTGAGTATTTGTCTAACAAAATTTTGGAGTAAACACCATATTTGATGTTATTCCATTGAAAAATCCAAAAATGAGTTTAAGGTTGGAGAAATTATCTATACTAAAAATGAATTTTGGTGTACGGTTATTTTAGTGAAATGGGATATTGGTCCCTAAAATCATGAACTTTGGCTAAAATTTGTATTTTTCATTAAAAATTGGTCTAGAATTAATATCGCAAACTTAGCACTTTGTTTGGTGCAGCAAGTCTATATATATCACCATATTTGACTAACTTATGAGGCTTTTTTTTTTATCATACTTGACACAATTAAATTAATGTGATTTCTACGTGACTTTTTATCCCATTTGTTATGAACTTAAAAAGTGGTTTAAAATATCATAAAACATATCACGGTTCTCCACGTAAAATAAAATTTTGATAAAAATATCTCATTTGAGTCAGTTTGAGAAATAAGTACAAAATTTATGATATTTTAGACTAATTTTAAAATTTATGGAAATACCAAATTTTAAACTTCATGGTTTTAGGCAACAATATCCAGGAAATTGTATCTATAACCGTGATTATACTGATGAATTCAATCAATTTTCTATTTCCTTCATCACATGTTTTCAACATATATTGATTAATATATTTGTTTAATTAGGCCTTTTGCTTTTCCTTATTTAGCAAATGAGTACAAAAACAAGAAATGGATTCAATGGTTTGACAAAAAATAAGTAATAAATATTTTTATTAGAAACACCACTATACAGTATACACAGATGGTGCTACATTAAACTAGGGTTAGATATACACCGATCCACACAAACCCCAACCGGAAAACCTACTTATATATGCATCGGAGCGACGTCTCATACGCCGCGAAAACAGCTCCGTTGACGACGAAAGCCCGCGCCACGGCCGTCCCGAGCCCCCTCCACAGCACGCTGTATCCCTCCCTCCTCACGCTGGTGGCGAAGCAATCCACCATCCCGGCGTAGGAGGAGCTCGACTGCGCCTGCATCCTCGTCTTGATCACGTCCAACGGGTAGCAGCACACCCAGCTCGCCACCCCGGCCAGCCCCCCGGCCACCATCATGGTCCGCAGCGTCTCGTCCCCGGCCTTCCTGCACCCCCGGTGCAGCTGCTCCCGGACGTACTCGTACGTCCAGAAGTAGACCCCGTGGGAGGGGGCGTCGCGGAGCACGGTGATGCCTAGGCCGCGGTAGATCCCGCGCCACCCCTCGGACCGGATTATGCTCCTCGCCACGTCCCTGGGGCCGCGCAGGGTCCCAGCTTTGTTGTCGAGTTGTAGGCGGATTTTGAGTAGCTCGACCGGGCTCAGGAGGAGGCTCTGTGTGGCCCCCGTCCCAATCCCGCCTAGGGCTACGGATCCGAAGGACGGGGGTCCCTCGCAGTCTCCGTCGATCGCTCGTGATAGGGTTGCGTACGTCTGGAAGGCAATTGCGTTCTGCAACATCGTTTTGTACACGAATTAGACAATTGAAAACAATTAAATTATTAATGAGTCACTATATCTATGATTATCCATACTTATATAGATGAATTGAGATCATCACCAAGTCAATGTGGAACAATATTTTAAGAGTATTAACAAATTAAAGCGTTATAATTTAATATTTCATTTTTTACATGAATTAAACTTTTGAGAAAAAAATGATTTATGTTTTGTTTTTTTACACAAATAGATACTTAATTGAGAAAACATTGAAATTTTGTGATTTTATATTTTATTTATAGAAATTTTTTTGAAACTGACAAAAGTTAAACGAAGTTTATGATTTAAATGACTATTAAACCTGGAAAGTAACAGAAGCCAGGGGAGCAAACATCCCGCGGTAGAGGCTACATGGGCCCTCTTTGACGAGGGCACTGCGGAGGATGGTGAAAGCCGATTCTCCGGCCGAATTCTGCTGCCGGATTCTCAGCGTGTCGAGAGGATATCCGGCAAGAACACCGGCGGTTCCACCGGCTCCTCCGGCCACGAATTCTCTTCCCCAATTGCTCGCCACAAACTGCCGCCACAAATCCATAGAATTAATCCTTCTTCTCCTATACAATCGAACTTCGTTTTTCTTGTTCCTGAATTCGTTAAAATTCAGATACGTCGTCGATCGAGAAGAAAGAAGATTATGGTTATTGATTTTTTTTTGTTTTTGTTTTTTTGAATATGTGAAGATTGAATTGATGTTGTATATTTGAATGTGTTACCCTGCCTCGGAACTAACTTCGGTTTTTCCTTAAATAGAATCCGAAACATATTCCCTATTTATTTGGATCATATTATCAACTGGTTATGTCCAAAACTACTCAACAATATCTCTAATTAATAGAAGTATGTTTAATTTAAATTGTTTCAATATCCACAATGAGATTCTACCAATTTTGTAGTTGTGTTGTGACATGAGAAAACCCACAGAACAAATTTGATTTGTTAAATTCAATGTAAAGTTAGTGTAACTCGTTATTTATAGTATTATTATTTTAATTAATTAATTTTTTATTCTTAATTTACCAGTCATGGTTCGTTTGAGTATTAAAGTTTAAATTTGGAGCATTTAGAATTTGCATGGTTACCAACTTACAATCTGAAATTAAATCGTGTCGTGTGTTTATGAGATTGTTATCTTGTCCTAATCGGGTCATTATCATGTTCCTAACGTGCTCATGTCGTGTCGATTATAATGAAATGACCCACACTCTTTTCAAGACATAAGCATGATTATTGCTATAATTAAGCTTTAATCAATGAGTAAATTCGAGTTTTAAATTTAGTTAAAATGAACGTTCACCAAATATTTGGGCCAAACCCAACAAAATTCTAATTTGGGCCCTCTAAAATACATATGTAGCCCAATATGAAAATATTTTAAATTTATCTTTTCTTTTTCCGAGAAAAATCTGTTTATCTTCAAAAACCTCACACTTTCAGAGTGATATCTAGAGCTTCATCAGAAGCCAAAAAATGGCGCTCTCAACGGCCAAATTCACCGAATTACAGCCGCATTTCTTCTCCACCTTCTCATTTCCCCGCCGCAAACCGCCGTGTTTCCACCGCCTCCTATTCAAACCTCTCTATTCCTCTCTCCGTCCCACCAAATTGCCCCACACGCCTCCCGGAAAGCCCAGTATTCCCCAAAAACCGTCTACCTGGATTAAAAAATGGCCGTCTCCTCCACCGGCACCGCCGCCGCGCTCCAAAGCGGCTCCGAAGAAGCCAGAACCGAAGCCGGAAACAATCCGTGGAGGTACCACGGCGATTGATCGAATTGTTCTCCGCCTCCGGAATTTAGGTTTAGGCTCCGACGAGGAGGATGAGGAGGAGGAAGGGGGAGAGTTAGGTTTGGATTTGGAGAATGGTGATTTGAATTCGATTGATTCGGTGGATGCGGAATTCGGCGATGAGAAATTGGGGGATTTGCTGAAAAGAGATTGGGTTAGGCCGGACACGATTCTGGTGGAGGATGAGGATTTGGAAGCTGAATCACTGCTGCCGTGGGAGAGGGGCGCGATTGAGGATGAAGAAGTGGTGGAGCATAAAGGTGGGGTGAAGAAGAGGACAATGCGGGCGCCTTCTTTGGCGGAGCTGACGATTGAAGACGAAGAGCTGAGGCGGCTGCGGAGAATGGGGATGGTTTTGAGGGAGAGGGTGAGTGTTGCCAAGGCTGGAATCACCGCTGCGGTTTTGGAGAAGATACATGAGAAATGGAGGAGGTGTGAATTGGTGAGGTTGAAGTTTCATGAGGAGTTGGCGCATGATATGAAGACTGCTCATGAAATAGTTGAGGTTGGTGAGTTTTAGTGTTGTTTTGTTATTATTAATATTTTTATTATCTCAAATCACATTTGCTTGAATAGTTAGTTCATTCTGCCATTTACTTGAATTTCTATTATTTTCTTGAAATCAATTCCTCCATATAGCACTTAAATTCATATACAGTGTCATTCAATTTATCGACGGCTTGCAAATATTGAGTCTTGAAGGTTGATAGTGGAGATGATTTGAACTTATACATATAGAAACTAGAAAATTTAATCCCTTCCTGCTAGTTTATTTAGTTTATCGTTGTTGATTCATTTCAGTAACAAAGAATGTAGTGAAGTTATAAAAGCTGTTTGTGCTTCTCTCATCAGCGCCGGACAGGAGGCCTAGTCACTTGGAGATCTGGAAGTGTTATGGTGGTGTATAGAGGAGCTAACTACGAAGGCCCTACGTTAAAGCCACAGAGAGAAAACAGTGAACATGATACTCTTTTTATCCCTGATGTTTCCTCTCCTGGCGATTCAGCAACAAAAAGTAGTGATGGAAAGACTCAGGTTCTTGTGAAGTCCAATCCAGTTACACCTAACCGTGTCAAGAACCTTACAGAAGAGGAAATTGAGTACAATGCTCTATTAGATGGTTTGGGTCCACGGTTTGAAGATTGGTGGGGAACTGGGGTGCTTCCTGTTGATGCTGATCAACTCCCTCCGACTATTCCTGGATACAAGACACCGTTTAGGCTTCTTCCTACTGGAATGCGCCCACGACTAACCAATGCTGAGATGACCAACTTACGGAAGCTTGCTAAGTCGCTTCCTTGCCACTTTGCCCTTGGTAATTTACCCTCTGTATGTTCTTCCAATAAGTAAAGTGTGCCCTGATTTGTTTTTTCTGTTTTATATCCCAGGAAGAAATAGAAATCATCAAGGTTTAGCTAGATCCATTGTTAAGCTATGGGAGAAAAGTTTAATAGTGAAAATTGCTGTGAAGCGTGGAATCCAGAACACAAATAACAAAATTATGTCCGAGGAACTGAAGGTATGCAGATTTGTGCAATAAAAATGTTACAATTGGCTCATTCCAGTGGATAACATATGGTAAAAACTGAGTCACTAGCATTTTATTGCATCTCTTTTCATTTTGAGTTTGTTGGATATTTTGTTTGTCTCGTAAAGTACATATGAAAAGTTGGATAACATATGTATTCTTGTTTTTTGTCCCTAGATGCTATTAATTTGTTGCTTTTCTATTTTCTTGTCAGTTCTCATCACCTTTCCTCTCTACTGGTTTGGTGTAGGCATTAACAGGGGGAGTCTTACTTCTAAGAAACAAATATTTCATTGTTATGTACCGCGGGAAGGATTTTCTTCCTCCCACTGTGGCTAGTGCCTTAGCCGAGAGACAGGAAATGACAAAGCAAATACAAGACGTTGAAGAAAAGGTCAGGGGAGGACCTGTACCCATGCCAGTATCCGAAGAGAAGGGAGCTATGGCAGGCACTTTGGCAGAGTTTTACGAGGCTCAGGCTCGATGGGGAACGGAAGTATCTAGTGAAGAACATAAAAAGATGCTAGAAGAGGCCTCCAGAGCCAAACATGAGAGAGTAATCAGGCGACTTGAACACAAACTTGCCATTGTAAGTGTGTCTTATATACTGAATGATCAAGTGGTGTCGTTGTGGATTATTCTCTCTAGCATTTGCTCTAATCAACTTAATGCATCTACAGGCTCAGGCAAAGAAGCTCAAAGCAGAGAAACTGCTATCTAAAATAGTGGAGTCTTGGCTTCCAGTAGATCCTTCAGATGACCAGGAGACAATTACAGATGAAGAAAGAGTTATGTTCCGTAAGGTTGGATTACGGATGAAACCATACTTGCCACTTGGTGGGTTTCCTTTTTCTGAGTCTAATCATCAAAATTAATACTTTATATTGCGAAGTACACATTCTAAATGTGGAAAGCGAGAATCATGTTTTATTTGTTGCAATCTCCAGGTATTCGTGGTGTTTTCGATGGTGTTATTGAGAACATGCATCTGCACTGGAAACATAGAGAGGTTGTAAAGCTAATATCAAAGGAAAAGGAACTTGCTTTTGCTGAAGAAACTGCGAGACTTTTGGAATATGAAAGTGGTGGTATACTAGTGTCAATCGACAGGGTTCCAAAGGGTTATAGCTTGATTTACTACCGTGGAAAGAACTATCGCCGCCCTATCACTATAAGACCGAGAAACCTTCTGACAAAAGCGAAAGCACTGAAGCGTAGAATGGCCTTGCAACGATATGAGGTTAGTCATCCACTAATATTCCAGTTGCAATATGAACTTTACCTGATAATCTCTTTGAAATGGAGCTATAAATTGAATGATGTCATTAGCCACTGATGATATTGTATGCTAATTTATGTCTCACACTCTTGTGTAGGCTCTCAGTGAGCATATAGCTGAAGTGGAGAAAACAATAGAGCAAACCAAGCAGGAAATTGTATGTTGTGCTACCTTTGCACCTAATTTGGTAGATGATCTTTTCTGAGATATAATTCTATTTATTCCATTAGGGCAATCCTGCAAAACTGGAGAAAAGCGATCTTTGGAAGTCGGAGGACAACGACCAGTATTCTAATGTTTCAGAACTGAGTGAAGTAAGCTAGTTCACTTATCCATCTATCATACGGGCTTTTAGACTACTTGGATTATAACGAACACCTAAAACAAACTCCTGCTGAGAGTCGAACGTTAATAACAGTGTTTTATTTTTCACACAAACAAGAAAGAAACATGGAATCATCCTTTTTTTCCCGCATTTACAGAGCGAGGATGAGGGTTTGGAAGGTGATGAAGACGAAGATGACTGGGATTTGGAGGATGACGAAGAAGATTCTGATTTATCGAGTCTTTGATGCTTAGGCTTTTGCCTAAAAGAGTTGGCTAACCAAAAGTGGTGCCGGTGCACAAAGACTTACTCGAAGATGGAAGAGTGGCGCTAGACGAGAACGAATCTGCCTTATCACAGAACTGCCCTCCAATTTTTCTGTTGAGGATTTTTATGCGTTTGGAGGCATTGTACAGCGGTTATCTATCAAATCAACACTTTGGAAGCTTAAATTCCAAACCAGGAAGATGAACTTCAAACAATGTAAAATGTATAGTTGTTGTACAACTACTTGTAACTAATTCAATAGCTTGGTTTCATTTTAGCCATTTGGGATAATTGTTGAATTAGTCACGATTTTCGTCCCGTTTTTGAATAATACATCTTTCAATTTTTGGCAAAAATCCAAGAGCACTGACTAATTTATCTTGTGCAAAAAAGAATTTTCATGACTCATTATACAATTGATTTGTTTTAATATTATTTTCGTTTTAATTTTTGCTACATTATATTTTGTTCATTTCTCTCTATTGTACTCCATATTTGGCACATGGATCACTTTTCACCGCCAAAATTGCATAATTTTGTTTCTTTTAATTGATAACTTTCTGCTTTTATTTATTAATATATACTCCATCTTTAACTCTCAAAATAAGTATGATTAAAATATGGCAATAATTTTAAAGTCTTGTTCAAATATTTATTGAAAGATTCAATATGATTGTGATCGATCATTATTTTTCAGTTTAATTCATTATTTAATAATCAAGATTAATTATTAGTTGGGTTAGATCTGCCGTTGGGTTAGTCGTTTAGGTCTTATGAATAATTTATTCTACATTCATCACTTCATTATGAAGCTATCGTTATGAAGCTCAAAGAAATAGTAGACTATTTAATTATATCAATATTCTACGGATCACCTAAATATTTCTAGCAAAATAATTTTAACAGTATCATCTTTTCTCCCTATGGATATAAATTATTCATAAACATGATTAAATTTTGCATCTATATAAAAATAAATGAAATTTATATTAAACCATGCATAATATAAAACTATGTGAGATCAAGTTCTAAATTCAAATATTATTATATATGGGAATTAATAAAAATGAACAAAGATATCATTGCTAAACTGTGATAGCTCTCTAATTCTTTTCATTTATCTAATTCTCTTTAATTTCTTGGGAGTGTAGATGGAGACGGGGGAGCAGCACCGCCACATTTTACAGTCTCGCAATTGGTCACACATTCATCAACCTTCGTCACATCTGAAATATAATAAGATCAACTGAATTAGCATAACATACCTTCAATTCATTACTAAATATAAGAACAAAATATAAAATTTGGTCAAATTCTGATCCGTCCTATAATTTTAAAATTTAATTGCAAAAAATAATGGTGGTAACATCCACGTATGATTTCCCTACACTTAACACAAGACACTAGTTCAATAATAAAATTCCAAACCCTATGATTTTTCTAACCGTTTATTATATCATGGGACATACCAAACTTCGTGATTTGTTTAGAAATTTTTTTCGAGACAGTAAAAATAATGACTACAGTTAAGGGATGGACAATAGCAAGAACACATGTATGTACAAGATGCTATTAATTAAGTGGTACATACCATCACCAAATTTGGCACATTGATCCATTGCACAACCATAATTGCAGACCTGGCTTGAAGAATCAGACTCTTTATTAAGGACACATTTGGCTAAACATTTTGCAACACAAACAGGTTTGTCTGGTTTAAAAACACAACCAAGAACACATTTGGCAAAGCATTCCTTGAAGCTAGTTATTGCACTTGCTTGCCCTGCAAATACTAACATCAATACAAGCACCACAATTGTAGCTTTGCTTTGATACATATTGAATAAATTGTGATATTCTTGTGTAAATATTTAGTCTTGGATTGATGATTTGCAAGGCTTATTTTCTTCATTTATATAAAGGTGAAAATAAGGTGCATTTATGTTAAAAAGTTATGATTAATTTGTCTTGGGATGGATAGGAGTGAATTTAATTACAACTACTTAATTATAGTTGGGATGTATACGAAATAATTTATTATTAGTAAATTTGTTATTAGAACTAATTTTGCATTGAATGAAAAGTAGGATCAAAGAAAGTCTAACTACAAATTAAAATAATTTATTATCAATTACCCTGAAGTCTCACCTTCTTAATATGAAATGTGTGGATTAACCAAGACCATTGATTGTCATGGTTGTTTTAAGTGGTTAAATGAATCTTATGTATGATGGGATTTGTGATTAATTTGTAGGGATATAGGAGGAAATTTAGAGGATACAAAATATACGATGCAATTCATTAATTAATACATCCGCTATAATTAGAAATTATTTTTACCTAACATCTCAATTCAACTATAAGGTGTTATCATAAACTTATATTTGGGCAAATTTCTCATAGTTTGATTTTCTCATATAAAATGTAATAGTCCAATGGTTTGGTTGTGGAATTTTTAACTAAGAGGTCTAGAGTTCAATCCTCAACAAGAACATAATATTTCCATTCTATATAGAGCTTGTACACGTTTTAGCTGTCCCCGAAAATGGACAGTGATAAATAAAAAACTCAGGATGAATCTACATGGCCCCAAAAACTAATTGTCCATTTTCACCATTAAAATGGAATGCAAGCATACATAGAAAACAAAGCTCGTTTTGTTTGGCAATCCAAGCCCTGAGGTATATTGCAAGTCACAAGAAGAAAAAGATCACACAAACATTAGAACTAGCACCGAAGATATAGAGTTCTCATTAGCATCAGACGATGCTCTAAACTGAATAAGTTTGTCGAAAAACATTATGTTCATTGACGAAGCATTTGCTGCAAGTTAAGAACTTGGTTTCTTTGTTCCGCTGGGAGCATATTGATCTGTTCCGGAGTGAGACTCATAACCTGCTGCAGTAATGCCTTTTCGAACTCAGGAGTCAACTGCAGAATACAAAAGATGGGATCATCGATATAAAGTGGGAGTTCTTGCCCTTGTTTACTTGAGAGATCAAATGAAGATTGAATACCGATTGTGTTTGAGGATGCTGGTTGCTGGGACCTGCTTGACCAGGAAACCCAGGTTGTGGTCCTAAAAGCTGACCCATCGGATTTTCAGGAAGGCCAGGTATCCAATTGGATCCCCTGTCTGTTGGCTTGGAGCTTCCAGCTTGATTGAAATCCATTCCTACATGAGGGCTTCCTGCCTAAAGCCACGAGAATATGTAAAGCTTAGGTTATCGATCCATATTGCCAAAATCATCATGTAGACACAGGTGCCAAAGAGTTAAACTCAATACCAAAGTCACATTTCAAAATATCATAGTACTCTTTGTCGAATGAACTCAATTGCTGAGAAGCGTTGCTCAAGGAAAAAATAACATAACCACAGATATGTCTATGGAGCACTTGAAAGTTCAGTGAGTCTTACTTACTAATGATTAATAGTAATTATTAGCTAAACAGGACAATAAAAGTCAAATAGGTTCATGAATCCATAGTAAAATCCAGCATGACAGCCAGATCGTATCAAATTAAACAAGGACACACTGTTGCAATCTTATACTATATGGCATTGCAGGCCAAACCTGATACATTGATTGGGACAAAGGTTGATTTGGAAGTGGTAACTGTCCCTGTGGAAACGAAGGCCCCATACCAGCAGGAGGCTTTGAACCTGACTGAAATTACATAAATATCAAGATTTTCAGACAAAGACAGGTTCATGTTTGGTCGAAATCACTGAAAGTACCCACACTAAACTCACATGAAACATATGTTGCGAATGATGCATCTGTTGTCCACTAGGATGCTGAAAGCTCGGATTTTGTCCCATTTGAGCTTGAGCCTGGTGAGGGAAGCCTGGCATTGGTGGTCTTGGCTGGGGTGGCAGTGGCGGTTGGAGGGGCATATACTGGCTGCCAGTATTTGGCAGAGGTTGTTGAGTGGGCAATGAAGGCATAGGGTGCTGGTGAAGGGAGGGTGGCTGGGAAGCTGTATGCGGCGGCAATTGAGCCAAACTAGAAATTTGAGAGTGTTGTGGTACAGACATTGGCGTTGACTGGGCACCAACATGTACCTTAGGTTGCTGTGGTTGTTGTAATGGATGTGAGGGCATGGATTGGGGTTGGGGGTTTTGAGGAGCAAGAGGTTGTGAGGGCGGGCGCGATGGCATTGGTTGGTTAAGCTGCTGTTTTCTTATTTGGTTCTGACCAATTGGACCAGAAACTGGTACTGATGCCTGGATAGCAGGTTGCTGATTTGAGATAGCTGATGGCTGTGGATTCTTAGACACCGCAGATGAAATGGCTGGTGACTAAACAAAGCCAAAGTGGTTAGACAATTTTCAAGAATAAAATAAGAAAGAAATGTATCAATGAGTCAAAAGAGCATACTGCTTGTGGGGATTGCACCATTCCAAGCATGATTTGTGCCTAATGAAAGAAATGATACAATAGGTTAAATGTCAGAAAAAATCAATTTATTTTGTGAATGGGAAACTAAAAAACTGAAAGATGAGTGGATGAGTCATAAAATTCCATGCTTTAAGAGCTATTCTAGAACATGAAATGTGCAGAAGCCGAGGAAAAGGTTCCATGAAACTGACAGAAAATACTTCGCAATGAGGAAAATAATTAGGATTGTCAGGGTTCATAACAAGAAAAGGTCTCCCGGACTAGTAATAACCACATATGACTAGCATACTTTCATTTATGATTACTCCATTCATTACAGCACATGTGATTAACTCAAAGAATATCTCAGATTTCATCTGACAAGTATTGAGGAGCTTCTAGGTTTTTTAAACAGTAATTGACTCAGAAAGTGGTGTTGTACATGGTGGAGCCAATGACCGATACTACTGCAAAGACTCCTCTTGTATTACAGGTACTGTAACTGGCAATCTTCCCACACAGTGGAAATGATGAAACCTTATTGGTGATAGTAGCATTCTACACCATTATTCTTTATATCATCAACAATCATATGCGTAACAAATAATTACCAAACAGCACTAAGCAAACTATAAACCTACAAAACAACTACAACAACTGGATAGAAAATATGAGTAAGAAGAGAGAGGTTACACACTAACAGAGAACTTCCTGCCACCCAAACAAGGGAAAAAGTATATCAACTCAGTTTTCATAACTTACTTAGCATATGTAAAGAACAAAATGAGAACAAAGGGATCACAAATTGCATACTTCCATAGCATCAACGTAATAAAATGTTCAATCATCTTCTCTAGGACCTGATAATGCAACAATCTGACACACTCTATCACTATCAACTTACATAAGGCATGCTATCCATCTGGTATACACACAACCCGATTAACCCTGCTAGAGTATGCCTCCCCAAACCATTCACTTAAACTTACCTCTTCCGCAGCTTCAGTTAATTACCATGAAAAGCTCAGCTCCATACCCAACCAAATAAAAAATAGCTAGCCGCATTTGTCATCACACGCTATAAAGATCAATTGCTTCCATAACAATACAACAAAGATATAAAACTTTTTGGGCAGTGCTTTCTTATTTCTAAATAATTTCAAGAAACTAAAATAAGAATACTACTTATCATGACTGGAAAACCCCAAGACAAAAAACAAAGGAAATTAGATGGAATATTTCATGGCATAAGGTCTAATCCAAAAATAAAACGAAATTAAGATTAGCAAAGGAAACCCTAGATTAAGGCATACCTGAAAAAGGGCTTTAGTCAAAGCAGGATTTTGGATAAGTATTTGCCTCGCCTGCTGCTTGTTCTGCTCAATCAATGTCTGCACGCACAAAAAATCAAACTTTAACTGAAGCGATCCAATTTCGAGTTCCGAATTAAGAATTGGGGATAATTAACCGAACAACACCAATTGATCGATAAGCCTGTAGGTACGAATAAACATTGTATAACAGAAGAAATCAGAACCTTCATCTGAGACATGATGTCGTAGAGCTGGTTTTTGGACATTCCGGCGAGGCTCGGTGGAACCCCGTCGCCGGAGAGTTGCTTTCCCGCCATTCCTCTTTCCACGCCCAGATTCCTTTTTCCACAGAGAAAGAGAGCGTTGTGGAAGAAATACTGATGTCTGTTTAGGGCTTGTTTGGCGCAACAGATTTTATTCATTTAGAAATTCAGATTTGAAATAATGCAATCGAAAAACCATTATTTTATACATGAGGGCTGAGGCCCAATATATTTGGGCCTATTTGTAACTTATTTACAAAATTTTAGCCCACCCACATCTAAGTTATTTACTACTAGTATATAATATTAATCTGAACCTTAAAAATACAAAAATATACTCTATCAATTGTAAATGAAAATTACAAAAATGGTATGGACTTTATGAAACATGTTCGAAAATCGAGAGCTCTTATAAATATGTTTGATATGTGGTAAATAATAAAATTGTGTTTTGTCAAACAATCACGATCTTCCCATAAATTGCATGTGTGTTTGCCCATGTTTTCTTCAACTTCAGTTCTCATAACTTTCTGTTATGGTATTTAATTGGCAATCCAATCTCTTCTTGTGCAGACTAATTTGGTCATATCTTACATACTGTTATAATTTGAGATGTAAGTAAGTTAGGGATAGAATGTAAAAGAAGGGTGAAGGGTTTAGAAGAGTGAAGGAGGGTGCAGAAATTGAAGTTCGTGATATTATTTGTCAAGTTAAAAGTTCGAGAGTATAAGAATAAGATAATACTATTAGAAATTGAACTTATATACCAATGCAGCAACTAATTCAGCTTTTGGATGTGTTTAAATAATTTAGTCGTTAGTATTATATTTATAGCTACGATATTTATATTAGTTATTCAATTGATGGAAAAAAACATACACAATTTCATAATGTTTTAATTTTATATTCTCGAACTCGAATACTACTAATGTCTGCTATGGAAAGAAATATACTCATACTGTCTCAAACGATATTAAAAGAGATTTCCTGTTAATTATTATCATTCACTATCCATCTAATAATAATCATTAATATCTCTAACGTGTTTGAATTAGTAAACTATATATAATCAAATTGTGAATTTTTGTCATCATCTAATGATACCTAACAAAAAATAAGGATAGTAAACATATTTAGATTCATAAAAGATATTGCATACAACAGTTAGAGATCATACTTAATATGGACGTGGTTTGTTTTCCATGATTGATTGAATTATTTAAGATGAATTCCTTACTTTCAATATCCACATACATTATCAAATCCAATACAGGAATAATTCTTTTGTATTCAATTCAATCAGAAAAAACTAGGAAATCTCATACTGAAGATACCTATTATTTTGTGGAAAAAAAACATTTTCACATTTTAAAACGTCTCATATTGTGTCTCTATAATAGAAATATTTACACCACCGACTTTGTACAAAATTGTTTACTTTTATCTGCAT
Organism: Salvia hispanica; assembly: GCF_029641045.1. Lineage (NCBI taxonomy): Eukaryota > Viridiplantae > Streptophyta > Magnoliopsida > Lamiales > Lamiaceae > Salvia > Salvia hispanica. Next base: position 27,919,647 of record NC_142697.1, read on the forward strand.
CAGTTAATTAAAATCAAACTCTAATTATTAAAGTCCAATATCCCAATCTAATCCTCTTATATTTCACAAATTAATTGAATCCTAACCATAATTACTTTATCTGTCATTCTGTCTCAACAAACTCTATAATGTCAAGCTAAGATATTAAGAATCTCCACAAATCTATTTTAAAGAAAATAAAAAAAGTAAGATAAAATAAAACAAATAGGCCCAAAATTCTTTATAATGCAACAAGGGTTAAAGATTCAAAATGAGCATAACTGACCAACTAATTACCATGATTTACCAAAATTCAATATTTCCATAACAATGCATCGACAATAGTGGTTGTTATGACACTTTAAATTGCCAATATCAGCTGTAACTAATCAGGTATTGCAGATAATGTATATGCCACGGAATAAAACGAAACAACAAATTAAAGAGCAGAAAAGCAGAGTTACCACAGATTTTGAGTAATTTCCAAAGGAAGGCAACTGATCTACTCCCCACATTCAGTTAACTTTACGGCAATTGAGACGAACCTCGCCCTCCACAGCGCTATCAACGTGGAGATGCGAGAGCTTGAACATAGCCAGCCCAAAGTCCCTCCGGAAGCGTGGAGCATCTGCAGCATACGCTTCGACCCAAGGCCTCGTATCGTCTCCAGCTGTGAGCTGCTGGTCCACAAACAGTAACCCTTTGCCTTCCAATAGACTACGGTAGTACACCTCGCCAAAACCGTTCCCTGCTCCTTCGTAGTCCATCTTCACTGCTCGATCCTCTAACGCTGCTGACGATGGAGAAGGTGCCGCAGATGGCTGTGATGAGGAGTTGCTGCATTGTGATCTCAAAACCATCACGAATTCAGCGTTGATGGAAGGGTCAGGTCCATTTGTTCCACTGAAGTTATATAGCCGGTTGTAGAAGAAACTGCAGTGAACCTTTCCAGTGCTGTGAGCACCTAACACAAAAATCAAAATTACAGCAAATCACTCTTCTAATAACAGCTTAGTGCCAATATATTCCAGAGAATCAACAGAATCAGGGGAGGGCAGAGGATACAAAACTACTCCAACATTAGTTATAGAGGTGAAGAAAATTGCAAAAACAAATTCTGTGAATCACTATAGGTCTTACTAAATGCACAAAATTCGATCAAGTACTCTAAATTATATACTAAAACAAGCTAGTAGCAGTTTGAGATGATGCTTAACATTCCCAATTTTGAGATGAAACTGATTTCCTGGTAGATCAAGAGATTACCTAGCAGAGCGACTGTTTCTCTGGCATCAAATCCCTTTGCTGCAAATGACCTGAGAGCTTCCCCGAGATTTAAGTGAGGACTGGGAAGAGATCCAGCTGCATCTTCGGGGTAAGACGTTTTGCTGTCCAATCGTCCGGTGAAAACAGGATAGAACTGACCTCCAGCCTGAAAATCCAAACATCAGTATATATTAAACTTAAAAAAAGGCAAGGGAGAGGGAGAGGGAGAGGGAGAGAGACCAGGAGAACGCCCTCTCTCGCTGATAAAACTACAATATCAGCGCAAGACACAATTCCAGGGCACTCATGCTCGAGTATAGACTTGATAGCATCAATATGTTCAAATGCTTTTATAGATCGATTCGGCGGAGTGTCTTTCTCGCTTTTCACATCGCCAGCAGAATCCAGCAAAATTGAAGCGTCACACCCCTACACAGACGAATTCACGAAACTCGATCTAAAAAATCCTCTCAAATCTTCATAAACAAACAGCAATTTCAAAGTAAATGACGAACTCCGTGACCTCGAGAAACAAACTCGCCATACCATAAACAATCCGATCGAAATGATAGCGGATTTAACTAAATAAACATGTTCAGATGCAGAAACAGCAAAAAACGAGAAATCACCATGACAAAGCAGTCGTGGAAAGCAAGCCTCAACAGAGCAGGACCGACGTTCTTCATCTCGTGCAATTCTCTGACCGTTGATCGGATTATCCTCTCAGCTGATGGACATGAATCGCTGTAGTAGTCGTATTTAAGCCGCGCATGAACTCCGGCGATGGAATGAGAGTCGTCTTCTCCGAGACTACGCCGTGTGGATGGATCTTCAGCAACCGAACGCGAATCGGTTGCTGCTTTTTGGTTCCTCAATGAAATCAGAACGCATAAGAGAAAAACGAAAATGCTCAGTTTCTTCGTGAGATCCATATCAGTGTGTGTGTGTTGGTGTGAGAGTGTGTGTGTGTTTGAGCTGCAGAAGTTGAAGGGAAAAGCTGTGAAGCGTGAGGGAAGGCAGTTTTTATAGTACGCCAGAGCGCGGGTAGGGAACCGGACGTCATGCGCATTATAAGAGATAGGATGATAGCTAATTTGGAATCCGACTAGAAAATAAAATATAAGATGTACTACTACCTCCGTCCCCCAAAATTTGCTACACTTTGACCCGACACGGGTTTTAAGAAATGTAATGGAAAGTGAGTTGAAAAAGTTGGTGGGACGTGAGTCCTACTTTTAAAGTATTAGTTTTATAATAAAATGTGAGTAGGAATGATTTAGTGGAATATGGGGTCCACTACCAAAAATGGTAAAAGTGAAGTGTATCTAATTTTCAGGGACGGACTAAAATGGTAATATGTATCAAATTTTCAGGGACAAAGGTAGTATATACTAAAAAAAATAAGATAATGTATTAATATCAGTAAATGAATAAAATGACATTTGAGCTTTGATTTTTATGAATTTTATAAAATAAAAAATGTCAATAATACCTTTTAATGTATTAGAATCAAATTAAATATATGAAACAGAACAAACAACACTAAAAGTGCATCGAACAAAGATCATGTTCATATAAGGGATTCACTATGTATCATATCATTTCTATGTAAATAAAGGTAACACAACTTATAAAATGTGATTATTGGAAGCAATGCCATTATTTTTGGTTGTCATTATTTTTCTTTTAATTATTTGCAATTTTAGTTCCTCTCCTCTTCATCTTCATGTATGGAGAAAATATTCACTAGTTCTTCCACACCACTATGACACTATGAGGTGGTGTGTCCAACAAATTATTTATTGACAAATAGGAATTCAAAAGGGCACACATCCAACTAGACATGCGACACATTTACTCATTAGAAGGATCTATTCGTAAAAATTTTCCTTTATTTATTTTTTTATTTCTTTCTAAATTTTTCTAATCTATGAAAAAAATAAATATGATAAAATCAATATTAGAAAGACAATAAAACTATATTGTTACGTTTCCACATCAAAGTGAAATAATTGCATGTATAGTTGGATGTGTGCCCTTTTGTATTTCTATTTGTCAATAAATAATTGGTTGGGCACACCACCTCATAGTGCCATAATAGTGTGGAAGTACCACTGAATATTTTCTCATCCATTCTCTAACTTGAAGCATTTCGATAAGATCGGATTAGTAAGGATCATGATATTAAGTCCCGCCACTCCCTCATTGGGCCAAAAACACTTGCAAAATGTAACAAGCAATAGTATGTTACGAATAAAACTTACAATTTGGTTAAACAATAGATATTGAACTTAATATGAGATTTTTATTTATATTATAGAACAAAGAGAATTACCAGTACTATTTATTATAATTAATTTAACAAAGGAAGGAAGGAGTTAGCAACTCTAGCTATTTTTATGATCGACATAATGATCAACACCAATAATAAACGTCTTTAATTCATAAACAAGGAATAGAGTTGAAAGAAAAAGAAATTATTAGAAGACTAGTCTATTCAAAATTAAAAATCTAACATTAGAAAAATCACGGAAAATGAGCTAGTAAATCGCTCTTACATTTAATTACTAAACAAAAAAGGAAAATACTACTCCTAAAACATATTAAATAAGAATAAGGGCATTGGAGGCCTGTGAAGATGCTATGCACCATAAATTTAATTAGCCATAATCCTATACGCTTCTTCCGTCAAATTCTCTCCGTCCCAACTTATGTGTTTTTTCGGATCTGCGCACCTTGAAACTCCATTCGTTCCACACATTCTTGTCAAGTCCAAGTTGTAGTGCCCGTAATCTTCGGGTCCTTCGGTTCCACAACAAACTTTCAGATCCATTCCGGCTGTATTGTATATATATATAATCAAATTAATTAATTAGCTCAAACATACGAACATGTTAATTTATTGAAAGATGCATGCATACCATCAACAGAATAAGTTTCTAATGCTTCATATGCTGAGAAATAATCCCCATACACCACAACCACATTAGGGTTTTCAGCTTCTTGGTTGAATTTGTTGATGGCTTCTATCAGTTGAACATTGTGGTAGATTGCTAGATCTTCGTTCACTCCCCACATGTCAGAGTTTCCATAGAAAGCAGTACGATATATCGGAAGTCGGAAGATTGTGTATAGCCCCGGCACCACCACCTTTTTTGCCCCCATACTAACCACCCTCTGAAAAATAACAAATTAAAGTATAATTAGATCAAAATCATACTACATAAAATAGGGGTTTAGTTTTTTTTTTTTAAAGAGGATCGATAATGACTTTTTGGATTTTTGGTCCTCGAACAGAAGACATGATGGCATCCACAACTTTTGGCACCATTGTTTCTATTTCATGGATGGATTTTTCTTGAAATAATGCATAGTGATAGTCGCTACCGCCAAAAGGTCCCATGATAAAAAGCGCGTTTTCGAGTTCAGCGCTTCTTTGATTCATGTTGTTATGGAGGGAGTGGGAGATCGCCGGGTGGCTCTGCAAATGTAGCATTAGAAGCCAACAAAAGGAGGCTGAAAACACAGAGTGCGATAATCGATTTGGTTGAAGAGAAAGCCATGGTTTGAAATTGGAATAGTAGAACAATAATTACAAGATTGATTTAGAGAAAAGAAGCATTGCGTCAATAGTATTTATAGGTAGAGAAATATGCAGATTACAAATAGGATGGTAAATAGATTTTGCGTCATAAATAATTAACACGTCTATTTGAAATTAGTAGTAATAATGTAATTGACTCATGTAATAATTAAAATAACCTATTATAATCGCATTATAAAATATATGATACAAATCTCCACAATATATTTAATTTACAAGAATATATTCAAACGAATCAATAATATGGAGTACTATGGATAACATATCTTAAAATAGATATATAGATTTTGCATCATAGATAATTGATACGTGATTTTATCAATATTACCTTTTATTTTGGTGATTAAGGAGTCATTAACGATGACTCGTTGTCAAACCTTAATAAGCTTCCGGTTATTTAGTTTAATTAGTGAAAACAAATCTAATTAATTAATTAATTAATGGATCCTAGTCCTTGTCATAATTGAAGTGGATAATGTATATATACTTCTCCTTCTCCCTCAATCCAGATATCTCCTGTGTTTTTTTCTCCTGCATATATTAGCTGATCGATCACCGATTTACGCACGTGCATTGTTGTTCTGCAACGCAATAGTTTGCTTCAAACTCGAAGCATGGACAACGATGACAAATTTAAACTACCACCTATATATGTGAGTCAGATGAATGGATTTATGAAACATTATTTTTAGGGTTTTCCCAATTTGATTTCTCAATATGTATTCTCCTACTTAGTGAATTTGTATGAGTTTGGGTTTTCCGCGTAAATTTGAGTATACTTGTGTTGTTCTTGCTTCTTATTTATTTCGTAGATAGTTTTCATCCATGGGTTTTCCGCGGAAATTTTAGTGTTGTTGTGTTGTTCTCGCTTCTTATTATTTCATCGATAGTTTTCATCCATCCACATTTGATGCGGCTACTTTGATCATCCAATGTGTTTAAATTAAGTCATTCTTTCCCAACACTATCTTTACTAGAAATTTGAAGTAGGGTTTATCTAGGTTTAGTCTTGAATTGAAAAGCCAAGAAAGTCCTTATTTTATGGGATTATCACATGTTTGATACATAAGAAAAGCTCGGAAAAGCCATTCTTTAAACTTCACTTCACTATCTACAATTTCTCAGTTTATCGGCAATCTACTAACTAAGATGTTTGTAGGAATTAAAATCGAGGCCTCTTCTCCGATTGCGACCGGTGAATGCCGAGTCGTTTCTCGAATTGTGGGAATCAAGAATGTCAAGAGCCACAATGGCAGACAAGGAGAAGATGAAGGCTTCCCATATTGCAATCAACGCCTTTGCTGTAGGAAACTGGAAGGTAAAAAACCACGAAGTTTGGTAAATTATATCTTAATAACTTTAACATTTTTTTCAATTGTCTCATTTATTTCGATTCGAGGGTAGTTGTGTTGTGCATGATGTGACTAGGCTAATGTTAAAATCATGACATAGTTTGACCAAAAATTGACAAACATTGTGATTTTTCGGACAATTTGCCCTTTTAAAAAATCATTGGTTTCTGCAGAGGAAGTCTACTCACAAAGGCAACTTGACTGCCAAAATCTACTATGCCAAGAAGAAGCTAGTGTGGGAGTTTCTTGATGGGCAATTGAAGACCAAGATGGAAGTTTCGTGGTCCGATATCACTGCCATCGAGACTGGTGTGAACCCTGATAGACAAGGATGGCTTCGAATTCAGGTCTCATTTTCGGCATCCCATCTTTATATCAGCTTTGTAATGAATTGAACATGACTAGTTGAATTAATATGCAGCTGGCTAAGCCCCCTCTCTTCTTCCGAGAAATCGAACCTCAACCGAGAAAGCATACCATCTGGGAGAAGGCAGAGGATTTCACTTATGGTCAGGCCCTACTTTGCAGGTATGCATACATATTTCAATCTCGTATTTCATTCCCCAATCCGTGCGTACGTATATTAAGATTGTCTAACTATAACAGGAGACATAGAGTATTGTTCGCTCCCGAAGATCTTGATAAACACTACGAGAAGCTTATGCTAAACGACGCGCACCTGGCTGAACTTAATAGGAGGACCTTCCCGGCCCATGAATACCCTTATTTCTTCGCAGTTTTTCCATTGCAGGAGACCCCACTACAGCAGCAACAACAGCCAGTTTTGCAGTTACAGAAAAACTCTAACCATCCCACAACATCTTTGAATTCTCCCATTGTTATGCCATCAAAACGTAAATTTGGTCACGCGATGCAGCATCCGCATCAACACCAAGGTCCACTTTTTCCATCAGAGCAGAACTTTGATCGCCCGCAGCAGATACATAGTCGTCCCACAGCAGCTTGGTTTCACCAATCGTTGAATTCTACTGTCACAACACCAGGTATAGTAGCTATATATAGTCACCAATCTTTCGTTATACTAATCCCAACAATATTCTCTTGTGACAGCAAGAAACAATGGTGTAGTGGCATTGTCGGGGAATCAAATTAGCAACGAGGCAACATTGGTCGACTCATCACAACAAAACCAACTACGTGTTCGTCATCAATACTCATCTCCTCAGCAGCATTCCGAACACAATGAGATGGCTACCCCTTACATGAATGCCCCAAGTAGTTCGGTTCAAGAAAACCAACAACTCGTTCATCAAGAGGAGTATTCATTTCATCAGCAACATTCTGAGATCCCAAATAGTTTATCTCATCTTCAGCATTTTGAGAGCCGGAGTAGTTCATCTCATCAGCAGCATTCTGAGATCCCAAGTAGTTCGGTTCAACAAAACCAATTTCTTGTTCCACAGCAGCATTCTGAGATCCCAAGTAGTTCTGTGCAGAGTGGCTCAGCAACTGGTGAGCAATCCTTGGATGATGCAATATACATGCTAGAGAATGAAGCACAATGGGATGCTGGCGGTGTTCCTTGTTACGTGCACAGTATAATTGGGTGCTTCACTTGCACTACTGACACTTAGATATTTTCTCCCTTGATCTGTCTATTGGTTAGATTACATCTTGGTAATAGCATGCATGAGTTTTTTTTTATTTTTTATTTTTATTTTGGTAATCTATTAAGTGCCAAGTATATATGTGTAGATACTTTATTGTAATCTAAAAGCTTCAATACAGGTTAACCCATGTTATATTTTTGGACAATAACTAAGAATTTTGCAAATACATTTGTGTTATGATCTCATAAAGAGTTCCAATGAAGTTGAGCTAATCTTCTCAATAATACAACTTAGGATATATCAAATAATTCATAGTACATAACCATTCAATAAAAATTGCTACCAGAAACGGAAGAGAGATACATTCAGACACAAGCCATTTCATAACAATCTTATATCCAGTAACCATAAGTAGGCACAAAAATAACATGTTTAAATAGCATACATAAAAATCGACGAACACGACAGCAATGGCAAGCAACGAGCTAGCTGTTTCACCAAGTCACGTTCAGGACTCACTTTTTGCCACTCTTCTTCAAACCAGAACCTCCAAATGCCCCTTTCTGCTGAGCCTTTGCCTTGAGCTCCTTAAGAGCCTGGCCAAGAACATGAAATACGATTATCAATTATCATCGGAGATATTAGAGACGGATCCAGAATTCAATTATGCAGAGCAAATAGTTTACCTTCTCCTCTTCTTTCTTCTTTTGAATATTAGCCTTGTCAGTCTGCAAAATTAAAAAAGGAAATAAGAAAAGCCATCCAAAGAAGCATATGCTTATTCCAATATTTTCAAGTATCTTGAAAATTAAAGTAATACAGCTCAGGAAAACAATACATGTACAATTTTAACATTTAGTATGCAATCTCTTGCTCATCAAGAACAAAAACAAGAGAGAAACAATGTGAGAAAATTTGTTCTAAGATCATGGATTTGGTGGGTAGGAAGTTCAATTTCAACATTATGCAACAAATATAATTCAAATGAAAGCAATAATTCAGAGAACTTTATACATTCATAACACAACATTTTCCTTAAGATGCCACAGATGCACACACACACACACACGCACAAAACAGGAAACATAGTTAAAAATCAATACCTCGTCATACTCTTTCTTTTCAGCCTTAGGTTGCTTCAAAGGCTTGGCTTTTCCACCTGATTCAGGGCAACAAAATAAAAAATACAGCAATAAAAATCAGTAGGAAACAGTTGCGCGTATTAGATGAAGAAGTACCTTGCTTGGATGACATGATTGAATGATTTGGTTAGGATTTCGCAGTGATCGCAAAATTGAGCTTCGGATTAAAGAGATCAGCACGATACCCTAATCGAATTCGTCAGAATCAATTTGGGAAATTTTCTGGAATTCAGATGAGCTTTTTTATACAGCTCCGTGAATTCATACGGATTTACTGTTCTGCCCTCCCATGTTCCAATGGACGAAGTTATTTTGAAAAGGATATTTTTGTAAATTGAACAGCCATGAAATTTTGAAATTTTAAACATTATTCCAATTCAACAAAGGATGTAGAGGTAATAAGAAAAAAAATAAATGAATTAAATGTTTTACCAAATCAATCGAATTTTGTCAGAATCGAAATTATGGCAGATTTCATCATACTTATTGCTGAGTGGAAACTATAAGATTTATTAAATTACTACATATAAGTTGATTTTTGTATTTCTAGCTTTTTTGTAATTTAACATTTTTTCGACGTTAATAAATTTATTTATCTTGCCATTTTATCCATGACTTCTTATTTACTGACCTTATGATTTTATTTTAGTAATTTTGTACTTTCATAACCAAGTAAGAACAAATACATGTTCCGGATGTGTTATGATTTCCATGCCACATATTTTGAAGTTGTGTTCAAGCTAGAAAATGAGAATTTACAACAATAATGATATTCACGACATGATTACTTTAGTGGGGAGGACAAGATGATACGAACGATGTTGGAGTTGGAACATGACAAGATATTGTTCGTTGTGATCAACTTCACAAATTTTGTTTTCTAGATCCGTCACTGTATAGAATCACTCAATTTGAAATGACAAATGTGGGATTGGATAATCAATTTATTAGGTGCTATCCTACCAATTTAAAAATAATGTCTATAAATTTATTTCGAAAAGTTATAGGTGTAATTAAAAAGAAAAAAAAGGTAATACTATTAAGTTATTAACCCTTAATACGAATGCATAAATATACCATGGAAAAGGATGACGCTATGTTCTATTCAGAAAATGGGCCTGGACTTGGTTTTAACTTTGGATTGGGCTTTTGAACTAATCGTCATTTCTCAAATGGGCTAGCTTTGAAATTGGGATGGATATAGTAAATAAATAAAATCGGTATTACCTAATGTTATTTTTATTTCAACTTAAATAATAGAATCATAGTTAAATATCATTTTGCTTTGATCCCGAGTCGTCTTTTTTTTTACTGTTCCATTGTAATTGTGTAATTTTTTTAGAAAAAATTCAACAAATTCATGCTTAAATGGGAAGGAGGGGATACTTTAAGAAATGAATAAATTATTATTCAAATAAATCATAATCAGACCAACAATATTGTCCAACTGAAAGATGGTGTGAGGAGGATCGAATATTCCAAAATTGAGTACTTGATCCCGCTGCATATTCGCCACTTCACCCTAGTTAAGATATTATTAATTTGGTTGCGATTTTATTATTGATAAATAAGCATTTGTTAAATTAACAATTTTAGAAATTGACTGAAATCTAAAATATTAACGTAGGCAGTGAGCAGTGGGCACGGGTTATATGGCCTTAATTTTAAATGAATTTGTATTTTTATATCCAATTTTTATATTCAATTAAGAATAGGTACTATATACTAATATCCAATTGATTTTATTAATAATAAAATATCACTACTTTTATATGGATAGCCTATTTATTTGAAAATTTTAGTTTGTGATATATATGGACTTTTGACATCTTAAATTATGCTCAATAGCCTAGTATATTTATTAGAAATTAAAATAAAAAAAAAAAATAAAGATACACAGTCAACAACTGACTTCAAGGATATATATAGATTTCGTGGATCCAGTTCAGAATAAGGGATATACTTTCATTCCAATTGTTTTTATTAGTATTATATAATCATTGAATATTAATTATATGTCTAATTATGTACTCCTAAACTAATTAATATTGACCATCATTTTTCCTAAATAAGAAAACATTTGTTTGGGATTTGAAGCCAATAGGAAGAACCAAAATGTCGCATTTTCCACCTCAACTTGATAGTAGTGGCTTCTGATATGCTATCATCGTTTGCTATATGATTGTGTGATATAGACGACTTGGTTGTATATCGGCTAATAAGCAAAATGAAAATCAATCTTTTAATTTAGATCCTTTATATTTTTATTTAAATTAATCAAATACAAAATTATCATATTCCAACTGTTTTATAAATCCAAAAGGCTCTAAATTGAGCTCGAGGAAAAAAAAAACCAAGAGTAGCAATGTGATGCACTAGTGAGCAATAAATATAAAGAATTTTAAGAAAAATGGATTTAAATAAATGATTTGCTGATTTAAAGAGATAGTGACGACTAGGCCTGTCAAAATGGATATCGGGTATTGAATACCCGATATCCAAACCCGAAAAAGTCGGGTATTTGGATACCCAAAACCCGATTTTTCGGGTATCGGATCGGGATCGGGTAGTGAGAATTTTGGATGACCCGATACCCGATCGGGTATACCCGAATTCCCGATTTGTTTTTAAAATTAATAAAAAATATATATTTTTATAATTAAATGTAATTTAATTTCTTAATTATATGTGAATGGATGAAAGATGTTAATATGTAATTTAATTTCTTATTGTGGATGAATGAAAGATGTAATTTTTATTTAATTTCTTAATTTAATTTTTTATTTTGGATGGATGAAAATGAAAATACAATTTAATTTTTTAATTATATGTGGATGGATGAAAGATATTAATATGTAATTTAATTTCTTACATGTGGATGGATGAAAAATGTTAATATGTAATTTAATTTCTTAATGTAATTTAACTAATGAATTTTGTATTTCTCAAAGTTTGTAATTATTTTCTCTAAAATTCGATCTATTACACGAATTTTGTATTTCTAAAAATTTGTGGTGATTTTCTCTTAAATTGAAACTACTACAACAATTTTGTAAATCTAAAAGTTTGTAGCTATTTTCCCTTGAATACTACTTCAACTTTGTATTAAATTCGAAATAAATAGTAGTATTAAATAAACTCTAAAAACTGTAGTAAATAATTTTCTAAAAAATCAAAAATCAAAATCACAATCGGGACTGGATATCCGATTTTTCGGGACTGGATACCCGAGTCGGGTATTTGGGTATCCGAAATCAAATTCGGATCGGATATCAGGTATTGAATTATGGGAATTTCGGGATCGGGTACCCGAAAATTTCGGATCGGATATCCGCAGGTACCCGATTTGACAGGCCTAGTGACGACCGAGATAAGTGCATTTTTTCAGAATTGAAATACGTGATAATCACAAATAGCAAAAAAACAATGTATTTTTTAGAATTGAGTATGTGATAATCACAATTAGCAAGAAAAAAAAACTCAAGTATGACATACAAACTAAACCAATTTATGTTAGAAAATTTTTCTATGATCAAAATCAATACCATAAAGTACTGACAACAGAAAACCTTAGAACTTGAAAGGTTAGCCGGAAAAACCATGAACATCCAATTTATTCTCAATTATATTATCATGTGATAAAAAAATTGGCCGTCTTTCAATCGAATAAAAAGGATGACATCGTTTAACTCGGCGACAATGACATCCACCCACGATTTATCGGTTTCCACATCACAGACCATTCCAAACTCCATGTTTTTCCAATTGATTTTGAAAAACTACGGGATGAAGCTCAATTTAACCAAATTTCCTGATTTTTCCGACAACCAACCCAATCATAAAATATTATTCCAACAGGGAGTAAAACGTTAAATGTGGAGTAGTTGATAAGGTTTGATGGGACAAATACTAATGAATAAAAATTATAATATAGTTCAAAATCTCTGGACATAACCTGTCAAACGGCCAACATCGTCTTATGATTAGTCTAAAATCATGTTACAAGACAAATTAGGTAGTCATATCCTATGACTGTCCTTGTACAAATCATGTTCTTTGCGTATATGCTTCTGCCTAAATCTTTTGACTTTTTCTTTTAATTGATTGCGCTAAACACCATTTAGGTATATGTGAATACAGCTTAATTAGCCACATTTGTTAATGTTCATATCATCGACATTGTTTTTCTCATTTTTTAGTATACTAGCTAATTACATCTTATCTAAGTTCGATTGTAACTACATTTTGGATAATCCAAACATAGAATTTGCAATTTTTTTCTATGAACAAATAACAAACTGCTGATTAACTGAGTCCATAAAGAATGGGAACAATATGAACATCAAGAACAACAATACAATATCAAAGATGCAAAAGTTAACAAAAGAACCAAATATACCACCATCTTATTTAAAGTGACATATTTTAATTTTGAAATATAACATTCAAAGTGATAACTGTTCCATGTAATTAATAGAGTCGTGTTATATTCCTTTTTCGGGACGTTCAAACACAATGGAGTCATTTCTATATTTGTCAAAAGATTACTATACACTTTCTTTCATACTTTTTCCTATCTCATATTATATTCTCTCTTCATCTCTCTTACTTTGTTCACTCCACTTCATATATTAAATATCTACCGTGCCAAAAAGAATTGTCTCTATTAACATGGAACGGAGGGAGTACATTTCTATAGAATACACTATTTATTCTAAAAAAACACTACATAAAATCTCTTGACGAATAAGAAATGTGTTTCTTTAAGTGAGACAGAAGGGTAATATACATAAAAAAGCAATGTCAAGCCCAACCATTTCCTTGAGTAAAAGTATCGATATCGCAAAACACAACACATCCAAACAACATCTACACATCAAACAAATAAGAGGTCTTTATTCAAATGTATTAGTACTATAAATTAAGGGATTAAGTCATGGAAATTCCACAATTTATTTCAATAAACAATATTCCCCCTAAAAAAAAGGAGGGAAGAACCAAAATGGAAGAAGACCAAGCCGCCGCCACAAAGAAGGTCTATCTAGCCATCAACATCCTCCTCCTCGCCATCGGCAACTGCGGCGGCCCCCTCATCATGCGCCTCTACTTCCTCCGCGGCGGCAAGCGCATCTGGCTCTCCTGCTGGCTCGAGACCCTCGCCTGGCCCCTCCTCCTCCTCCCCCTCCTCGCCGCCTACACCCGCCGCGCCGCCGGCGAATCCACCCCCATCGTCCTCATGCGGCCGCGCGTGATTCTCGCGGCGGCGGCGATCGGCACGATGACCGGCTTCGACGACTACATGTACGCGTACGGCGTGGCGCGGCTCCCCATCTCGACGTCGGCGCTCGTGATCGCCACGCAGCTGGCGTTCACGGCCGGGTTCGCGTTCGTGCTCGTGCGGCAGCGCTTCACGGCGTACACGGTCAACGCGGTCGTGCTGCTTACACTCGGGGCCGTGGTGCTTGGGCTCCACTCGAGCGGGGACCGGCCCGAGGGGGAGACGAGCAGGGAGTATCTGATGGGGTTTTTCCTCACGCTGGCGGCGGCGGCGCTCTACGGCCTCATCCTGCCGCTGGTGGAGCTGACGTACAAGCGGGCGAAGCAGGCGCTCACGTACACCCTCGTGTTGGAGATTCAAGTTGTCATTTGTTTCTTCGCCACCGTAGTTTTGACGGTCGGGATGATCGTCAACAAAGATTTCCAGGTAAATCGAAGCTCTGACAGAAATTGCGTCGAAAAGTAGCAGTTGCAGATTCTCATATTTCAAAAAGAAGTTTATCGTCGAAGAGAATAAAGTAAATGAAAGAATAGAAAATAAATGTGCAAAATTTTGTCAAAAAAATGACTTACTCGGTTTGTCCCACTAAATTTGCCATGTTTTGACTAGATAGGAGGTTTAGAAAATGCATTCTCTCCGTCTATAATTAAATGCCTTATATCTGACTGGTACGAGTTTTAAAAAATTGTGTGACTTTATAAAATAAAGCGGATAGAAAAAATTAGCGGAATGTTGGTCCTATTTTTATATATTGATTTTATAATAAAATGTGGGTTGAGTGAGTTAGTGGAATGTAGGATCACTTACTAAATATAGTAAATGCGAAATGAGACATTTATTGGCGGACGGACGAAAAAGGAAAAATATGACATTTAATAGCGAACTGTGGAAGTACAATACTAGGAAATCAGTTGAAAAAGTTGGTGGAACGTGAGTCATATTTTCAAAATAGAAAAAAAAAAGTCAATCAACTAGCTCTAAAGCATAGTATTTTTTAAAATTGAGTATTAAATGCAACTTAGCTGGTAATACGTTTCGTTTCGTTTCGTCTCTAACATTACGATTGGATTGTTTTGAAGGCAATCTCGAGAGAAGCGAAAGAATACGAGCTTGGGGAGACAAAATACTATGTTGTTCTCGTTGGCATAGCCATATTTTGGCAATGCTTTTTCTTGGGTGCAATTGGAGTCATCTTTTACTCATCATCGCTTTTATCAGGCATTGTCATCACTTGCCTTCTTCCCGTTACTGAATTATTAGCTGTTGTTTTCTATCATGAGAAATTCCAAGCAGAAAAGGGCATCTCTCTCTTTCTCTCGATTTGGGGCTTTGTGTCCTATTTCTATGGTGACATCAAACACAACATTATGATGAAGAAGAAGCAGCACAAAGACGACAATGTGCAGACTGAAGAAACACAATTGGCTGATCAAACTTGTATACCTTGATTGATCATTCCTTTTTTATGATGTTTATATGTATGGATTTGCTTACTCTGTTTTGGTTTAGATATGTATTGATTTTAATAATAGAATGCCTTAAGGTATTTCTATTGTCTCTTTTCTCTTTATTTTTCATATTTATACTTTTTCCAAGCATATAATGAACGTATGTGTTTAATCTACTCGAAAATAAATTAACATTCAATTTATTCTGAAGTTTATAGTAAAATCAAGTTTTCAATTCAAAAAATGATTATTGTCCATTCACCCATTTCAAGTTACTTTCCAATAACAAAACCATTTATTTCCCATTTAAGGTTGCTTTCCAACAAATTCGTCAAAAATGATTATTTTTTCTGTTTTCTCTCATTTATTTTCATTATTATAGCATGGAGTACTTTTTTTTTCAGGCATGAATTCGATAAAGAAATTATAGCTTTTCAAATAAGATATGTAAATATTCTTAATTAGGTTGGACAATAAGTCTATATCATATCTTGAAATTTTTCAAACTTATAACCTTAGAAAAGAATTAGAAAATCTTCAAGAAATATATGTCTTCTCAAAGAAAAAATCTTCAAGATTAAATCTACATATTTATTTGTTCAATCTTAGCTAACTATGGACCCAAAAATGTACTATTTCAGACGCAATTTGTTTTAACCTTTAACTTCCCCAAAACATGTTGTAAACATAAACATCATGAAACCCATTATTGCACTGAATCTTATTCTAATCTAAACAAGAAACATATCTCAGAATAACTTGATCTTTAATTATCTTCTCATTACAAATATCTGAGTTACTAATCAATTTTCCAACATCAATATAATTATTCAAAATTAGAAACCATATAGACCTTGTTCTTCATTTTACAAAAAAATGGGCTCAAAAACCCAAAAACTTCCTCTAATAAACTTGTCCAATTTGAGAGAGGAAAACTGGGAATCTGTGAAAATCCAAGTAAGGCAAGCATTGGAAGAATTCGGTTGCTTCGAAGCTATATATGATCATATCCATCTTCATCTCCAAAAAAAAGTTCTTGATGGATTGAAACAACTGTTTGATCTTCCTTTACAAGTCAAATTATGCAACAAAGCACAAAAGCCTTACCACGGCTATGTTGGACAAATTCCGAGCCTCCCGCTCTACGAAAGTTTGGGGATCGAAGACGTGACGTCTTTCACTAACCTCATGTGGCCCGAAGGCAATCCATCTTTCAGGTACGAGCTCATCATGTTTTACTAGTAGAGTGATACGCATAATCAGTGGCTGACGCAGAAAAAATATTGATAGAAGGTTCTAATATATTTTTTCTTACATACTAAAAAAACAATAGAAAAATTGATAGAATTAGACAAAGGTATACATACTTGTGAGATAATTTTTTCAATTGGCAAATGTGTTAATTTTCTACTTTTACCAGGGAGACTATTCAATCCTATAGAGAGAACTTGGTGGAATTAGACAAGATTGTGAGGAAGTTGGTGTTGGAAAGCCTTCAACTAGGGAAATACATGGATGATCACCTGAACTCGACCAACTACGTTGTTCGAGTTCAGAAGTATGATAGCCCTCCAAACCATGAGGCCGGTCAACCGGGATTATTACCTCATACAGACAAGAACATTCTCACTATATTGCAGCAGCTTAATCAGGTTTGTGGATTGGAAATTCTCACTAAAGATGGCAAAAATTGGATCAATGCACAACCAACTTCTCCCTATTCTTGCTTTGTCTTTGTTGGAATCTCTTTCCATGTAAGTCCTTCACTTATTCTTGATTTTGACTGTCTTTCTCGGTTAGTTGCTAATTAACCACATTCATGAATCAAATCTATGAACCCAAAATAGAGAATGGCCTAAAATTAAATGGGAAAAGATGCAAATTAAGAAAAAAGGGGCCTAAAAAGAGTTTAATTAAATGATGCAAACGGCATCGTTTTTAGTCACATGTACAACAATCTTTTTGTAGAATCGACGTTTTATTCACGTTGTAAAATCGAGCTTCCACGTCACCACAAATTTCATCAAAAATTAGTTTTGTGGGAAGATTGCGTGGCAAATTATAAATTAATTCGCAGGATTTGAAAGTTATGAGATTATTCAGAAGTTAAGCAAACTAAAGTTATAGTACTCAACTACATATTGGATTTGATTAATAATATACATGATTGAATTAATTTGCAGGCATGGACAAACGGCCGATTGCATTCTCCCCTTCACAGAGTGACGCTGACCGGGGACGAAGCTCGATACTCGATTGGATTATTTTCGGTCCCGAAAGAGGGGAGCATAATCAAAGCCCCAGATGAGATGGTGGACGACGATCACCCTTTACTCTATAAGCCCTATGATCATCACAAGTTTATTGAAATTACTAGCTTAGAGGCTTCTCCAAATTCTCTCAAGGATTATTATGGAGCCTAAACTCTACATATTTATTGATAATCTTGAACAAATTTATGTTAGTTAATTTATTTATATATATGCGTGTGTTAAATTATTATGCATAATATGTAAAACTATTCCTAATAAGTTCCTTATTTATCTGGTCATAGTTAAAACACATGTTTTATCAAGTGGTTGTAGAGGCTCCAGGGCGTGGTCCGAAATCTAATGGGCCTTGGGTTTAGATTTGTATAGATACGTTGTTGGATTAGTTTACGGCTTAATTTTGATCTGATTATGGAGTAATTTTCTTCAAGATCTTTTTAATATTCTCCATCCCATAAAAATATATGCACTTTATATTTTCGTCCGTCATAAAAAATATGAGAATTGCTATTTATGGGAAGTATATGTTATCCTCACCTCATTACTCTCACACATCAATTTATTTATAACTTATACCACTATGACTCACTATTATTCTCGTGTTATTTCAAATACGCATTTTTTATCGGACAGAAGAAGTAACATTTTTTTCTAATATAATTATCCATAAGCCATAACTATTTTGCGTCTATATAAAATTTAAATTAACAATTATGCTATTATATTTATAGTGAACTGTGCATAAGACTTCCTCCTTCCTCAAAAATTAACAAACTTATAAATGACATGGGTTTTAATGTGCATGTCTGAGAGTGGTGAAAAAAGTAAGAAAGAGAGAAGGAAAAAAGCAAAGTAGTCTTAATAGATTATGATATCCACATTGTTAGTTAGTGGTGTGTAATTGGTTAAAATTTTCTAGATTTAAATTTAGTCTAGTTATGAGGACAATCCAAAGATAAAATTAATTTATTCTCAATTCAAATAATATTATAATGGGAATTAATAAAAAAAAAAGGAACCTTAGACATAACAACTAAAATGTTGATATCTCTCTAATTCTTTTCATTTATCCAATTTTTGTTAATTTCTTGGGAGTGGAGACGGAGTAGAAGCGCCGCCACATTTCACGGTCTCACACATGCTCACACAATCACTAACCTTCGTCACATCTGTAATATGATAAGATCAACTGAATTAATATTATATATTCATTACTAAATGAATTGCAAATATTGAGGATACTAATATATAAAAGGGAAAACAGCTATAAAAACAATTCTAAAACTCTATCAAATTTTGGCCTGTCCCGAAATTTTAAAATATAATCTTAAAAATCGTAAAGTTTGGATTTATTTCTAATTATTCTACGGCCAAAATATTTGCTTGCCTATGTGTAACTTCTACGTATGATATAGTTACATCATATAGCTTACTGGAGATAACGTTTGCATATGATTTCCTAAACGCCATTTCAACAATAATATTCCACGTGTGATAAATGCAAAAAGATTCCAAGCCCTATGATTTTTTCAACTGGTGTTTATGTTACAAGATGGACCAAACTTCATGATTTTTTCTATGCACTAATAAAAATGAAATGAAAATAAACTAATTTTTTCGACACACTAAAATGACAAAAAAAATTATTATAGTTAAGGGACGGAAAGTAACAAGAACATATGAATGTACAAGATGCAATTAAATACATACCATCCCCAAATTTGGCACATTGATCAACTGCACAACCATAATTGCAGTAGACCTTGCTTGAAGCATCAAAATTAGCCTCAAAATCTTTATTAAGGATACATTTGGCTAAACAGTTTGCTCCACATATAAATTTATCTGATTCGAAAGCACAACCAATAACACATATTCCAAAGCATCCCTTGAAATCAGCTGTTGCTTGACCTGCAAATACTAACATCAATACAAACACCACAATTGCAGCTTTGCTTTGATACATAATTAATAAATTGTGATATTCTTTATATGAATATTTAGTCTTGGATTGATGATTGTTAGGGACTTATTTGCTTCATATATATAGAGGTAAAAACAATGTTTATTTATGTTAAAAATTTATATAAGAGAAATTGTCTCGAGTGTAACAACTATTCAACTATAGATTGGGATATATACTAAAGAAAAGGTAAGTATTAGTTATGCTTTGACTGAAAAGGTAAGAATTAGTTATGCTTTGACTGAAAAAGGTAAGGTTAAAGAAATTCAGGTTAATGATAAGGTTTATTTATGTTTAAAAAAATTATATATGAGTAAATTGTCTTGATTGGAATGGATACAAGTGAATTTAATAACAACTATTTAACTACATATTGGGATATATATTGGGTAGTAGTGCTACCATAGATAGGATAACACCATTCCATCAATATAGTCCGTTAAATCTCATTTATGGACGCCTAGGATTAAATTTCGTGAACAGAACACAGGTTGCGTATTAGATATTGCAGTCTACTATATTAGATATTGTAGTCGTGGTAAACTGCAATATTGTTGTGGTAAAACTGCAATATTCAATGAATAACACTGCAATCTGGTAACTTAAAATTAGAAATTTCCTATTTTACCCCTCCGCGTTTTTACACGCGGCAGCATGACTAGCACACGATTTTCAGATCCAATGGCCTAAAATGGTGGTATGGTGTTACAATAAAGAGGGTTGTCATATATATAGGATGTGAGGTCATGGAGGTCATGTTAAGATCATTTTATGTCATGCTTATTATAATGACATAAAAATAAGCTTACGATGACCTAAAATGACATATGTATGCTTGGTTCTGTATTTTTGTATTAAGAATGAGTTTTACATAGACTCATTCTTAATACAAAACTACAGAACCAAGCATACATATGTCATTTTAGGTCATCGTAAGCTTATTTTTATGTCATTATAATAAGCATGACATAAAATGATCTTAACATGACCTCAAACCCAAATTTTATAATATGACCTAAAACTGCTTTATAATGACCCACTGTGTTTTTCTTTAATTATTGACCATTAGATTGAAAAATCTCATGGTTAGGATTTGGTCTGGATTTTGTATTGAGATGCATTTTTGTATTGATCATTTTCCTATATCTCATGGTTAGGATTTGGTTTGGATTTTGTATTGAGATGCATTTTTGTATTGATCATTTTCCTATATATATATATATATATAGGATTGTGATCAATTGAGATTTTTTATGCTAATTGATAAATGAGATGCAATATCAGCCACTCATTTTTATTAAATGAGTGGTCCAGATTTTTCCACATGGAAAATATCTTTAGATTAATTAATTATGAAAGGGTAGAATGGTAATATCATGGTAAATTTTATTCAATAAATATTTTTTAAAATTTTTAATTTTAATTTTTTATTAATTTTTTTTAAAATTTTTTAAATTATTTGTTATTTTTTTAAATTTTTTTTTATTTTTTTAAAAACTTTTTTTTTAAAATTTTTATTTTTCAACTACATATACAATTCATGTCAACTACACAC
The DNA here is from genome assembly GCF_029641045.1 of Salvia hispanica. NCBI lineage: Eukaryota > Viridiplantae > Streptophyta > Magnoliopsida > Lamiales > Lamiaceae > Salvia > Salvia hispanica. The sequence goes on from NC_142697.1 coordinate 27,941,075, forward strand.
ATATAATGTCAACTATGAGTACAATCCATGTCAACCACACACACAATTCATGTCAACTACACACATATAATGTCAACTATGTGTACAATCCATGTCAACTACATATACAATTCATGTTAACTACACAATATAATGTCAACTACATGTACAATTCATGTCAAATAGTATTTAAAGTTGTTGACATTTGATGTGTAGTTGACATGAATTGTATATGTAGTTGAAAAAAAAAAATTAAAAAAAATAAAAAAATGAAAAAAAAATTTAAAAAAATTTAAAAAAAGTAAATTAAAAAAATTAATAAAATTACAATTATACCCCTCCGTTGACATAAAATACATGCTGTTGACATTTCACAAATATTCTGGATGAGTGGCTGAGATTGCATCTCAATTCTCAATTAGGTTGATAAATCTCAACCTAACAAGACCCTATATATATAGGGATATATATAGGGATGCATTAATATGACAATTAATTATCATAATAGTTTTAAGTGGTTAAAGGAATCTTATGTAATGATGGGATTTGTATTAATTTGTCTTTTTAAGGGATAGTATTTGAGAAATTTAGAGGTTACAATATATAGGATGTGATTCATTAGTTAATACATCGGCTCACTATTAAAAAAATTCATTAAGAGCATTCTGTAATGTAAGAGATGAAAGTATTATTTTTTCATCTAGACAAAATAATCTTGCAATAATATATTTGTACATAACATAAACATGATTTTATTCGAGATTTGATTTTATTCGAGATTAAATTTAGAACGTACATTTCCGGATTTATTGGTTAAGACTCATAGTGTAACACTCCGAGTTTTCGTGCACTAGTTTTAGAGTATAAAAAAAAATTAGACGAAAAGACGATTGGAATTAAAATGCAAGGAAATTTAAGTTTGTAAACTAGTACAATTTTTTGGAAGAAGGAAAAGAGAATAAATTAGTATAAAGTACAACACATGCTATACAAAGTGGATACATGGAGCTACAAGTAAGATTCCTTTCAAAGCTACATTTCTACGGTACAAGATCTTATACTCTACTCTCTTCTCTTCCCCATCCTTCTCGAATTTGGCATCCCATAAGACTCCAAATTTGACAACCAATAACACCAAGGATCCTGCAAAAATTTAACACCAAAAGGATTATTAGAAATAGGCTTCACAAAGACTCAAGGTTGGAGACTTCTCCAAAATAGCAAGTATGACCAAACTTACACAAAAATGGTATACAATTGGATAAACACAAGGAAGAGACAAGCTGGCAGCCCCAAAAATAGGAGCCTTTGCCCCCAAGACTTGCACAATTAAGTAAATAAATATGATGCCAAGAAAGAGATGGAGCTGGCAGCCAAATATGGGAGTCTTTGTCCCCAAGTTTCCAACACAAGAGGCCTATATAAGCAGCCAGGGGCGGAAGGAGGGTGGGGCCAGGGGGGCCCATGGTCCCCCACCAATTCTAAAAAAAAACTAGGGGTATTTTAGTAATTTTACATTAATTATAATTTTTAATATAAATATATATATATATATATATATATATATATATATATATATATATATATATAGGGTCTTGTTAGGATGAGATTTTTTGGCATAATTGAGAAATGAGATGCAATCTCAGCCACTAATTCACAAGATTAACTTAATGTCAACAACTATCACATTATGTCAACACGGGGGTATAATTGTCTTTTCATTAAATTGTATTTGAAATCATTTTCTAAAATCCTCTCTAAAACTCTAGCTGCAAAGTCTTCAAATATTCAAATCTTCAAATCTTCAAATCTTCAACAGTCAAATCTTCAAATCTTCAACATTCAAATCTTCAACATTCAAATCTTCAAATCTTCAAATCTTCAACATTCAATAAAATAACACTTATTAAAATTTTAACAACTAAAAAATAACACTTATAATTCACATATCAATACCGAGAATATCGAATGTCAACAACTCGTATTAAAATGTCAACAACTAACAAATAATACTTACTATTCACATATCAATATTGAGAATATCGAATGTCAACAACTCGTATTAAAATGTCAACAACTAACAAATAACACTTACAATTCACATATCAATATCGAGAATATCGAATGTCAACAACTCGTATTAAAATGTCAACAACTAAAAAATAACACTTACAATTCACATATCAATACCGAGAATATCGAATGTCAACAACTCGTATTAAAATGTCAACAACTAACAAATAAACTTTACAATTCACATATCAATACCGAGAATATCGAATGTCAACAACCCGTATTAAAATGTCAACAACTAACAAATAATACTTATAATTCACATATCAATATCGAGAATATCAAATGTCAACAACTCCTATTAAAATGTCAACAACTAACAAATAATACTTATAATTCACATATCAATATCGAGAATATCGAATGTCAACAACTCCTATTAAAATGTCAACAACTAACAAATAACACTTATAATTTACATATCAATACCGAGAATATCGAATGTCAATAACTCGTATTAAATTGTCAACAACTAACAAATAACACTTACAATTCACTTATCAACTACGATGTCAAAAGCAAATATTATTTTTGTCAACTATGATGTCAACAACAAACATTATTCATGTCAACTACGATGTCAACAACAAACGTTATTTATTTCAACTATTATGTCAACAACAACATTTTACAAATAATTAATGTCAATAACCAATATTTTCATGTCTAACGTTCTATATTATTTATGTCAACAACAACGTATTACATATAATAGTTGACATTATATGTATGTAGTTGACATGAATTGTAACTAACTATTAGCAACTAATTTCCAACTGAAGAATTTCACCAAACACCTAGAGTGCATCATGATTAAGCTTGATTCTCCAATCCAGCTCACATCCCAATTTCCACAAATATAAACTCAAATCTCAATCTTAATTTCAATTTCAAACTCAATCGAAGAATTAGCCCCAGAATTAACTAGAATTGTCAAATATCCCAACCATGTCTTCGTCGCGAAGTTCTCTCTATCCTGAAATTTATCAAACAAATCCAAAATCCAACTCTCAATTCATCCCCAAAAATTCATCCTCATCCACCAAACTTAGTAGCTCGATGAGGAGACGCAGCCTGAATAGCTGCTCTGAAATTGCAGGATCTCAACGCGCCGCCGCAGACAAATTCCAACGCCGAAACCACCGCTGATTTCGCCTTCACCGGTGCCTTCTTCAGCTTCCGACTCCTCAGCAGCTTCTCGCCATCGGAATAGCCTAATTTGTAAGTATGCAGAAAAAATTCGCCTCTTTCTCTCCCGATCGAGGCGGTAGCTCCATGAAGTCATTAGATTCTGGCCGCTGCGCCGCGTCGAGAAGATTCTCCAGCCTCCGCCGCCGCTTCTCGTTCCAGATTCTATCCTGCCGCCGCTTCTCCAACCATGTCAGAATATCTCACAGTATTGCCGCTCATAACCTTCAAATACTTGACTCATCCTTTAACTCCTCATCAATCTCCTGCAATCCTCAACAACAATTCTCAATTCTAAAATTAATTAAATAATCCTAAACACTACAGATTCTCATTTCTCAAATTTTATTCGTCGCCAGAGATCCGATCAAATTTTAAACTACCAGCCGATTCTAGTTTCTTAAAATCATACACCATACTCATTCCGTCAACACCGGTATCTACCAATCCAAATAGATATTAAAGCACTGATTCGATAAACAGAAGCTATTAATCACCGGAATTCAATGAAATTCGAGAATGTGAATTGTGAAATGAGGAGAGCTTGAATTTTGATCAATTGATACGATTTTTACCTTCAATTGCTCAGATCGGCGCGGGAAATTAACAGGCAATGATCGGAGAATGCACTCTGGAATGATCGGAGAACGCACTCTGTCCGATTTCGCGCATGATTTGCTAGCGCCACTTATCGGCCTCCGCCAGATCGCGGCACTCCGATGCCAGGTAAGGGCGGCGCTGCTTAGGCGGCTTCTTCTCCTCTTTCATGGTGATGAAACGATTCAGGATGGACTGCGCTTTCTATTCGTTGCCATGGCGGAAAAATTGGGGAGGAATTAGGATTTTTGGTGGAAGGAGTTGTGTGTGGGAGATTGGGAATTGCGGTTATATTGTTTAAATTACCATTTTGTCCTTTCATAATTAATTAATCTAAAACTATTTTCCAAGTGGCAAATTTTGGACCACCCATTTAATAAAAATAAGTGGCTGAAAATGAATCTCAATTCTCAATTAAGCTAAAAGTTCTCAATTGATCACAACCCTATATATATATATATATATATATATATATATATATATATATATATATATATTATTAAATATAGGTTTCAGCAAAATTTGCATGAATTGTTTCCTCTCAACAAAATTTATATGAATCATTTCCTTTTATAGTTTTCTCCTTTTGCCGTTCTATAAGTCTATAATCTGAAATCTGGTTATCTAGAACTAGGTATATTTCAAAACTAAATATAATTCAATTGATTTTTCTACATATGTTGTTTCTTTGTTCGGCGTCAATAATTATGTAAATTGAGGCCTAAATAATCATATTTCAAGCTCTAAATCGGTACACATAAAATTCAAAGGAGGAGAAAGAAGATAAACTTATGTAATTCAATGGCTATGGTGGTTCTGTCGTTGGAATTCTTTAACCCCAATTCTTTATTTGATGTGTATGTGTTAATAGTTTTATACTATTTTTATTAATTATTGTTCGTAATTGAAACTTTTTAGATTTGAGCAGATTGTATATTTTGGTTACTCTTTATTGTTTTAGTTGTGAAGTATATATAATATGAACTTTATCCTTTTTGTATATAATTTATATTTTGCTATTCTTAGTATAGAAATATCAAATATTTTTCAATAGTTTATTTATTAGTTAAGTTGTCATTGATCTTACCTGTTGCCACTGCATCAGTAGAAAGAGCATTTTCAGCAATGAAGATCATAAAGACTTCTCTACGTAATAGCATGGGAGACCAACTATTGAATGATTGCTTAGTTCCTTACATCGAAAAAGATGTGTTCGTTAAAGTTAATTACTAATAAAACTATTATGCACCGATTTTAGAAGATGAAGAATAGAAGACAAATGTTATGACGTGATTACATTTAACTTTTACATTTTAAACCTTATAATTTAATTTATTACTCCCCCCGTCCCGCTTAAGATGACACGTTTTCCTTTTTAGTTTGTCACAACTAAGATGACACATTTTCTATTTTGGAAACATTCTCTCTCCAATTAATACACCCAACAACTTTTTCTCACTTCTATTAAATTATTCATCTTTCTTTCTCTCTCTATTTTAATACTTACACCCACCTTTTCTCTCTCCAATTAAACACTTTAATCAATAACTTCTAAAATCTCGTGCCGGCTAGGGAATGTGTCATCTTAGCCGGGACGGAGGGAGTTTTTTTTTTTTTAAGTTTAATTTTGGACCCCCATGATAAAATTCCTGGCTCCGCCACTGTAAGCAGCCCCGTACCTTTCCCCTCCCCTCTCCTTTAGACACCACAAATTCACTCAAAATCAAGGAGTGCAGCAAGGAAATGGGAGGAGCAAGAAGGCGAGGAAAGGCAGCGGCGAAGCGGGGGAACAGCCGCGAACCAAGAGGATTCATCGAGTGAGGTAATTACCTCAACACCCAACACCCACTTCGCATCATATAGAGCGGCCACAATGAGTAGTCAAGAACTTAGACTTGCTATAGGAATTTTCCACAAGACTTAGCATAATTTTCTGCCAAGAATCACGACATAAAGCTTCTGCCACAAACCCAATAAATGGACTCAATAATCAAACTCTCACAAGATCAAAGCTCGGACATCACCAATAGTCAAGAATATATTTTACATAGTTTTGCTAAATAAACCCACGAATTGAGCTAAGCAATAGAAGGCAGAAAACTTAGCTTATAGAAAGATTGTCTGGCGGTGGCGCGACGGAGGCGGAGAGTTCCTACGTGACGTCGATGGAAGGCGACGAGTAGCAGGGGAGTTTTGCCGCAGGCGAAGCTGCAGCTTGACGAAGAGCCGGACGGCGAGACCGGAAGCGATTTGGCGAGCCTGCAGAGGCCGAGAAAGGGGCTGCCTCGCACGGTAACACCTCCAACGCCGGAGTACAACCACGGCGGTGACCGTTTCCTCCGGAGAAAGAGAGAAGAAACCGGAATGGTTAAGGCGCCGCTACTTCTCCGATTTCGAATTTTGGGGATTTCGAATTCGCCGAGAAATTTATGGGAGTGAAGAAGCCGCCGCTGCTTCTCTACTCTTTTGATTAAGGATTTTTAATTGTAAAGTGAATTGGGGAAGAAGTATCGATGGAGGAAGGAGTATATTGGGTTCTATTTTGTTGGGCTATGTCCCATTTAAATTAACTTTAATGGGCTGTCATGTTATTATGGGCCACAATTTAAATCAGCATATGCCTAAATGAATTAAATGGAGTATGGGATATTACTATTTAATTGTTGGGTCAGGAGGTTAATTGTTTTGGGCCAAAGTGAGTAAATGAAGTAATGGCCGATGCAAGTTGATAAAAGAAATTGATGAGATTTTAATTGTTGAGCAATGGTAGTAAAAGATTAAACAAAGAAATTCAAAGAAAAGATTTAAGAAAGGATTTTTCCTAGAATCCATATTAAATGCTCAATTAATTATTTAGATATGGAACCTCTCCGAACTTAGTAAAGTGAATGAATAAATCCTACGACTTAGTGAAGCCCGAGAAAGGACTAGAGATCCTATGAGAAGAGACTAAAGATTAGGCGCTATCCAATAGGATGCATGCATTCTTCTAAGACGAAATAGTTCAAGTACTAATTAGCGTGTCATGCTTTTATTTTCAAAGGATAAATTGCTCGAGGGCAAGTGAGGGTCAAAGCGAACAATCGAATTGAAGAATAAGCATATCAGGTGGGCTTTCTTTATCCAGCACACTAGTGTGGATATAAATCAAATACTTGCGAAATTATGAAAAATCATCTTTTCTCAAAATGGAGCTATGATTTCTTTTCAAAATTTGTTTTCATGCCATAAATGTTTTGTTTTGATGAATGAGATTGAATGTCATTGATTCTCACAGATTGTCATGGAATGGATTATCATGGATTGTCATGGAATGAATTGTCATGGATTCTCACGGATTGTCATGGATTGTCATGGAATGGATTGTCATGGATTGTCATTGGATTGTCATGGATTGTCGTGTGACCGTTGGAGCGGCACTTGATTGGAATGAATGATGAATTATGAATGATTTAAAGAACTTAGTCTAGAGACGAACTTTTAGCTCACAAAAGAACTTAGTAAGCTCGGGCCTTTTAAGAAAAACCCACGTGTGTTACTGTGATGACTTGACAACTATATAGTGTATGTTTTGTTTTCGGCATGTGTCCACTGAGTACTCCTGTACTCAGCCCTGCATGTATTTATAAATGTGCAGGTTGAACGTCAAGAGGATGGAGTGATGATCGGAGTCGATGTTATCACGTTGATCTCTCAACGATTCGTGTCTTCATACACGAAGTCGTTTAGCAAGGACTTATTCCGCTGTGCTTTTGTGCTTTTAGAATTATAGAACCTCACCATCAACTCTGATTTATTTGAGGAGATGTCTATTCTGTTTTCAAGACCGTGTAATGAAATACTTGGCTTCTATGTTATCAATTGACTTGGCTTTGTGAAATTCTCAAATTCTAGTCCTTTTCTTTTCCCCGCTTCTTTAATCCCTCTTATTAGTTGCGGTTTACCCGCTTTCGCTATCCTTAGCAAAATGCGGTCGTGACACATAGTCGTTGGGTTAGATCTGCAGTGGGCCATGGCTTCTAGGCTTGGTTGAAAATAAAATGGGCCTTGGGTTTGGATTTCTATAGATGTGCTGTTGGGTTAGTTTAGGACTTATGAATAATTTATATACTCCGCTCGTTCCTTGTTAATTGAGGCATTTTTTTAAATAGAAATTAAAAATAGTGTGGCAAGTGAATGGTGAATAAAGTAAGAGAAATGAAAAGAGAATAAAATATAAAAAAATATTTTCTTCAAAATCTTTTTGATAATATTTTTTCTCACTCATGGAAATATATATTGTACAGAAGACATAACTAAATTTTGCATCTATATAAAAAATTTTAACTATAAATTTTCCTGAAATTTATAGTGAAACATGCATAATAACTTCATCGTGTTCCATAAATATAAGGATTTTGAAGACAACATAATTTTTAATGTGAAATTGATAAAGATTGAAAGAGCGAAAAAAAATAATTACATAAAAGGAAAATAGACTAATTTTAGTAGATTGAATTAAAATAGAAAAAAGATCGAAGACTAGTTTTATGAGATAAATCTAATATGTATATATAACTATAGGTTTGTGTTAAAATGATAACCCCTCTTAAAATGACACCGTGATACCGCTTATACAGCAATATTATAAACGCTACACAATAATATTACAAACACTACACAGCAATCTATAGATTGTTGTATAGTGTGTCGGATATTGCTGGACAAGAAATATTGCTGGATAAACACCAGCAAATTGCTGACCGTCTTTTTCCAGATTTTTTTTGCCACGTGGCAGCTTATTATTCGTCCACGTGTACATATGATTGGCTAGGAATAGTGGTATGATGTTATTTTAAGGGGTGGTGGCACCCTAACATGCCCCTATAACTATAATACAAAATAAACATAGTATCACAATTAAAATTTTGATGTCAAATAAAATAAAATGTAATAGACTTATAGAGTTATACTCCCTCCGTCCCGGCTATGATGACACATTGCTTAGCCGGCACGGGATTTAAGGAATTATTGGTTAAAGTGTTTAATTGGAGAGAGAGTAAGTGTGTGTAAGTATTAAAGTAGAGAAATAAAGAAAGATGAATATTTTAATAGGAGTGAGAAAAAGCGGTTGAGTGTATTAATTGAAGAGAGAAAGTTACTAAAAAAGGAAATGTGTCATCTTAGTTGGGACAAACTAAAAAGAAAAACGTGTCATCTTAAGTGGGACGGAGGGAGTAGTAATTCTTTCAATTTTCCGTTCATTTCATGATATTGGAAAAAGAAGCACAAGGCCCACACATTGACAAACCCACCAACTTTCGCCAAATCCGCAAAATATTACTTCCTTCGTCTCACTTAAGATACATGTTTTCCTTTTTAGTTTATCCCAACTAAGACATATTTATATTTTTGGAAACTTTATCTCTCCAATTAATACTCCCACTTTTCTCACTCTTATTAAAACAAAATGACAAATATTGAGGATAGCATCATAACAATATATGCATCGGCAAATTGCTAGAAAAATTATAAAATTTAATCAAATTATGTTTCATCCCAGTATTTTAAAAATTAGGAAGAAAAAATACAAAATTTGTCATTGTTCGCAATTATTTCACGACCAAAAAATAGGTTGCCTACACGTGATGCTTTCAATCAACTGACTTTATACATAATGGCATCTTCTAATTCACCGGCAGTGATGACTATATATAATCTCTCACCAGCCATGTCAGATATTCCATCCGTCCCATAAAAATAAACTATTTTTGACATTTTGGTGTGTCCATTAAAATTATATCAAAATTATAAATTAGATAACTTTTCTCTTTATAATAATATGGACTCCACTATTTTTTTTCTCTTTATAATAATGTGAACTATTATTTCAGAAGTATTACCTATTTGTGTGGTACAAGTGAAGTATACAATTTAACCAAAATATTTCCATAGGTGATAATTGTGAAAATGTATTCACCATTTACAGTTTTTTCCATTGACTTTTAAAGTATTAGGCGGTCCAAACTTTATGATTTTTTTCTGATAATTTGCACAATATAAAAGCGAAAAATAGACTTTTTTTACTTATGATAAAAATAAATTTACTTTAGGAACGGAACGAGTAAATGTCATTTAAATAACAAGAGCATACCATCATCAAATTTGGCACATAGATCAATTTTCACAACCAAAATTGCAGAATATTGTTTCTTTTGATTGATAGCTTCCTGCTTTTATTTGTTAATATATACTCCATCTTTAACTTTTGAAATAAGTGTGATTAAATATGGCTATAATTTTAAAGTCTTGTTCAAATATTTATTAAAGATTCATTACGACTGGATCGATCATTATTTAAGAATCAATATTAATTAATAGTTGAGTTAGTTTAGGGCTTATGAATAATTTACTCTACATTCATCACTTCATTTTTATCGTTACGAAGCTCAAAGAAATAGCAGACTACTTAATCATATCAATATTCTACAGATCAACTAAATATTTCTTGCAAAATATTTTTAACAGTAACATCTCTTTTCTTCCTATGGATATAAATTATACATAAACTGATAAACATGATTAATTAATTTTGCATTTATATAAAAATAAATTAACAATTATTTTCTTATAAAATTTATATTAAACCATGCATAAATAAAACTATGTGAGATTAAGTTCTCAATCCAAATGTTATTATATATGAGAACTAATAAAACGGAGCAAAGATATCACAGCCAAATCGTTGATAGCTCTCTAATTCTTCTCATTTATCTAATTTTCTTTAATTTCTTGGGAGTGGTGGAGATGGAAATGGAGGTTGAGGAAAATAGCGGGCACATTTTCCTCTCTCGCAATTGGTCACAGATTCATCAACCTTCGTCACATCTGAAATATAATAAGATCAACTGAATTAGCATTATATACCTCTAATTCATTACTAAATATAAGCACAAACATTGAGGATAATAATATATAATAGGGTAAATTGTCGGAAAAATAATAAAAGTTGGTTAAATTCTGACCCGCGATTCCTGAAATTTTAAAATTTAAATGAAAAATATAAAGTTTAAATTTCTTTGTAATTATCCTACACCGAAACAATTTGCTCCCTTATATGTATATGTTGTTGATATGTTTCGTTAAAACAACTCGTACTATTTTCTTTAAGGATAAATTACATCATATAGCTCAATGGTGGCAACATCCACGTATGGTTTCTCTACAATTAACACCAGACACTAGTTCAATTATAAAATTCAAACCCTGTGACTTTTTCTTAGTGGTTTTTGTATCATGGGACATACCAAACTTCGTGATTTGTTTTGGAATTTTTTCTGAGACAATAAAAAAAAAGGACTACAGTCTACAAGAATATATGTATGTACAAGATGCTAGTATTGATTAAGTGGTACATACATCACCAAATTTCATACATTGATCCTGTGCACAAAATAAATTGCAGGCCTGGTCTGAAGGATCACTACAAACATCAATACAAGCACCACAATTGTAGCTTTGCTTTGATGCATAATGAATAAATTGTGATATTCTTTTTGTAAATATTTAGTGTTCGATTGGTGATTTGTATAGGCTTATTTTCTTCATTTATATAGAGGTAAAAATAAGGTGCATTTATGTTAAAATGTTATGATTGGGATGGATAGGAGTGAATTTAATAAAAACTACTTAACTATAGTTGGGATGTATACGAATCATAAATTAGTAAATTTGTTATTAGAACTAAGTTTGCATTGAATGAAAAGGTAGGATCAAAGAAAGTCTAACTGCAAATTAAAATAATTTATTATCGATCAATCACCCTGAAGTCTCACCCTCGATATTAATATAAAATGAGTGGATTAACCAAGACCATTGATTATTATGGTTATTTTAAGTGGTTAAAGAAATATTATGTAATGATGGGATTTGTGATTAATTTACAGGGATATTTGAGGAAATTTAGAGGATACAAAATATAGGAAGTGATTCATTAATTAATACATCCGCTTTAACTAGAAATTATTTTTACCTAATATCTCAATTCAACCATATATAAGGTGTTATCATAAACTTATATTGAGAGTATTCAGAAATATCTAATTACTAGGAAAAATAATGTTGCAAGAATATATTTGTACATAATACAAGCATGATTTGATTCGAGATTAAATTTGGATCGTACATTTACAGATTTATTGGTCAAAGACTCATTGTCACTTGGATAGTTAGTTGGGTTAGATCTGCAGTGGGTCATGGCTTCTGGGCTTGGTTGAAAATAAAATGGGCCTTGAGTTTGGATTTCTGTAGATGTGTTATTGGGTTAGTTTAAGGCTTATGGATAATTTATATACTATGTATATTATTTTATAAAATAAATATTTTCTTCAAAATCTTTTTACGTAAAATTTTTTCTCCCTCATGGAAATATATATTGTATAGAAGATATAACTGAATTTTGCGTCTATATAAAATTTTTTTAGTGAAGCATGCATACTAACTTAATCTTGCTTCATAATTCATAAATTTAAGGACTTTGAGGACAACCTAATTTTTAATGTGAAATAGATAAAGATTGAGATAGACAAAAAGTGATTGAATTGCTATTAGCGGAGAATGTTGCTCAATTCATAAGAGAGAAAAACTTACATAAAATGAAAATAAACTAATTTTTATAGAATGAACTGAAATAGAAAAAGAAGACTAGTTTTATGAGATAAATATAGTATGATAAAAAATAATTTACTTTAGGAACTGAACGAGTAAAACTACATATAAATAACAAGAACATACCATTATCAAATTTGGCACATAGATCAATTTTCACAACCAGAATTGCTGAATATTGTTTCTTTTGATTGATAAATAACTTCTTTTTATTTGTCAATATATTGTAGTATATATCTTTAACTCTTAAAATGAGTGTGATTAACTATTTATTGAAAGATTCATTATGACTGGATCGATCATCATTTCTCACTTTAATTCATTATTTACTAATCAAGATTAATTAATAGTTGTGTTAGATCTGCATTTGGGTTAGTTTGAGTCTTATGAATAATTACTCTACATTCATCACTTCATTTTATCGTTATGAAGCTCAAAGAATTAGCAGACTGCTTAATCATATCAATATTCTACAGATCAATTAAATATTTCTTGCAAAATATTTTTAAGAGTAACATTTCTTTTCTCCCTATTGATATAAACTATCCATAAACTGATAAACATAATTAAATTTTGCATCTAAATAAAAATAAATTAATAATTATTTCCTTATGAAATTTATGTTAAATCATGCATAATATAAAACTACGTGAGATCAAGTTCGCAATCCAAATGATATTATATATGGGAATTAATAAAAAGGAACAAAAATATCACATCCATACTGTTGATAGCTCTCTAATTCTTTTTATTTATCTAATTTTCTTTAATTTCTTGGGAGTGGAGATGGAGGTGGAGGAGTAAAGCGGCCACATTCTCCTGTCTCGCAATTGTTCACACATTCATCAACCTTCGTCACATCTGAAATATAATAAGATCAACTGAATTAGTATAATATACCTTCAATTCAACTAAATATAAGCACAAACATTGAGGATAATAATATATAATAGGGTAAATTGCAGAAAATATAATAAAATTGCAGAAAATATAAGCATAAAGTTTAAATTTGTTTGTAATTATCCTACACTGCAACAATCTACTCCCCTATATGTATATGTTGTTAGATATGTTTCATCAAAACAACTCGAACAATTTTTTTAAGAATAAATTTCATCATGTAGCTAGCTCAATGGTGATAACATCCACATATGACTTCTCTACACTTAAAACCAAACACTAGTTCAATAATAAAATTCCACGTGAGATGAATGCGAAAATTCCAAACCCTATGATTTTTTTGACTAGTTTTTTATCATGGGACATCCAAACTTCGTGATTTGTTTTGAAATTTTTTCGAGACAATAAAAAAAATGACTGCAGTTAAGGGATGGACAGTAGCAAGAACATATGTATGTACAAGATGCTAGTATTAATTAAGTGGTACATACCATCACCAAATTTGACACAATGATTCACTGCACAATAGACATAGCAGCCCTCGCCTTCAGGATCGTGCCTTTCATGAGCGACACATACCATTAAACATGTTCTAAGACATTCAGCATGATCTGTTGGTGAAGCACAATTAGGAATACATCGGGAAAAGCATCTCTTGAAGCTAGGTGTTGCACTTGCTTGCCCTGCAAATACTAACATCAAAACAAGCACCACAATTGTAGCTTTGCTTTGATACATAATGAATAAATTGTGATATTCTTTTGTAAATATTTAGTGTTGGATTGATGATTTGTATAGGCTTATTTCCTTCATTTATATAGAGGTAAAAATAAGGTGCGTTTATGTTGAAAAGTTACGATTGACTTGTATAGATTGGGAGGGATAGGAGTGAATTTAATAAAAGCTACTTAACTATAGTTGGAATGTATACGAATCAATTTATTATTAGTAAATTTGTTGTTAGAACTAATTTTGCATTGAATGAAAAGGTAGGATCAAAGAAAGTCTAACTGCAAATTAAAATAATTTATTATCAATCACCCTGAAGTCTCATCCTCTTAATATAAAATGTGTTGATTAACCAAGACCATTGATAGTTATGGTTGTTTGAAGTGGTTAAAGGAGTCTTATGTAATGATGGGATTTGTGATTAATTTGTATGGATATTTGAGGAAATTAGTGGATACAAAATATAGGATGTGATTCATTAATTAATACATCCGCTTTAATTAGAAATTATTTTTTACCTAATATCTCAATTCAACCATAAGGTGTTATCATAAACTTATATTGAGAGATTTTGGAATAGGGAAAAGATAAATTAACAAAAATTGTGTATACAAAATACCCTTTAATTTAGTTCTATATTTTAGGATATAATTTTATGACTAATTTATCCTTATTTAATGTTCGTTATTTTTAACTATTAGTTTAGAAACATATCATTGATTTAGATTATGACTTGTTTATGGTAATACTAATTAACACACTACATAATTAAAGTACTATATTTAATCATAAAATAATTCCTAGTAGTACTATATAATTTAATATAGTACCATATTTTTTTTGAAAGAAATTCATATTTGATCATTTTATACGTTAGTATCTAGTTTTTTTGTCATTTATATTATTTTTTCATAACTTGTTTGATTTTTTTACAAAAATTTATTTCAAATTATCATACGATATAAATCATCAAATGTTGTGAAAGTAAAATAATTTAATATATGGAAAAAATAAATTAAAATAGTAAAGCATTTTTATATTTGATACGTGGACTACATGAGAAAATATTATAGCCATAATGGTTTAACATTTCTTGCAATATCTTTTTATTTTTGTGTTATTTTCCATCAATGCTATTTTTCCTTAGCTTGTTCCCTTTTTCATTATATATCCAAAAGCAGATATATGAATGCTATTTATTTTAATTTACTTTTAGCTATGAGTATTTTTATATTAAGGAAATATTAATTATTATTTCTTTCTTAATTAACATGAAGGGTGTTTGTAGTAGAAATTAAATACATATACAAGTAGTTGCATTTATTTATAATTTTTGGAATCATTCAATCATGAAATATTTCGATTCAAATTATTTTTTTAACTTATTTTTTAATATTATATCAATTTTAATTTCATTGCATGATTTTTTATATTCTGGATGTAGCGAATAAAATGAAATCGACTTAATGATAATTAATTTGTTGAATGACCGTACTCATAAGTTAAGTACATATTCTTGTATTTTTATAGTTTACAGTTTTTATTGTAGTCATTTTATAATTTACAATTTTTCGATGTGACTGACTAACGTAGCTTTAATGTATTTTTTAAGTAGTACATATTGAATTTATTTATGTTCCATGGTTTTTAAATAACGTTGAGTCATGAGAAAATTGAATTAATGATTATCGATTAGATGTGTGATAATAAAAATTAAATATATATACATGTAGTCACTTTTTAGAATTACTCAATAATAAATTAGTTGAATGAGAATGACTATTATTATTTCAATTTAATATTTATTATTATTATTATTATTATTATTATTATTATTATTATAATATAAGTAAACCGATTTAATTATCATTAAATGGTTGGATGATAGTACAAGAAATTAAGTAGTATATATATACTGCAGTTATTTTTATAATTTACAATTTAAGAGTTATTCGATTTGAATGATTTTATCATTTTAATTTATTTGATACTATTACATGTCAATTAGTTGGATGACAATACTAAATCAAACTATATACATGTAGTCATTTTTATAATTTATAATTATTCAAATTATTTAATACTAATATAGTTGAATGTGAATGGATATTATCGTTTTAATCAATTTTATAGTACACAAAAAACCGACATAATCACCATTAATTAGTTGGATGGGAGTACTAAGAAATTAAATATATATTACATATATAGTCATTTTTATAATTTACCGTTTTAAAATAGTTGAACAATAAAATAGTTGGATGTGAATGACTTTGTTATTATTTTATAACAAATTTAATTTTGTTTCATGGTTTTTGAGTTAAGATATTAAATATACAAAAAAATTGATTTAATCATCATAAGTAGTTTTATGATAATGTTAAGAAATTAGGTAAATATACATGTGGTTGTTTTATAATTTATTAACTTTAAAATTTACTAATAGAGTATTAATATAGTTGGATACGAGTGACTGTTATTTGTTAATATTTAGTTTTTACTATTTTATATTCATTTCATAATTTCGAGTAAAGATATACAAGACTCAAAGAAATCGATGTGATGATATTTAATTAGTTGGATGAGATACTAATTAATTAAGTATACTTACAAATAGCTATTATTATAATTTATTTATTTTTTATTACACAATGAAATAGTTTGTTTTGAATAACTATTATTTATTTTTTATTACTGATTAATAAAAATAATAATTTTCAACTAGTTGGATGGTAATGCTAAAAATTAAAATAATAGTAATATTTAATTAGTTGGATGACAATAATAAAATTTTAAATGCATTATGTGACTTTTTTTAATGACTACTAACATTTTATATGTAAATTTATTATTAGATTTTATTGCATAAGGTATTTGAGTGTTGAGAAAATAGAAGAAATTTAATATTCTTCAAATGCTTACCCAATATTTATAAAAATGTATGGTGAAGAATGTGATAAATTTATCTTTTTAGTTTTAATTTAGCTATAATTATGTAGCTTTATGATAGAATGGATTATCTTTCCTAAATGTGCAGTTATTAAACTTAGAAACTTAATCTTCCCTAAATAGTTATAAAAGGGTAAATATGTAATGTGAAATCATTGTGAATGTAAAATATCTAAAATATCCAATTTTGTATATACAATGTTTGTTAATTTATCACTACTCTTTGGAATATGGATTTCAATTTGTTGACCTTTCAAAATTTGGGATTAAATTCGTCAACTTTTCAAAGAATTTTTTCTGAATAAGGAAATTTTGCTTTTTTATATTGTTTCTCTTTCTTTTTTCTTATTATTTTTTTTCCCCAACATTTATCAACTTACCAAACCATCCATCCCAATCTTAATACACTATCGTGTTATTCGCAGGCTAATAAACTGCAAAATGGTAATGCCATCACCCAATTTGGAAGATAAAGATTAGACACAACACTCATCGGCTAACATAATATAATTGCTTATAGGTAACAACTACAGTCACTATTGACTTTGATCTTCTATGTAAAGTGTAAATGCTTGTGCTGTAGGAACAATTACTCTGAATTTTAATTTACAAATTTCTATTGACTTTCAGAATTTGATTTCAAATTTGAAATGGATACTTTGGTCAATTGATAAATGTTAGGAAGGAAATAATAAGAAAAAAAGAGAAAAAAGATTAAAAAAAAAAAAATTCTTATTCTGAAAAATTCACATGATTCGATCCCATATTTTGAAAGGTCAGTGAATTTAGTTCCAAATTTCGAAATGTCAACTAATTGAGACCCATATTCAGAAATATCTCATTATTTTTTATCTAGGCAAAATAATCTTGCAATAATATATTGGTACATAACATAAGTATGATTTTATTCGAAATTAAATTTGGATCATACATTTATAGGTTTATCCGTCAAGACTCATAGTAAGTTCGGTTAGATCTGCAGTGGGTCATTGTTCTGGGCTTGGTTGAAAATAAAATGGGCCTTGGGTTTGGATTTTTATAGATGTGTTGTTGGGTTAGTTCAAGGCTTGTGAATAATTTATATACTATGTATAATAGTATTATTTTATAAAACAAATATTTTCTTCAAAACCTTTTTAATAACATTTTATCTCCTTCATGGAAATATATATTGTACAGAAGACATAACTGAATTTTGTGTCTATATAAAAAATGTTAACTGTAATATTTTCTAAAATATTTTTAGTGAAGCATGCATAATAACTTCATCTTGCTTCATAAATATAACTTTATATAAGGACGTTTAGGACAATATAATTTTTAATGTGAAATTAATAAAGAAAAATTTGACTAGAATGTTGTTGATGGAGATAAGAAAGAAAAACTTACACAAAATGAAAGTAGACTAATTTTATAAAATGAATTAAATTAAAGTTGTATAAATTTCCGTGCTGCCTAAGGAATGGGTCATCTTCCTTGGGACAGAGGGAGTACTAGTTTTATGAGATAAATTTAGTACATATATAACTATAATACAGAAGAAACATAAGATATCACAGTTAAAATTTTGATGGCAAATAATTAAAATAAAATGTTATAGACTTGTAGCTCTATTATTCTTCCAATTTTTCGTTAATTTTCATAAGATTGGAAGAGAAGCGCCACATTTTTAAGTCGCACAAGGCTCGCACACTGATACACCCACCAACTTTCGTCACATTCGCAAAATATTAATATAAGATTAACTGAATTAGGATAATGTATTTTCTTATCAAAATAAAATGACAAATGTTGAGGATTACATCGTAACAATATATGCATTGACAAATTGCTAGAAATATTATAAAATTTAATCAAATTCTATTTCATTCAGGTATTTTTAAAATTAGGGAGAAAAAACACAAAATTTGTCATTGTTTGCATTATTTAACGACCGAATAAATAGGTTTCCTACACATGACGTTTTTCAATCAAACGACTTTATACATAATGACATCTTCTAATTCACCGACGGTGATGTCTATGTATAATCATTCACCAGCCATATCAGATATTCCATTTGTCCTATAAAACTAAAATATTTTTGTCAATTCTGCATGTCCATTAAAATTAGATTACAACTGTAAATTAGATAACTTTTCTCTTTATAACAAGGACCCCACTATTTTTCTCTTTTCTATCTTATTTTGACAATTGCATATTAAACTCTTGCATTTCAAAACTATCTATTTTTATGGGACAAGTGAACTACTCCCTCCGTTCCATAGTAGTAGAGTCATTTCATTTTGCGCACTCGTATTGAAAAAATAATTATAAATAGTTAAAATTAGCAAAAAGTAAAGTAAGAGAGAGAATATTGTAGATAAGACTCTTTTCTACATTATTATCTCTCTTGCTTTATTCTCTCTCCACTTTAAGGACTCGTTTGATAAAAAAGATGAGATATGAGAAGATATGTAAAACAAGATAAGAAATACGGGCTTCATGTCAAGATATGCAAAGATATGATTTTTTTCCGTTGTTGTTTGATAGAAAAGAAATTATCTAAATTTGTATTGTATATTAAATAACATGGCTTAACTTGACAAATTGGTGGGATACATAAACATGGTTAATGTTATAATTTTGGTAAGATTGGATAGGGCCCTTGTCTTATATTGGGCTTTGAGTTAAGTATAATTATGATATCAAACAATTAGAAATGCCCATATATAATTCATCTATCTTGGTATTACTAACTTATCAAACACGCCCTAACTATTTATTATTATTTTTCCAAAACGAGTGTAGAAAATGAAATGACTCTACTACTCTGGAAAAGAGGAAGTACAATTTAACCAAAATATTTCTGTGTGTGATAATTGCGAAAAAATATATATTCAACATTTATAGTTTTTTCCGTTGACTTTTAAAGTACAAGATAGTCCAAACTTCATAATTTTTTTGTAATTTGCACTACATAAAAATAGAAATAGACTATTTTTTTAGGACTTTATGATAAAAATGAATTTACTTTAGGAACCGGACGAGTAAAAGTAAATTTAAATAATAAGAGCATACCATCACCAAATTTGGCACATAGATCACTTTTCACAACCAAAATTGTAGAATATTGTTTCTTTTTTGAATGATACTCTCGAAATAAGTGTGATAACTTGTTCAAATATTTATTGAAAGATTCATTATGACTGGATCGGTCATTATTTCTCTCATTAATTCATTATTTAGTAATCAAGATTAATTAATAGTTGTGTTAGATCGCAGTAGGGTCTATTTTGGGCTTATGAATAATTTATTCTACACTCATCACTTCATTTTATCGTTACGAAGCTCAAAGAAATAGTAGACTACTTAATCATATCAATATTCTACAGATCACCTAAATATTTCTAGCAGAATATTATTAACAGTAACATCTTTTCTCCATAAGGATATAAATTATTCATAAACATGATTAAATTTTGCATCTATTAAAAATAAATTAACAATTATTTCCAATGAAATTTATATTAAACCATGCATAATATAAAACTATGGGAATTAATAAAAATTAAGAAAGATATCATAACTAAACTGATGATAGCTCTCTAATTCTTTTCATTTATCTAATTTTCTTTAATTTCTTGGGAGTGTAAATGGTGATGGAGGAGCAAAGCCGCCACATTTTACAGTCTCGCAATTGGTCACACATTCATCAACCTTCGTCACATCTGAAACATAATAAGATCAACTGAATTAGCATAATATACCTTCAATTCATTACTAAATATAATAGGGTAAATTGTTAGAAAAATAATACAATTTGATCAAATTTTGGCCCGTCTTGAATTTTAAAAATTTAATTGAAAAAACATGTTTATATGTCGTTGATATGTTTCATCAAAACTAACTTGTACTGTTTTCTTTAAGAATAAATTACGTCATGTAGCTCAACGGTGACAACATCCACGTATGGTTTCTCTACGATTAACACCAGACACTAGTTCAATAATAAAATTCCATGTGTGATGAATGCCAAAAATTCCAAACCCTATGATTTTTCTGACTGGTTTTTATATCAGGGGACATACCAAACTTTGTGGTTTGTTTTGAAATTTTTTTTGAGACATTTAAAAAATTACTGCAGTTAAGAGATGGACAATAGAAAGAACATATGTGTGTACAAGATGCTAGTATTAATTAAGTGGTACATACCATCACCAAATTTGGCACATTGATCCATTGCACAACCATAATTGCAGGCCTGGCTTGAAGAATCAGACTCTTTATTAAGGACACATTTGGCTAAACATTTTGCAACACAAACAGGTTTGTCTGGTTTAAAAACACAACCAAGAACACATTTGGCAAAGCATTCCTTGAAGCTAGTTATTGCACTTGCTTGCCCTGCAAATACTAACATCAATACAAGCACTACAATTGTAGCTTTGCTTTGATACATATTGAATAAATTGTGATATTCTTTTGTAAATATTTAGTCTTGGATTGATGATTTGCAAGGCTTATTTTCTTCATTTATATATAGGTGAAAATAAGGTGCATTTATGTTAAAAAGTTATGATTAATTTGTCTTGACTGGGATGGATAGGAGTGAATTTAATTACAACTACTTAATTATAGTTGGGATGTATACGAATCAATTTATTATTAGTAAATTTGTTATTAGAACTAATTTTGCATTGAATGAAAAGGTAGGATCAAAGAAGGTCTAACTACAAATTAAAATAATTTATTATCAATTACCCTGAAGTCTCACCTTCTTAATATGAAATGTGTGGATTAACCAAGACCATTGATTGTTATGGTTGTTTTAAGTGGTTAAATGAGTCTTATGTAATGATGAGATTTGTGATTAATTTCTAGGGAAATTTAGAGGTTACAATTCGATTAATTAATTATTACCTCCACTTTAATTAGAAATTATTTTTACCTAATATCTCAATTCAACCATAACGTGTTATCATAAACTTATATTTTGGCGAATTTCTCATAGTTTGATTTTCGCCTAAATTAAATTCGACGTCGAATAATTGTAGTGGACAAACTGGTTAACTAACAAATGAAATTACATTTATTTTCTCTAAAATGTGGCTAGTATTCCTTCCAAATTATGGTAAATTCAGTACAAGGCCTAGATTCGGTTTATCTAACCAATTTTAAATTTTTCGCAAAATTTCTTATTTCGTTTGAAGTTTGTAATTTTAAGGATCAATATCAATAAATTAAATCACAATAGCATGCAAACCATGTTTTTTATTTAGACACACTAATAAGTTTCGAACTTGAGATCTTTGTACCTAAAATTAGATTATTACAGAACATGTGAAATTTCATTATAATATTTTTCCTCTATACATATGAAGTCTCTACAAATCATTTGCCTATATATATGAAGCAACAATATTTGTCTCTATATCCATGAATGTTTCATTACTGTAATAAAATACTCATTCCGTTCTATATTGTTCGCAATTTTCTTTTTAAGTCATAAATTTGAGATTAATTTTTTATTGTAATTAAACTAGTAGTTTTACAATGAGAGATTACTTAATCCCTGATTTGTATGGGCTTATTTGCTTCATATATATATAGGACCGAAATATTGTAATGATATGTTTAGTCTTAGAATGATTATTATATAGGCTTACTGGCTTAATATATATAGAGGTAAAATATTACAATTTACGCTCAATCCTCTTATTTTAATTTTCCAAAAGTTAGGAATATTACAATTTTTCTTCTATATATATGAAGCAAACAAGCCTCTATAAATTATCAATCCAAAATTTGCCAAAGGATGGAGTATATCATTACACCGTGTTTGGATGGCTGTTTATTCGCTTTATACTAGTGGAGTATAATTTATAGACTATTGCATAAAGGATGAGGGCATATATATTTATTATCCGAAAGTAGAGGTTGTGTTCACATAAATAAACAAAAAAGGACTGCAAAACTGAAATTTGTGATTTTATATTCCGTGTTTAAATTTTATGTAATTGACCTGAATTTGATTAAATTTTAGTATAATTTAAATAATTATTATTCATAAGTTATAATCAACCTCTTGTTATCATTAATTAAAAAATTCGGACATCCAGATGCACTACTTTATTTATTTCCATCTTCCTAATAAACAAGTGCTACTTCTCTTTTAGTGTTCATAAATTATTGAAAAAACCACATTTTTTATATTAATAATAACAAATCTCGTACAATGCACTCCAAAGGGGCTACATATATAGTATTAAAAAAAATCTATTTATTCCCTCAAAACATTTATTAATAAAAAAAGCCAGATCGTTACAAAATATAGATCAATAAAACCTCAATAACAATTGTGACTATGGCGTCAACACAAAAAATGTGAAGAGTGTCTTCAAGGCTGCATCGACAATGTCGAGCAAACTTTTCTGCATTTTAACTTGCAAAGAGACATGATAAGTTTATCGATGCAGCCTTGAAGACAATCTTCACACTTATCTGCATTTGTAACAGAAATTATAATTAGGAAAGCTATCAACGTGACTGCAAACATACCTCCAAACCCTAATTTGCACTTCATCTCTAATTCGTGTTTTTGTATGTATAGAAATATTTTGGTTGGATTGTCACACTTGCGAAAATTGTTTCGAGGGCCGTTATTTATAGTGGTTAAAAATCTATAATATTGAATTTTTAAATATTTAATAGTGGGTGTCGTACATTGCAAATGTTCATGCAATCGAGAACTTTTATAATTACAATTGACTAATAGTAGTAGTTCACTTTAAAAGATGTATAGGGATGGTTAGGTGGAAACTTTACTTTATAGTAATTAGTAATCTATTTATACAATTGTACGTGCTTCATTTTTAATAATGTTACTTTATGCATATAATTTTTTGTTGATTATAATAATTTATATTTAGTACTAATCTAGATATTAACGCTTAAGACCAATGGTCCAAATAAAAAGAAAGAACCAATGGTTCAAAATGATTTCTTTTTAACTTACCAAAAAGGATTACTAAATCATGGAGTATATTGCTAATTGAATGTGGCTATAAAAAATGGAAAAAGGTTTGCGTAGTTTTTGTTCTTGCTTTTAGATGTGAATGAAATGAGCAATGGCGGCAAGTGGTTTTATTGAAAATGTTCAAAATTAGTTTTTCAAATTTTTTTAAGGATATCAAATTATTGAAGATTGGAGGATTAGGAAGAGCTTAAATTGGAAACTCGAGTTTGGGTTTAGGGTTTTCGCTAGAGAACCAAAGACTCAATCAATAATTATAGAGTTAGGAAAAGATAATTTATTACTAAACAAACAAATCGGATCGAATCAAATACACAAAACTACGGAAATAAATTACAGAAAATCACTAAATATTAGTAACATGTAAATTCTCTAACTCACGTCTTACATAAATAAGTAATCAACCAATCATTCAATTGCAAATGAAATAGCCATATATTCTAATGGAAAATAAATTGATGATTCCTGCTTAAAATGGAAGCAGGAATATTCAAAGTAACCACATAGTATAGAATGACACTTACTTCAAAAAAACCACAAGTATAAGGTAGCCCCGAGCAATAGCTGATTCAGGTGGAGTCGGATTGCACTACTAGTCTGTTTGGGCTTAAAAACTTGACTAATCCCAGTGTCTGGAAGCCCTACAAATGTGATTTCAAATATTCTATATTTTAGATCTAATTACAGTTGAACAAAAAACAAATTTATTACAGAATACATAAAACTTGTTGATATTTCATATTTCTAGTATTTATGATCGATAACAATAATTTTTCACAATTTTTCCATAATGATCAAAATCAAAACTAATGTAGCACAAAATCACAACGTTTTGGATATATCAGTGCCGTTTTAATCAACACTATTTTGCCCAATTAAATCAACACTGCTTTATCTAAAACAAGATCGTTTTGTTGTCACGTGTTATTTGACTTTGTCATATTGTTTTCGAGCCCATCGTTGTGAGATAACTGCAAGTAGTACCAAACAATAAAAGTTCTGATTAAAATGATAATTATTCTAAATTATAAACATACCAACAATTAAAATAATAAAAAAACGAAACGAGAAAGGGAAAGGGAAAGGGATAAACCTGAACCAAACATAGAAGGAATGCACTTTTGTGCATTACATTTAATTTCACAGGGTTTACTAATTAGCTTATCTTTGCAGTGATCTTGACACTTTGAATGACACGATTTTTCTGCTAAAATTTGTGCAGACATTGCTAAAATAATGACTGTTATGAATAAAAGCTTTGAAGATATCTGCTCCATTTTTTTTGATTAATTTTTTCTTTTCTGTTTCTGATGATTTGTTTGTCCAAACACTATATATAGAATTATATGTATTAGAAAAATCTCGCAAGAAAAATCCAGTTATTAAATTATTTTAACTAGATAATTTTATTACTAAAATTACTCCAACGATTTACAATAATATTCGAAATGCAGGCCAAAATATCTAATAAATCTTAGATTTTCACAATAACATATCACGTCGGACATCCAATCAGTTTAATATACGATCACATTTAGTTCTTATATTATCATTATAAAATCTCTCTGCTAAATATTGCCACTATTATATTGATCAAATTATTATATATATTATATAAAATCCAATTCTAAAATAAACGATTAAAAAATAAAAAGAAAAGGAATGGACCAAGACATTGGACCGTAGCTGATTTAATTAGTAATCTCTATTAGAAAATGATTTTTATAATTTGATAGTAAATTAATACGGTTTTTATATAGATTGAAGCCCATTAATCTCAGCCCGGTGGAAGGTGGGCTTGGGTGCTTGCAGTTAAGAAGCTTCCAGAAAATATTTAAAATCGAATTTCGTAAACAGCCATTCAAATTTTGAAACATGCTCCATAAACTAAAAATGAGCCTAAAATTCATGATTTTAGCAGTAAACGACCTAGAATAAAAACACTATAAAATCTCTTAAAATTTGTGAAGCCACTAAATTCCATAAGAAACCAGCGATCCACTTATATATCATGTTCACTAGAATTTTGTCTGACTATATACAAGACCTTTTCAAACTAAATTAGTTGAATTGGAACATAATCTAGTATATAAAATATTCATATAAATATACATCATTTAATTATTAATCGTACCATGAATTGCCTGCAGTGGGTGATGATTAATTTACTTAGCCGTTTCTTCCTTGTTTTATATTTACACAGCCACCTACTTCTTCACAATCACTCAAACCAACATTTTGGTAAATAAAAGTCCCTATGTATGAATTTTAAAAAATTGTAAAGAAAAGTTATTGAAAATATAGTAGTAAAATATGGATCTTATTTTTATAAATTAGTTTTATAATAAAATACAAATAAAAAAAATTAGTAAAATCTGAAATCTATTACCTATTATAAAATATTTCAACTGAGACTCCTAAAATTGAACACTAAAAGATGATAAACCAAAACTCTTAAAGTGAAAGGAGAGAGTTCTTAAAAAAAAAAAAAATTAAACTACTATGTCTATATATAACTCTCACATAGTACTACACTATGGAACATCTATTCTATCGAATATGCAATGACATAAACAATTAAAGAACAATGTCTCTCCAACTCCTTCTAATCTTGTTATATTCCCTCGTTTCTCCGACCACCGCCGCAAAATTATCCGACTTCACCCGAACCAAACCCGGCTGTCCAGGGAGATGTGGGGCCACCAAAGTCCCGTACCCTTTCGGCATCGGCTCAAACTGCTCCATCGACATACCGGGTTTCTCCTTCTACTGCAACACCACTGCTAAACCCCACGAACTCCTCCTCCGCCTCTCTGACCTCAACCACCGCATCGTCGACATCACCAGAACCTCGATCCGGATCAAGAACCCCATCTACACCTCCCGCTGCACGAAAGACCGCTTCGCCCCCACCAACCTCACCACCATCAACTTCACCGGATCCCCTTACACCATGTCGAATCTCAACTTCGTTACACAGGTCTGAAAGATATATTGGACTAGATTGAGATATAAATTGCGCTTTAATTTTAATTTTAATTAATTAATGCAGACAAACGCACATTCTCACCTTGTGTTCTTTTGTCTGCATTAATTAATTTAATTAAAATTTTGTTAATGAATGCAGACAAACATACTAGTATCTCTTCTTATGCCCTTTCACCTGCATTAATTAATTAAACAATTTGATTAATTAATGCAGGCAAAAGAGCACAAAAAAGTGTGCAATTAATATATCTTTTCGATTTTCGTGACGCAGGTCGGCTGCACGGATCTTACCGTGCTCGAGGGCAGTGTCGTGTCGGGGGAGAATTTCGTTAGCGGCTGCGTCACATTCTGCTCCTCCACCAACTTCTCCTCGGGCACGGCTGCCAACAGCTCCTGCCCGGGGAACGCCTGCTGCCAGGTCCGGATCCCGGAGGGGACCGTGTACCTCAACGTGTCCGTCTCCGGGGTCGCCAACAAGTGGGAGAACACCAAGGATGTACGCTGCAGGTACTCGTTTCTCGGGGAGATAGACAACGCCACGGTCCGCGCCGTTTCCGCGCTCTACGAGCCCGACAAGCCTCGGTGGAGCTTCATGAAGGCGCGGAACGTCATCCTCGACTGGAGGATCGGGACGGGCCGCTGCAGCCGCGACGCCGTGTGCCTTAATAACAGCAGCTGTGTCAATGCAAGTAGTGCAATTGGAGGATATCGTTGCAAATGCCTTAAAGGGTATAACGGTAATCCTTACCTTGCTCCTGGCTGCCAAGGTACATATACAAAATTACTAAATTCGTTGTGTAATTTATGACTTAGGTACTAAAAATAAAATTTTAGAATAATTTGATCACTCTCGTACTTAATTAGATATTGACGAGTGCGAAAAAAATCCATGCCATGTGACCGGAATTTGCACCAATAAGCCCGGAGGCTATACGTGCGGATGCCCGGCCGGCTATCTTGGTCACGGATGGAAAAAAACCAGTGGTTGTCTTGCCGTCACGCCGAAGCTCAGCAAATTATCAATAGGTACAGTATTATTTTTTGGCGATATTTTATCGAATGTGCACATGTACTATCGGATGTCAAACACAACATCACCAGAATTTTTTTTGCGGAATACTTTTAAACAAATCCAAACTTCA
Source organism: Salvia hispanica (assembly GCF_029641045.1). NCBI lineage: Eukaryota > Viridiplantae > Streptophyta > Magnoliopsida > Lamiales > Lamiaceae > Salvia > Salvia hispanica. The sequence goes on from NC_142697.1 coordinate 27,969,281, forward strand.
TAAATTTTCTACTATATTAAAGTTGTGAAACAAATCAGAATTTGACTAAATTGCTATCGATAAACTTTCTCTTTTTATGGTTGACTGATTCTTACTACTATGAATTATGAAAAGGTCAAAACTCAAACTATTAAATTAGTTACTAACTCTCTTGTGTAGAATATTGATTATTCTTGTTGCTTTATATGTTGTGGCGTTACCATGCATTTCATAGATGCTATTGTCTTTTATTGATGCAAGCCGGCCTATAATTATTCCTGATATTATTAATTGAAATTTTATATAAATCCAAGATTTTGGCTTATGTGTGTTAGTTTATTACAAGGTTTGATATCTGGGATGAGTATCACAACGTTGCTATCAGCCTCATTTCTATTGACCAAGTTCATGAAAAAGAGAAAAAACAGAAAACAAAGAGACAACTTCTTCAAGAAAAATGGTGGTCTCTTACTGAAGCAACAAACTTCAGTCAACGATGGCATCCTCGGAAAGCTACGAGTTTTCATGGCCAAGGAGTTGGAGAAAGCCACCGATCGGTTCAATGAGAGCCGGATCCTTGGCCGGGGCGGACAAGGCACGGTCTACAAAGGAATGTTATCCGACGGCCAGATAGTGGCGGTCAAGAGATCACAACTCGTTGAGGAACACGAGTCCATGCACGTCGTGGAGCAGTTTATCAACGAGGTCGTGATACTGTCACAGATCAATCACAGGAACGTGGTCAGATTATTGGGGTGTTGTCTGGAGACCGAAGTCCCTCTTCTCGTGTACGAGTACGTGCACAATGGCACGCTTTATCACCTCATACACGATGACAAGAACACCGAGTCTATGTTCCTGTGGAACATGCGTTTGAAAATCGCAGCAGATATAGCAGGGGCAGTGGCGTACTTACATTCGGCCACCGCACTGCCCATCTTTCACAGGGACATCAAGTCTACTAATATACTGTTGGACGAGAAATACGCCGCCAAGGTGTCGGATTTCGGGACATCCAAGTCGATCCCGGTGGACCGGACCCACCTAACTACCAATGTGAATGGAACCTTTGGGTACATTGACCCAGAGTATTTCCAGTCAAACCAGTTCACTGAAAAGAGCGATGTTTATAGTTTTGGCGTCGTTCTGGTCGAGCTTTTGACCGGGTTGAAGCCGATAATATCTTCCCCCGGGACAGAGGAAGAGCAAAAAAGCCTAGTTTTGCGTTTCTTGCTATCGATGAGTGAGAACAAACTAGACTCGATATTAGACGAACGAATGGGGTCGGGCGAAGGGGACAAGGAGTCAATAGCCGCGGTAGCGAAGCTTGCGCAAAGATGCTTGAATTTGAATGGTAAGAACCGGCCATATATGAAAGAAGTAGCCATGGAATTGGATACTCTCAGATTTGCTCAAATTGGAATAACTACAATAAATAGAAAGCCGGCTGAAGAATCTTCATCAGCTAAAGAAGGAACATTGATTCTGTCGATAGATGATCAAAACTATGTTTGGACAAATGGATTTGATTTTCCGACAAACTCGTTTCCAGATTCTTTTCCTATCATGTTTGAGAAGGAACTTAAGCGATAAGCCTAATTATTTATTGCCAATTTTTTTTATTTGTAATTTCTAGATTGTTAGTTTAGTAACTTTAGTTTGATTTTTTTTTTATAATTCTTGTATATAGGAGTTTAGGTTCAATCCTGCCCACATGTAGGTCCGAATATAGGTGGGGTCAAGTGAGGTTGACCAATCCCACCATCGGTCCACGAGTGTCATTGAAATCCGGCAGGGTTGACTGAGCCCACTAACAGATCATAAATTAAAACGTACTACCTCCGTTCCCCAAATTTTGATACGGTTTGACCCGGCACGGGTTTTAAGAAATGTAATGGAAGGTGTGTTGAAAAAGTTGGTGGTATGTAGGTCCTACTTTTAAAATATTAGTTTTATAATAAAATATGAGTAGGAATGTGTTAGTGGAATATAAGGTTCACTATCAAAAATGGTAAAAAGTGAAGTGTGTCAAACTTTCAGGGACGGATCGAAATGGTAAACTTTGTCAAAATTTGGGGGACGGAGGTAATATGAAATTGGGTAAAGCTTCCACCAACCTCACAACTACTTGTCTCTGGCCCCATGAGGCCACAATGCACATGAACAATGATGGACCTAGCAAACGAAATTCGTAATGATATCAGCCTCGATACTGAATGAGACACACGTGTCTAGGATATACCGAAACTATGCTAGGAACTAAAATAAATAACTTGTATAACTCGACAATTAAAGGACAAAGCTCAATTAATTAACTGACTTAGGTAATTAAGAGTGCAATAAACTATGTACAACGAGAGGCCTTTTGAAAATGCATAATCGTACATATAAAAAGGGGTGCCCTCAATAAATGGTTCAATAGGTTACTTTAAATTTGCCATTAAGCCCAACTGATTAAATTCTACTTCGTCTCCGTGTGTGTCGTGGGGTCGAAGCGTTGCGACCACAGCACCAATGTTCGATTATGCATGGGCTGGTGGTAGAGTCGATCGACCCCCTCCGATCCCACATAAATCCGGGGCAGGCAGAATAATTCGAGCGATTGGGCTGAAAATACAAAATATTACTATGTGGCCCATGGCCCATTAGCCTATTTATTGACCTGCCCAATCACATCGCATTTTTTATTTCATTCCTGTCATATATACTAGTATCTCCAATATTATTTGTATTTCATTTTTTACTTGCATTGCGACCAATTATTTGTATTTCTAAAACAAATTATTTTCTTTGATAGAACTTCACAAATGTTTTTCACATGAGCATTTTTTCATTTTGACCATAACATTTACAATGAAGACTTATCCTATTTTCAGCTGCTATCTTATTTCACTAATTTTTATATTTTTAAGTTAATTCTTTTAATTATCAACTTATAAAACAAATGAAATTAGTATTTAAGAACAAAATAACATAGGTTGAAAATATTGCAATATAAACTACTCCACGTCGATAATAAATATAGATGTGATCACCTTCACGTTGAAATTTCATGTTGTTGTATCGTTGGGATCTCATCTCATTGAAAATAGTACTCCTATGACAAAGGCATTTTGACCAGCGCATTGGCAAAAACCGAGATTCCACGTTGTTGCATCGTCGGTATTCCGTATTCTATCCCTACGTGACAAAGGCATTTTCAGTTTCTGGGTCATTATAATTATTGACGAACCACTGAGATTGTTATTCATTGTACAAATTTTGAGAGAGGTGAAAAAATAATATAGAATGAGAACGGAGTAAAAGGGACGGTGAAGGATAGTGGTATTTATAGATTAAAAGGCATTAAATATAAATCTTTTATAACACTTCTTAATATTTAAATAAAAGAAAGGTATTCATTGTTGTATCGATAAAATATATCTGTAAGATATTCTGCGTTTATTTATTTATTTTTTAGCATAAAAGAGAATCAATCCTCAAAAAGATATTCTTAGTTGATAAGGATTATAAAAAAACGTAAGACTAATTGTTTTGACAGAATCAAAATTTCAACCAATAGTGAATTTATTAAATTACTGCGCAAAAACAGATTTCAGAATTTTATTAGTTTTCAGAATTTGTCTTTGTGAGTAGTGATCGTCAAGCCACTAATTTTATACATCCGATTTTTTTATTTTTTTTCTTAGCCATTTTTCACATCACATCCTTCTAAAGTTATACATTGGCCGGTGAAAGCTAATTCAATTAAATTTTTAAAATCATTTAGATTGGCGAATAGGATGAGAATACACAAAAGAATTATATGGCGCATAGCCCACTAGCCAATTTATTGGCCAGCCCATTTATTTTTGGGTTAATTAAACAGCCTAAAAATATAGTATTATAGTTTAATTTATGTCTAATAATCAATTTTGAATATAATGTAAAATATAGTACTGTATGATTTTTTAACGTGCAGTCAATTTCCCATCAACTAAATTATTAACCATCAATTATTCCAAAAAATCAAATAAATGAAGATAAATAAAACATGCATTCAATTTCAATCTAAAATTGAACAAAAAACATAAACTAGAATCACTGCTATTATTTCTGGTTTACTCATTATAACCTTGCCAATCAGTCTATCACCATTGCCATATTTAATTTCTGAGGCCACATGCTGCTAAGACAGTTAATAACCCTAATTACAAAATTATTGTTTTTGCATCTTTTATACAGATACATATATAATTATAATTCAACTCCAAACCCAACTACATACATATTTATTAATACCTCTCGCCGGCATTATATATTCTCTCATTGCGGTCGAAATCTTTGGAATTGAAGGAGACCACAACGTCACAATATCCGTATTGGAGACTGCTCTTACCAAATGAGCAAATATATTCATATATATGTATATTTATTAACCGTTATATTATTTGGTTAACTAATTGAATCATAATCAATTTTTTTTACACTTTGTTTAGACGGTAACCCTCTGGCTTATGCTTATAGCCTAGGATTTTGAGATAGAGCATACAATTGGCATTCTATTTGAAGGAACATATATGAACAAGTGCCTCATAAATAATCAACATGCATTTATATTAAAATAAATTGAATATCATGTTATTGTTTAAGTTCACAACCAAACCATTTTTAGTTCGCTCGTGCCATAAACATTAGCGAACTTAAAATGACTATAAATTTAAACAATAACATAAGCTTCAATTTATTTAAATATATATATGCATATTGATCATTTCAGAGGAAGTTATTCATATTTATGCACCTCTAAAGACATGTCAACTGTCTGCTCCATCTTCAATTTATCTTGACTATAAGCGTAAGAAGGATGGTTTTCCGTCTAGACAAACTATACAAAAAAAATCGATTATGATTTAGTTAAGCAAATAATTTAACAGTTAAGAATTATACTTATATATGCATATATTTGCTCCTTTGGCAAGAGCAGCCACCAATACAATATGGTAACGTTGCGATCTCCGTCAACTCCAAATATTCACCTGATTTCCGTCGTCACACAGCAACCTATCGTTTCCATATCGTTTCTCTCGTTGTCTCTTTGTGCATTATCGATGCGTCGCTGCTGCTTTGAGGCTGGGTTGTCCCTAAATAGGTAGAGTAAACATAATTTAGTAAAGGTAATACCATTAGCATGTAAATTAACTAACAAGGTAGTACTTATTCAGTACTTAATTGACATTTTAACAGCTAGCTGAAATTGAAAAATAGTACTACAAAAAAAAATTAAGATATATGGTTTCTCACCTACATATAGATCTGAGGCGTTGTTTGGCGTCTGGGTTTGAATATTCTGGAAATTATTATAACATAAAATTTAGAGAGAGAGGGGAGAGAGAAACATAAGATTGAAGGACCCCTCTTTCTGATTGATTCAATGTGCCTTCACGTGTTATATCATAGTAGTACATTTGTTGAAAGCCAAGAGACGAAAAAGATGATCAAATAATTGAGAAAGAAGGTGGGTGGGTAGGGTGAGAAAAGATTTTTTTCTTTTTATTAAATTCTTTATTAAAATAATATTATACGAAGTACAATAAATGATAGGGATGCGATAAAATGCAAACTTATATATTGTACAAACTCAAAACTCCTCAAGACAATTTCAACACAGTTTCAATATAATATCAACACAGTGTAAAATTTTAAAATTTTAATGTCAACACAGTATCAACACACAGTATCAATCATTGGCTACTATTGAAATTCTGTTGACATTTTCCTGCTGATGCTTTTTTTGTGATCTGTTGACATTTTTTAATGGTCCAGATCATAGTTTTGAGTTTGTACAATATTTAGAGTTTTCATTTGATCACATTCCATAAATGATAATTATAGATAACTCTTTGCAATTATTAGTACTTGTTTTATTTGGTCTTTGATTATTTGATAGAGTCAATATTGACTATTTACCGAAGCACTAAGATACGGCACTATCTTCATAAAATATTTCTATTATTTAGACTAATATTATTGATTTACAATATCTTTTTATTTTCTTTTTTTATAAGTTAGGGTGTTTAGCTTTATAAATAGGAGATATTGTTATTCTATTTAATCAATTAATGAAATAATATTGTCTTTTATATATTTTTTTTCCTGCATTTAAAGTCGTTTGAGAATTTAGATTGATCGACGAGGCTTGGTTTTCTAGCAACTTTCTCCTATCTTGATTTGGGGTTAAACTCTTATCACACTCCTATATATTGTGGATCCAACTAAATTTGCATCATTTTTCTACATACTAATATTTCCTCCGTCCAGATAATTCGGGCCATGAGTTTGACCTGACACGAGTTTTAAAAAATGTTTGTTTGACTTTGATTTAAATGCAGGTAGGTAGTGAAAAGGGGCCCCACCTTATTTCTTTTTCTTCTATTTTTATGGAAATCTTGAATTAGTGATGATTTGTGTGGAGGCGGTGGGATTTGAGGAGGAATCGGTGTAGATCTAGGGTTTTCAGAGGGAGTAATTGGAGTATTTGGAGTGGAAGGGGAGTCAATTTGTGTGGAGGCAATGGAAATAGTGGAGGAATCGGTGTAGATTTAGGGTTTATAGAGGGAAAATGTGGAGAGGAAGAAGGAGAATCGATTTGTGTTTGAGAACAGAGACGGTTGGGTGGAATAATGAAGAAGGGGGTGAATTGAAGTGGAGATAATGTTGGAAATGAGGAAGGCAAATTTGTAATTAGGAGGGGAGTAATTTGTTGCCATAAATGGATAAATTGAAGTGGGAAAATTATGTCGGACGGGTCGAAGTGGAATACTACATAGTATTAAACATTTTGGAAGCAGCAGATGCTTTGTGCAAGATTTAATTTGTTCTAGTAACTATATATGGAAGATTAATTTATTTTAATAAAAGATTTGATTTGTTCTTATTAGAATAAATTTGTCATTGATCTTTCTTAATTCTTGAGTTTTTTGATTGAGGCCGGGATACTTATTTTAATACTTACAAGATCTTTTTTAGTAGTTGGCCACGCACTATCGTTAAGATGTGCCTGATTTTGGGCCGATGAAGGGCCTGAGCTGCTGCCGATGTAAAACTTAATATTAACCCCATACAACCATTTAATTCAAAAAATTTCCACCTCATTCTCATTCACAATTACAATCACAATCACACAATCACAATCACATGACCAATTTTATCCCAAACAAATTTATATAGGAATAGTATAGTACACTCTACTTGTCTAAATCAAAACAAATAATTGTACTATCCTTTAAGACGTTGGGCTATATTGGGTACTCTGATTGTAAGCTCTGCTGTATATACATGAAAAAGAAGTTGGGATGATAAAGTAAAACTCTGCATAAGCTAAGATAGGAAAATGATCAAATAATTTAGAGAGAGAGATAGAGATGAAATGGTATGTAACAAGTTGATGCGATGAATCATTGTGAATGGGCATGTCAAAGATGATGCTACTGAGTTATCAATAAAAGACCAATAATATATTTTTGTCAATAGTATCTTTTCATTTTCCACAACTTTTTACATGATGTCGATAGGGCCAACTCGCTCAAGTTATCGAGATATTTATGCACGGGCCATTCGAGTTACTATAATTTTTTGTGTTGAAAATTTAAAACACTTACCAGTTTCAGGCCAATCCATCGCCCCGTGACTCCACATTTTGATATTACTGACACCTCTCTCTTTTCTCTCAATTTTATTCATCATTATTTACTCCTATCATATGTCTACATCATGATCCCACTCATTTCCAAAATCATGACTATTACTACTTCCATCACTATTTACTCCCATTCACCGGACATTATATTATCATGAAATTAACCATACATGTATTTATTTGTATAATAAATACACTTTTATCATGTAACACAAAATTGTAAAACTGAGTGCATTAGATTCGGAATCCAAGTAAAAACTATCTCCTACTACTAATAACTCTAGCCACAATTAAGAAGCCGAAATTACTAATTTAATTCATGACATTTTTATGGTGCATTGCATAGCTTCACGACATTTTATTAGGTCTGCAACTAATATTATAGATTGGTTGGTTATATCTCTATTATTAGTATTCGAAATTTGCTTAACGCAAAGAAATTTCAACTTTAAAGAATGTTATCCATGCAAATGCAACCACATTTAAATTCTTAATTTGGGTCAAACTGACCACAAAATTACGAATTTTAATTAATTTATGATATGCTAGAAATCAGTTGTTAAAATCAGAAATTTTAAGGATTTTTTCAGATTAGAGTCAACCCCTGCTCGAGTTGTAATTTTATCAGATTAGTAAATTTTCTAATTTGTGATATGATCATGTATCATAAAATGCTATCAGTAAGCCTTTTATTTTAATTTTTACTCTCAGTTCAAATATGTCTTCCTAATCTATTTCATGTGTGTTGTTTAACTTTGAAGTGTAAGTATGTTGACAGCTGGACATTTATCATCAAAAAGGTTAATAAATAAAGGGCACTCTCCCTTCATTATTCTTCATCTTCTTTGGCATCTCCCTCCTTAATTCTCCCTCAGGCCTCATCTCCCTTCCCCTTATTGGCTTCCGCCGTCACCTGGTTTCACCGTTGCAGAGTTCCAATGAGAGACGTCATGGCTAGATTACTACCGGCGCTTATGCCTTCTTTGGTTGTGGTGGGAATCAATGAAGCCCACAACGTTACGGTATCCATATTGGAGATTGCTCTTACTCTTGCCAAAGGAGCAGGTACATACATACTTATCTATATGCATGATTATTAATTCATTATTTGTTTAACTAACATAATTGATATTTTTTTTGTATAGTTTGCTTGGATGGCATCCCTCCGTCCCAAATATTTGGAGACGGAAGCGACAACTGGCATGTGTTTAGAGGTGCTATATAATTATGAAACTTCCTCGATTTTTTGTGAACCGCGATATATAAATTCAATAAATAAAACTTTTGTCTTCCAATTTGAATGAACATATATTCACATAGTAATAATTAAATCAAACATTCTTTTAAACTTCACAGTATAAGAATTATAAATAATTCATTTATATTTTAAACTTACTATATTTTCTTTGATTGCGGTGAGAATCTACAGAGCCAGCAATGTCACCATCTCTCTGTTGGAGTAGGCTATAGCCAAAGGAGCGGGTACATTCATACATACATATATATAAACTCTAGCCCAATCCATTTCAATCTTTTAGAAAATAATTGTTTGATCACACACTATTAATTTAATTTTACGTGTATTTTTCAGACGATAGCACAAGCCGTGGGCGATAAGTACTTTGACCAGAGCGGATTCCAGGAGATGGACATGCTCAACGACTTGACACGGACCTGCACAACCAACGACGACAAGCTACTTTTGAGAAAAAAAATGTATCGATAATATGCAACATAAGCAACCATAAATTGATATCCTTTGAAGTTGAATTTCTACATTTAGTTAACTAATGAAGGGTAAGTTTTTGGTTTAATCTTTATTCTTAGTATAGCTACAGATATGTGACTAAGTTGTGTAGACTGATACTTCTATAATTATTTTAAACTCATTTAATAAGCGTATATCATGGATACAAATTTGTTATTGTATTAGTCGTCAAATTATACGAGATTAATTAGTGAAAAACAATGTCTTTTTATCTTATGGTCTATGTTTCATTCATTTGTCCTATTATTTGATCATTTCTTAATTCATAACAAACATGTTTTATTTATTGAAAAAGAGAAAAATAAATAACCAAAGATTAACATACCTACCCTAAGATGTTATGTATATAAATAAAATATTACACGTATTGAGAAATGGTTGATACTCCTACTTAGGAAAGGCCCAATCCATAACAAAAGATTAAAAGATAAAAACAAATGGAATGTATCAAGACATTGCAATTGGGTCATAGCTGATATTATATCGTCTTGGTCTACTTGTGATCTTTATATAAATTTTCTTCTACTTTAAATAAGTCTCGAATAATACACTGATTACTTAATAAAAAATAAAAAATAAAAAATAAAAACTTCGAACGAGGTGAAGTGTTGAGCGATTGGGATGAAAATAGAAAATGGAGTAGTATGACCCATAGCCCATTAGCCTCTTTATTGACAAGCCCATATTGACAGCCCATTTATTGCTTTGTGAGTATTGCATAGCCGACCAAAATTCTTATTTCAATTTTCAATCGTAATTATTATAGTTATTAAAATTTAATTTTCAATTCATCTTGTCTTGCATAATACTTACTCCCAAATTGGCAAGGAACACCCAAATTGCAAAATAAGGCTAGTTTTATATTTTATTTGCTTTGTTGTCTAAAATAATTTACTAGTGAACTTGCTTTTTGATTTATTTCATGAATTAAACTAGTCTAACTTTTGTGATAATTTTAGCTAGTAGTATAATGTATTATCACCAAAACATGCCACCAATTTGTTGATAGTTAATTAATGGAGTACTCACAATAAGGGGTACATACATTATTGATGATTCTTTCTGTTTATGTTGAAATAATATCGTCACTTGCTATTTTCAAGAGATATTGAAATAATTATATTGCTAATGTATGGCTTTAGGATTATGAATTATGATGTTGCGAAAGATCATTTACTCAAGTAACTTTTATAGAAGAGTTAAGTTTTTTTCAATTAAGTTATGCAAAATATTTATTCAGTACACTAAAAAATAACTTGGTCAGGAAATACTACCCAACTCTAGTAGTAATAATTAGGAGTAATAATTGTATGTGGACAGGAGCCTAATTAAACTGCATTCTTTATCTCTTGTTTCCTTTTAACAAATAATTAAATGGAAAATGAAAAAGGGAAGACAGATGAAGAGAAAATAAAGTAAAAGAAAGAAAAGTAAGTGATAAGAAATGTGTTGACTTTTATTATAAAATAAAATAAAATCATCACTATGAAACGTACCAAAATGACAAAATGATTCCACTATTGTGGAACGGAGGGAGCATTAATTATTTCATGAAGACCTAAAATTGATGTATGTCTGTTGGTCATTTTTTATTGTGAGTTTGTAGTATATGGCTTCCTAATTAGTAGGAGTGTGAGTTAATTTAAAGTTGGATGATCTATTCTCTTTCATCACTATTTAAGGTATATGTATGTTGACAGGAGCAAATGAAAAGACCTTTTGTGTAGACCTTTTCCACATGCTCTTATAGGAATTAAGATTGAATTTTTGTCGGAATCTCCATTTAAGATACATCCTCTTAACCACTCATCTCTGACACACACACCCACACACTTGGATTAGGGGTTATTCAACAATTATATATGCTTAATAATATTTTGTTCACATGTGTTTGATTGATAACTAAGAGCCGATCGACTACAAATTCATCCCTCATATCTTTATCCCAATTAAATTTGTCCTTCACTTTTCTTTCACCATCTCATCTCACCGCGGTGGAGGTGTTGCTTCCATCCTCGATCTATTGTCCATTTTTCTGATGTTGGTGCTCATCTTCGTCTCACCGTTGCTCTTAATTACACCATTTATTTATTTATTTGTAGAAATTTGTTATTTCCTAATGAATTTGATTTTTGGCATAATTTATTTTTCGGAAGATTCCTTTTAATTTCTTCGTTTTTCTTCCGCCTTGATTTGATTTTATTCTGCCAGCATGTTCAATAGTTTTTCATTGCACCTCTTGCTAATCAATAAAAATGGATATAAAAAATTACTAAGTTAACTACTTTAATCAATATTAACATATTTAAAAATGCAGATTGACCTCACCTTTCTTCATATTTGTGACTATGCCCTTTAATTTTGCCAATTATGATTACGTGCCTTTTATTGTCTTTAATAACTAATTAAGAAGTTGATTTCATTTCAATCATTGTGTAGAGACACAAGTGATGGCTACATTACTACTGGCACTTACTATATTATCTTTGGTTGTGGCCGGAATCGAAGCAGACCAAAGCGTAACCATTACCCTATTGGACTCCGCTGTTGCCAAAGGAGCTGGTATATACATACGCACGTATAGTATATGTTTAATTCTTAATTATTACTAATTCGTTATTTGCTTAACTAACTAAATTATAATTGATTTTTTTATATATATAGTTTGTCTAGACGGCACCCCTCCATCCTATGCTTATAGTCCAGGATTCGGAGATGGAGTCGACAACTGGCACGTAATCTTTGATGTATATGAATATGAACAACTTTTGTGGATTTTTATCATTTACTTCTATTATTGTTGAGTTTATAAGCTTTTAAGATAAAAAGACTAACAATTTGGAGTTGCAAGGGTGGTGGGTGGTGTCGAAATGTAGCTGAATGCCTCGATAGATCCAAACATTATCTAGGAAGTAGTGCAAAGCTTATATCGGAGGTTAATGGTAGTGTATACTTCAATGGGATGCTCGGCAACAATTCCACCTTTAATCCCGGTATATATGTGTAGTTAAATCTAATCAACATCACAATTTCATTTCTCTAATTTGAAATATATAACTTAATTCTTACATATGTATGATTTCAGATTTCTACAATTGGCACGTGTTCAAAATCTTCTACTGTGACGGCTCATCTTTCATGTCTAATGTTGAGGATGTAGACCCGGTAAGTTTTTAAATTTCTTGCATGTCACCAATACGCACAATTAGTTATACAAACCTAACATTCACTCTTTTGAAAACCGGAATGGATGGTTCGACACGAACTAGAAGGTTGATGAGTCCGGTTTAGTCCTAATTGTATGTTTTACTCAATTCAATTATAGCTACATCGCTTCACTCATTTTTTAATTTTTGAAACATTTACATAGATGTACAACCTGACTTATAGAGGTGCGAGAATATATGATGCCATGATGGATGAGCTCCTACGAATCGGAATGGGAAATGCAAAAAATGTATGTGCTATTAAATTATAATAACTCTTGAATTAATAAAATTTTGATTGCTACTTGATATAAATTTATATTATTTTTATAGGCTTTATTGTCGGGCGGTTCGGCAGGTGGATTAGCCACAATTTTACATTGCGATAAGTTTCAATCGTTGTTTCACGACACAACTAGAGTGAAGTGCATATCTGATTCAGGCTTTTTCATTCATGGGTAAGACTATCTGGATTAATTATTTTTCGTTCATAGGTAAGACTATCTAGATTAATTACCCAATTATCAAAATAATTTTTATGAAATACTCCTATCCCTTTAAAAATGAAACGTTTTCCTTTTTCTGATTGTCCCATTAAAAATGAAACGTTTCTAAAAATGGAAATAACTCTATCTCTACTTTTCCATCTACTTACTTTACCCTCTCTACATAACTCACAAAACAACACTACATAAAATCCCGTGCCAATTTCCAAATATTTTGTTAAGTGGGACGGAGGAAGTATGTTATTGTAAACTACTATATCATTGATTAATTTTGTTTGGCTCACTAGTCAGCATTTTTTTGGAGGTGATTGGAGAGAATCTTTCTTCTCTAGAGTGGTATCAACACATGTATGTATTCTTTTTATTTCAATGTACTTTGTTATATAATCAAGTAGTATTATATATTATTAACACGTGGATTCTTACATTAATTCCTCATTTTTGCTATGTATATATATAGGGTTTGACGAACATGTTGCCCACATCATGCACATCCAAATTTAGCCCAACTCTGGTATGAATATAGTACTCTCTCCATCCCATGTTACCTGAGTCATTTCTTTTTTGCACTTATTTTGGAAAAATGATAATAAATAGTTTTTAAAAAGAGTAAAGTAAGTGAGGGAATACAAATGAGAAGATTTTTTTATACATTATTCTCTCTCTTAATTTACTCTCTCTACACTTTAACTATTTATTATCATTTTCCGAAACAAGTGCAAAAAAAGAAGTGACTTAAGTAACGTGAGACTGAGGGAGTATTAACTCACTTATCTTCATTACTTTCCGGATGATATAATTAAGCATTCCTCATAATCATAATTGTCTTTGTAGTGTTTATTTCCTGAAAATTTGGTCCCAGATATCCAAACCCCACTATTTTTAATTGAATCAGCATTTGACGCATATCAGGTATGGGCAATCTTATAATGTAATAATTATCAGTATTCATTAATATCTTTGATGTCATTAATTATATATATTTTTTATTTCCAATCTACCCATCACAGATAGCAGTTACTTTGTTCCCGGCTAAAGGCCCGCAATGGATCAGTTGCAATAGTAACCTGATGCTTTGCAATTCGACTGAGATAGAAATCATGAAAGGTATATACAATATAATTACTATTTTTGAACTCGATCTAATGTGAATCTATCTCTCATACTATTTGTTTTAATTTTGTTTAGATTTTAGGTTCATATTGATAAATACGCTGAAAAGTACAATTGCGAATAGCTCCTCAAAGAGAGGCTATTTAGTACATAGCTGCTGGCGACATGGCCATATGGAAGACATAAGCGGTTCGACATGCTCATTGATTGTTGGAAACGGACTTGCTAACAAAGTAAGTGAAACTATATAAAGTATCTATCACACAAATTATTTGGTCACACACTACTAATTTAATATGAAGTGTATTTTTCAGAATATAGCAGAAGTCGTGGGAGACTGGTATTTCGACCGAAGCGAGTTCCAGGAGATGGATATGGTCAACAACTTGCCACGGAACTGCACTGGCGACGACCTACCTATTTTGGAGAAAAAGTGTAGCGATTATTATATTCATCATCAGATGCCATGAATTGATAGCATGTGAATTTGAATTTCTATTTTCAATTATGAATGAAGGGTTAAAGTTTTCAGTTAAATTCGAATTATTAATTACAAGTTAATTGATGGTGATAATGTAGGTTACGAGTTATGAAATGAAATAAGTGAGTGATATGTCATCTATAAAACCTAGATCTTGCAACTCAATGATGGTGATGGTGATTATGAAATTGCTACTTTGCAATTGTTAATGACTTAATACTACACAATTACCCTTGCCCAAACCCAGATACACAATTGTCGCTACAGATATGCTTGCTTATTGTTAGGCTGATACTCCTATAATTTCTTTCAAACTTCATTTAATAATCGGTTATTGTATTGGTGATCAAACAATATAAAATTAATTGCTCAAAACCAATGTCTTTGTATCTTATGATTTCTTATGTTTTATTTTTTAGAAAAGAGTGGATTACATAACCAAAGTCTATCATACCTACCCTAAGACATTGTGTATATAATTACAAACTCGGGCCGGAGCTGCTTGTTTGCATTCTAGGGACGAAACTCGGCCTTTAATCAACAAAATTGTGTGTTACCAATTGAGAATATAATCCCATACCTAAAACATATGTTTTAAGGTGCCAAAATATGATGATCAAGGACAAATGAAGGGGGGGAGTTACCTCAACATGCCTTCCTTAAATTTAATGCGCTCCATTATCCTAAATCTCTTCCTGCCTTTGGACGAAAAATAAAATAAAATTACTTTAGAATTTCCCATTTGATTAACAGAACTCTAATAAAATGTTGCCAGTAAAAATTCCACTTTTAATTTTAATTATTATGCAGAGACACAAGTTATGGCTACATTACTATAATTTTAATTATTATGCAGAGACACAAGTCATGGCTACATTACTACTAGCACTTACTATACTATATCTTTAGTTGTCACCATCTCTCTGTTGGACTCTTGGTACATACATACTCACATATATAGTATATGTTTAATTCTCAATTGTTGCTAGTTCAATTGTAAATATCTATTGGGAAAGGCCCAATCCATATCAAAAAATTAAAAGATAAAAAGAAATGGAATGTATCAAGAAATTGGGTCATAGCCAATTTAATATCGTCTTGGTCTACTTGTGATCTTTTTCAAAATTTTCTTCTATTTTAAAAAAGTTTCGAATAATACACCGATTACTTTTCTAAAAAAAAAAAAAAAACTACGAAGGAGGTGAAGTGTTCAGTTGAGTGATTGGGCTGAAAATAGAAAATAGAAAATAGAAAATAGAATAGTAATATGACTCATAGCCCATTAGCCTCTTTACTGACAAGCCTATATACAGCCCATTTATTGCTTTGTGAGTATTGCATAGCCGCAAAACTACGTCTCTAATGGGTAATCAAAATTCTTAGAAATTTCAATTTTCAATTACGGAGTATAATTTAAGTTTTCTATTTATCTTGTCTTGCATGATACTCTCTCTTGTCCCATTAAAAATGAAACGTTTTCTTTTTTTGTTTGTCCCATTAAAAATGAAACATTTTCTAAAATAAAAACAACTCTATTTCTACTTTTTCATCTCTCTTACTTTACTCTCTCCTCATCAACTCACAAAACAACACTACATAAAATCCCCTGCCGATTACTAAATGTTTCATTTTAAGTGGGACGGAGGGAGTACTACTTAGTAAACAACTCAATTGGCAAGGAACACCAAAAATTGCAAAATAAGGCGAATTTTATATTTTATTTGCATTGTTGTCTGAAATAATTTAGTGAACTTGTTTTTGATTTATTTCATGAATTAAATTAGTCTAACTTCTGTGATAATTTTAGCAAGTAGTATAATGTATTATCACCAAAACATGCCACCAATTTGATGATCTTTAATTAATGGAGTACTCACAATAAGGGGTACATACATTATTGATGATTCTTTCCCTTTAAGTTGAAATAATATCGTCACTTGCTATTTTCAAGAGTTATATTGAAATAATTATATTGCTAATGTATGCCTTTAGGAATATAATGTTGCGAAGGATAATTTACTCAAGTAACTTTTATAGAAGAGTTAAGTTTTTTCAATTAAGTTATGCATACTATTTATTTAGTACACTAAAAAATAACTGGATCAGGCTAGTAGTATTCTATAATCCAAAAGGTTAACATGTAACAATCCATTAATTTTCATATCGATTCCAACAAGGTTAACGGCGATATAACAATCCAATAATTTTCATATATTGATTAAAAAATTGTTATGGAAGATCTCAAAATTTTGTATCCAGTAGAGTAGGGGTGTCGAAACGGGTAGCGGGTATCGGGAAACCCTCAACCCGACCCGCTACCCGCCGGGTAACGGGTACCCGCTACCCGACAATAATGGGAAACAGGGTGGGATCGGGTAGTTAGTTTTCAATTTTTGCGGGTATGGGTATACCCGCTACCCGCGCGGGTATACCCGTTAAACCCGATAATACCCGTTATTTTTAGGGCAAGGGTTTTCAAATATTTTATTTTAGTTAATTAATTTCAAGTCTATATATACTCCCCGACGATACACTTTATTTCCAATTATTTATCCACTGCCAAATGAAGGATTGCAAGATTTGTGAAAGTGAAACTTTTATTAGTTTAGTGTCTTTAACTCTTTATATTAAAGATTTAAAATATTTAGACTTTTAGTTGAAGTTATTTATATTTAGACTTTTGATGAAAGTGAATTATTTTTAGTTTTATATTAAACTTTTAAATGGTGATTTAATTTTAGACATGCTTGATGTTTCTATCATATTTGCTTATTTGAAATTTGGATTTGCATTATATTTCATACGTAGTCATATTATATTTAAGAGATGAGAAATCACTATTTCTGTGCATAATTAATAGTTGGAAATTATGAAAATACAACAAAGTAAAAAAAAATACAAATCTAAAATCATAGTTTAGCAACTAGCAACAATCCCTAAATTCATTCTAGAATTTCAAACATGTATATAAAATCATTGAATTAGATGACTAGTATTGATGATAAGCGAAAACTAAAAGCATAATACCATTGAATAATATAATACACAATTCAAGCTATGTATGCGGGTTTGGGTACCCGCAACTGCGGGTTTGGGATACCCGATGTGGGTACGGGGTTACCCGTTTAACTATACGGGTCGGGATTGGGTAGTATAATATTGACGTTTTCGGGTACGGGTACCCGCAAAATCGGGTTTTCGACACCCCTGCAGTAGAGGATATATTAATAATTAAACAAAACTTTGATACTAATATGTAGAGATATAAGAATAATCAGTAGTATTAATTAGAGCATCCCCATCCGTGCTCTTAGCTAAGAGCACGGAAGTGGGCCCGGACCCACTTTTACTGCTTGTCCTTAGCTAAGAGCACAACACCCACATCCGTGCTCTTAGCTAAGGACAAACTCAAGAGTCCCACCATTCTATTATTCAATTTAAATAAAAACATTTCCACAATATTAAAATGCATTAAAATATCCAAAATACTATTACAAATTACAAAATAATTAAAAATTACATAATTAAAATCCTAAAAATTAAAAATTACACAAATAAAATCCTAAAAATTAAAAATTACACTACTCGTTGCCGAATTTCGCCCAAATGTGATTGATTAGATCTTTTTGTAGCTCAGTGTGGGCTCTTGTATCGCGCATTGTGTGTCTTCTTTCCATCCTCTCGTTCACCGTCGTATGCACACCTCGGCGTGGGGGAGACCTCGCGGTTGAGCTTCCGGCTTCATCCTCGTCGTAAAAGTTACCCGCCATCGGTCCTTCGTCAGCTATAATCATGTTGTGCAAGATAATGCACGTGTACATGATGTCGGCGATATTCTTAACGTACCAAAGCCGAGAAGGGGACTTCACAATGTTGAATCGGCCTTGAAGGACACCAAAAGCTCTTTCGACGTCTTTCCGAGCAGACTCTTGACGCTGCGCAAAAAGAATGCTTCTCGGCTCTTGTGGATTGCTGAACGACTTCACGAAAGTCGACCACCTTGGGTAGATACCATCGGCGAGATAGTAACCCATGTGGTATGCATTTCCGTTGACGGTGAAGTCGATCGCCGGTGCTACACCATTCAAAACATCATCGAAGAGTGGTGAAGAATATAACACATTCAAGTCGTTGTTGGATCCGGCAACACCGAAATATGCATGCAAAATCCATAGGCGGTAGTCGGCGACCGCTTCAAGGATAAGCGTTGGGCCGCCACCTTTGTGGCCGCTTAAGTGTTGCCCCCTCCAAGCAGTCGGGCAATTCTTCCACTTCCAATGCATGCAGTCAATGCTGCCTAGCATACCGGGAAAACCATGGACTGTTTCGTGAAGACGAAGCAACCGTTGACAATCGTCGGTGGTGGGTGCCCGAAGGAATTCCTCGCCGAAAGCAGAACGAACGCCGTCGCAAAAATTCTTGAGGCATAGGATTCCAGTTGACTCACCGACATGCAAATACTCGTCGAAGAGGTCAGCCGTTTGCCCAGTAGCAAGTTGTCAGATGGCACAAGTACACTTTTGCAACGCCGTGAGACTTTGCCGACCGGTTGCGTCTGCACCTTCTTGAAAATATTCAACGCGGGTGGATAATGTGTTGACAATACGCATAAACAAACGTTTTGACATGCGAAAACGGCGCCGAAAGTAATCTTCTGGATACCGCGGCTGGTCGGAAAAATAGTCGGCAACGAGCCTTTCATGGGCTCCTCTCGATCACGAGGGATGTAGCGACGTTTTGCTCTAGTTGGTTGAGGAGGAGGGGCGGGCGTATTGGCGGCGACATAGGTTTCATAGGCGGCACGATATTGTTCATAATATTCTTGTTCTTCGCGCTCCGCTTCCGCAATGAGATTGGTGAAATCCATTTTTGAATTTTTGAGAGAGAGTTTGGGTGAGAGAGGAAGATGTAGATGATTAGTATGAAAAATTATGAATGAGAGATAATTTGATGTGAAAAGTGGATGATGAATGTGTGTATTTATAGATGATTTTGGGATTAAAAAAAAAATAATTCACAAAAATCCAAAAAAAACGTCTATAAACGGCTATATTTTTTTGGTATTATTTTGAATTATTTATGCATTTTTTAAAAAAAATAAAATAACAATTGAATTTGCCAACGTTAATGTCGTTGGCCAATCAGAGCGTGCCACGTGTGGCTGCTCAGCGGCACGGACGTGCTCTTAGCTAAGAGCAGCGACGTGCCACTGACACGGACGGACGAGCTCGTGCTCAGCGGCACGGACGGACGGACGGCTTAGAGCAACCGCTGCGGATGCTCTTAGTTCATGAAGACCTATAATTTATGTTTGCCTGTTGCTCATTTTTCATTGTTAGTTTATAGTACTCATATTGCTTCCTAATTAGTAGGAGTATGAGTTAAGTTGGATGAGCAAAACTTTCATCACTATTTAAGGTATATGTATGTTGACAGGAGCAAATGAAAAGACCTTTTGTGTAGACCTTTTCCACATGCTCTTATAGGAATTAAGATTGAATTTTTGTCGGAATCTCCATTTAAGATACCTCCTCTTAACCACTCATCTCTGACACACACACACACACACACTTGAATTAGGGGTTATTCAACAATTATATATTCTTAATTATATTTTGTTCACATGGGTTTGATTTTGATAATTAAGAGCCGATCAATTACATCTAGAGGTGTTGCTTCCGTCCTCGATCTATTGTCCATTTTTTTGATGTTGGTGCTCATATTCGCCTCATCGTTGCTCTTAATTGCGCCATTTTATTTTTTTGCATAATTCTGCCAGAGTATTCAATAGTTTTTTATTTTATGTGCAACGCCCAAGCAGATGTGCCTTTGGACAAATGGTTGGGTCCAACTTGCATTCAAAGACAAACAGAAAAGGATATATAAATGGATATAAAAAATTAGTAAGTTAACTACTTTAATCAATATTAACATATTTAGAATTCTTGTTCGAAAAATACATACATAGAGATATTTAAGTCAATTCACTCTTTAATTACATATAAAAACCATAAAAACTCTATCTTACATGCAGCTAGCTAGCTCCCTTTGAGTATGAATATAATAGGTCTCTTAATTAATCCAGTATAAACAAACTTCCATCTACACTTACTAATTCACTTTCCTTGATGATGAGCAATGCTTGATGTTGATGTAATTGCAGATTGACCTCACTTTTCTTCATATTTGTGACTAATTCTTTTTGCCAATTATGATTACGTGCCTTATATTGTCTTTAATAACTAATTAACAAGTTGATTTCATTTCAATCATTGTGTAGAGACACAAGTGATGGCTACATTACTACTGGCACTTAATATATTATCTTTGGTTGTGGCCGGAATCGAAGCAGGCGAAAGCGTAACCATTACCCTATTGGACTCCGCTGTTGCCAAAGGAGCTGGTATATACATACGCACGTATAGTATATGTTTAATTCTTAATTATTATTAATTCATTATTTGCTTAACTAACTAAATTATAATTAATTTTTTTTATATATATAGTGTGTCTAGACGGCACCCCTCCGGCCTATGCTTATAGCCCAGGGTTCGGAGACGGAGTCGACAACTGGCATGTATTCCTAGAGGTTTATGAATAAGGACAGCTTTTGTGGATTTTTATCATTTACTTCTATTATTGTTGAGTTCATAAGCTTTTATGATAATAAGACTAACAATTTGGAGTTGCAAGGGTGGTGGGTGGTGTCTGGATGCAGATGACTGCCTTGGTAGAACCAGATATCCTATAGGAAGTAGTGCTAAGCTTATGTCGGAGGTGAAGAATGGTGTCATATCCTTTGGAGGGATGCTCGATGCCAATTCCACCTTGAATCCTAGTATATATGTGTAGTTAAATCTAATCAAAATCACAATTTCATTTCTCTACTTTGAAATATATAACTTAATTCTTGCATGTGTATGATTTCAGATTTCTACAATTGGCACGTGGTCAAAATCTTCTATTGTGACGGCTCATCTTTCATGTCCGATGTTGAGGCCGTAGACCCTGTAAGTTTTTAAATTTCTTCCATGTCACCAATAAGCGCAATTAGTTATACTAACCTAACATGCACTCTTTTAAAAACCGGTCTGGATGGTTCGACACAAACTAGAAGGCTGATGAGTCTGGTTTAGTCCTAATTGTATGTTTTACTCAAATCAATTATAGCTACATCGCTTTACTCAATTGTTCAATTTCTGAAACATTTACATAGAAGCACAACCTGACTTATAGAGGTGCGAGAATATATGATGCCATGATGGATGAGCTCGTACGAATCGGAATGGGAAATGCTAAAAATGTATGTGTTATTAAATTATAGTAACTCTTGAATTAATTAAATTCTAATTGCTAATTGATATTAATTGATGCTAGTATTATTTTTATAGGCTTTATTGTCAGGCAGTTCGGCAGGTGGTTTAGCCACTATTTTACATTGTGATAAGTTTCAATCGTTGTTTCACAGCACAACTAAAGTGAAGTGCATATCTGATTCAGGATTTTTTGTTCGTGGGTAAGACTATCTAGATTAATTACCTAATTATCAAAATATTTTTTATTAATATATTATTATAAACTATGTCATTGATTAATTTTGTTTGGCTCACTAGAGAGCATTTTATAGGCGCTGATTGGAGAGAATCTTTCTACTCTAGAGTGGTATCAACACATGTATGTATTTTTTTATTTAAGTTTACTTTGTTATATAATCAAGTACTATTATATATTATTAACGTGTGGATTCTTACGTTAATTCCTCATTTTTGCTATGTGTATATATAGGGTTTGACGAATATGCTGCCTACATCGTGCACATCCAAATTTAACCCAACTCTGGTATGAATATAATACTCTCCCCGACCCACTGTAGAGAGAGTAAAGTAAGTGAGGGAATGCAATGAGAAGACTATTCTCTACATTATTCTCTCCCTTATTTAACTCTCTCTACATTTTTAACTATTTATTATCATTTTTCAAAATGAGTGCAAAAAAGAAGTTACTCAAGTAGCGTGGGACAGAGGAAGTATGAACTAACTTATCTTCATTACTTTTCCGGATAATATAATTAAGTATTCCTCATAATCAAATTTGTATTTGTAGTGTTTATTTCCTGAAAATTTGGTCCCAGATATCCAAACTCCACTATTTTTAATTGAATCAGCATTTGACTCATATCAGGTATGAGCAATCTTATAATGTACTAATATCTTTGATGTCAGTAATTATATATATATATACATATATATATATATATATATATATATATATATATTTTATTTCCAATCTACTTGTCACAGATAGGATCGAATTTGTACTCTCCGGGTGATAGAAGCCTGAGATGGGTCAGTTGCCTCCAAAACTTGATGTTTTGCAATTCGACTGAGATAGAAATCATGAAAGGTATATACAATATAATTACTATTTTATAACTCGATTTAATATGAATTTATCTCTCATACTATTTGTTTTATTTTTATTTAGATTTTAGGTTCACATTCATAAATACGCTTAAAAATACAATTGCAAATAGCTCTTCAAGGAGAGGCTATTATGTACATAGTTGCTGGCGACATACGCATATAGAATCCCCACGCGGTTCGATATGCTCATTGTTTGTTGGACATGGACTTGCTGACAAAGTAAGTGAAACTCTATAAAGTATCTGCCACACAAATTGTTTGGTCACACACTATTAATTTAATATGAAGTGTATTTTTCAGAATATAGCAGAAGCCGTGGGAGACTGGTATTTCGACCGGAGCGAGTTCCAGGAGATGGACATGGTCAACAACTTGCCACTGAACTGCACTGGCGACGACCAACCTACTTTGTTGAAAAAGTGCATGGATTATTATATTCAACATTAGATGCCATGAATTGATAGCATGTGAATTTGATTAATTATGAATAAAGGGTTAAAGTTTTCAATTAAATTCGACTTCTTAATTACTAGTTAATTGATGGTTAGTTAAATTCGACTTATTAATTATAAGTTAATTGATGGTGATAATATAGGTTACGAGTTATGAAATGAAATAAGTGGATGATATGTCATCGATAAAACCTTGATGTTGTCCATTTAATTTATTTCAAACTTCATTTAATAATTGGTTATTGTATTGGTGATCAAACAATATAAGATTAATTAATCAAAACCAATGTTTTTTTATCTTATGATTTCTTATATTTTATTTGTTGAAAAAGAGTGGATTACATAACCAAATACTATCATACCCACCATAAGACATTATGTACATAATCACAATATGGTTAAATCAGAAGTGAAACTGCTAAAACACAATTGAGAATATAAAGTGTTGGCCAGATTCTAAGAACAAACTTGGGCCGAAGTGTCGGGTCGGGTCAAAGTGTAGCAAATTTTGGGGGACGGAGATAGTATATATGTATATGATCATGTAGAAACAATGCTAGAACGAGCTGGTGCTTCTACGGTGTCTGACGGAGCTCAACTAAGTGTAGAAGAACTTCAAATTTGATTGAAACCATATCTACGAAACACATTTTTTAAGGTGCCAAAATATGATGATCAAGTATTGTTCAGTCGACAAATGAAGGGGAAGCTACCTCAACATGCCTTCCTCAATTTAATAAGGTCCATTATCAGGCAGACGTACGAAAAATGAAGTGACATTACTTTAAAACCTCCCATTTAATTAACAGAACTCTAATAAAATGTTCTAGGTAAAATTAGAAGGGAGACTGAAATTGAAAGATCAGAACATACAAACTCGATATATCTAAGATCCGGGAAATTGACAGAAACTATGGACATTGCAGCTTCATTATAGCTGCTTGCTTCCAGATCTCGGAGTTGTTCTCTCTATTATCAAGCATTCCTCTTTCTTCTATTTGTGCAGCATCATTAGTAATCTGTCGCCAGTACATAAAAAACTTCACAATCATAAAACCATCCCCGATGAATACTAAAAAGCACAAATAAAAGACGGGCAGATAACTTCAACTCACATATGGCAAAAACTGACAATCTGTGCCTATTGAAGGTCTTCAAGTGAAATACCTCTGTTCTTTCATCGTGCATCATGTTGATAGCAGCAACCTCAACAATGTTGGCCAGCTCAGCACCAACCATTCCTCAGTGATAGTGGCAACAGCCAAGTAGTCCACCTCTTTTTAGCAACAAAGGAAGCTCATCAAGAATGAATTTAATTCAGAAATTCGAACTTCTTTACTAAATAAACTGGAAAACGAGAACCTATACACCTAAGGTTACAACCATGCAATCATTTGTTCATCTGGAATAAACACGAAAGGAGTAACTACATCTTGCATCCAACATCACAAACCGTGCCGTGAATCTCTATACGGATTAAGTCATTCGATTATTGTAGAAACTGCATATTATCTATAATTCCCATCCAAATAACATAATTTATAAATGAAAAATTCATGAATCCATCAAAATTCAAGCACAAACATAATATGTGAGCTAAAATAAAGCCAATACGATTTGAGAAAACATCTCATAGAGCCAAAAATTAGCCAACGGAAACTCACAAACATGAATCCCAGCAGCATCAGAACATTTCCAAAAACGTAATAACATTATAATAGAACTCAATACCTGAAGGTGGTGACGCCAAAGATGAGTGACAGGAATTCTGAAAGTGGAGGATTTCCCCCAAAATGCAGTGAGCAGACCAGTGAAAATGTCACGACCGCACTTTTGCTAGGGATAGCAAAGCCAGGAACCCGTGACTAGGGGTGGGAGATAAGAAGAAGGGAACAGAAAGGGTATAAACAATGGCTGAATTTTCACTTGATCACTAGAAATTTGAATGGAAATCTTACTTTTCAAAATTCAAAACCTTATTCATCAATAGACATTTATCAGAGCACAGAAGATCAGTCGATGTTATCTAAAACTTAGTACGCAGCGGAATGAACACGGTCACATGTATAGAGACATGCACCTCTGAGAGCCTCTACTTATAATAAAAAGAAAATCATAACCTCTGCTCAGCATTCTCCACCGTCACTGCTCAACCTACATATTTAGAAATATATGCAGGGCTGAGTATAAATTACTCAGTGAACACATTGCCGAAATATACATATACATAAAATTAAAATATTGTCATGCCATCACAGTAACACTCGAGGGTTTTCTCTAAAAGGCCCGAGCTTACTAAATTCTATGTTCAACCGCGGTCTAAGTTCCTGTACCATATCTTAACATTTGTGTACTGGGAAGGTGGCCACCTTCCACGACGGTCACATGACAGGCCAATGGCTCACGGTCCATTTGTGTACACTAGTCCAAGCAAGGTTTGCGGCCTTACTTGAACCCGAATTAGATTATAACATTTTTGGCATGACCAAGGCAGATAGGCATAAATCATTTATGTCAAGACAATAACATTTGACGAGCATGAGTTTGGATTTTTACCAAAACTCATCTCAAAATTACTTTGGGATTTTTATCCACATTAATATATGTAGGATAGAAAGCTCACCTCGTTCGTTTAATTTCCTTAACTTGAATTTCTCGCTCCGATCTTAACTTGCGGAGATAACCTTTTTGAAAACATCACAATATAGTACTCCCTCCGTCTCATAAAAGTTGAGACAAAACTTTTGGGCACGGAGATTAAGAATTTATATTAAATAAATAGAAGAGATGAAAAAAGTAGGAAAGATAAGAGAGAGTAAAGTAAATGATGGAATAAAATAAGAGTGATTAGATGTTTTGTCTTTAGTTAAAAAAGGAAATGACTCAACTTTGTTGGGACGGACTAAAAAGGAATACGACTCAACTTTTATGGGACGGAGGGAGTATAAAATACTAATCAAACTTTAATAAATTCTTAAACTTTAATATGAATGCATGCCTCATTATTAATTCTCTTTTGTTATTTCACTTATCCTTAAGAAATTTCTAAAACTCTTATATTATTTGATGTTTCTTCTTCTATTATTTTCGGGCTTCGACCAAATTGATACTCCATACATTGCTACAAATTTTACGCAAAACTATAATAATTCGGATTGCAACTAATTATCTTAGCTTACTTAACCAATTTAATCTTAGGCCTAAAATTTCGGAGTTGGGCTTTCCTTAATTATTTTCTGCAGCATCAATTTATTAAAATCGAGCTAAGATTCAGGTTACTTTTCTTAGGCCCAAACATTTAATTAAATTCATTAACCTAAATAAATGATCCAATTACTAAATACCCCATGTACTTTTCATCTTTCATTTCTCCTTACCAACAAAGAAAAGCTCCCTCCACCCTCTGCCTTGTTTCTGCCGCCACCAACCAGCCGCCTCATCGGCACCACCGTCGCCTCCGGCGGTGGCCCCTTCTCCTCTGTTGGATATATTTAGTGTAATTGGATTAACTTGATTGATCATTATTATCATAATGAGACATCATATAAGTATGGAGGTGCGGAGTGCACGCTTATTTGAATTCATTATGTAGTTAGGGGCGAAGCCCCTAACAGATGGACGGGGTCCGGGGGCAGTGCCCCCGGGTAGCGGGGTCCAAGGGACAGAGCCCCTGGCTGGGGTCGAGCTGTGTAAGAAATTCATCCGAAAATGTAATTTCTGAAAGTCAAAGGACTAGTTTGCAATTTCGGAAAACATTTGAAAAAACAGTTAATTTCGGTTATGAAATTAACAGATGTGTCTGTTCATCTTGTTAAATACTGATCGATTCTTGTTTGGTTCGGATATTCTTTTTCTCAGGTATCAATATAAGAAAGTTCTGATTTTTCTCTGAATTGTATCCGATCAAATATTTTGGTAGAACCACCGAAATTGATTTGATCTGAAAGTGATTTCATCACGACTTTCAGATTATTGGTTCTGCTTCTGTTCAGTATATTGAATCTCCCTAACATCCTCCTCGTCTCCTCTCTCTCTTTCTTCCCCACTCCCTCTTCCTCTCTCGGCGCTGCTCACGCCACCGCAGCCGCTACTGATGTGCGCGCAGCAGCGCGCCGTCGCACCTCTCCGTCTCTCTCTTTCTCCCGTCCGGTATCTCTCTCGGTCTTTCATCTGCCGCCAGTCAGCCCCTTGACCAGAAGCTACGTCCTTACTCTTGCTCTTTTTGTTTCTTTTACATTTAACTAAGGTTTGAAAATTATCATGTTCCAGTTATGGTACTTCAAGCTTGCTGACAAGTTATGCTATTGTTGCTGTCAAGTTCAGTAGCTTTGGTTGTTTGGGGACAATTGATGATTTATTCTTTATGATTTATGCAAGTTATGCTTCATGTAATGATATAGAAAATAAAATAAAAAGTTGAGGGGAAGATTGCCTACTGTAAATTGAAACTTCAGGGGAAAGCTTTATAAACCCTCTTGGAAATTCTCTGCTCATTCCTCGTTTCTTTGCTTGAAGTTTATTTGTGAATTTGGAAGAGGAAATGAAAAGGAGACATGTTTGAATCGTGTATATTTGCTGGGAGATTTAAAGGGATATTGATCGGTGAATTATGATATACACTAAGTACAAGTTGGAGGTGGAAGAAGTAGGAGGTTGAAGTAACATTCTATAGGAAGAGAAAATTTACTAGTGGCCGTATAGAAAAATGATGAGATGGGGTTCCAAGCTAAAATACTGTGATTAAATTTTGCAATTTCTTAGGCCCAACGTGTCTTTTATATTTTTAGGCCCAAAGCTTATAACTTAAGATAATTTCATTAATATTTAATACACGGTGTTATTCCATATTGCAAACGAAATCTTAAACCCCTCTTGATTATTTATACTACGTTCAATACTCATTTAAGTGTTGAAAGTAAATTGAAATTTGATTCGGCGTGAAAATTTAAGTCCTTTCGAGAACAACTAAAAGGATAAGAAAAGTTGGGGTGTTACAGGAAAAAAAAACCCTAATTTATTTAATATCCTTTCTCTTTTCTGTATTTGTTTTTATTAAGGGATTCAATCTTACTAAGTGACAGTTTATTGAAAAGACATTTTTATCCTTTTTGGAGGGAAAATATGAAGGTATTTTGTTTACCTTTTGGTCATTTTGCGAAATAGCAACCATTGAATAGAAAAAAGGCGGCTGAGCAATAGTGGCTTCCCAAATAAGATTTACATTTATATATACCCACACCATCTATTGAATCTGCATTTTAATAGACTAATTATATGATATTTTGAATTTTTGATTGCAGCCATACGCCGCCGCCGGCGGCTAGGCGGTGCAGACCCACCAAAATCCAACGCAAAAACCTCCGATTTCCCCCCTCAAATCTGTCCTTCGCGTCCTCTCAGCCTCCCTAACATGGCGTCTCCGCCGCCACTTCAAAGATCCGATCTTTACCCGCCGGAGAAGAAGAACATCAGAAGAGAGCTGACGCCGGCGACGAGGCGGCGCTACAGACGGGACAGCCGCCGAGGCTGTACGGAAGGAGATCTGGAGAGAAAGAAGGAGCTGTGCTCTGGCCGGAGAGATGATTTCTGCCGCTGATTAGAGAGAGATATGCCGCATTTAGGGTTGAGTATCAATGTATAATGGTTGCACTTTAGTCTAATATATTTAGTGGGCTTTTTGGAGTACAATTTCGATTTTAAATAATGGTACAAAATTATGCAGGGGTACATTTTTATTAATACAATATAGTTTTAATTTAAGTGTTGTACTCTTTTATAATATTCATGGTAAGTTTTAATTTGAAATTTTAATTTATTGGACTTTACATTTTTTGAATTATTTTTTGAAATAAGTAACTATATTTAAGTGCTGTATAGATTGAATTGTTTTTTATTTACTCATATTTCTATTCTTTTTACTTTTTAAAATTTTGAAATATGTTTATATTGGATTCAAATGTGGCTAAACCAAGTAATTATGAAACACCGATAAATAATAATATAAAGTGAAACTAAATTAATATTATTATCAAACAAAGAACAATATTGCATAACATTAATTGTTTTTGTGTATAGTAATATACAATATTATATACAATATATTAGTTTAGTTAAATATGTTGAAATTACTTATAAATATATATATTTATATTCAAGATATATCATTTATAAATATATTTATATTTAAATTATTAGAAGTATACATAGTTATAATTGAGTTGATTTTGTTAATCGAAACTGGCGATCTATTTATTCGTTCAAATAGTCACATCTCCTCTTTTGTTATTTCTTTTATTTTATACTAAACTTATATCAAATGGAGTATTAAAATAGTATACAATCATCTCCTAAAATATGAAATGTTTTATTGAGAGTGTGGTGAGAGAAGTACAATTGTACAAATATTTTATTTGTTGTTTATAATATTACAAGTACTTATTTTAATTAGTTTTTATCTGTAAATATATTTTATATTTATTTATTTTATATTCTTTATTTTAAGTTAATATATCTTCATTATTTAAAAATCTTTTATCCTGTGCATAGCACAGGTATTAACACTAGTTGATTGAAAGCTAAACTTTAGAATTCAAGTTCAGCGATCAAAGGGTAATTTCGTCTTTGAACCAAATTTAGGAATATTGTCAATGGGTAAATTATGTACTGAAATGAGCAAGCCAATGGCTCATGTTATGTCACATTAGTAGGAGTATGAGTTAATTTGAAGTTTGGGATATGTATGTTGAGGGTGAGAAGATAAATATTAGTAATAAACACTCAATTAACTTTTACGGAAGAGTTAAGTTTTTCAAAATATTTAGTTAGTACACAAAAAATAACTTGATCAGAAAATACTACGCAGCTCTAGTAGTAATAATAGTATGTGACCAGGAGCCAAATTAAAATGCATTCATATATTGGAATACAAAATCAGGAGTAGATACATTAATTATTGGGTCAATTTCTAAGGCTATACCAATTTTTTTCCTTTAAAAATACTCTGATTTTGTAAATTTTGAAACCCTGGTTTTGTTAATAACTGATAGTACCTTAATTTTGTTCCTTGATTTTGAAAAAATACTGTCGTTGAGTATATACGAATTTTTAGGTGTAATTCAGAATGATTGTTCATATCTATGGGACCCCTCTAGTTAATAACAGGTTTTATCAATTAATAGTAACTCGGAGCTTAATTTTCTTCTGTAATTATAGTGTGCTTTCCTTTACTTCCTTGCTCCGTCTCTTAATTAATCCCTTCCCAAGCTAACGATGCTATAGACTTAATATACTCCCTCCGTCCCACTTTAGGAGTCCCGGTTTACCATTTTTGGGTGTCCCATTTTAGGAGTTCCGATTGGAATATTCCATAAAGAGTATTAGGCCTCACATTCCACTAACCTTTTTCCACTCACATTTTATTATAAAACTAATATACAAAAGTATGACCCACATTCCACTATCTTTTTTCACCAACTTTCCTTTATGAAACATTTAATAAATATGAAACATTTGGTTTCCGGCACAGGATTTTATGTAGTGGTGTTTTATGAGTTAATGAAGAGAGAGTAAAATAAAAAAGAGGAAAAAGTAAAGAGAGTGATGTTTTCATTTTAGAAAACGTTTCATTTTTAGTGGGACAATCCAAAAAGGAAAACGTTCAATTTCTAATGGAACAGATGGAGTATTTTTTAAAACTCGTGTCAAACTCAACCGGGACTCCTAAAGTGGGACGGAGGGAGTAAATAGTTTACCTCAGTTTTCTTCATATCAATGACTATGCCTTTTGTCGGAATCTCCATTTAAGATAACTCCTCTTAACCACTCATCTCTAACACACACACACACACACACACACACACACACTTGGATTAGGTGTTATTCAACGATTATATATTCTTAATTATATTTTGTTCACATGTGTTTGATTTTGATAACTAAGAGCCGATCGATTACATCTAAGGCTAAGAAACCGCAAATTCAACCCTCAGATCTTTATCCCAAATAAATTTGCCCTTCACCTCTCATCTCACCGCGGTAGAGGTATTGCTTCCGTCCTCGATCTATTGTCCATTTTTCCAATGTTGGTGCTCATGTTATTCGCCACATCGTTCCTCTTAATTGCGCCATTTTTTTTTCAGAATTTCGTTATTTCCTTATAAATTTGATTTTTGGCATAATTTATTTTTCGGAAGATTTCTTTTAATTTCTTCTTTTTTCTTCTGTCTTGATTTGATTTTATTCTGCCAGTGTGTTCAATAGTTTTTTATTTTATGTGTAACGCCCAGGCAGACGTGCCTTCTGCCAAATAGCTTGGGCGCAACTTGCATCCAAAGACAAACTTAAAAGGATGCATAAATGGATATAAAAATTTAGTAAGTTAACTACTTTAATCAATATTAACATATTTAGAATTCTGGTTCGAAAAATACATAAATAGGGATATTTAAGTCAATTCACTCTTTACATATAAAACCTAAAAACTCTATCTTACATGCAGCTAGCTAGCTCCCTTTGAGTATGAATATAATAGGTCTCTTAATTAATCCAGTATAAACAAACTTCCATCTACACTTACTAATTCACTTTCCTTGATGATGAGCAATGCTTGATGTTGATGTAATTGCAGATTGACCTCACTTTTCTTCATATTTGTGACTAATTCTTTTTGCCAATTATGATTACGTGCCTTATATTGTCTTTAATAACTAATTAACAAGTTGATTTCATTTCAATCATTGTGTAGAGACACAAGTGATGGCTACATTACTACTGGCACTTACTATATTATCTTTGGTTGTGGCCGGAATCGAAGCAGGCGAAAGCGTAACCATTACCCTATTGGACTCCGCTGTTGCCAAAGGAGCTGGTATATACATACGCACGTATAGTATATGTTTAATTCTTAATTATTATTAATTCGTTATTTGCTTAACTAACTAAATTATAATTGATTTTTTTTGCATATATAGTGTGTCTAGACGGCACCCCTCCGGCCTATGCTTATAGCCCAGGGTTCGGAGACGGAGTCGACAACTGGCACGTATTCCTAGAGGTATATGAATATGAACAGCTTTTGTGGTTTCTTATCATTTACTTCTATTATTGTTGAGTTCATAAGCTTTTATGATAATAAGACTAACAATTTGGAGTTGCAAGGGTGGTGGGTGGTGTCTGGATGTAGATGACTGCCTTGATAGAACCAAATATCGTACGGGAAGTAGTGCTAAGCTTATGTCGGAGGTGCAGAATGGTGTCATATCCTTTGGAGGGATGCTCGATGCCAATTCCACCTTGAATCCTAGTATATATGTGTAGTTAAATCTAATCAACCTCACAATTTCATTTCTCTAATTTGAAATATATAACTTAATTCTTGCATATGTATGATTTCAGATTTCTACAATTGGCACGTGGTCATAATCTTCTATTGTGACGGCTCATCTTTCATGTCCGATGTTGAGGCCGTAGACCCTGTAAGTTTTTAAATTTCTTCCATGTCACCAATAAGCACAATTAGTTATACTAACCTAACATGCACTCTTTTAAAAACCGGTCTGGATGGTTCGACACAAACTAGAAGGCTGATGAGTCTGGTTTAGTCCTAATTGTATGGTTTACTCAAATCAATTATAGCTACATCGCTTTACTCAATTGTTCAATTTCTGAAACATTTACATAGAAGCACAACCTGACTTATAGAGGTGCGAGAATATATGATGCCATGATGGATGAGCTCCTACGAATCGGAATGGGAAATGCTAAAAATGTATGTGTTATTAAATTATAGTAACTCTTGAATTAATTAAATTCTAATTGCTACTTGATATTAATTGATGCTAGTATTATTTTTATAGGCTTTATTGTCAGGCAGTTCGGCAGGTGGATTATCCACTATTTTACATTGTGATAAATTTCAATCGTTGTTTCATAACACAACTAAAGTGAAGTGCGTATCTGATTCAGGCTTTTTCATTCATGGGTAAGACTATCTACATTAATTACCTAATTATCAAAATATTTTTTATTAATATATTACTATAAACTATGTCATTGATTAATTTTGTTTGGCTCACTAGAGAGCATTTTATAGGAGCTGATTGGAGAGAATCTTCCTTCTCTAGAGTGGTATCAACACATGTGTGTATTCTTTTTATTTCAGTTTACTTTGTTATATAATCAAGTAGTATTATATACTCCCTCCGTCCGCGAATAATACTCACCGTCCACGAATAGGAGTCTCGTTTTTCCATTTTAGTCCGGCCGTGAATAAGAGTCCCGGTTCACTTTTACCATAAATGGTAATAGGGTCCCACCTTCCACTAACTCATTCCACTAAAATTTCATTTAAAACTAATATATATATATATATATATATATATAGGGGTGTGTTAGGGTCCTTACAGCATCTTAGTGTAAAATACAACACAAATCACAGCCCGATCATTAGATTGGATGGTTGTGATTAGTGACATTATCATACTAAAAATCTATATTATTAGGCGAGGTACATTATTAGACTAGAAATGTACATTGTAAGACTAAAACTGTACCTTTCTAAACTAAAATGCTACATTATTTAACTAAATTGCTACATTATTATCCGAGCTACATTATTAGTCTAAAATTCTACATTATTAGATGACACGTGACATTAATCTAACCGTTAGATCATAGGATCCAATGGACTGCAAGTGTTTTAAGTTTTACTTATACTTAGCGTACTGACCTGAATGGTACCCCTATTCTACTAACTTTTTTCCACTCACTTTTCTTAACATTTCTTAAAACCCGTGCCACATGAATGGGACTCCTAATGGCGGACGGAGGGAGTACTATTAACATGTGGATTCCTCATTTTTGCTGTGTGTATATATAGGGTTTGACGAATATGTTGCCCACATCGTGCACATCCAAATTTAGCCCAACTTTGGTATGAATATAATACTCTCGCCGACCCACGTTATCTGAGTCATTTCTTTTTTGCACTCGTTTTGAAAAAATGATAATAAATAGCTACAGTAGAGAGAATAAAGTAAGTGAGGGAATGCAATGAGAAGACTATTCTCTACATATTCTCTCTCTTCTTTTACTCTCTCTACATTTTAATTATTTATTATCATTTTCCGAAACGAGTGCAAAAAAGAAGTTACTCAAGTAATGCAGGACAGAGGGAGTATGAGCTAACTTATCTTCATTACTTTTGTGGATAATATAATTAAGTATTCCTCATAATCAAATTTGTATTTGTAGTGTTTATTTCCTGAAAATTTGGTCCCAGATATCCAAACTCCACTATTTTTAATTGAATCAGCATTTGACTTATATCAGGTATGAGCAATTTTATAATGTACTAATATCTTTGATGTCATTAATATTATATATATATATATATATATATATATATATATATATATATATATAGAGTCCCATTATCCACAAATCCACTCTTAAAGACAGAACCACCGAACCCTACCAAATTAGGGCTTTTAGATCTAGTTTTTTATGGATAAGATACAGAAATTTATAATTATTTTCGCCTTCATCACGAGCCTATTTTAATTCATCCAAAGGTAAATAAGTCGTACTAACATTTTACGAAGATTTAACTTCGTTCCGGAATATATTACTTCATTCTAGTAGGTTTTTACTTCATTCCAGTACGTAAATGTGGTTTCGCCGTCGCGTGCCGTTCTTTCTCTCTACAATATCTATCACCACCGCCATGGCGCTAATATTGGTTTAATAAACACATGGAATAATGTAATAAATTATTGGAATGAAGTATGTGTAGAAGCATTTGAAGTCCTAATGGAATGAAGTAAAAATCTTATCCAATGAAGTAATAACGTTCCTGAATGAAGTAATAAACTCACTTGAATAAATTGCATTTTTAAATGTTAATCAAGAAAAAACCCACGTCAATGAAAAACATATGTTGAATCATTTCAAAACCTACTGGAAGCAAGTAATGAAGTAATAAACCTATACAATGAAGTAAAATGGGCTAGTAATGAAGCAAAAAAAAATTTCACAGCAGCACATCTCATCAAAAAAACTAGATCTAATGGCCCAGATTTGGTCTCTAGTTCGGTCTTTAGAATTGGTTTGACATTAATCACAACTCATATATATATATATATATATATATATATATATATATATATATTATTTCCAATCTACTTGTCACAGATAGGATCGAATTTGTACTCTCCGGGTGATAGAAGCCCGAGATGGGTCAGTTGCCTCCAAAACTTGATGTTTTGCAATTCGACTGAGATAGAAATCATGAAAGGTATATACAATATAATTACTATTTTATAACTCGATTTAATATGAATTTATCTCTCATACTATTTGTTTTATTTTTATTTAGATTTTAGGTTCACATTCATAAATACGCTTAAAAATACAATTGCAAATAGCTCTTCAAGGAGAGGCTATTATGTACATAGTTGCTGGCGACATACGCATATATTATCCCCACGCGGTTCGATATGCTCATTGTTTGTTGGACATGGACTTGCTGACAAAGTAAGTGAAACTCTATAAAGTATCTGCCACACAAATTGTTTGGTCACACACTATTAATTTAATATGAAGTGTATTTTTCAGAATATAGCAGAAGCCGTGGGAGACTGGTATTTCGACCGGAGCGAGTTCCAGGAGATGGACATGGTCAACAACTTGCCACTGAACTGCACTGGCGACGACCAACCTACTTTGTTGAAAAAGTGCATGGATTATTATATTCAACATCAGATGCCATGAATTGATAGCATGTGAATTTGAATTTCTATTTTTAATTATGAATAAAGGGTTAAAGTTTTCAATTAAATTCAACTTCTTAATTACTAGTTAATTGATGGTTAGTTAAATTCGACTTATTAATTATAAGTTAATTGATGGTGATAATATAGGTTACGAGTTATGAAATGAAATAAGTGGATGATATGTCATCGATAAAACCTTGATGTTGTTCATTTAATTTATTTCAAACTTCATTTAATAATTGGTTATTGTATTGGTGATCAAACAATATAAGATTAATTAATCAAAACCAATGTCTTTGTATCTTATGATTTCTTATATTTTATTTGTTGAAAAAGAGTGGATTACATAACCAAATACTATCATACCCACCATAAGACATTATGTACATAATCACAATCACAATATGGTTAATTCAGAAGTGAAACTGCTAAAACACAATTGAGAATATAAAGTGTTGGCCAGATTCTAAGAACAAACTCTGGCCGGAGCTTCTCGTTTGCATTCTAGGGCCATAGTAGCTTCATTTATAGCTACTTGCTTCCAGATCTCGGGGTAATTAGTAGGAGGGACTAGAATCGATGGAGGGAGTTTCCATCTCGGTGGACCTGGTCCCAAGTCATCTGGACCAGCTGGTTTGCGCCTGTGATTGGCGTCCAGCAAAAGAGCCATGCCTTCTTCGAGTTTCCTGTTCGTCCCTTCTTGTCGGCGTGTAAACGACACGAGATTGAACTGGTTCTGATTCAACTTCTTGTCATACCCCGCGTAACGAATCTTCAAATCAGAAAGCAATTGAGTCAATTCTTCATTGGAGTACACAGTTGTTGGTGGTTCGGTGGAGGAAGAGAACTCAATGAAGCACCAGATGATAGGCCTCTGATCCTATCACAATAGCTTGAGCACCTGTTTTGGCAGATAATGAACAAAGAACAAAACAGAGGCGGCGAAGAAGAAAATGGTTTCACGAGAAAAGACTTTTTATTTCTTATTCTCGATATTTTTTTACTCTCTAATGGATCCTATAATATATAGGATCGCAACCCTGTTTGATTCGACTCTACGATTCGGGAAAGAATCAAGAAGAAAACCCGAAAAGATTAATTAAAATAAGTCTAAACAATAGGATGTTTTAATATGGAAATAACATAACTAATTAACAAAAATAAAGATATGCTCCAATCTTCATGGAGTACTGAAATCTCTAAACTTCGCGGGTCTGGACCTCACCCTCTTCGGTTTCTCCTTTCTCGTCATCTTACGTGTTCGTTCTCTACTCTTGCATCCTTCGTCTCCCATGTCATTCGCTGCCTGGCTCGTTCCCGGTTCATTGGTCTGCACGCTTGCCGTCTTGGGGTCCTTATCAACTCCCTCCCCGTTAAGAACGACCTTGCCCCCAAGGTCCAGGGTAGGAAAATGCCGCAGCAGCTTCTCCTTGGACTCCCAAGTCCGGTTGGTCGGATCAGATACCCAACTGACGAGCCATTGGCACAGAGGAAGACCATCCACCATCACTGTACGCTCCTCCAATGCACTGACTGGAACGTCGAGAGGTCGACTCTTCACGAAATCTGTCGACAGCTGCTGGGACATGGACTCAGATAGCGGCTGAACAAATGGTTTCAACAATGAGACGTGAAATACATCGTGAATGCGACTCCCAACCGGTAGCTGCAACCTATAAGCGATCTTCCCGATCCTTTCAATAATTTCATAAGGACCATAATACCGCTTGCCCAGCTTCGCCGAAACTAGTCTGTCGACCGAAACCTGGCGATAAGGCTGGAGACGGAGCAATACTCGATCTCCGACAGCAAACTCGACATGACGTCGATGTTTATTAGCTGCATCCGCCATCTGGCGCTGAGCAGCCTCAAGATTGGTCTTCAACACCCGAAGCAAGGCAGTTCGGTCCCCCAAATTAGCAGCCATAGCAGCATTGTTCGCCGGGGCGGCTGGAGTGCGAAATATATTAGGTGGGTCTCTGCCGTAGAGAACACGAAAGGGCGACATCCCGATACTTACATTGACGCTGCAATTCATCACCAACTCAGCCCATGGAAGAAACTCAAACCACCGATTCGGCTGCTCATAAGTAAAAGCTCTCAAATACTGTTCGAGTCCCCTATTGTCACCTCATATTGCCCATCTGTTTGCGGATGATAAGCCATCGTAAACTGCAGCTTCGTTCCACTCAAGGCCAATAATTCACTCCAAAAGTCGCTCATAAAAATGGCATCCCGATCAGAAAGTAGCTTATCCGGAAATCCATGGAGTTTAACGACAGTGTTAACAAATAGAGCAGCAACCTTTTTTGCATCAAAGACACGTTTCAGTGCTCCAAAGTGAGCATATTTGGAGAGACGATCCACGACCACCATAATCGCCGTGTACTCGTGCGACGGCGGAAGGCCCACATTAAAATCCATGGACGTCGCGGACCATACTGAATCCGGAATAGGCAGTGGCTGAAGAAGCCCAGACGGTCTATCTGTTACATATTTTGTTGCTTGACACACCGAACACGCCGCAACGAATCGGCGTACATCCACCTTCATTCTTGGCCAGAAAAAAGAGGCGGCCACACGGACAAATGTCCTCCTATTTCCAGGATGGTCTGCTATCTAGCAACAATGAGCATCTGCTAGGATATCTGATATCGTGGAGGAGTCACGGCTGAGATATAGTCTATGTTTAAAGTAAAACATACTTTAAACCACAGTGACATGAGCTGGGGCAGTACCATCCGCGAATGCCCTGTGCAGCAAGATCAAGTCAGGCTGCTCACGATTTTCAGTGCGGATTATCTCCAACATAGCCGGCACTGGATGAGCGAAAAGGGCCAGCAGCTGTGGTGTTGGGACTACCGCAGCGGAAGACACGGAAACCAAACAGGTCCTAGACGGATCTATTTAGGTGATTATGCATTCGACTCCAATTTAATGCAATAAACATAGATCTATAGATATAACATCAAAAAAACATATAATCATGCATATTTGATGTAGATTCGATTGTTACCTCATAATCCATCATTGGATTGACGTTGCTAGCTGCACCACTCGGAGATCCTTGGTTTATCGACCATGAATCTTCCGTACTATTCCCTTGTCCTTGATTCTTCATCCGTGTGGGCGGATCTTAGATTATCAATTAAATAACTCTGAATGGATCTAGGGAAACCCAATACAAACACCAAATCGTCTAGATCTAATCTTATGAATTATGATAGATCAAGAACAATAATCAAAACCCTAATTCTCCCACGTGCTAGGCACGAAAACCGATGCCAAGAGGGAGAGGAGAGGAGGCGCCGTTTTCTAGGCTAGGGTTAGGGTTTTGTGTTGTCTTGGATTGTGTGCTAGGGTTTCCCTTTCATTCATTATTTATAGTGGACCTTATTGGGCTAGTAAGGGGATCCATGGAATGACTTAAGTGTTGGGCTCACCCATTAGATAAATTACTTATTAAATCAAATGACCCATGATTTAATATATTATCAATGGAATATTGTTTTGTTCCACTAAAGAATAATATTGCACTCCCACTTAAATCACCAAATTACAAATAACTTGGGTCCATTTTATTTTATAATATTTCCCGCGTTTAAGATTATCTTGATCCGTCAATTTAATTCTTTTGTCTGCTATGTGACTAGAATTAAATTAATTCTCCAAAGAGTTTTTCTAGTTTGAAACTTTATTTATTATTCGTGGAATAAATTCCAACTGCGCAGTTTTCTGAATAATAAATTCCTTTTTCAAACACCTCTTGGGGATCACCCCTTAGGGATTTAATCATACCACACTGGGCACGCGAATTCTATGAAATAATATTCCAATACCTTCATGTTATTCAATTACTACCACCCAAGATATCATGAACTTGAGTTACGTACAAACTCTCACATATTGATAAGTCAAAGTGGCGTTTGATTGAATAAACAATATTGATATTAATATCATAGACTAGAAAATGCAAAACTTTCTGAAATATATTTTTCAGTAGATAGCAATAAAGAATACATTTCGGATTAGATCCTTTCGGTGCTTTACCACACCGGTGTTACTAATCTCTTCTTAGGTAAGAGAGAATTATCACAAACACCGCAACCGTACCAATAGGTAGCCAAAGCCTATCTAGGTTGTGAATACGTTTTTCTTCTTACTAGATCTGGCCAAGTCCCCTACTGGAAAACTCATGAGGAGATTCATCGAATTTCCCTACTTGACCTTCTTAGTAAAAATCCTTAGACTGTTTATTATATTTCAATAATAAACCATTATATTATATTATTTATTCTCATAAATAGGTAAACAAGTGGACGTGGCGTTTCTCGTATACATGCACAAGTTGACCTTACAAAGGCATGTACGCTCAAAGCATCTTTTAGTATACAAACCCCAACATGTGGTGCGTCTTCGTCCGAGTTATGCTCAATTCTGGATAAAGCATCAGCAACTCGGTTAGAGGCCCCCGATTTATACTCAATCTTGAATTTGAATCCCATCAGCTTCCGGATGTAAAATTGTTGGTCCGGAGTTTGAATTATTTGCGACAGTAAATCCTTCAAGTTGCGCTGATCACTGCGAATAATAAACTCTCTTCCCAACAAATACTGGCGCTACTTCTACATTGCCTCGGCGATGGCGTAAAGCTCCTTATGATATGTGGATGCCATCTACCGTTTAAGGCCTAGTTTCTTGCTAAAGAAAGCCAAAGGATGACCATTCTGGAGCAACACAGCGCCAATCCCAAAGTCCGACGCGTCTGTCTCAATGGTGAAAGGGATGTCAAAATCCGGCAGGCGCAGTACGAGTGCCACAGTCATTGTCCGTTTCAATTCCGCAAAACCAGCGTCAGCTGCTGTTGACCAAATGAAAGACTCCTTCTTCAAGAGATCGGTGAGTGGTGCTGCGATTATAGAGTAATTCTTCACAAATCTCCTATAATACCCAGTCAAGCCAAGAAACCCACGCAACTGTTTAACTGTAGCCGGAGTCGGCCATGCGTCATCGCCTCTGTCTTAGAGGGGTCCGCGCGGAATTCACCCCCCGAAATAATATGACCCAAATAATCAATAGTGTCCACCCCAAATGAGCACTTAGAAGGCTTAACATAAAAACAGTTAGTATACAGAATATGTAGGACTTGTTAGAGATGTGAAACATGATCAGTCAATGAAACACTATATATCAGAATATCATCAAAAAATACAATCACGAATCGACGAAGGAAAGGTTGAAAAATAATGTTCATTGCTGCTTGGAACGTCGATGGAGCATTCGTCAACCCAAAAGGCATCACCAAAAATTCGTAGTGCCCTTCATGTGTTCGGAACGCAGTTTTATGGATGTATGCAATTTGCATTCGGATTTGGTGATAGCCTGATCTCAAGTCCAACTTAGAGAAAACCAGTGCTTTGTTCAGTTCATCGAACAGTTCATCTGCAGTAAGGATCGGGAAGTGATCCGGAGTAGTGGCGGCATTCAGCATCCTGTAATCAACACAAAATCAAAAAGTTCTGTCCTTGTTTCTGACAAGCAACACCGACGACGAAAAGGGACTGGTACTAGTTTGAATAACACCCTGAGCGAGCATCTCCTTGACTTGACGCTCTATCTCTGCCTTCTGAAAATACGTATATATGTAAGGTTTAACATTAAGAGGACGAGTATCGTCCGGCAGATGAATGTGGTGATCCCATTTGCGCGGAGGGGGCAGCTTTGTCGGCACAGAGAAGACCGAATCAAAGGCTTCGATGACTGCGGCAATAGCGGGGTCAGGCCGCGGCTGATCAGCAACGGCTTGGGGGGGTCGCGGCCTTAGCACGAGCAGCGATGAGCTCAAAAATCTCACAATCCGGCTCCTGATCCACGAGAGAGAATAAATGTTATAGGAAATCTGGCGCGGTTTAGCGTTCTCCCCCTTGAGGAACACAGTCTGGTCGGCCCAGTCAAATTTCATTGTCCGATTACGGAAATTCTGAGTGACATCACCAAGATCCTGTAGCCACTGAAC
This sequence comes from Salvia hispanica, assembly GCF_029641045.1. Taxonomy (NCBI): domain Eukaryota; kingdom Viridiplantae; phylum Streptophyta; class Magnoliopsida; order Lamiales; family Lamiaceae; genus Salvia; species Salvia hispanica. The sequence continues at coordinate 28,011,673 of NC_142697.1, forward strand.
ACCAAGGATGACGTATGGCCCTTCGACTTGTAATATTAAGATATCAATGTAGAAAACAGTGGCTTGCAGAGAAATAGGTGTTTGCAGACAAACGTAATCGCAACGTAACGAAGCGCCATTGCCCATAAAAACAAGAAAAGGACTAACAGAGTGAACATGAAGACTTTCCTGTTCAACGATGGTGGGCTTGATGAAGTTATGTGTACTGCCACCATCAATCAATACCGCCACTTTTGATCCATTGATTAATTCAGTCAAGCGGAGTGAGCGAGGTTTGAGGCGTGGCCCAATAACATGTATGCTGGAGACGTCGCCCGAAATCACCAAGGTTTCGGCATCGCCCGATTCATTAGGGTTCTCCTCGTCGAGTATGTCATCCACCTCCTCATCTGCAAATAGAGTGTAATATTTTGTAGTACATACATGCTCCTTCGTATACTTTTTCAGGCAATGCCAACATAATTTCCGGCGAGTCCGTTCATTGCGTTCAGCTTTCGATGTACGGAGAAGAGGCACACCCTCCCGAGGCTGCCCAATTGGAGGTTTCCCCTGCTGCGAACTTGGTCCAGGTAGGACCGCTGCTGCTGACGAAATAGGGAGGGGCTGGTTGGCGGGGGCGGTTGTCACGACCCGTCCATGGTGGACGTGAGGCTGGTTTTTCCGCCGTGGCGAGCCTGTGGCAAGCTGCTGATCTCTGAGCCAGGGTGAATGTCTTTGCGAGTGAAGCAGGGCGACAAGTCAAAAGCTCATGCTTCATAGGTTCAAGTAGCCCAGCAATAAACAAGGAGATAAGGTTCTCTTCGCCTACGTTCGATGTTCTCTGCATCACCTCCTCAAACTCCGACTGGTACGCCTCGACGGTGGTGGTCTGACGAAGCTCAGCCAGACATCCCACGTGATCAACATACAGTTCAGGGTCAAAACGGTTCTTAACAGCAATCAGAAACTGTTCTTAACATCCAACGACTCTACGATTCAAGAAAGAATGAAGAAGAAAACCCGAAAAGATTAATTAAAATAAGTCTAAACAATAGGATGTTTTAATATGGAAATATCATAACTAAATAACAAAAATAAAGATATGCTCCAATCTTCACGGAGTAATGAAATCTCTAAACTTCGCGGGTCTGGACCTCACCCTCTTCGGTTTCTCCTTTCTCGTCATCTCACGCGTTCGTTCTCTGCTCTTGCTCGTCTCCCATGTCATTCGCTGCCTGGCTCGTTCCCGGTTCGTTGGTCTGCACGCTTGCCGTCTTGGGGTCCTTATTAGAGTGTGAGTTATTTTAAATTTGGAATATGTATGTTGAGAGTAGTGAGAAGATAAATAAAGAATAATACTATATTTGTAGACCAATCACAATGCTCCAATTCCATGCAGATTTTGGAAAGTTTATCTCCATCTCCACTAATTAAGAGTGGAGATTCATCCTGCTTATTTATATGGATGAAAAGGATGATGTTTTCGGGCCTCCTATTTGATTAATTAAGTTGGGCTCACCCAAGTTTTGGTTGGGCTCATTCAAGAAAAAAATTAAATCTAAAGATTTAATGGTCAAGAGAATTAATCTCTTTAATCTCAATGAAATACAATGTGTTGATTTGGATAAATATTTTACTAAAAAGAAATGCATGCTTAATAAAATTGAAAATAATTGTGTTTGTTTATTAGATAAATGTTAAATTTTAAATTCTATGAAAGGGAGAACACAAATTTCAATAAAATTCTATTTTTGCTCTCTCTATATAGATTGAACATGTTATTACCTAACCTCATTAATTGTTTGGAGACTTACACACATTTTTACTCAATTAACTTTTACGAAAGAGTTAAAATTTTCAAAATATTTATTTAGTACATAAAAAATAACTAGATCAGGAAATACTACCCAACTCTAAGTATAGTAGTATGTGGACAGTAGCCAAATCAAAATGCATTCATATCTTGGAATACAAAATCACGTGAATTCTTACTAAAATGGGTCAAAATCGGGAGTAGATACATCAATAATTGAGTCAATTTCTAAGACAGGCTATACCAATTATTTTCCTTAAAAAATACTCTCCATTTTATAATCCAAAAAATTATCCAGTAGTTTTCGTATGTTGATTTAAGAAAGACCTCAAAATTGGTATTCAGTAGAGGATATAAGCAAACTCGGATACTAATAGAGATATATAATAATATGTAATTGTAGTATTAGTTGAAGACATAAAATTTATCATTGTTATTGGTGGTGAATTAATTTAAAGTTGGGAATGGAATATGTTTGTTGAGAGTGAGAAGATAAATAAAGAATAATACTCCCTCCGTCCCAAGATATTAGACCCCTATTCTACTTTGGGGTGTCTCAATACACTTGAACCATTTCTATTTATGGTAAAAATTTACTCGACTACCAATTCCACTTACACTACTAAACAACTATTTCCTAAATTCCTGTGCCCAAAAGAAAGGGGTCTATTATCTTGGTAACGGAGGGAGTACTATTCGTGTAGACCAATCACAATGCTCCAAAGAATCTGATTTACATTACCACTTGGTAACGGAGGGAGTACTATTTGTGTAGACCAATCACAATGCTCCAAAGAATTTGATTTATATTACCACTTAATGTCTTGTTCGAGAGTATTCCCCAATGAAATTTGCTTTGATATTTATACTTCTAAAGTTTTGAAAATGTCATATAAAAGTACTACTATGGTTAAGTCACTAAGTCATTTTATAGACCAAAATAAATAAGTACTCCCTCCGTTTCGTTATAGTTGAGACGGAACTTTTGGGCACAGAGTTTTAGAAATGAATGTTGGGTTTGTTAAATAAATAGATAAAAAATTAAGAGAGAGGAAAATGTAGAGAGAATAAAGTATAAAGTGAATAAAGTAAGAGAGAGTAAATTAAGAAAGAGAAAAAAGTTACCAAATATGGAAACGACTCAACTATGAAGAAACTTTCCGAAATAGTAAAATGACTCAACTATGGCGAAACGGATGGAGTATATTTTATGAATTTATAATGAAAATAAATTTATCTCAAGGATATTTATCAAGCCTCGGTTTTAATAAATTGAACTCCCAATTTGTTGATCTCTAATTAATACTCACTCTTATCAGTTAACTTTAGCTATATAATGTATTATCTGAAAAACATACTCCACGACCAATTCGTTGATCTCTAATTAATGGAGTACTCATGTAACAGTTTGACATTTCTAGGGTATAATAAATACGACGACTGTTAACTAGGCGAACTTATGACGACAAAAAAAGTAGACTAGGGTTTCATTTAAAGAGATTTGACCAAGCATTTAATGAAGTATCAAGGCAAAAAGTCAACGGCTAACTCACGAGAATCAAGATTTAAAAGATATAATAGACTAAGCTCAAAAGTCAAAAGTTTAGTGTAACTCCAATAAAACGCAATATTTCCCAACATTCTAAAACAAAGAATTAGGTTCGAAACAACCAAGATAATAAGTTTTCCAAAAATATTCAGCGGAAGCATTCCAAGAGAAAGCGAAGCCATGTATGAAGACACGACTACACTCAAAAACCCAACCATCCATATTATTCGATTCAATCTTCTCAACACCACCGACCGCCCATCGCCGCTCATAGGGAAAACACATGCAGGGCTGAGTATTTTAAACATACTCAGTGGACTCATGCACATAGGGAAAACACATGCACATATGGAAAACACATGCAGGGCTGAGTATTTTAAACATAGGGAAAACACATAGGGAAAACACATGCACATAGGGAAAACACATGCAGGGCTGAGTATTTTAAACATACTCAGTGTACTCATGCCAAAACATTTTATAGTTATGTCACCCTTACCATAGTGAACTCGGGGTTTTGCATTTATATAAAGATAAGCATCGAGTATCACAAAATATATCATGAACTGGCCAGTCAAATAATACCTCCCATTTTCTCATCAATTATCATTTCATATGGTGCGACGAAGTGTGGCCACACTTTCGCCCACGAGACCGGCCGACTAGCAAGGACGGCTCCCGATCTCCAGTGTACACTAGCTGATAGGGTTTGCGGCCCTACTCAGACCCGAATTCGTTTTTTTATAGCCATTGTAGCCTAATGGAGCGCACTCACAATCTAGGCATCAGGCACACACAATATCCAAAATAATTCATAGGCATGGCATAACAGTTTAATTAACCCTTATTTCTCCAACATCATAAGTTTGCAACATAAGAGAGAGTTTAAGAATAAAGCCCACCTCGATTTCCTTCGAGTTCAAAAATGCACTTCTTCTTGTTATCACACCGGGAACGCGAACTATCACCTTTAGTTCATATATTTCAAATAAGCCTCAATCATGGATCAAAATCATGCATGATCTCACGTTTCCCTTTTCCCATCGATTATTTTCAATATCACTAATCAAAATCAAAGTACGATTATCATATCGTTTTTATTCACACAACAATTCCAGATTTATCATCAAATCGTGCCACGCATGAGTGTTCCCACACAACACACGCACACACACAACACGCATGTGCATCAAATTTCACCGATTAAATTCCCCCTTCACTCGTTCTAAATGCATGTGGACTCAAGAACACCGATTGATCGGTAGAAGAAGAGAAGATCAAAATAAAAGTACCTTTTCAATAGAACAATCGGTAGAAAACAAGTAGGATCTTGATTCTTCAACAAAATCTTGAATTGCAGCTTCAATTCTTCTCCAAAAGATGAAGAATTAATGGAGAAAGTAGAAGAAAAATTTGAGAGAGTGGGGAGAGAGAGATGTCGAGATTGAGGGAGAGTGGGGGACGGTTTTTCTGTAGCTAGGGTTTTGATTCTCCCTCTTATATTTATAGAGTGCAAGATATACTCCAATAATTAAATAAATTAAAGATTTGGAGAGATTTAGGGAGAGTTGGCGTTAAAACCGTTGAGAAGAAAGGGGATTTCGAATTTCTTAGGCTATTTAATTAGCCTATGATTTAATTTGAATATTTCACGGAGTAGAATAAAATATCACGGAGCAAGAAAAATAATAATAAATCTCCCCAAGATATATCAAAAGTGGCGTGTAGTTTCATTCTCTCAAAAGGGATTTAATATAAATCCTAATTAAATTAGGATATGGTAAGATCTTCTTAGATTTGGCAAGATATGCTAGGATATTTGAATTTATTTATGGAAGAGAATAAACAAGGGATCAAATAAAATAATAAAATAATCCCTTCTCCCATAAAATAGGAGATTTCGAAAATCTCCTTTAGAAATAATATAGGGGCTGAAAATTTCACCCAATAAAAGGAATAATCGGACTTTGGATTTAATTTGGATAATTATCCCAAGCAATAATTAAATCCAAGAAAAATAGGATTTCTTTCCAATAAATAGGAGGTCGAAAATTCCACATACTTAAATAGTGCTCCTATTAAATTCTCACTCATCCCTTAGAATAATATTTCACCGCAAATATTATTTCTTCCCACATCAAAATATCCACATTTTCGAAATTCACCTCCACTTCACATTTTCAAACGACTTTGACCATTCCACGGCCACGTCATATTTTCCACAATATTGACTATTCAATAGTCACGTCACATATTCAACAAGTTGACCATTCAACTCAATCTCAACTCAAAAATCGCAATTTAGGTCACATAGCATATTGCAATTAATTCACTCATCAATTTAATTCCACATATCATAGCATTAAAAGCATTTAATGCAAAATTTTCATGTCACAAAAATTAGGGTTCGAAAACGCGGGATGTTACATCCTACCACCCTTAAAGAAATTTCGTCCCGAAATTTGGTACCTTTATGGAAAGAGTTCCGGCTACATTTCCATCATCTTATCCTCGAGCTCCCACGTGGCTTCCTCGTATTCGTGGTTTCTCCAAAGTACTTTCACGCTAGTAATAGATTTGTTCCTCAAGATTTGAACTTTACGGTCCAAGATCATCTGAGGTCGCTCCTCGTAAGTCAAATCCGGATTCAAAGCAACTTCTTCATAGTGAATCACGTGTTTCGGGTCGAACACGTACTTCCGCAATTGCGACACATGGTAAACGTTGTGTACGTTCCCAAAGTTTGGCGGTAGCGCTAATCGATAGGCTACGGGTCCTACTCCTTAGAGAATTTCATAAGGACCGATAAAACGTGGTTTCAACTTTCCTTTGACACCAAAACGCGTTATCCCTTTCGACGGGGATACTTTGAGAAAAACTTTATCACCGACTTGAAATTGTAAGTCGGTCCGTCGGACGTCAGCGTAAGACTTTTGTCTATCCTGGGCTTCCTTCATTCTCACACGGATTTGTCTAACAATTTCAATCATCTCCTCGACTGCGTCGGGTCCAAGTACCCTTCGTTCGCCAACTTCATCCCAGTAGAGCGGTGATCTACACTTTCTTCCATATAAGGATGCATATGGTGCCATGTTAATCGTTGCTTGGAAACTGTTGTTGTAAGCGAATTCGATCAACGGTAGTGCGGTCTCCCAACTTCCGCCTCGATCGAGCACCACGGCTCTTAGCATATCCTCGAGAGTTTGTATCGTCCTCTCGGATTGTCCGTCGGACTGCGGGTGAAATGCCGTGCTAAAGTTCAATCGTGTTCCAAGCTCGCATTGTAGACTAATCCAAAATTTTGATGTGAACTTCGAGTCACGATCAGACGTTATCGTCACTGGGACTCCATGCAATCGCACGATTTCTCGTATGTAGATTCGGGCTAGTCTGTCCGATCCATGCGTTATCGGAATCGGTATGAAATGCGCACATTTGGTGAGTCGATCCACAATCACCCAAATGGCGGTGTTTCCTTTGAGAGTCTTTGGCAAAGCCGTCACGAAATCCATGGTGATGTGCTCCCACTTCCACTCGGGTATTTCCAACGGTTGTAATTTTCCATATGGTCGTTGATGTAAAGCCTTCACTTGCTGGCAGGCTAAGCAACGCTCCACAAATGTCGCGATATCCTTCTTCATGCCATTCCACCAAAATGACTTCTTCAAGTCTTGGTACATCTTCGTGCTTCCAGGGTGGGCAGTGTATGGAGTCTCATGAGCTTCACTCATGATCTCATTCTTGAGTTCCTCGTTGTCGGGCACGCATAGTCTTCCTTCAAAGATGAGGGCATTATCGGACTCTTCACTAAAATTTCCCGATTTGCCCGTTCTCACTTCCACTCGAATCTCTTCGAGTTCCGCATCCATTCGTTGCGCTGCAACGATTCTTGTTTTCAAGTCTGGCTCCACCACTAAGGTGGCGATTCGTCTTTCCACCGTTTCAGGTGCCCTTATTACTTCCAATCGCAAATTACTAAGCTCTCGTATCAAACTTTCCTCTTCCGTTAGGAAAGCTAGTTGCGAATGGTCCTTTCGGCTCAAAGCGTCTGCCACCACATTTGCTTTGTCGGGGTGGTAATTGATACCACAATCGTAGTCCTTCACTAGTTAGAGCCACCTTTGTTGTCGCATGTTTAAGTCCTTCTGCTCGAAGAAGTATTTCAAGCTCTTGTGGTCCGTAAAGATTTCACATCGAACTCCGTAGAGATGATGCCTCCAAATCTTTAGGGCGTGTACCACTGCTGCTAACTCCAAATCGTGTGTTGGGTAATTCAACTCGTGCGGTCTCAACTGTCGTGACGCGTAGGCGATCACCTTGTTGTTTTGCATCAATACGCATCCTAGTCCAACCTTCGAAGCATCGGTGTAGACTACGTAGTTTACTCCAGATTCTGGCACAGCTAAAACTGGCGCGGAGGTCAACTTCTCCTTCAAGAGTTGAAAACTTGCTTCACACTCTGGAGTCCAATTCACCTTGACTCCCTTCTTAAGTTGTTGCGTCATTGGTCTCGCTATCTTGGAGAACCCTTCTATAAACCTTCGGTAGTATCCTGCCAAGCCTAGGAAACTTCGAATCTCGTTTGGGGTCGATGGTGACTTCCATTGTTGTACCGCCTCAACTTTGGCGGGGTCCACTCTGATTCCTTCTGCCGACACAATATGTCCAAGAAAGTTTACTTCTTTCAGCCAAAATTCACACTTGCTGAATTTGGCGTACAACTTCTCGTTTCTCAAAGTCTCTAAAGCGATTCGTAGATGCTCCTCGTGCTCCTTCTCGTTCCTCTGAGTAGACTAAAACGTCATCGATGAACACCAAGATGAATTTATCCAAGTACAGGTGGAAAACCCGATTCATCAAATCCATGAATACCGCTGGGGCATTCGTCAATCCGAACGGCATTACTACAAACTCGTAGTGTCCATATCTTGTGCGAAACGCAGTCTTCGGTATATCCTCCCTTCGTACTCGTAGCTGGTGATATCCGGACCTCAAGTCCATCTTTGAAAAGACTCCGGCTCCTCGAAGTTGATCGAACAAGTAATCTATCCTCGGCAGTGGATACTTGTTCTTAAGAGTCAATTTGTTTAGCTCCCTATAGTCGATGCACATCCTCATTGATCTATCTTTCTTCTTTACGAAAAGAACTGGTGCGCCCCACGGCGAAACACTAGGCCTAACAAATCCTAGGTCCATGAGCTCTTGGAGTTGTATCTTGAGTTCCTCCAACTCCTTAGGTGCCATTCGATATGGTGCTTTGGATACGGGTGCAGCTCCCGGCTCGAGATCGATCGTAAACTCCAATTGTCGATCTGGCGGTGGTCCAGGTAATACTTCGGGGAAAACATCTGGAAATTCCCTCACAACAGCGACGTCCTCCACTCTTCTCTCATCATTCTCATCGCCGTGAAGGTAGACGAGATAGGCAGGTCGCCCCTTTCTCATCATCGCGGTAGCTTGCAGTGCAGAGATTATCGCGGTTCGTCGGTTCCTCGAGATTCCATGATACACGATGGGTTCCTTTCCCGGAGCTTGTAGGGATATTTGCCTCTCCTTACATCGAATCGTTGCGTAATTCGTGGCCAACCAGTCCATTCCTAGGATTACGTCGGTATCTCTCATCGCCATAACTTGCAAATCGTGAGCGATAATAAGGCTCGTTTCATGCATCGGTTTAGGGTTAAAATTCTGTGCATTTGGGGCGCTAATGTGCGTTATTAAGTTCAGGTGCGTAGTAAATCTGTCGGACCCAGGAGTTGTTGTTACCTGACCTGGCAGATGCAAAAGAGATGAAATTGAAGCAAAAATCAGAAGTCGTCGTTCAGACCTGGGAGAATCAAAAGTTGGCGACAGGAGCAGAATGGAGCGAGAGCAAATTATTTTATAGATTCTTACTCAAGGGCAGGAGCGTAAAATCACCAGAGGGGATACCCTAGGGATCAGAGCCTCACATATATAAAGAGCTCAACCTTGAAGAAGAAAGGAATCCGTGAACAGCCACTTCTGCACTTTCTTAGTTCTAGCTTTCGTTCCATGCTTTAGTTCCACACTTCAAGTTTCTCATTTCGACTGCTGCGCACTTGGACATGGAGGATTCTGGCCACCGTGGTTCTCATCGTCATCGTTATTATTTTGCTGTGTAACACCGCCTCGTGGAGGCGAAGAAACAATTTTATTTGCTTTCGTTTAGTACCTTGTTGGTTTTAAGTTTCACAACTCTAGTTTCTCGCTTTGATCTACTGGATTCAGACCTATTTCTAGTTATTATGGAAGTTTATGTTTGCTTTTGGTCGAATATCTCTGAGTTTATGTTCATCTCTTGTTTTTAGCTTTCGTTCTTGTTTGTTGTTGGATGTTTGGAGCTGAGATCTGTGTTTGTTGTTAGAGGTTGGGAATTTGCATATGAAGATGTTTGGATTTGTTGAATCTTGGTGTTTCGGAGTTGGAGTTTCGCATATTTGGTGCTTGATGTTTACGTTATGCATGATTATGGCTAGTTACTTTCTGTTTCTGCATCCTTTAGGTCCAGTAGCGTAGATCTGTTAGTTTAGGCTTTAATTTCTCGTTTTAAGTCTAGATCTAAAGTTTGCTCTGTTTTCATGGTGTTTAAAACTCTGTTTTATCTGCTATTCTCGTTGATTCCCGAAGAAGATGAAGTTGTTGGTAGTTAGAACCGGATCTGCTTTATGTCAGTACTTTTCTGCATGTACTTTACTTTTTCTGCATATCTGCTAGACCTGTCAGTACGATCTACTTTGTCTCTTTTACTTTTCTGCATGCTTTTCCAGACTCTGTTAGTTTACGGAAATTTGTCTTGCTTTTCGCTTTATGCTTGTTTGCCAAAATTAGGAAAGTCTGTCTAGTTAAGTTTACCCCAGCTGTCTTAGAACTTTAAAATACCTCATTTTTCTCTGAGTCATGTATGTTCCGTACGCTTTCGTTTCTTAGGCCCAGTAGGTAGAGTAAAGTTCTCCTGATCTATTAGACCCAGTAGGTAGAGTAAAATTTCTTCTGATCTATTAGACCCAATAGGTAGAGTAAAGTTTCGCTTATCTCTCAGACCCAGTAGTTTTAAGTTCTCGACCCACAAAAATTGCGTGGCAGCAGCCAACCCTTTCCCAAAACATCCTCAATTACAGTTCCGTGACACCTGTTTCCTCGTGGGATCGATCCTTTACTTCCCTGTGCTAGTTGTAGTATAGTGGGTTGAGGTTTTTGAAGGGACAGAGTGCATCCAACGACCCCTTTCTGGCAAGTTTCATGATCTTCTAGCCCCTGAAGTCTAGTCGAATCCTCTGGACCTGTTAGATCGTGTGACACATATCACAGTACAAATTTGCACTGCACTCTCTGGACCTGTCAAGCGACTATCTTAAGTTCTCCCAGCACGATTTCTATGTTCGAGCACGTTCGAGATATTTCTATCGTTCCTCCTACTGGTGAGGACACCATAATCCTATGTTCAGATTCGCTAGTAGACAAGCCCAACGTGTGCACACATAGCTCAGATATAAACGAGTGCGACGCGCCCGTATCAAACAACACAACAACAGGGGTGTTGAGAATTTCGCCCATACCTGTCAAATTTTCTTTTTCGCGTTCGTCTTGTTCTTTCTTCGGCTTCTTTTGCTCCAACGCCAACGCTCTAGCTTGTGGAGGAAGTCTTGGGCGGTGAGGTTGTTGTTGCCGCGACGATGGGTCGCGATTTCCCCTTGCTTCATTTTGCGGTGCCCTCGATTGCTGATGGGATCCTTGATCGTTCTGCCTTGATCCCGATCCTATCTTGTTATTCGCACACTCCCTAGAGTAGTGGCCGTTTCCTCCGCAGGTGTAGCACTTGACGACGTTCTATTATCGGCATTCTCCGAAATGGTACTTAGAGCACACATTGCACTGCGGTGCCCTGGGTCGATACTCTCCTCTCTGGCTAGACGTATGTTGCCCTCCTCCGTGCTGGGATCGATGCTGATTCGACTGGTGTCGTTTCCCATCGTAGAAATTCCTAGAATCCTCCCACTTCCTCTTTTCCCGGGAGTGATGTGATGGGGGCAGGGACGGTGTAGAGTTCTCCTTTGTTCTCTGTCTAGGCATTGCGGCTTCAATATCCAACACGAGTGCCAAAGCTTTAGCGTAGGTGAGTCTCTCTCGACTGGCCAATGACATCTTTATCTCGGACCTTAGTCCCTCACGGAACTTGTCCGACAGCTTCTCGCCAGTGTCGACTTGATCAGGTGCGTATCGGGTCATGCCGTTGAGCGCTCGATCGTACTCGGTCACAGTCATGCGTCCTTGAGTCAGATTATGGAACTCGGATGCCTTCGCTTTCCGATAGCTCTTCGGCACATACTTGTTGTACAATTCAGTCTTGAAATCTTCCCACGTCATTGCTTCCACTTGATCTCGCGTCAAGGTCTTCGTTCTAGTATCCCACCAAAAGTCGGCTGCTTCGATTAGTTGGTGAGTAACGCAACTCATCCGTTCCCTATCATTGCATCCCAAGATTGCGAAGATACGCTCTATCGCGCGGATCCATGATTCGGCCTTGGCCGGTTCTCCAAGTCCATCAAAAACAGGTGGTTTCTGTTCCAAGAACAACTTCACTATTTCCCAATCAACCGGGGGTGGGGGAGGCGGCGGTATCTGAATTGACTGCGTCACACTCTCCTCGCTCGAAGGCGGAGGTGTCGGTTGACGGTTATGGCGTCTCGGCGGCATTCTGATTTATCAATACACGGATTATTCTCAATATCCTAACAATAGTCGCGTGGTATAACAAGGTGCATAGGACAATTGTTTTAGTGCATATGGCCAAGCAAAAGTTCATCACATAGATGGATTTCACAAGTAGTGTCAAAGTGTCACAAAATCGGTTGCACCCTAGGGTATCAAAAGAATCATTGGTCCTTATCAATAAGGTAACTGTAATCAAGAGGCACTTATGCCATTCAAGTGGCAAGTATAGGGCGCAATAAGGTATTCAAAGATAGTGGTGCGATATTATGATGGCATGATAACATAGTGATAGAAAATTTTTCCATAATAGTATGAGAAGAACAATATGGAAATCCATCACATTATAAGGTAGTGAATAAAAAAAAAATTCTCCCCATATCATATCAATCAAAAACATTGCCTCAACGAGGTCTTAGTATCAACGGAATTTCAAAAGAGCAAAAGAAATAGAAAGATACTGCAAATGTTTAGAAAACAACTAAAAATATGGGGGAAGCAAAACAATGTTTTCCGCGACTATCACTCCTAGTCGATATCGTTCATATCCTCCTCGGGGTCCTCATCCTCATCAACATTTCCCATGTCCAAATCATGTCCTTCCTCGTAAGTTTCCTCGTCCTCGCTTGATCCACCAACATCCGGGGGCGAAGGGGTTATCGCACGCATGTCCTCTACGTTCCCATTTATGACCAACGGGTTAGACGTACGAGTCCCAAGCCTTGGTTTAGTAGGGACACGATCAACGTGCGGCTCCTTATCACGACGATATCTCCATCGACGAGCCTGACCCGGCGGGTACTTGTGCGCTGGGGGATTAAGCGGCGGTCCATCCCTTGCAGCTGCCATGGCTGGGAGTAGCACTCCAATCAAGCCGATCATATCGCCTCGAGGCTAGTACTCGGGCGGACTGAACCATGTAAACGGTATCGCAGCTTGAGCAGTCCATTCGCTCCATGGAGAAGGCAGGCTGTGGATCAATCTCGAGATCCCCGCGTGATGGGTAACTCCTCCATACGCGTATGCATCCATCCAGCGATCGTAGAATTCAGTGACGTAGGTTAGGAGAAAGGACTTTCCATCCCACTCAAACTCTTGGTAGGTCTCGACAGGGAAAACCTTGTTCTTCGCGTAACGGTCGCGCATCGGTGCGTAATACTGATTAGGCATCTACAAAAGAAATCTCAGCATCAGAACAAGGATCGGAGAGAATATCAATAGTGTATAAGGTTTCAACTGATGCTGAGAGTACGATGGGTATATATATATGGGTCAAACGATGGAGGTGTGAAGATAATATCATATCAAGAATGAACGGAATTTCATTTCCGAGGCAAAAGGCTCGTATAAATACATATATATTTTTCGCATTTCGGTATTTCGCAATTTCGTTCTCGCAAGTTCGTTCGCCTCGCATTCGGCGTTTTTATGCCTCCAAGTTCGATATCGTCATACAAATTTCCAATCACAACACAATTTTCAACTAAGTATAGCATGCTCAAGTTCAATTCATATCGTTGTTCACCGAACAATCACGAAATCACAAATCATATAGAATTTCATTTATTCGATTCCTAGCGATCTTGGTCGCAAAATCACTTGCATAACAGCATTCATCTTTTGTTTTTGCATAATCACAGTTAGCAATTTCAATTGCATGCATAATCATTATTTCATATTCCAACACCAATTTCCAAATATCACCACAACTTCCATTCGCTTCATCTTTCAACATTTCATGATTCAAATCAATATTCAAAGATACGGGTTACCTCATTCTTCGTGGTTGAGCGGAGACGAGTCGTGGTGTTGAGTCTTCAACAATTATTATTTAATCAATTCCCACAATTTCAGATTTATTACAACAAGACCTTGGGTCCAGGGCGGAAAGAACTGAGGCTCTGATTCCAACTGTAACAGCCCGACATTTCTAAGGTATAATAAATACGGCGATTGTTAACTAGGCGAACTTATGGCGACAAAAAAAGTAGACGAGGGTTTCATTTAAAGAGATTTGACCAAGCATTTAATGAAGTATCAAGGCAAAAAGTCAACGGCTAACTCACGAGAATCAAGATTTAAAAGATATAATAGACTAAGCTCAAAAATCAAAGGTTTAGCGTAACTCCAATAAAACGCAATATTTCCCAACATTCTAAAACAAAGAATTAGGTTCGAAACAACCAAGATAATAAGTTTTCCAAAAATATTCAGCGGAAGCATTCCAAGAGAAAGCGAAGCCATGTATGAAGACACGACTACACTCAAAAACCCAACCATCCATATTATTCGATTCAATCTTCTCAACACCACCGACCGCCCATCGCCGCTCAACCTGCACATAGGGAAAACACATGCAGGGCTGAGTATTTTAAACATACTCAGTGGACTCATGCCAAAACATTTTATAGTTATGTCACCCTTACCATAGTGAACTCGAGGTTTTGCATTTATATAAAGATAAGTATCGAGTATCACAAAATATATCGTGGACTGGCCAGTCAAATAATACCTCCCATTTTCTCATCAATTATCATTTCATATGGTGCGACGAAGTGTGGCCACACTTTCTCCCACGAGACCGGCCGACTAGCAAGGACGGCTCCCGATCTCCAGTGTACACTAGCCTGATAGGGTTTGCGGCCCTACTCAGACCCGAATTCGTTTTTTTATAGCCACTGTAGCCTAATGGAGCGTACTCACAATCTAGGCATCAGGCACACACAATATCCAAAATAATTCATAGGCATGGCATAACAGTTTAATCCACCCTTATTTCTCCAACATCATAAGTTTGCAACACAAGAGAGAGTTTAAGAATAAAGCCCACCTCGATTTCCTTCGAGTTCAAAAACGCACTTCTTCTTGTTATCACACCGGGAACGCGAACTATCACCTTTAGTTCATATATTTCAAATAAGCCTCAATCATGGATCAAAATCATGCATGATCTCACGTTTCCCTTTTCCCATCGATTATTTTCAATATCACTAATCAAAATCAAAGTACGATTATCATATCGTTTTTATTCACACAACAATTCCAGATTTATCATCAAATCGTGCCACGCATGAGTGTTCCCACACAACACACGCACACACACAACACGCATGTGCATCAAATTTCACCGATTAAATTCCCCCTTCACTCGTTCTAAATGCATGTGGACTCAAGAACACCGATTGATCGGTAGAAGAAGAGAAGATCAAAATAAAAGTACCTTTTCAATAGAACAATCGGTAGAAAACAAGTAGGATCTTGATTCTTCAACAAAATCTTGAATTGCAGCTTCAATTCTTCTCCAAAAGATGAAGAATTAATGGAGAAAGTAGAAGAAAAATTTGAGAGAGTGGGGAGAGAGAGATGTCGAGATTGAGGGAGAGTGGGGGACGGTTTTTCTGTAGCTAGGGTTTTGATTCTCCCTCTTATATTTATAGAGTGCAAGATATACTACAATAATTAAATAAATTAAAGATTTGGAGAGATTTAGGGAGAGTTGGCGTTAAAACCGTTGAGAAGAAAGGGGATTTCGAATTTCTTAGCCTATTTAATTAGCCTATGATTTAATTTGAATATTTCACGGAGTAGAATAAAATATCACGGAGCAAGAAAAATAATAATAAATCTCCCCAAGATATATCAAAAGTGGCGTGTAGTTTCATTCTCTTAAAAGGGATTTAATATAAATCCTAATTAAATTAGGATATGGTAAGATCTTCTTACATTTGGCAAGATATGCTAGGATATTTGAATTTATTTATGGAAGAGAATAAACAAGGGATCAAATAAAATAATATTGACTATTCAATAGCCACGTCATATTTTTCACAATATTGACTATTCAATAGCCACGTCACATATTCAACAAGTTGACCATTCAACTCAATCTCAACTCAAAAATCGCAATTTAGGTCACATAGCATATTGCAATTAATTCACTCATCAATTTAATTCCACATATCATAGCATTAAAAGCATTTAATGCAAAAAATTTCATATCACAAAAATTAGGGTTTGAAAACGCGGGATGTTACAACTCACAACCATTTATAATTCTTTGTCTTTAAGTCGAACTGTTGAAATAATATCGTCACCTGCTATTTTCAAGAGTTAAATTGAAAATAATTATATTATATTGCTAATTTATGGCTTTAGGATATGATGTTGCGAAAGATCACAAATGCGACAAATTGGATGGTAGGTCAAAAACCATTCCTATAATGGCAAAACAGATATACCTAAAGATTAGGAATTGTTCTATTTAAAGTCAAAAATAATTATCATCTTCATAATTTTACACTACTTTTGGTGCAATGATAAATTTATGGCCCATGTTTTACAATATTCAGCAGGTAAAAAAGTGAATGCAATATCAAGATGCATCAATTGATATGTTTTGAAATAATAATGTTAATGCTCCATTATTATATAGTGGGCATATATAACATCAAATTAGGAAATGTAAATATATAACTTGGTCAAATTAAAATGTATCCATATCTTGGAATACAAAATCACGTGAATTCCTACTAAAATGGGAGTAGCTAGATACATTATTGAGTCAATTTCTAAGGATCGATGTAACTCTAAAACACGGAGTACTTCCTATCCGCGAACAGGGAGTCTCATTTTTTTTCTGACGCGGGTTTTAATTAAAAAATGTTAAGAAAAGTGTGAAAAAAAAGCTAGTGGAATATGAGTCTCACTTATATTATATATGGAGTATATGAAATGTGAGTGAAAAGAATTAGTTGGATGTAAGGCCTATATAATTAGTAAAAGTGAACCTGAACTCCTATTCACGGTATGCAGACGAACGAAATGGAAAAAAGGGACTCTTGTTGGCGGACAGGCCGAGGGAGTAATTTTTGAGTGATTTTTTCTTTGAAAATACTCCCTGTTCTATAATCCAAAAAATTAACGGCATATAACAATCCATTAATTTTCATATAGTATTTATTAAAATATTGTTGAGAAAGATCTCAAAATTGGTTGGACTAATAACTAAGTAAAACTCGAATACTAATAGTGGTATAGTATCAATAATATGTATTAGTTGAAGTCTTGAAGACCTACAATTTGTTGATCATTTTTATTTTGTTTGGTAAATATATAAGCTTTTTATTTGAAGTTTTAGTAGCATATAATCTGATTTATAGGTGTAGTAATTCAGTAGGAGTGTGAGTTAATTTAAAGTTGGGATATGTATGTTGAGAGTGAGAATATAATTAAAGAATAATACTAGTACAAATATGTAGGTTACGATTTATATCCAGTTGCAATCGAAGTAATAAATCCAAAACAGATATTTGTATTGTCCAGTACATGCAACGGAAGTCCAATACAGTTCGATTAAATCTATTAGCTTATAAAGTTTTCGGTTAAATTTGGCTTCTTAATTACAAGTTAATTGCTAGTGATAATAAATACTAGTAGTACAAATATGTAGGTTATGATTAAGTAATTAATAAAGTGAGTGATATGAAACATCTAAAAAAGCAAGATGTTATATAACTAATATCTCAGAAGCATGAGTTCTCAAAACTCAAACATGATGGTGATGGTAATTGTGATAAGTAGTTTGGTTGTAATAAGTGATTCGGCAGTAACTAATGTTGCTAGTAATCAGCCAATTCAGAGGTTGGATATAGCAGTAGATCTGAAAGAGTGCTACAAGATTTGGAGGGAAGACTGCAAATCTCAGCAGTTTAATGAGATATGCAACAGTTAGTAGTATCATACCCCTGAAGTTTGTTGTGGTCTCATATTTACTAAGAGTACTAGTATTATCACCCGTGCTATGTACGGGTCATATGATTTTCAGTTAATGGATACAAATTTTAAACAATTCAATAGAAATAATAATAATAATAATAATTATTATTATTATTATTATTATTTACACTTTATATAAAAAGAAATATATATTTTCTTAGTCTCACTATAACTGAAGCATTTTCTACTGGCCATTAGATTATATACATATTTATTTTGTATTTTTTGAGTTGAGTAGATAAAAGAGGAGATATTAGTGGGGTGATAATGATGTTTCCATTTTAGTGAATATGTTAATTAGATTTAGACATTAAAAAGAAAAAAGAAAATAGATCACTTAGAATGAAAAAGATGGTGTATATAGTAACACATTATTAGATATACCAATCTCTCTTTCCAATAAAAATAGTCTTCTTTGTCCATTTTGGTGCGTCCTACAAAAATAGTCATTTCTATTTTCGGCAAGTCCTTTATCTCTTATAAAATGAGTTTTATTCTCCATTAACAATACTTCCTCACTTTTTCTTTCTACATCTCTTCTACTTTACCAATTCCGCATTAAAACCCGTATTGTTCTCAAAGTCTCCATTTTTTATGAGGTAATATTAGTACATTAATTTATGTTAAACTATTAATATATTAAAAAATTAGTTGATATTTTCAATAATTATAAATTGTCGGATTCCCGGTTTAAAGGGATTTAGAAGGATAAAGTTTGTTAGATGTATATTAAAAGAATGTAGGAAATACCATAAACTAAATTTATTTGTTATAGTAAACGCAACTAAGGATTCATGGTCAAACACTAAATGCATATTAGATATTTGATGTATATAAAATACTCCTTCCGTTCTATAATAATAGGGGAGTTTTTCCATTTCCGTCCGTTCCATAGTAATAGAGTCATTTCCATTTTTATTAAAAGTCAACACATTTTTCCACACCTACTTTACTCTCTCTTACTTTTTTCTATCTTCATCTCTCTACCTTTTTCATTTTCCACTTTATTCTCTCTTTACTTAATTCACCTAACACAATTTTTCTTAATCTCCGTGCCGAAAAGTTTTGTCTCCATTACTATAGAACGAAGGGAGTACTTTTTACCATCAAAATAGATCTTTGAGATAAGTTACATGCAATTATAAATTGCAGAAGTCCAATGCTTCTCATTATACTCCAATCTACAATAATTTATAGTACAGTACTAAATTTAAATCAAATATTTTTAGATAATATTAAACAATAATTCTACTCTAACTATTTACATTAAACACAAATCAAAAAATATTACTCCTATAGTCCAATTTTACCATTTTAATGCGTCCAAAATAGTATCATACCCCTGAAGTTTGTTGTGGTCTCATATTTACTAAGAGTATTAGTTGGGAGTGCTACTATGCAATTGTTGATGGCTTAAGATACCATTACCCTTGCAAAGATCCTGGCTCAGCCCTCAGTATGGCTTCATCTAATTTTCGATATTGTCTAGGTTGATCAAATGGTTATATGGCTTCATTTAATAATTGTATATCATGGATACAAATTGGTAATTGTATCGGTGGTCAAATTATATGAGATTAATTAGTGAAAACAAATGTCTTTTTTAATTTCTTTCATCTCTTATTTTTTATTCATAACAAACATGTTTTATTTGTTGGAAAAAAGTGGAATACATGACCAAAGATTAACAAAAACAGAAAGCTGAATTATAAACCAAAATTTTTCAGATTTTGGACTTCGGTTACTGGATGAAAAGGATGATGTTTGGGCCCCCTATTTAATTAAGTTGGGCTCACTCAAGTTAATTATGCTGGGCTCGTTCAAGAGAATAATTAAATCTAAAGATTTAATGGTCAAGAGAATTAATCTCTTTAATCTCAATGAAATAGAATATGTGGTGAAACACTAGTCTATACATCTATAAAAGGAGAGTTTTGAGGGCAATTTAGATAAATGAGAGATGTTTTTTAGGATAAGTTAGGTAGCTGAGATATGTTAATGCCATTAATACACGACTCTATCAATATTGTAACAATAATGTTACAAAGACTAAATCTCAAATGACTCTCCATTAATACACGACTCCATCAATCATTTTAGAAATTAAGATAGTAATAGTAATTATTAAAATTTAATTAGGATAATTAAATACTATTAATGCATTTAATACCCAGAATTTATGCAAAGTTTAGTATGAGATGCGTGGGTTACTTGGAATACAATGTGCCACATTGGCTCATTAAAATTCACGAATGAGAAGAATGCTAAAAAGTCATTTAAATTAAAAAAGTTAAAAAAAATTCAATAAAACCTAACAATATGGGTAGTGGTTGAACTTCTACACATTTTTGGTTCAGATTAAACAAAATCTTCCATTGAGAACGGTTAAACATTTCTATGCCATTTATTACTACTTCAATTTATAATAAATTATACTTGGGATCCCTAAGAGTCAATAGAGAAGAATGTAAAAGACATTACCGGATTAGAATGGCAAAAGCTACTAAATTTTCTATAAATATCAATCCTGTTAATTAAAATTGTCATGGACTCATGAGCGTGGTGGAAAAAAAATGTCTAGTTTTGCATTTCATTTTTTTAGCCAACGTATATGTATTTCATTCCTTCTATTACATCCCCTAAACATTCCTTTAGTAGGATAACCCAAAAAGGAAAATGTTGCATTTCTAATGAGACAGAGGAAGTATATTTTAAAGTTAAGGGTTTAGGATTTAGCTTTCAAGGTTTGGGTTTTTAGTGTATAAGATCACTATATTGCTATGAAATGCAGCTCGACTAGGAAGTTTCTCACCAATGGAATCTTAAATTATAGCTTTGATAAACAATATCTTATCTCATTAGGAGAAATGGTAATTATACATTCTTTAGTGTATTTTTTTTTTATTTTGTGTGATGAAAATTTGCTTTATTTTTTGATCTCACGGTCAGAGTCATTTTTCCATTTTACAAAAATAATGTACAATATGATTTTCCACGTATTTATAATTTTGCTGAATCTAACTTCCTTCGTTTGTTTTTACTAAGCGGGAATATTAAAACTTAAACTAAAAACAACCATTTTTCTTAAAAAATGGAGTAATATATTTTAAATGCAAAACGATTAATTCATATTTACGATTAAAGATAAAATGTAAATTGTGGGATTAAAGAACCTCTAAAAATATGATTATATGTTAGAACGTATGGTTAGTAGAACTCTAATAACTAATAACATATTTTCTTTAATAAATGGAAGACACTCACCATTGAAATCAAATTTAATTCAATTAAACTTAACAATATGAGCAGTGGTTGTAATTTTATTTGTTCAAATATTTAATGTTAAGAAATTACTTATAGGGGCATTGGGGTTTAGCCGTTTTATGATTTTGGATTTTTTTTATCAAATTTGGCTCAGTATTCAATTTTTTAATTTGGCAAAATTATTAATTTCTGTTTACAATAAATTGGTTTGGCACGATCTATCCCTATAGTTATGGATTGATTATATTAAATGTCCTGTGTTATATTTAACTAGTATCACACCCGTGCTATGCACGGTCCACTTTATTCTCTTCAAATATGAATTTTTTTTTTTGAAATAATAAAATTATATGGGGTCTTAAATTATGCTACCTCCGTCCCCCAAATTTTGATACACTTTGACCCGACACGGATTTTAAGAAATGTAATGGAAAGTGAGTTGAAAAAGTTGGTGGGATATGAGTCCTACTTTTAAAATATTAGTTTTATAATAAAATGTGAGTAGGAATGAGTTAGTAGAATATGTGGTCCACTACCAAAAATGGTAAAAGTGAAGTGTGTCAAATGTTCAGGGACGAACTGAAATGGTAAACTGTGTCAAAATTTGGGGGACGGAGATAGTAATGTATTTAATAATAAATATAAATAATACATTTGATTAAAGTAGTGAATTTTATTAAAATAAAGTTGTGATATACAAATGATGAGTTTATAATAATTTGTGTCACAAATTTGAGATAAGAAAATTTTATTATATAATGATAATATTGACAACTATACATAAATACAGAAAAAAAAAATATATGGATATCGCAAGTTTGAAAAAAAAATCCGTACATTTCTATATTTTTAATAAAAATGATCACATGGGTGTGATCCGTTGCATATTTTCCTTAAATTGCTAACTTGCTAAGTCATCAATGCAATCTATTAAAAATGTCAACACGATGATACTGAAATGTCAACATAAACTTAAGTTGATATTTTAATACATTATGTTGACATTGATATTTAAAATGCCAACACAAATATGTGTTGACATTTAATCGTGATCATGTTGGGATTCAGCTAAAATATAAATACGTGGAAAATAATACTGTACATTATTTTTGTAAAATGGAAAAATGACTCTGACCGTGAGACTAAAAAATAAAGCAAATTTACATCACACAAAACAAAGAAACCTAAAGAATGTATAATCACCAATTCTCCTAATGAGATTTAAGATATTGTTTATCAAAAGCTATAATTTAAGATTGCACTCCTAGTCGAGCTTCATTTCATTGCAATATAGTGACCTTATACACTAAAAACCCAAACCTTGAAACCTAAATCCTAAACCCTTAACTTTAAAATATACTTCACTCATCATGACCAACAAATAATCCAAATATCAATAAAATTCTCCCTCCGTCCCCGTTCAATTTTACGTTGTTGATCACTTATTCTATTTTGGAGGTTTTAGATATGTATTTGATATCTTACATTGGGCAGCCTACTTGATAATCCTTACTGATAGTAGATGTTTTTTTTTACCTGAATCTTGGCTGTAAATCTATTTATATGCTCATATCAAAAAATATTTTACAATAGAGTTATATGAATGGTAAAAAAAAAATCTTAGTTGCATTCATCCAAATCCACCAACTATTATAGCGTATGGGATGGTTGAGTCTTTTGGCTTTCCATTTCTTTGTTGCAACCCCATCAGCTTCCATTTCTTTGTAAACTTAATTGTGATTAAAAGTTATAATATGCATTTAAATTAATCATAATGGCATTTTGTGGACAACCAAAATGGCAAATGTACCTTGTTTTTCGTGTATGGAGGGAGTATCAAAATATGGATCAATAATAAATATTACTATGAAACAATTAATCTTAAACTATAATATTGCAATATTAAATCATAGGAGATAAAAAATTATCATAATAAACAATTAAATAATATAGGAATCACCCATGAAATTTGGAACATATATTCCAAAATTTTGAGCTCAATTAGAGTGGTTTGAAGATCTTGTTGAAAAAAATAATGTACAACTAATATTTATCTACAAAACTATATTGTAGATTCGAGATAAATAAAGAGTGGCTCGATGCTGGGATATATTCCTATATATTGATTTATCAGTTTGAAATATAGGGCAACATACGTGGAGTACAATTAATCCATAATTATAAGAATAGATGTAAATGATTTATCTCTATTAGATACATGGCGAGTTATGTAAAATAATTTTTTTTAAACGGTATTACAGAATAAATCAATCTGAAATGTTATAAATCTATGGAAAATACACCTAAAATCTATCCCTTTAAATTACCCAACATTTCATTTTGTAGTTAGTAAAATTCATTAATTATTTTAAAATGATCTTACTCTAATTAAATCCTGAAATTATGACACTTTTCCAATAAATAAGAGGATCATAAATAGCCTCCAGTCTCTATCTTCTCTATTTTTCCGGTGTTCCTTCTCTTTGTATTGCTATCGCCGCATTCTCTCTTCTATTTATATTTTCCGTTGTCGAAAACACTATGGCCGCCTACAGCGGCAGCGATTTCCTTCAACACACACAGTTCATATCTTCTTGTTTCCCTCTTATTCCTCATTGATCAAGGTGAAGAATCGGAACATGGTATGAAGCTTTTTCCTATAGTAAGAACAAAACTACCAAATGTAAATTAAATTAAATAAATTGGGCTAATTTATATTAAGCCCACTAAGATAATTATAAAATTGACCTACATAAAAATTGATAGCCTCTTTTTCTCACGCTCGCGGCACCTCCTCCATGCTTCTTCTCTAGCAACTCCTCCATGCTTCATATGTTATTTCCGGTAACTCAATCTTCTCAGGCGTAATGTTCATTTTCTTTCTTCTCCAATAACACATTTGCTAACATAATTGGTATTTATAGAAAATTTAATAGCTTTTGGAATTCTAATCCCTTTTACATTCTTCTCTAATGACTCTTAGTGATCCCAATAAATTAGTAATAAATGGCATAGAAATTTATAACCGTTCTCAATGGAAATTTTTTGAATCGGGACCAAATGTGTGTAGAAGTTTAACTGCTACTCATATTGTTAGATTTTATTGAATTAAATTAAATTTAATTCCAATGGTCATTGTCTTCAATTTAATTCCTAATCACACGTTTTAACATTTAATTTCAATGTTTTTTTATTTAATCGTATAATTTTTCAACTAAAATGGCATTTCCATAACTACCCCCAAAACTCCCCCTTTATATATGTATAGATAGAGATAAATAAATTATTAATTTCTATTTATAATAAATTGGTATGGATTTATTATATTTAATAGAGATAAATCATTTGCTATCTATCCAACTATGGAATTCAAATATATATTCTTTAAAATTTAATCACAAATTATAAAATCGTATTCATGAATTCATTTAATAATTAGAAATATGTTGCTGAGGTAGAGTAGATCTTAGCCACCTACGCATTATTTGATTATATAGTTTTTATTGATATAATGAATTGTTATTGTATTTATTTTTGAGTTTAGAAATTGATGTAACGATTTTGTTTCTCGCGTCTTAAATATGAATTCACAATTTTGAATAAGTTCATATAGAAAATTACTTCGCCGTGCATAGCACGGGAGAGATACTAGTTATATTAAAAGCAAACTCTTACTTGACCAATCTTATATCATACTTATATGATTATATTAATTTGGATAAATATTTGACCAAAAAGAAATGCATCCTTCTTAAAATTGAAAATATATGTGTTGCATTGTTTGGTAAATGTTTGGTAAATATAATGTTCAATTTTGAATTCTATGAAAAGGGAGAACACAAATTTCAATAAAAATTCTATTTTTGCTCTCTGCAACATTTTATTACCTAACCTCATTAATTGTTTGGAGACTTTCACACATTTTCATTCAATTAACATTTACCGAAGACATAAAATTTATCATAGTTACGTTGTAGGTGGTGAATTAATTTAAAGTTGGGAATGGGATATGTATGTTGAGAGTGAGAAGATAAACAAATAAATAAATAAATAAAAAGAATAATACTATTTGTGTAGAGCAATAAGAATGGTCCAATTCCATGCAGATTTAGGAAAGTTTGGCAGGTGTGATGGATATCTCCATCTCCATTTCCATTCATTAATAAGAGTGGAGATTTTAGATTCAAACTCACACAGCTTACACTCTCATTCTCACACTTCCGTCACACAGTTTACACTCTCAATCTCACACAGCTTACACTACACAGCTTACACTCTCTGCTACGCTCTCACTTTCGCCGATCGCCACCTCTGAACTCGTTACCGTCTCGGTATGTTATAGTACTTCCCCTTTCCTTTCCTTTCCTTTCCTTTCAGATCTGCTGCACAAATGAACTTAATTTTGTTCCTTGATTTTGAAAAAATTGATGTGAGTTTTGTGACCATAATGTTCAATCTGTGAGTGATTGTGAGAACAGTTGAGTATATAAGAAAAAATGAGTTGCCCTCTCCCTCTTACTATTAGGCGTAGTCTCACGTTTTGGTCAAAGATTAGGTTGTTGTTGGATTTGATCATTTGCACTCTTCTTATGGAATCTATTGAATTAATTTATGCTACTCATTGATTGATTCTTGTGAAGTTGAAACATCCACAACTAGTAGTATTCGGATAGATGCACTTCTCTTTCGTGTTTTTTATGCTAACCTGCACTTCCTATACATATGTTTGTGCTTATGATGCTTGATTCTCTAGTTGTGAGAATCTGTTATAAAAAGGATTTGTATTATTCAGAAGCAGCAGGTGTGTTGGCATTCATAAATCCCAAATCATGATCCTTGTTTCATTCAAAGGCTTTAACTAAAATCTTACAAGGTTTAGAGATGAAGAAACACACTATTAGTCATCATAAGTTCTGCACTCATCTGTTTCAGGATTATCCTTGCACTAGTTCTCCAATGGATCGGCTTCCTTCTGCAATTATGATTAATTGTTGTGTTTCTGCTACATATTTTGTGCTTTTATCTTGTCCTTGACAACTAATGAACAAGTCAATTTTGTGCAGAGACACTAAGTCATGGCTACATTACTACTGGCACTTACTCTCCTATCTTTGGTTGCGGCTGGAATCATCGTAGCAGGCAACATGGTCCCCATCACTCTGTTGGACTCCGCTGTAGCCAGAGGAGCTGGTACGTACATACACACACACATATATATATATATGTTTAATTCTCAATTGTTGCTAATTCATTGCTTAACTATTTGTATACATAGTCTGTCTAGACGGCACCCCTCCGGCCTATGCTTATAGCCCAGGGTTCGGAGACGGAGTAGACAACTGGCACGTATACCTACAGGTATATGAATATGAATAACTTTCTCGATTTTATTGAAAAACACGATAGATAGATTCAATAAATAGTGCTATTGAACTCTGAATTTGAATGTACACGGTTTCCCTTAGTAATAATTAAATGAAATCAATCATTTTATCTTCACCATATATATAAGAATTAAAAATAGTTTGTAATTTATATTTTAAACTTGATTTTAATTTGATCAACATTATTTAGTGAAATTGTCAAAGCATTTAGGAGTATGAGAAAACAAAGATAATATAGTGCAACAAAAGAAAAGAATATGGAAAATGGAAATCAAGGAAAGGAGTTTGAGAGAAATTTAAGGAAAGACGTGATCAATTGTGGGGCCCTGGTTATGAATCATGGCATATCTATTACGAACAGCTTTTTTGGATTTTTATCTGTACTTTAATTAGTGCTATGATTTGTTATGGTTTTTAAGACTAACAATTTGGAGTTTGCAAGGGTGGTGGATGGTGTGAGAACTCAAGTTCTTGCCTCGATAGATCCACTACACTTCAAGGAAGTAGTGCTAAGTTGAAGAATGGTAATGAACAACTCAATGGGATGCTGGACGACAATTCCACCTTTAATCCCGGTACATGTGTAGTTAAATCTAATGCAAATACCAATTTCATTTATCTGATTTCAAATATATAACTTAATTTTGCATATATGATTTCAGATTTCTACAATTGGCACGTGTTCAAAATCTTCTACTGTGACGGCTCGTCTTTCATGTCCGATGTTGAGGACGTAGACCCGGTAAGTTTTTAAATTTCTTCCATGTCTCCAATAAGCACAATTAGTTATATATAACATGCACTCTTTTAAAAACTGGACTGGACGGTTCGACATGAACTAGAAGGCTGATGAGTCCAGTTTTAGCTCTAATTGTATGTTTTACTCAATTCAATTATAGCTACATCTCTTCACTCAAATGTTAAATTTCTAAAACATTTACAAAGAAGCACAACCTGACATATAGAGGTGCAAGAATCTATGATGCCATGATGGACGAGCTGCTACGAATTGGCATGGGAAATGCTAAAAATGTATGCATTAGTAGATTATAGTAACTCTTTGGATTAATTAAATTCTAATTGCCACTTGATATTAATTGATATTGTTTTATAGGCTTTATTGTCAGGCAGTTCGGCAGGTGGATTAGCCACAATTTTACATTGTGACAAGTTTCAAGCACTTTTTCACAATACAACTAGGGTGAAGTGTCTATCTGATTCGGGCTTCTTTATTCATGGGTAAGACTATCTAAATTAACTTCCTAATTATCAAAATATAAATTTTATTAAATAGTATTATAAAATTGTAAATTATGTCGCTGATTAATTTTGTTTGGCTCACAAGAGAGCATTTTGTGGGAGCTGATTGGAGAGAAGCTTTCTTCTTTGATGTGGTATCAGAACATGTATGAATTATTTTTATTTCAATTTACTTTGTTAAATAATCAAGTAGTACTTTATATATTAAGACGTGTATCTTTACATTAATTCCTTATTTACACATATAGGGTTTGATGAATACGTTACCCACGTCATGTATATCCAAATTTAGTCCAACTTTGGTAAGAGTATCATATTATTCACTGACTTATCTTCATTACTTTTCCTTATAATATAATTAAGTATTTCTCATGATCATATTTGTATTTGTAGTGTTTATTTCCTGAAAATGTGGTCCCAGATATCCAAACCCCACTGCTTTTAATTGAATCAGCATTTGATATGTATCAGGTATGATAATCTTACATGTCATTACTGTCTTAGATGTCATTAATTATATATATTTTTATTTCCAATCTACTTGTCATAGATATCAGAGAATTTGTACTCTCCGGGTGATAGAAGCCCGAGATGGTACAATTGCACCCATAACTTGATGTTTTGCAATTGGATTGAGATAAAAATCATGAAAGGTATATACAATATTAATACTAATTTTGACTCTATTTAAAACTCTATAAATCTATCTCTCATAATATTTTTGTTTAGATTTTAGGTACACATTCATAAATACGCTGAAAAGTACAATTAAGAATAGCTCCTCAAGGAGAGGCTATTTTGTACATAGTTGCTACCAACATGGCCATATGGAATACAAACGCGGTTCGACATGCTCATTATTTGTTGGAAACGGACTTGCTAACAAAGTAAGGGAAACTATATAAAGTATCTGCCACAAATTGTTTTGTCGCCAACTACTACTTTAATATGAAATGTATTTTTCAGACGATAGGACAAGCCGTGGGAGATTGGTTTTTCGACCGGAGCGAGTTCCAGGAGATGGACATGCTCAATGACTTGCCACGGGATTGCAATGGCTTCGACGACCAACCTACTTTGGAGAAAAAGGTGTAGGGATTATTATATTCATCATTAGATGGCGAATGATAGCTTGTAAATTTGAATTTCTAATTTCAATTATGAATGAAGTGTAAAGTCTAATTTCAACCTACTTTTGTAACTAGTGTTAAATTCAGCTTGTTTGTGACAATAAATTCAGCTTTTATAATATATTTCAAACTTCATTTAATAATTGTATTATTGTGGATACAAACTGTTTATTCTACTGGTGATCAAACTCCAAAATAATACTATTTGTTGTGTAGACCAATCACAATGCTCCAAAGAATTTGATTTACATTACCAGTTAATGTCTCGTTCGAGAGTATTCGCCAATGAGATTTGCTTTGATATTTATACTTTTAAAATTTTGAAAATGTCTTATAAGAGTACTACTATGGTTAAGTCACTAAGTCACTATCATGTTGAAACAATGCTCGAACGAGCTGCTGCTTCTTCGGTGTCTAAAAGAATATTTTGCAGCTGTAACAGTGAGGCGGCTCTGATGTCAAGTATGGTAGGCGGCATAGTTTGTACAGATCCATGAAGCTCAACTAAGTCGAAGAATTCTTGCTTGGTTAAGCTCTTCTTCTCCACGAGCCTGTCCATAACGGCATCCAAAAGCTCATGGTTTCTCCCAAGAATCTGCATGAACAAAGTCTTAATATCTTTCCCACAGACATGAAAGAAATGGTGAATCTCTTCACATAGTACCGTTTTTGCACATTCATAACAGACGACAAGGATTCGCAGCGCCTCTGAATCAATTTCCTGAAAATCAAGATTTTGTATGTTGGGCGTTGTACAATCACTGAAATCATATAACATCTCGGTTTCTTTGCTTTTATGACCACGAGATATGAAAGGAAACTTACATCAATTCTATCTTCTGTCCAGAAACTGTTCAAGCCAAAATACTTCTCGGAAAGACCACCAAGCACTAAGGTTCGTGCAGCAGATCGAGCATTATTGGCCGTCTCCGCCCAGATGGTACTCAACTGAGTAAATCAATTCAACAATAGGACCATCAGAAACAAAAATTCCAGATACTGGACAATACTCGGGTAACTTATACCGGTTTATTAAGAACAGAATTGTATATTTGAAATTCATTTCCAAAATTAAATATAAAGATTGAAAGTTGGGGTCTCGCTACCTGATTTTCCCCATACCAGAGTTCGTCTGCTGCACGTGGAGCAAGTTGGACAGTGATGTGATCCAAGAGAGACTGCCGGCTGAAAACAAATTGAATCAGCAAGTGTAGCAGAACATCAAATTTGATTATATTTGAAAGGGGAACTACCTCAACATCCCTTCCTTAAATTTAATATGGTCCATCTTTAGGCGGACATAACCTAAATCTCTTCCAGCTCTTGGAGAAATCGTCACCTAAAATGAAAAGAAAAACGATAGTACTTAAGAAATTCCCATTTCATTAACAGAAATTAATTAAAGTGCTGCTAGGCAAAGATCATAACATACAAACTCGATATTTCTGAGATCCAGGAAATTGACAGCAACTATGGCCATTGCAGCTTCATTTATAGCTACTTGCCTCCATATCTCGGGGATTCTCTCTCTTTTGTCAAGCATGCCTCTTTCTTCTATTTGTGCAGCTTGTAACAAATCATCAGTAGTAATCTGTCATGAGCGCGTCAAACAAATTTGCAATTATGGAACCATTGATGATAATAAAACACAAACAAAAGACAGGCATATAAATATTCCATATAAGAACTTCAACTCGCACATGACAAACTAACAATCTGTGCTTATTTTAACAGCGAGGAGTGGCCAGTGAAGGTTTTCAAGTGAAATACCTCTGTTCTTTCATCGCGCATCATGTTGATAGCAGCAACCTCGATAATGTTAGCCAGCTCAGCACCAACCATTCCATCAGTCATAGTTGCAACAGCCAAGAAGTCCACGTCAGGGGCAATTGGTTTCTTCCTAGCATGAACCTGAGACCAAACAGTGAGACCGTGTAGACCAATTGAAAGTACTGCTGATGGAAGGAAACAAACCGCACCTTCAGAATTTCAACACGGCCAATCAGTCCAGGCTTGGGTATGTGTATTTTCCGGTCGAACCTCCCTGGTCTCACAAGTGCTGCATCCAAAATGTCTGGCCTGTTTGTAGAAGCAATGGTAATGACTTCTCCTCTGCCTTCGAACCCATCCAGGCATACAAGAAGCTAGAGGATCGGTAAGGGATTTTATATAAGAGTCGAATCAGACCATTATTGTGTCACAACTATAAGCAATCAAATATGTGCAAGAGACCTGATTTAAAGTAGCATCACGTTCTTGCCCACCAGACCCCTTAATCAAACCACGTGCCCTTCCAACAGCATCCAGTTCATCGATGAAAACAACAGATGGAGCCTGCAAATGCACGATTCACTCACATCACATCACTTCCACAAATATAAGCTCTGTGTAAGTAAGAAAACAACAATGCATGGTCTTTGATGAGCAAATGTAGTTAGAATCTCATAGTAAAAAAAGGAGCAAATATTAGAATTAATGAGCAAAGAGAGTAAACGTGTTCTGATCTCTCATCGAACTTATAAGAAATGGTAAGGCACTCAAGAACCCCCACCCCCACAAATAAATGCTAGCTCAAAGGTGGAATCATAACAAAATATTAGAATTAAGGAATCGAGTATCAAAAGCATTCCACATTCTGACTAGTAAACCTATTTGCTTGATCCAATGAAGTCCAACAATTGCCATAATCAGATAAAAAGGAATTGAAATCTCACATTGTCCCTTGCTTCTTGATAGAGCGCTCGTACACGAGAAGCACCAACTCCCACATATATTTCGACAAACTGAGATGCCGATATGGAGAAGAAGTTTACACCTGCCTCACCAGCAACAGCTTTTGCTAATAATGTCTTCCCCACTACCGGAGGGCCACAAAGAAGTATACCACCTGACGTATTCCAACCCAACATTAGGCAACATATATTTCTACTTCCCAAACCGAATTGTTGCACAGATCATATATTCTTCACATCTCAGATCCTAATACCTAGTCAATTTTTTTTAATATGAAAGAATCACAATATGATTAAAACAGAACTAATCATAAGTTGATGGCGCTGAAGCTTCATGATCTGTAACCCCTAGATTCATGTACCTCTTGTTAGCAACAAAGGAAGCTCATCAAGAAAGAGTTTTGAAGAAATAAGTTTTGCACCAAGACCAAGATAGCTAGTGATGTACCCACAAGGAAACCACACAACTAAATTTGCTTTTTCATTCACCTATCTGTGATGGCCACGTTCCAGACAAAATTCAGAAATTCGAACATCTTTACTAAATAAACTGGAAAACGAGAACACATACACATAAGATTACTTCATTATAGCATCCTGACAATTTTATATACTACTATTACATCCTAGCTAAAAACAAGTCAAACGAGCCCAAGCATATAACACATTATCAAATCATAGTGATGTACTGGAATTGCATATTTAGTTAGGTTATTAATCTGAAGCTATATTTACGTACTCATATACAGACCATTGTAGATACATTATATTACTCATCTCATGGCCCATGGACTTTGGAGTAGTAAAGAAAGACCATGATACAGCAGAGATAACTAATTCAAATTGAATTCCCATCTCATCACCAACTGCAAAATCTCCAATTATAACCATGTACACAAAAGGAGTAACTACATCCATCATCACAAAATTAAGCTTACTATTTCACCGTACCATGAATCTCTATACGGATTAGATCATTAGATTATCGTAGAAACTGCATATTATCAATAATTCTCATCCAAATCAGCATCCCTCTTTCTTCTATTTCTGCAGCTCTTGTAACAAATCATCATTAGTAATCAGTCACGAGTACATAAAAAATTTCACAATCATGGAACTATCCCTGATGAAAACTAAAAAGCACAAATAAAAGACGGGCAGATAATATTTCATAAAATAACTTCAACTCACATATGACAAAAACTGACAATCTGTGCCTATTTTAAGTATTACTGACAACAATTAACAGCGAGGAAAGGCTATTGAAGGTCTTCAAGTGAAATACCTCTGTTCTTTTATCGTGCATCATGTTGATAGCAGCAACCTCGATAATGTTGGCCAGCTCAGCACCAACCATTCCATCAGTGATAGTGGCAACAGCCAAGTAGTCCACCTCTTGTTAGCAACAAAGGAAGCTCATCTAGAAAGAGTTTGGAGATAGCTAGTGATGTACGGTGTTCCCACACTACTAAATTTGTTTGTTCATTCACCTATCTGTGATGGCCATGTTCCAGACTAAAATTCAGAAATTCGAACTTCTTTACTAAATAAACTGGAAAACGAGAACCTATACACCTAAGGTTACAGCCATGTAATCATTTGTTCATCTGGAATAAACACAAAAGGAGTAACTACATCTTGCATCCATCATCACAAACCGTAACGTGAATCTCTATACGGATTAAGTCATTTGATTATTGTAGAAACTGCATATTATCTATAATTCCCATCCAAATCACACAGGACTATAACATAATATATAAATGAAAAATTCATGAATCCACGCTCCACAAACCCCATCTAAAAATTCGATATAAATTGGACCAAAATTCAAGCACAAACATAGTATGTGAGCTAAAATAAAGCCAATACGATTTGAGAAAACATCTCATAGAGCCAAAAATTAGCGAACGGAAACTCACAAACATGAATCCCAGCAGCATCAGAACATTTCCAAAAAACATAATAACATTATAATAGAAGTCAAAACGTAAATAAGCAATAAGAAGACATGATAAATGAAACAGAAAATTTACTACCTGAAGGTGGTGACGCCAAAGATGAGTGACAGGATTTCTGAAAGTTGAGGATTTCCCCCCAAAATGAAAAAAACCCTAATTTTATTTAATATCCTTTTTTCTTTTCTCTATTTGAAAACTAAACTTTAGAATTCAAGCAAGTAAGTTCAACGATCAAAGGGTAATTTCGTCTTTGAACCTTATATAGGAATAGTGTCAATTATGTACTGAAACGAGCAAGCCAATGGTTCATGTTATGTCACAATTATGTAGGAGTATGAGTTAATTTAAAGTTTGGGATGAGTATGTTGAGGGTGAGAATATAAATATTAGTAAAAAAAACACTCAATTAATTTTTACGGAAGAGTTAACTTTTTCAAAATATTTATTTAGTACTCAAATTAAAATGCATTCATATATTGAAACTCAGGTTTTGTTAATAATTAGTCGGACCTTAATTTTGTTCCTTGATTTTGAAAAAGTTACTGCAGTTGAATATATACGAATTTTAGGTGTAATTCAGATTGCTTGTTCATATCTGTGGGACCCTTCTAATTAATCATTGGTTTTATCAATTAATAGTAACTCGGAGCTTAATTATCTTCTGTAATTAAGGTGTGCTTTCCTTTATTTCCTTGTTCCGGCTCTTAATTAATCCTTCCCAAGCTAAAGATGCTATAGATAATGCTAAATGGCATGAAACCGCTTCCTCATTTCTAAGATCTAGCCATCTCGCGATTCCTATCAACCAAGCCTTCGAGAATAAACGAATTGGATCGTGTAACTTCATTCAACAACGAATTTTTTTTTAAATTATTATTTTGAATTCCACGTTATGGCTAGCCATAAAACTAAAATATTAATAAAAAAAAAGTGTACATTTATTGCTAACTAGTATCAACACCCGTGCATAAGGTCATATAATTTTCACAAGTAAATATAAAATTTGAAATAATTAACAAAATAAGAATAATATATACATACTCTTCATGAAAAAAAAAAAAGAATGTGCTTCTCTCCTTCCACTCTAAGTGAAGTATTTTCTATTCGGCATGTGATTTTGTATATTTTTATTATGTGAGTTGAGTGAATAAGGAATAAAAGTGAATAAAGTGAAAACTGAAAATAATGATATTTTCATTTCAAGAAATGTATAGTATATTAATTAGAATAAGACATCAAAAAAGAGAATATGTCGCTTATAATAGGATAAAGAGAGTACATACTAACACTTTAGTTTAATAATGTCTAAGGCCAAAGGTCTCGGGTTCGTCCAATCACTCTTTTTCTCACTCTAATTAAATGTTTAACTCTCTTCCTCACTCCATTTAATACTTACATCCATTATTTTTCCCTCGTAAATTAAACACATTGACCAGCAACTCCTAAAATCCTATGCCGACTAAGAAATGTGTCATCTTAGTCGGGACGGGGGAAATAGTAGTTTATAAGATTTGTTGCCGGTAATAACATCAAAACAACAAATCATAAGTTTTGGAAAAATGCTATACACAATAAATTAATAGAAGCAAGTTTTAGGGTCGTACAAAGGGTAAGTGTACTGCATATTTGCAAAAATCAAATTGATATATATAGGGAGTGGGTTATGACTCATGCTAAACTTACAATCAAAATGTCACCCACAAGTGTATGGGGGTATGTAGCACGTGGTAAGTTAAAATTATCGATCCTCGAAGACTAAGTGCCGGCTTGAGTACTACGATGCAATTTAGAACACTATCTAGACTATTAGAAGGGGTTTTTTTGGTTTTTCTACACTAAGACCAAAGAACAAGTAAGAAAGTAAGAGCAAAAGGAAATTAAGACAAGAAAAAGGATAGTTTTCACTCAAATTGGGAAGGTAGGGATATGGATCCGTTGGTATGGATCACGGGTGTTCACCTAGGGATCATGCTCATCTAAATGGTCTTATGTGTGGCTAGGAAGGTCGGGTTAATTGGTTAGACCCCCTCTCGGGTGCACCTAACGCGTTGATCGGCCTCTAATGTCGGAGTCTCCTCCCTACACTTCGGAACCGACTCCTACAACCTACGGACCCAAGCCCTCTCTCTAGCTATGCCTCTCTCGAGCACATACAACGCACGGAGTTGTTGGTCATTTAACTATCTAATTAAGCATCTTTCAACGACAATAATTAGAATAAGACATATCAAACTGGTAGCTAATCAATTGGATAATGAAAAAGCACAACAACCAACAAAACCATCACATAAGACATAGATAAGCATAAATCAAGATTTAGCCCATGAATTCCATACAAACTTCACCAATATCCCTAATAAGAACTTAGCTACTCATAATGGAAGCTAAGACAAAAGAAAATACAAAAACTTCAAAGGAAAACATAGTAAGAAAAGGTAATAGCACTCCCTAATGTAGTAGACTTGATGTTGGGGAGGATCTTTCTTCTTCAATCTCTTGAAGATGGAAGCCTCCTTGCCTTCAATGACTTGTATCTCTCGATTTTTTCTCTCAATTTGTCGTGGGGAAGGTTAGGGTTCTAAATTGAGTTAGAACCCCTTCTATACTCGGAGTGAAAATCAGGACAATTAGCAAACACCCGGTCGGGTGATTTGTAGGTGATAAAACACCCGACCGGGTTTTCTTCCCGAAGCCCGCTATTTTGCAAAACACCCGACCGGGTTTTCCGAGAAATGGAAAACACCCGGTCGGGTTTTCCTCCTGGAGTGGCTACTTCAAAACACCCGACCGGGTTTTCCGAGAAATGGAAAACACCCGGTCGGGTTTTCCTTCTGGAGAACTCCTCGAATTTCAGCTTCGGCTCGTTTCAACCTGTTTTCATCACAAAACTACGACAAACCCATCAACTCACCTAATTAGTGTATATGCGGTGAAAAAACTTGTATTTAACATCTTAAACCATCAAAAGCACTCTTTAATCACCCATAAAACAAGCCTAAAATATGAGTTTGTCAACTCCCCCAAACTTAAACACTTGTTTGTCCCTAAACAAGAAGAAGAAAATAAGAAGACAAACTCATATAAGGATGTTGGAGTGTCATCATTGCCTCAGTAGAAATAAAGTATTCAACAAGTATCAATGGCCTCGTAGACGAGTATAACATTATAAGGTATTGCTTCAAGCTACTATCATGTACTCAACCTTGCCAATTTGCCCTCACTAGGAGAAAATGCAATGTGCATTTTAGAAATTTCACTCACTCTCAAAGTGTATGGCTCATGACATAACTCTCAAATCATCAAATCATGCATAGTTTACCATATGCTTGCTCGAAATCTACACTCTCCTCTACTACGGTGTGATTAAAGATCTAAGGTCCGAAAGGTCTTTTCTATAGGTTGTAATGTAGGCTCTTTGGATAGGTGAGGTAATTTTTGGCTAAAGTGACTTTAATCCCCAAGATATGACATATTCAACTTCACCAACTTTTTTTCCCCAATCTTAGCTAGTACTAGGCTTTGCCTAGACTCTTCTCATCTACCAACATTCCACTTTTGTTCAATGCTTCTTTTTCAACTTTCAAGGCATCCTTTTTCACCCAATGTCAATTATTCACCATTTTTCTCTTTCATTTTTCTTTTCTTTTCTTTTCTTTCCCTTCTTTTTCTCTCTTTTTTTTTTCTCTCCATGCTTTGCATGGTATCATCACTATTTTTTTTTTGTTTTTTCTTTTTTTGTTTTTTTTTTCTAACTCAACAAACTTGTTTTTCATTTGCCAACACCACTTCCACATTTCTCTTTGATTTTTCAAAAGTACCACATGGCAATTCCAACCCCTCGGTTTGTCAAAGAAAAGGTTTATAGGCTCAAAGTGGGCTAACAAGGATTAATAACATAGTGGGTGAAACTAGGATTTGGCTAATAAAAATGGCCTAACATCCTCCCTTATCTCTATAGCCACTATGTAGACTCAAGGAGATCGCGAGCAAGTTCTAGAAACAAATGACATGTTTGAGATAAAACACACATTTAGTGATAGTATAGGCTTAATTCTCAAAAGGTCATTTTGGCAAAAGACAAGGCACCATGCAATTCACTTTAGGCAATTTAAAATGAAAATTACATGTTACTTAGCCATATCAACAAGATTTTCAAAAATTTTTGCACAAAATCATCATTGGCAACTCCTCAAACAAATCCTCACACTCGTTCAAACATCACTTTCTCTCACCCTACTATCATTCTACCCAAGGGAAATTATTAAACACACTAAGAAAACAAGAAAAACATTCCTAAAAAGAAACAAAAACACAAAAATAATTGGAACAAAGAAACAAGGAAACACTCCCCAAAATCCACAATCAAGAATATCATGAGTTAAGATTACATGCCCACATATCATCATCAAATAGCATCAAAAGAATAGGGGTACAGACGGGGTATCATCAAATATAGAGAGATAGAGATAGAAGAGGGAATCCACTAGACACCCCCCCAAACTTATTCCAAGCAAAGCTAGGATAAGTTTGAAAGAGAGTGGATCTCCCGTGGACCTTCACTGTGGAGGCGGAGGTGGATACTGCCAAGGGCCGCGAAATTCATCGAACCGAGCATTGAGGTTGGCCCATTGTGCAGTGTTGAACTCGGTAAATTGACACCAGTTCTCCTCATACCGGTTCCATCGCGCTGAGTTTCGAACTGGTTCCACCTCGCCTCATACTCAGTCAGCCGTGCATCGTTCCGGGCCCACTGTTCTTCCTGCCGAAGCTCCATACGTGCCATCCTCTCGTTGATCGAGCTGTAGTCCTCTTCTTCTCTCTCTTGGCGGCTTCTTGTCCTCTGAGCGCTTGTCCCGGCTCCATCATCACCATATGGCGGCATCTCTGCATCGGGTTCCTCATGAACCTCCTCTTCATCTTCGTTCGCATGCCCTATCATCAAATGCTCAGGGACCTCGGGAGCCTCAGGAAATTCCGCGTGATCAAGCTCTTCATACTCATCCGAATCAACCTCTTCAAATCTTTTATTTGGATATCAGGATGCGATAGCTTGGTGGACTGGGGAATTCATCTTCCAGTTCCTCTTCTCTACGGCGCCATTGATGTACGTGTTGATGGGGTCCGGGAGAGGAAAGTGATCCTTCAACCTCTGCAAGAAAAAGGCCTGGCCTCCATCTACTCCAAGATCATGTGATCTCCGGAGTATTTCAATATCCATAACCGTAGATCCTATATCATGCTCAAATCCCCTCATGTCCACCTCCAAGTGGCGCGCAATTGCGCCTACCACAACACCGCAACATATAGTCCATGTACTCCTCCTCGATGCTCGCTCTAAGTTCTTCACAATATAGTGGGCCATATTCATTGGCCTTTTGTGTACAAGGCACCATAACAAAAACAGCTCATCTTTTTGTACACTCCCTGTTTCGGTACGTGCAAAAGGGTGATTATTGCAGGCCTTCTGAATCATCCGGAGAACTGGATTACGGATCATGGAGCTCTTGGCCCGGGCAGCCTTGAACCCCTCTGTCTCAAGAGTGATGTCGTTCCAGAATCTACTGTTCTTGAACTCCATCGGCATGTCATACTCATCCGTAGTGATCCCATAAATCTCCTTAAGCTCTTGCATTGATAGCTCGTATTCATTGTTCTTTAGTCGGAACCTTATGGCCACAATATTCCTTTCTCGCATCTGTACCACCAATGTGGTTAAAAACTCGAGAGTGAGACGATGGTAGGAAACAATCTCCCTTGTGAAGATTCCGTTGAGTTCCCCCACGTTACATAGTTCATCAAAGCATTGAAGGAGGCCCAAATTGTGCAAAAGTGCCCGGCAAGGTTGTCTCGCAACCCTGTAATCCTGTCGGGCCAAAACCTTCCATTTAGTCCGCTCTTCTGCAGTTCTTAGGGCGACCGAACATGCTGACGCTGAAAGGACCATTGTACCTACAAATGCCAAGTATTAAATTGCAATGTAATCAAAACCTAGAAGAATCTATCAACCCATCAAAGTAAAAGTACTCCCCCAAACTTAGCTCAAAGGCTAACATACACAAGTTAACACCATGGAGTACTTTTCTCTACTCTCTATCATCAAATTAAACATTTAAAAACACAAGAGTAGGCATCACCTCCAAATAATTGCTTATATATCAACAATCAAAGTATATAACAAAAGAAACTAAGCATAAATTACACTTTAAGCTCAAGAGATGCATAAATTCATTCTATTCTTGTTCTAACATGCAAAGCTCAAAAATTTTACTTCATCATATCACAAAAATCATCATCAATCCTCATGCTTGTAGCCAAATTCTCCCCTAAAACCAATCAATCACAATTGTTAACAATTCAAACCAATATCACTCACAACTACACCATCCATTCATTGTCTTATCCTTCTACCATCACAACTCTTCATCAACATGAAACAAATGATCAACAATGTCCAATAAAGCAACACATCAACACATTCAACTTCACATTATGCAAACAAGTTCTAAATTCTCACCCATTCTAGCAATTCTACAACAAATCCACTCTTAATCCTCTAAAACCCACAATTATGCACCAAAATCATCATAATCTTCCATAAATCACTCAATATTCAACAATGATACATGGGTAGAGAAGAATAGAGGGAGAAATTCATACCTTTAGGGCTTAATTCAAGTAGAACTCGAAAATTAGCTTCTTGCCTTGTTCTCACAAAATTCCACCACTTAAATGGTTTAAAATGTGTAAGAGATGAAGTAGAAGAGATATTAGAGTGTAGAAGTGAGATTAGAAGGGAGACATTGAGAGGAATTCACCGAAATTCGAAATTTGGGGAGCTAGGGTTCGCGTCGGGTGATTCTGCCGGGTTTTCTCTTTCTCCAGCTATATATACGCGAGCAAAACACCCGACCGGGTGATTCGGAAATTAGAAACACCCGGTCGGGTTTTCTTCCTGGAACACGACCCTTCTTCAAAACACCCGACCGGGTTTTCCGAGAAATGGAAAACACCCGGTCGGGTTTTCTCTCTAACTTGAACCCTGTTTTTTTCGTTCCTTCCGATTTTCACTCTTTCGTTTCCATTTTCCTGTTCCAACACTTTAAAACAAAAACAAACCCAAGAAAAATGAGAGAAAAACACATTGACACAAAATAAAATTGTACCTACTAGGGGTTGCCTCCCCCATAGCGCAATTGTTTAACGTTGTTTGCTCGACGGTCTTCAAGCTTTCATCATTCGGTTAAGGTCACGACGAAGACCTCATCTTGTTGCTCCCTTGTGTAGAACCTTTTAATGTTGTGGCCATTCGCCATAAAAGTACTTCCATCGGCCCCAATAAGCTCCATTGTTCCATTGGTCATCACATTTTTTATAGTGAATGGCCCCGACCATTTAGACTTGAGCTTGCCCGGGAAGAACCTCAATCTATGATTGTAGAGTAGTACCGCATCCCCCGGGGAGAACTCTCTCTTTTCAATCATCTTGTCATGATAGGTCTTCAACCTTGCCTTGTAAATAGAGGAATTGACATAAGCCTCATTCCTAAATTCTTCTAGCAAATTGAGGTGAAGCATTCTTTCCTTTCCGGCGTTCAAGAAATCCAAGTTCAATTTCTTCACACCCCAATATGAGCGATGCTCCATCTCTACCGGAAGGTGGCACGACTTTCCAAATACCAATTGATATGGCGACATCCCAATGGGTGTCTTATAAGCCGTCCTATATGCCCACAATGCATCATCAAGTTTAAGTGACCAATCCCTTCGATTTGTGTTCACCGTCTTCTCTAGGACTTGCTTCACCTCCCGGTTGGCTAACTCGGTTTGACCATTAGCTTGAGGGTGGTAGGGTGTTGTTACTCTATGCTTCACTCCATATCTAGTAAGCACACTTGCCAACCATCGATTATTGAAATGGGAACCTCCATCACTAATTAGGGCTCGTGGGGTGCCAAATCTTGTGAAGATATTCTTTTGGACAAACTTAATCACAACCTTAGAATCATTGGTGTGGGTAGGAATAGCCTCTACCCATCTAGACACATAGTCCACCGCCAAGAGAATATATTGATAGCCACATGATGATGGAAAGGGGCCCATGAAATCGATCCCCCAAACATCAAACAACTCAACTTCCACAATAGGGGTCATAGGCATTTCTTTCTTCTTTGACACCCCCCCGGTCCTTTGGCACTCATTGCATTGCATCACGAACTTTTGGCAATCTCCATAGATACTTGGCCAATAAAGGCCGCTTTGAAGCACCTTCATCGCGGTTCGGTTTGCTCCAAAATGTCCCCCACTTGGTGCGGAGTGACAATGCATAATAATGGATTCCCATTCCTCTTGAGGAGCACATCTTCTAATTACCATGTCGGCACATCTTCTAAAGAGGCAAGGCTCATCCCAAAAATAGAACTTCACATCATGGAAGAACTTCTTCTTTGCATAATCCGTGAGCCCATCCGGAACTACCTTAGCAACAAGATAATTCACTATGTTAGCATACCATGCCACCTTGCCTTGAGCCACATAGAACAAGTGTTCATCCGGGAATTCTTCATTTATGACCAATTTCAACTTCTCTTCTTCACTAGCATGTTCCAATCTTGATAGATGATCCGCCACTACGTTCTCACACCCTTTTCTATCTCGGATCTCAAAATCAAATTCTTGAAGAAGCAAGATCCATCTTATAAGTCTTGGTTTCGCATCTTGTTTTGCAAAAAGATGACGGATGGCGGCATGGTCGGTGAAGACAATAGTCTTGGCCCCAATGAGATAAGGGCGGAACTTGTCAAATGAGTAGACCACCGCAAGCATTTCCTTCTCGGTAGTGGTGTAGTTAACTTGAGCCGAGTCCAATGTTCTACTAGCATAGTATATCACCCGGAATAACTTGTCTCTCTTTTGCCCCAAAGCCGAGCCTACCGCTACATCACTTGCATCACACATGATCTCAAAGGGTTGTGACCAATCGGGAAAGATCAATATTGGAGCGCTCACCAATGCCGCTTTGAGCTTCTCAAACGCCTGCACACATTCAAGAGTGAAATCAAATTTTACATCTTTAGCTAGTAAATGACAAAGAGGTCTAGCAATATGTGAAAAATCTTTGATGAAACGCCTATAGAACCCCGCATGGCCTAGGAAGCTCCTCACGGCCTTCTCACTAGAAGGAGGTGGCAATTGCTCAATGGCCGCTATCTTGGCTCTATCCACTTCAAGTCCCTCGGATGAAATTTTGTGCCCTAACACGATTCCATCTCTAACCATAAAATGACACTTCTCCCAATTGAGAACTAGATTGGTCTCCTCACATCTCTGCAAAACCTTGGTTAGATTATCCAAGCACATATCATATGTCATGCCAAAAACAGAAAAGTCATCCATAAAAACCTCCATAATGTCCTCAACCATATCATGAAAAATAGACATCATGCATCTTTGAAAAGTAGCCGGGGCATTACAAAGCCCAAAAGACATTCTTCTATATGCATACACACCGTAGGGACACACAAAAGCGGACTTATGTTGATCCTCGGGGGCTATCAAAATTTGGTTATAACCCGAGTATCCATCAAGAAAACAATAATACTCATGTCCGGCTAGCCTATCCAACATTTGATCAATAAAAGGGAGGGGAAAATGGTCTTTCATAGTAGCCGAATTTAAAGTACGATAGTCAATGCAAACTCTCCATCCGGACACCACTCTAGTTGCTATCAACTCATCATTTTTCCCTTTTACCACGGTAGTACCCCCCTTTTTGGCTACCACTTGAGTAGGACTCACCCACTCACTATCGGATATAGCATAAATGATCAACACTTCTTTTCTAACAACATCTTGCATAATAGGATTTAATCGCCTTTGGTTTTGTACCTTAGGCTTGTACCCCTCTTCTAAGTGAATCCTATGCATGCAAATGGTTGGGCTTATTCCCTTAATGTCCGATATGGACCACCCAATAGCACTCTTGTGCTTTCTAAGAACTCTCAACAACTTATCTAACTCGGAACTAGAGAGGGAAGATGATACAATTACCGGAAAGGTATCATTCTCTCCAAGGAAGGCATATTGCAAGTGTGATGGTAGTGGCTTCAACTCAATCTTCTTGCTTTCTACTTCTTCCTTGCTATCTTCACTTTCATCCCTAAGAGATAGAAATTGTGGACGACGTGATCTAGGAATCTCTTTAGCCGAGTCCAAAGCACCTACAAATTCCAACAACTCAAGGTTAACATCTAAAATATCAAGAGAGTGAGAAGAATAAATAGAGTGAGAAATGCATCTCTCCAATTGATCATCCAAGTAAGAGGCCGGTGCCACTCTTCCAACACACTCATCCATCACGGTCACAACATTGCAATGTTGAAGACTTCCTCCCGGTTCCACATCATGCCTCTTCAAGGCCTCATAGATCGAAAATGTCACACTCTCATCATTAAGGCGGAGTGTAAGTTCTCCCTTTGAAACATCTATCATGGCCTTCCCGGTAGCAAGGAATGGTCTCCCCAATATAAGAGGTACAACTCTATCCTCTTCCATATCCAACACCACAAAGTCAACGGGGAATATGAAGTCATTCACCCTCACCAAAATATCTTCAACTATGCCCGAGGGGTATGATATAGACCTATCGGCCATTTGTAAAGTAATGCTAGTGGACTTCACTTG
Source organism: Salvia hispanica (assembly GCF_029641045.1). NCBI lineage: Eukaryota > Viridiplantae > Streptophyta > Magnoliopsida > Lamiales > Lamiaceae > Salvia > Salvia hispanica. The sequence goes on from NC_142697.1 coordinate 28,055,929, forward strand.
CCAATATTCAACTTGTTGAAGAAGGACAATGGCATAAGATTGATGCTAGCACCTAGATCGCACAAGGCATTCTCCACAAAGCAATTTCCAATAGTGCACTCAATAGTAAAGCTCCCCGGATCCGACTTCTTGGCCGGTAACTTCTTTTGAATAATTGCACTACAACTCTCCGTTAAGTTGACCGTCTCATATTGCCCCCATTTCCTCTTTTGTGAGACAACATCCTTGAGGAACTTTGCATAGCTCGGCATTTGTTGAAGTGCTTCAACAAGAGGGATGTTGATTTGAACTTTCCTAAAGATATCCAAAAATCTTGAAAATTGTTCATCCTTCTTCTTCTTTTGTATCATTTGAGGAAAGGGAAGCTTAACTTCCATGGGTTTGGGAGGAACAATTATCTCGGGTTGAACCTTAGGCGGGATCTCCGGTGGTGTTTCCATCTCTATTTCCTCTTCTTCTTCGGGTTGAACAATAGCTTCCTTTTCGGGCATAGAGGGACCCTCATAGCTTGTTCCACTCCTCAAATTAATTGTCTTGCACTCTTTTGGGTTAGGAATAGTGTTGCTTGGAAATTGCCCCGGTTGATGAATTTGACCCACAGTTTGAGCAATTTGACTCATTTGGTGCTCCAAGGCCCCCATTCTTGTAGCAACTTCTACCACCGCCGTCTCAACTTTATCAATCCTCTTGGTAGAGTGTTCCATAATCCCATCGGTCTTCTCCATCAAAGCTTTTAGAAGCTCATTGGTAACATCACTTGAAGACTTTGAAGTGCTAGGTGAATTGTTAACCCCACTTGGTTGAATAGCATTATTCGGATTCCCATACGAAAGATTTGGATGTGTATTGAAGGATGGACGATAATTACCACCCCCATTGTTGGGGCGATAATTGTAGAAGTTCCTTTGATTTCCTCCTTGATGCACATAATTAACATCCTCTACGGTAGGTTGAGGCTCTACATTGGGTGCCATCCCCAAACTTATGCTATCCACCTTTTGATTGAGAATCATCATTTGTTGGTTGAGGAGATTGAATGCATCCGAATCAACAACCGAAGCTACCGGCATAGAGCCATCTCGACCCGAGCTCCAACTCTTGCTAGTGTATGCAAGCCTTTGAAGCATCTTCTTGCACTCATCAACCCCTTTGTCCAAGAATGATCCCCCCGAACCAAAGTCTAGTTGACTTTTGATAAATTCCGAGCATCCATTATAGAAAAGGCTCACTTGATGGCCCGGAGACAACCCATGGTTAGGACACTTCTTCAACAAAGCATTGAATCTCTCCCATGCTTCGAACATAGACTCTTGGCTCTTCATTTTAAAGTGGGAGATCTCCGCTTGTAGGTTGAGAGTAGAGCTAAGAGGGAAGAACCTCTCCAAGAACTTTTTGGCTAAGTCGTCCCAACTTATAACCGACCCCGGCTCAAGGTTATCAAACCAATCTCTAGCATATCCCGTCAATGAGAATGGGAATAGCCTAAGCTTGATTGTATCTTCGGGAACCCCATTAAGCTTGGTAGTGTTGGCAATCTCCAAGAATTTGGCTAAGTGCATATTAGGATCCTCCGTGGGCCTTCCCGAGAAAACACGTTGCTCCACAAATTGGATCAATGCCGTCTTCAACTCAAAATTGTTGGCATTTACTCTTGGATCAATGGGTGGCATTGGGATATTAACGTTCCCAAATGCATTTCTAACCGGTGCCTCTCTTCTCCTTTCCTCCTCTCTTTCCCTTCTCATCTCCTCCATTTGTTGTTGTAGTTGGAGGATGATTTGGTCTTGATTAAGGGGAGGTGGAGGTGGTACTTCCTCGTTGTTCCCATTTGGATTTTCCATTGGCTCAACTAGATGTTGAGCTCGTGCTCTCCTCCTTCGTCTTCCTCTTCTTCTATTGGCGGCTTCTATCTCTAAATTAATCGGCTCAAGGGGTAGATGCCTTGAGCGCGTGAGCATAAAAACCTACACAACACAAGAGAGGAAACAAAGGGAAATTAGAGCTAAACTAGAAAACTAAACTAAATAAAGCAAGTAAATGTCTAAACTAGTATTCTCTATCTTATCACAATATCAAACACAAAAGCAAATTAGTCCCCGGCAACGGCGCCAAAAACTTGACTCATGCTAAACTTACAATCAAAATGTCACCCACAAGTGTATGGGGGTATGTAGCACGTGGTAAGTTAAAATTATCGATCCTCGAAGACTAAGTGCCGGCTTGAGTACTACGATGCAATTTAGAACACTATCTAGACTATTAGAAGGGGTTTTTTTGGTTTTTCTACACTAAGACCAAAGAACAAGTAAGAAAGTAAGAGCAAAAGGAAATTAAGACAAGAAAAAGGATAGTTTTCACTCAAATTGGGAAGGTAGGGATATGGATCCGTTGGTATGGATCACGGGTGTTCACCTAGGGATCATGCTCATCTAAATGGTCTTATGTGTGGCTAGGAAGGTCGGGTTAATTGGTTAGACCCCCTCTCGGGTGCACCTAACGCGTTGATCGGCCTCTAATGTCGGAGTCTCCTCCCTACACTTCGGAACCGACTCCTACAACCTACGGACCCAAGCCCTCTCTCTAGCTATGCCTCTCTCGAGCACATACAACGCACGGAGTTGTTGGTCATTTAACTATCTAATTAAGCATCTTTCAACGACAATAATTAGAATAAGACATATCAAACTGGTAGCTAATCAATTGGATAATGAAAAAGCACAACAACCAACAAAACCATCACATAAGACATAGATAAGCATAAATCAAGATTTAGCCCATGAATTCCATACAAACTTCACCAATATCCCTAATAAGAACTTAGCTACTCATAATGGAAGCTAAGACAAAAGAAAATACAAAAACTTCAAAGGAAAACATAGTAAGAAAAGGTAATAGCACTCCCTAATGTAGTAGACTTGATGTTGGGGAGGATCTTTCTTCTTCAATCTCTTGAAGATGGAAGCCTCCTTGCCTTCAATGACTTGTATCTCTCGATTTTTTCTCTCAATTTGTCGTGGGGAAGGTTAGGGTTCTAAATTGAGTTAGAACCCCTTCTATACTCGGAGTGAAAATCAGGACAATTAGCAAACACCCGGTCGGGTGATTTGTAGGTGATAAAACACCCGACCGGGTTTTCTTCCCGAAGCCCGCTATTTTGCAAAACACCCGACCGGGTTTTCCGAGAAATGGAAAACACCCGGTCGGGTTTTCCTCCTGGAGTGGCTACTTCAAAACACCCGACCGGGTTTTCCGAGAAATGGAAAACACCCGGTCGGGTTTTCCTTCTGGAGAACTCCTCGAATTTCAGCTTCGGCTCGTTTCAACCTGTTTTCATCACAAAACTACGACAAACCCATCAACTCACCTAATTAATGTATATGCGGTGAAAAAACTTGTATTTAACATCTTAAACCATCAAAAGCACTCTTTAATCACCCATAAAACAAGCCTAAAATATGAGTTTGTCAGGTTATACTAAAATGATAATCCAAATTAAAATGACAACCTATCACCAATAAGGATTTGAAATTTAGAGCAGATTCAACCTTAGTTTGTCATGCATTTTTTTTCTTTATATATGCTTAACCCATCTTAACACATCTTTATCAGAACAGTCAAATTTCTAAAATTGTTAGAAAGTTGCATAAATCACAATATTTCCTTAAATCCCGTGCCGGTAAGTTTGTGATCACTTATCTTGGAATAAAGGGAGTACATTTAAGTGTGTTCTACTTCTTTCATTGTTTTTATATTATTACATAACTAAAACTTAAGGAGATCATTTAATTTTGCTTGTAATATCTGAGATATATATAAAAATTATTTTAAAATAATTAAAATGCATACTATCTATGAGTATAAGATTAATCATGAATTTAAGTATGAAAGAGTGGACCACTTTAGCGTACACATACGTTAATATTGTGATACGTGTAAGAGAGAATGTGAAATCTGCTTAAGAAAATTTGTTCAGATAATCTGGAGAAACAATCAACTACTACTGTTATTTCATCATTAACTATCAAAATGTGCATAGCGAAAAATAAATAAATCAAGCATTCCACCCTTATTGAAGCCCTACTTTGTAATTAAGAGATAAGTGTAAATTACAAAATTTGTTTCAGCTTTTTGATGGGAGAGAAAGAACCGAAGGGGTGAATTTTCTCCGGCAAACCGGCGGTAACGGGGTGTGGAGGAAGGTCCAGTGTTCTTATCAGCCTAGAGCCACCGACGGCGAATCATCGTGCTTGAAGGTAGCTCTGCCATCTACCTCCTTTCCCCTCTCGTGTTCTCTCTGCCATAGTCTTGGGTGTCCGATGTTGCCATTGTTGCCGCCGCTTTTCTGCTCACCTACATTTTATACACGAATACAAATAGAGAAAATAGAGAAGGAGCAAAACATAGTCGCCTCCTCTGGGGTTGGTCTGCCGGAAACCGCCGGCTGCGACTGCTGCTCTTCTACAACCACGCACTCCTCTCTTCCAGTTCACTTTGTTATTTGTCTTCTTCACATGAGACTGAGTAGATAACTTAAGGAAAATTGGAAAGAGAAATATAAGTACCGATGGTTCTGTTCTTCCACAAACTCAGTTTTATAGTAGTAGTACAAAACTTCTAGTGGAAGCCATTTCTTTTAAAATTAGTAGTAGGATAGATGCAGAGATATCTGACTGCACTTGGGATTTTGGTAAATGCACAATCTGCATCGTAATATGCACACAAATTGTATTGATATATGATCTATAGAGATATAACCTAGTTTTTCACCTTTTTCATTCGTTTTCCCGCCAAAATGACACATAATGGCATTTCTGTTAATATCCCAACAACTCTCCCATTATGTATTGATAGATTCACTCTAATTTACTATCTCCGTCCCCCAAAATTTGCTACATTTTGACCCGACACGGGTTTTAAGAAATGTAATGGAAAGTGAGTTGAAAAGGTTGGTGGGATGTGGGTCCTACTTTTAAAGTATTAGTTTTATAATAAAATGTGAATAGGAATGAGTTAGTGGAATATGTGGTCCACTACCAAAAATGGTAAAAGTGAAGTGTATCAAATTTTCAGGGACGAACCGAAATAGTAAACCGTATCAAATTTTCAGGAGCGGAGGTAGTATATCATCTAGAAAGCAGCGATTTATTTTGGACTATATTATCCTTGAACATTAACACTCCAAAAATAATAAAGTGAAATGTAACCCTCTTTTCAATTCTTGCATGTTGATTTCGTATCACTCTTTTTTCACTTTTATTTTTTATTATTGTATTGTTATTTAAATTTTGAGTAAAATTAATTTTAAAGCTATAATATAAATATCTAATGATATTATAATTCAATTGTTACTAATTTTTTGTTCTCCCTTTAGTATAAAATAAATCAATTATTAATAATTAGTATTTACATAATTATAAACAAAATATATGTAAATATTATAGTAGTAGTATACAATGCAATTATAAAAAAGGTAATTCAGGTTCTTAGAGGGGACAATGTTTCAATATTAAAAGTATACATAGAAAATATCTTATTCTGGAAATATAAATTAGACAATTACTTAATTAAAAATTATAAAATAAATTAAAATCCTAGATAATTTATAAAGCTAAGTTATGACAAAGACTCATATATAGCTTATAATCAGTTTAAAATATTCAACAATTTAATTAATAAAAAATGAGTTGTATACATTATTATTTGAAATTAATATTGTTCAATTATATCTAAAATTAGTATAAGCCCTCAATTGTTAATTTGTTATGACGTCACATCTTAATACTATCCAATTAAATAAAAATAAATTAATCTCCCGTTGAATCTAAGATCAATATATAACCACAATTATATTTATTTTTATATCATAATACAACGTCATATTTCAGTTTGACCTTATATTTACTCAATTACTTATTTGAACGAACATATATCTGTACCAAGATAAGTAAATTAATCATAGTTCAGTTTGAATTTTGATCACTAATTGAATTACATGTTTCAATGATTATAAGTATAAGTTATATTTATTAGTAATTGATTAATTCAATTTTAGTGTCACTATAATAAAAAAATCATTAAGAATATTTTTAAGTCCAATTAAGGATATTAATACGTGTTTCTAAATATTCAACAAACGATTCAAAAGGTATCCTTATGGTAAATGTCTCAACTAAAATTAGATGACGCAAATGAAAGTGAAAAAAAAAATAGATTAAGTTAATTTATCTTTCATTTAGAAACACTTTCTTTTGCGTCTTAAATTGTTGTTTTTTTTAAAAAAATTTCCAACGCAAGTAATTGCTTTTCAATTTTTGTGTCCTTAAAAATCAAGTTTTTGTACTATATGAATCATTATAATTATGAGAGTAAAGGTCAAAACTGGTCCTGAATATATGGTCATTTTACGATTTTGGTCCTAAACTTTATCTTTTTTATTTTTTGGTCCTGCGCATTTCAAATCGGATCACAATTGGTCATTCGTCAATAGTTCCGTTAATTTTATAACAATCAACGGGTTTAACCCAATTTTTACCAAATTAGACATTTAATTCTATTTTTTACTACCTAATTATTCCCTAATTTTTGGCCAGAGGAGAAGAAGAATCACACTCCCTCTTCGTCATATCAGTAAGTAGAGCCTGATTTTCTGATTTCAGATGTTTCTAATTATTCCCTAATTTTGAAAACCGCCGTTGCTATTCATCAAAATCTCTTTGATCAATTTGGGATCGTCCACTGCTAATCTAGGTCTCCGCCCAAACCAATACACGAAATTCTTCCCGTAGAGAGTTGACCACTTCTAGTAATGCAGCATAACGCGATGGCAGATGTCGTGTGTGATGCGGGGGATCGGCGCCGCCTCTGCCACGACGATCAGCCACCGCCGCACCGCCGCCGTGTCTCCGAAGATCGGGCTGTAGTCAGGGCCATTTATGCCTTGTTGTTTGAAGTGTTTCAATCCACCATTGACGAAGCCTCCGCTGTCGTAGCCTCTGAGCATCAATTCGGCAGCGACAGCATCGCAGAGGAATGTCTTAGTTTTAGAAATTAATTAGAGAGTAAAAAATCAGAATTAAAAGTCTAATTTGGTCAAAATTGGGTTAAACCCGTTGACTGTTATAAAATTATTGGAACTATTGACGGATGACCAATTGTTATCTGATTTGAAATATGCAGGACTAAAAAATCAAAAAAATAAAATTTAGGACCAAAATCATAAAATAATCATATGTTCAGGACCAGTTTTAGCCTTTACTCTAATTATGAATATCACCATGTTATATAAGTCAAATTATCGATAATTTAATTTACTATCACACGGTATCATGTCAATTAGGAAACAATTTGAGTAGTATGTAATATTTTCATTAAGTTATACTAGTATAATATCATATCATGATATAATACTACTGTATTATTTAAAAATAAAATATTAATTAGTACTACTATAGAACTCGAACAAGACTTATAGTCTATCACGGGGCACCAACTACCAAAACTCAATTCATTAAGCTCATTTTCATCCCCATTTCTTACAAAACATAACAACAATAATAATACATTAAATTATGTAATAAGAAATTTTAATTGATCTTATATTTACGAAGAAATTTAATTAATCACAGATTTATATATAATGGAGAATTTATACATTTCACAAAATATTAAATAGTACTTAATATATACGCATGTAATAGTAATAAGTATAGAGTTGTGATCAATGTCGAACCAAATTTAAAGACCGAACTAGAGACCAAATCTGGGCCATTAGATCTAGTTTTTTTGATGAGATGTGCTGCTGTGAAAATTTTTTCTGCTTCGTTACTAGCCCATTTTACTTCATTGTATAGGTTTATTACTTCATTCTGTACCTAATACCTTGAAACTACAACATGTTTTTACTTGCTTCCAGTAGGTTTTGAAATGATTCAACATATGTTTCATTCAAATTCATTGACGTGGGTTTTTGCTTGATTAACATTTAAAAATGCAATTTATTCAATTGAGTTTATTACTTCATTCAGGAACGTTATTACTTCATTAGATAAGATTTTTACTTCATTCCAGTAGGACTTCAAATGCTTCTACACATACTTCATTCCAATAATTTATTACATTATTCCACGCGTTTATTAAACCAATATTAGCGCCATGGCGGTGGTGATAGATATTGTAGAGAGAAAGAACGGCACGCGACGGCGAAACCACATTTACGTACTGGAATGAAGTAAAAACCTACTAGAATGAAGTAATATATTCTGGAACGAAGTTAAATCTTCGTAACATGTTAGTATGACTTATTTACCTTCGGATGAATTAAAATAGGCTCGTGATGAAGGCGAAAATAATTTATAAATTTATGTATCTTATCTATAAAAAACTAGATCTAAAAGCCCTAATTTGGTAGGGTTCGGTGGTTCGATCTTTAAGAGTGGATTTGTGGATAATGGAAATCAATAAGTATATACATATCATTAGTATACAAATAAATATATTAATTATGAAGCTATATTACTACATATATCAATGATTAATAACAAATATTTATTTATTAAATAAATTCAATCAATATAAAAGTATATTAATCAAATTTTCATTTTCTCAATCATATAGTTAACTGGAATGCTGGATTATACACATAATAATTAAAATAAATAATACATTATATGTAACAGCCCGGATTTCTAGGGTATAATAAATACGGCGACAGCTACTTAGGCGAACTTAAAGGCAACAAGAACGTAGACTAGGGTTTCAAGTGTTTAATGAACTATCAAGGCAATAAGTCAACGGCTTAATCACGAAAATCAAGATTTTATAGATAACATAGGCTAAGCTCAAAAGTCAAGGGTTTATTGTAAATCCAACAAAACGCAATATTTCACAGTATTCCAATAAGTTCAAATCAACCAAAGATAATAAGTTTTAAAAATTCAGCGGAAGCAACCCAAGAGAAAGCGAAGCCATATATGAAGACACGACTACACTCAAAGTTCCAAACAACCATTTTATTCGATTCAATTGTCTCAACACCACCGACCGCCCGTCTCCGCTCAACCTGCACATAGGGAAAACACATGCAGGGCTGAGTATTTTAAATATACTCTGTGGACTCATGCCAAAACGTTTTAATAGTTATGCCACCCTTACCATAGTGAACTCAAGGTTTAGCATTTAATTTAAAAGATAGCATCGAGTATCACAAAATATTTCATGGACTGGCCAGTCAAACAGTACCTCCCATCTTCTCATCAATCAACAATATCATGGTGCGAAGAAGTGTGGCCACACTTTCGCCCACGAGACCGGCCGACTAGCAAGGACAGCTCCCGATCTCCCGTGTACACTAGCCTGATAGGGTTTGCGGCCCTACTCAGACCCTTAATCGTTTATATAGCCCTATAGCCTAATAGAGCGCACTCGCAAACTAGGCATTAGGCACACACAATATCCAAAATAATCATAGGCATGCATAACAGTTTAATCCACCCTTATCGCTCCACAATCATAATTTGCAACATAAGAGAGAGTTAAGAATAAAGTCCACCTCGATTTCTAGGCCACAACTACGTTCTTCTTCTTATTATCACTCCGAGAACGCGAGTTCTCACCTTTAATTTATGTATTACAAGTCTCAATCATTGATCAAAATCATGCATGTTCTCACGTTTCCCTTCTTCTCATCGATTAATTTCAATATCATCATTCAAAATCAAAGTACAATTATCATATCGTGTTTATTCGCACAACAACTCCAGATTTATCATCAAATCCTGTCACGCATGAGTGTTTCACACACACAACACACGCACACACACACAACACATGTGCACGCATACCGAGACGTGCACACACACACATGCATCCCAAATTCATTGATTGTTTTCCCTTTCACTCAATCTAAATGCATGTGGACTTAAGAACACCGATTGATCGGTAGAAGAAGAGAGGATCAAAATAAAAATACCTTTTCAATAGAACAATCGGTAGGAAACAAGTAGTAGTCTTGGTTCTTCCAGATTTCTTGAATTGCAACTTCAATTCTTCTCCAAAAGATGATGAATAAATGGAGAAAAGTAGAAGAAAATTTGAGAGAGAGTGGGAGAGAGAGAGATCGAAATTTTGGGAGAGTGGGGGAGTGATTTTGTGATGCTAGGGTTTTGATTCACCTCCTATATTTATAGAGTGCAAGATATAATCCAATAATTAAATAAAAAAGATTTGGAGGAGATTTGGTGGTTATGGTTGGCGTGATTTGCTAGGAGAAATAAGGGAGTTTCAAATTTTTGGCTATTTAATTAGCCTATGATTTAATTCAAATATTTCACGGAGTAGAATAAAATATCACGGAGCAAAATAAAATAATAATTCTCCCCAATTAAAAGGAAATAGGCGTGATTTTCATTCCTCCCACAAGGAATTTAATTAAAATACTAATTTAAATAGGATATGGCAAGATCTTCTTAGATTTGACAAGATATGCTAGGATATTTGAATTTATTTATGGAAGAGAATAAATAAGGGATCAAATAATATAACAATAAAATCCCTTCTCCCATAAAATTAGGAGATTTCGAAAATCTCCATAGAAATAACATAGGGGTCAAAAATTTCATGGAACAATTAAGGAATATTCGGACTTTGGATTTAATTCGGATAATTATCCCAAACAATAATTAAATCCAAGTAAAATAGAATTTCTTTCCAATAAATAGGGGTGGTCGAAAATTTCACTTAAATAAATAATGCTCCTATTAAATTCTCACTCCTCCCTTAGGAAAATAATTCACCACAATATTATTCCACCCCGCATCAAAACATTCACATATTCGAATTTCACCTCCACTTCACATTTTCCACCGACTTTGACCATTCCACGACCACGTCATATTTTCCACAATATTGACTATTCAATAGCCACGTCACATATTCAACAAGTTTGACTATTCAACTCAAACTCAACTCCATATCGCAATTAGGTCACAAAGAATATTGCAATAAATCACTCATCATTTAATCCACATATATCATAGCATTAAAAGCATTTAATGCAAAAAATTTCACGTCTTAAAAATTAGGGTTCGAAAAAGTGGGATGTTACATCCTACCACTCTTAAAAGAAATTTCGTCCCGAAATTTGGTACCTTCATGGGAAAAGTTCTGGGTACAGTTCCATCATCTTATCCTCGAGCTCCCACGTGGCTTCCTCGTATTCGTGGTTTCTCCAAAGTACTTTTACACTGGCAATGGATTTGTTCCTTAAGATTTGAACTTTACGGTCCAAGATCATCTGATGTCGCTCCTGGTAGCTCAAATCCGGATTTAAAGCTACTTCCTCATAGTGAATCACGTGTTTCGGGTTGAACACGTACTTCTGCAACTACGACACATGGAAGACGTTTTGTACGTTCCCAAGGTTTGGCGGTAGCGCTAATCGATAGGCTACGTGTCCTACTCCTTCGAGAATTTCATAAGGTCCGATAAAACGTGGTTTCAACTTTCCTTTGACACCAAAACGCTTTATCCCTTTCGACGGGGATACCTTATGAAATACTTTATCACCGACTTGAAATTGTAAGTCGGTCCAACGGACGTCAGCATATGACTTTTGTCTGTCCTGGGCTTCCTTCATTCTCACACGAATTCGTCGAACAATTTCAATCATCTCCTCGACTGCTTCGGGTCCGAGTACCCTTCGTTCGCCAACTTCATCCCAGTAGAGCGGTGATCTACACTTTCTTCTGTATAGTGCCTCATACGGTATCATGTTAATCGTTGCTTGGAAACTGTTGTTGTAAGCGAATTCAATCAACGGTAGTGCGGTCTCCCAACTTCCACCTCGGTCGAGCACCACGGCCCTTAGCATATCCTCGAGAGTTTGTATCGTCCTCTCGGACTGCGGGTGAAACGTCGTGCTAAAGTTCAATCGTGTTCCAAGCTCGCGCTGTAGACTAATCCAAAATTTTGAAGTGAACTTCGGGTCTCGATCAGACGTAATCGTCACTGGGACTCCATGCAATCGCACGATTTCTTTTATGTAGACACGAGCTAGTCTGTCCGATCCATGAGTTATAGGAATCGGTATGAAGTGCGCACATTTGGTGAGTCGGTCTACAGTCACCCAAATAGCGGTGTTTCCTTTGAGGGTCTTTGGCAAGGCCGTCACGAAATCCATGGTGATGTGCTCCCACTTCCACTCTGGTACTTCCAACGGTTGTAATTTTCCATACGGTCATTGATGTAAGGCCTTCACCTGTTGGCAGGCTAAGCAACGCTCCACAAATGCCGCGATATCCCTCTTCATGTCATTCCACCAAAATGATTTCTTCAAGTCTTGGTACATCTTCGTGCTTCCAGGGTGAGCAGTGTATGGAGTCTCATGAGCTTCACTCATGATCTCGTTCTTGAGTTCCTCGTTGTCGGGCACGCATAGTCTTCCTTCAAAGATGAGAGCATTATCGGATTCCTCACTAAAATTTCCCGATTTGCCCGTTCTCACTTCCACTCGAATCTCTTCGAGTTTCGCATCCATTCGTTGCGCTGCAACGATTCTTGTTTTCAAGTCTAGCTCCACCACTAAGGTGGCGATTCGTCATTCCACAGTTCCAGGTGCTCTTATCACTTGCAATCGTAATTTACTAAACTCTCGTATCAAACTTTCTTCTTATGTCAGGAAAGCTAGTTGCGAACGGTCCTTTCGGCTCAAAGCATCTGCCACCACATTTGCTTTGTCGGGGTGGTAATTGATACCACAATCGTAGTCCTTCACTAGTTCGAGCCATCTTCGTTGTCTCATGTTCAAGCCCTTCTGTTTGAAGAAATATTTCAAGCTCTTGTGATCCGTAAAGATTTCACATCGAACTCCGTAGAGATGATGCCTCCAAATCTTTAGGGCATGAACTACTGCTGCTAACTCCAAATCGTGTGTTGGGTAGTTCAACTCGTGTGGTCTCAACTGTCGTCATGCGTAGGCGATCACCTTGTTGTTTTGCATCAACACGCATCCTAGTCCAACCTTCGAAGCATCGGTGTAGACTACGTAGTTCACTCCAGACTCTGGCACAGCTAAAACTGGCGCGGTGGTCAACTTCTCCTTCAAGAGTTGAAAGCTTGCTTCACACTCTGGGGTCCAATTCACCTTGACTCCCTTCTTAAGTTGTTGCGTCATTGGTCTCGCTATCTTGCCAAGCCTAGGAAACTCCGAATCTCGTTTGGGGTTGATAGTGACTTCCATTGTTGGACCGCCTCAACTTTGGCGGGGTCCACTCTGATTCCTTCCGCGGATACAATGTGTCCAAGAAAGTTTACTTCTTTCAGCCAAAATTCACACTTGCTGAATTTGGCGTATAGCTTTTCGTTTCTCAAAGTCTCCTAAGCGATTCGTAGATGCTCCTCGTGCTCCTTCTCGTTCTTTGAGTAGACTAAAACGTCATCGATGAATACTAGGACGAATTTATCCAAGTACGGATAGAATATTCAATTCATCAAATCCATGAATACCGCTGGGGCAGTCGTTAAGCCGAACGGCATCACAACAAACTCGTAGTGTCCATATCTTGTGCGAAATGCAGTCTTCGGTATGTCCTCCCTTCGAACTCTTAGTTGATGATATCCGGACCTCAAATCCATCTTCGAAAACACTCCGGCTCCTTTAAGTTGATCGAATAGGTCATCGATCCTCGGCAGTGGATACTTGTTCTTAAGGGTCAATTTGTTCAATTCCCCATAGTCGGTGCACATTCTCATCGACCCATCCTTCTTCTTCACGAAAAGTACTGGTGCTCCCCACAGCGAGATACTAGCCCTAACAAAACCTAGGTCCATGAGCTCCTGGAGTTGTATCTTGAGTTCCTCCAACTCCTTAGGCGTCATTCGATATGGTGCTTTGGACACGGGTGCGGCTCCCGGCTCGAGATCGATGGTGAACTCCAATTGTCGATCCAGCGGCGGTTGATGCACTTTTTATTTGCACTATAAATACCTGCAAGTATACAGAGTAGGTATAGTATAGCAAAAGGTTAGTACCGGATATCGAACACGGGGAAGACGTACACAAAGTGTCTATCTCCTACTAGAACTCAATTACTATCTGGAGAAACAAGAATTTTTTTTGAAAATTTTTGAAAACAGAAAATATTAAAAGCAGTAAACAACTAAATGCAAGCAAATCACGGAGAGAAAAGTATAGAGATAAGGGAATTCCAGGGATGTGCTTTCACTTTTATGGTTATACAAATTCCAAACTACAATACCCTAGCACAGTTAATACTTTGAAAGGACGAGTCACCTAGCTTATGCTCATGCGATACAAACGTTGATTACTAACATTAGGGTTGTCAATCCTAATACGTAACTCCAAAAAGCTCCTAAGACCCTTGAAAAGTCCTCACTCTCAATTAACAGTGCCGTTTTAAAGGAAGCTAACTGTAGTGTCTACTAAGTGGATCTAACTCGCTAGAACTCTGTCACAGTTATGAAGCAAGTTATATTAAATCATACATAATTGTGTCACTCAATTACGAAGCATCATGATTAACTTAGGGAAGAAATAAAGTAAAAACAAAACGGATATTAAATAGAAAACGGAATTGTATAACCAAAGTTGCTACTAACACATCCCTAGAATCCTATGAGTTTAGTTACACATAATTGAATAAACTAAAAACATAGATTGAAGGGAAAACAATTTGAACATAAAACTAAAGCAAATAAAACCCGTAGGTAGAATCCTTGTCGTTCTTGATGTTCTTGAAATCCTTCTCCAACTCCTTGCACAATTGAAGTACTCTAGCTTTTGATCTCTATGAATATTGCAAGTAGTAACTCTCTTTCTCTATGAATGTGTTCTCCTTTCTTTGATGAAGTTTGAGGTCCTATTTATAGGGGAAAATTATTCCTCATCATAGAAGGAAAAGATCTTCAAAATTTGGTAAGTCTTGGAGCAAATCTAGGGCTGGTCGGATTCGCCGCCTTTCTCCGGCGGGCCGCCGCACCTTGACCGGCGGTCGCCGCGTTGGAGTCCAGAGACTCTGACCCTTCGGTGGCGGACCGCCACATGTCCTTCGGCGGTCGCCGGGCGAGACTCTTCTCCTAGCGTAAATTTCCGAGGCGGACCGCCACATGGCTCTGACCGCCGGGTGCCGGCGGTCGCCGTACAACTTCGCGGCGGTCGCTGGTCGCCGTCTGACTCCAGATTTCCAGACTATGCGTTTTTACTCCCCTTTTCGGCTCAAATATGCACATTTCTCACAAAACACGTCAAAATACCAAAATGTATAAAATATGCAAATAATGGACATGTAGAGTGATTTTGATAGTAAAAACGGACCAAATAATGGCCTTAAAATAGTGCAAAATCCGAGCGTATCAACTCCCCCAAACTTACATTTTTGTTTGTCCTCGAACAAAACACTAAAGACACAAGAATAGACGCACGGAATGCACAAGGACTAGACGTCATAATTGCCTCAAAAGATGAAAGAATAGATTAAGCATGAATTAACACAATCAAATCAAGCAAGGCTTAATAGTGCACTTTCATTACTAACTCGTGGAACACCTTGAATTCAAGCACTCACATGTGGCAAACTTCCAAAGATGGGAAGTGTTCTTTCTCTCACTCTCAAAGTGTATAAAGGTAAAGTGTATATCACTCAAATCATGCATCATGCAAAGTTTACCATAGGCTTGCTCAAAGTCTAATCCCTCCTCTACTCAATGTGATTAAGCATCAAAAGTCCGAAAGGTCTTTCTTTTCGGTTGTAACGTAGGCTCTTTGGTAGGTGAGGAATATTTGGCTAAAAAGTGACTCAAATACAAAAATATCCCAAGTAGAGTTAAGATGACTCCACTTTTCTAAAACTTAAGGCACTTGTAACACTTTATTTTTCTCCTTCAACTTACTTTCAATCCTTCGAATTTTTTTTATTTTTTTTTCACAACCTTTCTTTCTCTTTTTTTATAAGCATCCTTTCTAGAATCAAGCACATATTTTGAATTTTTTTACTATTTCACAACTTGTACTTTTCAACATTTAAGCACACTACTTTTCTCTAACTTTTCTCCTTATCTCTCCAATTCCTTTACAAAAGAAGATAACAAAAACTATACCAACCCAAGGAATTGTCCCCATTAATTTTGGCTTCCAAAGAAAAGGCTTAAAGGCTCAAAATTGGCTCCAAAGGAAAAATTTGAGAGGGTCGAAAATTTTGGATATAAAAGTAGCTAAGAAAAGACGGCCTAACATCCTCCTAAATCAACTTAAACACTATGTAAACTTAGGCAGACTAGGAGCAAGTTCTAGAAACATATACATGCATACAGATAAATCACACAAGAAAGAATTTAAGGCTCAAATCTCACAAGGTATAAGCACGATTCAAGGCGAACAAGCAATTCACTAATTATGCACCTTTTCACCAAACCATCATATCAAAACGTTAAGCCACACTTAAACATAAATGGAATATAATATCATTGGCAACTCGGTCTAATGTGTCCCTAAGCATGCGTGTTTCTAAGTTCTTCATGTTATGTTCATGACATGGATTCAAGAAAACATTTTTAGAACACAAAAATCTCCTACGGGATTTTGAAAAATTAAAGCAAAAACAAACAAAAAGAAAACCCTAAACTCACGGTCCACCACTTCATCCCCCCAAACTTATTTACAACAAAGTGTAAAATAAGTTTGTAGAGTCGGTAGGGACGTGAGTATACTACTGAAAAAAAAACGTACCCTGAAAAATTTCGCGTAGAGGTTGAGCGGGGCGATAATTCGAAGAATTTTGAAAAATCGCGCTAGAAAATTGTGCCCAGGTGGCGGTCCGCCGCAGCTGTTCGGCGGTCGCCGTACGTCAAAGATGCTTTCCAGCGTTCAGGTGGCGGACCGCCGCAGCGCTTGCGGCGGTCGCCACGGAGAGGTCAGAACCTGCGAAAATTTTTGCAAAACACAAAATTAAACCAAAACCAAAAATACTTAAAATTAAAGCAAAAATTGTTGGGTTGCCTCCCAACAAGCGCTCCTTTAAAGTCATTAGCTTGACTTTTACCCCCCTTTTTCACTCCTTGGTTGGCTCTTCGAGACCAACCTCTTCATCTAACACTTTGTCTGCACTGTAATACTTCTTAACACGGTGACCATTTGCTTGAAACAACTGTCCATCCGGGTCTAGTAACTCAACTGTTCCACTATCATAAATTTTCTTGATCATGTATGGACCAGTCCACTTGGACTTCAACTTCCCGGGAAACAAAGATAGTCTCGAGTTATGCAACAAAACCACATCCCCTAAGGTGAGCTCTCTCGGACTGATCATCCTATCATGATAAGCCTTCATTCGCTCCTTGTAGATGGATGAACTATCATAAGCCTCCATTCGAAATTCGTCCATCTCGTTAAGAAAAAGACGTCTTTCCTCACCGGCCTTTTGAAAATCTTGATTCAACTTCTTGATTGCCCAATACGACCTGTATTCCATCTCAAGAGGCAAATGGCATGACTTCCCAAACACAAGTTGATAAGGAGACATACCTATGGGACCTTTGTAGGCAGTGCGGTAAGCCCATAACGCATCTTCTAACCGAAGTGCCCAATCTTTTCTGTTCACACTCACCGTCTTTTGAAGAACCGACTTGATCTCTCTGTTTGCTAACTCCGTTTGTCCATTCGCCTGCGGATGGTATGGAGAAGTGACCCTATGCTTGACTCCATATTTGTCCAACACATTGTCTAACCATCTATTGTTGAAGTGAGATCCTCCATCACTAATGAGGGCACGAGGAGTACCAAACCTGCAAAAAATATTCTTTCTAACAAAAGCAGTAACCACTTTAGAATCGTTAGTTCTGGTTGGAATTGCTTCCACCCATCTAGAAACATATTCTACTGCAAGTAAGATATATTGGTACTCTCCTGATTTTGGGAATGGTCCCATAAAATCTATCCCCCATACATCAAACAATTCCACCTCAATAATGGTATTCATAGGCATCTCCTTCTTCTTAGTGATTCCCCCCGTGCGCTGACATTCATTACATTGAAGAACAAAACTAGCAGAGTCGCGGAATATGGTGGGCCAATAGAAACCGCTTTGCAAAATCTTTATTGCGGTCCTTTGCACACCAAAATGTCCTCCAGTAGGGGATGAATGAAACTTCTCAACAATGGCCGCCCAATCCTCTTGAGGTACACACCTCCTAAGTATAGTATCTGCACATCTTTTAAACAAGTAGGGCTCATCCCAAAAATAAGATCGTACATCTCTATAAAATTTCTTTTTCTGATAAGGAGTGAGATCAGGAGGATGTACCTTGGCTGCCAAATAATTGACAATATCAGCGTACCATGGGAAAGTGGCTTGAGTGAAAAACAGATGTTCATCGAGAAAATCCTCGTTGATTTCATGTGATAAGTCTTCTCCTTCCACCGGATGTTCCAATCGCGACAGATGATCGGCCACAACATTTTCACACCCTTTTCTGTCTCTTATCTCAACATCGAATTCCTGAAGTAACAAAATCCATCGAATGAGCCTGGGTTTTGCTTCTTTCTTTGCGAACAGATGCCTTATAGCTGCATGGTCAGTATAAACAATAGTTTTAGTCCCCACAAGATAAGCTCTAAATTTATCAAAAGAATACACGATAGCAAGCATCTCCCTTTCGGTAGTCGTATAATTAGCTTGAGCAGAATCTAAAGTTCTACTAGCATAATAAATGACTCTAAAAATCTTGTTCCTCTTTTGTCCCAAAGCTGAGCCAACTGCAACATCACTTGCATCACACATAATCTCGAATGGTTGACTCCAATCTGGGGTAATGAGGATGGGAGCGCTCACTAGAGCTTTCTTCAAGGTCTCAAAAGCCTGCAAGCAATCAGAAGTAAAATCAAATTTCACCTCTTTCTCAAGCAATTTACAAAGAGGTTTAGAGATTTTTGAAAAATCCTTGATGAATCTCCGGTAGAAGCCAGCATGTCCTAAAAAACTTCTTACTCCCTTCTCATTGGACGGAGGTGGGAGCTTTTCAATGGCTGCAATTTTTGCCCTGTTGACTTCTATACCTGCAGATGACACTTTATGTCCTAGAACTATACCTTCTTTCACCATAAAGTGACATTTTTCCCAATTGAGAACTAGGTTAGTTTCCACACATCTCTGCAAAACCTTAGCCAAATTTTCAAGACAATGATCATAGGATTTGCCAAATACCGAAAAATCATCCATAAAAACCTCCATTACTTTCTCAATTAAATCATGAAATATAGCCATCATACATCTCTGAAAAGTAGCGGGAGCATTACATAGTCCAAAAGACATTTTCCTATACGCATAAATACCATAAGGACATGTAAAGGCAGACTTATGTTGATCCTCGGGAGCAATAGCAATTTGATTATAACCAAAATAACCATCAAGAAAACAGTAATAATCATATCCCCCTAATCTATCAAGCATTTGATCAATAAAAGGTAAAGGGAAATGATCTTTCCTAGTGGCTGCATTTAACATCCTATAATCAATGCATACTCTCCATCCTGTATCTACTCTAGTGGCTATCATCTCTCCATTCTGGCCAGGCACTACAGTCATCCCCCCTTTCTTAGCTACTACTTGCGTAGGACTTACCCATTCACTATCAGATATTGCATAGATAATCCCTGCATCTAGTAACTTTATTACGTCTTTTCGTACTACATCTTGCATGATAGGATTAAGTCTACGTTGGTTTTGCACACGAGGTTTATGCCCTTCCTCAAGTAAAATTCTATGCATGCATGTGGTTGGGCGAATCCCCCTTAAATCACTAATAGACCATCCTATGGCAGACCTATACTTATTTAACACACACAAAAGCTTTTCACACTCCTCTTCATTCAATGCAGCGGACACCACAACTGGAAAAATGTTACCTGGCCCTAAGAATGCATACCTGAGATGTTCGGGGAGCGGCTTTAGCTCCACCGTTGGTGGTCCCCGTGGTTTTCCCACTGCTAGCCTTCTTTCTTCCTCTTCTTCGGGGGTACGCAATGGCAAAAATGTATTTCCCTTTTGAGGAATTCTCTCCGGTAGCGCTTCCAATTCTGTCACCACTGCACAAACATTTGCATCACAAGATGATAAATCAGCATTAGGAGTAAATGAATTTATGAGACAAGATTCAAGAGGATCCTGGGTTTGATGATAAGTGACTTCTACTTCTCCCACACAGTCGGTAACGATTTGTATGACACTGCATTCTTGATAGCCTTCTGCCCCCTCCTTTCCATGGAATTTCAGTGCACCGTAGATGTTAAATGTGATGCTTTCATCGTTCAACTTCAATGTCAGCTCTCCCTTTTGTACATCTATCATGGCTCCGCCAGTGGCTAAGAATGGTCTTCCAAGGATCAAAGGCACCTTCTTGTCTTCCTGCATATTCAACACAACGAAGTCAGCAGGAAAAATAAACTCTCCCACTCTTACCAAGACATCTTCCACTATCCCCATTGGTGTTGTTGTGCTACGATCTGCCATTTGCAACGTGATTGAGGTGGGACGGATACTATCAACGTCGAGTTTCCTGTAAAAAGATAAAGGCATCAAATTAATACTGGATCCTAAATCACATAACGCCTTACCTTTCACATCATTCCCTAAAACACAAGATAATGTAAAACTCCCTGGATCTTTGTGCTTGGTGGGTAATCCTTTTTGAATGATAGCACTACAGCTCTCCGTTAGGCCCACTGTCTCGTACTTCCCCCACTTTCTCTTCTTTGCCACCACATCTTTCAAAAATTTGGCGTAATTGGGCATTTGTTGAAGGGCTTCTACCAGTGGAATGTTGATGTGGACTTTGCTCATTGCTTCCAAGAACTTGGTAAACTGAGCGTCAAGCTTCTTGCTCTTCAATCGTTGAGGATATGGAATGGTGACACTGCTTTGTGGTAGAGCATCTGCTTGCTGTTTATCGGCCGGCGGACCGCCGCGATGCGGCGTGGCGACCGCCGGGTCTTCAGCAACGCCAATTCCAGAATCTTCCTCGTCCTGTTGGTGTGTACGCGGCGGGTCGCCGTGTTGGAATGCGGCGGGCCGCCGCACATCATCGACAGACAAGGTACCAGGTGGTTTTTCTGTTTCTCTTCCTCTCCTGACCAGGTCTCCTGCCTCCGGAGGTTGATATGTAGTGTGCCTGTTTCCTATGGTTGTGGCTAAGATCCCAAGGTTGAATTCCAACATCCCGACTTGAGTAGCGAGGTTTGCCAACCCTCTTTCCAAGACGCTGGTATTTCTTTCCAAATTCTCCAACCTTTTGTTCGTCACCTTTCTATGGTTGAGAACCTCAGTAATGCAAACTTCTAACAGAACCTCCCAATTGGAGCGGGGTTGATCCTCCATACCTGCACATGTTTCATAATCATTAGAACAGTACTCTTGTGCATCATAGGAGTAATCAGAACAGTCTGGGACGTAGTGCGATCCCCCATGCTGCTCATCAAAATAACCACATGGATTTCCTATGCCTGCAGGAAAATCCATTAAAACAAAAAGAAAAATAAAAATAAAAAAATGAAAGCGATTAAAATCCAAAGTAGTAAAATTATCCGTTTGAAGATATCACTCCAAAGTGAATTGTCTTCCCCGGCAACGGCGCCAAAAACTTGATGCACTTTTTATTTGCACTATAAATACCTGCAAGTATACAGAGTAGGTATAGTATAGCAAAAGGTTAGTACCGGATATCGAACACGGGGAAGACGTACACAAAGTGTCCATCTCCTACTAGAACTCAATTACTATCTGGAGAAACAAGAATTTTTTTTGAAAATTTTTGAAAACAGAAAATATTAAAAGCAGTAAACAACTAAATGCAAGCAAATCACGGAGAGAAAAGTATAGAGATAAGGGAATTCCAGGGATGTGCTTTCACTTTTATGGTTATACAAATTCCAAACTACAATACCCTAGCACAGTTAATACTTTGAAAGGACGAGTCACCTAGCTTATGCTCATGCGATACAAACGTTGATTACTAACATTAGGGTTGTCAATCCTAATACGTAACTCCAAAAAGCTCCTAAGACCCTTGAAAAGTCCTCACTCTCAATTAACAGTGCCGTTTTAAAGGAAGCTAACTGTAGTGTCTACTAAGTGGATCTAACTCGCTAGAACTCTGTCACAGTTATGAAGCAAGTTATATTAAATCATACATAATTGTGTCACTCAATTACGAAGCATCATGATTAACTTAGGGAAGAAACAAAGTAAAAACAAAACGGATATTAAATAGAAAACGGAATTGTATAACCAAAGTTGCTACTAACACATCCCTAGAATCCTATGAGTTTAGTTACACATAATTGAATAAACTAAAAACATAGATTGAAGGGAAAACAATTTGAACATAAAACTAAAGCAAATAAAACCCGTAGGTAGAATCCTTGTCGTTCTTGATGTTCTTGAAATCCTTCTCCAACTCCTTGCACAATTGAAGTACTCTAGCTTTTGATCTCTATGAATATTGCAAGTAGTAACTCTCTTTCTCTATGAATGTGTTCTCCTTTCTTTGATGAAGCTTGAGGTCCTATTTATAGGGGAAAATTATTCCTCATCATAGAAGGAAAAGATCTTCAAAATTTGGTAAGTCTTGGAGCAAATCTAGGGCTGGTCGGATTCGCCGCCTTTCTCCGGCGGCCCGCCGCACCTTGACCAGCGGTCGCCGCGTTGGAGTCCAGAGACTCTGACCCTTCGGTGGCGGACCGCCACATGTCCTCCGGCGGTCGCCAGGCGAGACTCTTCTCCTAGCGTAAATTTCCGAGGCGGACCGCCACATGGCTCTGACCGCCGGGCGCCGGCGGTCGCCGTACAACTTCGCGGCGGTCGCTAGTCGCCGTCTGACTCCAGATTTCCAGACTATGCGTTTTTACTCCCCTTTTCGGCTCAAATATGTACATTTCTCACAAAACACGTCAAAATACCAAACTGTATAAAATATGCAAATAATGGACATGTAGAGTGATTTTGATAGTAAAAACGGACCAAATAATGGCCTTAAAACAGTGCAAAATCCGAGCGTCGTCCAGGTAACACTTCGGGAAAAACGTCTGGAAATTCCCGCACAACAGCGACGTCTTCCACATTTCTCTCATCATTCTCATTGCCGTGAAGATAGACGAGATATGCAGGTCGCCCCTTTCTCATCATTGCGGTAGCTTGCAGCGCAGAGATTATCGCAGTTCGTCGGTTCATCGAGACGCCATGATACACGATGGGTTCCCTTCCCGGAGTTTTTAGGGATATTTGCCTCTCTTTACAACGAATCATCGCGAAATTCGCTGCCAACCAGTCTATTCCTAGGATTACGTCGGTATCTCTCATCGCCATAACTTGCAGGTCGTGAGCGACTAACTTAAGTTCTCCTAACACAATTTCTATGTTCGAGCATATTCGAGATATTTCTACTGTCCCACCCACTGGTGAAGACACTATCATCTTACGTTCAGATTTTCTAACATGCAAGCTCAAAGTGTGCACACATAATTCAGATATAAACGAATGCGACGTGCCCGCATCAAACAACACAACAACAGGGGTGTTGAGAATTTCGCCCATACCTGTCAAATTTCTCTTTTCGCGTTCATCTTCCTCATTCTTCGGTTTCTTCTGCTCCAACGCATACGCTCTCGCTTGTGGAGGAAGTCTTTGGCGAGGAGGTTGTTGTTGTCGCGACGGTGGGTCGCGATTCCCTCGTGGTTCACTTTGCGGTCCCCTTGAATGCTGATAGAATCCCTGGTCATTCCGCCTTGATCTCGATCCTCCCGTCTTACTTGGGCACTCCCTAGAGTAGTGACCGTTTCCTCCACATGTGTAGCACTTGACAACATTTTGTTGCCGGCATTCTCCGAAATGGTACTTAGAGCACACGTTGTACTGTGGCGCCCTAGTTCGGTAGTCTCATCTCTGGCTAGATGCATGTTGCCCTCCTCCATGTTGGGACCGATGTTGATTTCCTTGGTACCGTTTCCCATCGTAGGATGTCCTAGTATCCTCCCGCTTCCTCTTCTCCCGGGAGTGATGCGATGGGGGCAGGGACGTTGTAGAGTTCTCCTTGGCTCTCTCTCTCTAGGCATTGCGGCTTCAATATCCAATGCGAGTGCCAATGCCTTAGCGTAGGAGAGTCTCTCTCGACTGGCCAACGGCATCTTTATCTCGGACCTTAGTCCCTCACGGAACTTGTCGGGCAGCTTCTCGTCAGTATCGACTTGATCAGGGGCGTATCGGGTCATGCTATTGAGCGCTCAATCGTATTCGGTCACAGTCATGCGTCCTTGAGTCAGATTGTGGAACTCGGATGCCTTCGGTTAGTTGGTGGATAACACAACTCATTCGTTCCCTATCATTGCATCTCAAAATTGCGAAGATACGCTCTATCGCGCGGATCCATGATTCGGCCTTGGCCGGTTCTCCGAGTCCATCAAACACAGGTGGTTTCTTCTCCAAGAACAGCTTCACTATTTCCCGATTAACCGGGGGTGGGGGAGGCAATGGTGTCGGAATTGACTGCGTCACACTCTCCTCGCTCGAAGGCTGAGGTGTCGGTTGACGGTTATTGCATCGCGGCGGCATTCTGATTTACCAATACACGGATTATTCTCAAAATTCTAACAACAGTCGCATGGTATAACAAGGTCATGGGACAATTGTTTTGGTGTATATGGCGAAGCAAAAAGTTCGTCACATAGATGGATTTCACAAGTTGTGTCAAAACATTATTATCACAAAATCGGTTGCGCTATAGGGTATCAAAAGAATCATTGGTCCTTATCAACAAGGTAATTGTAATCAAGAGATAATTATGCAATTTAAGTGGCAAGTATAGGGCGCAATAAGGTATTCAAAGGTAGTGGCGTGATAATATGATGACATGATAACATAGTGATAGATAATTTTTCACAATGACATGGGAAAACAATATGGAAATCCATTGCATCATAAGGTAGTGAGTAATAAAAAAAATTCTCCCCATAGCATATCAATCAAAAACATTGCCTCAATGAGGTCTTAGTATCAACGGAATTTTAAAAGAGCAGAAATAGAAAGGTACGGCAAGAGTTTAGCAAAATAATCAAAAATATGGGGGAAGCAAAACAACGTTTTCCACGACCAACACTCCTAGTCAATATCATTCATATCCTCCTCGGGGTCCTTATCCTCATCAACATTTCCCATGTCCAAATCGTGTCCTTCCTCATAAGGTTCCTTGTCCTCGCTCGATCCACCAACATCCGGGGGCGGAGGGGTTATCACACGCATGTCCTCCACATTCTCATTTATGACCAACGGGTTAGACGTACAAGTCCTAAGCCTTGGTTTGGTAGGGATATGATCAACATGTGGCTCCTTATCACGACGATATCTCCATCGACGGGCCTGACTCGGCGGATACTTGTGCGATGGGGGACTAAGCGGCGGTCCATCCCTTGCAGCTGCCATGGCTGGGAGTAGCACTCCTATCAAGCCAATCATATCGCCTCGCAGCTTGTACTCAGGCGGACTGAACCACGTAAACGGTAACTCAGCTTGAGCAGTCCATTCACTCCATGGAGAAGGCAGGCTGTGGATCAATTTCGAGATCCCCGCGTGATGGGTAGCTCCCCCATACGCGTATGCATCCATCCAGCGATCGTAGAATTCAGTGACGTAGGATAGGAGAAAAGACTTTCCATCCCACTCAAAATCTTGGTAGGTCTCGACAGGGAAAACCTTGTTCTTCGCGTAACGGTCGCGCATCGGTGCGTAATACCGGTTAAGCATCTAAAAAAGAAATCTCAGCATCAGCACAAGGATCGAAGAAAATATCAATAGTGTATGAGGTTTCAAATGATGCTGAGAGTATGATGGATATATATATATATATGTACTATATATGGGTCGAACGATGGAGGTGTGAAGGTAATATCATATCAAGAATGAACGTAATTTCATTTCCGAGGCAAAAGGTTCGTGTATATATATATATATATTTCGCATTTCGGTAGTTCGCAATTTCATCCTCGTAAGTCGTTCGCCTCGCATTCGGCGTTTTTATGCCTCCAATTTCGGTATCGTATAACAATATTTTCTTTCACAACACGATTTTCAACTATGTATAGCAGTATGCTCACATTCATCCACATAAGTGTCGTTCATCATTCAATCAAGCAATCACAAATCATGTAGAATTTCATTTATTCGATTCGTAGAGATCTTAGTCGCAAAATCACTTGCATAACATCATTCATCATTTTTGCATAGTCGCAATTAGAAAATTTCACATGCATGCATAATCATCATTTCATACTCCAACACAAATCTCAAAATATCACAACCACTTCCATTCGCTTCAATTTCCAACATTTCATAATTCAATTCAATATTCAAAGATACGGGTTACCTCATTCTTCGTGGTTGAGCGGAGACGAGTCGTGGTGTTGAGCCTTCGACGATTATTACTTACTCAATTTACACAAATTTAAGATTTTAATACAACAAGACTCTTGGGTCCAGAGAGGAAAGAACTGAGGCTCTGATACCAACTGTAACAACCCGGATTTCTAGGGTATAATAAATACGGCGACTGCTACTTAGGCGAACTTAAAGGCAACAAGAACGTAGACTAGGGTTTCATTTAAAGAGATTTGACCAAGTGTTTAATGA
Source organism: Salvia hispanica (assembly GCF_029641045.1). Classification (NCBI taxonomy): domain Eukaryota; kingdom Viridiplantae; phylum Streptophyta; class Magnoliopsida; order Lamiales; family Lamiaceae; genus Salvia; species Salvia hispanica. The sequence continues at coordinate 28,082,607 of NC_142697.1, forward strand.
ACTATCAAGGCAATAAGTCAACGGCTTAATCACGAAAATCAAGTGTTTATAGATAACATAGGCTAAGCTCAAAAGTCAAGGGTTTGTTGTAAATCCAACAAAACGCAATATTTCACAGTATTCCAATAAGTTCAAATCAACCAAAGATAATAAGTTTCAAAAATTCAGCGGAAACAACCCAAGAGAAAGCGAAACCATATATGAAGACACGACTACACTCAAAGTTCCAAACAACCATTTTATTCGATTCAACTGTCTCAACACCACCGACCGCCCGTCTCCGCTCAACCTGCACATAGGGAAAACACATGCAGGGCTGAGTATTTTAAACATACTCAGTGGACTCATGCCAAAACGTTTTAATAGTTATGCTACCCTTACCATAGTGAACTCAAGGTTTAGCATTTAATTTAAAAGATAGCATCGAGTATCACAAAATATTTCATGGACTGGCCAGTCAAACAGTACCTCCCATCTTCTCATCAATCAACAATATCATGGTGCGAAGAAGTGTGGCCACACTTTCGCCCACGAGACCGGCCGACTAGCAAGGACAGCTCCCGATCTCCCGTGTACACTAGCCTGATAGGGTTTGCGGCCCTACTCAGACTCGAATTCGTTTATATAGTCCTATAGCCTAATGGAGCGCACTCGCAAACTAGGCATCAGACACACACAATATCGAAAATAATCATAGGCATGCATAACAGTTTAATCCACCCTTATCGCTCCACAATCATAATTTGCAACATAAGAGAGAGTTAAGAATAAAACCCACCTCTATTTCTAGGCCACAAGTACGTTCTTCTTCTTATTATCACTCCGTGAACGCGAGTTCTCACCTTTAATTTATGTATTACAAGTAAGTCTCAATCATTGATCAAAATCATGCATGTTCTCACGTTTCCCTTCTTCTCATCGATTAATTTCAATATCATCATTCAAAATCAAAGTACAATTATCATATCGTGTTTATTCGCACAACAACTCCAGATTTATCATCAAATCCTGTCACGCATGAGTGTTTCACACACACAACACACGCACACACACACAACACATGTGCACGCATACCGAGACGTGCACACACACACACATGCATCCCAAATTCATCGATTGTTTTCCCTTTCACTCAATCTAAATGCATGTGGACTTAAGAACACCGATTGATCGGTAGAAGAAGAGAGGATCAAAATAAAAATACCTTTTCAATAGAACAATCGGTAGGAAACAAGTAGTAGTCTTGGTTCTTCCAGATTTCTTGAATTGCAACTTCAATTCTTCTCCAAAAGATGATGAATAAATGGAGAAAAGTAGAAGAAAATTTGAGAGAGAGTGGGAGAGAGAGAGATCGAAATTTTGGGAGAGTGGGGGAGTGATTTTGTGATGCTAGGGTTTTGATTCACCTCCTATATTTATAGAGTGCAAGATATAATCCAATAATTAAATAAAAAAGATTTGGAGGAGATTTGGTGGTTATGGTTGGCGTGATTTGCTAGGAGAAATAAGGGAGTTTCAAATTTTTGGCTATTTAATTAGCCTATGATTTAATTCAAATATTTCACGGAGTAGAATAAAATATCACGGAGCAAAATAAAATAATAATTCTCCCCAATTAAAAGGAAATATGCGTGATTTTCATTCCTCCCACAAGGACTTTAATTAAAATCCTAATTTAAATAGGATATGGCAAGATCTTCTTAGATTTGGCAAGATATGCTAGGATATTTGAATTTATTTATGGAAGAGAATAAATAAGGGATCAAATAATATAACAATAAAATCCCTTCTCCCATAAAATTAGGAGATTTCGAAAATCTCCATAGAAACAACATAGGGGTCGAAAATTTCATGGAACAATTAAGGAATATTCGGACTTTGGATTTAATTCGGATAATTATCCCAAACAATAATTAAATCCAAGAAAAATAGAATTTCTTTCCAATAAATAGGGGTGGTCGAAAATTTCACTTAAATAAATAATGCTCCTATTAAATTCTCACTCCTCCCTTAGGAAAATAATTCACCACAATATTATTCCACCCCGCATCAAAACATTCACATATTCGAATTTCACCTCCACTTCACATTTTCCACCGACTTTGACCATTCCACGGCCACGTCATATTTTCCACAATATTGACTATTCAATAGCCACGTCACATATTCAACAAGTTTGACTATTCAACTCAAACTCAACTCCATATCGCAATTAGGTCACAAAGAATATTGCAATAAATCACTCATCATTTAATCCACATATATCTAGCATTAAAAGCATTTAATGCAAAAAATTTCACGTTTTAAAAATTAGAGTTCGAAAAAGTGGGATGTTACATTATATATAAAAATATATTAGTAAAAAATAAATAAAAACTGAAACAACTTGAAAACAAAAGAAATATAAATAACGGATTACAAAATTAAAATTTAAAACTTCAATTAAGTAAGAGGGTAATAGTGTAAACATTGCTTGAGCATTAAATACGGTAATTAAATGATTTTTATTCATAGTATTAATATTTAATAAAATATTATTTATGGTTAGTTATAATGTGGCCACGTAGCATTAGTGGACTTAATATAGAGTGATGCTAAATGGTTAATGTGGTCGGCCATCTACATAAAATATTAATAAAAATTTGTTATATTTAGTGCTGATTTACTGGTAATTAGTTCATCTTAAAAGTAACAATTTTCTAAGACCAGTTTACCCTTTGTCCACAAATAAATACATGTAAAAGACTAAGTCAACAGATTTCTATTCGTTTTTTTTTAACTTTTATTTATTGTTTTATATTTTGTTATTTAATTGTTTAATATATATAACTATTTTTATATCAGAATATATATATATATATAGGAAATATATATATATATAGGGGCATGTTAGGATGTCACCACCCCTTAAAATAACACCATACCATCATTCCTAGCCAATCATTTGTACACGTGGACGAATAAAAAGTTGTCACGTGGCAAAAGACGGCCAGCAATTTGTTGGTCTTTATATAACAATTTTTCTTGTCTAGCAATATCCGACACACTATACAACAATCTATAGATTGTTGTGTAGTGTTTGTGATAGTGTTGTATAGCGTTTATAATATTGTTGTATAAGTGGTGTCACGGTATCACTTTAAGAGGGGATTGTTATATATATGTGTGTGTGTGTATAGGGATGTACTAAGATAACAACCCTCTTTATTGTAACACCATACCACCATTTTAGGCCATTGGATCTGAAAATCGTGTGCTTGTCATGCTGCCACGTGTAAAAACACGGAGGGGTAAAATAGGAAATTTCTAATTTTACGTTACCAGATTGCAGTGCTGTTCATTGAATATTGCAGTCTTACCACAACAATATTGCAGTTTACCACGACTGCAATATCTAATACAGTAGACTGCAAACCCGTGTTTTTTCACGAAACTTAATCCTAGGCGTCCATAGATGAGATCTAACGGACTATATTGGTGGTATGATGTTATTTTAACTATGGTGGCACCCTAGTGCACCCCTGTGTGTGTGTATATATATATATATATATATGCGTTAGGCTCCTTTGCACCCTAAGTGTCCTATTTCCTTCTTAATCTCAGCCCTTGGATCCTTGAATTGGATGGTTATGATCAATGCATTATTAGTCTATAATATTGCATTATTAGCCGTTGTGCATTATTAGAATGAAAATGTGCATTATTAGTCTATAATGTTGCATAATTAGCCGCTGTGCATTATTAGAATGAAAATGTGCATTATTAAATGACACGTGGCATTAATCTAACCGTCAGATGACAAAATCGTGGGGCTAGGATTAAGAAGGAAAAAGGACAAAAGATATGAAAAGTATTTGAATACATCCCTATATATATATATATATATATATAGGGAGATGATCAAAATAAGTATGTGTTTAAATCCAGAAATGCAGCCCAAATCTCAGCCCTAGGATTAGATGATCTAATGGTCAATAATTAACCAAAAATACGGAAGGTCATAATTAAGCTGTTTTAGGTCATATTATAAGATTTGGGTTTATGTCATGTTAAGATCATTTTGGGTCATGCTTTGTTAGCATGACCTAAAAATAGACTAACTATGACTTAAAAATGCCCTACGTATGACTTTGTTCTCCGTTTCTGTATTTAAATCTGGTCTTCATAGATCAAAACCCTATATATATATATATATATATATATATATATATATATAGGTTTGTGCTAAAATGACAACACCTCTTAAGGTAACACCATACCACCAATCCTAGCCAATCATTTGTACACATGGACGAATAATCAGCTGCCATGTGGCAATCATAAAAATTGCTCAAGGGTAAATTTTCGCGGACTGCAATATCCAATACGCTAGACTGCAATTTTTCCCGCCTGCAATATCCAATACGCTGGACTGCAATCTATAGATTGCAGTCTAGTGTATTGGATATTGCAGTCTAGCGTTTATAATATTGCTGTCTAGCGTGGTGTCACAGTGTCATTTTAAGAGTGTTGTCATTTTAACGCATCCCTATATATATATATTTATTTATTTATTTATATATATATATATATAGGGATGTATTCATATGTTTATATTCATGCTCCTATTATTAATAAAATCATTATTTTAATAAGAAAAAGGGCAAATTTGGTAGTGATAGTTTTAGGCGGTTAATTACATTCCTTGATTCACTCCTTTTTAACTTTGGTAAATAAATAATCTAATTTATTTTGCTTATTGATTCACGCTTCAATCTTTCTTCTCTCTTTCTTCTCTATCAAAATTTTCAGCGTTCTTCTCTCCTTCTCCTCTATCGAAATTTTCAGCGCGACTTCTCCATTGAAGAATTTGCCATTCCTAAATTGTTGTTTGGTTTTCTAAATTGAAGAATCCAAGGTTTAATTGATTTCGTTTTTCTTTAAACGATGGAAGAAGGGAGCAATAGGGGCCTAATGCTCTCCCTCATCGTTTTTCCTCCATTGAAGACCTTCTCAAGAAATTGATGTCGTCTTTTTTCAATTGCAGACGCCTGTTTTTTTGTTGATTATTGATAAATTATGGTAGAAAGTAATTGTATTAAGCGTGTGATTGACCTTTATGGTTTTCTCTATTTGTTTGTGATTAGTTCGTTGTTGTATTTAGTTTTATTTTGCATCAATTGTCAATTTATTTTCATGAAATCATCCATTGCTTACAGATTTTCGTATTTTCTTTCCGTTAGTTACAGTTTGTAAATTTTCGACAAGTAATGCACTATATTAAATGTATAATGTAGATTGTATTAATATACGATTATAGTTGTATAATGTATATTCAGCTTTGAATAATGTACATTACAATGGGTTTAATGTGTGACAGAAGTTAAATCCATTCCCCTTTGGGTTTAGCAATCCATGTGGCTAGAGTATAGTACCAACCGAAATACGAAAACGTGACCCAGGGCAGAGAGTTTGAATCATTCCCCTTGGGTTTAGCAACCCATGGGGCTAGGTTATAGCACCACCACATGAATTAAATTTCTTTTTTTTAATGCGTTTACGATTTGGTACAGTAAATAATGTACCAAGAGTATCTAATAATGTGCACGGATCATTGATTAATGTACAGACTGAATAGAATAACATTGAAAGGAAATTGAATTCATGCCCTTTGGGTTTAGCAATCCATGGGGCTAGGTTTTAGTACCCACTCACGAACGGAACCATCACAAATGACAAGAGAGTTTGAATCATTTCCCTTGGGTTTAGCAACCCATTGGGCTAGGCTATAGCACCACGACATGAATTAAATTTCATTTTTTAATGCGTTTAAGATTTGGTAGAGTAAATAATGTACCAATAGTATCTAATAATGTGCATAGATCAGTGAATATTGTACAAATTGAATAGAATAATGTTGAAAGAAAATTGAATTCATGCCCTTTGGATTTAGCTATCCATGAGGCTAGGTTGTAGTACCCACTCACAAATGGAACCATCTGATAAGGCTCGTTTCATGCATTGGTTTAGGGTTAAAATTCTGTGCATTTGGAGCGCTAATGTGCGTTATTGAGTTCAGGTGCGAAGTAAATCTGCCGGACCTAGGAGTTGCTGTTACCGGACCTGGCAGATGCAAAAGAGATGAAATTGAAGCAAAAATCAGAAGTCGTCGTTCGGACCAGGGAGAATCAAAAGTTGGCGACAGGAGCAGAATGGAGCGAGAGTGGATTATTTTAAAGAGTCTTACTCAAGGGCAAGGGCGTAAAATCACCAGAGGGATACCCTAAGGATCAGAGCCTCACATATATAAAGAGCTCAACCTTGAAGGACAAGACATCCGTGAACAGCCACTTCTACGCTCTCCTAGCTCTAGTTCTAGTTCCATACTTCAAATTTTCATTCTCGACTGCTGCGCACTTGGACATGGAGGGTTCTGGCCACCGTGGTTCTCATCGTCATCGTTGTTATTTTGCTGTGTAACACCGTCTTGTGGAGGCGAAGAAAAAAATTTATTTGCTTTCGTTTAGTACCTTGTTGGTTTTTAAGTTCCGCAACTCTAGTTTCTTGCTTTGATCTACTGGATTCAGGCCTATTTCTAGTTATTATGGAAGTTTATATTTACTTTTGGTTGAATATCTCTGAGTTTATGTTCATCTCTTGCTTTTAGCTTTAGTTCTTTGTTTGTTGTTGGACGTTTGGAGCTGAATTCTGTTAGTTTGTTGTTGGAGGTTGGGGATTTATATATGGAGATGTTTAGATTTGTTGAATCGTGGTGTTTTGGAGTTGAGGTTTCGCATATTTGGTGCTTGATGTTTACGTTGTGCATGATTATGGCTATTTACTTTCTGTTTCTGCATCCTTTAGGTCCAGTAGCGTAGATCTGTTAGTTTAGGCTTTAATTCCTCGTTTTAAGTCCATATCTAAAGTTTGCTCTGTTTTCATGGTGATTAAAACTCTGTTTTCTCTGCTATTCTCGTTTGATTCCTGAAGAAGATGAAGTTGTTGGTAGTTAGAACCAGATCTGCTTTATGTCAGTACTTTTCAGCATGTACTTTGCTTTTTCTGCATGTCCCCTAGACCTGTCAGTACGATCCACTTTGTCTCTTTTACTTTTCTGCATGCTTTTCCAGACGCTGGTAGTTTAAGGAAACTTGTCTTGCTTTTTGCTTTATGCTTGTCTGTCCAAATTAGGAAAGCCTTTCTAGTTAAGTTTACTCCAGCTGTTTTAGAACTTAAAAATATCTCAGTTTCTCTAAGTCATGCATGTTCCGTACACTCACAATTCTTAGACCCAGTATGTAGAGTAAAGTTCTTCTGAACTATTAGACCCAGTAGGTAGAGTAAAGTTCTTCTGAACTATTAGACCCAGTAGGTAGAGTAAAGTTCTTCTGATCTATTAGACCCAGTAGTCTTAAGTTCTCGACCCACAAAATTGCGTGGCAGCAGCCAACCCCTTTTTTCCAAAACATCCTCAAATGCAGCTTCGTAGCACCTCCGTCCTCGTGAGATCGATCCTTTACTTCCCTGTGCTAAGTTGTAGTATAGTGGGTTGAGGTTTTTGAAGGGACAGAGTGCACCCAACGACCCCTTTCTGATAAGTTTCATAATCTTCTAGCCTCTGAAGTCTAGTCGAATCCTCTGGACCTGTTAGATCGAGTGACACATATCACACAGCACAAACCTGCATTGCACTTCTAGGACCTGTCACCATCTTAAAGGACAGAGAGTTTGAATCATTCCCCTTGGGTTTAACAACCCATTCGGCTAGGCTATAGCACCACCACATGAATTAAATTTCATTTTCTAATGCGTTTAAGATTTGCTACAGTAAATAATGTACTATATAGTATCTAATAATATGCACGGATTAGTGAATAATGTACGGATTGAAGAGAATAATTATGAAAGGAAATTTAATTCAAACCATACCAAGTGCTTTACATCGTCATAAATCTAGACAAAATACCCTACAAATATATTTCAAATCAGTTGGACACCTCCTGAAGTATATGTTGTTGTCTTTCTTGTTATGACTAGGTGATGCAAAATCCTCTCTCACCGAGACCGCCACAGAGCCGTCCCTGCCGCCGCAGCGCACAAGGAATGTGGTTGATCCATGGGCATGAGCATTTTCAAACAAGCCTACTTGGTTCATCTTTCTCCAACACCTCCTGGTTGGGTGAATTGAGATCGCCATTGCTGCCAAGTTCCTCCAACACCTCCTAGTTTAGCAAAAGGAAATTATATGTATCAGTGATGTAACATATCAATAATGTACAAAAATATATGTATAATGCATATGTAATAGCAACAACGGTAATGGTTAATATATCAGGTCAGTAATGTACGATGAATAACACATAATGCAAGACAACATATCAATAATGTACCAAAAGATAATTAAATTTTGCCATGCAACTCAGTAATGTACCAAGAAGTTCATATAATGAGTAGTAACTGGCTAATAATATACCAAACTTTACAACGAACACAATATTTCATACTGTAACTTGTCAGTAATGTATGCAAATTGGTAATGTAATGTACAAAACGGTATAAATAATGTAGCTTGCAACAGAACAGGATGAATAATGTATCAAATTAAACTTATGTAATGTACAAAACGGTATGCTAATGTAAAAATCCAGTTAAATGCATAATATACAAATGGAAGCAAATACTGTACAGATCCGAAATCATCAACCAAACAATTACAGCAACACAACCATGTTTGGCATTAAATCTGAATATAACATTTTCCCTATTAGACCGATTGATGAAGCTTAAAAAAAAAATGCATGCCACTACTCTATGAATTAAAGAGCCAAATACAATACACTGCTCACTTGCAGCCTGGGGGGGGAGGGTTGATATTTTAACGGTCGGCATCTTTTTGTCATTGTGGATCTGTTAGACGACCAAAATATTAAACTGGTAAAGATTTTCAGTACAATATCGTCCATTCGACAATTGTAGACCAGTAATTAAATAAAAGCTTCAATTATGTACAAAACCCTAACGAAAATGCAGACAATTTCATGATTTACAAAAATACCAAAACGCGTGTCCCAACCGTGATATTGTCTGAGAGAAAACATTGAATCGACTACTAGGTGGTGTTTCGCCGGTGAAAATCGATAATTAAAATTGGGTATTACAAAAAGTCGAAGCATTTAAACCCTACCTTGTTGTGGTCTTGAAATTCATGGTTGAGCGCGACGGTACTGAGGTTTCGACTGACGAACAGCGTCGGAAGCTTGGTTAATCGGTGAAAATCGAAGCTTGGATTGATTTCCGGTAGCGGCTAGGGTTTGGAAATGAAGGGGAATTAAAGGAGACGATTTTTTGTCGTGGGTTGAGGAGTGAGACGGGTGGAATGAAAGAGAGAGTGAGTATATATGAAAATCTTGCTTAAATCTCGCTCCTTCCATTTTGAAATGCGTTAGATTTACTGTAGTTTTACAATTATACCCATATAATGCACAGATTATGCTAAATAATGCAACACGGGATCCTTTATCAAAGAATCATCTAGTCCGTCCATCCATTAAATCCAATGGATGATATTAAGAAGGAAATAAACACTAAGGGGGCAATAGGACCTTAATGCTCCCCTATATATATATAGAGAGAGAGAGAGAGAGTCCTATTAACCACAAATCCACCCTTAAAGAACGAACTAGAGACCAGATTAGGGCCACTCATTTTTCTTAATCTTATGGTTATGATTAATTTACAATTAATTTAATATTTTATTAAATAAAAACATTTTTTTTTATTTTTAAAATTTTTTAATTTTTTATATATTTTTATATTTTTTATTTTAATTATTTTAATTTTTTTTTAATTTTTTATATTTTTTAATTTTTTTTTTTATTCGATAAAAACTTGATGGAGTAAATAATGAACTATATTCACTACATAATGAACTAAATGAATGTATGTTATGAACTTATTACTTCATTCAGTCGGGCTATTACTTCATTCCGTTAGTTTATTACTTCATTTATTAATGCTATTACTTCATTCTATTAGTTTATTACTTCATTCCGTTAGTTAATTACTTCATTCAGTCATGCTATTACTTCATTCCATTAGTTTATTACTTCATAATGTGTTATGACATAATTATCTTTCAGTTGGGTTTAGGGTTATTACTTCATTCAGTCATGTTATTGTTATGAGCTTATTACTTCATTCAGTCGTGCTATTACTTCATTCCATTAGTTTATTACTTCATTTATTCATGTTATTACTTCATTCTATTACTCCCTCCGTCCCGGCTAAGATGACACATTGCGTAGCCGGCACGGGGTTTTAGGAGTTATTGGTTAAAGTGTTTAATTGAGGAAAGAGAAGGTGGGTGTAAGTATTAAAGTAGAGAGATAAAGAAAGATGGATATTTTAATAGGAGTGAGAAAAAGTGGTTGAGTGTATTAATTGGAGAGAGAGAGTTACCAAAAAAGGAAATGTGTCATCTTAGTTGGGACAAACTAAAAAGGAAAACGTGTCATCTTAAGTGGGACGGAGGGAGTAGTTTATTTCTTCATTCCATTAGTTTATTACTTCATTCAGTCATGTTATTACTTCATTCCATTAGTTTATTACTTCATAATGTGTTATGACATAATTATCTTTCAGTTGGGTTTAGGGTTATTACTTCATTCCGTTAGTTTATCACTTCATTCAATCATGTTATTACTTCATTCTATTAGTTTAGTACTTCATTCCGTTAGTTTATTACTTCATTCAGTCATGCTATTACTTCATTCCGTTAGTTTATTACTTCATTCAGTTATGTTATTACTTCATTTCATAAGTTTACTACTCCCTTCGTTCCATAGTAATAGGGGCGTTTTTCCATTTCCGTCCGTTCCATAGTAATAGAGTCATTTCCCTTTTTAGTAAAAGTCAACACATTTCTCCACACCTACTTTACTCTCTGTTACTTTTTTCTATCTTCATCTCTCTACCTTTTCATTTTCCACTTTATTCTCTCTTTACTTAACTCACCTAACACAATTTTTCTTAATCTTCGTGCCGAAAAGTTTTGCCTTCATTACTATGGAACGGAGGGAGTACTTCATTTCATTAGTTTATTACTTCATTTTATTATTATTACTTCATAATGTGTTATGACATAATTATTTTCAGTTTAAGTAAATTCAGTATATAATGAATGCGAAAAATTACTTCATAACATACATTCATTTAGTTCATTATGTAGTGAATATAGTTCATTATTTACTCCAGCAAGTTTTTATCGAATAAAAAAAATTCTAAAAAAAAATTTTAAAAATATTAAAAATATTTAAAAAAATAAAATAAAAAATATATTTTTTTAAATTTTAAAAAAAATATAAAAAAAATAAAAACGTTTTTATATTAATAAAATATTAAATTAATTCTAAATTAATCATAACCATAAGATTAAGAAAAATGAGTGGCCCAAATTTGGTCTTTAGTTCGGTCTTTAAGAAGGGTTCCACATTGATCACAACTGTATTTGGAAGCCCTCGGCCAAACGAGTATTTCACAGAGAGCCGACAAGGAATTCCATTAATAACTGGCCGTTTTGATTCTTTGGAACAACTCGATGAATTTAGTAGATCGTTTTAGGAGGCCCTAATCAAATGACTATAGACCGAACCTATCCTATTTTTACAGTGCGATGGTTGGCTGTTCATGGCCTGGCTGTACCTACCGTCTTTTTTTTGGGGTCAATATCAGCAATGCAGTTCATCCAATGATAAACAGTTCATCCAATGATAAACCTAATCCCGAATTATAGAGCTATGACACAATCAAACCCGAATGAACAAAGTGTTGAATTGAATCGTACCGGTCTCTACTGGGGGTTATTACTCATTTTTGTACTTGCTGTTTTATTTTCCAATTATTTTTTCAATTAGGCAAATGAAAGAAAAAAACTAATAATTCTAGGCATTCTTTTAGCCCGTTCGGAAGGATCTCATAATTATCCCTGACTGTTTATGTCTCTAGCACGACCACTTTATGAAATTTGGAGGGAAGTGGAGTAAATGGCCGATACTACTGGAAGGATTCCTCTTTGGATAATAGGTACTGTAACTGGTATTCTTGTGATCGGTTTAGTAGGCATTTTCTTTTATGGTTCATATTCCGGATTAGGTTCATCCCTGTAGTAATCGGATGAATGCAGTTGTGACATGAAAGCGTAGGAACTCAACGGGATTCCCTTCTTTAGTTTGTCTGATTCGAGGGGAAAGGGCCCGTTGGGTTCTTAAGAATCAGAGTCTTTTTTTGTCTAAATGACAAAGTGGATTTCTTTTTCTGCTGGTTCAAAAAACTCCATTCTATTTTTTCTGATGATTGTTTTGAAAAATGAACTTCATTGGTTGATTCAGAACACCTCTTCCTTGATCTTGATAGTATCTATGGGTACTTTCCAAGTTAGAACAAAGGGGGAATCACTCAATTTCCTGGATTCTAATTCTATTTTATATATAGAATTATTCTATATTTTTTATTTCTGTAGATTAGATCTCGCACAAATACTTTCGATACTCTTTCTTACCCTACTTATCCCTATATTTTTTAGATTTGAGTATCTCAATGGTTTGTCCACTACTTTATATATTTTATTATACGTAATAAATCGAAAAAAAAAGTAAAGTTACGATACATATATATATATATATATATATATAGGGTTATCTTAGTGTGCTAACTAATTTATAGCAATAACTAATAACTTTCAATATTGTGTATTAAAATTATCAACACAAAGATATAATTATATCAATACAACATGTAAATTTAAAATGTCAATACAAAGACATAAGTTTATCAACACAAGAAGATTGATAAAATTATGTCTTTGTGTTGATGTTTTTAACATACAAAATTGATACTATTAGTTATTAGTTATTACTGTAACTTAGTTAGTATTAGATCACACACCTATATATATATACTGAAGGTGCTGGCAGCGGAAGCGGGCGCATAATAAATCACATAATTTTCAGATCTATTTAGCAGATTATTTAGACAAAACCTATTCGCGTAATTATCACATGTATCATGCTCATAACTTGAATTAATCATGCTTTAAGAATATTGAAACTTAAAACATGCTTTTCTACGGAGCAGAAAAATACCTAATTAATTCTCCAAAGAATTGAAGATGGCTAGCTTCTTCTCCATGTGATGCTTTGAGTACTAAACCACAAATCTTCTCTCTGGTTCCCGAACTGTATCCCAATATCAGTGTGGGCTGATCTTACTAGAATACTAGGACTTAAATAAAGAAGACAGAAGAAATCCTTTTTGGAATAGGAGAGGAATTCGAAAATTCCTACAGCTTGTGACAGCTGAAATTTTCGAAAATTTTAGCAAATAAAATTGTGTTATTTCTGTCTCCTTTATTCTCCTATTTATATTAAGTTCCTTTTGGGCCCAGACAGGGATCTATGGAAGGTTTTGGATATGGGCTCATCCAATTTACTTTTTACTAATTAAATTGAACCCACAATTTAATATAAGTTATAATTGGAATATTACGAGCAGCCACTACAGAAGTAATATTGAACTCTCCCCATCCAAATCCGAAATTACAAGTAATCCGGGTTTCCGTTTAACTTTCATTTCCCGTGCTTAAGATTAAAATGTCCATTAATTAATTAATGTCTGCTATTGACTTAATTAATTAACTTCTTATTAATTCCAAGAGTGGACTTAGCATGAAACGCTTATTTATTATTCATAGAGTAATCACACTCCAACTAGCTAGGTTCCGAATAATAAAACCTTGTTTCGCGCTCCTCTTGAGGACATTATCAAACGAGACTCAGCTCGCGCACGATTCAATATAATAGCAATCCTAGCACCGCTAGGTATCGATCACCACTACCCAATATATCAGGATAATTGGGTTACGAAAAACCCGCACCATTTGATAAGTCAAAGTAGTGCATAATCAATACCGTATGCTCAATGCTAACCTACATTGATTAAGAAACAAATATTTATCAAGACCTCGCCTTTCAGTAGATAGCCTAAGGCAAGTCTTGCTGTTAGATCCGTTCAGTGCTATACCACACCAATGTCATCTTATTTCAGTAAGGCTTAGAAATATGCGGACTGACATTGCAACCTTTCTCGATGGATAGTCAAATTCCATCTAGGTTGTGAAATTCATCTTTTTCTTTGTTTAGAACTGACCGTGTTACCTTAAAGTGGACGACGCCCACAACCGGTCTACTAAAACAAAGACATAGACTTTGTTAAGTTAACTTATACACTTAAACATGTATTAACATCCATTAAATGTAAAACATAACAACATTATGACAAAAATAATCTGTTTTATTTATTGGAAAATAAAATAAGAGTTTTACAGTATTCAATCACTCGAAACGTGATTTCTAGTATACAAACTCTAACATATACATCTTTATGATATAAAATTTTTATAATTATTGATTATGTATATAGATTCACTTACAAATGAAATAGTTTAAAGTATATTATATTTAACATTAATATTTAAATGACTTATATACAAAATAAATGTAAACATTATACTATACAATTATTTTATACACTAAATCAAACTTTTTGGGAAAAGATTGTTCCAATATTAAAAGTATATATAGAAAATATATTATTATTATTAAACGATATATAAAATTGATGGTTGGAGATCAGTTGAAATTTTAAATAATTTCAATAGTTCAAAAAAAAATTGAGACACAAACTATTGTGCAATTCATAATTAAAAAAATCCATTGAAATCCTTAACAATTCAATCAAATTAAAATTAATTAAATCATTAATAGAATATATGATCAATTAAAAATTTTTTAATTTTTATTTTACATCTAAAAAGTAATAGGAACTCTTAGTTGTTTAATTATACTAAATTTGTTCAATTATACTGAATTGAACCCTTAGTTGAAAATCATTTGATAAACTTAACTAGTTAATAATAATATAATATTCAATTATACTATAAATTTCATTCTAATTACTAATATACAAACGTAAACACCTAGTATATAAATAAATACTAGTACTAATCATATCAATCCATAAGATACTGTACTAGTATATTATACCACCTCCGATCTCATTCTACTCGTACTTTTCTTTTTCAGTTTGTCCCAAGCTATTTGTATTATTTCAATTTTAAATAAGAATTATACTAGTATTTAATTGTTTCATTATTAAGTGTTCTTCTATTACATTTAAAATACTAATTTAATTATGCAAAATATTTAATTATAAATTTACAATTTAAAATAAAAAGTGTGAATAGCATGAGACAGAGAAAGTATATATATTATAACAATCGATAATATTATACAAATATTATAACTTAATTTATGAATTATTTCTTGGGCAATAAACACAGGCAATCACGAATATAAAGGAGAATGAACACAAGAAATTATTTACCCAGGCACTCTATGTTCTATGAGAAACGTCAATGTTCTCTACTCTAAAGGCCTCACAGTTTGAAAACTCGATACATAAAAGATATCATGTTCTTTTCAAACTCTCTGACTGAAAGTAAACATCACTGTAGAAAAACTTTCTAACTCTCACTTTGAAAATCAAACCATTTTCTCACTTCAAAACTCACTCTTTTTGCAAAACACAACAAAGTACTTTTCTTGGTTTTAAACTGAAACTGTCATACGTAACACCTTTCCTTAAAACTGAAAACTATCCCGCAACGAGAATACGCTCCTGAAAAGCTGAAAACTGTAAAATTGTTCCACAAGGGAGTTTACTTCCTTTACTGCATAAGACACTTCGATCTCCTTTTTTTTTTTTTTAAAAGGTAAAAGTACCTCCTTTCCTAGTTGAGCATGACGAGTCGGGGTGTTGAGCTTTCGACGTTTAACCTGTTAGTCCAGAGATACTATTCTAGACTAAGACTGAAAGAAGACTCTTGGGTCCAGAGCAGAAAGAAAATTGCTCTGATACCACTCTGTCACGACTGCACTTTCTAAGGATAGAAAGTCCGGTTGATCGCGACTAGGGGAGGATGAAAGAAGCGGGGAAGAAAGGGGGAAAACTGTGGCACAACTGAACTTGAACTGAAATAACTTGGAATATATAAAAATCAGAGTGCATGGTACAAGAGAATGAAATCTCGACTTTTACATTGCAGCGGAAGAGTCAAGAGCAGATGACATCGTGTATGGAGACACGACGCATCCAAGTACTATTCTATCGAAGGATCTTCATCGTCTATGCTCAACACCGCCCGCCGTCATCACTGCTCAATCTGTAAATTTGTAAAACATATGCAGGGCTGAGTACTTGGTGTACTCAGTGGACACGTGCCGAAATATATTTTTCTAAAAACTGATTTTGTCAAGTCACTCCTAAGTAAACTCGGGATTTTAAGTGAAAGATCCGAGAACACTAAATCATTTTCCTTGTCATTATCAAAAGCGATCTGCTGTTCTATTTTCCTGGAACTTATGCCATATCTGAACTAACTCCTGGTGAAACGAAGTCACAACTCCTGGTGAAATAAATTCACAAACTCCTGGTGAAACGAATTCACAAACTCCTGGTGAAATGAATTCACAACTCCTGGTGAAATAAATTAACAAACTCCTAGTGAAACGAATTCACAACTCCTGGTGAAATAAATTCACAAACTCCTGGTGAAACGAATTCACAACTCCTGGTGAAATGAATTCACAAACTCCTGGTGAAACGAATTCACAACTCCTGGTGAAACTAATTCACAAATTCCTGGTCTAGTAGGGACATCGCCCTTGTTAGACAATCAGATAGGCAAAGTTCAAAACAAAACATGGCTTGACATAACTTTCAAAAACTTCTTTTTCCTCATAAACATATTTGACTAACACTCATTTTTCTATCGGTCATAGCCGAACTTATAACTTTCAAATATCAACCGAGGCTAACAGTTCATAAGCACTCGTTAAGTAACACACATTGTCATATAACATAAAATAACATCACTTTCACTTTATGCAAATAGCACTCTTCATAAGAGTGCACATTAAATAGCAAACTCGCACTTAATATCATATTTTAAATGGAAAGTGCACCAAATACTTTTCATAAAAACTGCAAACATACTTTAAACTGAAAGCTCACTAAAATACTTTAGTTCAAAAGGCCACGTAAAAACACTTTAATTCGAAAGCCCACGTAAAAACACTTTAGTTCGAAAGCCCACCTCGTTCGCTTCAAACTCCTTAAATTGATTTTCTTTCCTCACTCCGCCTTTACTCGCAGAGATAGCCTTTTGAAAGCAACCAACATACTAATAAGACTCAAGAAGTTCTCATACTTATAGGAATGCATGCCCCTAATAAATTCTTTTATCCTTCGTTCACTTCTAGGAAATTTTTAGAAACTTGCATATTAATTAAATCGGGAAATTTAATTAATAGCACTTTTTTATTAAACTTAATTATTTTCGTGGCTTGAGAACGTCGTCTCTCTTTCGTTCTATTTCCTTAGCGGCCGTCCGAGGCGTCGCGGGGCGACGCCGGTTGGCCCTTCGCATCTCGCAGTTAAATGTCTCCCATCTTCGAAAATAGAATAAATTATCCGGGGATTAATTCATCAAGCTCCAACTCGATATTTATTTGAGAATTAATTAATTGAGCTCCAACTCACTTAAATTAATTCCACTCCGACATGAATAATTCTCGACCCAAATCCATAGCCCATTTCTTGACTAGAGTTAATGGATCCCTTTCTTTTACCAATTTCTTAAGTCTAGTCCATTAATTCACTAAGGCCCAGCAACTAAGTTAATTCTTGGCTCAAATCCTTAATTAGCTTACTGGCCCAATTCTCATTAAATTACTTGGCCCAAACCATTACTTAAAATCAGCAGTACCCCCTTCCCATCGTCACTTTTCCTTCCCCAAATCACATTCTTCACAAATTGAAATCCCTAAAAGAAGAAGGAACAGCGTCGTCTTCCCTCTCCGTCGCCGCTCGTCTCCGGCGATCACAGTACCGTCGCCGGACACCGGTCCCTTTCTCCGTCGAGCTTTATCTCTATCGAACTCCCTCTTCTTCTGACAGAGACGGAACCTCTCTCCACCTCTCGCTTTCTCCAGCGATTTCACCGATGGGGAAGAAGGCGTCGCCTTTCCCTTCCGCCGGTTCCTCTCACTCTCGCTCGGAGAGCTCACGGCACCGCCGCCGACGTTTCTCGCCGTCCGCCGTCCGCCGCTCGCCGAATTTCCGTCGCTGCTGCCAGCGCCCTGCATCAGCTCTCTGCGTCGAGCTTTCCGCCGAGCTTTCCCTCCGGCAAGCAGTGCTGCTGCGTGCGCTCTCCCCAGCTCCCTCTAACGGGATCTCCGTCGTCGCTCGACCATGGTCGGACAGCTTCTCGATCAGCCTAAAGCTAAGTTCTTTAACTTCCATTATCTAGTTAGTATCTTGAGTTCCTCTTTGGGCAGTAGCTTTGTGGTATTAAAGTCTCTTGAAATTGATTGTTGGTGAAACCTTGGTGCATCTTTAGGCATTGAATTAGCTAAGGCAGCTTATGATCGATTCTTATTTTATCTTATGATGAAAGATCTCTAAAGCTCTAAGTTCTTGAGCTTAACATGGAAATTCTATTCTTTGCTACTGTTGAGGCTTCTAAATTTTCTAAGTTCCTGCCTAATCATGGGATTCTATCATGATGCAGAGGATGGTGTTGGGGTGTTGAGGTATTTACCTCACTCGGTTCATCCTCGGTTTATGCGGCTGTTCCTCCGCTTTGCCGCTGCCTCTCCTCGCCTTCTTGCTCCTCTCATTTCCTTCTGCACTCCTTGATTTTGAGTGAATTTGTGGTGTCTAAAGGAGAGGGGAGAGGAAGGCTGCTTATATAGTCCTCTTGTGTTGGAAACTTGGGGACAAAGACTCCCATATTTGGCTGCCAGCTCCATCTCTTTCTTGGCATCATGCTTCTTTACTTAATTGAGCAAGTCTTGGGGGCAAAGACTCCTATTTTTGGGGCTGCCAGCTTATCTCTTCCTTGTGTTTATCCAATTGTATACCATTTTGGTGTAAGTTGGGTCATACTTGCTATTTTGGAGAAGTCTCCAACTTTGAGTCTTTGTGAAGCCTATTTCTAATAATCCTTTTGGTGTTAACATTGCAGGTACAAGGCTGGAATCTTTGGAGTCTTATGGGGAGCATTTTCTCGAGAAACATGGGGGAGAAAAGAGAAGGAACCTTCGAGATCTTTGCTAGCAATTGTCTTGTTCAATTCTTCTTTTGGCTATCTCTTAAATTTCTAAGCTAGAGATAGATATAGTTGTACTCTCATTTTCATGTAATATTAGACATTGGAGCCCCTAAAGTAGAAGTGTAAGCATGTACTATTTCTATTTAAATTCCTCCACACATTTATTTAATAAAAGCATAGCCCTTACTTTTATCCTTGAAATATAAATTTCCTTGCACTTTATTTCCAATCGTCTCTTTGTCCAATTTTTTTTATACTCCAAAATCTTTACACGAAAACTCGGGGTGTTATAGTTTCTGATGCATATCCTCCAAGATCTTCATCATCTCCTTCGTCGACTTTGCTGCAGTCGTGTGATAAGCCACCTCCTTGGACAACGATAGCCTAATCGCGCTCATCGTTTTTCTTTCCAGCAGCTCCCACTCCTTCGGTTCCATCTTTTCGGATTTGGCTTTTAAAGGTTTCCACAAATCTTTACCGTACAGGTAATCCTCAATCTGCATCTTCCAAAATCTGAAATCAGATCCGTCGAACTTCTCTACAGCAATCTTCCCATCGATCCCCATCGTGATTTCTGCCTCTTAAACCCTAGGCTCTAGATACCAGTTGTTAGGCAATAAACACAGGCAATCACGAATATAAAGGAGAATGAACACAAGAAATGGTTTACCCACTTCGATACAATGCGTATCTACGTCCGGGGGCGATGTCAAGCCAGGGATTTCACTATATAATTTCAGGATGATTTTACAATGAGGGAGCACCTCTATTTATAAGCAAAATAGAGAGCCCTAATTCTAGTCAAACTAGGAAACATATTCCATAAGGAAATATCTTCTATGGAATAAATCTATCATGAGGAAATATACTTCTAGGAAACAAATCCTAAATATGATAGGAGATATTTTAGGTTCCATAATTAACATTATTTTTATTTTAAACGGTACTATAAAAGTGTGTAAAAATAAATAAATTCTAAAATTAGGCTAAATAAAAGATAAAAATTATACCGCCAAATCCCCAGTCCAATCCATTCCTCGGACCCATTCCCCCATACACCAATTCCCATTACTCAAACTCCATTGAAGAATTTAATATTAATTTTATTAGTAAAGAGTTATTTTGTAAAGACGCATGAACATAAAATAGACTTATTAATTTATGTTTTTGTTTGTTATGAATATCCTATTATAGTTAGCCATAATGTGACCATATAGTTATTATCCCTTAATGTAATAAAAAAGTTGAACCCAGTTTTCTTCATATCAGTGACCGTGCCTTTTGACAATTATGATATATTGTAATGTTTCTATTTCGGAGTCTGTGTTTTTTCTTGTCATTGATAACTAATTGGAATGAGATAAAAATTATGAAAGAAATATATAGTATTAATTCTCCACTACATTTGACTTGATTTAATATGAATCTATCTCTCATACTATTTTTTTTATTATTTTTGTTTAGATTTTAGGTACACACATTCATAAATATGCTGAAAAGTACACATGCGGATAGCTCTGTTAGAGTTTGTATACTAGAAATCACGTTTCGAGTGATTGAATACTGTAAAAGTCTTATTTTATTTTCCAATGAATAAAACAGATTATTTTTGTCATAATTTTGTTATGTTTTACATTTAATGGATGTTAATGCATGTTTAAATGTATAAGTTAACTTAACAAAGTCTAAGTCTTTGTTTTAGTAGACCGGTTGTGGGCGTCGTCCACTTTAAGGTAACACGATAAGTTCTAAACAAAGAAAAAGATGAATTTCACAACCTAGATGGAATTTGACTATCCATCGAGAAAGGTTGTAATGTCAGTCCGCATATTTCTAAGCAGTGGCGGATCCAGGTGGAGGCAGATGGGGGCGGTCGCCCCCACCATGCGACTAATTTTCCCTTATCCCGGATGTATATTTTCCATATCCGCCCCCTCCGTTGCCTCCGATGTCGCCCCGTTGACCGAAAAAAATAACCATTATCGTCCCAAGCTCAATTGAAATAACATCCACAGACTTGCTAAGTTGTATGGCATGCCTCGATCCAAAAAAGATTTCGTCATGCTTTTAATATTGATAAGCCTGTTCATCTTGCTACTCTTTACCCATAGGACTTCACATGGACTCAACATACTGAATTGTTTAAACAACTTGAAACTTTTGTTGATATTGTGAGAAGAGATGCACGATTGAATGCTATTGAAGATTTGGCTAGCCTATCTCAGAAGATTGTTGAAACCAAGAAAGATAAAGTTTTTTCGTTGGTTTATCGTCTGATTGAGTTGGTATTGATCTTACCCGTAGCGACTGCATCTGTTGAAAGAGTATTTTCAGCAATGAAATTTGTCAAGACTGACTTGTGGAATAGGATGGAAGATGAGTGGTTGAATGACAGTTTGGTAGTATACAATGAAAGATCCATCTTTGCTAGTGTTTCTAATGAAAGAATCTTCAAACGTTTTCAAGATATGGATACCCGTAGAAATCAGTTGTCTCGGTTAACAGATGCTAGAGCTACTTGAATTGTAATAGACTTTCATTTTGCTAAAAAAACATATTGAAATATTACATTTAATATTTTATTATTTTATTCCGCCCCCTCCATTTTTTAATCCTGGATCCGCCACTGTTTCTAAGCCTTACTGAAATAAGATGACATTGGTGTGGTATAGCACTGAACGGATCTAACAGCAAGACTTGTCCTTGGGCTATCTACTGAAAGGCGAGGTCTTGATAATATTTGTTTCTTAATCAATGTAGGTTAGCATTGAGCATACGGTATTGATTATGCATTACTTTGACTTATCAAATGGTGCGCGTTTTTCGTAACCCAATTATCCTGATATATTGGGTAGTGGTGATCAATATCTAGCGGTGCTAGGATTGCTATTATATTGAATCGTGCGCGAGCTGAGTCTCGTTTGATAATGTCCTCAAGAGGAGCGCGAAACAAGGTTTTATTATTCGGAACCTAGCTAGTTGGAGTTTGATTACTCTATGAATAATAAATAAGCGTTTCATGTTAAGTCCACTCTTGGAATTAATAAGAAGTTAATTAATTAAGTCAATAGCAGACATTAATTAATTAATTGATATTTTAATCTTAAGCGCGGGAAATGAAAGTTAAACGGAAACCCGGATTACTTGTAATTTCGGATTTGGATGGGGAGAGTTCAATATTACTTCTGTAGTGGCTGCTTGTAATATTCCAATTATAACTTATATTAAATTGTGGGTTCAATTTAATTAGTAAAAAGTAAATTGGATGAGCCCATATCCAAAACCTTCCATAGATCCATGTCTGGGCCCAAAAGGAACTTAATATAAATAGGAGAATAAAGGAGACAGAAACAACACAATTTTATTTCATAAAATTTTCGAAAATTTTCGGCCCCCTAGCTGAAGGAGATTTCGAATTCCACTCCTATTCCCAAAAGGATTTCTTCTGTCTTCTTTATTTAAGTCCTAGTATTCTAGTAAGATTAGCCTACACTGATATTGGAATACAGTTCGGGAACCAAAGAGAAGATTTGTGGTCTAGTATTCAAAGCGTCACGTGGAGAAGCTGCTAGCCATCTTCTATTCTTTGGAGAATTAATTAGGTATTTTACTGCTCCGTAGAAAAGCATGTTTTAGGTTTCAATATTCTTAAAGCATGATTAATTCAAGTTATGAGCATGATACATGTGATAATTACGCGAATAGATTTTGTCTAAATAATCTGCTAAATAGATCTGATTATTATGTGATTTATTGGTGTGATTAATAATTGTAAAATTATGATAATCAAGTCCAACACCGCTTCCGCTGCCGGTTCCATCAAGCTCCTCAAGGAGAGGCTATTATGTACCGACATGACCATATGATATACAGACGTGGTTCAACATGCTCATCGTTGACTAGAAACGGACTAGCTAACAAAGTAAGTGGAATTATATAAAGTATATATCACACAAATTGTTTGGTCACACACACTACTAATTTAATATTAATTGTATTTTTCAGACGATAGCACAAGCTGTGGGACATTGGTATTTCGACCGGAGCGAGTTCCAGGAGATGGACATGCTCAATGACTTGCCACGGAAGTGCACTAGTACCGACTATCAACCTACTTTGGAGAAAAAAGTGCAGGGATTATATTCATCATTAGATGCCATGAATTGATAGCATGTGAATTTGAATTTCTATTTTCAGTTATGAATGAAAGGTTAAAAGTTTTCGGTTAAATCAGCTTCTTAATTACTCCACAATTTAATTACTGGTGACAATAAACACTACTATTACATAGGAAGGTTACGTGTAATGAAATGAACTAAGTGAGGGATATGACATCTATAAAAGCAAGATGTTATAACTAGGGTTATTATACATATTATCTTAGAAGCATGAGTCCTCAAAACTCAGTCATGGTGATGGTGATTATGATAAATAGTTTGGTTGTAATGAGTGATTGGACAACAGTGGATGTGAAAGAGTGCTACATGAATTTGCCTGATGATTGTAAATTTGTGCTGTTGAAAGGGATATGCAGCGATCCTTACGGTTTCCCATGGGGTGGTTGTTGTACTCTCATCACTTTCAAAAAGATTAGTTCTGATTGCTACTTTGGAATTGCTAATGACCTAATAAACAATTACCCTTGCCCATACCCAGATCAGGCTCGTAGTGCCACTTTAAGTATGTATGAAAATTGTATGGGCTAATACTCCTATAATTTATTGCAAACGCTCATTTAATAATTGTATTTTATGGATACAAATTGGTGATCAAATTATATATTAATTACTCAAAACCTTATGTTTTAGTACTATGTTTTATTTATTGGAAAAAGGTTGAATACATAACCAAAGATTATCATACGTTAACCTACCCTAAATCTTATGTATAGAAATCATGATATTGATTCAACAACTGCTAAAACAGCCATATATAGTGTTGGCCGGAACAGCTCGTTTGCATTCAAGGGGCGAAGCTCAGCCTCTAATCAACCAAATTGTTTGTTACCAATTCAAGAACAAACTCGGGCCGGAGATGCTAGTAATTGACCAATTCAAGAAACATGATTTTTTCCTAAAACAGAAGAAACAATGTTTAAAGTTATATTTTGAAAGTCTTTAATTGACGATCCCAGGAATACAGAGGGAGTGGATTATACCTTATATATATGTGATCATGTTGAAACAATGCTCCAACGAGCTGCCGCTGTAACAATGTTACTTTGCTTTCATGACCACGAGATATAATGGTTTAAAAATAAGTTTAACAATTTTTACTTGTAAACAAATAAGTTTAAAAATAATGGTTTAAATGACATAATGAGTTTATCTATAACATTTATAGATGAAAAAATATTTGAAGTTGGTGATTAACAAATCGACCATGACCAATAACAATCTAAACCATAACAAAACCAACATAATAACAAATGTACCTATGAAAGCAACACGCAGCAATGTTAAGTCCGCACATCTCCTTTAACTACCGGTATCTATTTTGCGACATACGATATATCCAACCAATATCAATAAACAACGCAGTCTCCTCAAAGCAACCAAAGAAGAATATTATAACCACAAAAAAAACATGAAAAAATAAAACTCACAAGTGAAAAAAGAAAGGGATATTGGCGTCTAGTATCACGAAACTTTCAAAAAGTTGGATTTTTCCCACGAACTTTAAAATTGGCAGATAATATCACGAACTTTACCACCGGTTTGTTTTTTTCCACGAATGAAAAAATTCATGTTATTTTAATAAATTGAATAACAATTTTGCAGGGTGTGCTTCAAGAAAAACTAGCTTCAGAGATTGAAAAACTTAAAGCTCTCAAAATTGTTGTCGAGAAATTGCGAAAACAAATCTATATCATAATATTATTTGTGGGAATTTTTTCATTTGTGGGAAAAACCCAACTTTTTGAAAGTTTCGTGATATTAGATGTGAATATCCCTAAAAAAAATTACCGAAGTTTCAAGCTGCGTTAGTAGCCAATTTTTGAAAAAAATAATTATTTTTTGGTTAAATTACAATATTGGATACTAGTGTTGTGATAAATGAGGATAAATATACTTAAAACAATTAATCATTCATACAAAAGTGGTCTATGTGATATACCTAGCATATTTCATAAAATGCAAATCTGCAAAACAATAGTATATAGCCCAAAATAACTTGGGGCCATTAACCAAATCCACATTAATAGCATAATTTTATCTTGACATTAAACACATATTAGTGCACACCACATGACAACCCATAAATATAATACTAACTTTTTTTAAAATAAAATAAAATAACCTATCTCCTAGGTGTCACCCCAGCCTCTTATGAGCTTCTAGGGCTCTTAAATCTTAATTAATTCACAATTCCAAAAATGTCCACTTTCTCAAATTGATTTGCCACCTTCCAAGAAGGTCAATGTGGGGACTTCACATTAAATTTTTTGCCCAAAATTCAGTTTATTATCAAGACTCAACCATTAATGTCCCATTTGACTAATAAATTAAAAAGCAGCCGTTACATTCAAAAAACAAAATTCCGTGTTTCAAAATTCAAAGTTTTTAAAATCTATTAAATGGGAGAGAGTATTATGTATTAACTAGTACGGAGTATTAAATTACTAATTACCTCGATTAGTGTTAATTAATCCATTTGTTAAATACTCAGTAGATCCGCTTAGATATCTAAGATAGAGTATTTTAAATTTTTAATCTAAAGGTACAGTCTTTTTTATTGTTATTATTCGAATCTCTTGCTTTAGTGTTTTTTTTTAATTGTGATTAATTAATTCCTAATCTTGAATTTGCAACAGGATGACGATTGCATTAGCGATAGACCAATCCCTAATCACTCTCATGATTATGGAGAAAAGAGCTTTAGATATAAAAATTCAGCAGTTAGTGTTTGAATTATTTGAGACATGCCAGTTAATTAGGGATATAATGTTTAATTAATTTGAAGGTTTAATTTCAAATGGCCAGACATTTAATTTGTAAATCCTATGCATGTCTACTTAATGCATGATTGGGCTTTAAATATATTTAAAAAATTATTTATGGAGCTTGAATTCAAACTATATTCGTGTGTGTTACTTTCAAATAGTGTGAGTTTAAACATTTTTCATGTGCTTTATTCGTAGCTAACTAAAACTAACATTTTCAAATTAATTTAATGAAAATGTGTAGAAAGTTATGGATGTAAATTAGTTCACTACCTCAAATTAATTATAATTTATACTATATGATTTTGGAACAAAATGATGGTCAAGACTCAAGACATGCAAAAGAGACAAGGTTATCAACAGAAAAGAAACATCCAAGTACTATAATGTAGTCAAAGAGCACAATTAACAAAACAGCCTCATAATTATAGATTTTACCAGATAAAGTATGAGTACTTCAATAAAGCAAAAGAGAAGATTATTTCTCACCTCATATGATGAAAGCAAGTAGCCCACAATTTTCAAGAGACAGTACACAACCTCAAATCAAACCCTAATCATTACACTTTTCTTGTCAATAAATAATTTAAAAAATGTAGAAATAAATCAATTTAAAAATGTAGTTAACCATTTTTAAGAGAGTACATGAACTGCCACATGTCCCTCTTTATATAGAGTTCAATAGATATTGGAGGATATTAAAAACCCTTTTGTTTGTTGAAAATTTGATAAAAAAGTTAACATTAGCTAGCTAATGGATTTTGTAAAATTAAAGTTGACATCGTTTGATAATTGAATTCTTGTTTTTTAAATAGTTGGAGGTATGTGAGTATATTTTGTTGAGTTGAATAACAATGAGGTGTGTAAGTGAAACTGACATTTGATAGTACATTGATTCTCACTTGGATAATATAATTTATTTATTTTTTTGTGATTATTAAAATTGATTTTTCAGTTTTCTGTTTATGCATAGAGACACAACATACTCAATTTCGACAGTAAATAAATGATATTTATGCTATAATACAAATATAAAAATTACAAATATTGATATATAATGATATATATATTTTTTTAATTTTAAAAGTTTCCCCTCACTAGCTTGGAGCAAGTAAAAATATGTGCGAAAGTATTTTTATTTGATGTATTTGGAAATGGTTATTTGTAGCTGTCAATGATTCAATAACGTGGTGCTGTGGTAGTGTCACATGAGCTTCCACGTATGCAATATTTTTTATAATGTAATAATTGTAGATAAAAATGAATTACTTATAATTGAATGACAATTAGGTAGTGTGTTTGCAAGAATATGCGACCATTCATAAAATGTAGTAGTAGTTGATATTTGCTAGTCTGTAAATACTTATTTTGGAAAACTATTAAAATTTATAAAATCTATAAATACGTTAGTGAGTTTATGTATATATACATATATAGTAAGTCCAGTGAATTCCTCTTTGTGCAATAAATATTCAAATTAATCACAATATTTGGTTATTTATGATTTACAGGGTTTTTCAGTTTGAGTAATATTAAAGTGCAATTGAATTTTCAGTTGAAAAAAGCAATGGTTCATGTAACTTATTTTATGCCTAAGTTGTTTACAAACATTGTTGCATCGACCCTAAACAAATTAAGCACTTTTCCTCTACAATTTCCAAAGCTTCAAGAAATGTACTAGAACTCATGAAATCTTTTAGCCTTTAGGAGTAGTAAAATAGGACATATATTTTTTTAAAAATGCAAGAAAATCTCAATCATTGTTCTTTGTACAACTGAAGAATATTCTTCCTATATGTGGATGGAATAAATTCAGAGCGATTTAATTTACCAAGAGCAATTGTCATTTTGCAAAAACAAACATGTAGTTGAAAATTGTGCCCCTCTTATAATGACCAAGTCACATGGAAGTTTCAATATTGACACTATACAATAGTACTATATAAAATAAATATAACTAAGGGCGGGAAACAACTAATCTGTTCATTTCAAAATAGTACTAAGATTCTTACCTAAAAATGTTCTATTACACAACAATGTAAATATCTTTCATTTCAAAATAGTACTACTATATAAGATTTTTTTAGCTAAATATAATGTACGCTATAATTTAATAGGGAAAATAGTCAAAAAAATATATTTTGTCGAATTCCATTGTCACAAAAAATTACTCCGTAGTATTTTGTCAAATATTGGTTCATCTGACCACTTTAAAAATCACTCATAAAAATTACTAGTGTGAAGTTTGGATTTGGTTGTATTTATTTCATATAAAAGAATCCAGTCACCTACATATTATAGTATCTTTAATGATTTTTAGTGGGAGTTTTATTTTGGAAGAGACATATCGTTCAACTCACTAATGGCCTATCTATAATTTTCACGCTGTCATATCAAATAATATTTCCTTAAAAATATTCATCGGGAGATAATTGTGAATAATTCAAACATTTTGGTTTTTCATGTTGATTTTAAAAATTGAAGACTAACAAATTTTGATTAGAAGTTAATATACATATTTTCAACAATCTATTAATAAATTTTTTCCCCTTTAAATGGTTAATTTGATCAAAGCGGTAGTAAATTTTTTGGGTGCAAGTAATTTCATATTTTCAAGTAAGTGATTAGAAGTTTTTAAATTTCGAGATAAACTATACAATTGTATCAGTAATATTTTTTCATTCCCAAGATCTATTGCTTGCCATTGACATTATTATACATTATCCTTTGTATCGGTTTTGCTAGTCGATTGCAATTCTACTTAGATTTATTTTTATGTGGGAAGGAAGAAGAGGAATTGAACATATATATATATACTATTATAAGCAAAAACAAAACAAAAAAAAAGTTGATTTCATTACTTCAAAGCAAGGTGCTTAACATACTTTTGTCAAGGAATTTACATAAGCATTCTGTTATATTCTATCAAGAAAACAAACCATGTAGAGAGAGTTTTTATATGTTGACAAAGATGCATAATTTTAGCATATCATATAAATATTCATATCCTAAAATTCAAAATCTTCTTGAACTTGAGAACATGACTTCTGCATTCTAACGGCACTGAAGCTACTTCTTGAAGCCATTATCTCGTTCAACGAAAGGCGTTTCTTCGGGCCCGATTCGGGCCTTTGCTTCGGGGCGCTATACGACCTCAGCTTCGCCCTAAACGATTGCGTGTTCACCATGTAGTTTGGGCAGTTCGAGTACGGCCTAAATAAGCCGTCCCCACACACGCTCTTTGGCGGCGTGACCGGGACATGGGCCCGGCCCGAGCACGAGAATCTCGGGGTGTTTTGGGCGGTCCGGAACTTGTAGTCCTCCGTGACGAATCCCCAGTCGAAATCTTGAGGGTGGCGGCAATCGGGGATGGACAAGCGGGCCGGGACCGGATACGGGAGAGGCGACGATACTGCTTGGTAGCAATGATCGTCGCTGTACTCGGACACGGACCCGTTCATCCGCCTAGACCTCGATCTCGGGCCGCAAGTGTCAATTTCGACGATTTTTGGGCTATCGTCGAATGAGTTAACAGAAGGGTCATAGGAACCTGCGACGACCCTTCTGTTGTAAAACTCACCTCGATTTTCATCAAATCGGCTCTGAAAAGTTCACCAAAAGGGAAACCTTAGTAAATCGACATAACTGGTTAATTTAATATCTCGTAAAAATTTATGACGGGCCGTGTTTATACTTACCACGGGCTTTCTCGGTTGTGTCTCGAGTTGGTATCGGTAGTCATTCCCGATCGAACGACGGGCCCGTTGCGACCGTACGGCAGCTTGGGCCCGAAACAGAGCTTGCATACTATGAAGTGTTGCAGCTGCACGCTTCCTCACAAGGTAGCCTCTAACAAGAGCTTGCAACTTCACCAGCCCTTTTAGGGCCCGTAACGCTTTTCGGGCCTATTCAAAATTCCAAAATAAAGGCAAATTAGCAACACAAAAATCCAATTGAAATACACCAAAAATAGCAACGGTTTTAGAACAAAAAATTCAAATTCAAATTTCAAAAATTGGAACTGCCTAGACAATGATGCATGAAGATCACAGTCAAATAAATGAAATAATCAGAATAGGACAGCACATAAACATTCTGTTTGATTACAGTGTTACTACTAATTTTGCTTATATTTCAAGAAACCAACAAAATATAAACAAAATAAGCATTTAAATCAGTGTAACAACAAATAACACCAACCAATTAACTTTTGTTGGAACATTCCAAAAAATCAAGAAATCAGTAAATAACATTTGAAAATAAAATAACATACCAAAAATCCTCTAAACACAGTTTGAATCTTGGCAGCAGCCAATCTCTCTCTGCCACCTGTATACAAGCCTCCCCCTTTCCCTTGGCTGGTCAGCCGGACCACCGCCACGGCGGCCTGAGCGGCGGCGACGGCAGCATCGGCCGCCGCGGCCGTGGCCGCCGCGACCGCAATAGCGTGCTTATTCTGGTCCTTCTCAGTGTCGCCAATGTAGGGTCTCAACCAAGCCGGATCAGCCGCCGGAATCTGATTGAATCCGCCGGAATCCTTGCCGGATTTTGCAAAACTCCACCTTTTCTTCTCTCTCTTATCGCTTTCAACGTTTTCTTTATCTCTCTTCATCCCAAGAAGCCCCTTGAGCCACTTTGTAGCCTTCCCCATTTTCTTTTTTCAGTGATTTTGCTTCAAACAATGCTGAAATTGTACAAAAATGGCAGAATGTTATGTAAAGATTGAATCTTTATGTGCGAGAGAGATAGAGAGAGGGAAGAAAGAGAGAGAGGGACACTCAGAATCTTTACTTATAAGCAGAGGCAGAGCATAATACAGAGGAGTGTGGGGGGAAAATGGCCTTTACAAATGGCATCAAAACCTTAAACTTAAAAAAATAGTGAGAGAAGTGATAAAGATTGGATTTTTATATTTGGGTTTGGGGTTTTTTTGCATTTGTGATTTAATTTTTGAAAAAAATTATCCTCTCTGACACGACCTCGTGAGGAACAGTATTACAAGACAAAAAGGCATCACAGAAAGAAACGATTTTTAAAATAGCAATAATCATGATAAAATTCAAATAAAATTAGAAAATTTGAACTTGAAATTCCAACCAATAAGAAGCTCATGTTCAATCATTTCTCTCACAACTACAAATTCAAGAGGAAAACACAAATGTTCCTTAAAAGTCACTCAAAGAGATAAACAAACACACCTTTTTCAAATTCAAATAGCCACTCAATATTTCCAACCAGAAGCCCACAAAACATATAGAATCTCTCTCTCTCTTACAACTTCATGGAGCAACGTGCGAAAAATATGAGAAAAAACACCACTATTTGTAGATCTTGTAAACTAACATTAATATATGGGCAGACCCCTTTTCATGTAAAGTAAACAGAAATCACTAAAATAAAGTCTTTAATTGGTTGAATCTGACCAAAACTAGCAGTGCCCTTATCCCATATCACTTTCAGCTTTTAAGTAGCCTTTTTTCGAAGCTTTTAAATAGCTGAAATAAATAAAGAAATCGGTGGTGGAGAAAAAAGGGTCTCTGTTTCTTGAAAAAATTAATGCTTTTTTTTGGTCGTCAATAATAAAAGCACTTACCACATTAAAGCAGTGAAGAAATCTTGATGGCTTGTTGTTGAAAGAGATGGATGTTTTGAGGGTGTGGTTTAAATTTTGATTTTTGGGGTTGATTTGGAGAGGAATCTGTGCCTTTTTATAGTTGTTTTGGTGGAGTTTTGAAGAAGTGTCAAATCTTTGAGAAATGAGGATTATAGTGTAATTAAGAGTGGTATTAAGGTTTTGATTTGAATGTGGCGATGTAACGACTATTTTTCTGAAATTTATGGAGTATTTTAATTTGTTACTATCTCTATAAGAAATGCGTAGATGCTTATTTGTGAATTTTATTACTATGTGTATGCTCTAAATTAGAAAGAAGAAGAAGAATATTTTAATTTGATGACATGGTATCAGCGACAACGTGGATTCTCTGGTGCATTTCGAGGAACGGAATAATTGCAAAATGTGTTACAGATGGTGCGGAGTAATGGGCGTCGCTTAATAGAGCAAAGGAGGACGGGGTGTCACTCGACTCACTATGTGACCATTGAAAAGTATAGTCATGATGCCCACACGTAACACGCTAGACGTGCAAGTGGACATCAATTTTTCTTCTTTTTTTTTTCAAATGAGCGTTTAGTTTTACAGTTATCCTCTTTGTTTTTCTAAGATCGATTACAAATACGATTTGGAAGCATTTGTGTCATGG
The DNA here is from genome assembly GCF_029641045.1 of Salvia hispanica. Classification (NCBI taxonomy): domain Eukaryota; kingdom Viridiplantae; phylum Streptophyta; class Magnoliopsida; order Lamiales; family Lamiaceae; genus Salvia; species Salvia hispanica. Next base: position 28,115,020 of record NC_142697.1, read on the forward strand.
TGGTAAATGATAATGATTTCACATTACGTAAAATTTTTACATCCAATAATATATAAGGATTTTAATTTGATAAATTTTAGATTTTAATGAATTTTGTACTTTAATTAAATTGCATATTTTAATTGAATAAGAAATAAATTAGAAATACTAATATCAGTGTAAGGTTGTAGATGCGAATGTTATATCTCTAAGAATAATGATAAAAATGATGCGTGATTCTACTCCGTCCGCGAATAGGAGTCCCGTTTTTCCATTTTAGTCCGTGTGCGAATAAGAATCCCGGTTCACTTTTACCATAAATGGTAATAGGGTCTCACCTTTACCTAAATTCGTGCAGTCAAGAAATGTGACTCCTAGTAATGGACAGGGAGTAGTAATTAATTACTGGATGACTTTAGAATATTCACGATAGGAGTTGTGTGACACGTTTTGATAGCTATGACTGGACTAATATATGTACAATAATGTCGAATGCAAACAATAAAATACTTATGAGATTTTATAAATTTGAATTTGACCGAGTTGAGTTGTTAAGCCTCGTATTTACAATAAACTTATGATTTTCTTGTTGCAATAGATCAAATAATCGGGTAAAATTGTTAAGAATTTATGAAATTTAATTATTAGTGGTGTATCTTGTATGAGTGAAAAACATCAATAATATATTATAAGCGATCATAAATTTTTACCCGTGAAATAATTGTGAAAAAGATCCAAATTTTATGATTTTTCTAATTGATTTGAACTACAATACAAATACAAAATTTATGATTTTCTACCCGTAAGATAATTGCGAACAATTCCACATGTTAAAATCTAAATTTCTCATATTGATTGCAAAATTTACCATTTAATTTATATATCAATTTCATCGTGCATAGTACTCACTTTTCTTTTATATTTTTTAAAATTAGCGCCACAAAGAAATTAGACTTTTATTCGTGGACGAAAGGAGGAGTATTTAATAATGATACGAGTGTGCAATATAAATGAGATCACATATTAGATTAAGTACGTGAAATTATATCAACTGAATACTTATCAAAACTATTGTACAGTAACATTTTAGATTGAACTATTCATAGATTTGAGTTAAATCAATGGATGCGTCGTTAAAATAAAATATGTTAATCGGAACAGAACATGTATCTAACAAGGTCAAAATATTTGTAAGATAACTACAAATTTTAATTTCTGAAAATGCACTAATATTATCCGTGGTTCATATTTTTAAAAATATCACCAAACGTCCATAAAATCGATATAATTTTATTGATTTTTTTTGCAATATTTAAGACTTTTTCAAACGAACGTCATATTTATTTGATTTTCTGCTATAGTACTATTTTTTATTTTGACTGTTTAAGACAATTGAAAAAAAATGAAAAGATAATATTTTATGAGTATTATATGATACACTAAAAATAAATAAATAAAACTGTAATTTAAATAACAATGGCCTATTATATTTTTTAAAATTATATGTTGGAAAAATGGAGTGTATAAAGGGGAAACTCGTGAACAAATTTATGCCAACTTCAAGGTTACAAAATTAGGTGGCTGTGTACTATGCTTATGGTATGTTTGACCAGTCTACATCCAAATTTAAATACTCCATATTAATCATGATGTTTGTTAGGGGATAATCATTTGGAATTGGATCCCCTCTATTATACGGTAGGAATAAAAATAGGCTGTGAAAAATAGATATAAATTGTATTTTTATAATTCAAATTTTTCCATGAGTATTAATTAGTACTTTAAGGTGGTGTTCAGTTTTCTAGATAAAATAATATCAAGTTATAATCTAAAATTAAGTTGTGAGATTATTTTAGCAATAGCGGGTTAGCTATAACTAATTATCTCATAATTATCCATCTAGAATTGAATTGTGAAATTGAATCTAATGAACCAAACACATTACAAATTTGATCCGAGATACAATTTTGCAAATTGAACCCTCCTAAAATTAATTAACATAGTACTTACATAATAATCTTTCTGCGGTAATTTGGAAAAATAACACTGCTAACTTTTTATCAAACTAAAAATCATGATTGAATTTTCTTCTTTTCAAATTTATTGTCAGAGAGTATTTAATTGAACCCAAATTGGGCCGAGTACTCATGTGGTTTGGCCCACAAAGGAAAATAATATTGTTCGGTGATGTACGTTGGTCTTCACTGATTATTAATTTATCATTATTATATATCGGCCCAATTCCATGTGAATGTCGATTTTTATGCCACTATGTTTATAAATAATTATCGTACTTATTATGTTTTGAGATTCATAGATTGTGTAATTGAAAAAATTACAACTTCTTTTAAAGGATGTAATTTGAAATTTTAGTATGGGAAAATTTAATATGCAAATTATACATATTTCATTAAATTATAAGTTTAAATAAAACTAATTGGATTTAATATTAAATTTAGAAGCAATTATTAGGAGCGGACATTCAGATTTTGGATCGGTATTTTATCCAATCCAATTCGATCCGAAAATCAAAAGCGTTATGATGAATGAATTTGATCTGAGTTGATTAGAAAAATCTAAAATTACATAAACACATAACAAAATTTCAAGAATTCAGTACAAAAAATCTAAATTTTGAAAATCTATTACCAACAACCCTTAGAATTGTTCAACACAAATGTTTTATAAGGTTTGTGACAAAATTATATTTTTGTTACATATATGATAGTATTATGTAACAAAAATATATTTTAGATTACTTTGAATTACAAAATAACTAATCTAATCTGATCCGAACAACCGAAATATTTATGAATATGATTCAAACTAAAATTCCAAATCGAATGTTAAATTTCGGTTTAGTTTACATCGGATTTTGAATTTCAAATATTTTAGTCAGCAATTATGTATATACAAATACAATTATCTTTATTAAAACTTTTGCTAAATTTTGCAATAGGTGTGTTGGTGAAATCGCATTATTTTAGTCATAATAACGATAAAACTTGTTCAATGCATCAAAATTAAACTATTAATTGAAAATTAGTTGTTTCCTTCGTGGAAAATGAATGTTCGGAAGAAAAAGTTGGAAGTCAAGATTCAATATATTTAACAGTATTTATAAAGAATTTTTATGATAAAATTTTTGGAAAATTTATATTCAATTGTCATCATAGATAAAGATAGTTTACGAAAGGAAAAAGTTTAGTTAACTCTCAACTCACAAGGAAAAAACTAATTTACGGAAAATCAAATTCTGATTAACGGGATACTAAATACCTAAAATACCCCTGAACAGTGTAGATTCCGAGTAATCCGACACATCAATTTCCTTTTATACCCTTATTATGGTAAAAAAAAATACTAATCCAGAAAGGATACAGCTTAAAGAGAGAAATATAAATAGTGGTGAGCCCTAAAAAAAAGAAATAAACAAATATCTTTCCCATTAACTTTCAACTCAAATCGCCGCTGTTACTTCAACCGGCGAAGCTCCTTTACCCCTTCAATCTCTCTAGATTTCTCTAGCTAGGGTTTATCTAATAGATCTATCACTTTGTTTTTCTCAATTTTTCGGAATTTTGTTTGGATTTCTAGGGTTATTTGTTCGGTTTTGGTATCGATCGTTTAGGAATTTTGGGGTTATTTGAGCATTCGGAATACTGCGATCTGAGTTTGGATTGAAGGTAACGGTTATACGAGGCTGATTTCCTGGTGTTTTTGGTTTTTTACCGATTGTGGGTTTAAGGCTTTGGATCGGTGGTTAGGGTTTTGGGTGTTGGTGTCGCTTGATTGGGGTGAGATTAGTTTTTTGATAGGGTTAGGTTTAGGGCTCTAAGAGATTTTGAGGTGGAGTTATGGTTGAGTCGGATTGTTTGAAGTCATCTCCGCCGGTAGAGAAAATGCAGCCGCCAAAGCAGTGGGGAGTGGCCAAGCCCTTGTCGCTAGCTGGTCCGATTGATGCGGATATTCAGAGGAGTAGGGAGTTGGAGAAGGTTTGTTGCACTGTTTACATACTGTCTGACTTCAAGTTATTGTGGTTGATTAAGCCTTTGTTTCGGTTTGATTATAGTTTTTGGTGGAGTCGGGGCTTTACGAGAGTGCAGAAGAATCTGCCAAAAGGGAAGTGGTTCTTGCGCGACTTAAGCAGGTAATGATGGAAATAAACGCTATCAATGCAGCTTCAGTTAATCTAATGTGCATTAGATTATTTTCCATAGAACATTAGAGTTTTTCTCTAGAGCAATGTATTTATTATAATTTTGTTGCTATGTGTAGTAAAGGTAGTTGAAAGGACTTTGGGTGTAGTGTACTATTTAAATCCCTGAAATTGTATGGTAGTTCTGGTTGTACATAAACAATTGTTCTGGTAGATCCCTACAGTCATAATCAGACTGTTCTATGATTATTTCCTTTGGTCCTATAGCTTTTGAGTTGTATTTAGAATTCTTGAAGATACTAGAGTTAGTGCAATATATTTTGTAGACCTGTAAACTGTAAACCTGAATGCAGTTGCAACTTGTGGTGCAATTTGACTTGTATGGTATATTGGTTTAGGCGCCCCTGGCTAGAAGACTGCTTACCATCTAAAGTGGACTAAACTATACATATAAGTGAAGGGTTCTGGCATTACAAATGGACAGAAGTAGATGTTCATGTATTCAGTTTTTCCTCAAAATATAAGTTTTTCTTGCTTTAATATATACTCCCTCCTTCCGCCATTAGAAGTCTTGGTTTACCATTTTAGTGTGTCCGCCATTAGGAGTCCCGGTTCGCTTTTACTATAAATGGTAGGTAGACCCTACATTCCACTAACTCATTCCACCCAAATTTTATTATAGCACTAATATATGAAAATGGTTCCCACATTCCACTATCTTTTTCCATCCAATTTCCTTAATATTTCTTAAATCCCATGCGGAACTCAATGGGACTCCTAATGGGGGACGGAGGGAGGAACTTAAAAGTGAATCCAGCAAATTCCCAATCCATTGTTCCCCCCTTTATAGCAATGAAGACCTTGCAATGTTTGTAGGAAGAAAAGATATGAAATCTAGTAGCTGTGGAATTTTCATATAGGTGATTGTTATTAACAGGAGTTGATGCAAGTTTATAGTTCCCAGAATCCAACTATTGGATGTTGAATAGGTATACATTAATGTCTAGTTTTGAGTTTGTTGATACAGGTTACTGTGATAATTTCTAAGTTTCCTTATACTTAATGCAATTTGGTGTAAACGGATACTAGTTTTGGTTTTTAGCTAGCGCATATGTTTATGTTACATTTAATAATAATCCTTATTCCAAGGTTACCTTATTATATTCTTAATTCTCTATTGTAGATTGTGAAAGATTGGGTGAAAGGGCTTACTCGGTTGAGGGGATACACCGATCAAATGGTGGAAGATGCCAATGCTGTTATTTTTACTTTTGGTTCTTATAGACTTGGTGTAAGTAGCTTACATACATTATTGGATATTTTCATCATCTACAACATTTTTTTTACACTTGAAGCTGGAGTATTTTACTTTTGCTTCTTTTTATGAGAATGTCTTGGTGTAAGGGGCTTGTATATAAGATTGTAACTTTCGAAAATATTTGTGAAAAATGCTGTATTTTCAACTACAAGTAATTGTATGCAGTTTGCTTGAGTGGCTTTATAAACATAGTGATTGATTAGTCATATTAAAATATAATAATTGCAACTATTAGAGGTTTTAAATTTAATACTATCCTATACCAATTTGGGATTAAACAATAGTAAGATCTTACTCAATTATGCTGGCTGTGTATCTGATGCAATACAGTTATGGGTATGCTATTATCCTGGTAGTGCTTTTAATCCTTAAATTACTTTCAAATTGATCTTCCGCTTCATGTTTTTCAATGCATATCTTGAGGATTCAGGCGTCTTTGCTAAGTTTTGGTTTATTTAACCAGGTTCATGGACCTGGTGCGGACATTGACACATTGTGTATTGGGCCATCTTATGTTAACCGGGAGGTACAGTGTCAAGATTTTACTATTCTGGAGCTGGTCTTTAAATGTATAGTATGAGTTCATCGGAATATTTTGTTTACAGGAAGACTTCTTTTTTGTACTCCATAACATTTTGGCTGAAACGGAAGAAGTTTCTGAACTTCAACCAGTACCTGATGCTCACGTCCCTGTTATGAAATTCAAGCTTGATGGAATATCAATTGATCTTCTGTACGCAAGTATTTCACTGTTGGTCGTTCCAGATGTGAGTTTTTAAGTTTTATGCATCAAAATAGTTACAAATTTCTTGTTTGTGCATGCTTTTAATACTAAAGGAGTTCTAAATATAGTTCTTTTGCTTCCTAACGTAAAAAACCAGGCTTATCACATCAGTTAGACAAGTGTAATTCAGTTTGGAAAGTTTTTTTTAATGCGTCATTCTTATGTGGGTGACTGTGCTATTGTTCTAGCAGTGTCTAGTTTATTTTTAATGTCATTCTAGTTTCATATTTTCTACCACATGATGAATTACAAATGAGCCAAAGAAATTTGCATTCTGCTTATTTTGCATGCTTGTATAACAGAGCTGTACCTTACTTTTAAGTAAATATGCTTTAATTTTTTTATAATTTTAAATAATGGCTATTAGTTTAATATGAATGTATGCAGGATTTGGACATCTCAAACATCTCGGTGTTGCATGACATAGACGAACCAACTGTCCGTAGCCTTAATGGATGCCGAGTAGCTGATCAAATCCTCAAAGTTGTTCCAAATGTTGAGGTACATATACTAATAAACATGGATGTGGTCTACCAATCGCCTTATTCTCATATCTTACTATCATGCAATCTCAGAACTTCCGGATTACTCTGCGATGCCTAAAGTTCTGGGCTAAGAGACGTGGTGTTTATTCAAATGTAAGTTGTGTTTTCTTTAGAATACCTAATGTAGTACTATTGCCATGAAATAGTTGGTATATCTGTTAATTCCTGCAACGTATCCCTTTCCATTTCATTTCAGGTGATGGGGTTTCTTGGTGGTGTGAACTGGGCTATTCTTGTTGCTCGATTATGCCAGTTTTATCCAAAAGCCAATCCTAGTATGCTAGTTTCTCGGTTCTTCAGGGTGTATACAATGTGGCGCTGGCCAAATCCTGTGATGCTTTGTGAAATTGAGGATAATGAACTTGGATATTCTGTATGGGATCCTCGTAAGAATCCTTGGGATCGAACTCATCTCATGCCAATCATAACCCCTTCCTACCCATGCATGAACTCCAGTTACAATGTTTCAAATAGTACTCGTCGGGTTATGGCAGAGCAGTTCCAGTTTGCTAAAAAGATCTGTGAGGTAGGATACTCTTGTACCTTTTTGATGCCGTCGTTTTGCAGTTTAATATTGGTCTCTTACAACTTCCGCCCTGTAATCAGATGTCTTTGATTTGCATCTACAGGATATTGAGCTGAATAAGTTGCGATGGAATGCTTTATTTGAACCATATTTATTCTTCGAGAGCTATAAAAACTATCTACAGGTCGACATCATTGCTTCTGATCTTGATGACTTGCGATCTTGGAGAGGTTGGGTTGAATCCCGTCTGAGACAGCTAACTTTGATGGTAATGTCTTTTGTTTTGGTTTCCTAGAAATTTTATTATTGTGGTTTTTTTTATGTATTTTACAAGAACCCTGGTGCTGTTTCGGAAGTTTCATCAAGGTTTTTCTTCTCCTATTTGTGTTTTCCAATGGAAATGCAGATAGAGCGCGATACAACTGGGAAGTTACAATGTCATCCTTACCCACATGATTATGTTGATTCCTCAAAGCAGTGTGCACATTGTGTCTTTTTCATGGGCTTACAAAGGAAGCAAGGAGAGGTTATTAAAGAAGGCCAGCAGTTTGATATCCGTCAGACTGTTGATGAATTTAGACATCAAATAAATTCATACATGTACTGGAAGCCTGGGATGGATATATATGTTTCTCATGTTCGTAGAAAGCAAATTCCCTCTTATGTATTTCCAGAGGGCTACAAAAGAAGTCGACATACGCGATCACTAAGTCAGCAACAAGTTGATAAGAATTCTAGTGAAGGCAATGAGGGCTGCAGGACAGACTCTGCTGAGAGGATCCCAAAACGAAAGAGGAGCTGTGATGGATCAGAGCTGGAGGAAAGTCCTGAGAAGAGACCCTCCATTAGTCCTCAGAGGCAGGTATCAGTCTCACCGGAGTATATTTGTTCGGGAGATTCATTGAGAGGCAGTTGCACTCCTGTGTTCGAAACAACAAAGGGGAGCCCAACGGTGATTGTAGAATCTATGCCTAACAATGAAATGGCCAAAGTAGCCCCTGTGGTTATGGAGGATGTGCAAACCAGATGTAATGGAAATGACTTGCACTTTGATGATTGCAATAAAGAGATGTATTCAATCCCAATGCAGATGCAGTCAAACCAGGGGATGCGATGTGCAGAATTTTCTGACGTTACTAACATCTCAAGTTCTTGCACTACTCAACATTTGAGTACCAGTAACAGTAAGGATACGGAGATTGATAATGAAGGATCTTCACTAATTAGATCAAGTGAGGTTAGTGCGCAGCTGCTTATGGATAATGGATGTCAGAATGGTGCTTCTGTTCTTGGGAATGGACTAAGAGAGAAGCTACAGGTTTTGGATATAAGTTTCTTTGTTCATTTATTTTAATATGCATGAGCTATGCTGTTTTGTACTTGAATTTGATATGATTTATGATGTGCCCATTTATTCCGACAGTCTTGGGTTATTGTTTATTTTAACTTCAAATTTTCACGGGCTGAAGTTATGCTATTCTTGACTAGTGTTAGTATGGTATCTATATATTCTTAACATTTCTATCAGTCACACGTGCATGCTTTTCCATGAACCACATTGTGGAATTCTATTGAATTATTATGTTTTAATTATTACTACTAACAGAATTCATAATCTTGTTTGCTTTGTTTTCACATGAAGCCTAATGGGCCGCTCGCGATGGTTCTCAAATCTGTAGATGGAGTTGGGTCAGAACCTGTTGAGAAGAATGTCATGAGGCATGTTTATTGAAATTTTAAAATTACATTTCCTTTTTAATTACCTCTATACAATACCGTCTTTATGCTGCTCTGGCTTTGTTACTTTTGTCTATTAATGCAGCAACAGGCTGAGCCTCACTTCAACTGCCTGAATGTAAAGATGATACGAAGGCTTTTCAATTCACTGCCTAAAGAAGAAGTTAAGTTACCTGGATTGGTGTCACGTGACTGAAAGCCAGCAGCTCGGGTAAGTACCGTATTCAATGCTGGCTTTCATATGTTTCTTAATGTTTCCAGGCATGAAATCTTGGAAGGAAAACCGAGTAGCGTCAATCTGAGGAAAACCACCCTCTGGACATTTTGAATTCCTTATGTATAGTTTTTCGGATTAGAGGGCTCCATGGTGCAAAGTGATTCCGTTACTCCTCTGGAAAGAGATTGATCTTATTATACTGACTTCGTTAACTATGTGAAGATTTGTATTTGCATGGTTGTTGAAGGTTCTGCTATATTATGATACCGTTACCCAAGAGAGTTCGTTTGTATGTTCTAGAGGATTTTTTATGAAGTGTTAGGGTATGGAGTATTTCATTTCATTGTTAGTTGATATAAGGATTACACCTTAGTGTCCTTGTAATCAATCCTCTAGACTTGAATCTGTACATCATTAACATATGAAGACGTGTTCGTCATCTTCTATATATCGTTTTACTCAGCACGGCTACTTGTGTTTATATGTTTTCAGAGTAGCAACTTATGTGTGGTTTTAGAGTATACGGAGTATTATTCTCTCCATCTTCGAACAATAGCGCTGTTTAATATTGTCACTTAGTTTTAATATATGATGTGCTTAAACTGATACGGGCCTCATCCCACCAGACGTTAATATGTATCTGCGAGCCGAAGTCTAGAAATTCAGCCAATGGAAGCCACACGACGTTCCAGATCACACGCCTAGTCATATGTAAAGTTCATGTTTAAAGATAAAGGTCTAACTTATCCCACATCTTCCTTTATTTTTACATAATCTTGTAAATTTGTAATTGACAATCTTTGAGAAATAAAAATTACCCCTTCAGTAAGTTTTCATTCATAGGTAGTCAAATAAACAGATATCAACAATCAAACGGAAATAAAAAAATTACATACAAAACCGTCCAAAGCAGAGTAAAAGGTCCAAATTCTTTACATACAGGCTTTGAGTTACACCTTCATTACAAAACCCAGAAATGGCCCAATGTTTCAACAGCATAAACAGTTATATGGTCTTCAAAATATACATTTGAATCCAGAAAAAACACAAGAAAATGAGTCCAGTTCCGAGTCCTCAAAAAGTCGATGCTAAACACAAACTAGACATCCTCGCTACACTTAATTGTTCATGGAGATCTTTCCCTGTTTAGGTCCACCTACAATAGCAACATCGATCCAAAAATGGCACCCGTTAAAACCAAGCTTCGATAGATATCTCACATTCGATTTTTTTCATGACAAGTAAGGAGTTTGATGTCAGTAGGGAGTAGAAAGCTCACGAGACAATGCAGACAGTTCTGAGCTTTTCAGCACGCGAAGCCTTTTCACTGTTGAGACGAACATGCTAACAATAACAGAAACTTTTCTTAAGTATGAAAGTAAGCATTTGGAATGTAACCATAAATATTCATTTTTGAAGGCAAGCACAAGATCTCTATGAGTAGTTAGTCATATTAATGTTGCAATGGGATTGGTTTTAAAATATTTACTACCAAAGAGTTTCAGACATTAACTTGACAATGTAAGAAGCATTTGTCTGATTCAAACACATTAAAGAATCAAACAAAAGCAAAGGAATTTAAGCTGCATAAGAATCCAAATGAACAACATTATTATATATCAAATCTGCATCATCTCATACTATATAAAACTAAATTAAATCAAGCCAAATGTGACACAGGAATAAACACAATTAACAAAATTAAGGGATACTATCCATGGATGTAAAGATGCTTACTGCCAAGGAACATCACCAACAAGCATCCTGTCACCTTCATGATCCTCATACACGAGGGTATATTCCCCGCTCCCGTCTAATAAGCCGCCGATCTTCTCTACTCCATCGCCCTCGTCTATGATCCCATCACTGCACGATTTCTTCTGCACTGCAAATGGATCAAACAAACAAAAAGCTCATTCGAATCAGTCATTATTCAGTCGCAGCATTGCTCAAACCGACTCGTATTAGTTTGAACAAAGGCCGACCTGCAAGAAGGCCCCTGAAGAGCTCATCAACCGCAAATGACAGCTTTTCATAAGTATTGTATGATTTCAGATCAACTTTCCTCCCAATGGGGATACCATCCATGTTGATCTTCACAAAGGGAGTTCTTGAGCAGTTTTCGACGGTCGAAACCTTGCTCGGAGCAACATCAGGTGAGTCCGAAGCTTGTTTGGAGGAACTGCCGCTGGCAATATTTTTTCTGAATGAACGAATTGGAGGCCATCCCACCACTGAAGCAGGTGCAGTTCTTTTTTTTTTTGCATCATTAGGAAAAGGATAGAGTTAATCAATCAACTACTCCATATTAAATCCAAAGCATGAAAAATCCATTTTATAATAACACAATCACAACATTGAATTAAAATGGTTTGCATAAGAGTTAATCAATAAACTACTTTGATAAGTCCTAAGCATGAAAGATTCAATTTTTCATAATACAATGAATTACAAGATCATTAGACATTAGCAAGAATCTTGAAAAATGGATAGGGTTTTGATTCTTTTCACAGGAAGGGGAATATGGGAATTCAAGGAGAAAGGGAAAGCACAATAAATGAGGAAGGTAAAACAAAACTGCCAAATGCATGGACCACAAGATACATGAACAATTAAATGCAGGGAGAGAGAGAAAAAAGAGAAAGAAAGTGAATATACTCTTGCACAAAAGGCAAAAACTACAGGCAAAATGGAAGATAAAGGTGAGAACACCTTTTCTGAGCAGTGTTGTGCACAGCTGTATTTGCTGCTGAAAATGCCTTAGTTTCTGCTGCTGCTGCTCTATTGCTACAGAGCTGTGAGGATTCCCTTCTGACAGGATGGAGATATGAAGTTTGGAGGTGCTGCCATGGAGATGGAGGTTTCAAGACTGTATTTTGAGGACAATGGCCTAGAGAGAAAAGTCCATCTCTCTCTCTAGAGATGGTGGTGTTGCTTTCTTCAAAGCTCCATTCTCCTCCCGGTGGAGCAAGCCTTAGCTCAAGCTTCTTCTCCTCTGAAATCCCATGGCTTCTTTCCACTGCCCTTTTACCCACCCATTCTCCTCCTTTCGCAATCAAATCCAACAGCTGAGGACACCCTTCATCTTCCCTTGAATTAGAATAATCCTCCATTAACACACACAGAGAGGAAACCAGAGAGAGAGAAGTGTGTATGACTATGTGAGAAACTATATCACAACAAGAACACAGTAAAGATCGAAGCTTTAAAGGGATTGGAGAGAAGGGCTTAAAGTAATGAGAGCCCACATTTGAGAGGAAAGCCACAACCGATCTTCTTCGAAGACAGCACGAGGAAAAGAGCGGACTTTTGGCGAACAGGGCGTCGTCAAGGACAAGAAGGGAGCTTTTTGGAGAAAAAGAAATGATGGAAATGGAAGGAAAGGGGCCTCAAGCGGAAAGAGATGCAATATGCAATCATGCTTTTGAGGCTGCTGATTTCTTTCTTTCTTTCCCTCCCTTGAAATCTTTACAGAGACATGAGAAATGGAAGAGAGAGAGAGAGAGAGGAGACAAGTAGAGAGATTCTCTTCTATCGAAGTAGCTCTAAAACTAGAAACGGAATTAGAACGAAATGCACGCAACCAACTATGTAACGTTGTCTGATGCGGCAAGCAAAAGCGTGCTGACTTTCACCTCTATCTTCAAGACAATACTCCACTTTAACATATTATATACTCCATATATATATATATAATGACAAAAGTTCCTTAGTAATTCAGCACAGTACCCCAAGATCATGCTTACTTATCTTAATCAAGACTCAAACTTTAATTACAAAACCATTCAATATCAATGACGTGTGGATATAATTGAGCTAGTATTGAACAACCCCTTTTAATTTTGTGGTAAAAAGTTAAGATCTTTAATCCCTTCCACTTTGATGCTATCAAATTTACCCTCCAAAAATGGGTTAATAGCTCAAATATTATGCTAACACTTTGCAAGAGAGATTTATTGGGGGTCAATGCTTGCCACTCTCTACTCCTCTCAACTTAATCAATTCTTATTTTGCTGAACATCTTTAAATTAAATGAGTCATTATTTTTAAGCATAAAAAAATCAACTTTTAAAATCTTTGTAGTACTAGTACTCCACTAAATTAAAGATCGGAGAGGGAGAGATTTGCAGGCAGTGCAATAAAAACATGCAGATCCTATGATATTGTCTGCTAGCTACTCTCCGTCCACAGCCAACTATAGAGCTAAAGATACGGTGTGTGCACGGCCTACGGTATGGGTCAAAAGTCAACCATTGCATTTACACCATCTTTTCTTTTTTATTTAAAATGACAGTTATCAATTAATCATTCTCCATTTTTTTTATTCGTTTTACGAAATTGTGGTTGTGGGAAAAGGAAAAAGTACGTCGCCAACTTGGGTTCAATCGTATTCTAATTGTTGGTTTTCGCATTTGATTAATTTTCCAAATAAAATATTCCATTACAATAAATAATCTACATTTTGATGTGATGCGGATTTTAGTAGTAGTAGTAATTTTTAGATCGTGTTTTTTTGTATATGGAGAAAGAATCCATCTTTGTTAAAGTTAGTTAATACTTAATATACCTGTACACAATGGTAGATTGTAGTATTTGGTTTTGTGATAAATGGGGGTGTAAAATGAAAGTAAAATGTGATGAAAAGGTAAAAAATGAGAATAAAAAATATTGTGGGATATTAAACATAACAATGTGTCTACGGTTTTGGAATGAATTCTTATGAAATTGTTACTCCATTAAACATTAATCAATCTAGACCCATTATCATCGTTATTTATGTATTACCTCTCATTTTTTTATGTCGACAGTTGAATATTCGACTTTATACGTAGACCGTAGTCAAGCATCCACTTTAAATATGAAAAATGATTTCACTTGGTTTGTGGGTTGTGGGCCTCCAAGAAGTTGGGCCAAATAAGACCAATATGAAGTAAGTACTACTCTCAATACTACTATTATTGGAGTATTTAATTATTAGTGGAGTAATTGTTAGTGCCATGACTCTTCATATTTAATATGTTTCCATGCTTTTATATATGTGTCCCCTATTTATCCCCATGTATTTTCATTTTTTATTGATTGGTTCTATATTTCTGATTGGTAGAAAAGCACTAGCAATTGAGATTACTAGAGGCAATCTAATATCAAAAACTATTTTTAGTCCAATAGGTAGGCTTGTTCGCTTAATGTTCCCCTAAAGTCAAGCAACTTGACTTGCACCCTATTATAAAGTGTCCATCACATAAAAAAATTTAAAACATTGCTACATTTTATTTCCAGTCGTGAGATATTTCTTTCCGATACGGAGAAATTGGTGTTTATTAAGTTAGCTAAAGATAGAATAAAGTAAAATATTAAAATATTGAATTTTTGTAAAAAACTAAGAGATATGGGTGGAGAGGAATGGCCAATCGATGAAAGAACATGAAACCATTATGTTTCAATAGAGGTACGAGAAAGGGTTGGAGGCAATGAAGTAGATAAGTGGTTGGATTTTATGTGTTGTTCCAACCACGGCTAGATATGCTAACATGTTTTGGGTGATCCATATCTTAGGGTCAGACACGGATGAACATTCTATCTCAATGGGTCTTACCTAAGAAGATCTCACGCAATTTACTATGGCTTTAGGGGAATGCTCGACTGCCCTAACTTGTCTTTCATGGAGACAAAGGACCCAATACAACCTCTCGGCCATGTCTTCTTGATCAATTATGTATGTCTAAGTGTCATGTCGTGACGTCTGATAATCTTACAATAAGAAAGGGTTGTAAGAGAAGTAAGAACACCTTTCGACCGGACCTTAACCAACCTTACAGATCCAACTCAATCTTTTACACTAATGTATCGTACTCTCTCGATCAGGTCATCAAAAAGACTGCTAAATCTTTCAAAAAGAAATATGAATCTTCTATAGATCAAGATTTAAAAATAATTTCAGAAACATATTTGATATAAAATTAAAGAAATTATAAAACAATAAAGTCCTTGAAACCTATTTAGATTTTATTTTATAAACATATGAAAATTACATCAAGTCCAAATTCTTTTCCTGTGTTGGGGATCGGTGGCGCACACCCGAACTCTACATTCGTATGATATTGTCCGTTTTAGGCAACGTCCTCACGGTTTTGTTCTTGGAATACTCCCCAAAGGCCTCATATTAATGGAGTTGAGGTAACCCATTTATATGCTTACAACTCTTGTTCATTCCTTAACGTGGGAATTGTTTGCCCTCACATCCTTTATTTATTCTGAATAAATATATGATGATGTTTCTTTAAAAAAGCTAAAGGTGATGATAAGATCAAAGATCGATATTTTTTCGAATGATATGATGATTCCTTAAATGCTATGTTCTTGATTATCGTATAATGTGATACATTGCATCTACAAAGGAATAAATAAAAAATTAACACACAAAAGTAAAAAAGCGTCGTTTCAACTTATTTTATTTCATATAAGCTATGATTAGGGGTTTAGAAGTCGGATTAGATTTGGTTTTGATAATGACTACACATCTTTTAATATTTGAGTACATTATAGTGCTATTTCTTTTTGCTCATGCGTGCATGACTCATCACAATCAGTTTTATTCGTTAGAGAGAATTAGTTATAATAATAATCTCTCTCACTTTCAAATTAACACCACTAATCATATACATTGATCATATACATGTACATAGACCACATACAAATATTTGAGGACTCGTCCGTGTACAAAACGACATATTTCAGTGTTTCTCAAAACAATGTTATTTATTAAAATAATAAATAAACACTTATTTTACTGAAATAATATCGTTTTGAGAATTAATGAAAGATATTGTTCAATATATACAGTTAACAGTTGTAACAATTACGAAAAAAAAAATGAACTTTATGATAAAATGTTCTCCTTTTAAATCTAATGAAATTGATCAAAATCTGATTAAATTTAATAATTTAAAATAATAATATCACTATAGACAGTTTGTTAAACAAGATAATATGAAATACAATATGAAATTAATAATATCACTATAGACATAATACAATATTGAAATTGTGGAGACGAAATACTAGACCAATTTTTTTTAGAAAAGGCAACCAAATAAAAGGTAAAAATACACATTGAGTCATGTATATATACTCCCGTCATCACTTGACACCAACGAACTATTCAACTATATATTCAAGAATACTATTTATAGAATACCAGCCAATCAAATTGCCTATGCCCATATTGTAGCAATGATATCAAAATTTTAAAGTGAAAAGAAGTCCACTCATATATTAATACTATAAAAGAACATGAAAAGATCTTGAAACGAATAGATGAATGGATAGAATGGGGTCCAAATTCCTTTGAAAAAACGTGGGAAATTAAATCTAGACATGATGGATAAAGGTATGGCGACTGAATACCCTTTTAAATAATCATGGGAAACAATTAAATGTTTTAGATAAATAATGCAAATTTTATAAAGATCTCAACTACCCACAAAGAAGGTATATTTATACAAAAATATGTATTAAAAATTAAGTTAGTTCCCCATATTCCCCTCAATCATGACTTAAGGTAAGGTCTATGGACTTTCCTTGCAAAAGGAAAAAGAATAAATTAATTGGATTTAATTTGTATATTAAAATTAAAAGACTAGTTGCAAATTGCAAAGTCAAGTAGTTTATGAAGCTAGTGCCCTTTATTTGCCACACTTTTTCCTCCTTCCAAGTTCCTTCAATTTGAATATATCACACTTCGTATTCGGTGTTAAAGATTAAAAATAAATGATTTTTTTAATAAATATATATGTACATATTAGAGATTAAATAAGAGCTACATTAACATCCATATTAAGAAATCGCGACACCTAAAAATGGACACACATATAGTCTAATCAACCCATATTTTACTCGATTTGGTAGGGACAAAAAAACTAAATAAGGGGAGACTTTATCCAGTATACGGTACCATATAATTAAATTTTTTTTTGCATATTTTATATTTAAAATCAGTTCATAAATATTAATTAAAATTATATAATAATTAATAAATTGTAACTTTATATTTTTATAGTAACTTGAGTAAAGAATAACTTTTTAAAATTATATATTTTCATATGGGGTAATATAATTAACTAATAAAATCAATTTAAACAAAGCCGGTCTGATTCTATTTAAAATTTAGAGATATTATATGCGTATACATTTATGATTATCTCTACTCATAACGAAATATAACACCGAAATCATTTTAATCCTACCAAACTTTTTTTTTGGTAATGCAATCCTACCAAACTTTATAAATGCGAGTCTTTAAATACAAATAAATAAAGTGGTGTGTGGTTTGGACTGAAAACTGGGCCTAAAATTAATTTGCCCATATCAGCCCATGATCACATTAAATTTTGGCAACTGAAACTATTTATGATTACGATCAATTTAGTACTGTTACTAACTCAATAACGTAATCCTATTATAAAAATGTTGTTTGGTCGTGATGTGAAACATCGAGTAATAATTGGTATATTGAATTTCTATATTTTGGAATTGCATAGATTTATTGAGAGAAATAAATAATAGTAGTATGGAGTAGCAGTTGTTATTTGGGCCTAAACGACAAATTATTGAGTTAAGTTCAGTCGTACAGGCCCACTCAGTGAAGTCACTCATAGATGTTGGCCCAATTCCTACTCCCTGAATTAAAAAATGGCAAATTATAAAAAAAAATTATGAATTTGTTCAAGATCAAACAACTCCACAACTTTAAAAATTGCCAGTAAAGATAATAAATTCAAGCATTTTCTCATGCTGAAATATTCAGATTTAGTGCACATGTGTTGGGAAAAATGATAAAATTCACGTGCAGTCTTCTCTTTGAGATTTTCAAATGTCGCATTAGAGACAATTCCATCCAAATTAGATTGTGCAGTGAGAAAATGTTAGAATTCATTTTACGGTTGATTTTTAAAGTTGCGAGACGAACCATAATTTGACCAAACTTCATGATTTTATCACCTCCTAATAAACAGGTTAAGTTGCCGGAACAATTTAATTTGTCCCACAACTTGATTAATCAACCGGAAAAAACCTTGAAGTTTCGATTTGTTTGTAGCCGAAACAAATTGTAGATCATATATCACATTCCATCAATTTAGTAGCCTTTATCACATAAATCTAAATTCACTATCAAAGCTACTACATTTTCCAACTAAAATTCGAAAACTTATTATACTTGCAAATACACACTACTCAACTACTGAATCTTCATGAATACCACAAAGAACATCATCCACATTTTTATTCTAATCATTTGCATAGAGAAGCCAAGATCCTTCGAGGAGGGGTGAACGGCTTTCGAGCGTGAAGAACGGCCAGATTATCGATCAACAACACGTCGCCTTTTTGCCACGGAATGGCGACGCTTTCCTCCTCCAAGATCCTTAGGCAATCGTAGATGATGTGATCTGGCAACGGATCTCCGTTGCCAAAAGTCACCGCCTTCTTTGGATCGTTCCGCTTGTCCTCCCACCCCGTGTAGGCAGCCACCATGCTATTGAACCACGTCTTGCGCTGCTGCCTCGTCTCGTCCTCCTTGATGGCCGGGATCGGCCCCATTATCGTCTTCGCCCCGTCCTCTGTCCACTCCACCTTCATGTTAAGCTTAGCTGCCCTGTTATATATGAAAGGTAAAATTGTAATTTCATAAATCGACTTTTGAAAATATCAAATTAACAACATTTGAAGCTTCTTTAGTGGATCAAAGGTCATTATGTTTTTAGTGGACCCTAAAGTATATTAGATCATATTGCAAGGGCGGTACGCAGAAAAAAAAATAGTGTAAACTATGATTTTATAATTTTGATTTTGAGATTTTGAATAGACAATTTTATGATATCAACAATAGAGAGATTTGTACCTTTCCTCGGCTATGGCCTTATCCGCGGTAAGAAACGTAGATTTCCAGCCACGGCCGATGGGGGAGGAAGGGTCATCATCCTCCCCAAGAACTCGCGTGTAAATCACACCGTGCTTCTCCAACTTGTCCACGAACTCTGGGTGTTTCTCTTTCATTCTTTCGTATACGACGTGACTAGGAACGATAGGCGTTTCTCCGCCGGATACGGGCTCTGTTTCGCAGAAGAAAAACAGCTTTGTAGGGTACTTTGGCACCTTGTGATCAAGTAAACAACAAAATCGATCAACTTGTTTTTCAAATTATTTTCAAAATTATCATAAACTTAGGCAAGTTTGTTTAATTATATTGAGTCCAAAAGATTAATTCCAATAATACAAATTGAGATATCAAAATTAGGAATAAATTTGATAAATTGGGATGAAATTGATAAATTCGACCATGAGCCCCAAAATTAATTACAAACCTTTTTGGATTGGAGATAATATTAATCAAATTAGCAAAAGTTCAACTATTAAAAAATTTAATTACATATGAAGTTCTAATTGAATTGAAAATAAAAACTAATATACCTGAGCCATTTCATGGTGGAAAGGGATTTTCTGATCCGGCGGCGATTCATTAGCGGTGAAGACACGGCCGACGACGTTAGTCCTGGGGGCGGCGCCGCCGACGTACGGCAGCTCCTCGTACCCGAACGCTTCAACGACGTCGTTGAAGTCAGAGGCCGTGGCTACCGAATCAAATCCACGGAACAAAATCGCCCCGTGTTTGTGGAGAAGCGAGTCCAGCCACGGCCTCTGCTCCTTCACGGCCGATGTCAAAGTGGCCGCCGCGGCAACATGAGTTAACACGGCGGGGAAAATAACCCCGCCTTGGCTCTTCTGCTCCGGGAACTTTGCTTCGGCGAAGGCTGAGGAGTTCGTAGGCATCTTGTTGTGAATTTTGGATTGATTTGTTTGGTGTTATTATTGATTGTTGATTTACTATATGAATTAATTGATACAGTTGGTGATGGTGAGAGCTTTTATTATGAGGATTGAGAGATCAATCATGCATATATATTTGTTTTTTCCTTTTTGGATTTAAATTTTTTTTTTTTTATTGTTGTGATGTGTTTTTGGACGGAAAAGCAGCCAGATTCTATCGTAGAATAAATTATAATTTGACTAGTAGGATTGGAATAGTATAGAGAAAAATTTCAACAAAACTTCTTTTATTGTGGTCATTTATGAGGTAATATTCAGTTAATAGTTAATTTATTTTAGTACTTAACGTTATTTGTATTTTATTAGTTAGAACTTCATATTATAATTAAATATGGAAATATTGTCAAAATGGAGAAATTAATAAGTAGTGGTTAAAAACATTACTAATATGTTTAAAAGTGCTTCCTCGTCTTGGAAAAGAGTGTAGTATGTTTTAAGACGTTCTACCAACTATTGCTAACTTTTTAAGTTCAATTTTTTAAATTTTGGTTATAATTTACACTCATTTTACATAACTATACTCCATGTATAAAATGACCTATTTTATACACTACACTAACGAACATAAAAATAATAAAATGACCTATTTTACACTCACAAAATAACTAAACAACTTTTATTATCATATCAAAATGTGCACTTTTCTATACTCATGAACAATTGTACAACTTTCATAAATCAAGTCATACAAAATTGTGCATTACTATTTTTGAATGGTACATTACTTTTATGGACACATTATTTTAATTTATTATGCGTCTATTAATCCACATCATCATCAACGATTTACCAAAACTACATTACATTTTACCAAAACTACAAGTCATCCTTACATAAAAATAAGCTTTCGATGACCTAAAAATGACCTATGTATGCTTGGTTCTGTATTTTTGTATTAAGAATGAGTTTTACATATATCAAAACTCTATATTTCAAATCTTATATTATTCTATTCATAATTAATAATTCATTTTCAAAATTTGGATATCTACAAAAATTAAGGTATTTCTATTTTTGATAATATAATTAATTCTTTTTTTCCTTTCCTAATTATCAATATCGTTACTATATAAAATCCCCGCGCAGAGCAAAAATTTGAATGAAGAGAGAGAAATCACAACTTCAGTTACCGTTGGAGCAACCACCACACACACAAACGCGCAAGGAAGAAGAAGAGAAAATGCCGAAGAACGCCGGCGAATCGCAATCGAAATTAAAGATGAGGTTGAAATCGATGAGGAAGCCGCTGCGAGACGTCTCTAACGCCAAGGCAGCCAATAAATCTGCCAGTATTTACAACAAGATCTCCAAAGATGACGGTGGAAAAGCAGGAGGCGATTCGCTCGATCGCCTTCTCCTCGTGCACTCCGAACTCCGACGACAGGTAGCGAACGTGGAAATGTTTTGGATGGTGATAATTTGGGCGTTCTTTCAGATTTGGCTGTTTAATAGTTTCTACGAGGTCTAGGGTTTATGTGGTTCATTTTGTATGGTAATTTGGTGATTCTGTGATGATAAGATGTAACCACAACCGGATTTCACTGTTGTGAGTAGATTTATGTTTGTCAGGTTCTCTTGATGTTTAGTGTAACTTCTGACTGGTTAATGCTTTGAGATTGCAGTCACCGTTTCGCCTTTCCTTTGGTTTTTATCGTTCTGTTTAAGAGGTAGTTTTGTGTTCCAGCTAATGGTTTTGGTTTTAGAGCTTCTGTAGTATGGGTTCTCTAGAGTTCCTGAAGTATATAGGTTGGGTAATTCTGTTTTCATGAATGTTTGGATTAAATTATGGAGAGGCAGGGCTGGTAGTGCAATGGTAGGAATTTACGGAGCGTGTTTGAAATTTGAGGAGGAAGAGACATCTTGCATCGTGTTGTAGTCATAAATCATTTGAACCAATGGTCCTTGTGTTTCATCAACCAATTATTGTTTAGAGTATGTGTTTGTTTAGTAATCAGAGTAGAAAATGTGAAGCGATTGGAGGATTAGAGTGTTCACTTCAACGCATTGTTTGGCAGATAGATGAACTAGTTGCCGAAGCACTCAAGTTGAAGGGCAATGATAGAAGGGATGAGATCAAACAATTTGCAGAGACCTTGTCTGATATGCAGACTTCCTTAAAGGTAAATGTGTTGTTTGATTTTCTGATTTTGACACTCTTCATTTTACAATGTTTCAATTTTCGAATGTACGATTCTGCAGCCATGGGTTTCCATATTTCAAAAGGCAGCTCTCAGCCAATCCACAGTGCCAGAGAAAAATACTTCAGCGGAGCCAGTTGAGACAAAGGCACTTTATGTCTCAAAAGAAAATACAAATACTGCCGCTGAAAGCCCTGAAGAAACCAAGTTTGAGTCACTTGTCTCTCCATCACCCCTTGTATCGTGGCGGGCTGGATGCAACACCGAAAGTGGCAGACAGTTGTTCCTACTCACACCAATGCCTCAGAAGAAAGCTTTTTCATCAAAGCATCATGTATCTTCGCTACATGAAGTCGAAAAGATTCCATTGGATGAAGCTGCCCACCTGGTATATCTTTCTGATGCAGTACAAAACTTAGGTAATGATCTCAATGGAGGTCTATCAGCCAAGCCAACTCCAAAAGTGGCTTTCGATACAGAAAAGACTAAAGCTGTAGTAGACAAACCAGTCACTGATTGTGCTTCACCAGAAAAGGCTTCAACTACGAATTATTCTCTATTTGTCATGACTCCATGCATGAAAATGTCACCACCAAAGTCCTGCATATTACTCGAGTCCGTATCAGCCTTCTCCAGAAAGAAAGTCCAGGCAGTCCATAAATCTACACCTTTTCCTACTCGAGTCCACAGATTCAGTGATTCCCAGGATTCTGAGTCCGATTCTGAATCCTCCAGCGATCAATCTTCAGATGACCTGAAGCTGAAGTATCCCGAGCTCTATGGAATAAGAAAAGAAAATACACAGAAGAAAATGGCAGCAGAAGATTCACCAAACTGGATTGTCTCACCTCCTAAAACCTGCGCTGTAATGGATCCTTCCAACGAGCCATCATTTAAAAATGAAGCTGATCACTGCTTGCCATTGAAAACTAGTGTAGTGAGTAATCAGGTAGCTCACTTCCCCACCATGAAGACGAAAGAGTGTCAAGGTAGGCATGCCACTACCTCGAAGACGAAACTGCAAGGTAATATGTCTCTTTCATTTGCTTATTCAACTATTCAAACATACATAACAAACTGAAATTCCAATAAAAGTTAATTCACCCTCTCCTTGCAGATGTTATTCGTACGCTTGATTTAGCTGAAGTCACACCGATGATGAAGGCACCTATGAGCAGCATGCGAATGGGAAAGCATCCCGGGGAGAACACTTTGAAGAAGGAACTGTGGATGAAATTTGAAGCAGTAAGTAGTCTTGATTTTCGTTTCAATGGCTCTCTTGTCCAAGATTCTACCAAGAAAGGATTTCTTGACGCTTTGGACGAGGTGTCTGATGCATAACTATTGTTGGGATGAGGTTACTTCAGTGCTGCTGTAAAGATATGATCATGTATGTACAATTACTTGCAAAAGTTGCAGTTTGGTGTAGTTGCTGAAGTTTTGTGTAATTGCACTTTTGTGATGAAGAAAAAAGAATATTATCAAATTGACATGATTAGTTGTTTTGTTACAAAAATGAGTTTAAAGCAAATGTGTAGAGTATTTATTTATTTATTTATTAACATATGAGTAAAAAGACATTGTACTATAATATTTTGCATATCGAATAATTTATTATAAAAGGGGTTATTACCAATTGCAGGTATTTTATGTTTATATAGATTAATGAACTGTTAATTAATTTAAAATGAATTGGTAGTATACCTCATATTCATCTGTTTTATAATGATTTATGAGAATTTTATTTTTTTTCAAATTAATTATTGTGGAAAAAGATTAAGTTTTTTTTATATACTAGTATCTCCAAATCAAAGTTAAAATTTTGAGTGAATTCATCGTAGAAATTTTAAATAAATTTTTTAAATATCTTTAAAATATAATATGTACAATAAGTTAATAATAATAAATCGATTTGAATAAATTAACCCGATTTATTTAAACTTTAGCAGCATGTAAGTAAAATTTACTCCATATAAATAAAATATAACAAAATCAAAATATGTTCGTTGATTAAGAAATTGTAAATAATGGAGTATTATTATTTTTTTTCCCATTTAGAGCGTAGTATAAATAGAGGAAACGTTAAAAACATTCACTACCGGCGATAGCAGCAGAACTCCTTAAACCCTCAGCTCTCTCTCTCTCTCTCTCTCTCTCTCAATTCATACTCACACACAATGGGCGAATCAGTTCAATGGATTAAGCACATCGAATTGTACGTTAGCTCCACCGCCACTCCGTCCGAGCAGGTGAATTCTCCGATTAATTGCTGATAAATATGCATATCGACCATTATATTCCGATTACTTACGAAACAGTTGGCTATCTCCTTACAGTCTACCTAATGACAAAATCTCTGCCAATATTTTAAAATAAGAATTCAAGAGCTTAATCAGACTGAATATACTTCTTTTTTCTGTGAAAATTGCTCACTCACATTACTTTTTGAAAATTGTGCTCTGTTGGAACTCTGCTACTGTTAATTACCGACTTTTACTGATGTGATCGCTTTGTGCTGTGAAATTGGACCACAGTCTGCCAGTGTGGATGAAGTTGCCACTTTGCTGAAGAAGGGAATTTTTAATCTAGAAACACTTGTAAGCTCTTTCGCTACGATTTTGCGTGTGTTTGTAGATCAACATTATCTTAATTGAAGCTTTGGTATTGAATAAACTATAATGTCTACTCAAAGTTGCTTCCAAATAACATTGTTTCTGATCTATAGGTTAAGGAAATGGAGATGTATTTGACTACTACTGATAGCATTGTCCGCTCTAGAGGTAATTGTGTCTGTGTCATCACTGGATTTCTCCAGTTTTGTCTACTCACCTATACCTGTAGTGTTATTGTACATGACTGTGTGATGGCATCTGAGGATTTCCAAACAATATTTACTTTCTTGATAGTTGGAGTTGGTGCACTTTATTTGTTTGTTGAGAAGGTGTCTTTGTCCTTTATAGATCAACTGTATATATCTAAGCCTTTGATTTTGGAAATTCCAATTCAAGGTGTAGCAGATGTAGTTCTGGAGAAAAAGAACTATCTAATGGCATTTATTCTGTGCAATTACAAGATTTTAGAATTAGCAATCTGTTGCAGATAGCAATCTCACTTTAAGATGCATATATGAATGAGAATGGTTGTATTTTCTCTGATGCACCAACATGAAGTTTTTTAGGTTTCAAGTTGAGTGCACTTTCATTTTATCTGGTTCTTCACTAAACAAGTTCCTTCCCTTGGCAGAATATGTTTGCATTGTAACCTGGGATTCTTTTGTTGACTCATCTCTTTTTATTCTTCTTATTTTATTTATTTTATATTATAAATGTTGTATCAAACATATATTTTTCCATCATTCAGGGAATCTCCTCCTTGCTGAACTGTTGGATAAACTAGCATCAAAGCCCTTAAGTAGCAGTTCAATACATAGCCTAGTAGGATTCTTCACAGAAAGACTGGTAAGTGGACAAATGAGAAGCACTATACCTGCTACATTTGTAGTTTACTTATTTTAATTCATATTCCGGAAACATTGTTTTTACCCAAATTATCATTTATTTGATCAAGTGCCTTATTAGTTGCGTTGCGGAAGGGACTTGGTAGTAGTATTGGCTTGCTCAAAGAATGCCATTGCTTCATTTTACCAAATCTTCTAGGATCCACCTTCCCCTAGAAATTATAATTTTTATGCAGTCGCAAATATATATTGATAGTTTGACTTTGACAATAATGTGGCAATCTCTTGATATTTTGTTTATATAACTATGGGTTCATAAGTTTTGCCATGGGGCTTTTCAATCAGTCAATATGAAAGGCAGATAATATTTTCATATATCAGGCAGACTGGAAAGCATTACGTGGTGCACTTGTGGGCTGTTTGGCTTTATTGAGGAGAACAGTGGATGTTGGAAATGTCACTGATTCTGATGCAAAGGCTGTTGCTGAGTCTTATCTCCAAAATCTTCAAGTTCAGTCCTTGGGCCAACATGATAGGAAGGTAAGTCCCGGTATGATGAGATATATATACTTTAGTACTTTTTGGTTCTCATGCTAAAGATTATGCTAATTTTCGTTCATGCATCATATTCATTGCAGCTAAGCTTTCAACTCTTGGAATGCTTATTAAATCACTATCCGGGTGCAATAGGAGATTTGGTAAAGCTCATTTTACCTTCTCCCTATGTTCTTCTATTTTCGTCATCTTAAAATTTTAATGCTGAAGCCGTCTTCATTGGACTGTGAGCAACCTTTATATGTTTGTTGTAAAGATAAAAAGCAAGTGGTGGAAATCATTTCTCACCCCAGCTTTCCTTACATACTCACTGCCTCCTTTAATACTTTCAATCACGTTGCTTGTTGTTAATACACACCCTAACACTCAAAATCCCAATGCTCGAGCATTATCCATTATCAACTTGGTGTGTGGTAGTACCATGAGCAATATCTTGTTAAAAAACAAAGATGGTGATTTCCTGAAACCTTGTAGATTGAAGGACACCAATGAGGTTCTTTTGCACGTGAAATTTCCCTGTAGTTTGACATTCATAAGGTTCCGAATGATTCCACAGAACATTTAAGTTAAATAATTTCTGTACAGCTTTGGATTTCTAATGTTTTTCTTAATCATTTTGACTTGTTCACTGAATCAAGCATCAAACTTGGTCTGATATGCTGTGTGAATCACAGCTTCATTTCTGTCGGAATTATAATCATGTCACATGTACCATGTGGTTCTTGTTCTTTTAGTTTATCTTTTTATTTGACTGCTCCAAGTATGATAGGAGTAAAGGCAAGATGGTTGCAAGTAACACTTGAGGAGAAATGTAAAATAGAGATAATTTCAGGACGCGAGTAGAGTGCTCAGATAATGAAAAACCTCTAAACCCACTTTGGCCTTGCCAATTACAATTAAAGTAAAAACATGCTAAAGACTATCCCCACCAGTACTTATAAATACACCAATTACGGAAAAGTAACTGACTAATAGACTTAGTGGGAATGACTGACTCATTAATGGAGTTAATGGGAATAACTGCTCCATCATGGACTTAATGAAATATAACTGACTCAATAATAGACAATAACCGACTCAATAATGGAAATAACTGACTCAATAATGGAAATTACTGCTAGCTAAAACCTCTGCTTCACTCAGTAACGTTTACATCTTCCACCACAGCCACGTCATCCTTGCCTTTCGCCTTCCAGTCCACCACACCACGATGGCCTCGTTTGTAAACTTTCCATGCCCGATAGCTGTTGCTATCAACTGCCCCGGTTGCGGAAACAGCCTTGTCCTCAAGGCGGAAGTAAGGAAACTGACCTCGTACATCCTCGTTGTCCATCCACATTGCATCATCCGCAGGCAGGTCCAGCCACTGAATTAGAACCTGCTCCACCTCCTGGTCGTCGTGTTGCACCACTCTCCTGTTAAGAATAGTCTCTGGTAGGAAGGGTGGATTATCTGCGATTAACTCTTCAGGTAACATGGTATCCACCGGTTCTGCTCCTATCGCCTTCTTCAGTAAGGAAACATGAAAGACAGGATGTATTTTAGCACCTTCTGGAAGTCGTAAACGATACACAACAGAACCTATCCGCTCCTCAATAGGAAAAGGACCGAAAAACCTTGGGGCAAGCTTGCGATTCTGGACCTTGAACAATGTTGTTTGACGGAAGGGCCGAAACTTAAGATAGACAAAATCCCCTACTTGAAATTCAATGTCTCGGCGATGTTTGTTTGCCGAAGCCACCATCTGATTCTGTGCTCGCTGGAGATGGAAGCGCAATTGGGCGATGATGTCATCCCTTGAGCGCAACTCCTCAGCTACAGCATGGACCTGAATCTCCCTTGGTAAGTATTGCCGGATCGTGGGAGGAGGCTGACCATAAACAATTTCAAACGGAGTAGAGCTAGCTGATGAATGGAAGCTGGTATTGTAGCAAAATTCTGCCCAAGCCAACCAACGATTCCACTGTCGTGGCCTGTCCGAGGAGAAACAACGAAGATACGTTTTCTAAGAAACGATTGAGTACCTCCGTTTGGCCGTCAGATTCCGGATGATAAGCTGAACTCATCCGAAGTTTCGTACCTGCTATGCGGAACAATTCCTGCCAAAACGCACTCAAGAAGAGTGGATCTCAATCAGACACAATAGAAGAAGGAATGCCGTGCAACTTGACCACTTCACGTGTGAATACATCAGCGACCACACGAGCTGTGAAGGGGTGCTTCAAAGCCATAAAATGGGCATATTTTGAAAATCTGTCAACTACCACCAATATACAATCTAATCCCCCTGCTCTTGGTAATCCAGAAATGAAATCAATACTAATATCATCCCAAACCTTCACTGGAATAGGCAGTGGCGAAAGGAGGCCCGCCGGAGATTGGGTGTCATACTTATTCTTTTTGACACACGCTGCATTCTGCCACAAATTTTGAAACCATTCTCATCATGCCCCTCCAGTAGACAATGACAGCTAGGCGACGATACGTCCTATGGGCGCCTGCATGGCCACCTGTTGGTGTAGCATGGAACTCCTCCATCAGCTTAGGTATCCATGAAGAGGTTGAGGGTACAACTAGACGACCTTTATAAAATAAAAGGTCATGCACCAACATGTAGTGAGGTGTTGTTGACTTTCCTTGCTGGATGTTGGTTTTGATTCGAGCCAGATGCGGATCCTTGGCCAAGTCTTGCTGGATCGCTGCCCAATCTAACCACTTAGGCGTTGACAGTGCCGCACATTCGATGTCATCGTCACGGCGGGAAAGAGCATCAGCTGCCCTGTTTAGTGCCCCTTCCTTGTAAACTACTGAAAACTCGTAAACTCGTAACCCAATAATTTTGCTCCCCAATTTTGTTGTGCCGGCGTGGTCAAAGGTTGTGATAACAGATGTCGGAGGCTGCGTTGATCAGTACGGACTGTAAATTGTCGCCCCAGAAGATATGGCCTCCAATGTTGAATGGCAAGAACCAATGCCATTAGTTCTTTCTCGTAAGCCGACTTCGCCAATAGACGGGCCGAGAAATGCTTGCTGAAATAGGCTATCGGCTGGTTGTCCTGCATCAAAACAGCCCCAATGCCCCGGCCTGAAGCATCACACTCAACGACAAATGATTTGGAGAAATCCGGCATACGGAGCACAGGTGCCGAAGTAAGGGCTTCCTTAAGATTTGTGAATGCGTCATCTGTTTCTTGCGTCCACTCTAAATTGCGGGTCACAGATTTCTTTATTAAAGCCGTGAGTGGGGCAGCGATTTTCCCATAATCTTTGATGAACCTCCGATAGTAGCCGGTTAACCCCAAGAATCCCCGCAGTCCACGCAATGTAGTGGGAGTAGGCCAACGTAGAACAGCCGATATTTTTGACGGATCCATACGAACTCCCTGGAAAGAGACAATATGTCCAAGATATTCCACACTCATGCCCCACGAGGCATTTCTTGAGATTAAGAACTAATTTGTTATCCTTCAACACATGAAAAACTTGGCAGATATGGTCGACATGTGCTTCCCAAGAAGGGCTATAGATAAGAATATCGTCAAAAAAAACCAAGACGAACTTACGTAGTAGGGGCTGAAATATTTCGTTCATCAGGCTCTGGAACGTGGCCGGTGCATTGGTGAGACCGAAAGGCATAACCAAGAATTCATAATGCCCGGAATGAGTGCGAAAAGCCGTTTTGGGCACGTCGGCTGCCTCGACTCGTATTTGATGATATCCTGCCTTCAAGTCCAACTTGGTGAACCACTTCGCTGCTGCTGGAGCGTGAGAGCTTGAGTTAGTGGAGTTGAGCTGCTGCTGGTGTTGCTGCTCCCTGTCGCGCCGCTGGTGTTACTGGTCTGCTTTTACAGTATTCGCAAAACATTCCTCATATCATTTCCCATGGTGGAGATTTGTTCTTGTAGTTCCTTGACTGCACGACTTTGCTCCTCCGATGCCTTCTCCAATCCTTCAAGACGGGCTTCTGTACTGCGTGTAACCACCATGATTTCTTTCCATGTTCACCGCACCAATTGATAGGAGTAAAGGCAAGATGGTTGCAAGTAACACTTGAGGAGAAATGTAAAATAGAGATAATTTCAGGACGCGAATACAGTGCTCAGATAATGAACAACCTCTAAACCCACTTTGGCCTTGCCAATTACAATTCAAGTAAAAACATGCTAAAGACTATCCCCACCAGTACCTATAAATACACCAATTACGGAAAAGTAACTGACTAATAGACTTAGTGGGAATGACTGACTCATTAATGGAGTTAATGGGAATAACTGCTCCATCATGGACTTAATGAAATATAACTGACTCAATAATAGACAATAACCGACTCAATAATGGAAATAACTGACTCAATAATAGACAATAACCGACTCAATAATGGAAATAACTGACTCAATAATGGAAATTACTGCTAGCTAAAACCTCTGCTTCACTTAGTAACGTTTACATCTTCCACCACAGCCACGTCATCCTTGCCTTTCGCCTTCCAGTCCACCACACCACGATGGCCTCGTTTGTAAACTTTCCATGCCCGATAGCTGTTGCTATCAAAGTAGTTCTAACTATGTGGTTAACAATAACTTAACTTTGCCTGTTCCTTTTTTTTTCTACAGGGAGATGACCTTGTTTATGGAATCTGTGAGGCTGTTGACGGGGAAAAAGATCCTGAGTGCTTATTGCTTGTCTTTCATATAGTGGAATGTCTTGGACAGATATATCCCGATCCTTCTGGTCCTTTAGCAAATTATGCGGAGGATATGTTTGAAATTTTAGGAAGTTATTTCCCCATCCATTTCACACATGTGAGTGACCTCTTTAATCTATTTTCCCATGTCTCATCATATTTGTCGTATCTGTGCTTATGGCTCTTGTATTAAGCATTATATTTCATAACCTTATAATTTGATTGGTCATAGGTTTTATAGCATGGTGAGAAGAGCAGTATCTAAACTATGTTTGAACAAATTGGGGGGAGTTTAAATATATGTTTTAAACATTATTTGATAGAGCTGACTAAAGATAGAAGGATGTGTTGCACTCCTTTTGCATATTTTTGAGAGCACATTGTTTCCCAAATTTTTTAATTCATAATCTCATATTAGGAAATACATCACTCATTTGACCACACCTTGGGAATGTTTGTCTTAGAGTGTGTCTGGTGCTATTAGGACAGGAGGCTAATTTTTTCATTTTCCCCTCCCCCCAATCTTTTTAGGAGTATATGTTTTCCCCCTATTCTGATTTGATATTCAATATTTGTCCAGCCAAAAGGTGAGGATGATGACACAAAGAGAGAAGAACTATCAAGGGCATTAATGGTGAGCAATTTGTTTCATGTTACTATGTGGTCGCAGCCAAAGCTGAAATGACTAAATAGTCTGCTCTTCCTAAAGATGTTTATAAAGAAATTTAGACACTTACTTGTATTCTGATGTCTTTCAGTTGTCATTTGCTTCTACACCTCTTTTTGAACCTTTTTCTATCCCATTGCTGCTAGAGAAACTTTCATCTTCTCTTCCGTCAGCTAAGGTCGGTCTTCAACTCAATGCACCTCCGCAACCTTTTTATATGTCTGAAATATATTTCACTTAATTTGTTGGATGCCTACATGTTTATCTGCAGGTGGAGTCATTTAAGTATCTTAGCTATTGCACAGCAAAGTATGGACCAGAAAGGATGGCAAGCCACGCTGAAGTTCTTTGGTCTTCTGTAAAAGATGCCATATATATATCACCTCAGTGTACCCTGACAAAGGAGTCTGAATTATTTGGTGGAATGGGCTTTAAGGATAGTGATGTTATGATGCAGGCTTTTATACTCCTGCAGGAAGTTATTCAACAATATGGTGATTTCATTAGTTTAGTTTTAGGTGACAATGACATAAATGCCTTCATAAATTCCCTGAGTCAGTATAAGGAGATGGATGATATTCCTTCACTAGCAAAACAGAGATTGCATGTGGTTGGTCATATTATGTCCACTTGTGCTAAACCCTCACCTGCTTTGTGCAATAAAGTCTTTAACAGTTTCTTTCCGCTCCTCATGGAAAGTCTGGGGCTTTCAGTTGAAAAATCATTAAATGGCTACCTAGATGAAGATTGTTCTCCTCCAGCCAAATTTAATTTTGCAGCTATTTATCTCTGCACAGAACTTCTTGCAGCATGCAGATATGTGGCTGTCTCCCTCGACAGTTCTACCCCAGCCCTTGAATTTTCTCAACAGGCATGGTCTACCATGCTTAACAATTCCTGTAAATCACTAGTGAAAACATTCTTTTCCCTCTTAAGATCAACGGAAGCTGATCAAAGAGCAAGTTCTGGTGTTTACTTTGGAGGTTAGCTATTTTCTCCGAATGCTATCACTTTTTATGATAGGAAGAACATGTTAAGGTTCTTATAGGAATAGGATGTAAAATATCTTACTTGTGAATTCGTTGTCAATGACAATGGTTCGTTTTCTTTTTTATATTTATCATGATTCTTTTGAAAAATGACCTCCACTTATAGGTATGCTCATGTTGTAAAGATAACATGGCTTTTCCTTGTAATGCTATTTATTTATTTTGTTGTGAATAACTGCAGTTAAGGGCCTGGAAATTTTGGCTACGTTTCCAGAAAGCTTCCTTCCGGCGTCAAACTCCTTATATGACAATATATTGTCAGAGTTTGTCAGAACAGTTACTTCTGGCAGCCACGAGACATTCTTGTGGACATTGACTTTGAAGGCCCTGACAGAAATTGGTCTTTTTGCCAATAAACATCCAGAATCTGCAAAAGCTGTGATCTTTGAGAAAATTGTTGTAGAAAAATTTGTCTCCCTGATACCTTCTGGTGAATCAGCCATGCCTTCATCACTCAAACTGAAAGCTGCTTTTGAAATCGGTGGAACAAGGAAGGAGTTCATGTTCAAAGTTGTTCATGCGTTATCTGCAGCCATATATACCAATTTCTCAGCTGCTTATGTAAGTCTCTATGTTATACTGCCAAACATTAGGTATTTTTTTTCCACAGAAGTGCACCTTATAGTTTTGCATCATCATACATCCTGGTGGTTTGAATATTTGTAGAGTTTTGTAATCCTTCAAAGAATAAATAATCACTGAATAGATTATAATCCTTCTATAGTTATGCATGTGGTTAATGAGTTGTGTTGGTTCTTCATATCCTGTATTCTTTTTCATTATTTTGTATTTACTCTTGTAAAACTTTGTTCAACATTAATCCAAACAGGATGAAGGGAATCATGAATCTGGAAAATTGATGATCCTGCTTCTTGATACTTACACCGAAAAGGTGCTTCCATGGTGAGTGAATTTTTGGTAATCAATTTCCATTTCAGTATTTTGTTTCCTTGATTCATGTCTTATTATCTATTGAACACAAAAGCTACATTGAATTTAAGTTTCAGTATGGCAGGGAATGAAAAGAATTAAGTTTCAAGAACTAAATCAATTACGTTCTGAGTTGTGATTTCATATCTAATGTTTTAATGGACATGTTTCTTGACTTGGATCCAGGTTTCTTAAAATTGGAGGCTTTGAGGAAATCCCGCTGAATTTTGCTCTCGGTATCTGGGAGAAGATTGAACATACCATGTACTTAAACCTCAGTACCCTGGAAATTGCTATGGTAAGCTAGCCAAATTAATGTTGGATCTCTCCAGCCTGTTTCATTTCTTGTATTATACCACTAGGTAAATTTTGGATTTTGTTTTATTAGGGAGCAGGTTATAAGGATCTTCTCAGTGCAATAATGACTGCAATCAAGAAGGCTGTTGGGAGTTGTTCGAAAGAAAGCCAGGAAATAATCATTAATAAAGCCTTTGGAGTACTTTCTTCATGTACTGGTTTTGGGTTTGAATCTGGCAGTTCTCTTGTAAAGGAGGAAGATGTGAAGCAAAATCTCAATCCCGGTGACTCTTCCTGTAAACATGAGTGGCTTACTTCATTATTTGCTTCAGTCATTATAGCTCTCCGCCCTCAAACAAGTATACCAAATGGAAAAATGATTATACAGCTGTTCATAAAAAGCCTCCTTAACGGACATGTTCCATCTGCTCATGCACTGGGTTCTTTAGTTAATAAACTGCCTTTGGAGATCAAAGGAATGAACTGTGCTGAAAATCTGACTCTGAACACGGCACTGGACATGATATCTCCAACATTTACGGGGATTTCTCACCATGATAACGTTTCTCAAACTAATGGCAGTGGAATTGATTTCAGTAGTTTAAGATTGAATACCTTAAGAATGCAATCCGGGATTAACACTGCAATTGGATTGGCATGGATTGGTAAAGGATTACTTATGAGGGGGCATGAAAAGGTAAAAGATATAACCATGGCTTTATTGAGTTTGTTGATGTTGGATTGTGAAGGTGTAGACTCAAAAGAGCTCCAAATTATTGATGTAGAAGACATGCATCAGCTGAGAACAACTGCTGCTGATGCATTTCATATCATTATGAGTGACTCTGGGGAATGCCTGAGTCGAGCGTATCATGCAACCATACGACCGCTCTACAAGCA
This sequence comes from Salvia hispanica, assembly GCF_029641045.1. Lineage (NCBI taxonomy): Eukaryota > Viridiplantae > Streptophyta > Magnoliopsida > Lamiales > Lamiaceae > Salvia > Salvia hispanica. The sequence continues at coordinate 28,149,849 of NC_142697.1, forward strand.
ACGTTTTTTCAGCACCATCATGCCCATTTTTTTGTCCTTGGTGATAAAATCTGATGCATCACTTGTCAGGTATGAATCATGATAGGAAACGACTTTAATAATGCTGTTTAACTTTTGCACTATTGGCAGTGAATACAATAATACTTGAGCATCCTACACTTCACCTCTCAGGAACCACTTAAAAGTTGGGTTTCTCTGAAGTTTGTTTTTAGTTTAATGAGTTGATTTGGTTTGGATTATCTTCACTATTACATCTAACAAAAATGTATATGATCATGTATTAGGTGGTTTACTAGTTTTCAATGCATGTATTTTGTTTAAGTATGATTCAAACTTAGTTGAACTGAATGTGGCATCTATTTTTCTGTCTTGATCTAGTCCTACATACACTTCCAGATCTATGCTATATAGAGCCTTTGCACATGTTGTGTCTGATACTCCCGTGATTGCTGTTTTGGCTGAATCCAAAAAGGTCAGCGATATTAGTTCACTCTTACCATCTCCAATTTTGTGATACTATCCTTCAATATATTTATACACAGTTTTATTGAGATGTATGACTTTGCACACAGATTGTCCCTATTTTATTGGATTGCTTGTCCGTGCTGAGCAAGGATGTGGCTAACAAGGAAATTATTTACAATGTTTTACTTGTCATATCAGGAATATTGCTCGAGAAAAATGGTGAGAACATACATATCTTCCAATTCAACAATGCATGAACTGTGAAGGGCTTATGATTTTATCATTATCATTTGAACATGCTTGTTTGTTTTATGGAAATTTGTACTGCTTACTACTAAAAAGATACTGATTTTCGATCTTATTTTACTCTTGTTTTCGTGTATCGGTTGAAATGCATTTCGATTGCCAATTACCCTAATTTTTCTTGCACTCATTGCCACAGGACAAGAAGCTGCAGTAGAAAATGCACCTATCATTGTAAACCTGCTTATTGATCTCACAACATACCAACACATGATGGTAATGAACAGTCTGAATTCTCTTCGTGCTTTTGGTAAATGTGTTTATTTATTTCCCATAAAGCTACCATGTACTAGTGAAATTGAATTTCAAAATGTTTTCAGGCTATTCGAGAAACAGCAATACAGTGTCTCGTTGCTATGACTGAGCTTCCCTACACTAGAATTTATCCTCTGAGAACTAAGGTATGAATATTCTTACACTCAGGTGCACACATTGAAATCTCAAGGTGACAATCAACTATAGCACTAGTGATGCGTATATCTTTTCTCGTCATTACAAACTATCCAGTAACAAAATCATTTCTCAATGCAAGGTTTTACAAGCGACATCAAAGGCACTTGATGATCCTAAGAGGATTGTTCGTCAAGAAGCTGTCAGATGTCGACAATCTTGGTAAGTAAAAAATGTAGTATTTTCACTCACTTGTAGTAGTTTCGAATCTAAAATCAGATTTTTTCGTTGATTGATGTTTTCTTTTTCTTCCCCGACTTCATTTTTAGGGCTTCAATTGCGTCAAGAACTCTTCGCTTCTAAAACAAAGGGTAATTTGTTGGTGAGATATTGTTACAAGTAAGAAGCTTTGTTGCAGATAGTATTCTTGTGTTGTAACAGTAGCAGTAATTTTGTGTAGATTTCATAACTCATAGACTGGTATTGATGTATATTCTCTATAATCCTTGCTTCTCTTTATTTAGTACTGTAATATAGCCCGAAAGTGAGCATTCAAATTTCGGATTGGATTTTTACCTAATTTTGAGAGAATATAATCATATTAATCTAAACTGATACGTAATCTCGTATTCTGAAAATCAGAAAATTTATAATGATTGCAAACTGAAAAATATAATTTTTTTTAATAAACTATTGTTTAGAAAATAAATTAAATTGTTGTGTATGTATTAGACAAGCTTCGAATTTTATGATGCCAGACTGAAAATCCATATTTTGAGAATAATACATCTTAAAATATTAGATACTATAATTCAATTTTTTGGATTTTTTATTGAAAAGACAGACATCGAAAATCCATATTTAGAAATAAAGAAATCAGATGTGATCCTAAGATTTGAACCAAATTTGATATATTTCAATTTGATTCGATTATTTGAATTACAAATATTTTGCTTCCCCTCAAAATTTAGGAAACTGTATCAGAATCCTGCAAGGGCCAAAGTTTTAAGCAGCAAACATTCATCAAAGAGAGGCCTCCATCTTCTAAAGGAATAACATTCTCATCGCTCTTTCTCGGCTGAAGCTTCTGCTCCTTCCTCATCATCCGACTGTACAGATTCGTGCTTTGCAGCTGCCTGCAACACCCTGCTTTGGATGTCGGATGATGAAGGCGACATGGGCAGTCCATCGCCGTTGCTCCCCCCCTTTCCCGCTGCCCATGATATTGCCTGGCCTCCTAGTCTCACTGGAGTTAGCAGCAGCCTGAGGATGAACTCCAAAATTACAATCATTTTCGTGCTACCAAACGATATATATAACACTTTCTCTCGAATATCAAAGTTTCACGCGTAGGAAAACAGTAACATAATCCATAAAAACGTGCTTAAACACTCGATGCTGAGGCTCAGTGAAGTAAGGCAGTATACCTCACGTCCTGCTTCAAATCTTCTACGTTCTCGTATGAAGCAACTCGTCTGATTAGGCTCTGGCCCAGACCAATAACACCGATAAACTGCAGGGTCGTCTCCCATTCTGCAGGAAGGGGAAAAGAATTGTTAAACTTGACATAGCAAATGATATACAGCCATTTAACTGAGGCCACCAATTCGTTCAAAAAACAAAATTGTGGCCGAATGAAGTAGTTTCATTCGTACTAATAATGTACTGAGGCTACAGTCAATAACTTCGTCCAAAATACGTCTGATTCTGCTCCTGATTCTACGCATTTACATATTTTTGGATATTATTCTTCGTTTACAAACTTGGAACTGTTTTTCACTAGGTTCTTCTAAGCTGTGGTGAAATATTCAACTCCATAGAGATTCATGCATTGTTAGCCATCAAAAGTTTCAGTTAAACGGTCATAATCAGCTTCTGTTTGCTCGATAGTTGGGTAAACGATGAATAACAGTTTATAATTCTTGAAAAATACTACATGGAAGATGAAAGCACATTACCTACTATTGAATAGATCGCTGCAGCAAAACCCTACATGTGAAGAATCGGGCTAGTCAATCACTCCACGCCAAAGTTAAAAAGATAGAATCATTTATAGGGGAGATTAAAATGTCCATACGAGCCATCTTTAATTTGAAAGGACGAGAAATGTCTTCTTTGTCGCATGTAACACAAAAGCTAATTTACCTATTTAAAAGACGGAACGAATCCTTACCACTCCATACCCAATGGTTTTCAGTGGAGTTGGTTTAATTTCCTCCAATATCGCTTCAGCCTCCTACATAAATCCAGCCGAGAAGTCACAAAGTTGGTAAAGGAACACATCGACAGGAGCATCTTCGAAAATTACTTTCACATGATGCATAAAAAGATGGGAACTGATACAAGAGGTCAGAGTCCAGAAGGATCCTATTCCATGCGTTTTTAGCTCATTCGGGATATGAACTGACAAGCGCAAATCACTTGGATATTACTAAATTTAAAATGTAAAATCTTCATTTCGACACATCTTCTGCTTCAGAGAGAAGGCAGGCGAAAGACTTACCTCATTAAGTATTGTAAATGCTGTCTCGGGTTTTGCCATCTTAATACGTAACCCGTTTTTCACCCAAGCCCGAAAGCCACCTTTGACAATATAAGGTTTCTGTTGTGTGAAAAAAACACAAAAAAAAAGAATGGAAATAAGCTGAATGTCATTTTTGTATGATCTTGAAATACCGAAACTATTAGCTTTTCTGGTCATACTTGCCTTAGTCCCAAGCTTTCTCAGTGATCTTGCGACGCCCTTCGAGAAAGTTCCATCAGCATCCATAACTAAAACTTTAGACTTGTCCTGCATGTAAAGAAGTCGAAAAGAATAATTTCTTGTCAATCGTATTTCAATATAACCAGTAGCTCTTTTAACTATCAACAGACAGGATTGGAAGAGGAAAAATAGTCATGGACAAGCTTCATACATCAACTATGTTAAGGTTACGGATAACAGCAGCTAGCAATGTGTATTCAATATCTCGTCCCCCCTTCAGCAACCTCTTCGTGGAGCGATCAACCTGCGTATTTATGTAAAAGTAGAAAGATATTTAAGTACAAAAATCTCACCATCAATAGCCAATTAATCTGTCTTTCCCAATAACAAGATCTTAACTAGAGAAAATTGATGAGAGAAAAGATGCACTTACCTCAGGAAGTGTCACGCTGGCATATCGAAATCGAGCTGCCCTTCGAAGATCAGGAACGCCATCTCTTTCCTTGAAATTCTTTGCAGACAAATCAATAAAACAAGTTAACATAAGTGCTCTAACTTTAAAAAGTGGCAATTTGTAAACAATGACAAGAAGCTGATGAAAAGTCTCCTACCTCTGGTCGAATGTCTACAAGAACAGCGTTTTCATTCCCTTGTATGAGCTCCAGAGCCGACTTAGGAGACAAATCTCCTGCATATCCACTATATTTTACTATCCTATAAGAAGCCCTGCACAAAACTGATGAGAAATGTGATTTCCGTTCACTTTGCTCTAGATCGTGAAGAAAGGATCTAACACAAAAATAAAATGACAAAACGAGGTTTACCATAGAGTCACCCAGAGTCCAAGGAAAAGAACAAAAGGAACGAGTGGATCATTAGGGTTGAGGCCAAGACTTTCTTCAAATCCCTCCACAGCCATGTAAACCTTTGCATCAAAATTTTGAAGTATGATGTGATTAGACAACAACAAGAATGTAGCACTTTTTTGAAACCGAATCATTCATTTATACGATAAGCCAGTTTTCGCCAACAAATAAGCATACTTATACCTGATGAAGTGCAGTTCCAACAGGAAATAGTACTTCCTCTACTCTTTCTTCGGATACACCAACTGCTTCTCGGACTTGTGGAGGGAGAAATCCCTTCACGAAACTGTAAGCATATCCGACAGCTTTCCCCCCTCGTATCAAAGAGTCTTCACCTACAACAATTGTTCCCCTTAAAACATCAAGTGCAAAAGGCCCGGCTCTGCCTGATGCTTCCTTCAACTCAGTTGATAGTCCAGACAACATATCACCGGGCGACTGTGATCCTGCAGATTTTTTGACAAACAAGATAATCTCATCGATGGAATCACTCACTGCTCGATTGGTATTTTCCAGAACACTTTCTCCTATCTTAGATGCATCAGCAGCAGATTCGCGCAATTTGGAAACAATATCAGACAGTTTCGCCTCCAGATACGATAGTGAATCTTCATCCACGTTGAATGAATGAAATACCAGATGAGAAGGCACAACTGATTCAACAGGAAGCGCCTCGGCATTATCAACTGTGTTCGTAAGAAAATCCACTAGCTGGTCATCTACAAACACGATGTTATCCGATCCTAGGCAGCGTGCTCCATCTTTCACCCCAACTCGGTAACTACTCAGCCCACATTGTCTTAAATTTTGCAATCCAGATCGATATAACGACCGAGAAGCAGACATGAACAGTTTAGAGTTTCCAAGATTGTTGAGGTAAAGACATGAATTAGAGGAAGCTAAGTCAAGACTAAAGCAGTTTGCATCAAATCTCATCCCATGTGGAGAAAAGGATTTCAATCCTTCACAAACACAAATCTGCACTAGAATATGCAATATTTAATAAGTAAAACCCTTGTCATAAATTTCATTTAAGCAGCTGTTTCTCATTCACTCAGCCCATTGCAATTTCAATCAAACTTATGAATGTGAGAAAGCCCAGATTCTAGTCCTAGTCATAGAGCGTAAATGGAGATCATAAAAAAAAGAGGATTTAACACACGACACAATCAACTGATAACTGATTCTGTAAGTTAAAAAGATTGTACACTTCAGTTCCAAAAAAAAAAACGCACACACACACACGCACAAGTTTTGACCTTTGTTGGGGAAAGAGGCAGCATTGGATGTTGACTCGATCACTCCTGCAAATTCGCCTAATCCCTCGTTTCGAGTTCACTAAACCCGAAAAATGGAAAATGGAAAATGAAAAATCTGTTCTTGTTAAAGAGTAGATGCTGCAAGAATTGAAGCAAAGTGATGCGCCGTCTTTTACTGCTTTAAAAGTGATTATATATTTATTGCAACAATTGTTGGGAAGGTAATTATCAAAACTTAGATTAAACCATTTCTTTTAGATTTTATCTTGATCTTTACCAATCAAAATCATCGGAGCCTAAAAATAATCTTGTTTGTGATTTGAGTAGTTTAAGTGAAAAATAAATAAAAGTACTAATCTTTTTTTAATGAATAATTAGTGGAGAAAAAGTGATCATTTGATTAGGGAATAGTTTTGGGAGATTATTTATTTTGACCAGTTGAAATAACCGATCAATTTTACAATTTCAGTGTTAAAGAAGGAATCACAACATTGGTCTCAACTCAATTAGACAAACTGGCACAACCAATTCAATTCCATTCAGTATTAGCATAACACAAACTCTTTAAGTTCTTGCATAATAAGATGGCAAGAAACTAAAGAGGGAAAATTGCTATGTAATACATTTCTAAACATCTCAATAATTGTGGCATCTCAGTCATCCTGGAAAAATGCAGCTGATGCTGAAACTCAAACGAGGAATGCGGAGATAAACCTATATGCAGATTAAGGCCTCCATTTGATTTTAGAGATGTGGACAGAGCAACGAGGCCTAGCTCGAAACCTTCAAGCCAAAGTAGTTCGATCAGTCTTCTCTCATGTCAGTCTTTCGCCTGGCCTGAGATGCCAGCCGGACATCTCTTTCTCGCTCAAACTCCCGGTAATCAGCACGCTGCAAGAAAGAAACTTTGTCCAGATACTGATTTGAACTTTTCTTGTACGCATCGAGTTCATCTTCCATGCCTTTGTTTTCTTCCTTGAACTCACCCCAGTCCATCTTTGTCTTGTCAAGGACACTGAGTTTAGGCTTCTTTTTGATCTGTTCTAGAACAGCATCAACAGCTGAGACAGTGCCGGCTACACCTTTCCCTTTCTCAGCTGCCTCTTTCGAGGCAGTATCAACGAGTTTCCTTACTTCAATTTCCTCACCAGCAAAGTCTCGAACTTCAGTAACCTACCAAATTGACAAATTACACAATCTAGTAAATGATACGAAGTGAAGGAACATATGTTGTGACATAGATATCTGCTGAAGTTCGGATCCATCAAACACAGCATTTAACTTTTACAAAGATCTTCTAAAGTGATCATATGATGATGTGGAAGTAATAGTTGAAACTTGAAACGCCCAAGTAAAAAACATGATTAGAACCTACGAAGTGGAATTCGTAGAAAAGATGCTAGAGCAGAAAAACAAACCTCCACTTTTCCCCTTCCTGTAGTAGCTGAAGCAGCAGCAGCATCCTTAACTGCTGAAAGAGCGGCAGCAGCAAGTTTTTTTGCTTCCTCACTGGAACTATTCTCACTTGTTATGGCACGCTTTCCCAACCCTTGTACAGGAGATGGTGTCTTAGTTGATCCCAAACCGAGATAATTCATCCAACCCTGAAAGATAGGGCGGGTGAGGGAGATTCCTCACTGTCAAAGGTTTTAGTCAAGGTAAACAAATTTTCTTCACAATTTACTTAAAGAAACAAACTTTCCCAAAATCAGCACAACCACCCCCCTCACTCTTCGGGAACTCTGCTCTGTAACGTAAGCATTGTCTCGCTCTTTATGACCATTATTGACCAGAGATCAATCCATGGAATTGATTTCAATGTAATATGTATGCATTGAACAAAATACACAAGAAGTAGCATAGTAGTTCGCGACTATTGAATTGTAAAATGATAACAGAAAATGATTGTGTGAAGACTGAAAGACAACTAGTGTGCAATATTGCAAGTGGTTTGATTCAGCGGTCACATATCTAGATATTCTAATTTTTGCCTAGTAAAGATGGATGAGTGTAGTAGTAGAGCTGTTTCTCACTGTTGACGACTTCTGCACCGAACTTCCTCGAGCAGACTTGCTTGTGTTTGGACTCCGGATATCCAGAATACCTTTAAGAGATTTAGAAGGCACACCTTTATTCATTTGCTGCCACACAGCATCTACACGAGCTTTTCTCTCTGTCATCAACAAATTAAATCAGTTTGTCTCAGAGAATCTCTAATGCAATATAGTGAAGCTAATACCATAGGTTAAAACAACAGGGGATAAGAGATTGGACAAAGAGAAACAGCTCTGCTAAGTACTAACCCATTTCTTCAGGCTGAGCCTCTGAAACTGGAGCAACATCTTGTTTGGACTCCGTACGACACTCCTCCATCTTCACTACACATCGCGAGATAAAAAAAATTGGAATAACTATACGTGTGACAGTTGAATTAAACCTTTTAATGTTACAATTACAATTCAACAACCACAAATTACTATACTACTTCCTGTGTATTTTGTTCATTGCATACAGATCAAATTCAAATCAGCTCCATGGACCGATTTCCGTACAATAATGGCCAGAGAGAGAGAGAGAGAGCTTACGTTACAGAGCAGGGCCGCCGGAGAAGAGGCTTCGTGGCGGTTGAAGGAGACGAGAGGCGGCGGCGCAACGGCAAAAGAAATTAGGGCTGAAAGAGGGAGAACGGAAATTGGGAATTGATGAGACGGAGCAGTGATACAGTGACTGTGAGAGAACTAAAGTCAAATAAAAAAATTAATAATAATAGTATTATGATTTATAAAATACATAAAGAAAAAATAATTAATAGGAGAAATGAGGATAAACTTTTTCAATAGGAAAAAATGTGCATAAAAAAATAGTATAACGTGGAAAGTGTGAATTTTCAATAAAAAGTGAATCTGACTAATTTTTCAATAGGACATTAGAAATGAGGATAAACTTTTTCAATAGGAAAAATGTTCAAGCTGTCTCGCTCCATTTTATAATTCAAAAGAAAACATTAGAAAATGAGGATAAATTTTTTCAATTATTTAAATAGTTTCCTTTTCATTCACATCATCATCTATCTTATTAATATTAATTCAATTCATTAATATTTTTTTATTAGTTTATCAATGATTATCCAATCATATCATTATATATTTATTTTTATATTATTTTGAACAATAATACTATTATTTCAAATATTTAATAATTGCACGATTAAATGTATAAAAGAATAACAAATAATAAACTAAAATAAAAATAAGAAAAAACAAAAAACATAAATTACACAAATTGAAATACGAAATTGTAGATCCTATGTAGTAGTAGAAATTGGTTTTCAAAACATATGATAAAGAAAGATTATATGAAGAGAAATGATAAAAGAAAGATTATATTGGGCCGGGCTATGTTTCCCAAACCCGAGTCAAGCGTGCTGTAAGGCTGGGAAATGGGCTTTGTTGGGCCAAACTGCTTCATAGCTTTAAGCTGAGATGCGGAGATTCTAGGCGGTAAGTGTTGAAATGCTTGAGTGAAATGTTTGATGAAATGCTTAACTAAACACTGTTTGATGGAATGCTTGAGTGAATCTCGTTTGATAAAATGCTTGAGCGAATCTCGTTTGATAAAATGCTTGAGAGTTGATCCTGAAAGCGCAGTTAACCAAAAGACTCAACAACTAGGAGGAATCAAATTGATAATTAAACAACAATCTTATATATGGCCCAATCTTATTGATGTACTACTATTGATATTGGTAGTTTCAGTCAGAAGTTTAGCTATGAAGCTAGCTTACATATCAGGAATCAACTTCATGACAGTTATGGAAAAGATATGCAAAATCCCTAATTTATCTAAACTAAATAATGATCGTATCAGCTGAACACACTCTCCTCCCCAAGATTTACTGATTTTCCGTTTTCGCTGTAGTATAAATGCCCTCTATCAGTATAACTAGTTGTTTTAATGGCGATGAACTTGGAAGGATCAAGGCCATGATCACCTGCTTTTAAACGATACACATACAATCAAAATAAATGATTAATTTCGATGAAATATATGTATGATGTATCCAATGATTAATTAAGAGTTGAAAAACAAAGGATTAGGAGAGAAAGGCACTCCAACACCAGTTGGGATGAAAGGCGCATATTTTCTTATAAGCCTTCAAAGATATTTTTTTAACTTTTTAAAGATAATTGAAGGATTAAATATTCCTTCTGTTCCACCCAAGTTGAAATATTCTAACACCAGTTGGGATGAAAGGATACAAAAATTCTCGATAAGTACTCACTCCATTCCTAGTTATTTAAGTAAGTTTTATTGATATGGAGACAAAGAAAAAAATATTTAGCATGTTAAGTTAGTAGGTAATAAACTATAAGAAAATTTAAATGTAATACTAAGTGACCAAAGAATAAAACAGAAAAAAAATGTTACTAATTTTCACTAAAATTGCTTCATTTGATTTGAATCAAGAAGCTATTGTGTATCTTCAATAACTAGCCACCTTTATAGATAGATTTTACTACTCCTAGCCACTTCAAAACTTCATAAAACACTATTCATTTCAAGCATTTCATCAAACAGTTCCTGGCCCTGAATGTAAGGGCACAGAAATATACAGATACACGAAGCAGTATGGATGAGAATCAACATTGTCGCATCGCTAGCGCGTGGGTTACTAACGCAGGCCGCAGAGGTTGATGCACTTGGAAATGCAAATAGATGTCTGTTTGTGTAAATTGGTCGGTGGAAAGCTGTATTCAAAGATAAATAAAAGTTCTCCGTAGAAAAGCTAAGGACATATCTTGAAAGCTTCAAAACCATTGGGAATATATGCATAATTATGTGTGTGTTCCTATGTAGACATATTTCAGAAACTCGAGTAAATATGTAGCCCTGAAATACCCAGAAAGTGTTTGGTGAAATGCTTCAACGAATATTGTTTGGTGAAATGCTTCAAGCTGTTTGGTGAAATGCTTCAACGAAAATCCATTTAACCTAAATACTAAACAACTTCGAGTAATCAAATTGATAATACAAAAACAATATTAATCTTATTAATGAACTACATTTGATATTCATACTTTCCGTTACATGACAGAAGTTTAGCTATGAAGCTAGCTTGTATAATATATAGAAATCAACTTCATCACGGTTATTGATGACTGGAATAAAACGGCATGGGACGTTTAGACGAGGGCCTTAGTGGATTTGATAACAAAATGGAAGTTGTAAGAATTGATGGCTTTGTAAATACCATCATCCTGGTGAGTGTAAGAAACAGTGCCATCAGTGGAGCTACTGTCTTGCTGTGTGTAAGAATAAGGAATATCGATAGTGCCCCTTGTCCCCGCATACTCGATCGTAGCCGTACTCCTTGCAGGTAGAGAAACCGAACCCGAAGCCATAACTGATGTGGCGGTAGTGGTGGTGTCCGCCCACTGGAGAGTGGAGTTTATATTAAAACAGACTTTGATCGCTCCATCCACAATAAATGGGACGCCCGCTTTGATGGTGGTTTCCACCCCTGCTGTCAAAGAAGAGCTACGACTAAAACTATAAGATTTCTGGTCTTTATACGTAACCTGAGTAGTTATAGTAGCCTCCTGGTTGCCCGTGTTAGTAACAGAGGATGCGCATGCAACATAAGGCACTTCGTTGTATATCCTGGCGTCCTGCATCCGATATCTGACGTTGTAGACGTTTCTATGTAACACGAGCTCTTGCACCACCAGTCTTGCTTCCTTGGTGATGTTCTGGACGGCCGCAGTTAACATGTCGCGCTTCCCTATAGTTGAGAGACGTGAGCAGTATTGGTTGTTGCCCGCATTGCAGAGTGCAATGGTGTTGTTGTTTTGAACTTTGACTGGCCAGAAGAGAGTGTCGCGGTTGTTAGAGGAAGACTGATTGGAATCGGCCCATATCCAGCTAGGACTGCGCCTCCAAAACTGCCCCCTCCAGTGATCGGACGTTATCCGGACATATCCGTCGGGCATGAGATAAACCTTGTGGCCAGATGACCACTCATTAGGATCATTTGATGAGAACTGCATGTAGTTGTTCCCGTCCTTGGATATTCCTCTAAGGTACCTGAATATATATATATATATATAGGGGTGCGTTAAAATGACAATACTCTTAAAATGACACTGTAACACCACACTAGACTGTAATATTATATATGCTAGACTGCAATAGTATAAACGCTAGACTGCAATCTATATCGGGAAAAATTGCAGTCCGTGAAAATTTATCCTTGAGCAATTTTTATGATTGCCACATGGCAGCTTATTATTCGTCCACATATACAAATGATTGGCTAGGAATGGTGGTATGGTGTTACTTTAAGAGATGTTGTCATTTTAACACAATCCTATATATGATGAGGGTGCGTTAAAATGACAACACCTCTTAAAGTGACACTACGACACCACGCTAGTCTGCAATAGTATAAACGCTAGACTGCAATCTATAGATTGCAGTCTAGCGTATTGGATATTGCAGATGAGAAAAATTGCAGTCTAGCATATTGGATATTGCAGTCCTTGAAAATTTACCCTTGAACATTTTTTATGATTGCCACATGGCAGCTTATTATTCGTCCATATGTACAAATGATTGGCTAGAAATGGTGGTATGGTGTTACTTTAAGAGGTGTTGTCATTTTAACACAAACCTATAGGGATGTGCCTAAAAAATAACTAATTTTAAAGTTACAACGTACATCTGATCTCGTGCTGCCATGCGGTATGAAACATGCAATATGGTAAACACTAAAATGCAATATACATTTGTAGAAGCTATAGATGGATTTCGCTAGATTGCATTTTAGTTATAGGCTGATTGCATTTTGTATTGTTGAGTTTTACATTTTAGATATAGATTGTTTAATTTGCATTTGTTACAATCGAAATTTTCCAAGAGTTTTTGTTAAAATTGTATAACAAAATTGATGCGAATAAAAAATAAATGTCAACTACCGCAGGAGGAGAGAAGGGGTGTGTGAGTATTAGAGAGGATGAAAGAGGAGGAGAGAGGGAGAGAGAATTAGAGACGATGAGATATGAGAGAGTAGAGAGGGTGATGAAATTAGGAAGGAAGAGATGAAATTGACGATGATGTTGCCACATAGTGGTGTCCGGCAGATCAATCCTCATGTACCTATATATGTATAGTATTTCCTCCATCCATGAATAAATGTCCCATATTTGACCGGATCGCATTTGTGGATCTTTTTATATTTTAATTTTATAATAAAGTGTGAGTGAAAAATGAGACATTTAATGGCGGATGGTGAGAGTAATACATACCCATTAGATGATAATAACAAGAATATGTAACAGTACCTGCCGTTGTTCCCTTTAAAAGCCACGTGGGCAGGCAGCTTCACCAATGTACTCCAATCCACATAAGTTAGGTGACCTTGCGTAACCGAGGCTCCAACCTGCACGGAAAGGCCCCAGTTCGCCACATCTACCATTACACGCCCACCGGTCGGAACATGATTCAAGTAAAACACACTTGCCGCCAGACCAGGCGCCTGAAACGGCTGAAACAACGTGCATGAGGGATCCTTTGTGTCTTCCACGGGTTGCTTCAACTCAGCAACAACGACGTTGTTGTTTGCCCGCTTCGACCAATACTTGTTGGAATTACTGAATCGGAGGTGAACGTAGTTGGCGTTACTTGTTGCTCTTTCGACATCAATCTTCACAAGCGTGCTGAACACACTCTGCTCCCCAAGAGTTACTGACCTTTCTTTTTCGTTGTAGTGTAAATGACCTCTACTAGGATAACTAATTGTTTTAATGGCGATGAAATCTGGAAGCATGAAGCCCATGATCACCTACCTGCTTGTAAACATGTGGAGTACATATTAATATTATGACTGTTGGCAAATGAAAAACAAACAAGTTTAGTATGCAATTAATAAACAAGATTATGGAAGAATCTAACCTCTAATTCAACTATTTTCCAATTCGGGTTGATCTGGCTCCGTGAATCGCCGGGGAGTTCAGGTGGTTTCGGTTTAATTAGAAGATAGAGAGAAGAGAGCTACTCACACAAACTTATACTACTACTCCATATTCTTTAATCTTTTCTATATTCTGTGAGTTTTCTATAGGGGTGCGTTAAAATGACAACACCTCTTAAAATAACACCATACCACCATTCCTAGCCAATCATTTGTACACATGGACGAATAATCAACAGCCATGTGACAATCATAAAAAATGCTCAAGGGTAAATTTTTTCAGCCAGCAATATCCAATACACCAGAATAATATTTTTTTATCGGCCAGCAATATCCAATACGCTAGACAACAATCTATTGATTGCTGTGTAGCGTTTATACTATTGCTGTGTAGCGTTTATAATATTGTTGGATACATGATGTCACAGTGTCACTTTAAGAGATATTGCCATTTTAACACAAACCGTTTTCTATATTCTTTAATATTTCTATATTCTCTAATTAAACCTTTATATATTCCTTAATCTTTTCTATATTCTTTTAACTTTTTTATATTCTTTATACTCCAACTTTGCTATATTCTTTACTTTTCCCCTGTCTTTAACTTCCCAACGTAGTCCTCGTAAAGATTGGGGTCGAATTGGTTTTCAGCTGCTAGAAGAAAACCATCCCAAGTCTTCGATTCAACATTATCCTCCCAATAGGACATCCACTCTTCCGCAGCATCGTCAAACAAAAACGACGTCAAATATAAGCGACCGTGAAGGAAGAGGACTCAATTAAAGCACGAGTCGATAGAGTTTGAGTTCCCTATCGAATTTTTTGTAGAGCACACACAAAAACGTTGAACAATAAAGAAAGATTCTCCTAGTTGGAGTGCTAGGGTTTCGAAAGAAAGTTTTAATCTTATTTCTCAATGAAATGGGAATTCTACCATACTTGTCTTGACAATTCGACTTGGGAAAGAATCAATAAGAAAATCCAAGATGATTTAACACAATATATCCTAATTAAACAATAGTTCTTTATAAGTAAACAAATAAAAAATAACCAAAAATTAAAGATATCTTCTATAACAACTAGTGACCCGTGTAATCTTCGAATTTCGATGAAATCTGGAAGCATGAAGCCCATGATCACCTACCTGCTTGTAAACATATATACATATTACAGTAATATTTCTGCCTAAAGGAAAATTCCGTCGATAACTTTAAGACTGTTGGCAAATTAAAAACGAACAATCTCATGGAAGAATCTAACCTCTAATTCAACTATTTCTCAAGTTGGGTTGATGTGGCTGACCAAATTACCGCGAATCGCAGTGGAAGATAAGAGGGAAGAGAGCAACTCACACAAACTTACACCACTACTCTATATTCTTTAAACTTTTCTATATTTTCTTTAAACTTTTCTATATTCTCTAATCTTTTCTGTATTCCTTAATCTTTTCTATATTGTTTTAACTTTTTTATATTTTTTATATTCCAACTTTTCTATATTCTTTACTTTTCCCCTTATCTTTTTTCTTCTCCTTTTTTCCTACTTTCGATTCACCTCTTTTCTCTTGTTTTATTTCGTTTTCTATTCCCTTATAAATCACCTTCACTAATCTTTTAAAAACACTCACTACACGATTTTTGTATTAACTTATTTAACTAAAACATGCACAAAAACAAAGGGTGTCAGTGCAGCCTGTAACCCGTGTCCTAACTCAAATAGCCCGCTATATTTAGAGGATTAGGGTTGAAAATTTTTAGTTTGATACTCCCTCCATCCCCGATTAATTGTCACTCTTTGACCAGGCACGGGTTTTAAGAAATGAAAAGAAAAGTTGGTTGAAAAAGTTAGTGGAAGGTGGGACCCATTTTTTATTATTGGTTTTATAATAAAATGTGAGTGAAGTGGGTTAGTGGAATGTGGGACCTACTTACCATTCATGGTAAAAAAGAAGTGTGACAATTATTGAGGGACGGACCGAAATGGAAAAGAGTAACAATTAATCGGGGACGGAGGGAGTAACAAGCAAGCTTAACTAAAAATAATATTACTAAAATACTTAACCCTATCTTATGTTATTTTCATCCATCTCACTTTCACCTCAAATTTCATTCCCAATTAAGTTTAACTACACCATTAGGCATGTATCCTTAGATGATTTGAATAAATCTATCAAATAGTATCATGAACCACTAACTCAAATATTTGCTCCAGATGGGTCATGGAGTACAAATTAGAGTTCATTTAGTTTGATATTGATGATAAAAATCTAATCATCATCACCTAAGATCGCATAATCATTAATGCATCAAGAACTAAATCTCACAGATAAACATACCAATATGACCAAAACCTAATGCTTCTCAATTCGACATTGTATCAACGTTTAAGCTACAAAAATAAGCTAAGGTTGTAGAAATACCTTGAATTAATAGTACCCGACGATGCGACGTGAATGAGAGTTGAAAATTAAGAAAGCGGTTGAGGTTAGGCTATGGGGAGTGGACGATCATTTTGGCAGTGAATCCCCCAAATGGAGTTGATGGTATATATATATGGTTTCATATTTGTAATATTTTATTATATGGCTAGACTTATTGGACCAATAGAAATAATAGCATCTTTCTATGGAATCTTCTAGTTTATTCTTTAAAAAGTTGAACAACTAAGAATCTAAATTCTTTTTCCAATTTATGAGTATTAATACAGTTCAATTTATATTTCAAATGAGAGTTATTGTAGATAATTACTCCCTCCGTTCCTCATTAAGTGTCAACTTTTGCCATTTCAAGTCATCCCCATTAAGAGTCCATTTTCACTTTTTTTACCATAAATGGTATGTATAGGCCTCATATTCTTCATTTTTATTATAAAACAAATATATAAAAGTGAGACTCATATTTTACTAACCTATTCAACCCAATTTTCATTATATTTTTTAAAATCCTTATTTTCAAACATTACTTTTTGGGCATTACATTATTGACGAAAACGTCGGTAAAGCCGTAAAGCCCATTTTTTTTGCAATGCAGCAAGACTGCTAGAGTACTGCCGTAATACTTCCTCCGTCCCACTCAAGATATCCACATTTTTGAGTTACACGAGATTTTAGGAGCAGTTGTTAGGTGGATTAAATAGAGAGGAAAATGTAATTGAATATTTTAATAAATTATTTTTAAATATAGAAAATGGACATATAATTAAATTCTCTATAATCAAAATCCATATAGTTCAATTTGGAAGAAACTGTCTTTCAGTTATGGCACAACAGTTAAAGATCTGTTTCGACGCCATCGCCGACCTTAAAAAAAAAAGAATTCTACACAAAATCTGATATCTAAGAATTCGATTCCTTGAATTCCAAAGCATGAGCATTCCGATTATTAGAGAACCATCAATAAAGTGGTTTTGGTACCACTTATTGTAATAATTGAATGAACAGCCTCTCTGTAATATAAGTCAAAGGCGGTTTGCAAGCGTGAAAAAAATGACCTAAAATGTATGTTTTTATTATGTTCAATTGTTATTAAAATTGATAGATGGAAAGTTGTATCCAAAGATGAATCAAATGCACTCTAGATCTGTATATCTAAAAGTCATATCTTTACAATTCCAACACCAATCTATATAAGATTTTTTTTCTAGATGGGTCCATTTCCGTTAATAATAATCCAATCACTATTCTTTTTTCTATCTAGATAATCATTTTCCTTTTATAACTTTAAATCCAACTATTGGTTAACCGGAGGTTATAGCCGTAAAGTGTTTGATTAAATGCTTTAATGAAAAGTGTTATCAGATTAATGATCAAACCCAATCTCATTGATTAAATACTGTTGATATTGGTAGCTAGATATAAGAAATCAACTTCATTACGTTATTGATGATTGGGAAAATCGGCATGGGATGCTCAGTCAAGGCGCTGAGTGGATTTGATAACAAAGCGGAAGTTGTAACAACTGGTGCCTTTGTAAATACCATCAGCCTGCTCAGTGTAAGAAACACTGCCATTGGCGGAGCTCTTGTCTTGCTGTGTGTAGGAATAAGGAACATCGCAGGTGCCCTTCGTCCCGACATATTGTATCGTAGCGGTACTCCTCGCAGGTACAGGAACCGAATTCGAAGCCATAACTGATGTGGTGGTGGTGGTGGTCTCTGCCCACTGGAGGGCGGCGTTTATATTAAAAGAGACTTTGATCGCTCCTTCCGCAATAAAGGGCACGCCAGCTTTGATGGTGGCTTCCACCCCGGCTGTTAAAGAAAAGCTACGGCTAAAAGTATAAGATTTCTGGTCTTGATACGTAACCTGAACAGCCATAGTAGCCTCCTGTCTGCCGGTGTTAGTGACAATGGATGTGCCCGCCACGTAAGGCAGCTCGTCGTATATCCTAGCATCCTGCATCTGATATCTGACGTTGCAGATGTTTCTTTTGGACACGAGCTCTTGCACCACCAGTCTTGCTTCCTTGGTGATGTTCTGGGCGCCCGCAGTTAACATGTCGCGCTTCCATCTGGAGGAGAGACGAGAGCAGTATTGGTTGTTGCCCGCATTGCGGAGTGCAATTGTGTTGTTGTCGTCTACTTTGACCGGCCAGAAGAGAGTGTCGCGATTGTTGATGGAAGACTGATCGGAATCGGCCCATATCCAGCTAGGACTGCGCCTCCAAAACTGGCCCCTCCAGTGATCCGATGTTATCCGGACATATCCGTTGGGCATGAGATACACCTTGTGGCCGGATGACCAGTCATTAGGATCATTTGATGAGAACTGCATGTAGTTGTTCCCATCCTTGGATATTCCTCTGAGGTACCTACATGGAGATGATCAAAACAAGAATACATCTAAATCCATAAATGCAGCCTAAATCTTAGCCCTTGGATTAGATGATCTAATGATCAATAGTTAACCAAAAATGCAGAAGGTCGTAATTAAACAGTTTTTGGTCATATTATAAGATTTGGGTTTAATGTCAAAAATAAATTAATAATGATCTAAAAATGTCCTACGCATGATATTGTTCTGCGTTTCTGTATTTAAATCTAGTATTTATATGCATGAATGGGGATGTGATCAAATACGAACTATTTTAATGTGCTGCTACTTGCTAATGATAATATGTAACAGTACCTGCCGTTATCTCCTTTGAAAGCCACACGGGCAGGCAGTTTCACCAATGTACTCCAATCCACATAAGTTAGTATACTGACGCAATCTGGGGGGTTTTCCCTCACGTAAACGTCCCAGGTCCTGAAAGCTACCGACACACGCTGACCGGTCGGAACGTGATTCAATGAAAACAAACCTGCCTCCCGACCAGGTGCCTGAACCGGCTGGAACAACGTGCATGAAGGATCCTTTATGTCTTCCACGGGCTGCTTTGATTCAGCAACGACGACGTTGCTGTTCTCCCTCTTCGACCAATACCTGTTGAAATTACTAAATCGGAGGTGAACGTAGTTGGGGTTTCTTGTTGCTCGTTCCACTTCTATCTTCACGAGCGTGCTAAACACACTCTGCTCCCCAGCATATACTAACCTTTCTTTTTCGTTGTAGTATAAATAACATCTACTAGTATCATAAGTTTCTTGAATAGCAATGCAATCTGGAAGCATGACGCCCATCATCACATAGCTACCTGCTTGTAATATTTCTGACTAAAGGAAAATTCCGTCGATAACTTTAAGACTGTAGGCAAATGAAGAAAAACAAAAAAGTCTAATACGCAATAAACAAGCTCATACCTAATTTAAATATTTTCCAAGTTGGCTCAATCGCGAATCGCTGTGGGAGGTTTCGGTTTTGGACTTCGGAAGATAGAGAGAAGAGAGCTACTAACACAAACTTAATGCTACTACTCTATATTCTTTAAACTTTTCTATATTCTCTAAACTTTTCTGTATTCGGTTGCTTTTATGTATTCTTTAAACTTTTCTATATTCCAAACTTTTCTATATTCTTTAAACTTTTCCCCTTCTTTTTTCTTTCCTTTTTTCCAACTTCGGTTCACCCCTTTCCTACTCCTCCCATCCCACAATAAGAGTCGTATTTCACTTTTTGCATAAATGGTAAGTAGGTCTCACATTCCACTAACTCACTTCACTCACATTCTATTATATATCAATATAAAAAAGTGGACCACATATGCCACTAACTTTTCTAACCCATTATTCTTTACATTTCTTAAAATCCGTGTCCACACTAAATATGACTCCTATTGTGGGACGGAACTGGTGGAGCATTATTTTGATGACTCGTTTTCAAATTTTCTTTTATTCACCTTCACTTGTCCTTTTATAAACACTCACTACACGATTTATTTTTATCAACTTATCTAACTAAACATGGAAAAAAATAAGGGATGTTAGTGCAACCTGCAACCTCTGTGCTAACCCGAATAGCCTGCAAAAGATAAAGGGTTATGATTGAAAAATTTTAGTCAGATAATAAGCAAGCTTAATATTACTAAAATACTTAAACCATATCTTATCTTCACTTTCAACCATCTCACTTTCACCTCAAATTTCATTCCAAATTAAGTTTAACTACACCATTAGACATGTATCCGTAGATAATTTGAATAAATATATCAAATAATTTCATGAACACTAACTCAAATATTTATGATCAAAGTCTAATCATCACCACCTAAGATCTCATAATCTGATAACCATCAATACATAAAAAATTAAATCTCACACATAAACATACCAATATGACCAAAACCCAATGCTTCTCAATTCAATATTATATCAACGTTTAAGCTACAAAAATAAGCTAAGGTTGTAGAAATACCCTGATTTAGTAACGAAGATGTGAGTACCCGATAATGAGACGTGAATGAGGGTTGAAAATTAAGAACACGGTTGAGGTTAGGCTATGGGGAGTGGACGATCATTTTGGCAGTGAATCCCCCAAATGGAGTTGATGAAGGTATATATATATAATATACGGCTTCATTTTTATAACATTTTATCATATGGCTAGATTTATTGGACCAACAGAAACAATACATCTTTCTACAGAATCTTCTAGTTTATTCTTTAAAAAGTTGAACTAAGAATTACAATGCTTCTTCCAATTTATGAATATTAATATAATTCATTTTATATTTCAAATGAGAGTTGATATTACAATGATATTACATCAAATGTTAGACCCGTCCGAGGATATATTTTTAAAGTACACGGACCACGTTGGTGTTATTGCATAGTTAGGGGGCAGAATTTGTAATTCTCTGTTTTGAGAAAGACAGGAAATGATAAAAAACAATAAGGAGAGAAGACTATCGAAATTGAAAATAGAAACGCTGATTGATTAATTTGCTTTGATCTTGTTTGTGTGATTCTTTGTTGAAATGCATCCCCTCTATCTATGGATGAAGTAGTTAGCATGCTTATTTTTTTAAGGCTTCAGAGTTAAAACTGTTTAATCCCCAAACCCGGGTCGAGCGTGAAATGTGGGCTTTCGATAATGGGTCTAGGTCCGACTTGGCCCGGGCTATGTGGGCTGTGTTGGAGGTGTAGAAATCGGTAAAGGGAATTCGTTCTATTCAGTGTAAAAATGATACAGTGTTTACAACGTTAAATAGACTAAGGAAATCTACATATGGTAAACCTAATTACAATTATTGCTACTCTATTTTCGGCACAATATATTCCCATATCAATTTCATATCTTCTTCCTGATTTCGTGCGATATTATTCTGACACTCCCCCTCAAGCTAAGCAACAGGGTTCCCAATACTTAGCTTACACAGTACTTCTTGAAAAGATTTTGAATTTACCGCCTTCGTCAAGATATCCGCCAATTGATCCTCAGACTTGACATAAGGCATTTCCACCACTTTTGCTTCAATATTCTCCTTTATGAAATGTTTGTCAACTTTCACATGTTCGGTTCTATCATGTTGAACCGGGTTCTCAGAGATACAAGGTAGGACAGGTCGGAGGTCCAATTCGGTCATCAGTTTCCGCAACCATAATATCTCTGTCAGTCCACTCTTAATTCTTCTGAATTATGCTTCTGCACTAGACAGCGGTACTACTTTCTTCTTCTTGCTTCTCCATGTCACAAAATTTCCTCCTACAAAGGTAAAATATCTGGCAGTCGATTTCCTATCATTCGGATTGTCTGCCCAGTAAAACCGTGTATTTCCATGTGCCCATGTTTTCCAAACATGGGTCCATGCTCAGCCGTACCCTTCAAGTACCGGACAATCCTCAAGACTGCCTCCCAATGTTCCTCTTGCGGTGCGTGCATGAACTGACTCACTACTCCCACTGCATAAGCAATATCTGGTCTCGTGAGGGATAGATAAATAAGCTTGCCAACCAATCTCTGGTATCTCTCCCTGTCAGTCTGCCTTGCACCTTCCTTTATCTGTAGTCCATGATTTTGTACCATCGGGGTATCCACTGGTTTACAATCAACCATTCCAGTTTCTGCCAACAAATCGAGCACATACTTCCTTTGATTTATAAAGATCCCTTTCTTTGACCTCAACACTTCAATTCCCAAGAAGTACTTAGGAAGACCAATGTCCTTCATCTCGAACTCATGAAACAAATTCTTCCTCAGCTCGGCTATCTCCTCTTCATCATTTTCGGTAATGATCATGTCATCTACATATATAATCAAACACGTGATCTTGTCGCCCCTTTTCTTGATGAATAGAGTGTGGTCTAAGTTGCTCTGTTTGTACTCGTATTTCTTCATCACTTCTGTGAATCTCCCAAACCATGCTCTCGGTGATTGTTTCAGTCCATACAACGTCTTCTTGAGTTGACATACCTCTCCATCTAAAAAATCTTGCGAGAAACCCGGCGGCGGCTCCATGTATACTGGTTTTGGTAATTCTCCGTGTAGGAATGCATTGGTCACGTCAAACTGATGAAGTGGCCAATCCTTATTGGCGGCAATTGAGAATAATGCCCTCACAGTGTTGATTTTTGCCACAGGTGAAAAAGTCTCATCGTAATCCACACCATACGTCTGGGTATACCCCTTTGCCACAAGTCGTGCCTTATACCTTTCTATCGTTCCATCTGGCCTTTTTATTGTAAACACCCATCTGCATCCAACTGTCTTCACCCCTTCAGGTAGTTTGCCTCGTACCCAAGTCTCGTTTTTCATCAACGCCTTCATCTCAACAAACATTTCTTCCCTCCACTTCTTATGTTTCATCGCTTTTTCGGCTGACTGTGGAATTTCCTCCTCTTCATACAGTGCGGCTTCAAAAGCTCGAGCCGTTTTTGTCAGATTTCCTTGCACAAAGTTCGCCACTCCATATCGACTCTTCTTCCCAATTTTTTCTGGAGTACCTCTTCAGTGGAACTCCCCTTGTGATCCGAAAGAGAAGCACATATCTCCCCGTGTCTCCATCAATTGTGTTGTCCTCCTCTCGAGGTTCTGTACCAACAAGGTCAGTTGTAACGGGAATCTCAACTTCACTTGGTTCAGAGATTACCTCGGATATCGTCAGAGGAAGATCACAAGGACGTGGATGAGATTGCTCTTTTTGTGGTGAGACATGCTCGACGGAAGTGACAACTGGATCTGTTGGTTCTACGATCGAGGAGCTTGGAACCGGCACAACCCAACTTAGATAGTCCTCAGAACTACCTTGATCACTCTCCCCCTGACTACTAAGATGGGTATGGTAAAAAAGTTTGGTTTCTAAGAAGTTACAGTTCATGGTAGTAGTGATTTTCTTGGTGATGGGATCGAAGCATATATACTCTTTTTGGTTTGTCCCGTACCCCACAAAGACACACTTGACTGCACAAGAGGAGAGTTTAGTTCTTTCATGTTTCAGAATATGAGTGTAAACGGTGCATCCAAAGATTTTAGGTGGAAGGTTTAGGTATTCAAGGATGTTTGTTTGTTTGGATAGTATATCAAGAGGGGTTTTCATGTTCAAGATTTTGGTAGGAAGGCGATTAATGAGATAGATGGAGCTGGCAATGGCTTCGGGCCAAAAAAGTTTGGGAACTCTGGATTCGATCATAATCGCCCTTGTCATCTCTAGAATTGTTCGATTTATCCTTTCAGCTACCCCATTTTGTTTAGGTGTATAAGCACAAGAGGTTTGGTGAATCACTCCCTTTTCCTTACAAAACTGGGTCATAGTTCACAAATTCCCTCCCATTGTCGGACCTAAGGGTTTTGATAGTAGTATGAAATTGTGTTTGGACAAGTTTAAAAAAGGATGCAAATTTATCAAAAACTTCAGATTTGTGTTTCAAAAAATAGATCCATGTCATTGTAGTACAATCATCAACAAATATCACAAAATAACGAAAGCCATTCCCACCAAAAAATGGCGCGGGACCCCAAACATCAGAATGTACCAAAGAAAACATAGATTGCATACGAGTATTTATGGGTTTAAAAGTCTGTCTGTGGCTCTTTGCCAAAACACAAGTTTCACAATAAAAATCAGAGGGGATAGAAAGGTTCGGATAAAGCAACTTAAAATAATTAGGAGACGGATGTCCTAGTCGTCGGTGCCAGAGCCAAGTCTCCTGTTTCGTGGATCCGTGAGCCAGCATTGCACTTCCAGTTTGAGCTATCTCATCTACGTAGTAGAGCCCTTGTCTCTGAGTGCCACGCCCAAGAATCTTCCTCATCTGAATATCCTGCAGAATGCAAAAATCGGGATACATTAGAATAGTACAATTTAATTCTTTCGTCACATGACTTATAGGCATCAGTCTCTGAGCTAAAGTCAGAACATATAAGCAATTTTTGAGCCGGAGTGTAGGTGATATTTCAATTGTGCCCGACCCTACAACTGTGATTAATTCCCCATTTGCAGTTTTAATATACGACTTTGTGTCCTCACTAAAGTCAAGAAAATCCCCTTTTTCTGGAGTTATAGTATCAGTCGCCCTACAGTCAAATATCCAACCCTTCGGACTATTATCAGAGAAATCATATACATGAAATGCAGCGGAAATTTTTTGCAGGGTGTAAATCTATTTTTTGACTCAAAATTGGGGTCAATGTAAAATTTCGAAACAGTTTGGGGTTCAATTTTAAATTTCGGACAATCAAGGGGGTGAAATTTAATGGCATGGGTTCTATTCTCATATTTCACATTCTTCTGGGGTAAAAAATGAGAATAAGAAAAGATGGACCTAAAACCAAACCCTTTACCTCCTGAAGCGGCGCCGCCTCTGTTCTCCTTCTTCTCGGCGAAATTGCCGATACCTCGTACATTGCCGCCGACCGGTGGAGCCTCCTGATGCACCCCCGACCCTGCTCCGGTTGATTCCCCATGATTCCAGACTTCATTTCGCCGTGGGGTTCCATCTCCATTTACCCCGACTGCCAATTTTGCTCTGCCTTGAGTCGTCCTTGATTTCTGTCGTTCTTTCCACCAATCTGGGTATCTAACTCGTTTAAAGCATGTCTCCCAAGTGTGTTTTTATTTGCCGTAGTGGGAACACCAGAGTTTCGATGTATCAGGGCGGTTTCCCGGTCGGTTGGCGGTGGCAGAGCGCGTCGGCGGTGGTGGACTATTCCGATGTGGTGGTCGCCGAGCCTGTGCAGCGAATCCGTGTCCGATTCCCCCCCCCCCAAATGACGAATCGGCATTGCCGTTGGCTTCTCCGGTGGGTGAGGACGACGCCGGTGGCATGATTCGACGTCGAGCCACCTCCGTCTTCACCCATCCGTAGGCTTGCTCAACTGACGGGGTTGGTTCCTCCTTCAAGATGTCCCTCCGAATTGAATCGTACTCCTGATTCAATCCAGTTAGAAATTTGATCAGCCGTTTCTCATTCGAATGTGTTCGGAACTGATCGATTCCTTTATCGCAGCAGCTAATCGGTTGCTTCTGGCTTCTGTCAATGCCGATCCACAATCCGTGAATCCTCCGGTAATATGCTTCCAGATCAAGGTTTCCCTGTTTGATGTTTATTACCTTCTCTTCCAGGTCGTAGATGTGGTACTTGTCGGCTTTACTTTCTAACGTCACGGTGAGACTGTCCCACAGTGCTTTGGCGGTCAGATGGTGTGCGAAATCAGCAACTATATCGTTCTCAATGTTGTCGACGATCCACGAGAATACCACTAGGTCGTTCTCCTCCCACTCTTCGAACCCCTTACTGCCCGTTTCTGGGGGTTCATTCCTGATGTAGGAGTAAGCTCCTCTGCCTCCTATCTTGACCTTCATCAGTCGAGAGGGGGTAATTTTTTCCATTCAACTTGAATGCTACGGTGATGCTTTTGCTATTTCGTAGGCTTTGCGTCTGATCTGGATTGGGTTTCGTTTCCTCCTATGTATCTGACATGGTTTTTCCGTAGGGTTCCGGATTTGATTTTGGCTGGAAAAAGTTCGGGAATTGGTATTGGTTTCTGGATTTTGATTTTAGCCGGAAAAAAGGTCGAAAATCGGTATTGGCTACGATGAAATTTTTCTGAGCCTAGGATCGTTTTTCCTGTTCTGAGGCCATGTAGAAATCGGTAGAGGGAATTCGTTCTATTCAGTGTAAAAATGATACATAGTTTACAACGTTAAATAGACTAAGGAAATCTACATAAGGTAAACCTAATTACAATTATTGCTACTCTATTTTCGGCACAATATATTCCATATCAATTTCATATCTTCTTCCTGATTTCGTGCGATATTATTCTAACAGGAGGGCCTCTAATGGGCATTGACCTCATAACCTTAAAATCCAACGATCGGTTATCCGGAGATATAGCCAGAAGTGTTTGATAAAATGCTTGAATTAATAGTGTTTGATGAAATGCTTGTAATTTTTTTCCTAAAAGCGCAGTTAACCCAAACACAGAACAATTTCATTAAATCAAACTTATAATCAAAGACAATCTTATGGCCCAATGTTATTGATGAACTACGGTTGACATTCGTAGTTTCAGTTCATGTCAGAAGTTTAGCTATGATATATCAGAAATAAACTTCATGACAGTTATTGATGATTGGGAAAAACAGCATGAGATGTTCAGAAGAAGGCCTGAGTGGATTTGACAACAAAGTGGAAGTTGTAAAAACTGATGCCTTTGTAGTGGTATTAACCCAAACTGATGCCTTGGAAGTTCAATTATCGTAGTACTCCACGCAGGCACAGGAACCGAACCGGAAGCCATAACTGATGTCGCAGTCGTTGTGGTATTATCCCACTGGAGAGTGGTGTTTATCTCGAAAGAGACTGAGATCTCTCCTTCCACGATGAAAGGCATGCCATAACGTGTTTGATAAAATGCTTCAATGAAAAGTGTTATCAAATTGATGATCAAACCCAATCTTACTGAAATATTACTGTTGATATTCGTAGTTTCCGTTACATGTCAGAAGTTTAAGTATGAAGCTAGCTTAGATATAAGAAATAAAATTCATGACGTTATTGATGATTGGGAAAATCGGCATGGGATGCTCAGGCGAGGCGCTGAGTGGATTTGATAACAAAGCGGAAGTTGTAACAACTGACGCCTTTGTAAATACCATCAACCTGCTCAGTGTAAGAAACACTGCCATCGGCGGAGCTCATGTCTTGCTGCGTGTAAGAATAAGGAACATCGCAGGTGCCCCTCGTCCCGACATATTCTATCGTAGCTTTACTCCTCGCAGGTACAGGGACCGAACCAGATGCCATAACTGATGTGGTGGTGGTGGTGGTTTCCGCCCACTGGAGAGCGGCGTTTATATTAAAAGAGACTTTGATTGCTCCTTCCGCAATAAAGGGCACGCCAGCTTTGATGGTGGTTTCCACCCCTGCTGTTAAAGAAAAGCTACGGCTAAAAGTATATGATTTCTGGTCTTGATACGTAACCTGAACAGCCATAGTAGCCTCCTGTCTGCTGGTGTTAGTAAGCACGGATGTGCCTGCCACGTAAGGCAGCTCGTCGTGTATCCTAGCGTCCTGCATCCGATATCTGACGTTGTAGACGTTTCTTTGGGACACGAGCTCTTGCACCACCAGTCTTGCTTCTCTGGTGATGTTGCGGACGGCCGCTTTTAACATGTCGGTGGAGAGACGTGAGCAGTATTGGTTGTTGCTGGCATTGCGGAGTGCAATGGTGTTGTTTTTTTGTACTTTGACCGGCCAGAAGAGAGTGTGGCGGTTGTTGAAGGAAGACTGATCGGAATCGGCCCATATCCAGCTAGGACCGCTCCTCCAAAACTGGCCGCTCCAGTGATCCGACGCTAACCGGACATATCCGTCGGGCATGAGATACACCTTGTGCCCGGATGACCACTCATTAGGATCATCTGATGAGAACTGCATGTAGTTGTTCCCATCCTTGGATATTCCTCTAAGGTACCTGATACAGGAGTGTAATCAGATTCAAACCATATATATAGAGGTGCGTTAAAAAAACATGAACATTTCATTTATATGTAATGAACTACTCCCTGTAATGGACATTATGCATATAATGTTCACTATAAGGGATAGTCATTATATGTTCATTACAAGTGTATACAAAAATGTTCATGGTTAGTAGTCAAATGGTTCAGATCCTATCCGGATATTGAACTTTATTAATTTGTTAAAATTTGACGTGACATGTTAACTAATTTATAAAAGTAGTACTCCATTCTTCCATGATTAAATGTTCTATATTTAACTGGCTCAAACTTTAAGAAATTGTTTGACTTTCCGGATATTTGTTACAATTTTCACAAGCGTATCATTAGAGGAGAATAGCAAGCTAGAATATGTAACAGTACCTGCCGTTGTCCCCTTTGAAAGCGACGTGGGCAGGCAGTTTCACCAAGGTACTCCAATCCACATAAGTTAGATAATTGGACGAATCCGTGGGGAATAGACTCACGAAAACTCCCAAGCCAACCCGGGTCGCCAAATTTACCTTTAGACACCCACCGGTCCGAACGTGAGCCAAGTAAAACACACCTGCCGCCTGACCAGGCGCCTGAAACGGCTGGAACAACGTGCATGAAGGCTCCGTAACGTCTTCTTCGGGCTGCTTTGAGTTAGCAACGATGACGCTGCTGCTCTCCCCCTCCGACCAATACCTGTTGGAATGACTGAATCGGAGGTGAACGTATTTGGGGTTTGTTGTTGCTCGTTCCACTTCTATCTTCACGAGCGTGCTAAACACGCTCTGCTCCCCAAGATATACTGACTTTTTTTTTTCGTTGTAGTATATATGGCCTCCACTAGGATAACTAATTGTTTTGATGGCGATGGAATCTGGAAGCGTGAAGCGCATGATCGCCTACGGAAATTCCGGCGATAACTTTGAGATTGTTGGCAAATGAAAAACAAACAAGTCTAATACGAAATAAACAAGCTTATGGAAGAATCTATCCTCTAGTTCAACTATTTCCAATTTGGGTTGATCTGGCTCCGCGAATCGCCAGGGAGTTCAGGTGGTTTTGGTTTAATTAGAAGATAGAGAAGAGAGCTACTCACACATACTTATACTACTACTCTATAGGAATATGATCAAATGCAAACTCTAAATATTGTACAAACTCCATACTATGATCTAGACCGTTAAAAAGTATTAACAAATGACAAAATAACAGCAACAGAAAATATCAACACAGTGTCAACGGTTGACACCGTGTTGACATTGTGTTGACGTTGTGTTGACACTATGTTGAAAAGTTTGGAGTTTGTACAGTTATATAAGTTTGCATTTTATAACTATCCCTATTCTATATTCTTTAATCTTTCCTATATTCTTTTTTATATTCTCTAATCTTTTCTATATTCTCTAATCTTATTTATATTCTTTTCTCTTTAAAATATTCTTTAAAGCATTAACGATGAAAAAAGTGAATGCAGGTGTACATTTTGTGCTAAAGGTCTTTAGTATAATACTTTAATTTGTTTTGGGGTGCGTTAAAGATGGAGTAGTGAGGGAGTAAGTGGGTCGAATTGGTCCAATGGCCGCTTATAAAACGGGATATTTCCGAACTCGAGTCAAGCCCGACTTGGCCCAGGCTATGTGGGTTGTGTTCGAGGGCCTCTAATGAGCTTTGACTGGGCTAAAGTCCATTACTCTAAACCCAACGATTTGTTAAGCCCATGTTTGATGAAATGCTTGAATGAATATGGTTTGATGAAATGCTTGGGTGAATAAACACTCAACAACTTGGAGGAATCAAATTGATAATAAAGAAACACCAATCTTATTGATGAACTACAGCGGATATTCGCAGTTTCCGTTACATGTCAGATGGTTGCATATCAGAAATCAACTGCATGACGGTTATTGATGATTGGGAAAAACGGCATGCGATATTCAGAACAAGGCCTGAACAGATTTGACAACAAAGTGGAAGTTGTAAAAACTGATGCCTTTGTAAATACCATCAACCTGCTCAGTGTAAGAAACACTGCCATCGGTGGAGCTCTTGTCTTGCTGCGTGTAAGAATAAGGAACATCGCAGGTGCCCTTCGTCCCGACATATTCAATGACCGCAGTACTCCTCACAGGCACAGGAATCGAACCCGAAGCCATAACCGATGTTGTATTCGTTTTGACAGTATCCCACTGGAGAGTGGTGTTTATCTCGAAAGAGACTGTGATCTCTCCATCCAAGATGAAGGGCACGCCGGTACTGAAAGTGGTTTCCACCCCCGCAGTTAAAGACAAGCTACGGCTAAAAGTATAAGATTTCTCGTCTTGATAAGTAATCTGAACAGCCATAGCAGCCTCCTGGTCGCTCGAGTTAGTAAGCACGGATGAGCCAGCAATGTAAGGCATCTCGTCGTATATCCTGGCGTCCTGCATCCGATATACGACGTTGTAGATGTTTCTCTGCGACACGAGCTCTTGCACCACCAGTCTTGCTTGCTTGGTGATGTTATGGACGTCCGCGTTTAACATGTCGGTCTTCCCTTCGGTGGAGAGACGCGCGCAGTAATTGTTGTTGCCAGCATTGCGGAGTGCAATGGTGTTGCTGTTGTCTACTTTGACGGGCCAGAAGTGAGTGTCGCTGTCGTCGATGGAAGACTGATCGGAATCGGCCCATATCCAGTTTGGACTGCGCCTCCAGAACTGGCTGTCTGTTACAGACGTTCTCCGTAACGAGGCCGGATAACTAACTTCTCAGAGGGATAAGGTGATCGAACCTTTGACGTTCTCGAAAGATAGACCACAAATTGCTGATTTTCGGACGTTCTCCGACGAACAACAATTAGGAACGAAAGATAATCTTCTTGTTACTCAAGACAAGTTTAGGAAAAGTATTTCATTGATAATTGATTTCCCCACACAATGATATAATCTCTCCTATTTATAATAATAAGATACTACTACCCTAACTTATTGAATAAGAAACAAATATCTAAATATAAATGGAAAAGATATGGTGAATAAATAGGAAACTAAATAATTGGAATATCCTATGATATAGGATCGTATCAACTCCCCCACGGTTAAAATCCACCTTGTCCTCAAGGTGGGAACCACGAAGAAACTAAGAGAGTTGAAAGCCGACTTTGGCGAGGCATCTCCTCCTGGATCAAACACACACCGAACAGCTGAGCGTCTCCCTTCATCACCTCCGTAAAAAATCAATGAAGGCGGACTAATGTGTTCGTCCAAATTCAATGCTAAAATGGAAAGCTCTGCCACACATCCCTGAATGTGCAAACACAACTTGTTATTTCGCGGAGGAATCAACCTTGCATCGGCATTGAGCAATGGTAATCGAGGAGTCATATTTGGAACATCACTGACATTCAAATCCACATAGACACAAGCAAGTCCCTGCGAACCGGTGTGAGCATCTCCTGTCTTACCCAATTCTTCCGCTTGTAACTTAAGCACATCCTCGAACAACCTTCGCTTCTCTTTCAGTTCCACTTGACTGTCGTGCTTTTTCATATCAAATCCAGACTTATTGTCATCAACAAGGTTTTGAATCTCCATGCTCTCTCTCTTGCTCGGCTTTTTAGTCAACACAATGAAATCGTTTTCTTTCGTCGCTAAACTAGATCGAAGGGCTTCAACTGTATTCTCTTTCTCGAGCAGCTGCAAAAAGTGTTATTGACCTCTTCTTCTCTTTTGGCCATATAGTCATTCCACAAACTAGTAAATACGATCAACTTCTCCTCCCTCTTCTCTTCACAATTATGCGAATCAATTTCCCACTCATTTTTCCTTGAGCTTGAGACACTCGCTTGCAGTTGATGAGGAGAGGCGCATAATGGAGCTTTCACGGACAACGATAGCAAGGGCTGGCAAGGGCTCAATGCGGCGTAGGGCGAAAGCTCAATAGTCGATGTTGTACTTGGCTGTTTTAGCAGACGATCTGACTGCAGCGGTGGCTTCTGGTCGAGCACGAGCCGGTCGTGTGGGGGTACGGGAGCTTGGGAACGTGGGTCGCTGGTTCTGGTTTTGGGGCTGCTGGCACAGCAGGTCTGGTGGAGTCGGCTGTGGCGGAGGTTCTGGCAGCGGGGAAGTGCGAATATCTTCAATATGGCGACCGGACGTTTGGGAGGGTGGATCCCAGCAAGTCTGCCTTTTCGCATCTAGAAATTGCTGCTGATGCGATTCTGGAGAAAACCAACCCGAGTTCGGGCTTTGGCGTGCGCAATGCGGCTGTCGGAGTGGCCGTTCCTGCTCCACAAACTGATCCCTAGAGGGGAAGGCATTGCGCGGCGGCTGATAGGCATTCTGTCGGGTGGAATACCGGCGAGCAGGTAGCGGCTCATATGCGGCCCGACCGAACTGTTGCCGATAGCCCGGAGGGTCCTAGCAAGGCAGCAAATAGTACCGCAGATCTTGAGCCGGCTGTGGCTCTGGCTCTGGCAGCGGACGAGTGCAAAGCTTTCTGCGGGAATCGGAGTACGCATAGGGCTGCTGTAGGGCTGTTGTGTATATGTTGCTTTTGACGTATGCAAGTTTGTCACACGTTGTTCGATTTTGTCGCAACGTGATTCCAACCTGGAGATAGCGGCATCAAATTGATCGAACAGATGTTCATAACGCCCCAACCGGTGTAGTTGCGTGACATGATGACTTTGAACGGCGGCGGTGAAGCTCGGGCAGGTGCTATGACTGAATTTTTTTTTGTTTAATATTGGTGATTTATTTGGGTAATATGGATGAAGAAGATGAACGATTCAACGGCTGAAATTTTTTGATATTGGTGTATAATTTGGGTAATATGAATGAAGAAGATGGACGATTTGGCGGACCTGAACTTTTTTTTTTTTTTTGATATTGGTGAATAATTTGGGGGATATGGAAGAACGAAGATGGAGGATGAGTACGGGACGAAAGCACCGGTTGTTACAGACGTTCTCCGTAACGAGGCCGGATAACTAACTTCTCAGAGGGATAAGGTGATCGAACCTTCGACGTTCTCGAAAGATAGACCACGAATTGCTGATTTTCGGACGTTCTCCGACGAACAACAATTAGGAACGAAAGATAATCTTCTTGTTACTCAAGACAAGTTTAGGAAAAGTATTTCATTGATAATTGATTTCCCCATACAATGATATAATCTCTCCTATTTATAATAATAAGATACTACTACCCTAACTTATTGAATAAGAAACAAATATCTAAATATAAATGGAAAAGATATGGTGAATAAATAGGAAACTAAATAATTGGAATATCCTATGATATAGGATCGTATCACTGTCCCAGTAATCTGACGTTATCCGGACATGTCCGTCGGGCATGAACGACACGTGATGGCCAGACGCCTCCTCATTAGGGTCATCGGATGAGAACTGCAGGTAGTTGTACCCATCCCAGGACCTTCCTTCAAGGAACCTAAACTTATATGCTCTAAATTAGGATATTGAACCTTAATTTATTAAAGAGTGTAACAGTCAATTTTGGCTCATAACATTCACCGACAAGAATTTCATTTGTTATGGTTCAAAAAGTGAATATTTTAGACCAAATTCGTATTTTGGTCATATACTTAGGACCAAAATTGACCTTTACTCTTTATTAAAATTAGTGATGTAAAAAGGACGAATTAAGAATGACTGAACTATGAGGTTATCAAAGACGCTCTAATTCCTTGAAACGAAATTAATATTATAAAATTAAAAACTGCATTTCAAAACAAAGAGATCCGCTAGCGTTTAGAAAACTATAGAAACTTATATTAAAACAAAATCAGGAAATTTAAAATTAACCCCAAAAACCAGTAAATTGTCTTTTCCGCCACCTAAACAATGTCAGATGGCTAAAATCCATTTGAATTTCAAGTCATTCTATCACAGAACTGCATCAATCTGACTCAACTAATAATCAATTTTCGTAGTGTATCATTAGATGATGACAAGAATATGTAACAGTACCTGCCGTTATCCCCTTTGAAAGCCCCGTGGGCAGGCAGTTTCACCAATGTACTCCAATCCACAAAAGTTAAGAAATCGTACGAATCTAGGGCGTTTACCTGCACGAAAACGCCCCAGTACTCCCTATCTACCAACACGCGCCCACCGGTCTGAACGTGATTAAAGTAAAACTGACCTGCTGGCCTACGAGGCGCCTGAATCGCCTCAAACAACGTGCATGAAGGATTCGTTGTGTCTTCCACGGGCTCCCTTAATTCAGCAACGATACCGTTTCCGTTCACTCTCTGCGACCAATACCTGTTGGAATGACAGAATCGGAGGTGAACGTAGGTGGCGTTGCTTGTTGCTCTTTTGACTTCAATCTTCACGAGCGTGCAGAACACACTCTGCTCCCCAAGCTCTACTACTCTTGCACTTTCGTTGTAGTAAAGATGCCCTCTATCAGGATAACCAATTGTTCTAATGGCGATGAACCTTGGAAGATTGAAGGCCATGATCACCTGCTTGTAAAAATATATACATATAATCAAAATAGCTACTACTTCTTCCGTCTACCAATAATTATCTCAAATTTCCATTTTTGTCCATCCACCAATAAATATTCCGTTTACTTTTTTACTACTACTTTTGGCAATAGACACCTTATTGCACTAACTTTATCTCATTCACATTGTATTATAAATATATAAAAGTAGGATACACATTATGTTATTTTTTCAATTCAATTTTCATTATATTTCTTAAAACCTGTGTCTGATCAAACTGAACCTTTTATTCGTGGACAAATGGATTTTAAGATGAAACTCAATGGATTTCTATCAATGGATTTTAAGATGAGTTACTAACTATAAGTTTGAAATTTTAACAAGCCCAACAATATATCTAAACTGAAATAAAAGGATAACTGTAATTATTTAGACCTAAACTAAAAAATAAAGCTAAGGCCCAATAATATAATATATTTGGGTTTAGAAAGTACAACCTCGTTCACCTTAAAGAGTTTGAGGGAGGGTGGTGACAAATGAAAAACAAGCGATAGTGTAAAGAGTCAGAGTAAATTTTTAACCGACATCTTAAATTCGTCGATAGATATTTTGCAGACATTGTCTTTGTCGCCACGGGCTATCCTTCCATTACAATTCTAGGAGTTTATTGACGGAAAAAATCATCGGTAAAGCTCAACAAAATTTGATGAAATAAAGAAAAAGACTATTATATTTATCCAACGATAATAACAAAGGACTAGGAGAGAAGATTACCGAAATTGAAAAGTGGAAATGCAAAAGGCTTCAATCTTGTTTGTGTGATTCTCTGTGGAAATGCAGTGACTCTATTTACAGATGAAATAATTAGTAGTATTGTAACGCCCCGCTTTTTCGAACCCTAATTTTTGAGACGTGGAAATTTTTGCATTAAATGATTATAATGCTATGATATATGTGGATTAAATGATGAGTGATTTATTGCAATATTCTTTGTGACCTAATTGCGATATGGAGTTGAGTTTGAGTTGAATAGTCAAACTTGTTGAATATGTGACGTGACTATTGAATAGTCAGTATTGTGGAAAATATGACGTGGCCGTGGAATGGTTAAAGTCGGTGGAAAATGTGAAGTGGAGGTGGATTTCGAATATGTGAATATTTTGATGCGGGGGAAAATAATATGGTGGTGAATTATTTTCCAAAGGGATGAGTGAGAATTTAATAGGAGCATTATTTATTTAAGTGGAATTTTCGACACCTCCTATTTATTGGAAAGAAATCCTATTTTTCTTGAATTTAATTATTGCTTGGGATAATTATCTGAATTAAATCTAAAGTCCAATATTCCTTATTTAATTGGTGAATTTTCGGCCCCTATGATTTCTCTAAGGAGATTTTTCGAAAATCTCCTATATTATGGGAGAAGGGATTATTTTATTCTATTATTTGATCCCTTGTTTATTCTCTTCCATAAATAAATTCAAATATCCTAGCATATCTTGCCAAATCTAAGAAGATCTTGCCATATCCTAATTAAATTAGGATTTTAATTAAATTCCTTCTAAGGAATTGAAAATCACGCCTACTTCTATATTTTTGGGGAGATTTATTATTTTATTCTGCTCCGTGATATTTTATTCTACTCCGTGAAATATTCAAATTAAATCATAGGCTAATTTAAAAGCCTAAATTTCGAAATCTCCTATTTTCTCTACCATTTTAACGCCACTTCAACCACCAAATCTCTTTCAAATCTTCATTTATTTAATTAAAGATATTATATCTTGCACTTTATAAATAAGAGAGAAGACCTAAACCCTAGCACAACAGAAATCGCCCCCCCCCACTCTCTCTCGTCGTTCACTCCTCTCTCCCACTCTCTCAAATTTTTCTTCTACTTTCTCCATTAATTCTTCATCTTTTGGAGAAGAATTGAAGCTGCAATTCGAGAATTTGTTGAAGAATCAAGATCCTACTTGTTTCCTACCGATTGTTCTTTTTGAAAAGGTATTTTTATTTTGATATTCTCTTCTTCTACCGATCAATCGGTGTTCTTGAGTCCACATGCATTTAGAATGAGTGAAGTGGAAATTAATCGATTAATTTTGGATGCATGTATATGTGTGTGTGACTGTGTGCATGCCTCGGTAAGCGTGCGCATGCGTTGTGTGTGTGCGTGTGTTGTGTGTGGAAAACACTCATGCGTGTCACGATGTGATGATAAATCTGGAGTTGTTATGTGAATAAAAACGATATGATAATCGTACTTTGATTTTGAATGGGAATATTGAAAATAATTGATGGGAAAAAGGGAAACGTGAGAACATGCATGATTTTGATCCATGATTGAGACTTATTTGAAATACATGAACTAAAGGTGAACGCTCGCGTTCTCGGTGTGATAACAAGAAGAAGTACAAACTTGAAATCGAAGGAAATCGAGGTGGGCTTTATACTTAAACTCTCTCTTATGTTGCAAATTATGATTGTGGAGCGATAAGGGTGGATTAAACTGTTATGCCATGCCTATGATTATTTTGGATATTGTGTGTGCCTGATGCCTAGTTTGCGAGTACGCTCCATTAGGCTAAACGAATTCGGGTCTGAGTAGGGCCGCAAACCCTATCAGGCTAGTGTACACTGGAGATCGGGAGCCGTCCTTGCTAGTCGGCCGGTCTCGTGGGAGAAAGTGTGGCCACACTTCGTCGCACCATATGAATTGTTGATTGATGAGAAAATGGGAGGTATTGTTTGACTGGCCAGTCCATGAAATATTTTGTGATACTCGATGCTATCTTTTAAATTAAATGCTAAACCTCGAGTTCACTATGGTAAGGGTGGCATAACTATTAAAACGTTTTGGCATGAGTCCACTGGGTATGTTTAAAATACTCACCCCTGCATGTGTTTTCCCTATGTGCAGGTTTAGCGGCGACGGGCGGTCGGTGGTGTTGAGACAGTTGAATCGAATAAAATGGATGTTTGGAACGTTATGTTTAGTCGTGTCTTCATACATGGCTCCGCTTTCTCTTGGATTGCTTCCGCTGAATATTTTGAAACTTATTATCTTTGGTTGTTTTGAACTTATTTCTTTGAATTGGAATATGGTGAATTATTGCGTTTTGTTGGAATTACATTAAACCCTTGCCTTTTGAGCTTAGCCTATGATTCTATTAAATCTTGATTTTCGTGAGTAAGCCATTGACTTATTGCCTTGACAGTTCATTAAACACTTGGGCAAATTTCTTTAAATGAAACCCTAGTCTACATTTCTTGTTGCCTTAAGTTCGCCTAGTTAACAGTCGCCGTATTTATTATACCCTAAAAATCCGGGCTGTTACAAGTATGCTTTTATTGATAAGGTTGGTACAGTTGGCAAACGCAGAAATAGATGTCGTTTTGGATATAGTATTTGATTGGTGGAGAAAGATAAATGAAAGATAAGATAAATGCACGCCTTCCAAAGGTGATCTTGATAATAATGAAAGACGTATTTTATTATACGGAATTCTTAGAATTTACGAGGACCATATATTTACGAGGATACGCCTTCCAAAAGTATACACCTTGGTATATTTGTTTTTTTCTTCATTTAGTAAATAGGAGTGATTTGTTATCTTTTGAATCAATCAATAATACAATTGTATATTATCATCTTTATGGTTCTTCTTTCTGCGAGAAACCTAATCGCGTTGATCAATCTCCTCGACGGAAACTTATCTTTGATTTTTGATCTACGGACGCCGATCAGCCCGATAGGATATGCACTGTAGATGAGAAACAGGGATAATAAAACAGATGAAAACACCACAACAGTGAAGAATAAATGCATAAATCTACAAGGTAACATAATAAATGCTACTCTGATAGGTCCTTGACCTATCGAGCCTGAGCACCACGATTTAAACGAACAAATAGATGATAAGATAAACCCTAATTGAGGTGCTAGGGGATTCCGCCAGAACCAGGAATGAGAATAATGTGTTTTTTATTTCTCAATGAATCAAAATACTATAGAATTCTAGACCCTAAAATATATCTTGCTAATCAAGCTAGATAAATAAATAAAAAGCTTACAAAAGACATGGAAAGTAAATAAAGATAACTAACTAAAATAAAAGATATGTTAAATCAAGAAAGGCATATTGGAAATGATCTTCGGCGAGATTTGCTAAATCGATCGAGGACCCTATCATACTCCCTCCGTCCAAGGTAAAGTGTCTATGTTAACTGAGAACAAGTTTTAAGAAGTGTAATAGAAAGTGAGTAGAAAAAGTTAGTAGTGTATGGGTCCTACTTTTATGTACTCCCTCCTTCCCAAGATAAGTGACATACTTCTTTTGGGCACGGGATTTAAGGAATGATATTTAAATAAGTTAAAGTGGAGAGAGTAAAGTATGAGAGAGGGAAAAGTAGAGGAGGGAAGAG
Source organism: Salvia hispanica (assembly GCF_029641045.1). NCBI lineage: Eukaryota > Viridiplantae > Streptophyta > Magnoliopsida > Lamiales > Lamiaceae > Salvia > Salvia hispanica. The sequence goes on from NC_142697.1 coordinate 28,188,998, forward strand.
AGAATAAAGTAGGTGGAGAATAAAGTAAGAGAGATGACTTTTTGCTAAAAATGGAAATAGGTCACTTATAGTGGGACACCCCAAAAAGGAATACAAATCACTTATCTTGGGACGGAGGGAGTATTAATTTTAAAATAAAATATGAGTGAGATGAGTTAGTGGAATGTGTAGTCCATTACCAAAAGTAGTAAAAAGTAAATGAGAAACTTAAATATGGACGAACAAAAAAATGAAAACTTGAGATGTCTCAAACGTGGACATAGGAGTATTTATTAAATATTCCCTCTTTCGTTCCATAATAAGAATCAAATTTTACCATTTCGGGATGTCCCATAATAAGAGTCATATTTTACTTTTACCCTAAATAGTAAATATGTCTCACATTCTACTAACTCACTTCAGTCACATTCTATGAATATATTCTGAATAAGCCTTCCAAAAATAATCCAGCGCATAAAACACGTTTCCAAATCAGGACCATATATTCTGAACACGTGTTCAGAAATATTTTCAACGTTTTTATGAATTAAATATAAAAACATCAATAAATTCAAATCTAATTAGATTATTGAACTCAGCCACTTGTGCTAGGCAAAATATGGACCTACTCTGTTGAAATGCATTAAAAATTGGAGTGTAGGTGTAAATGAAATAAGATGAAAAGTGGTATTTTAGTCAGAATTTATGGTATAAAAATTAATAAAAAAGATTAAAACCCGCAATGAGCGGTTTTATCGGCATTGGAATGGAAATATATAAGGCCTCTACTTCTAGATAGGATATATAAAGAGAGAGAATAAAGTAAATGATGAAATAAAGTAAGTGTGATTGAATGTTTAGTTTATTGTTTAAAAATTAAATGATTCAACATAGTTATGACGTCCAAAAAAGGAAAATAACTCAACTTAGTTGGGACGGGTGAATATTTTAAAAAGAATCTTCAATTAATTCCTTAATTTCTTAATTAACAAAAATTGGTGAAATTTTCTAATTAATAATATGATTTCATGAATAAGTATATATTATTTATAATGAGTTAATTTTTTGTTATATATTCTCTTATATGAATAGTATTTTAATTTTAGAAATAAAATAATTAGTAGTGCAAGTTAAAAATTCTGGATTTGGTAGAATAAATAAAAATAGTTATGAAGCTACCTTACATGACACAAACCAATTGTAGCTATGAAGCTACCTTATTGATTAAATACTGTTAATTGGGAAATAAACCTCATGACACAAACCAATGAAGATAGCTTACATATAAGAAAGAGTATAGTACTATTTTGGCTCTTTATATAGGGTTGATTTATGATTTTGGTCCAGAACATTCACTTTTCAAAAAATAAGTCCAAAACAAATGAAAAATGGTATCATTTGCATCCATTTTTGACGGAACCCTCAATTCTCGACGGTCAACCGTCAATTAGTAAAATTTTACCCGATTAGACTTAAACTGAGATTATTAGTTGGTTAATATTATGTTAATTATTTTGCTAATAATTCAATTTTTTTAAATATTTCTGAATATGAATAATCAAACAACATTTTTAACTAAGTATAGAGAGTTGGAACTTCAAACGACAATCTCTCTCTTTTCTTTCTTCTCTCTCGTCACACCCTAAGAAGAACCCTAGTTCTGATTCCGACCAAGAGGCCGATTCCGATCAAGAAGCCTGTTAAGGGTGCAATCCCTTAACAAGATTCCGACGACGACGAGAGGTCGACGGCGAGAGATAAAAGGTAGACGAGGTAGTTGCGGGAGCTTTTCCCGTCGATCAAACCAAGATCGATACCGAATTGAAATAGAAGCGTAAAAATAAAATAGGATAATTGTATTTCTGATTGATTGAGAAGGATACAAATACTCCTATTTATAAGACTAGCCTAACTTAATGAGCAAGAAAATAAAGATATGAAAAAGATATGCAATCCTAATTTATCTAACTAAATAATGCAACTAAATAATAATGCATAATATGAAAGAGATATGGAATAATTAACGTATCAACTCTCTCCCGGTTAAAATCCACCTTGTCCTCAAGGTGGAAATCAAGAAGGAACGAAGAGAGTTGAAGGTGAACGCTCCAGCGTGGTATCTCCTCCTGGATCAAACATACGCCGAATAGTTGAGCTTCTTTCTTCATCTTGTCCATCAAAAATCACTAAGGGAGGACCCTTGGGGTCATGATAAATCAACACTAAAACGGGATGCTTGTCAACACATCCACAGATTCCCAAACATGGTGTGTCATTGATGCATGGAGGGTTCAACCGAGCCTCGGTGTCGAGCGACGTCATTGCAATTACATAGAAAATGGTGTAAGAACCTTTCCTCTTATCCCAACAATTCTCAACAACATCTTCGAATGGCACTCGAGCAGCATTGAACGATGCAACAACCTTCTTCACTTCCTCAATAGACCGATCCCTGTCCTCCTCCTACATAATACAAGTCTCTTCTGTAGAAAGCATGCTTTGCTTTCCATTGTCTGATTGCCTTTGAGTGCCTTCATTAAGAACATTACCAGCATTGATGCTCCCAGAAGGCAAGGCAGTAACTCCCACACCAGAAGATTGGATGTTACCATTCTTAGTGTACAACACCCTCACAGAGTCATCAATTACAGATGACCTATGTATCTTGTCAATCCAATTTGAAAGTGGTTTATTATTGAACTCATTACTAGGTTGAGGTTCAATAATTTCCTCTACATCCAATGGAGGAATCTCCGCTAGCCTGTCTTGAGTGCCTTCATAGTCAAACAATACATCCAATTCTCCATCGATATCGGGGCTAAATGGCAGAGAGATCGCTAGTGGTGGAGGCGGCCAGCCAGTTAGGGATGGCTGCTCATAAGTCGGGTAACCTTGCGATGAGGTTTGTGACGGCGGGTGGTAGTCCGGCTGCCCGTGCTGGTGTCCGGCGTGGAAGGGCCGCGACAGCCCAAATGTCTCTGAACCAGCAAATTGTGGCAACGGAGGATGGTAATTGTTACAAACTCTGCTCCTAGCTCTTCTCCACTACAGCGGCGCACATCTCCCACTCGCTCCACAACTCCAGTTTCAGCAGCCATTACTGATGCCACCACTTTCCCAACTTCCCTGAAAGCTCGCCCCACTCGCTCCATCAAGAAACCGCTGCATCTCAAGGATTATGTCTGAGTTATTGTTCTGTTAGGATTTCCTAGTTTTTCAAGTTGTTATTCATGTTATCGTGGTTTGTTTCATAGGATAGGATTTGCTTTTGAAGTTGTTATTTCTCCACTATAAATAGTGGTTTGCTCATTGTAGTTGATATCAGAAAATTAATGCATTCCTTCAGTTAAATTTCCTTTATCCTTGTGCTCTACCATTCGTGTGTTTCCATAGATTCGAGCAAGAAGTTGCTCAAAATACTTCTTCCTCTAACAGTAATCCAGTCTCCCTGGCTGGTAACCAGGGTGAAAGTTCCACGGCTGGCCGTTAGGGTCTGGTTCGGTGTAGAGGGGCTGCCCAAAAGAAGAAATCGGAGTCTGATCCAGCGGTGAGAAGGATGGGGGCAGTGGCTGGTCGGCTGTGTAGCGGGGTTGGTGGCCAGTGGACTGGATTTGACGTTCCAGTGGCTGGTCATCAGGCCGTAATCCCGACGGTGGCTGGTATCCTGGTGGGTCCCAGCAGGACGGTTGATGCTGCTGTCCGTGAGGCTGGAAAGAGTTCTGCGGTGGCGGAGACCATCCTGAATAGTGATTCACAGCTGAAAAATTGAGGTGCGACTGATTATTTGCTCCAGCGTCGCGGTAGGGGCTCAAACTCCAGGTGTGCAGCTGGGTATTTTGGAGGCACTGTGCGGCGGCGTACAGCGGGGGTCCGTCGGGTGGGTCAGGTTCTGGGCGCAACGGAGGGAGCGTGGCTGCTGCCCTACGCTCATGCTCAATCAATCGGGTCTCGATTCGGGCGCACCTAACGAGAATATCCTCTAGCATTGCTGCTGTTGAATTCTCTGGGGCGTGCGTCGCTACCGCGGCGCGCGGCATGATCAGGGACTCCGTTCTCACCATTTCGTGATAGACTTCAGCCATGAACGAAGATGGGAGGATGAGAACCAATGGAAGTACCAATTGTTAAGGGTGCAATCCCTTAACAAGATTCCGACGACGACGAGAGGTCGACGGCGAGAGATAAAAGGTAGACGAGGTAGTCGCGGGAGCTTTGCCCGTCGATCAAACCAAGATCGATACCGAATTGAAATAGAAGCGTAAAAATAAAATACTCCCTCCATTTCTTCATAGTTGAGTCATTTTACCATTTCGGGAAGTTTCTTCATAGTTGAGTCGTTTCCTTATATGGTAGTTTTTTCCTCTCTCTTACTTTACTCTCTCTTACTTTATTCTATCTACTTTATTCATTTTATACTTTATTCTCTCCACCTTTTCCTCTCTCTTACTTTTTTATCTATTTATTTAACACACTCAACATTCATTTCTAAAACTCCGTGCCGAAAAGTTCCGTCTCAATTATAAAGAAATGGAGGGAGTAGGATAATTGTATTTCTGATTGAATACTCCTATTTATAAGACTAGCCTAACTTAATGAGCAAGAAAATAAAGATATGAAAAAGATATGCAATCCTAATTTATCTAACTAAATAATGCAACTAAATAATAATGCATAATATGAAAGAGATATGGAATAATTAACGTATCAAAGCCCGATATCGACCGATTCCAACCTATTATTGTTGGTTGTCATGAGTTGGAAGTCGCCGTACCCAAACCACCATTACACCGAAGGTCTCACCGACGTGAAAAAATCATATGCGAGGAAGAGAAAGAAGGCTGAAATGAGCGATTCACGTCCGCCTGACACCGAACAAGGACCGTCGGCTGCGTCGGGATTTGTGGGTTCTAACCCTAGCTCTGATGCGGATGTCCATTCTTTACCGAAAATGAACCCCACTTCTTCAGTCGGTGACCGTCGAGCTTCCCCAGAAAGCGACCTCGATTTTGAGAGGACGAAGAAAGCCCAATATCCCCGTCATTTTCACCAAAAGCCGCCGCTCCATCTAATGTTGCTGCCTCTGTTCCCGCGAAGAAGAAACCACCCAGCAAGAAGAAGGGTGTTTGATCTTGGCATTTGACTTTAAAAGTCGTGTCATGTTGTGTAACAAATTGATTCACTTGGATTTTACATGGTTTTAGAGGGTAGTTTTACTTGAATTTGATCGTATATTGTGTATTTTGAGACATGGTTACGGCTACTTCTCTATGATATTGTTATTTTGACCATTTTGTGAAGAATGTGTATAAATGCTTAAAGGAATACTGTTTGATTAAATGCTTGAATGAATACTGTTTGATTAAATGCTTGAAAGTGTTTCCTGAAATCGCAGTTAACCTAAACACTTAACAACTCCATGGAATCAAATTGATAAAAAACAACAATCTAGCTTCGCTATGATGATATCTTTCATATCATAAATCAGCTTCAAAAATGTTATAGATGATTGGGAAAAACGGCAGGGAGGTGTTCAGCCTCCTGGTTGGTGGAGTTTAACCACGGATGCCTCAGTAACTGTTTGATGAAATGCTTGAATGAAGAGTGATTGATGAAATGCCGCTTATAAAACGGGCTATTTTCCAAACTCGAGTCAAGCATGAAATGAGTCTAAGTCCGACTGGGCCCAAGCTATATGGATTCTGTTCGAGGGCCTCTAATGGGCTTTGACATCCAACGATTTGCTAAGCCCAGAAAGTGTTTGATGAAATGCTTGGATGAATAAACACTCAACAACTTGGAGGAATCAAATTGATAATAAAGAAACACCAATCTTATTGATGAACTACAGTTGGTATTCGTAGTGTCCGTTACATGTCAGAAGTTTATCTATGAAGCTAGCTTGCATATCAGAAATCAACTGCATGACGGTTATTGATGATTGGGAAAAACGGCATGGGATATTCAGAACAAGGTCTTAGCGGATTTGACAACAAAGTGGAAGTTGTAAAAACTGATGCCTTTGTAAATACCATCAGCCTGCTCAGTGTAAGAAACACTGCCATCAGCGGAGCTCTTGTCTTGCTGCGTGTAAGAATAAGGAACATCGCAGGTGCCCTTCGTCCCGACATATTCAATTACCGCAGTACTCTTCGCAGGCACAGGAATCGAACCCGAAGCCACAACTGATGTCGTAGTCTTTGTAGCGGTTTCCCACTGGAGAGTGGTGTTTATCTCAAAAGAGACTGTGATCTCTCCTTCCACGATGAAGGGCATGCCGGTACTGAAGGTGGTTTCCACCCCCGCAGTTAAAGACAAGTTACGGCTGAAAGTATAAGACTTCTCGTCTTGATAAGTAATCTGAACAGCCATAGCAGCCTCCTGGTCGCTGGAGTTAGTAAGCACGGATGAGCTTGCAACGTAAGGCACCTCGTCGTATATCCTGGCGTCCTGCATCCGATATACGACGTTGTAGATGTTTCTCTGGGACACGAGCTCTTGCACCACCAGTCTTGCTTCATTGGTGATGTTTTGGACGTCCGCGTTTAACATGTCGGTCTTCCCTTCGGTGGAGAGACGCACGCAGTAATTGTTGTTTCCAGCGTTGCGGAGTGCAATGGTGTTGTCGTCTACTTTGACGGGCCAGAAGTGAGTGTCGCTGTCGTCGATGGAAGACTGATCGGAATCGGCCCATATCCAGTTTGGACTGCGCCTCCAGAACTGGTTGTCCCAGTGACCTGACGTTATCCGGACATGTCCGTCGGGCATGAACGACACGCGATGGCCGGACGCCTCCTCATTAGGATCATCGGATGAGAACTGCAGGTAGTTGTAATCATCCCAGGACCTTCCTTCAAGGAACCTGAATAAATATGGTCTAAATTAGAATATTGAACCTTAATGTATTAAAATCCGTGATGGAAAAAGACGTATAAGAATGACTGAACTATGAGGTTATCAAAGACACTCTAAGTCCTTGAAACAAAATTAATATTATAAAATCAAAAACCGCAGTCAAAACAATAACATTCACTATTTATAAGCGTTTAGAATAGCCTAAAAATTCAAAAGGAAATAAAACGAAAATTAAAAAGTAAAAACTTTACCCCAAAAAACAATAAATTATCTTTTCAATCAATTTAAATTTCAAGCCATTCTAACATAGAACGTTTTTGGCATGTTTTGGGCGTTGCCAACACCTATTGCTGGAACTGCATCAATCTGAGTCGACTATTAATCAATTTTCGCTGTGTATCATTAGATGATGACAAGAATATGTAACAGTACCTGCCATTATCCCCTTTGAAAGCCACGTGGGCAGGTAGTTTCACCAATGTACTCCAATCCACAAAAGTTAGGAAATCGTACGAATCTAGGGCGTTTACCTGCACGAAAACGCCCCAGTACTCCGTATCTACCAACACGCGCCCACCGGTCTGAACGTGATTCAAGTAAAAGTTACCTGCCGTCTCACCAGGAGCCTGAACCACCTCGAACAACGTGCATGAAGGATCCGTTGTGTCTTCCACGGGCTTCTTTAATTCAGCAACGATGCCGTTTCCGTTCGCTCTCTGCGACCAATACCTGTTGAAATTACTGAATCGGAGGTGAACATAGTTGGGGTTGCTTGTTGCTTGTTGCTTGTTCGACTTCAATCTTCACGAGTGTGCTGAACACACTCTGCTCCCCAATAGTTACTGAACTTCCACTTCCACTGTCGTTGAAGTATAAATGCCCTTTATCAGGATAACTAGCTGTTTTAATGGCGATGAGCTTTGGAAGCATGAAGGCCATGATCGCCTACTTGTAAACATATATACATTTACTCAAAATAAGAAGAATAGCTAAAGTATTACAGTTACTTAGGAAGAAGAAATAATCAAAAAACTTTGATGAAATAAGAAAAAAGACTTATGTATCCAATGATCAAGAGTTGGAAAAAAAAGGATTAGGAGAGAGGATTACCGAAATTGAAGTGTAGAAATGAAAAAGGCTTAATTTGCTTCAACCTTGTTTGTGTGATTCTTAGTGGAAATGCATCCACTCTATTTATAGATGAAGTAGACATGCTTTTAAGGCTGCTGAGGAATTTGGAGCAGTTGGGAAACGCAAATTTATCCGTAAAAAGCAGTTGGAATAAATTGTTTAGAAATTTTAACTTTATAAATAATGTTATAGAAAAAGTGGTGGAATGTGAGTTACTGTAACATCCCGAATTCCCGAACCCTAATTTTAGAGCCCTAGAATTTATTTTTGATGACGTGGAGTCGTGAATGCATTTATTGCATGTGATGCTATGGCCGAGTCAAGACTAGGGTTTTGCGTTGGAAGTTTGAAAAATCAAACTTATTGATTTTGTGATGTGGCATGTGATTTATTAAATTATGAGATTCTGTGGTAAATTATTTGTTTAAGGGTGAGTGAGAATATTAGGGAAAATTTCCATAAATATTATGACCCTATTTTTCCTTGTTGAAATTTTCGAACCTTTCACCCTTTGAAGAGGGAATTCTATTTTTCCGGATTTAATTTAGTTCTTGGGATATTTATCCAAATTAAATCCAAGACCCAATTATTCCTTATTTTAAAGAGGGAAAAATCGACACCACCCCTTTGTTCCTAGTGATTTTCGAAAATCACCAATATAAGGAAGGGAGTATTATTTTTATTATTTAATTGATCCCTTATTTAATTTTCCTTCCATACATATGATTTGAATATTCTACCAAATCTTTCCATACTTCAAGAAATCTTGCCATACCCTATTTTAGTTAATAATCAAAAATCCATGCCTTATTTAAAAGGCATAGAGACGCCTCTTTCCTTGCTCCCATGGGAGGATCTTTATTTTTATTTTGTTCCATAATATTTTATTCTACTCCGGAAAAATACCAAACAAAATCTTGGCTATTTAAAAAGCCATAATTTTCGAAAATCATAGAATATGGCCTTAGAGTCTATTTTTGTTAATTCTTCTTCCCTACTCCATAATATTGTTTTATTTAATTGTGGAGAATAAAATCTTACCAAATATTCTAAAGATCTTATTGGACTCTATAAATAAGAGCCAAAACCCCTAACCCTAGCCCCCATATTTTCGCCCCCACCCAAATTTTCGTCCCCTCCCTCTCAACTCTCTCCCTCAATTTTCTTCTACTTTACTCCATTAATCATTCATCCTTTGAGAAGAAATTGAAGTTTGATCCAAGAATTTTCAAAGAACCAAGTCTTTACTTACTTTCTACCGATCGTTTTTCTCAAAAAGGTATTCTTATATTAATCTTCTTCTTTCTACTTGATTCCTCTTCTTTCTAACTGATTAATCGGTTTTCTTGAACCCTCATGCATCTTGGTTGAGTGAAAGTGGGATAAAGGGGATATGGGAATATGTTACATGTGTGTGGCGTGTGTGGGTGCGCGTGTCGTGTGTGTGTGTTGTGTTGGTGTAGTGTGTGTTTGATGGCTAAATATTCTTGTGTGACAAATGTCGATGTTAGATCTAGATTGGAGATGCTAATAGAACTTGTGTGATAAACATGATCTTGATTGATTAGTAATGATAAGATAAATCGATGGGAAAAGGGGAAAAGCATTGAGACATGCATGAGTAAGAGTAGTGTTGAACCTAATTTTGTGATATGTGCCTATGTGATTAAAAGGTGAAACTTTGGTTGCGACGCCGGATAACGGAAAAGCGAAACTACTTGAAATCTAAGCAGTCGAGGTGGGCTTTACTCTTAAACTCTTTTATTTGCAAATTTATGAATATGGAGAAATAAGGGTGGTTTAACTGTTATGCCATGCCTATGTCTGTTTTATTGTGATATTGTGTGCCTGATGCCTAGCTTCTGAGTTCGCTCCATTGGGCTATAGGGCTATGGATATGTTTATACGAATTCAGGTCTGAGTATGGGCCGCAAACCCTACCAGGCTGTGTACACGAGGGGATTGGGAGCCGTCCTTGCTAGTCGGCCGGTCTCGTGGGCGAAAAGTGTGGCCACACTTTCGTCGCACCATGGATATGATTGTGATTGGTGATTTTGTTGAGGAAAATGGGGAGTTATTTTGACTGGCCAGTCTATGAAAAATATTTTTGTGATACTCGTTGATCATTTATTTTGATAATTGTAAAACCTCGAGTTCACTTGGTAAGGGTGGCATAACTTATAAAACGTTTTGGCAATGAGCTCACTGAGTATTTCAAAATACTCAACCCTGCATGTGTTTTCCTTATGTGCAGGTTGAACGATGACGAGCGGTGGCGGGTGTTGAACATGTTAACTAATTAGGATGGACGTCTTTGAACTTCAGGCGTAGTTGTGTCTTCATACATAGCTGCACTTTCTCTTGGTCGTTTTCCGCTGAATTCTCTTTGAAACACTTTAGTATTTTGGATATCTGTTTTTCCCTTTTGGTTTAGAGGCTTTAGACTATCTTGTGGTTTTTATCTTGGAAACTATGTCATACTCTTGAGATTTTTGGACGTCATTTATGATACCTTCCTTTTTCTTATTCAAGCTTCTAGGTTAAGTTGTTGCTTTAAATGCTCTGATGTTTTCCTTTAAATCTTTCGGTCAACTCTCTAAATGAAACCCTAGCCTATGTTCACTTCTTTAAGTCCGTTTGGTAGCAGTCGCCGTATTTATTGTACCCTCGGAGGGCGGGCTGTTACAGTTACACTTTATACTCTCTCTTTGCCATCAATTGTCCAATATGCTAGTTTCGTCCGCCCGTGAATAATTGTTTCATTTGCTTTTTGTTACTCAACTTTTGGGCACGGAGAAAAAAAAAATTGTGTTGAAAAGTAAGAGAGAGAAATAAAGTGAGATTAATAAAGAGAGAATAAAGTAAATGATGAAATAAAGTTAGTGTGATTGAATGTTTTGTTTATTGTTAAAAAATAAAATGACTCAACATAGTTGTGACGTCCCAAAAAGGAATACAACTCAACTTATTTGGGACGGGGGAATACTTTTGACAATGGACCCCACCTTTACTTTTTATTAATCCCTCCGTTTCCTCATAGTTGGGGCGAAACTTTTCGGCACGGAGTTTAAGAAGAGATGTTGAGTGTGTTAAATAAATAGATAAAAAATAAGAAAGGGTAAGAAAGTAGAGAGAATAGTAAAAAGTGAATAAAGTGGATACAATAAAGTAAGAAAGAGAAAAATGTTACTATATAAGAAAATGACTCAACTATGAGAGAACTTCCCGAAATGAAAAAATGACTAGACTATAAGGGAATAGAGGGAGTATATTTTAAAAAAGAATCTTTAATTAATTTCTTAATTAACAAAAATTGGTGAAATTTTATAATTAATAATGATTTCATGAATAAACATATATTTAAAGTTTGACTTTTAAAGTATTTCTAACTTATAATGTTTTTAATGGGGTAATTTTGTGTTATATATTGTCTTATATGAATAGTATTTTAATTTTAGAAATAAAATAATTAGTAGTTGAAAGGTCAGGATTTTGCACGCATGTCGTAGGCGCGTGTACCTTCCTATTCAACATGATTTATGAGTTCCCACTTTCCAAAATACTATTAATTAGTATATGGTAAGTTAGGGTGTCGAACCCATGAGGAACGGTAGCATCCGTTATGTATTTCCACACTTAGAAAGGTTTTGGCGATGCCGCCACGCTTTAAATTGGGGGTGGGAACTGAACTACGAAATATAAATAACACTTAAGCTAAGATTGAGAACTAAACATGCAAATAAAATACAAAAAGAAGAAAGCAATTAAACTGGAACGCAGACTGGGCAATCTGATAAACTGGGCAACTTAGCAGTGGCGAAAATTAGAACTATTTCGGAAATAAAACAGAGCAGCAACTTGCATGAGCATTCCTAAGATTAGAAATCAAAAGAGACTAAGTTAAAAGCTAAGGACAATATATACTGAGTGTTAGCTACTACACAAAGTCTAGAAACTAGGATTGTGACCCTTAAAAATAGCTGAACTAATTTAATCCTAAAAGCTAAACTAAATCACATGTAAATTGAAGGTAGAGTGCAGAAATTAACTAAGCTAAAGTGCTGCCAAAAGTGAAAAGAAAGCATGTACTTGTTGTCTCCTAAACCCTATTACCCAAGGTGTAAAACCAATGGATAAAGGCCTACAACTAATGGACAAAGGGCTTGACTTTCAAAAGCTGATTTTATCTACTAATCCTACACGAAAGGCACGAAAATTAAGTGAGAGGAATGACTAAATGGCTGCTACACAACTAACTAAGCAAGAGAAACACAAAATCAACACTTAAACTACCTAATCATGCATTGAAAACATAGAATTAAAAGCTGAAACTTAAAACACTTAAACAAGATGAAATAAGCTTGAAAAAAAGAACAACAATGGAGGATGAAATACAAGACAAGAAATTAAGCAACAAACATTAAACTTAAAACATGCAAACTAAATAATCTAGGTGATTTAAACTCTAAACAAGAACACAACTTTTTTTCTTCTTTTCTTCTTCAAACTTTCGAAACTAGTAACTAACTAAAACAATTAAAACTGAACTAAAGACATTGGGAAAGATTTTTACTAAGCAAGAAAGGTTTAACAAACACTAGAACAACAACAAGATAAAAACCGAAAACGAACAAGAGCTAAACTTCAAAGCACATTAAATACACAAACACTTAAAGAAATTACTACTTGAAATAAGATTTTAAAACAAGAACAACAACAATAACTAAGAGTGAGAAAGATGCAAAAGTACTACAAAGTTAAGAACAAGCAAACTAGAGAAAGCAAACACTACTACTAGATTACTACTACTTCAACCCATGGTGAACAATGATCTTGGCAGCCTTGAAGTGAAAATCTCTCTTCTTAAGGAAGAGAGAAAAGTTTCCTAGAGAGAGAAAGCTAAAACTAAACTAAAGAGTGATAAAGTGGCTAAGTGGTTGGTGACTAAGTCTTTTTAATACATATATCCAATAAAAGATATTTTTCCTCTTTTTTTACTCTCCAAGAGCTGATATGGGCGTGTGTAGCAAGTGAGAATTGTCTTTGACAAGTGTGTGGAAGTGGCTTTAGTCATTTTCCCGTCAGGTTCAAACTGGCCAGTCCAACAGCTTGGCCAGTTTGGGTCTTCTTTGCCTTCTTCCTTCATTTTCTTCCATTCTTTGTCATTTTTCCCTCTTTCTTGCATGTTTTCTTCTTCGTGCCTTAATCAAGCAGCCTCCAAACTTAATGATCCGTTCCCTGCCAAAATAGCATCTTCTCATGCAAATATTCAACTAATAAGTGCGAAAAGTGATCAAATCCGAGTGACGAAAACTAGCCTATCAAACCTCCTCACACTTGGATCATACTTGTCCCAAACCATCCTCTTCAGTTTCTATTCTCTTATTAGTTCACATGCAAATGCAACAAACGCAACAAACCCTCCTTTTCAGTGTTGGTTTTTCTTTGAATTAACTTTAGTACAAAGATACACTAACCGGGTGTAATACAACCCAAATGAAGAACAAAGATAAAAGTACAATAAACTGAATTGAAATAACAAAACAATAATCGAAACTTTAAACCGTAGAGATGTAAGTTGAGTCAAGGAGTCCTCTTTTCGCAAGACGAGATACGCTCCGGTAGTGCTCTTGAATTGGCGTGTCGTACCCAGAGATAAAACGGCTTCGTCTTATTCGTTGCAGCACCGCAAACATAATAAGCTCCGGCGAACTGGATGATGGCGAGGGCAGAGCTTCGATGGAAGACTATGCACAAAGAAGGATAGAACTATGCAAAATGATATGCAATCTTGTTGTGTCTAGTTTTGTGTGGAATGCAATGGATGCATGCCTATTTATAGGCCAAGTCCACTCATGTGCATTGATGGAGTCAACGGCCATCATGTGTGCCATGATGGCTTTTACTGTAACCGTCGGGGGTTACTAGCCGTTACGGGAGCTAGAGGAGATTGATGCATCTGGGCACGCTACACGACGGGGTTCATCGTGAACCTTTTGGTCACACGATACGTCGGGGTCCATCGGGGACCGTTTGTCACCCGCTATGCGTCGGGGTCCGTCGTGGACCTTTTAGCACCCGTTGTGCACTTGGGTCCACTATTATTATTACACGTAATAATTCATCTTATTAAATCAATGTTTAATAAGGTTCTCTCCACCAATGTGGGATAATTAACTCTTTTAATTAATCCCTTGGTTTTATCTCATAGCTCCTTTATAGCTCACCATTGTGACAAACTTTAATTCATAATTTCTCACTCACCGGGAATCGATTTAGAGAAAATGAATATACCACGAACATCTACTCCAAAAGTAGATCGTCGCTATTGCGTTTAATTTTACAAAATTAAATGTCTCGTCACATTTATATTGGTCAAAGTCCATTGACCAAACACGATTCCAACATTTAGTTCCTCTTGTCTTATTAGTTCACATGCAAACGCAACAAACCATCAATCCATCCATCTATATCAACAAAATAATTGTTGGGGATCGATGGTGTGTCACAATAGTATGATATATTTCGCTTTAGGCAAAGCCCTCACGGTTTTGCTCTTGGGGAACTCTCCAAAAGGTCTCAAACTAATTGAGTTGGGGTAGCCCATTTATATGCTTGCAACTCTTGTTCATTCTTGTGAGATATTGTTTGCCCTCACAATCCTCCCCTCAAACCAAGACCACCAGACCAAGACCACATGTCCACCCTATGTTACAGGTCACTAAGTCACCACAGGTCTTGATCGAGCTCACACAGAGACATTGGAGAACTTGCAAGCGCAATCCACCGAACCACGAGCCACACAAGCCCAACCCTGAACCATGGCTCTGATACCATTGTAGATTCACTAATTATCAGGACCTCTTTTTGTATTACACTGTTACTAAGATGGCTAATCTCAGAGGACCAAGCCAAATACAAAAGATAGACCAAGATTACAAGTCTACTTATTACAAGTAACACTTAATCGAAAACCCTAGCTATTCTCAAGTCTTCCACCCGACTTGAGATTCCAGCTCTATCAATTACCTGCACACTAGATGAATCAGTAACACAAAACAAGACTCTGAAGAGTCCAACACTAAACTAATGAATACACACAAATTAGAGATTTGTGGATATGGCTCAGGTCACAGCAGTGACTGCACTAGGCCTCGGACCTCCCCAAATCTCAACTGAGAATCACAAAGAAGAAACCGTTGAACGGATTAAACTATTTAAGATTAGTAAACCCTAGATCTCACCGACTACCGCACACCACAGCTTTGTCGCACACGGATCACCACGAAACTCTTAGAACTCTACTTCACAACCCCAGGACTCTCAAGAACATCACCAATCACAACAAGATCTTACACCACAGTAAAACCTAACCCTAGATCTGAGTAGGAAACCGAAGAAGTGGCCTTACTCAAGATCTAAATCGAAGGATCTCTCTAAAACCGAGAATCATCGGTGGAAACAGAAGATCGAAGAAGATGACCGGCGACAACTGCCGGAGAACAAGAGAGAGAGTACTGAGAAGGCATAGCACAGAGAGAGAGAGAGAGAGAGAGAGAGAGAGAGAGAGAGAGAGAGAGAGAGAGAGAGAGAGAGAGAGAGAGAGAGAGAGAGAGAGAGAGAGAGAGAGAGAGAGAGAGAGAGAGAGAGTATCAGAATAGAATAAGGGAAGAGAGTAAGGTGCGCAGTACATAACTCAGCAAACAAACACATCTCTCATCCAACGGCTGACATCCGTGATCCGCGTGGAGGTGCACACGTGGCGGCCATCGGAGTGATCCAGTAAGTGGATTAAATGAGACAGGCCACAAATGCATTGGGCCTTATTTAATTCCAGCGGGCTTAACATAATATCAGCCCAAGCAAATATTAAGGAACAGCCCAACACTTAGAATAGAGTCCAATATTCAACAATAACCAAAGTAGTATCTCAATTTTCCAGGCAGAATGAGAACCCAATGTTTGCATGTGAGGTTGATTCATTTGATTGGTTAATAGTTGGTGTGTGTTTTGCATATGTTTGAAGATTTATGTTTCTGATGCCAAATGTTAAATCTTGTTTTGGGCATTTGATTGAATTTCAGGATATGTTATGTTTAGGCCTCAAGAGTAGTAGTTTGAAATCAGCTTAGAATTGTATTGTCGCGTGTTTCAATTAGGCTTGAAGATGAGAAATTAATTGCAGTCGATTGTATTTTCATTTTAGCAGCAAAGGATGTGTCTTTGTTAGCATAATTTTCAGAATGTAACAAGATTCTGTCTAAGGTTAGTTTCTTGATACTTATCTACTCATTCTTTATCCGATATATCTTTGTTGCTTACATACATGTTGCAATCATTCATATGATAAAGGATATCAGGTTGTATGTTGCCGTACAAATGAATGTTGATCTTCGGTAGTCAGAGATTTTCATGCGAGGAAATTGGCAATTTAGAAGATTGAGGATTCACAGAGATATTCGTGTTGGTTTGAGTATCATCAATGCCAAAGAATCTCCTGCAGTTAGTATCATCAGATATGATCAGCAATTCATGATTGCCTTGTCTAGATCTTTCTCTCAAACCGTCTCTTACGCCCTTCTTGTTTCAACTATGGACACCAAATGCATATTATCTCAACGATAATGCAGCACAAATATCCTAAAGAAACAACGAAGGTATAATCTCAGATGACTTTAGGAGAGACCAGCGCTGTAACGCCCCACTTTCTGACTCTAATTTTCGAACCATTTTTTTTTTGCATTTAATGCTTTTAATGCTGTGAAGTCGTGAATTAAATATCAAGTGGAATGATTTATTTGATATTTTTGGTGACCTAGTTTTGAATTGGAATTATGAATATGTGTTGATTGAGTCAACTTCGTTGAATACGTGACGTGGCCGACTTGAATATTTGATGTGGGGTGAATTCAATTGGTTTTGAATAATTGAAAATTGTTATGAGAGCTCGAGAATTCTGATGGTAAAATCACAATGTGAATTTAATTAAATCCTTTCCTTAAGGATTATTTATTGGACTCAATTCCGTGTTGGATCCGATAAATTAAATAAATAAGTCCGATCTTATAAAAGAATGAATTGCAGGCTACACAATTTAAATATAAATACCAGTGCTTGAATCCCAAATCAATTTTAATTAAATCCCTATTCCTTGTCTTGGTCACCAAGACTTTCCTTTGTCACAATTTTTCCTTGAAAAAAAAATATGTATCCTGCAGAGATCTCCCTTCTTCATTCCCTTACGCGTTCCCATCTTTATTCTGCAAATCTCATTCCAAAATGCATTCCAGTCATTGCAGAAGGAAGTTCTTTTTTTCTATTTAGCAAATAAATTGCCAAATTTCCTTCCTTCCACATCACGCTCCTCTCCTTTGCAATCTGCAAGAAATCTTCCCAAAATTTAGACCACAATCAATTGAAATCAATCACCAAAATTATTCTCAATACACTTTATATAAATCCCCATACCCTAATTTCTCATACTCACACAAATTCGCAGTCACTCTCTTCTCACCTTTGAATCACCAAATCGACAGAGGGAGCAGTAGGGAGGAGTTCATCTTTTTCCCCACCAAATCCTAATTTCACCACGGTAATCATCCTTCCATGTTCCTCCCCTGTTTTCCCCACCAAATCCTAATCTCACCACGGTAACCAAATCCGGAAGGGGGAGAACCAGAAGCTTAGATCTTTTGCCTAAGTTGATTCGTTCAGTGAAGGTATAAACATCTCCCTTTCTCTCAATTTTCCAAACATCAAGCCTATCACTTTGTTGCATCCGTCGAAATTCGAAACCGAATTAAAACAATCAACTTAATCAAAATTAAGGACTTATCTTGCGGGGTTATTTGGGGTGAATCGGGTGAGGGGGTATTTCTTTTTTAGTTCTTGGGAAAAACTTACATTCCATAACTTTACTGGATACTCCGTCCCCGATTAAGAGTCACACTTTTCCATTTCGGTCCGTCCCCAATTAAGAGCCACACTTCATTTTTACCATAAATAGTAAGTAGGTCCCACATTCCACTTACTCAATTCACTCACATGTTATTATAAAACCAATATAAAAAATGGGTCCCACATTCCACTAACTTTTTCAACCAACTTTTCTTTACATTTCTTAAAACTCGTGCCCGGTCAAAGTGTGACTCTTAATCGGGGACGGAGGGAGTATTTTTTTAAATCCGACTTTGGGAGAGACGCATTAAGGTCATGCGTTTCCTTTTAATGAAATGCACGAGTGTCATGCGTTTTAGGGTAAGACTCTTAGAGCTCATGCGTCTTTTAATTTTTTTATTTTATTTTATTAGAAGATGCATAACTGTCATGCGTCTTAGTGTAAGACGCATAAGCGTCATGCGTCTCTTCTTCGAACTTAAAACAGAAGCGAGGTAGAGGAAGCTCAGTTCAGCTTGAGAGAAAGAAAGAAAAGGGGCAGGCGATTTGTTAGGCGATTTCCGGCAGTTCTCGCCGATTTCTGGCCATTTCCTCTTATCTTTCGGTAAGTTTTGTTCAATCTTTCAACATTTCTCACTTATTCGTTGTTTATTGCATAACATTAGTGTTTCTAATGCCAAACTTGTCAAATTTACTAAATTAGGGTTTATAGAAAAAAATTGTCTCTAATTGTTGTTATTTTGTACTCCCTCCGTCCCATTAAATATGCAACATATGAGAATCGGCACAGGTTTTTATGCAGTGTTGTCTTGTGAGTGAATGAAGAGAGAGTAAAGTAGGAGAGATGAAAAAGTAGAGATAGAGATGTTTCATTTTAGGAAATATTTCATTTTTAATGGAACAAACTAAAAAGGAAAACGTTTCATTTCGAATGGGACAGAGGGAGTATATTTTTTTATGCAGAAATGATGTCAGTATTTGTGAGTTTGTATTGGGGTGGTAGAATAGTTCAACTTTCTCAAGTGGGTATTGGTTATGATCCACCTCGTGCGAGAGGCTCTATCATATTGAATTCGTGTGTTTCATTCTCTGAAATAGTTGCAATGATATTGTTACGAGCCTCTTTTACTATATTATTTTGTTTAGATCCTTTTCTATTATATTATTTTGTTTAGATATTATAGGATTTAGCATATCTTTCCATATTGTATCCACATATATTATAAATATGTGTGCAGTCTCTCTTAGTAATCAATTAATAATTTCATTATCTTTTGCCAATCCCTTTGTTGCCGACGAGATTCATTCTCGCACCCAGCTCTATCTCCGGAGATCACCGCCAACCCAAGACTTGGGCGCCGGATTAATCAATGGATCTAAGCTCTCAACGCTGCCGACGGAGACTCCTCCACGCCAGCCCTATCGTTTGTCCGCCGACCCTTAAACGAGGGCGCCGGAATTGTGGTGTTCAGTTGTGAATTTGGACGGAATTCTCACGTTAGGAGCACCGTGGTGAGAGGTCGACGGCAACGTTGATTCTCACACCACGGCAGGAGAAAACAGCGGATCCTGCTTTGGGAGTCTGATTTAATTCGATCTGTTCTTTTGGGGGAAGAAAGTCGAAGAGAGAGAGAGAGAGTTGGAGTTTCTGTTTTGAAGTCATACAGTAGGGAGAGAAGAGAGTTAAGACATATTTTGGGAAGGGGAGTGCTTTATTTAAATTGGTTTACAACTTTAATTTTGTTTAAATGTTGTAGCTAATTTGGAATATGGCAGTAGAGATTACTGCACGTTTAATTTGGAAGGGAGTATTTTCTGTTTATCATTTAAAATCTTTTTTCTTGTTTTGTTTGTAAAAGGATGGGGTTGGATAATTAATTTCTATTGGGCCAATTCTTCCAAGTCTTGGCAGTGGGCCATTTTTGTTAAAAATTCTTCGGGATGAGTGTGTTGATTCTTTTTTATTGAACTATATGGTGTTTTAATCTTTGGGCTGTTTTAATAAAATTTGTCGGGGCGTGAGAGGACAGAGTTTAATCGAAAAGACCAAGTTCTAATTGGAAAAAATTCATAATGGTACCAAGAAAATAATTGAAGACTTAGGAAGCATGCATCTTATCTATTGTTTGATTTCTTATGTTGATATATGTGTTATTTAATATCTAAAGGTAATATCTTGCACGCGAAACGTGATACCAATGGGAAGAATATAGTTGAGATTTAAGTGCTTCGAGGTGGGCTTTCTTTAAATAAGGACATCGTTCTAAATGCTTTTATCGATGGGAATAAAATTTGTGTTTATCGTGCCTTGTTCAAATTTTTACGTGCCTATCTGAGATGGCTTTTGCCATTTAGTATTTAAATCGAATTCGAGTCCTTGTAGGGCCGCGAACCCGGGTTGGCCGGTCTAGTGGCTTGGTTTGTGGCCACATTCAAAGTCATATATGAGCAGATATGGTTAACGTCTATGGGAAAATGACTGATCAGTCGAATTTTTACAATGGAAATGATTTTAGTGCCTCGGGCCTTTCTAAAGCTAAAACCCCGATGGTTACTTATTGGCATGATAATACTATTTTGATAACTTGTTTTTCGGCATAGTACACTGACTATATTTATAGTACTCAGCCCTGCATATGTTTTCCTTATGTGCAAGTTGAGCGACGACGAGCACTTGCTGGTGTTGAGCACAAATAAAATCTGAGCCTTACTTGCTTGTCTTAAAACTTTGGGTTTCATTGTGTCTTCATACACGACGTCACTACTCTTGAACTCTTCCGTTGGGAATTTATTTTCACTCATTATTCGTTTGACTTTGAACCCGTTTATCTTTGAGAATTTAAGACTTTCTTTTTGGACAATGTCAAACTCTTGTTGTTTCTTTTTGAGTAATAATTGTTGGTCAAACTTTTAATGAAACCCTAGTCTTATTCTTCGTCTGTTTTAAATTTTTTTATTTTAAATTTCTTTAAATCGCGACCACTCGTATTTATTAACCCTAAAGGGCGGTCGTGACAAGCGCTGTCAGTATTGATTCTTCACACCAGCAATCAACAAATTCAGGTGAAGGTGAAGTTATCTTATTGATTAGATACTGTTGATTGGGAAATAAACTTCATGACACAAACCAATTGCAGCTATGAAGCTACCTTATTGAATAAATACTGTTGATTGGGAAATAAACTTCATGAAACACACCAATTGTAGCTATGAAGCTAGCTTACATATAAGATATAAACTTGATGACGGTTATTGATGATTGGGATGATCAGGCGAGGCGCTGAGTGGATCTGATAACAAAGCTGAAGTTGTAAGAACTGACACCTTTGTAAATACCATCAACATGCTCAGTGTAAGAAACCTGGCCATTGGTGGAGTTCGTGTCTTGCTGCGTGTAAGAATAAGGAATATCGCAAGTGCCCCTAGTCCCGACATACTCAATCACAGCCGAAGTCCTCGCAGGTACGGGAACAGAGCCCGAAGCCTTAAGTGATGTGGTAGTAGTTGTGGTGGTGTCCCACCGGAGAGTGGTGTTTATCTCGAATGAGACGGTGATCTCTCCTTTTACGATGAAGGGCACGCCAGTACTGAAGGTGGTGGTCACCCCTGCAGTTAAAGACAAGCTGCGGCTAAAAGTATAAGATTTCTCGTCTTGATACGTAATCTCAACACCCATGTTAGCCTCTTGGTCGGTGGAGTTAATAAGCACGGATGAGCCTGCAACGTAAGGCATCTCGTTATATATCCTGGCGTTGTCCATCCGATATCTGACGTTGTGGATCTTTCTTTGGGATACGAGCTCTTGCACCACCAGTCTGGCTTCATTGGTGATGGTGCGGACGGCCGCATTTAACATGCTGGTCTTCCCTTGGGCGGTCAGACGTGAACAATATTGGTCATTGCCCGCATTGCGGAGTGCAATGGTGTCACCGTCGATTCTGACCGGCCAGAAGTGCGCGTCGCGGTTGTTGATGGAAGACTGGTTATTGGCATCGGCCCATATCCAGTTTGGACTGCGCCTCCAGAACAGGCCCAACCAGTGATCCGATGCTATGCGGACATGTCCGTCCGACATGAGCGACACCCGGTGGCTGGATGCCAACTCGCTAGGATCATTCGATGAGAACTGTAGGTAGTTGGCGCCATCCTGGGACACTCCTCTAAGGAAACTGAACATATAGGATACTCAACTTTAATTTATTAATAAAAAATACCAATTTCCTTTGTGTATCATTGGATGATGATAAACAAAAGTTACTAACATCATAAATTGAATTCTTTGGTCAACAAGAATATGTAACAGTACCTGCCATTGTCCCCTTTGAAAGCCACGTGGCCAGGCAGTTTCACCAATGTACTCCAATCCACAAAAGTTAAGAAATTGTACGAAAGGGCGTTTAACTGCACGAAAATGCCCCAGTACTGCGGATCTATCAACAGGCGCCCACCGGTCTGAACGTGATTCAAGTAAAACTGACCTGCTGGCCTACGAGGCGCCTGAACCGCCTCGAACAACGTGCATGAAGGATTTGTTGTGTCTTCCACGGGCTCCCTTAATTCAGCAACGATGCCATTTCCATTCACTCTCTGCGACCAATACCTGTTGGAATGACAGAATCGGAGGTGAACGTAGTTGGCGTTGCTTGTTGCTCTTTCGACTTCAATCTTCACGAGCGTGCTGAACACACTCTGCTCCCCAAGCTCTACTACTCTTGCCCTTTCGTTGTAGTAAAGATGCCCTCTATCAGGATAACCAATTGTTCTAATGGCGATGAACCTTGGAAGATTGAAGGCCATGCTCACCTGCTTGTAAAAATATATACATATAATCAAAATAGCTACTACTTCATCTGTCTACCAATAATCATCTCAATTTTCCATTTTTGTCCATCCACCAATAAATATTCCGTTTACTTTTTTACTACTACTTTTGGTAATAGACACCTTATTCCACTAACTTTATCTCATTCACATTTTATTATAAATATATAAAAGTAGGACACGTATTCTATTATTTTTTCAATTCAATTTTCATTATATTTCTTAAAACCTGTGTCTGATCAAACTGAGCCTATTATTCGTGGACAAATGGATTTTAAGATGAAACTCAATGGATTTCTATCAATGGATTTTAAGATGAGTTACTAACTACTCCATCCGTCTCATTAAATATGTAACATTTGCTTTTCGGCACGGGATTTTATGTAGTGTTGTTTTGTGAGTTTATGAATAGAGAGTAAAGTAAGAGAGAAGAAAAAGTAGAGAGAGTAATGTTTCCATTTTTAGAAACGTTTCATTTTTAATGGGACAGACCGAAAAGGAAAACGTTGCATTTCTAATGGGACAAAGGGAGTATAAGTTTGAAACTTTAACTAGCCCAACAATATATCTAAACTGAAATAAAAGGATAACTGTAATTATTTAGACCTAAACTAAAAAATAAAGCTAAGGCCCAATAACATATTTGGGCTTAGAAAATATAACCTCGTTCACGTTAAAGAGTTTGAGGGAGGGTGGTGACAAATAAAAAACAAGCGATAGTGTAAAGAGTCAGAGTAAATTTTTAACCGACGTCTTAAATTCGTTGATAGATATTTTGCAGACATTGTCTTTGTCGCCACGGGCTATCCTTCCATTACAATTCTAGGAGTTTATTGACGGAAAAAATCGTCGGTAAAGCTCAATAAAATTTGATGAAATAAAGAAAAAGACTATTATATTTATCCAACGATAAAAACAAAGGACTAGGAGAGAAGATTTTACCGAAATTGAAAAGTGGAAATGCAAAAGGCTTCAATCTTGTTTGTGTGATTCTCTGTGGAAATGCAGCGACTCTATTTATAGATGAAATAATTAGTAGTATGCTTTTATTGATAAGGTTGGTACAGTTGGCAAACGCAGAAATAGATGTCGTTTTGATATAGTATTTGATTGGTGGAGAAAGATAAATGAAAGATAAGATAAATGCACGCCTTCCAAAGTGATCTTGATAATGATATAAGACGTATATTATACAGAATTCTTAGAATTTACGAAGGACCATATATTTCCGGATACGCCTTCCAAAAATATACACCTTCGTATATTTGCTTTTTTCTTCATTTAGTAAATAGGAGTGATTTGTTATCTTTTGCATCAATCAATAATACAATTGTATATTATCATCTTTATGGTTCTTCTTTCTGCGAGAAACCTAATCGCGTTGATCAATCTCCTCGACAGAAACTTATCTTCGATTTCCGATCTACGGATGTCGATCAGTCCGATAGGATATCCACTGTAAATGAGAAACAGGGATAATAAAACAGATGAAAACACCACATCAGTGAAGAATAAATGCATAACTCTACAAGCATAATAAATGCTACTATGATAGGTCCTTGACCTATCGAGCCTGAGCACCACGATTTAAACGAAGAAATAGAGGATAAGAGAAACCCTACTTGAGGTGATAGGGGGTTCCGCCAGAACCAAGAATGAGAATAATGTGTTTATTATTTCTTAATGAATCAAAATACTATAGAACTTTATTATATATAAAATTCTATACCCTAAAATGTATCTTGCTAATCAAGCTAGATAAATAAATAAAAAACTTACAAAAGATATGGAAAGTAAATAAAGATAACTAACTAAAATAAAAGATATGCTAAATCAAGAAAGGCATATTGGAGATGATCTTCGGCGAGATTTGCTAAATCGAGGACCCTATCATACTCCCTCCGTCCACGGTGAAGTGTCTATGTTAACTTAGAACAAGTTTTAAGAAATGTAATAGAAAGTGAGTAGAAAAAGTTAGTAGTGTACGAGTCCTACTTTTATATATTAATTTTAAAATAAAATGTGAGTGAGATGAGTTAGTGGAATGTGGGGTCCATTACCAAAAGTACTCCCTCCGTTCCATAGTAATAGAGTCATTTTGTCATTTTGGTACGTTCCATAGTAATAGAGTCATTTTCCTTTTAGTAAAAATCAACACATTTTTCCACATTTACTTTACTCTCTCTTACTTTTTTCTCTCTTCATCTCTCCACCATTTTCATTATCTACTTTATTCTCCCTTTACTTAACTCACCTAACACAATTTTTCTTAATCTCTGTGCCGAAAAGAAACGCCTCCATTACTATGGAACGGAGGGAGTAGTAAAAAGTAAATGAGAAACTTAAATATGGACGAACAAAAAAAATGGAAACTTGAGATGTCTCAAACGTGGACATAGGAGTATTTATTAAATATTCTCTCATTCGTCCCACAATAAGAGTCACATTAAGAGTCACATTTTACTTTTACCGTAAATTGTAAATATGTCTCACATTCTACTAACTCACTTCACTCCCATTCTATTAATATATTCCGAATAAGCCTTCCAAAAATAATCCAGCGCATAAAACACGTTTCCAAATCAGGACCATAAAATATTTTCAACGTTTTTATGAATTAATTATAAAAACATCAAAAAATTCGAATCTAATTAAATTATTGAACTCAGCCACTTGTGCTAGGCAAAATATGGACTAACTCTGTTGAAATGCATTAAAAATGGAGTGTAGGTGTAAATAAAATAAGATGAAAAGTGGTATTTATAGTCTGAATTTATGGTATAAAAATTAATAAAAAAGATTAAAACCTGCAATGAGCGGTTTTATCCGCATTGGAATGGAAATATATAAGGCCTCTACTTCTATATAGGATAGATAAATAGAGAATAAAGTAAATGATGAAATAAAGTAAGTGTGATTAAATGTTTGGTTTATTGTTAAAAAATAAAATGACTCAACATAGTTGTGACGTCCCGAAAAGGAATACAACTCAACTTAGTTGGGACGGGGGAATACTTAAAAAAGAATCTTCAATTAATTCCTTAATTTCTTAATTAACAAAAATTGGTGAAATTTTCTAATTAATAATGATTTCATGAATAGGGTAGTGATAAAATGCAAACTTATAGTATATTGTACAAACTTAACACAGTTTCAACACAGTTTCAATACAATATCAACACAGTGTAAAATTTCTAGATTTTAATGTCAATACAGTATCAACACAACATCAATCATTGACTACCGTTGAAATTCAGTTGACATTTTTTTGTTGATGTTTTTTTTTTATCTATTGACATTTTTCAATGGTCCAGATCATAGTTTTGAGTTTATACAATATTTAGAGTTTTCATTTGATCACATCCCTTTTAATAAGTATATTGTAACATCCCGGATTTTAGAACCCTAAATTTTGAGCCCTAGAATTAATTGTTGATGACGTGGCATCGAGAATGCTTTTATTTCATGAGTTGATATGGTCAATTTGAGTTAGGGTTTGTGTTGAAAGTTTGAAAAGTCAAACCTATTTAATTTAATGATGTGGCATGTGATATATTAAGATATGAGACTATGTGGCAATTTAATTGTTTATGGGTGAGTGAGAATATTAGAAAAAATTTCCATAAATACTTGTCACCCTAATTCTCATAATTTTCGAACCCTAGACCCCTTGGAGAAAGAATTTCTATTTTTCCGAAATTTATTTAATCCTTGAGGTATTCATCCAAATTAAATTCCAAGAGCCAATTATTTCCTTGTTTAGAGATGGAAAAAAATCGAGCCCCCTTATTTTCTAGTGATTGTCGAAAATCACTATATTTGGGAAGGAAGGAATTGTTTTATCTTGTTTGATTCCTTACTTGATTTCCTTCCATACCTAGAATTTAATTATTCTACCAAATCTTTCCATACTTCAAGAGATCTTGCCTTACTTTATTTTAGTCAATATTCAAGAAATCCATGCCTTATTTAAAAGGCATAGAAATCGCCCCTTACCTTGTTTCATGGAGGATTTTCCTTATTTTTATTTTGCTCCATGATATTTTATTCTATATGGAAAAATACCAAAAACAAAACCATGGCTAATTACCTAGCCTAATTTTCGAAAATTAGGAGATATTGCAATCTTCTATTTTTGTTAATTCTTCTTCCCTACTTCACAATATTATTTCATTTATTTATTTAATTGGGAGAATGCGATCTTACCAAATATTCTATTCTAATTACCAAAAGATCTTGTTGAACACTATAAATAAGAGAACACCCCAACCCAAGACCCCAAATTTTCGGCCCCCTCACTCACATTCACTCTCTCAATTTTTTTCTCCTACATTCTCCATTAATCCTTCATCCTTTGAGAAGAAATTGAAGTTTAATCCAAGAACTTTGAAGAATCAAGGCTAATACTTGTTTTCTACCGATTGTTTTTCGCTAAAGAGGTATTTTTGTTTAAAAGTTATGTTCGTTCTTCTTCTACCTCTTCTTTTTCTTCTTCTAACCGATTAATCGGTCTTCTCGAACCCTCATGCATCTTAGTTGAGTGAAAGAGGGATAAAAAGGGATGTGGGAACATGTGTATGTGTGTATGCCGAGTGTGTGTGTGGCGTGTGTGTGTGTACCGTGTGTGTGTGTGTTGTTGTGTGGTGTAGTGTGTGCTTGATAGTTAAATAATATGGTGTGATAAACATGATCTTGATTAATTAGTAATGATAAAATAAATCGTTGGGAAGAAGGAAAAGTAATGAGACATGCATGAGTAAGAGTAGTATTGAACCTAATTTGTGATATGTGCCTATGTGATTAAAAGGTGAAACTTTGGTTGCGAAGCCGGCTAACGGAAAAGCGAAACTACTTGAAAACTAAGCAATCGAGGTGGGCTTTACTCTTAAAACTCTCTTTTATTTTGTCAAAAATGTTATTCAGTGTTATAAGGGCGGTTTAACTGTTATGCCATGCCTATGTTTGTTTTAATGTGATCGTTGGATATGCTTATACGAATTCGGGTCTGAGTATGGGCCGCAAGCCCTACCAGGCTGTGTACACAATGGGATCGAGAGCCATCCTTGCTAGTCGGCCGGTCTCGTGGGCGAAAAGTGTGGCCACACTTTCGTCGCACCATGGAATGATTGTTAATTGATGAGAAAATGGGAGGTTATTTTGACTGGCCAGTCTATGAAAATATATTTTGTGATACTCGTGATAATTCTTTTATAACTGCTTAAAACTCGAGTTCACTTGGTAAGGGTGGCATAACTTATAAAATGTTTTGGCAACGAGCTCACTGAGTATTTCAAAATACTCAGCCCTGCATGTGTTTTCCTTATGTGCAGGTTGAATGACGACGAGTAGTGGCGGGTGTTGAGCAGATTAATGCATTAAAAAGGATATGTTGAACTTCAAGCGTAGTTGTGTCTTCATACATAGCTATACTTTCTATTGGTCGTTTTCCGCTGAATTTTTGGATATACTTTAGAATGTCTTTTTGGAATATTTGCATCTTGCCTTTGGTTTGAAGCCTTAGTCTTTTCTTGTGAATTCCTCTTGGATATTGAGCCGTGCTCTTAGGATATTTTTGATCGTTATTTATGATATCTTTCTTCTTCTAATCTTCTAGGTTATGTTGTGACATTTAATACTCTGATATCTCTTTCAATTCTTTTGGTCAATGCTCTTTAAATGAAACCCTAGCCTATGTTTACCCCTTGGGAGTCGGTTTTGGGTAGCAGCCGCCGCATTTATTGTACCCTAGGAGGGCGGGCTGTTACAGTTGGTATCAGAGCCTCAGTTCTTTCCGCTCTGGACCCAAGAGTCTTTTTCAAACGTTAGGTTGTCTTTTAATCTTTTGTGTAAATGAACTAAATGTGGAAGGCTCAACACCGCAGCTCGTCTCGTTCAACCGCAAAGAAAGAGGTACTAGATATTTTGTGATTTGTGCTTGAAATTTGATGCTTTGGAAATATTGTGAATGAGAAGTGACGCTTTCTGAATAATGATTTGTTGAATATGAGAACTTGTGAAAAGCATGCTCTATGTGCTAGAAATATTATGAACGCGAAGCGATGCTTCTTGAATGATTTGTTGAATATGAGAACTTGTGAAAAGCATGCTCTATGTGCTAGAAATATTATGAACGCGAAGCGATGCTTCTTGAATGATTTGTTGAATGTTACATGAGAACTTGTGAAAATTTGGGAAATGCGAATGTGATCATGTGGGACTATATTGAAATGTTGCTATGCTTAGAATTTTGGACTTTTGGACTTAGCATGTTTAGCTACGATCACAACGCTTGTACCAACACTAGAAACGCGAAAGAACTAGTGTAAGGCCGTTAGTGTATGTGGAGATTCGACGAAACGCGAACAGAGAACACACGATTAGTTATCTAAGAACGAGAACCTTGGACGCGACGTTTCGAACCACCATCTTTCGACTTTTATACACTTTCGCAGCACCATTTGAGACCACGCACTATCTATTCTTTTCCACTTTTGTGATGGTGCTGACTTGTTCCTTTTCCCTTTTTGTAGATGGTCCAACCCTATCACGCCCTTATGCGACACCGTTACGCTAAGAATAGGAACTTTCCCGTGGAGCGCTATAGAGAGCTAGAATGGGACGGAGAGCAGTTCCTTCTGAACTTCGTCACCGATTTCTATGGTCATTGGCTTGACGCCTACGCGTACGGGACTACCCATCACGAGGGAATCATGCGACTTATCCACATACTGCCTTCCCCTTGGAGCGAGTGGACCGCTCAAGCCTCAGTATCCTACACTTGGTTTAGCCCGCCCAAGTACACACCTCGAGGAGACTTCGTCGGCCTAATAGGAATCTTACTTCCGGCCATGTCTGCCGCCGTTGACGGACCTCCACTCCATCCGCCAACGCAAAGGTACTCGCCAGGAGCAGCACGCCAGATGAAGTATCGCGATGACGAGGAGCCGCATGTTGGTCACGTTCCCCGTAGAAGGACCCTTAGGATGCGTGTTTCGGCCCCTCGGAGGATCATAAGAGAGGCCGAAGAGATGCTTACTTCGATTCCTTCGCCCCTAAGCGACGAGAAGAAGGACGAGGAGATGAGATCGTTTGAGAAAGGAGAGAGTTCGAGCGCCGAAAGTGTCGGAGAGTCGGGAGAACCCGAAGAGGACGAGGGCAGAAGTGGCTAGTGCTCAAATAGCGACTTTGTTTTCTTTTCCCCGCGTTTTGAATTTCTAAGAACTTCTTTTTATGTTGTTATTTTCCTTCCGCGATTGAATCGCTCTTTTCCATTCTTTGTACCAAGACCTTTTGGGATCATTTTTGAAATTTTATGGGGAATTCGCACCTTTCATTCTACTACATGGCAATGAAGCCGTCTTCACTCTTTTTATCCTTATTGCATGGATATACTTGCTCTTTCTATTATCTTCCGAGTGTTTTCCATCTTATGGTGCAATCTTATTATGTTCTCTGTTTTCCTAACAACTGCTATTGTGTGGTCTTTCTTTGGACCCTGCTTGTGAATGAGTTTAAAATCTTTTCTTTCAAAGTACCCTATCGCTACCTTGAAATGTTAAGTAAGTGCGCTAACCGTTCGAGTGTGGTAAATCAGAATGCCGCCTAGATGCAACGTGGGGAACGAGGAACCATCTTCCCATGCTTCGGAAGAGCAAAGCGTGACGCAACCAAGACTGCCGTCACCACCACCTCCACCACCGCGAGTGGATAGGGAAGTTGTGAAACTTTTCCTTGACCAAAAGCCTCCTACCTTCGATGGAATGGGTGAACCTGCGAAAGCCGAAACTTGGATACGAGCCCTAGAGCGCATCTTCCGAACCTTAGTGTGCAACGATGCAGAGAAGATGATCTGCGTGACGCATCAGCTGACTGGATCTGCTGATTTCTGGTGGGACACCAAACTGAAGACCATGCCCCAGGATCGCATAGACGGGATGACTTGGGAGGAGTTCAAGACAGAAGTTTACGATAAGTACGTACCCAAGAGCTACCGCAAGGCGAAAGCAGCCGAGTTTCACAACCTCATCCAAGGACGTCTGTCTGTAACCGAGTATGACCGTGCACTTTGTGACATGACCCGCTATGCGCCAGAACAGACTGATACTGATGAGAAGCTGGCTGATAAGTTTCGTGAGGGCCTTAGGCATGAGATTAGGATGGCATTGGCAGTCCGCGGAACCCTTACGTACGTCGAGGCGCTAGCCCTCGCATTGGATGTAGAGGCGGCAATGCCAAAGGAGAAGAGTGCGGGGAACACCGAAATGACAGTTCCCCCGCCACGTCCTAACCATGACAAGAGGAGATGGGAGGAGAGTAGGATCCACCATGACAATAAGCGATATCGTCCCAACGGAGGAGGACAGACTTCGTTCAATCCGAGGAGCGACCCCCGTGCCAGACCACCTCAGTGTAACGTTTGCGCCAAGTACCATTTCGGGCAGTGTAGAGGACCGAACTCGAATAGATGCTTCAACTGTGGAGGAAACAGGCACTTCTCGAGGGAGTGTCCGAGCAAGGGAAACGGACCAAGGCAGAACCATCAGGGTTTCCGTCAGCAGCCGAGAGCGCCACCTACGAGCTCGGGAGCAAACCCGAATCAGCAACTGCGGCTGCAGCAGCCTGTCCGCCCAAGACTTCCCGCCCCAGCTAGAGCCTACGCTATAGAGCAGAAGCAGCCCAAGGTCGAGGAAGGAAAGCCTGAGAGTGGAAATCTAGCAGGTATAGGCGAAATCCTTGATACCCCTATCGTTGTTTTGTTTGATACGGGCGCATCCCATTCTTTCATCTCTGAGTTGTGTTTGCATACCATAAGTTTGCCTACTAGGAAGTCCGAACATAGAATGATGGTGTCCTCACCAGTAGGAGGACTGGTTGAGATCTCTCGTTTTTGCTTGAACGTAGAAATCGTACTAGGAGAACTTAAGTTAGTTGCTCACGACCTGCGAATTATGGCGATGAGAGACGTTGACGTGATCTTAGGAATGGATTGGCTAACCGCGAACCTCGCGACGATTAGTTGTAAGAAACGGCAGATAACCCTACAAACCCCGGGCATGGAACCCGCCGTGTACCACGGAATCTCGATGAACCGACGAATCGCTATAGTCTCCGCGTTACAAGCCACTGCCATGATGAAGAAAGGACGCCCGACCTACCTTGTCTATCTCCACGGAGAAGAGAGAGAGGAAGCAAGGCTTGAAGACGTTGCTGTCGTACGAGATTTCCCCGACGTTTTTCCGGAGGAGTTACCTGGACCGCCGCCCGATAGGCAGTTAGAATTTACGATCGATCTCGAACCTGGAGCCGCACCCATATCGAAGGCGCCGTACCGCATGGCACCAAAGGAGCTAGAGGAGTTAAAGATTCAGCTGCAAGAGCTCATGGATTTAGGATTCGTTAGGCCCAGTGTTTCGCCATGGGGCGCACCGGTGCTCTTCGTTAAGAAGAAAGATGGGTCAATGAGAATGTGTATCGACTATAGAGAGTTGAACAAATTGACCCTTAAGAACAAATACCCTTTGCCGAGGATAGATGACCTGTTCGACCAACTCCGAGGAGCCGGAGTGTTCTCTAAGATGGATTTGAAGTCCGGATACCACCAGCTGAAAGTACGAAAGGAGGATATCCCTAAGACCGCATTCCGTACCAGATATGGTCATTATGAGTTCGTGGTGATGCCGTTCGGTCTGACGAACGCCCCAGCCGTGTTTATGGATTTGATGAACCGCGTTTTCCACCCGTACCTAGATACGTTCGTCTTAGTGTTCATAGATGACATCTTAGTCTACTCGAAGGACGAAAAGGAGCACGCGGAACACCTACGGATCGCGCTGGAGACGTTGAGGAAGGAGAAGTTGTACGCCAAATTCAGCAAGTGTGAATTCTGGCTAAGGAAGTCAACTTCTTAGGGCACATCGTGTCAGCAGAGGGAATCCGAGTGGACCCCGCTAAGGTCGAGGTGGTACAACAGTGGAAGTCGCCATCGACGCAGAACGAGATTCGGAGTTTCCTAGGTTTGGCAGGATACTACCGAAGGTTCATAGAAGGATTCTCCAAGATAGCGAGACCGATGACCCAGCAGCTCAAGAAAGGAATCAAGGTGAACTGGACGCCGGAGTGTGAAGCAAGCTTCCAGCTTTTGAAGGAGAAATTGACCACCGCACCAGTGTTAGCTGTGCCAGAGCTTGGAGTCGACTACGTAGTTTACACCGACGCCTCGAAAGTCGGATTAGGATGCGTGTTGATGCAGAACAACAAGGTGATCGCTTACGCGTCGCGGCAGTTGAAACCGCACGAGTTAAACTACCCTACCCACGATTTAGAGTTAGCCGCTGTAGTGCATGCCCTAAAGATTTGGAGGCACCATCTCTACGGAGTTAGGTGTGAAATCTTTACGGACCATAAGAGTTTAAAGTACTTCTTCGAGCAGAAGGATCTGAACATGCGACAACGGAGATGGCTCGAGCTAGTGAAGGACTACGATTGTGGTATCAACTACCACCCCGACAAGGCAAACGTAGTAGCGGACGCTTTAAGCCGTAGAGACCATTCGCAACTCGCTGTTTTTCTAGCAGAAGAGGAAAGTTTAGTGCGAGAGTTGAGTAAGTTGCGGATAGAAGTAGTTAGAACACCCGATACCGTGAAAGGCCGAATCGCCGCGTTAGTAGTAGAACCTGATCTAAGGACGAGGATCGTTGCAGCTCAACGGCTAGATGAGAAATTAGAAGAGATTCGAGTCGAAGTAAGAACTGGTGAGTCCGGACAGTTTGGCGAGGCTTCCGATAACACTCTCACCTTTGAAGGGAGACTGTGCGTGCCGAACAACGAGAGTCTTAGGAACGAGATCATGAGCGAAGCTCACGAAACCCCATACACTGCTCACCCCGGGAGCACGAAGATGTATCAGGATCTGAAAAAGTCCTTTTGGTGGAACGGCATGAAGAGAGACGTCGCAGCTTTCGTGGAACGTTGATTAGCCTGCCAACAGGCGAAAGCCTTACACCAACGACCATACGGGAAGCTACAACCGCTTGAGATACCCGAGTGGAAGTGGGAGCACATCGCTATGGATTTCGTGACTGCGTTGCCGAAAACCCTTAAAGGGAACACTGCGATTTGGGTGATCATCGATCGACTTACCAAGAGTGCGCATTTCTTACCCATCCCCGTAACCCATGGATCGGATAGGCTAGCTCGGATCTACATCCAAGAGATCGTGCGACTACATGGAGTCCCAGTGACGATTACGTCTGATCGCGACCCGAAGTTTACCTCGAAATTTTGGATTAGTCTACAACGCGAGCTTGGAACACGCTTAAACTTTAGTACCGTTTTTCACCCACAATCCGATGGACAATCCGAGAGGACGATACTAACTCTCGAGGATATGTTAAGAGCCGTGGTGCTCGACCGAGGCGGAAGTACCGCACTCCCATTGATCGAGTTCGCCTACAACAACAGTTTCCAAGCAACAATCGGCATGGCGCCGTATGAAGCACTTTATGGAAGAAGGTGTAGATCTCCGCTCTACTGGGATGAAGTCGGCGAACGAAGAGCGCTTGGACTCGATGCAGTCGAAGAAATGGTCGAAATCGTTCGACGAATCCGCGCGCGAATGAAGGAAGCTCAGGACAGACAGAAGTCGTACGCTGACGTTCGACGGACGGACTTGCAGTTCCACGCTGGTGATAAAGTTTTCCTCAAAGTATCCCCGTCGAAAGGGATAGCACGTTTTGGAGTCAAGGGTAAACTAAAACCGCGTTTTATCGGGCCATACGAAATTCTAGAAGGAGTAGGACCCGTAGCTTATCGTTTAGCGCTGCCGCCCAGCCTTGGGAACGTGCACAACGTCTTTCATGTGTCGCAGTTGCGAAAGTATGTGTTCGATCCAAAGCATGTGATTCGTTACGAGGATATTGCTGTAAGCCCGGATCTGAGCTATGAGGAGCAACCCCAGTTAGTCTTAGATCGAAAGGTCCAAACCTTGAGAAATAAAACCACTACCTTCGTGAAAATTCAATGGAGAAACCACGGGCCCGAGGAAGCCACGTGGGAGCGTGAGGATAAGATGACAGAGCTTTACCCGGAACTCTTTCCGTAAAAGGTACCAAATTTCGAGACGAAATTTTTTTCTAAGTGTGGTAGGATGTAACATCCCGGATTTTAGAACCCTAAATTTTGAGCCCTAGAATTAATTGTTGATGACATGGCATCGAGAATGCTTTTATTTCATGAGTTGATATGGTCAATTTGAGTTAGGGTTTGTGTTGAAAGTTTGAAAAGTCAAACCTATTTAATTTAATGATGTGGCATGTGATATATTAAGATATGAGACTATGTGGCAATTTAATTGTTTATGGGTGAGTGAGAATATTAGAGAAAATTTCCATAAATACTTGTCACCCTAATTCTCATAATTTTCGAACCCTAGACCCCTTGGAGAAATAATTTCTATTTTTCCGGAATTTATTTAATCCTTGAGGTATTCATCCAAATTAAATTCCAAGAGCCAATTATTTCCTTGTTTAGAGATGGAAAAAAATCGAGCCCCCTTATTTTCTAGTGATTGTCGAAAATCACTATATTTGAGAAGGAAGGAATTGTTTTATCTTGTTTGATTCCTTACTTGATTTCCTTCCATACCTAGAATTTAATTATTCTACCAAATCTTTCCATAATTCAAGAGATCTTGCCTTACTTTATTTTAGTCAATATTCAAGAAATCCATGCCTTATTTAAAAGGCATAGAAATCGCCCCTTACCTTGTTTCATGGAGGATTTTCCTTATTTTTATTTTGCTCCATGATATTTTATTCTATATGGAAAAATACCAAAAACAAAACCATGGCTAATTACCTAGCCTAATTTTCGAAAATTAGGAGATATTGCCATCTTCTATTTTTGTTAATTCTTCTTCCCTACTTCACAATATTATTTTATTTATTTATTTAATTGGGAGAATGAGATCTTACCAAATATTCTATTCTAATTACCAAAAGATCTTGTTAAACACTATAAATAAGAGAACACCCCAACCCTAGACCCCAAATTTTCGGCCCCCTCACTCACATTCACTCTCTCAATTTTTTTCTCCTACATTACTCCATTAATCCTTCATCCTTTGAGAAGAAATTGAAGTTTAATCCAAGAACTTTGAAGAATCAAGGCTAATACTTGTTTTCTACCGATTATTTTTCGCTAAAGAGGTATTTTTGTTTAAAAGTTATGTTCGTTCTTCTTCTACCTCTTCTTTTTCTTCTTCTAACCGATTAATCGGTCTTCTCGAACCCTCATGCATCTTAGTTGAGTGAAAGAGGGATAAAAAGGGATGTGGGAACATGTGTATGTGTGTATGCCGAGTGTGTGTGTGGCGTGTGTGTGTGTACCGTGTGTGTGTGTGTTGTTGTGTGGTGTAGTGTGTGCTTGATAGTTAAATAATATGGTGTGATAAACATGATCTTGATTAACTAGTAATGATAAGATAAATCGTTGGGAAGAAGGAAAAGTAATGAGACATGCATGAGTAAGAGTAGTATTGAACCTAATTTGTGATATGTGCCTATGTGATTAAAAGGTGAAACTTTGGTTGCGAAGCCGGCTAACGGAAAAGCGAAACTACTTGAAAACTAAGCAATCGAGGTGGGCTTTACTCTTAAAACTCTCTTTTATTTTGTCAAAAATGTTATTCGGTGTTATAAGGGCGGTTTAACTGTTATGCCATGCCTATGTTTGTTTTAATGTGATCGTTGGATATGCTTATACGAATTCGGGTCTGAGTATGGGCCGCAAGCCCTACCAGGCATTGTACACAATGGGATCGAGAGCCGTCCTTGCTAGTCGGCCGGTCTCGTGGGCGAAAAGTGTGACCACACTTTCGTCGCACCATGGAATGATTGTTAATTGATGAGAAAATGGGAGGTTATTTTGACTGGCCAGTCTATGAAAATATATTTTGTGATACTCGTGATAATTCTTTTATAACTGCTTAAAACTCGAGTTCACTTGGTAAGGGTGACATAACTTATAAAATGTTTTGGCAACGAGCTCACTGAGTATTTCAAAATACTCAGCCCTGCATGTGTTTTCCTTATGTGCAGGTTGAATGACGACGAGTAGTGGCGGGTGTTGAGCAGATTAATGCATTAAAAAGGATATGTTGAACTTCAAGCGTAGTTGTGTCTTCATACATAGCTATACTTTCTCTTGGTCGTTTTCCGCTGAATTTTTGGATATACTTTAGAATGTCTTTTTGGAATATTTGCATCTTGCCTTTGGTTTGAAGCCTTAGTCTTTTCTTGTGAATTCGTCTTGGATATTGAGCCGTGCTCTTAGGATATTTTTTATCGTTATTTATGATATCTTTCTTCTTCTAATCTTCTAGGTTATGTTGTGACATTTAATACTCTGATATCTCTTTCAATTCTTTTGGTCAATGCTCTTTAAATGAAACCCTAGCCTATGTTTACCCCTTGGGAGTCGGTTTTGGGTAGCAGCCGCCGCATTTATTGTACCCTAGGAGGGCGGGCTGTTACATATATACTCTTATTTATAATGAGGTAATTTTTGTGTTATATATTGTCTTACATGAATAGTATTTTAATTTTAGAAATAAAATAATTAGTAGTGCTAAGTTAAAAATTCTGGATTTGGTAGAATAAATAAAAATAGTTATGAAGCTACCTTACATGACACAATCCAATTGTAGCTCTGAAGCTACCTTATTGATTGGGAAATAAAATTGATGACAAAAACCAATGAAGGTAGCTTACATATAAGAAATAAAGTTGATGACGGTTATTGATGCTCAGGCGAGGCGCTGAGTGGATCTGATAACAAAGTTGAAGTTGTAACAACTGACGCCTTTGTAAATACCATCAATCTGGTCAGTGTGAGAAATCTGGCCATTGGTGGAGTTCGTGTCTTGCTGCGTGTAGGAAAAAGGAATATCGCAAGTGCCCCTAGTCCCGACATAATCAATCCTAGCCGTAGTCCTCGCAGGTACGGGAACAGAGCCCGAACCCATAACTGATCTGGTAGTAGTTGTGGCGGTGTCCCACTGGAGAGTGGTGTTTATCTCAAATGACATGGTGATCTCTCCTTCCACAATGAAGGGAACGCCAGTCCTGATTCTGGTTTCCACCCCTGCAGTTAGAGACAGGCTACGGCTAAAACTATAAGATCTCTCGTCTTGATACGTAATCTCAACAAGGCTCGTAGCCTCCTGGTCGGTCGTGTTAGTAACCACGGATGAGCCTGCGAGAAAAGGCATCTCGTTGAATATCCTGGCGTTCTCCATCCGATATCTGACGTTGTAGATGTTTCTTTGGGACACGAGCTCTTGCACCACCAGTCTTGCTTCTGTGGTGATGGTGCGGACGGCCGCATTTAACATGCTGGTCTTCCCTTGCGCGGTCAGACGTGAACAAAATTGGCCATTGCCCTCATTGCGGAGTCCAATGGTGGTGTTGTTTACTCTGACCGGCCAGAATTGAGCGTCGCTGCTAAACAAAGAAGACTGATCAGTGGCATCGGCCCAT
Source organism: Salvia hispanica (assembly GCF_029641045.1). NCBI lineage: Eukaryota > Viridiplantae > Streptophyta > Magnoliopsida > Lamiales > Lamiaceae > Salvia > Salvia hispanica. The sequence continues at coordinate 28,227,214 of NC_142697.1, forward strand.
ATCCAGTTAGGACTGCGCCTCCAGAACCGGCCCCCCCAGTGATCAGACGTTATCCGGAGTTGTCCTCCGGACATCAACAACACGCGATGGCTGGATGCCAACTCATTAGCATCATTGGATGAGAACTGCAGGTAGTTTAACCCATCCTGGGACACTCCTCTAAGGTACCTGAACATTTAAAGTGTCATTTTGACTCGACACAAATTTTAAGAAATTGTATGACTTTATTAGGAAAAGTGAATAAACAAAGTTATGAATAAACAGAGTCATTCCTCTAAGAGAACTGAAGATCATTTGGTCTAAATTAGGATACTCACCTTTAATTTATTATAATTCGATTATTCGACTATTATTGACCCACTTCAATAAAGATGTAAATAAATAAAAGTTACTAACATCATAAATTGAATTCTTTGGTCAACAAAATACACAATTTTATATACAAATATCCGCGGTACGCGGTATATCATTAGATGATGACAAGAATATGTACCAATTACCTGTTGTTATCCCCTCTGAAAGCCACGTGGCCAGGCAGTTTCACCAATGTACTCCAATCCACAAAGGTTAGGTGACCAGGCCAAGCCGGGGGGTTTTCCCACACGAAAACGCCCCAGTTCGCCATATCATCTACCCATAGACGCCCACCGGTCGGAACATGATTAAAGAAAAACACACCTGCCGGCTGACCACTCACCTGAAGCGGCTGAAACAACGTGCATGAAGGATCCTTTGTGTCTTCCACGGGTTTGTTCAATTCAGCAATAATGACGTTGCTGTTTGCTCTCCTCGACCAATACCTGTTGGAATGACAGAATCGGAGGTGAACGAAGTTGGCGTTGCTTGTTGCTCTTTCGACTTCAATCTTCACGAGCGTGCTGAACACACTACTTTCCCCAAGACTTACTGAACTTCCACTTTCGTTGTAGTATAAATGCCCATGACCAGGAAAAGTAGTTGTTCTAATGGCGATGAACCTCGGAAGATTGAAGGCCATGATCACCTGCTTGTAAAAATGCATACTTATAATCAAAATAGCTACTATTACTTTCTCTGTCTACCAATAATCGTCTCAATTTTCCATTTTAGTCCATCCACCAATAAATGTTCCATTTACCTTTTTACTACTTTTGATAATAGACTCCATGTTCCACTAACTTTATCTCATTCATATTTTATTATAAAATTAATATGTAAAAGCAGGATACACATTCTACAATTTTTTTCCATTCAATTTTCATTATATTTATTAAAACTTATGCCTGATCAAACTGAACCTATTATTCGTGGACGGATGGAGTACTAATATTTATGATAGACTTTTTTTTTGTCAATTTTAAACGAAAAATTCGGTAGATAACATTTGGGAAATGAACAACAAACAAGTTTAATACGCAACTCCTTCTACACAAATTAATTTTAAGATGAAACTCAATGGATTTCTATCATGGTATTAGAGTGAGTTACTAACTACTATAAGTTTGAAACTTTAACCAGTCCAACAATATATCTAAACTGAAATAAAAAGGATAATTGACCTAGAAGTATAATTATTTGGACCTAATTAAAAAAAATAAAATCTAAGGCCCAATAATATATTTGATGAAATAAGGAAAAAAGACTATTTATCCAACGATAAAAACAAAGGACTAGGAGAAAAGATTACCGAAATTGGAAAGTGGAAATTATGCAAAAGGCTTCAATCTTGTTTGTGTGATTCTTTGTGGAAATACAGCGACTATATTTATAGATGAAGTAATTAGTATTGATGAGGTTGGTACAGTTGTAAACATTTGATTGGTGGAGAAAGCTGTATCGAAAGATAAGATAAATGCACACCATCCAAAGGTGATCTTCATAATGATGAAAGGCTTTTATTATACGGAATTCTTAGAATTTACGAGGACCATATATTTCCGGATACGCCTTCCAAAAATATACACCTTCGTATATTTGTTTTTTTCTTCATTTAGTAAATAGGAGTGATTTGTTATCTTTTGAATCGATCAATAATACAATTGTATATTATCGTCTTTATGGTTCTTCTTTCTGCGAGAAACCTAATCGCGTTGATCAATCTCCTCGACAGAAACTTATCTTCGATTTCCAATCTACGGACGCCGATCAGCCCGATAGGATATGCACTGTAAATGAGAAACAGGGATAATAAAACAGATGAAAACACCACAACAGTGAAGAATAAATGCATAAATTATATGGAATGACCCAAAATGAAATACTGGGTCAAATTATGTGGGACGGAGGGAGTAGTATGCTTTTATTGATAAGGTTGGTACAGTTGGCAAACGCAGAAATAGATGTCGTTTTGGATATAGTATTTGATTGGTGGAGAAAGATAAATGAAAGAAGATAAATGCACGCCTTCCAAAGGTGATCTTGATAATGATGAAAGACGTATATTATACAGAATTCTTAGAATTTACGAAGGACCATATATTTCCGGATACGCCTTCCAAAAATATACACCTTCGTATATTTGTTTTTTTCTTCATTTAGTAAATAGGAGTGATTTGTTATCTTTTGCATCAATCAAGAATACAATTATATTTTATCGTCTTTATCGTTCTTTTTCTTTCTGCGAGAAACCTAATCGCGTTGATTAATCTCCTCGACGGACCCAACGCCCACGATGGAAACTTATCTACGATTGTCGATTTACATACGCCGATCAGCCTGATAGGAGGTTTATCCTATCACCGTCTCTCTCTTTCACATTGCAGCGGGGACCACACCGTGGTGGATATCCACTGTAAATGAGAAACAGGGACAATAAAGCAGATGAAAACACCACAGCAGGGAAGAATAAATGCATAACTCTACGAGGTAACATAATAAATGCTACTCCCTTCGTCCACGGTGAAGTGTCTATTTTAACTTAGAACAAGTTTTAAGGAATGTAACAGACCTGAGTAGAAAAAGTTAGTAGTGTGTGGATCCTACTTTTATATATTAGTTTTAAAATAAAATGGGATATGAGTTAGTAGAATATGAGGCTCATTACCAAAAGTAGTAAAAAGTAAATAAGAAACTTAAATATGGACGAAAAAAAAGGAAACTTGAGACACTTAATCATGGACATAGGAGTATTTATTAAATATTTCCTCCGTCCCACAATAAGAATCACATTTTAATTTTACCGTAAATAGTAAGTAGGTCTCAGATTCTACTAACTCACTTCACTCACATTCTATTAATATATTCTGAATAAGCCTTCCAAAAATAATCCGGCGCATAAAACACGTTTTCAAATCAGGACCATATATTCTACACACGCATTTAAAAATATTTTCAACGTTTTTATGAATTAAATATAAAAACTTCAATAAATTCGAATCTAAATTATGGAACTCAGCCACTTGTGCTAGGCAACATATGGACTATACTTTGTTGAAATGCATTAAAAATTGGAGTGTAGGTGTAAATGAAATAAGATGAAAAGTGGTATTTATAGTCTGAATTTATGGTATAAAAATTAATAAAAAAATTAAAAATTGGTGAAATTTCTAATTAATGATTAGTTCATGTGTAAATATATTTTTAAATTTAATTTTTAAGTATTTTAAATTTGTAATGTATTTAATGAAGTATTTTTGTGTTACTACTAGAAATATGAAGAAAGATAACCAGAAAAGTCATCAACTACCACAGAATAAAACTGAAAAATTTAAAGTAAATAACAACTGAAATTTAGAGAATATCTTATGCCATGACGTAGAAAACAGCAAAGTAGAGCAATCAAAGAACCAACAAAGAAAACACGAACGGATCTTATAAAATGCTCGACTCAAATATTGTTCAAAATTAAATAAAAACAAGTATTCCAAATCATGAAAACATACAATAAAAGAGAAAAAACATGACTCATGAATTACGCGCCTATTTGGTGACGTTTCCTCCTCGTGTCCGGATCTCAATGACTCTTCACCCGACTCTTCCTCCTCTGTTGTTGGCGTGGAGTTGTTCTCCGCCATTACCGTTGAAGGCGCTGCCGGTGTGGCCGTCGTGTTCGTAACATGCAGTCAGTACTGATGATGAAAAACTCATGCTTATAAACATGGAGTAATAAATTTTAGAATGAAACTCTTTGAAATTCTATTACAGTCCGTTTGATGCACAAAATTTGAATTGAATAGAAGTGAATTTAATGAAAACTGAAATAATTGAATTAAAAAAAGTTGTGCACATACATAATACACATTATACACACTACATGTTATATGTGTATTGTGTGTATAATGTTGTGTGCAGTGTGTACAATATGTGTATATTGTGTAGTGCGTGCAGTGTGTGTGAGGTGTATGTGCCGTGTGTGCTATGGAAATATGCAGTAAAGGTATCTAATTTATAACTATTTGGAGTTCCAATTATCTACTTTATTAGGAATTGAGGAAGGGTAGGCAGGTTTACCAATGTACTCCAATCCACATAAGTTAGATGACCGTACGAATCTGGGGCATTTACCTCGACGTAAACGCCCCAGTTCGTGTTATCTACCAACAGACGCCCACCAGTCGGAACGTGTTTCAAGTAAAAAACACCTGCCGCCTCACCAGCCGCCTGCACCGGCTGGAACAACGTGCATGAAGGCTCTCTTGTGTCTTCCACGGGCTGGTTCGATTCAGCAACGATGACGTTGCTGTTGGCTCTAAGCGACCAATACCTGTTGGAATTACTGAATCGGAGGTGAACGTAGTTAGTGTTGCTTGTTGCTCGTTCGACTTCGATCTTCACGCGTGTGCTAAACACATTCCCCTCCCCAAGATTTACTGAACTTTGTCTTCCATTGTAGTATAAATGCCCTCTATCAGGATAGCTAGTTGTTTTAATAGCAATGAACTTTGGAAGCATGAAGCCCACGATCCCCTGCTTGGAAACATACATACATATAATTAAAATAGCTAGTATTCCCCCCGTCCCACATTTGGAGTCACTTATTGTTATGGTTCGGGTTTTAAGAAAGAGTTGAAGTGTGTAATAAATGAAGTGAGATGGTGGAGTGTGTAATAATTGAAGTGAGATGATGGAGTTGGTTGAAGGTGGGTCCCTTTTGACTTTTGATTTTTGTTTTGATTTATTTTAATGTAGATAATGACATTTTTATATAATTTTGATGAAGAATGGGGTAAAATTGTATGACCAAATATGGAAAATTCTAAAAGTGACTCTTAAACTGGGACGGACTTTTATGGTAAAAAGTGATTCTTAATCTGGGACGGGGGAGTATTAATAATTCTATCGGATTACCAACGGAAATTTCTCGTAGGTATTAACGGAATATTCGTCGATAACTTTTGGCAAATGAACAACAAACAAGTCCAATACGCTACTCCTTCTATACCAATTAATTTTAGGATGAAAATCCATGAATTTCTATACTAATTAAATTTAGAATGAAACTATGTGAATTCCTATCAGAGCCCGTTTGATACATGGAATTTGAATTAGAATTATATGGAATTGAATATAAATGAATTGAATGAAAACTGAAATAATTTAATTGGAAGAATTTGTGCACATAATGCACACTGCACATTGTGTGTGTAATGTGTATATAGTAATGTGTAGTGTGTGCAGTGTGATAGTGCATGTCGTGTGTGCTATGGACATATACAGTGAATGTATCTCATTTTTAACTTTTTGGAATTCCAATTATCTATTTAAATAGAAATTGAGAAAGGGTATGTAGGTTTACCAATGTACTCCAATCAACATAAGTTAGAAGACCGTACGAATCTGGGGCGTTGACCTCCACGTAAACACCCCAGTTCTTGTTATCTACCAACAGACGCCCACCAGTCGGAACATGATTCAAGTAAAAAACACCTGCTACCTCACCAGCCGCCTGAACCAGTTGGAACAATGTGCAAGAAGGATTTGTTGTGTCTTCCACGGGCTGCTTCGATTCAGCAACGATGACATTGCTATTCGCTCTAAGCGACCAATACCTGTTAGAATTACTAAATCGGAGGTGAACATAGTTAGTGTTGCTTGTTGCTCGTTCAACTTCAATCTTCACGAGTGTGCTAGACACATTTTCCTCCCCAAGATTTACTGAACTTTGTCTTTCGTTGTAGTATAAATGCCCTCTATCAGGATAACTAGTTGTTTTAATAGCGATGAACTTTGGAAGCATGAAGGCCACGATCCCCTGCTTGGAAACATATATACAATTAAAATAGCTAGTATTAATAATTCTGACGGATTACCGACGGAAATTTCTAGTATGTACTAACGGGATATTCATCGATAACTTTTGGCAAGTGAACAACAAACAAGTCCAATACGCTACTCCTTCTATACCAATTATTTTTGTGATGAAACTCCATGAATTTCTATCATTACTAATTAATTTTAGAATGAAATTAAACTCTATGAATTTCTATTAGAGTTCGTTTAATACACAGAATTTGAATTAGAATTTCTTTTGAATTGAATAGAAAGGAACTGAATGAAAAATGAAAATAATTGAATTTAAAGAATTTGTGCACATACTTAATACACATTATACACACTACATGTTGTGTGTGTATTGTGTGTATAGTGTGGTGTGCAGTGTGTACAACATGTGTATATTGTGGTGCGTGCAATGTGTGTGAAGTGTATGTGTCGTGTGGGAAGGTATCTAATTCATAACTATTTAGAATTCCAATTATTTACTCCCTCTGTTCCATAGTAATAGAGGCGTTTCGTTTTGAGCTCTCGTTTTGAAAAAATGATAATAAATAGTTAAAGTTGAGAGATAGTAAAGTAAGAGAGAGAATAATGTAGTGAAGGGTCTTATCTACAATATTATCTTTTTTACTTTACTATTTCTCCAGTTTAACTATTCATTATTATTTTTTCAAAATGAATGCTCAAAACGGAACGCCTCTATTACTGTGGAACGGAGGGAGTACTTTAATAGGAAGAGAGGGAGGTAGGCAGGTTTACCAATGTACTCAAATCCACATAAGCTAGATGGCCGTATGAATCTGGGGCGTTTACCTCCACGTAAACGCCCCAGTTCGTGTTATCTACCAACAGACGCCCACCAGTTGGAACGTGAATCAAGTAAAAAACACCTGCCGCCTCACCAGCCGCGTGAATCGGCTGGAACAATGTGCATGAAGGCTCTCTTGTGTCTTCCACGGGCTGGTTCGATTCAGCAACAATGACGTTGTTGTTCGCTCTCAGCGACCAATACCTGTTGGTAAATGAAAACAAAAATAACTATAAACAATTATGCCACACCGGTGTAAAGAGAAGTTACAGCCTCTTCTCCTATCATTAATAGATTTTAGTATGAAACTCATGGATTTCTATTAATACCTTTTGGAATTACTGAATCGGAGGTGAACGTAGTTAGTGTTGCTTGTTGCTCGTTCGACTTCGATCTTCACGAGTGTGCTAGACACATTCCCCTCCCCAAGATTTACCGAACTTTGTCTTTCGTTGTAGTAAAAATGTCCTCTATCAGGATAACTAGTTGTTTTTATGGCGATGAACTTTGGAAGCATGAAGGCCATGATAGGTCACCTACTTGTAAACATGTATACATACAATCAGTAGCTATTATTAATATTTCCGACGGAATTTTCTTGTTGGTTCTTACTAAAAATTCCGTCGTTAACTTGAACAACAACCAGTGTGTGTGAATTGTGTGCTATGAAAAACAAATGATATCCCATATCGATGTAAAGAGAATCACTGAACATTTTTCATGACATCTTAAATTCGTTGGTTGATGTTTCATGACAAACTTTGATGAAATGAGAAAAAGACTATGTATCCAATGATCAAGAGTTGAAAAAAAGGATTAGGAGAGAGGATTACCGAAATTGAAAAGTGAAAATGCAAAAGGCTTAATTTGCTTCAACCTGGATTGTGTGATTCTTTGTGGAAAAGCATCCACTCTATTTATAGATGAAGTAAGTAGGCATGCTTTTATGGCCGCTGAGGAGTTTGGAGCAGTTGGGAAACGCAAATTTATCCGTAAAAAGCAGTTGGAACAAATTAGATGGGATATAAATCAAATCCATGCACGAATAAAAGACCATTTTTTCATTTTGAGGTGTATGCCAATAAAAAATACATTTGCTTTTTTTATTTTAATAAGTGAAGTCTACTAACTTATATTCTATTAATTCATTTGAGGTTGTCATGAGTTTTAATGGATAATTATTAAAGTAAGAGAGATTGAGAAAAAGTAGGTTATCATGATTTTAATGGATAATTGATAAAGTAAGAGAATGAGAAAAAATTAGTTGAAATTATGTAGTGGAGATAGTGGAGTCCATAAATGACAAAGTAAAAGAGAAGAAGAAAAAGACTCATAAATAGATATGGTCTATTTCTATGGGACAAATAAAAAAAGAAATATGACATACTTCTAAAGGACGGAGGGAATACAAAATAGATAAAAAATTCGAAAATCTCTTATTCCAAGAATTCTCATACCACGATCTCATATTTCAAAAACTTAGTGAATTTCCCAAATTAGTTAGAGATATAACGAAAAAAAAAAGAGTAACGCTAAAGACAAAGTTAACGACAATTAGTGCAATAATCCTTAATCGGTTAATTCCATTTGAACACAAGCCAAACCCAAAATTCAAAAATTCAAACTCAAAATCCCTTTCTTCTCTTACTTTCAATACGTCCTCCGTCCCATAAAAATAGGTCATATTTCATTATTTTTGTGTCCGTCTCATAACAGTAGTCCATATCCATTTATGGTAACCTTTTACTACTTCTCTTTTAGGGTTAATTCTTCTTTTGTTCTAGGATGTTAATTGCATTCCATCTTAATGAAGAAGAATAGATTTGTTCCCAGTTAGGGAGTGACGCATAAAGGTTATGCGTCTTTAAAAGTAAAACGCATAAAGGTTATGCGTCTTTACGCAATGACGCATAAGGATTATGCGTCGTTAGGTGAAAACGCAAATAAAATTAGCGTTTTGGAGTGACGCACAACTGTTATGCGTCTTTCATTAGTGACGCATAACCATTTTGCGTCTTTCATTAGTGACGCATAATGGTTATGCGTCTTCGAGTCGCGATTTAAACAGCAGAACAGAGGCAGAAACACATTTTGACAGAGGCAGCGAGCAAAGTCGCGATTTTCCATCTTCTCCGGCGCAATTGTCCATGTTTTCCGGCGAATTTCAAACATATTCGGTATTTGTTCTTCAATTTGGCTACATTCATCATTATTCATGTTTATTTTGCTCTACTTTGTTAGTTTTACCCAATTTATTAAAAATTAGGGCTTATAGAAAAAATGTCTCTCATTGTTGTTTTTGGAAAATGTTTGTGATGCAGAAATCATGCAAGTATTTGTGAGTTTGTATTGGGGTGGTAGAGTAGTTCAACTACCACATATGGGTATTGGTTATGATCCACCTCGTGCGAGGAGCTCCATCGTATTAAATTCGTGTGTTTCCTATTCTGAATTGGTAGCAATGATATGTGATGCGATGAGAATAGATGTGAACCAACACACTATAGAATTATTGTGGAGACAATGTATAGTGTTTGCTTCCGGGATGAGTTATACATGTTCTGTGATTTGCAATGATGAAAGTGTAATGTTTATGTTCAACAATGCTCAAAATTCAAGTGGGTGTATTGAATTATTTGTTGAGTATTCACCTGTTAGAAGTTCAGACATCCCACCAGTTGTTGATTTTGGTAGTAGATCATCTGCGATGGTTGAACTTTTGAGCTCTGAATGTGGTATTGGATCATCTGCGAGGGGTGAACATATGAACTTAGGGCATAGTATGAACGAGCAGAGAGATGTTGTAGATGCTGTTGATGTTGGTGTTGGATTGAATGATGAGGTAGATGTTGTAGATGTTCTTAATGAGCCAACAGCACTATCTGAGACTGAGCCAGAACCCGATCTCTGTGATGGTGATGGTTCTGCTGATGATGGTGATGGTTCTTCTGATGATGAGATAATACCTTGTAAAGCCGTTGTACAAGGTGAACAACCACTTCCAGAGTACAACACTAGGGGGTTGAAATTCTTTCGCAAATTACCAAGTCGTCCTTCTGGAGTATCTGATGATGTTGTTGATAATGAACACAGCAATTTGTATTGGGATGAGAAAGAGCCGCATCGGATTGTGTTGGGAACAAAATTTGATTCGAAGCTTCATGTGAAGACTGCTATAAATATGTGGAGTTTGTGGCAGGAAAAATAGTTTAAGGTCGTCGAGAGCAAATTAAGAAGGTGGCATGCCGTATGCAAATTTCCTGCAGGAACGACAGCAACAGGTATTGGCATCATCAGCACCACCGACGCTGAAAAAGCAAGGGAATGTAAGTGGGAGGTTTCAGTTACTCAAAGGGCGCATGACGATATGTGGGAAGTTAGAAAGTGGGTGGGGCGACATACTTGTGTAGGCCATCGTGCTAACAGAGATCATGCTAACTTCTCATCGGCAATGATTGCTCTGTGTATTCGACATCATGTGCGACAATGTGCCGATTTCAAGCTCTTCTCAATAATAGCTGATGTTCAAGACAGATTTGGTGTGTCAATCAGTTATAAGAAGGCATGGTATGCAAAGAGAAAGGATAGAGTTTGTATATGGTGGATGGGAGGAATCATTTAGGCAGTTGTCAAGCTACATGTTTGAACTCCAGTCACAGAATCCGGGCACAATTGTTGAGTGGAAGCACAATGACCTGTTGAGTCAGAGACGTACAAATGTGTTCAACTATGTTTTCTGGGCATTTGGGCCTGCAATACATGCTTTCCAGAAGGCTGCACCGGTGTTAACAATAGACGGGACTCACCTCCGAGGAAGATTTAAAGGTAAGTTGCTTGTTGCTTGTGGTTTTGATGCTAACAAGACATGCTTGCCTATTGCATATGCTGTGGTGGATGAAGAAACCAATGACAGTTGGTCGTGGTTTTTGGATCATGTAAGCTCATGTGGTGAAATACGAGAGGGAGGTGTGCATTATATCAGATAGGCATAAAGGAATCTTCAAAGCAATGAAGTCGGTAATCATGACAAGAGCCCCGCAGATACACCACAAATTTTGTTTGGTCCATGTGAGGGCAAATGTGTTGAAGAAGCACAAGGGCCCCAGTTTGAAGGCCATGATCTGGAAGTTGGGGGTCAGTACTCAGGTACGTAAATTTGACAGAAGAAGTCGAGCACTATCTGATGTCAGCCGTGGTGCGATGCGAATGCTTGATAGGATTATAAAAGAATGTTGGTCACTATGCTACGATGACACACTTCGATGGGGGGTGGCCACAACAAACATGTCGGAGTGCTACAACAACGTGTTGCGGGGTGTTAGAGAGTTGCCAATTAGAGCTTTGGTTGATTTGACATTTTGGAGGACGGTGAAATGGTGGGTGCAGAAGAAGACAACAATTGAACACACTGAAGGTGAGTTAACCCCGTGGGCGAGGGACATGCTTGCTAGGAATGACTCAAAGGGGCGAAAACATTACATTATTGTAGTTGACCGAGATACAGGGAAGTATCATGTCCGAACTCGAGGAAGAATAGAAAAAGGAGTGTAAAAGGACAACAATGTACAAAAAGTCAGGTATCTGGAGTCGACGTGTAGTTGTGGTAAGTGGCAGACGTGGAGAATTCCTTGTTCACATGGTTGTGCAGTTGCTAGAGACAGAGGTCACGTCATGATTGACCTTATAGATAAGTCCTACTACCTAAGTACATGGAGATAACAGTACTATGGTGAAAATTCATTTGATGCACCAAGACACAAAGATTATTGGGTTGAACCTCCATGGAAATTGTGCATCACCCCCCAGCAGTTGATTCCTAGAAGGCGTGGCCGAATTAGAAGAAGGAGGATACGTAATCAAATGGATGTCCGCGAGGAAGATGAACCGAGGGCTCCCCGCCGTTGCAGAAATTGCGGGAAAGAGGGGCATGACCGAAGAAATTGCACAGACGGTGCTGTTCAGTAATTTCATGGTATATATTTGATTTGTGTATTTGAGAACTGTTAGGTTTTTTATTGACAATTTTTGTTGATTTGCAGGAACGACAGACAAGAGAGGGCATGACGTCGAGGCTGAATATTGTTGATGTTTGTTTTTGAGCATATGTGATGGATCTTATATGACATTTACTATGTTTGTTTTTGGGCATATGTGATGGATCTTATTTGACATTTACTATGTTTGTTTATCAACATTTTGTGGTAGATGTTGTTGACAATTATTATGATTTATATTGACTTTAGTTGTTAGTTATTATGTCGGATGAATTCTGTTGTCATTTTTTTCAAGCAGGTGGAATGAGTGTTTGACAATCGATACTTTGTATTGTCAATTTTAAAAAACAATTTGCAAGAATTTACCTTAATTATGTGACCAAAGCCTATTTAAAAATAAACAAATACCAACATATTTATAAACAAAATTCCACCAAAGACCATTAAAACATATAAGTTCAACTGAAAGATACATATGAAACCAACTCATATCAAAAACCTATTTCCCCGAAGGAGTGTATTTTGTTGCAGCTTTCCCTTTGTTCTTCCTTGTTGAAAATCCACTCAATACATTGTGCATAGCCTTCCCAAACGCACTGGATGAACTCTTCACAGCTGGTCGTGAGGATCCCTCGGTGGGTGGTCGAAATATTACTTCGTCATCTTCTTCCCCGCCCTCTTCTTCCCCACCCTCGCCTTCTTCTTCCCCCACCGGATCCACAAATTGATAATGCTGGAAGTATGGATCACGTCCTGCTAGCGCTCCATCCCTATCAGACCCACCGCCAAAGAATGAGTCACATGATGATCGTGCTCCCCATTGCGAGTGCTCGTGGCTTGCACCACTCAACTAAGACCAACCTGGGGGATCGTATTCTGGATGCAGTGGCGATGGTACCGTATACTCGGGCTGCGGCTGCTGCGGCTGCGACAACCTATGTTGTCGTGTCCACCCGTGTCCACCCGTCCGAACACCCGGCAATCCATGACGAAGAGAAGTTGGTGGGCGTGGCGGCATGGCCACATTTCGCCGTTGCGAAGCTGGATACTCCATCACATCAGTATGGTTCGTCGCACGAAGGGCCTCAACAGCTATTTCTCGGATCTGCCGTAACCGAGGGTCGTTGTCATGTTCAGAGGTCAAATGCCATATCCCCTGAAGGGCCTCAACCTAGATAATACAAATATATAATCATATCAATCAATGTATACAAACATCATACTAAATTCATTTTTATATACAAAAACATAACATACCGCCAATTTCAACGAAGAGGCTGACTCGTTCATTCCAACTGTTGACTGCGTCCCAGGTTGAACTAGGTACGACACTGTGATCCTATTGTACCAAGCCATATAGCCCGGATGACAAGAACCTTCCATGGACGCCGTTGCATGGTGAAAAGTTGATTGGGACCTGTCGTGTCTCAAATCCCATTCATCAATGTAGAATTTATGTATATTTGCCCAATCAGCGCCCTTCCTCCCACGGCGGTGACTTTTACACAAATGTCCCGCTTTATCTAGCATCCTATCACGATACTCAGGAATACCTTGGTAGCGGTTAAATTGTCGGCAAACTCGTCCAGCCTCGTGTGCCTCGACAAATGACCAACACACCAAGTAAGTGTCGCACAAGAAGGATGCAGTCGAATCAATGCAGTAATCAGGCAGGATACAATCTGTATACGGTGTCCACAGAAACTACAAAAAAATAATATAAATATCAAAATTAATTTCATAGTTTAGAAAATAGTAAATTCATTAACAAACACAACAAAAATAAATTTCACCTGGCCGGGACGAATCAGTGATAACTGATCACGATAATGAGCTACTGAATATCGGGGAGCATTTCCAATTTCAGTAACTCCGTGCCACCTAAACAAAAAATTTATGTCAAAAGTTGCCAAAGAAACATAGTTAAGTGAGTTAATGTAAAAAATACATTACTTGGCTCCAGACGGGGTATACGGCGTGTGCATAGGCGATATCAAAAAGGATGGCCTCAATGTGGGCATTCTTTCCCATGCCCATAGCTGCAAAAGAACCATGGGTCCACCCACATCTCTTCTCTGTCTGCCTACAGATGCCTCGCATAAATAATGATACAGAAATGCTAAGGCAGCGCTACCCCAGCTGATACTGATACTAGACACGTCAAAGGGATCGTCAAAGGCATTCAACCACATAAAGGGGACCTTGCACCCTGTGGTGTCCGGTATAACAAGACCTCCTAACAAGATCAGCGCATGAATACGTGCCCTTTGCATGTATACATAATCATACAGCCCATCTCCCAAAGGTATCGTCGTTTGGTGGATAAGAGATGTCATTAACAAACCGCCCTGCTTCGTTTCATTTTCTACGTCAGGTATCCATCCTAACATATCTCGACACTTGCTGGGTCAATCTTCATATCCGATAGGGTAGTCACGGCCAGTGAAAACACGACCGTCTGCTCTCAAGCCCCACAGGGTTTGCACATCCTGTAAGGTTACAGTAACCTCTCCAACTGGTAGGTGGAAACAGTGTGTCTCAGGCCTCCAGCGCTTGATCAAGGCAGTGATAAGCTCGTTGTCTACCCTCATCGGCCTTCCATATTCCAACAAGCCTTTGAAACCCCATACATCAAGCAAATCCTTCACAGTTGGATGCATTTGCACTATCCAGACCTTACTTTCCGTCCGACGAACTCTAAACACATTTGATGTGCCATTCGCCAACAATGAGGCTGAAATGTGTTCGTTTTGATGAAATAATAATGATGGATCCTCAGGTCCATAATATAACTGTTCTTCCGAACTTGAAGATGCCATCTGCTTCAAAATAATCAACCAAATTGAATCAACATTCCAACTTAATCATAAGCTCTAAACCCAAATAATCACCCAACTTAATCAACATTCCAACATTCCAAAAAATTCCAACATTCCAACATTCCAACTTAATCAACATTCCAACATTCCAGCTTCAAAATAATCACCAAAAATAATCACCCAACTTAATCAGCATTCAATTTTAATCAACATTCAATTTTAATCACAAAAACTCAACAATCCAACTTAAATTGCAACTACAACTGAAAAACACACTTCAATTCAAGTTAATCAAAAAATTCAACTTCAACAATCCAACTTCATCAAAAATTGAATCACTTACTAATTATATACATGTGAAACACACAAATAGGCAACAAAACAACAAAAATCGTCCGAAATTTCATCAATTTCATCCTAAACCCTAACTTTGTTAAATTAGGGAAAACATACAGAAATTAAGCAATAAAGAATAAATGTAGCCAAATTGAAGAGCAATTACCGAAATATGTTTGAAATTCGTCGAGAAAAGATGGAAATCGCGCCGGAAAAGATGGAAAATCGCCTGCTTCTTCAATTTGTTTTCGCGATTCTGCTGTCTGCGTTCTGCTGCTGGTAAAAATTCGACTGAAAGACGCATAAGCTTTATGCGTCACTAACAAAAGACGCATAAGCTATATGCGTCACTAAAGAAAGACGCATATGGGTTATGCGTCACTTACTAAAGACGCATCAGTGTTGTGCGTCATTCTAAAACGCAATTTTTTTGTGCGTTTTTTATCGACGACGCATAAGACTTATGCGTCATCCATTAAAGACGTATCACCGTTGTGCGTTTTACTTTTGAAGACGCATAATGATTATGCGTCACTCCCTAAGTTGGAATAAAACTAAAGCCCTTCGTTAAAATGGAATTCTACTAACATGCATTAATAAAAATAGAAATAACCCTCTCTTTTACTTTATAATTTATGGGCCTCACCTTTCACTATACCATTTCAACTACTTTTTCTCATTATCTCTTACTTTACCCATTATACATTAAAACTCATGTTAATTCCAAATGACCTATTTCTATGAGACGGAGGGAGTAATATAATGAGTCAGGAGTAAATTTGTATAAAATACATGTGAGTTTGTATAAATTTAAAGGGTGAAAAGATAAGATAAACGTATTCCTACATAGCTAGTAAACGACAAATCTTGATAACTCAATGAAAGGCGCATATTCTACGGAAATCTTGATAAGCCTTCCAAAAATAATCCAGCGCATAAAACACGTTTTCAAATCAGGACCATATATTCTACACACGTTCAAAAATATTTTCAACGTTTTTATGAATTAAATATAAAAACTTCAATAAATATGAATCTAAATTATTGAACTCGGCCACTTGTGCTAGGCAAAATATGGAGACAATAAATTATGTACGGACGGCACATATGCAGTAGAAGAGTTCAAGACAATAAATTATGTATGAATACAAAATTTATTGGACATTCTTTAGCTAACTAATTTGTTGCCTCAGCTAAACACCGCCACCTCTCGTCCACGCTCAACCTGCACGTTTAGAAAAGACATGCAGGGTTGAGTACTTGATATACACAGTGGGCACATTGCCGAAAATATAATTTTCTTGAAAGAGTTTTGTCAGTAGTCACAGTTGAGTGATCACATGGTTTAACTTAAAAAGGCCCGGGTCACTAAATTATTTTGTTCGTAAACCGAGAATGTGGCCACATCCTACGACGGTCCATGGACTTGTCAACTCGAAAGTCAACTCATGATCCCCATATGTATACTCTAGTCCGAGTAGGGTTTGCAGCCCTACTGGGACCATATTCGATTAAGCATAATTGGGATAGCCAAGCAGATAGGTATCCATAAAACAAAATACGGCATGATGAAAACAAAAATAACATAATTTTGACATAATCACGCTAAAAAAGGCAAGTTCACATTTTAGAAAGAAATACCCACCTCGAAACCTTAAGTCTTGATCGGAAAATCCTTAATTGGAGTTTCATTGACGTGCGACGACGTCCCCGTTACAAATAAAATACTAATACTTTAATAAGTCAAAATAAACGTAAACATGAATCCAACCTAAATACATGATCATTTTATTCTTTCTCCTATTCTCTAGAAATTTTTGAAGTCTCGGATCATTAATTAAATCAGGATATTTGATTAACTCGGTACATTAATCACTAAAAAAATTAGGAGATTATATAAATTTCTAATCGGATTAATCGGGTCGGAACTAATTATTTCGCCTACATCTTCAATTTATTCCGTCCATTACTTATATTTGTGGAGTAATTAATTCGATCTGGGCCAGAGCTAATTAATTAACAACATAAATATTGAAGTCCACTAATTCTCTTGGCCCAAGTACTAAATCTTCACATACTAGCATGACCATTAAGCTTAGCCCAATTAAATTAGTCTCAAGGCCCACCAACAAAATTATATCCTTTGGCCCAACAAAACAAATAAAAGCAGGCCCTACACATAAACTCCATCTCTCCATCGACCTCTCCCTCGTCTACTCAACTAGGAGAGATTGAGATTGATGCAGTTGTGAAATGCAAATAGATGTCTCTGTTTGTGTAAAATTGATCGGTGGAAAGCTGTATTCAAAGTTAAATAAAATTGATTCGACTAAACTCCTTCATAACTTTAAATCCAGCGATTGGTTAACCCGAGATGCGGAGATTATAGCCGGAAACCGTTTGATAAAATGCTTCAATGAATAGTGTTTGATGAAAGCGTAGTAGTCTGATTACTTTTCAGAAGTTTAGCTATGAATCTAGCTTACATAACAGAAATAAACTTGATGATTGGGGGAAACGGCACGTGATGCTCAGGCAAGGCGCTGAGTGGTTTTGATAACAAAGCGGAAGTTATAACAACTGGTGAAGGAAATCAAATTTACAGAAATTCCTCTCGAGGCTAAGAGAGCTGTTAACTTTTACAATCTGGAGTAGAAGGGAATACGATCCCGAAAACCAACACCACAATGATCATGAAACGTGAAGAGCTAGAGAAACTCGAAATGGAGAAAAGGTATAAATGGAAAATGAGTAAATACAGTAGATGATTTATCGGAGAGGTGCTTCCGTTTAGAGAAAACATGGTGGATTATAGGAATCTATTTATCATTCTCTTAGTCATACAGAGAATCTATAGTGTGTCTTCATTTTATTTGAAAAAATAGTTGCTTCTTTCGATTTAAATCAAGAACCTATTGTGTATCTTCATAATTCGCCACCTTTATATACATTTTATTAATAACAAACAAAATGTAAAGTTGATGATATTTTAGACCAAGTTTAAATTTCGTGGGAAATATCAAAATTTGACCAATATCCCTTTATTAATTTCCACTTAGATTTTATTTTACTTCCAGCTAGATTTCTTTTTCTAAGTAGATATCCTTTAAACATTTCACCAAACACTATTCATTTCAAGCATTTAATCAAACAGTTTCTGACACTAAATGTAAAGGGCACAGAATTTCATTGATACACGAAGCAGTAAGGATGAGAATCCATCGTCGCAACCGTGGCACGTGGGTTCAAACGCAGGCCGCAGAGCAACACCAAAGGCAGAGGTTATTGCAGTTGTGAAATGCAAATAGATGTCTAAAATTGATCGGTGGAAAGCTGTATTCAAAGTTAAATAAAATTGATTCGACTAAACTCCTGCATAACTTTAAATCCCACGATTGGTTAACGCGAGATGCAGAGATTAGCCAGAAACCGTTTGATAAAATGCTTTAATGAATAGTGTTTGATGAAAGACTCAACATCTCTATGGAATCAAATTGATAATCAAACAACAAACTTTGACCCAATATTATTGATTAAATAGTGCTGATACATAACAGAAATTAACTTGATGACGGTTTTTGATGATTGGGAAAAACGGCTCAGGCAATGAGGCTCCGAGTGGATCTGACAACAAAGTTGAAGTTGTAACAACTGACGCCTCTGTAAGTACCATCAACCTGCTCAGTGTAAGCAGGAAGGCCACTGGTGGAGCTCCAGTCTTGCTGCGTGTAAGAATAAGGAATATCGCAAGTGCCCCTAGTCCCGACATATTCGATAGTAGCAATAGACCTTGCAGGTACGGGAACAGAGCCCGAAGCAGTAAGTGATGTGGTAGTAGTTGTGGCGGTGTCCCACTGGAGAGTCGTGTTTATCTCGAAAGAGGCTGTGATCTTTCCTTCCACGATGAAGGGCACGCCAGTCTGGAAGGTGGTGCTCACCCCTGCAGTTATAGACATGCTTCGGCTAAACGTATAAGATTTCTCGTCTTGATACGTAACCTCAACAGCCATATCGGACTCCTCGTCGGTTGTGTTAGTGAGCATGGATGTGCCTCCCAGATAAGGCATCTCCCCGAATATCCTGGCGTCCTCCATCCGATATCTCACGTTGGTGATGTGTCTCCGGGACACGAGCTCTTGCACCACCAGTCTTGCTTCGTTGACGATGGTGCTGAAGGCTGCATTTAGCATGCTGGTCTTCCCTTCGGTGGTCCGGCGGGAGCAGAAATTGCCGTTGCCCGCGTTGCGGAATGCAATGGTGTCGCCGTCGATTCTGATCAGCCAGAAGTGTGTGTCGGGGTTGTCGATGGAAGACTGATTGGCATCGGCCCATATCCAGTTCGGACTGCGCCTCCAGAACTGGCCCCCCCAGTGATCGGACGTTATCCGGACGTGTCCGTCCGGTATGAACGACACCCGGTGGCCGGATGCCAACTCGTTTGGATCGACGGATGAGAACTGCAGGTAGTTGTACCCATCCTGGGACACTCCTCTAAGGAAGCTGAACATATATGCTCTAAATTAGTACCAACTCTGTCCACCGTTTAAAGAGTCATTTTGACTCGGTACAGCTTTTAAGAAATTGTCTAAAAAAGTGGAAAAAAGTAAGTGGATATTTAAGTCGTGGACATCCAAATATGACAAACCAGATCTTTAAATAGAGGACAAAAGGGAGTATATTGAAATATTCGACTATTAATTATTTAATGCAGATAAAAGTAAGACTCCCACATTCCGCGATTTAAAGTCCCATTTTGCCATTTCTGAATGCGTCTGCTTTTTTCCATTTTAGGTAAATGGACCATTTATTCAACTAAATCATTACACTCACGTTCTATTATAAAATCGATATGTAAAAGTAGAGCCCACATTCCACTAACTCATTTTCCCATTCTTCTCACAAAACAATTTCTTAAAACCCATGCTGAGTCAAACTGGGACTATAAATGGCAGACGAAAGGAGTACATAACGTGAAAAAAAAAAGTTGGAAATGTAAAAGATTGAATTCTTTTGTCAACAAATACTCACAAATTCTATAGAGATCATTTCCGCTGTGTATCATTAGATGATGACAAGAATAAGTAACAGTACCTGTCGTTATCGCCTTTGAAAGCCACGTGGGCAGGCAGTTTCACCAACGTACTCCAATCCACAAAACGTAGGTTATCCTGGCCCCAGCTCTGCACAACAAGGCCCCAGTTCGCCGAATTTAAGTATAGACGCTGACCGGTCTGAACGTGAGTCAAGTTAAACACATCCGCCTCCTGACCAGGCCGAACCGCCTGAAACAACGTGCATGAAGGATCCGTTGTGTCTTCCACGGGTTGCTTCAACTCAGCAACGATGACGTTGCTGTTTGCGCTCTTCGACCAATACCTGTTGGAATTACTGAATCGGAGGTGAACTTGGTTAGCGTTGCTTGTTGCTCTTTCGACTTCAATCTTCACGAGCGTGCTGAACGCACTCTGTTCCCCGAGAGTTACTGTACGTCCTCCTTCGTTGTAGTATAAAAGCCCTCTATCAGGAAATCTAGTTGTTCTAATGGTGATGAAGTCTGGAAGATGGAAGGCCATGATCACCTGCTTGTAAAAATATATACATTTAATCAAAATAGCTACTACTTCCTCCATCAACCGATAATCGTCTCAATTTTCCATTTTCGTCCAGCCACCAATATAGGTCCCATTTACTTTTTTCTACTAATTTTGGCAATGGACACCATGTTCCACTATTTTTTCTATTCATTTTTCATTACATTTCTTAAAACTTATGCCCACTCAAATTGAGCCTATTATTCGTGGACAAATGGAGTACTAATATTTATGATGGACGTTTTTTGTCACTTTTAAACGGGAAATTCGGTATATAACTCTTTGGGAAATGAACAACAAACAAGTTTGATACACAACTCCTTCTACACCAATTAATTTTAAGATAAAACTCTATGGATTTCTATCATGGTATTAGAGTAAGTTACTAACTATGAGTTGAAACTTTAACTAGCCCAATAATATATCTAAGCTGAAATAAAAGGATTTGGGCTTAGAAAGTCCAACCTCGTTCACCTTAAAGAATTTGAAGGAGGGTGGTGACAAATGAAAAACAAGCGATTAGTATAAAGAAGAGTAAATTTTTAACCAGCGTCTTAAATTAAGTCAGTAAACATATAAAAAAAATTAAGATTATGAGGGGATAGACTATTAGCTAACAAATTTACAAACTTCACACCAATTTGAAAGCAACATGACTCAAAAAACTAATAACTTAACTAAAGAAAAAATATAACAACAATTCCAAGGGCTATTCTTCCATAACGATTTTATTAGGAGTTTATTTACGGAAAAAAAATCGTCTGTAAAGCCCAACAAACTTTGATGAAAAAAGAAAAGAGACTATGTACCCAACGATAAAAAAAAAGGATTAGGAGAGAAGATTACTGAAATTGAAAAGTGGAAATGCAAAAGGCTTCAATCTTGTTTGTGTGATTCTTTGTGGAAATGCATCCACTCTATTTATAGATGATGAAGTAATTAGTATGCTTTTATTAATATCAGTTTATAAAAATTTGATTGGTGGAAAGTTGTATCCAAAGATAAGATCAAATGCAAACCGTAGAAAGCTAGATAAATACATGTGAGTTTGTATAAATTTGAAGGTATTAAAAGATAAGATAATGTATTCCTACAAAGCTAGTAAATGACAAATCTTGATAACTCCATGAAGGGCGCATATTATACGGAAATTTTAGATTTTACGAGAACCATATATATATTCTGAAAAAATAATCCAGCGCATAAAAAACGTTTTCAAATCCAGGACCATATTCTGAATACATTCAAAAATATTTTCAACGTTTTGTTGAATTAAATATAAAAACTGCAATAAATTCGAATCTAAATTTTTTAACCCAGCCACTTGTGACCCGGGACGTGCCCACTTAGACCATCTCCAACCATGCTCCAAAAATAAGTCTTGGCGTAAAAATTTTCTTCAACCATACACCAAACAACTCTATCCCATTTTTGCAACGCCAAATATTATTGCAAAAATTTTGTGAGACAAAGACTCAAAATGGTATAAATTAATTTTGAATTTGGTGTGACATATTCTAAAAGGTGAGCTTGAGTTTGGTGTAAATGGTTGGAGATGGTCTTACGGCCCGACCTAGGGTTGTGGGGTGTTCCGGCCGGACCAGGACCCCGATGCATTTATTATTTTTTATTGAATTATTTATATAATATTTCTTTAATATTTTCCCAACAATTTCTAGCTATCTATTAGGACTTGTAATTTTTAATTTCAAGATTTGTAATTTTTTATTTCTAGGATTTGTAATTTTTAACTTTCGACTGAACAATGGATTTTCCGTGTTCTAATTGTTCAACATTTTATATTTACAAGGAAAATTGCTTGTAGTCGCGAAGAGTGTAATTTAATAGTTGAGGCTTGGATGGAGTCAGCAAAGTTGTGGGAGTTGTGACCGGGCTCAAAAAATTAGGAAAATGATAATATGGAGGGGACTTGAGGCCTGAATCCGAGACAGGATGCTATTAGAAATCCGATTGTTGCCTATCGTTTAGGGTGTCGTTCGCTCTATCCAAAATTTTAATATATTTTGGGCCTATAAGATTCTTTTCTAGCCTAATTCTTTGTTCATGAGGAAGCCCATTTGTTATCTGTTAATTCTTCTTGGTGAGCCCACTTTGAACATACAACGTAACCCAATCAGGAATTAAACGCCAAATTATTACTCTTATAATTTCTGATCCACAAAATCCTTATAGGCCAAATCTCATCAACAATCAAAAGTTCACCTATAAATATGTCTCCTCCCCCAAACCACAAAAGTTAGGAAACCGTACAACTCAAAGATCTTTATGCTCGGGGATGCTGATAGGGTCCTCGATTCAGCAGATATTGCCGAAGATCATCTCCAATATATCTTTCATGAATTATTTGTTAAGAGTATCTTTTATTTTAGTTAGTTATCTTTAGTTATTTTCCATATCTTTTTGTAGTCTTTTATTTTAATTATCTTTCTTGATTAGCAAGATTGTGTTAGGGTTTAGAATTCTATATAATAGAATTCTATCATATTTTCATTCATTGAGAAATAAAGTTAATTACTTGTTCTCATTCCCGGTTCTGGCGGAAATCGCCCCCTAGCACCTTAACTAGGGTTTATCTTGTTCTTCAAATTGTTTGTTCAAATCGTGGTGCTCAGGCTCGATAGATCAAGGACCTATCAGATGCAGGGGTGATTTCTTTTGTATATGCAGGAATTCCATGGACGGAAGCAATTCTTGCTAGGTCTTCAAAGGTTAGGCTTGAAGATGAGAAACTGTAGTCGATTGTATTCAAATCAATAATTAACCCGAGATGTGGAGATTATAGCCAGAAACCGTTTGATAAAATGCTTCAATGAATACTGTTTGATGAAAGCGTAGTTAAGCTAAACACTCAACTCAAATTGATAATCAAACAACAATCTTTGACCCAATCTTAATGATTAAGCTATGAAGCTAGCTTACATAACAGAAACAAACTTGATGACGGTTATTGATGATTGAGAAAAACGGGACGGGATGCTCAGGCGAGGCGCTGAGTGGATCTGATAGCAAAGTTGAAGTTGTAAAAACTGATGCCTTTGTAAATACCATCAACGTGCTCAGTGTAAGAAACATCGCCATTGGTGGAGTCCCTGTCTTGCTGCGTGTAAGAATAAGGAATATCGCAAGTGCCCCTAGTCCCGACATACTCAATCACAGCCGTAGTCCTCGCAGGCACGGGAACAGCGCCCTTAGCCGTAATTGATGTGGTAGTAGTCGTGGTGGTGTCCCACTGGAGAGTGGTGTTTATCTCGAAAGAGGTTGTGATCGATCCTTCCCCGATGAAGGGCACACCAGCACTGAAGGTGGTGCTCACCCCTGCAGTTATAGACATGCTACGGCTAAAAGTATAAGATTTCTCGTCTTGATATGTAATCTCAACAGCCATGGCAGCCTCCTGGTCGCTGGAGTTAGTAACCACGGTTGTGCCTGCCAGATAAGGCATCTCCCCGAATATCCTGGCGTCCTCCATCCGATATACGACGTTGTAGATCTTTCTAGTGGATACGAGCTCTTGCACCACCAGTCTGGCTTCATTGGTGATGGTGCGGACGGCCGCATTTAACATGTCGGTATTGTTTTCGGCGGTCAGACGTGAGCAGTATTGGTCATTGCCCGCATTGCGGAGTGCAATGGTGTTGTTGTCTACTTTGATCGGCCAGAAGTGAGTGTCGCGGTTGGAGAGAGAAGATTGATTGGCATCGGCCCATATCCAGTTAGGACTGCGCCTCCAGAACTGGCCCCCCCAGTGATCAGACGTTATCCGGACATGTCCGTCCGGCATGAACGACACGCGATGGCCCGATGCCAACTCGTTAGGATCGTTGGATGAGAACTGCAGGTAGTTGAACCGATTCCAGGAAACTCCTCTAAGGAATCTGAAAGATAATGATCTAAATTAGGATACTCACCTTTAATTTATTATACAAAAAGTTACTACCTCCGTCCCAGAAAGTTTGACACAATTTACCATTTCGGTCTGTCCCTGAAAATTTGACACACTTCACTTTTTATCATTTTTGGTAGTGGACCCCATATTCCACTGACTCATTCATTCTTCCATATTTGGGGGACGGAGGTAGTACTATACTAACATCATAAATTGAATTATTTGGTCAACAAAATACGCACAATTATATATCATTAGATGATGACAAGAATACGTAACAGTACCTGTCGTTATCGCCTTTGAAAGCCACGTGGCCAGGCAGTTTCACCAATGTATTCCAATCCACAAAAGTTAAGAAATTGTACGAACTGGCGTTTACCACCACGAAAACGCCCCAGTACTGCGGATCTATGAACAAGCGCCCACCGGTCTGAACGTGATTCAAGTAAAACTCACCTGCTGGCTTACCAGGCGCCTGAACCGCCTCGAATAACGTGCATGAACGATTCGTTGTGTCTTCCACGGGCTCCTTTAATTCAGCAACGATGCCGTTTCCGTTCACTCTCTGCGACCAATACCTGTTGGAATGACAGAATCGGAGGTGAACGTAGTTGGCGTTGCTTGTTGCTCTTTCGACTTCAATCTTCACGAGCGTGCTGAACACACTCTGCTCCCCAAGCTCTACTACTCTTGCCCTTTCGTTGTAGTAAAGATGCCCTCTATCAGGATAACCAATTGTTCTAATGGCGATGAACCTTGGAAGATTGAAGGCCATGATCACCTGCTTGTAAATATATATACATATAATCAAAATAGCTACTACTTCATCCGTCTACCAATAATCGCCTCAATTTTCCATTTTCGTCCATCTACCAATATATGTTACATTTACCTTTTTTACTATTTCTTACTCCCTCCGTCCCCCATTACTTGACATGATTTGACCCGGCACGGGTTTTAAGAAATGTAATGGAAAGTGTGTTGAAAAAGTTGGTGGGATGTGGGTCCTACTTTTAAAGTATTAGTTTTATAATAAATGTGAGTAGGAATGAGTTAGTGGAATATGGGGTCCACTATCAAAAATGAAAAAAGTGAAGTGTATCAAGTAATGGGGGACGGACCAAAATGGCAAACTGTGTCAAGTAATGGGGGACGGAGGGAGTACTATATTTGGAAATAAAAGGATAATTGTCCTAGGAGTATATATATATGGACCTAAACCAAAAAAAAAAGTTATGGCCCAATAATATACTATCTCCGTCCCCCAAATATTGGCACACTTTGACCCGGCACGGGTTTTAAGAAATGTAATGGTAAGTGAGTTGAAAAGGTTGGTAGGATGTGGGTCCTACTTTTAAGGTATTAGTTTTATAATAAAATGCGAGTAGGAATGAGTTAGTGAAATATGAGGTCCACTACAAAATATGGTAAAAAGTGAAGTGTGTCAAACTTTCAAGGACGTATCGAAATGGTAAACTGTGTCAAACTTTCAGGGACGGAGGTATACTTATTTGGGCTTAGAAAGTCCAACCACGTTCACCTTAAAGAGTTCGAGGGAGGGTGGTGACAAATTAAAAACGCGATAGTATCCAACGATAAAAAGAAATAAAAAATACTACCCAACAAAAACTTTGATGAAATAAGAAAAAAGACAATGTATCCAATGATAAAAAGAAGGAAAAGGAGAGAAGATTACCGAAATTGGAAAGTGGAAATGCAAAGGGTTTAAATTTTGTTTGTGTGATTCTTTGTGGAAATGGATCCACTCTGTTTATAGATGATGAAGTACTAGTATGCTTTTATTGATGAGATCAATGCAAACCATACGAAGCTAGATAAGATAAGATAAAGATAAGATAACACAAAGCTAGATAAAAAGATGGGAGTTTGTATAAATTTGAATGGTGGAGAGCTGTATCCAAGATAATATAAATATATTCATACAAAGCTAGTAATTAGTAAACGACAAATCTTGAGATATTACTAGGACCATATCCGCCTTCAAAAATATTTTCAACATTTTTATGATGATTGAAGAATTAAACATAAAAACTGCTATAAATTCGAATCTAAATTTTTTGATTAGGCTAGAGTCCATTACTCTAAATCCAACGATTTGTTAAGCCGAGATTCTAGCCAGGAAGTGTTTGAAGAAATGCTTGGACGAGTATTGTTTGATGAAATGCCTGAGTGGCGAAACCGCAGCTAACCCTTAATATGTGTCCACTTTTTTCTACGCACAAATGCAAGGTAAAGTGAGTTCAAAAGGTTTGCAGAAAGATTATATAATGGTTAATTCGGGTTCATATGTCATAATAACTGCTACACAAAATCATGTGCCAAAAAACAAATATTTCATACTACCTCCATTCACCAAAATTTGTTCCATTTTTCCATTTCCCGTCGGTCCTCCAAAATTTGTCCCATTTCACTTTTACCATTTTTGGTAGTGGACCATATATTCCACTAACTCATTCCTACTCACATTTAAAACTAATATATAAAAGTAGGACACACAATCCACTAACTTTTTCAACTCACTTTCCATTACATTTCTTAAAACTAGTGTCAGGTCAAAATGGGACAAATTTTGGTGGACGGAGGTAGTATTTATTGGGACAGATAGAGTATATAAAAGTATGTCTCACATTTTACTAACTTTTTCAAACTAATTTTTAGTATATTTCTTAAAATCTGAGCCGAGCCAAATGGCTTTAATTAATGAAGGGAGTAAGAAAAAGAAGAGATTACAAGAGAAAAAAAATAATCTCCTAAAATACCCTTAAAAAGCCATCCAATTTAATCCCATATTCTAAAATATCTCACATTTCACTAACTTTTTACCTAGCTGTGGACATAGGACGACCCTACCGCATTTTCGACCCCATGGCAGCTTCAACTCCACCTAAAACCTTACACAAAATAAGATGAGAGGGGAGAGGTTGCAGAAAACTGATTTTGGAAGGATGAAGGAGACGATCGTTAATCGTATCTTCTTTTGCTTTAGTTAGGTTTTGTGTGCAAATAACTAAAATGTTAGTGGGAACTTAATTAAATAAGTTTTGCTCGTTGTAGATTTATTAAGCAAAACAAATTTTATAATTTTCGTTTCAAGTTTCATTATATTTATATTTTAGTTAAAACTACTATTAAAATGTTTGGTGCTAAGAATTTTAAATCGCTGTTGCATATACGGATATTCTGAAAAATCAGAAAATGACTTTTTGAAATAAAATAATTATTTAAATATATCTACCCATTTATTTTATAAAGCCAGTCAAACGTGTCCTTTAAATTGCCATAGAATAAATAAAAATATTATTGATATAATGAAAATTTGTAACATGATTAGAAGAATATAATAGGACTAGTAACAGTATGAAGAAAACGACAAATCAACAACAAACTCAAATTCCTTCACATGCAAACGCAGCACATCATAAATCCATGTATATATATCAACAATTTAACAAAGTAGTATCTCAATCTCCCGATTCCATGGAGGGCTACTATTCCGATTGAGGAACAAAGGTTTCATCTTTCCCAATATTAGATAGTTTATTTGATTTGGGATTGCTTGATTTCCCATGTTGATTACTTGTGTTGTTGGCATGTGAGGTTGGTTCATTTGATAGGGTAGATTTTGGTTAGTGTGTTTTGCATATGTTTAAAGATTGAGTGCAAGAGCTAGTTTTGTTTGAGATTTAGTTTCTGATGCCAAATGTTAAATCCTGTTTCGATTGTATTTTCGTTTTAGGAGTGTATGTTTGGATGAAGGAGCTTGGGATTTTTGCAGTTGCAAAGATGTGTTTTAATTGGCACTTGTCGAGTCATTCGTTATCATTTTCCCCCGTTACCTGCAGATCCCTCATTTATTGGAGTGAGGAAATTACATGTGCATTTGTTGCAATCATTCATATGACAAAGGAAATCATTCAAATGAATGTTGATCTTCGGTAGTCAAAGATCTTTATGCTTGGCTCGCGGATGCAGGAGTGATTTCTTTTGTATACGCAGGACGGAAGAAGAGCACAAGCAATTCTTGCTAAGCCTTCAAATATCCCAGTGCAAGTGCAAGTCAATTCGAAAGAAACTATGAAGGAACTAGTAGGTATGCATCCCAGATTAGATCCAGGAAACACATCTTAATCTTAACTGTAATAATATATTAGTTTCAGCATTCGACATGTTAAGTTGTTCAAGCACCTAGTTCTAGTGTCTTCATGAAACTCACTGCTGAATTCAGTGGGCAGCAATAGAGCTTTGTTAGAAGAAAAAATCGGCCACGAAATAATATGAATAAAAAATAGTGTTGGATGTGAATATGGCATCCAGTTTAGGGCTTTCTTCCATCAGTTCACCGATAGTTGTGATATCGGGGGCTGTACATAGAGCTTTCTGCACATTCTACCAGGTTTTTTGGTTGAGGTAGTCGAGTGGCCAGCCCTGCAACGCGATAAAAAACAAAATATCAGACGCTAAACGTATCTTAGAATTTTCGTTCAATTAAGACATTTTACTTCCAGGATAGGGATGTTACCGAGCTCATATGCTTTAGCTGCTACTTTGGCTGCTATTTGAGCTGAAATCTTTCTAATGTTCGCAAATGGTGGATATAAGAGTCCCTTTTCTAGGTTCTCTTGGCTAACCTGTGCTGCTAATGCTTCCGCTGTTTCCAGAACCATATATTGTTAATTAAATCTACAAATGACTCTATGATAATTAGTTGGTTTTCATGGTATAGGGACGATAAAGGGCTAGATGCTCGTATGAACCGTGTAAATATGAGAAAGAGAAGAAGTTTGATACTATGAAGTTTGTCATTCTGCAGGAATTCTTGCAACTATAAGTAGTTGTGAGGAACTTACATGCAGCCAGAAGCAAGTCATCATGTACGCGAATTGCTCCAGAAATTAGCAAACCGAGACCAAATCCGGGAAAGATGTAGGCATTGTTTGACTGAACCAATAAAACAGTGATGAAGTTGGTGCTAAAAAAAGAGTGTTCTTGACAGAGGGGTGTTCAGATAGATCTACCTGGCCAGAAGCATAGAGTTTGTTGTTGTATTCAACCGGAGCAAAGGGGCTGCCACTAGCAAAAATGGCTCGGCCCTGAACCGACAGAGAAATCAAGATTAACACAATGAGAGGAAGAAAAATCACTTGAAACACCACAGCAAAGCATATATTCAGATTTGAAGCAGGCAGGAAATCACCTCACTCCACGTGTAAGCTTCCTCAGCAGTACATTCAGACTGCGACGTCGGGTTAGAAAGCGCAAGAATAACAGGTTTCTGAAACAACAATGATACACGCTATCAGGGTAAGGTGACCGCACGTTTCCACATTGATAGACATCCTAAATTCATATCAACGGCTGCAAATACCTTATTATATGATGCCATGGCCTGAACCACTTCCTTCGTAAAAGTTCTTCCTGCTCCCGACGATCCTATTAGCACTGTTGGTTTAATAGCCTGTCATGGTCAGGCAGGTAAGAAGCCGCATATTGCACTAAGAGAGCGCTTCTTTTCACAACAACATAGGGTTTCGTACCTTCACAGCATCTAAAAAGTTATTGACAGGTTTGTGTTCATGAGCCCAGGGCCTCTTAAAATGTTGAAGTGAACCGATACGAGACCGGACAATCAGCCCCTGTGACACAAAACCACGAGCTATGAGACCAGTGAAATCAAAGACTCAAAGAAAGTGCTAAGAGAAGTTAGATGTTCTATACTTTCGAGTCCACGAGCCAAATCTTTCTACGAGCCTCTTCCAATGGGACACCAGTC
Source organism: Salvia hispanica (assembly GCF_029641045.1). Classification (NCBI taxonomy): domain Eukaryota; kingdom Viridiplantae; phylum Streptophyta; class Magnoliopsida; order Lamiales; family Lamiaceae; genus Salvia; species Salvia hispanica. Next base: position 28,257,652 of record NC_142697.1, read on the forward strand.
TGTGCGAGAGAGAGAGAGATTAAGCAAATCGACAATCAAGAGAAAAATGATATCCTCTCATTGACCTGTTTTGATATCTGAAGAGCTATGAGATCTGCTATACCAGTACCAGCCTGCATCATGAGGAGAAAAGCAATGCCTCCAATCAAACCAAGAACAAAGGTGTCGTTGCATCAAATAATAGAAACAGACACATTATACATACTCATTTATTCGTGTTTGAAGCAAAACAAGAGAACAAAGAGTGCTGAGATCAGAAAAAAAATTTACCTCTCCAGCTCCAAGGAATAAGAATGAGTGATCAGCCAAGGTTCCTCCGACTAACTTAAGTGCTGCCATCAGCCCTGCAAGGACCACTGATGCTGTACCCTGATTCGAACAAAACACACAAATGTACGAACACTCAAGAAAATGAGGAGGGAAGCAAGTAAAAAATATGAAGAAGAAAATATTCACATGAAATGTGAAGGAAGGAAATGACTCATTACCTGAATATCATCATTGAACACAAGATGTGTGGATCCATACTTAGCAAGGAGATCAAAAGCATTGTGATTTGCAAAGTCTTCAAACTGCACATTTCATTGTGGGGAGAAACGTCAAAGGAATCAAACTTCAGAAGATAAAAATATTCAAAATTAAACAAACCTGAATGATGACTTTCTCTCCGTAAATCTGCTTCACTGCACACATGAACTCATCCATAAGCTCAGCATACTCCTGGCCTGTAGCTCTTTTCCTTCTAAGTCCGATATAAAACTCATCGTTCAGCAACTGCTCATTATTTGTGCCCACATCAATCGTCACGGGCAAGCACTATGAAAAATGGAAGGAAAACACAATAATCAATTTTACTGTCTATTTAAATAGCATAAGAGTAAATACACCACAGTACATGAGATTACTTACCTCAGAAGGACAGATACCACCGAGAGCTGTATACAAGGAGAGCTTTCCTACCGGTATCCCCATTCCCTGGGGAGATCACACGAATCATAAAGAAGGACGATTTTTAAATGCTTCATTTTTGTGACGGAAACCATTTGAGAATCTAAATAGAGGATGAGAAGTAAGGAATACGAAACCATCCGTTTACCTGGCACCCGAGGTCTCCTAATCCCAAAATTCGCTCACCATCTGTCACGACAATGACTTGAATCTTCTCCTCAGGCCAGTTTTTCAATACTTCGAGTATCCTTCCCCTGCAAAATACTATCCATAATCAGTTTTAAGTTGTTGAAAGAGAAACTCCAGCAACATTGATCCATTTTGCTAGTAGGATGTAACACACTTCTCTTTCAGGCTGATGAAAAGACCCTGAGGCTGCCTGAAAATGCTTCCATATTTTTGGCATGCTTCACCTACTGTTGGAGTATAGACGACTGGCAGCAGCTCCTCGACATAGTCAATCAGGAGCTTGTAAAACAGTCGTTCGTTTCTCTCCTACACGATGAAAACGAAAAAGAAGAACGAGCATGTCAGAGAATGGCCATATTGATGCAACAGTGAAACCAACGACTAAATCACATGAAACACATATTTAATCACCTGAAGATCCATCATGGCCATGTACCTTTGCAACGGTACGTCATATTGGCGAATGTTGTTCATTATTTTTTTAACCTTCTCGACGTAACAGCACAAACAGTTAGAAGAAGTTGTATAAGGAAACAAAAGAGTAGTAAGAGGCTTTAGTCAGACAACAGGGGAGAGTCTATAATGTTAACCTGGAGATCTTGGCTTATGACCACCGGAGGCAGTAGACCGCGTAAAAAGTGCCCGTCTCTCTCTTTCTCATTGAAGGAAAGGCCTTTATTGTAGCGGGGATCACGCAACAGCGGATATCCACTGTAACAATAAAACAGAGGAAGGCATCACAACAGTGAAGAATAATAGGAATATAATTCCATTTCCCCCTTCCATTTTCGTATGAAGATCAAAAGCACTGTCAAGCCACAGATTTATTACTTAAATATTTTCGAATTTCCGGATACAATTACGTCATTTATATTAGGAATTACTCAACCCTAACAATTATTAAAAAATCAAAATCAAATTTTAGCAATAACATCACAGTAATCACGCCAAAATTCTTGAAAACGCTAAAAACAAAACACGCAGACACACACAGCAACAGAGAAAACAGAAATGAAGAACATATAAACAGATTCATCACCTGGCAACGGTGACAGCCCACGGCGTGACGTGCTGGTCCTCACCGTAGAAATCCTCCACGCCATCACCACCGGCGGATTTCAAGTCCTTTTCAGTCACCGGCGACTTAGCCGCGGGAGAATTCCCTCTCATCCCATTCAAATTGCTCTCCATCAACACGACATTACCATCTCCCGGTTTTCGATTCGAGCTCGCCGCAGCCGCCACCGCCAACGGAGCTCCGATCCTTCTCCAAATCAAACTCCTCGAATCGCCGTAAACAGCAATACTCTGCACGAGATCAAACAAAACAAATTCTCAAATCGTTAGATTTCGCGTAGATTAAATTAAATAGGCGTTGGCGCTGGCGCGAGAAATCAAATTTACAGAAACTTCTCTCGATGTTAATTTGTACAGAAATCAAATACAATCGCGAAAACGAACACCGCAACGATCATGAGACGTGAAGAGCTAGAGAAACTCGAAATTGAGAAAAAAACAAAAGGTAGAAATGGAAAATGAGTGAATTCAGTGGATGATTTACCGGAGAGGTGCTTCCGTTTAGGGAAAACATGGTGTTTGGGATTTTGGTGAAGCAATGTGTTGGAAATGAAGGCTGTAGCAGCGTACAGCTAAGTAAAGAGTAGAGAGAAAGAGGCGAAGGAATGGAAAGAGGAAAAAGAGTTTGGTGAAGGAAGGCAGCTCTTCATTTATAGCCCTCTCTCTCATATACAAAAAGTAATGATTAAAATTTAAAAATAAAATATTTAAACACATATCGCTTTCATCTTATTCATGTTATATTATTTGCTTATTTTTCTATTTTTTTAAATAAACAAATGAATAATAAATCAAACCTATAATAATTTATAGAATTAATAATAGTTATATTAAATTTTGATACTTCATTCGTCCATGATTCAAGACCATTTTGACATATTGCGAATTTTAAGAAATTGTATAATTTTATAGAGAAAAATAGGTTGACAAATTAGTGAATATGATAATTTAGTAAAATGTAAAATCTACTTCTTTTATTAATTAATTTTGGTTATGGGTAAAATCGAATATTTTTATTTATTTCTGCTTCAAATACCTAAAAGTCATGTCTTTAGACCATCTCCAACCGTACACCAAAACTCATTTTTGGTGTAGATAATTTTTCCAACCATACACCAAACTCAAACTCATTTTTGGGTTTTTCAATGGAATAACACTAAATATGGTGTTTACTCCAAAATTTTGTTAAAGAAATACTCAAAAATGGTGTAAATGGTTGAAGTAAAACTACTTTTTGGTGTGACATATACTGAAAAATGGGTTTGAGTTTGGCATAAATGGTTGGAGATGGTTTTATGGCCCTATCAAATTTTGCAATTTCTCCGATATAAAATAAGTAAAATTGACCAATATCAAATGCTCTTTAGACAATCCAATTATGTAGGAACATATCGTAATAAAACCAACTTACTCTTGACTTGTTCTAATTAACAAAATAATGAATAATTTGGACTTTGTCCGATTAATCTTGTCAGATTAAGATTTCTCCTTTAAATTCGTTCTTCAGCAAAACTTAAATGAAGTTTTTATATAGAATTACTACAGCTCTGCTATCAAGATAATGAAATATTCATATTCACAGCCTTTTGAAATAATATTAATTAATTGTATCTTTCATTTCTTATCACATCTTTTCGTCTTCCAAAATTAGTCCATATCCAAATCTAAATAACCAAAATTTAGTGGACATATAGGATATTAATCTACATGGTTACTCCTCCGTCTCACATTTGGAGTCACTTATTGTTATGGTTCGGGTTTTAAGAAAGAGTGGAAGTGTATAATAAATTAAGTGAGATGGTGGAGTGTGTAATAAATGAAGTGAGATGACAAAGTGTGTAATAAATGAAGTGAGTTGGTTGAAGGAGAATCCATTTTTTGACTTTTTGGTTTTTTATTTTTATTTTGGTTTATTTTAATATAGATAATGACATTTTGATGAACAATGGGGTAAAATTATATGACCAAATATGAAAAATTCTAAATGTGACTCTTAAATTGGGACGGACTTTTATGACAAAAAGTGACTCTTAAACTGGGACGGAGGGAGTATTATGTTTGTCATGATCTATTACTATAAATATTTGGTCACAAATTAGTACTTCACTCATAAATGAGGGATTTTGAAAACGGAATTTATAAGATCAGACACAGTAAAAAAGCCAGTTGTCGACTATTACTGGCAACTAGTATCAACCCCGTGCGTTGCACGACCTATTGAATTTTAAATTAAATAGTCAATTAAATAAATGAAATGAGAAAATATAAAATTATACATGGTTTATAGATCCCAAATAAATACAACTTTATAAAATATATAATATTTATGAAATAAAAATTAAATAGTGACACAACATAAAAGAGTTCATTGACTATGTAATTGTACACATATAGTGATTGACCAGTGTTCAACCTATTATCAATCCACTCTTCCATCGAGGTGAACTCAACTATATGAAATATAATATTTTTTAAACAACAAAAACATTAAAAATCATTATAGAATATTAAATCTTGAAAGAAAACATGAGGAGCATACATCATAGGAAGCTTAATATTCCACTCATACAACAATTCGAGAATTTTGGTTTTTTGGTTTTAGATGATTTCCCCAACGGTTCTTCATGCCAAAAAAATGCATCCCAAGGAACAATAAGAACTTATCCATGAAGCATCACCAATATTCTGATATTCTGCAAAATAATATACACAAACTATATTGCCACTACTCTAGACGAATCAACAAAAACAAAACAATGTTGAAAAAAAAAAAGAGTCAACACTCACCGTAAATCAGCAATTATCACGTTTAATAATCTTGCTAGGGTCAACAATTGCACCAATAATATCTAAAAAAATAGAATAGCAACAATGTTAAAAAAACAAATAACAATATTATAGTTGAGAGTAATATTTAAAAATGCCAAATAGTGTCTCCTCAACTACATTATCAATCAGCTTGATATATTCAAATGTCTTAAACGTTAAATTGGAGTAGAAAATAAAAACAAAATGACGATCAACACTCACTGCGAATCACAATTTTAATCTCAATGAGCCGAAAATTAGATTATATAATAACCTTGCAAGGGTCAATGATAACACCAATGACATCAAAAATATAAAAGCCGAGACAATGTTAGTAAATAAATAATAATAATAATAATATAATAATAATAATAATATAATAATAATAATAATAATAATAATAATAATAATAATAATAATAATAATAATAATAATAATAAAGAGGAATGTACTACTATCGATAAAGAGTAATAATCATATTGGAAGTAACAATATCTTTTTGCAGAGAATTCGTGATGCAATGAGAAAAGATAAAGAGGAATGAATTTTATCTAACCAATGATACGTATTTATAGGTAAAAAGTATGAAGAAACGATCATAAATTGATGGAATTATAACATGATTGACTGCCTTAAATTTACATTAAAAATTAATTGATTTGTTTAAATGTCATTTTTATTACCTTTACGTTACTTTCTTTAGTGGGATGAATTGATATTTATATTTTTTAAGAAATAAGATTAAAATGAAGGTTATAAATTTTTATGATTATAAGAGGACATGTATGAAAAGCCGTATATGGAGCCATATTAATAATTAATACTACTATGTTGAGTTGAATAATTCTCATGTTATAAATATATTAAAAAAATTAAACATGCCACTATTTTTATATTATGTTTACATTTATTATTCTCAATAACTTATAATCATAAAGATTTGTAACTTCCATTTTAATCCTATTTCTTAAAAATTATAAATATCTAAATTCATCTCAATATTTCAAAATAAGGCCAAAACTCGCTTTTTATATTAGTATAGATAGATGCATGGCTCACAAGAAACCAAGATGAACTCCAACAATTAAGAATTGACTCTGAATTGCACCATTACAACGTCAAATCCATGAGAACTCTAAAAATAAAATTAAATAGAGGTTTTCGATCCCATACCCCCACATGAATAGTCTTGCAATGATTTTGGGCGGTTTTCGCAACAAATATGTATTTCTCACCAAATTTCTTCCTAAGTCAAAATTATTTAATTAATGGTACAAGTTAGACAGGAGTAATATTATTACGTCTCACAGTTAATAAGCACAGACACCCACCCCCCCCCCCCCCCCCCCAATAACCTAAAATTAATGGTACAGGTTCAACTACTATTTAATTATCATTAATTACTTGTGGGGTCTCATCCATTTATCATGTGGACTTTAATTTATGTGACCACAAATAATTATATAAACAGATGCGATTTAAACTAATAAGGATAAAAAGTAGCCACACAATATTAACATTTTCATTTGAAAATCTAAATAATTTCGAATATTATATATATACTCCATCCGTCCCGCTTTAGCAGTCTCATTGACTTTTCTGCACTCGTTTTATAAAAATAATAATAAATAGTTAAAGTGGAGAAATAATAAAGTAAAAAAGAAAATAATATAGAGAAAAGTCTTATCTACATTATTCTCTTTTTTACTTTATTATTTCTCCACTTTAACTATTTATTAACATTTTTACAAAATGAGTGCAGAAAAGTCAATGGGACTGCTAAAGCGGGACGGAGGAAGTACTGCATTGGCATATCCGCCTAACAAACTATTTTGTTTAATATTTATGCCCTTAATATATTAGCCCCAAATAGTATATTTATACCATAGTTATTGCCTACAACTTATGGTGCTCATTAATCACAATTATTTTTAAGCGTTTATTAAATAAAAATGGATAATTATGATTAGCTACGTCCACACAAGTAGTTTGATTTCAATCCCCATAATGATTTTCCACTAAAATATTGATAAATTATGAAGATTTTGCATATGCATTAATTGCTTACAAAGAACTCGTCTTAGATTCTCAAGAAACATATACTGATATACTAGTTCTATACAATTAAACAATATGTTCAAATACAAGTAAAATAAACCATTTCTTGGAAAACATTGGTACAAATGTTGAGTAATGAGGTGGTTTTTCCATTCATCATCTCTTTTGGAAATTGAGTGTTTTGAGACAATAAGCATACATGAAGGAAAAGAAGAGTGTGAAACCTACCAACACCACACCAACTTCTCCCATGAAGTCCAGCTTGTATCCAAAATGCTCTTCAACATAGATCCTTACACTTGTTTTAAGGGCCGTCGCCTCCACTCTTATCTCGTCCTCCACGTCCCCATACTGAGACACGATCAGCCCGTACACTGTCCACGCCATCGGACAAATCCAGTAGTACCAAATCCACCATGCTGGAATGTTCTGCCATTCACCAAATTTTTTTTTATCTTGTTGTCAAGTTGTGCTATTAGAGGATTAGTTTAGTTTTGAAAGACGTTGTACTTACTGGTCCGGGTATGAAGAAGCCGGAGAAGAGGTTGAAAACGTAGTAGAACGCGTTGGAGAAGACAGCAGCCAGGTGAAGGTTTGGCGTGGCGGAGACAGTCATCATCCCGTAGAATGTGAAGTAGAGAAAGGAGAAGAAGTTGACGAAGAAGAACCAGAGGAACTTGGTAGGCTCCCACTCGAATCTCACCATGGCGTATACAATTAGTGTGTAGTATGTGGTTTGCACAAACACATAGGGTATCTCTGTGACCACCTGTGGTTTGTTGATTTACTCATGTTAGTTTAGCATAACGCGTTGTTTCAAGGCCTAAAATGAAATGTCATTTAACTTGACCTGTGCCATTGCATAAGGCAAGACAGAGTACATCCCTGCAGCTTTCTCCCTGTAGAAAACTGTCCTCTCGATGGCGATTGCTGGCTGCACCGTTGCACAGTTGTTTATCCCGAGAAACATCGCTGCTGCATACATGGCTCCTATAACTGTTGTGAGATCATTGCTGTTTTCTCTGAAAATGAGACAGGTGTGTCATGCTTGAGTATTGTCAAAGTTGTTGGATTTGGAATCGAACCTCTTTGTTCCTACTCTCCAGAATATCGATCCGATTAGTAGTGCTGCAGCGAGTGTGAAGAAAAATCTCGAAAGATTGTAGTCAGGATTTCTCCAGTAAGTCCATTTAAGCTTCCAGAGGATTAGTTTGAACTGGCTTAGTGTTGATTGTGAATATTGTGAAGGAAAGTGTAAATCTTTTGAATTTTGAGGTGGAGATTTTAAATCTTGAACTATGGCCTTGTTTTGTCTGTTAAAAAAACAGATAATAGTAAGTTTGTTTGTTACATTTTTGTGAAATAAACTATGTCTATATTAGCAATGGACTTACTGATATAAAGATGTTGATTTGTAGTAGTCTCCAAAATCAATACCAAGCCTCGTTTCTATTGCATCTGAGCTCACTTCAATCATCCACGCTGCTGGATTACGTAGCTCCTCGATTTTGGGAACTCCGGGCACTGCCTGCATTAGGTAGAGTTCTTGGTATAGTTATAGCAAGATAAGGTGTTGTGTCAGTTTGATGTACCTCAAAGTAATCTATGACGTTTCGTGATTGTTGGCCCAGGGGTCCTGCGTAGATGACTCGTCCGCCTCGTTTCATGAGAAGCAACTAATGGATTTAGCATATGTGTTAGGACAGATGAAAAAGTTTCATTTTTTTTATATTTTTGAAGGTTTGATTATGTTTGATGGTTATTGACCTCATCGAAGGCTTCAAATAGGTCGATCCCGGGCTGGTGTATTGTGCAGACAACGGTCCTGCCCGTGTCCACGGTGTTCCTCACAGTTCTCATGACAATGGCTGCTGCTCTTGCATCCAAACCAGAAGTTGGCTCATCCATGAATATGATGGAGGGATTGGCCACGAGCTCGACTGCTATGGTGAGTCTCTTTCTCTGCTCTGTCGAGAGTCCAGTTACACCGGGGATCCCTACTATCGCGTCCTTGAGGTTATCCAGCTCGACTAGACGCATGACTTCGCTCACAAAGATCTGTCATTACAAGAACAGATAGCATCAGCAAGATTTTTTTCCTTCTCTTTCCGAAATGAAATGTGGAGGGAGACTTCGCTCTTGCCATTTTCTCATTGTTGCTAACATCTCGAGGGAGCCTAAGGAAAGCAGAATACATCAAGGACTCATGGACGGTTACTTGAGGCGAGTGGATGTCGTTCTGCTCACAGTACCCCGAGATTCTTGCAAAGGTTTCTTGCTTCTTTGGGAATCCGGATATTCTAATGTCGCCTTCAATATAGCCGTGAGTCTTTCTCCCGGAAAGAACATCCATAAGCGTGGTTTTTCCTGCTCCACTAACACCCATCAACGCTGTCAAAACACCGGGCCTGAATGAGCCAGTTAGCTCATGGAGTAGTTGGAGTTTCCCCTCAGCTGCTCCTTTTTCTTGCATTACCTGTGGCCTATGTTAGTTTATGCTGTGATCAGCTATGAAATTCGAAGGTAAAGGGGTCGGACCAGGCTTCTTACTGGGGGCATATCTACGTAGTAATTAACGTCTTCAAACGACATGGTTAAAGGCGTGAAGGGCAGGACCATTCCCCTCTTATCTGCATCTGTTGTTACTTTTTTATCAGTTTTCTCTTGGTATATACCCTCTGTAGTTGCCTGCTCTTGAGATATTATACCATGTGGCTTCTCGAAAGCTACCATAGTCGAGAAACGTAGAAGTGAGCTGGTGGAAAAGGGGGAGAAATCTTGAACAGAAGCAGTAGGACTTACAGTTTAGGTACATGAGAGCAATCACAAACAATATGTTGAAGATGGCTGTGAATCCCAAGAGAGCACCTATGCCTATCCAGTACCATTTCTCGTCTTGGAAAACATCGAACTGCTTCAAAACCGACACTCCCAATCGCGTGACATTGTCTGAGGCCTGCCATAAAACCAAGATTTTGAATGTGTTGGATTATAACCACCATTCATACTTGTGTGGTAACACTCACCAGCTTGTCCATCCATCTTGAGGCGAATATCTCGTTCACTGCAACAGAGTTGTACCCGTAACTCAGAGGCGAAATCCAGTATCCCCATCTCCACCAGATTGGAATTTGATCTGCATAAAGATTCAAGCTCTTTCAATGTTGCTGTGTTTTGCTTTAGTCCTTTAGACAGTTGGACTCACCGAGAGGGACGATGAAGCCTCCCAAGAGGAAAACGAGCAGGAGAGTAAGCGAGCCACCGGTTTTGGAGATGACCATTGTCCTGCATATTCCTGCGATGAGCCTAAACATCCCGGCAGCCATTTGTTGTATACAAAACACCCACAGCAGCTGCTTCAAGAATCTGAGAAACAACAATTTGCTTATCATAACTCTCTCTTCAACATTTTTCCAAGAAGTGTGTGTTTTCATTTTAATGTCATGTATACCTGGATACTTGAGGGGCGAATCCGATTGTGTAATAAGTCGTGGCTGTCCACACGAAAGATTCAAACAAGGATATCGGAATCCTCAGAAGAAGATGTGGTATGGCAAAAACCCAAGTTGGATGAAACAGTAAATCCCTTTGCTTGTAATAAACAGGAAGTCTCTGTATAGTGAGTGAGATCTCCACGTATCCGTTGAACGTGTTGATGATCATGCCAAACACGAGCGCTCCAACGTAGACCGCTCCATCCTCTTCGCTCCCAGCACGCATTCCAGTCCTCAAGAACACAGTTGAAGCAATCAATGCCACAACAACAATTTGGACAGTTTTGGAAACATATAAGAAAGAGTTCCTCTTTATCAGAAGCCACTCCTTGGCTAAGTTTGCCTCGAGAAGCACTCTCCGAGGCACCAAGTTCTTGTGATAAACTAGAGCTGATTTAGGACTCCGAATTCTGTCAAAAGGGGTACACAGCTCTCGTTGAAGCCGGATGCCTACATGGAATTTCTTGAATCTCTCTGCGAATTCACTAACTGAGACGTATCTGTATGGTATCGTTGCATCTGCCCAATACTGCTCCTGATCCTTCTTTGATGTCACCTATCACAACAAATGCACATATATTAGTATGATTTATGACAAAAGGTTACACCTTTAGTCATTTGAGGGACTAACTACAATACCTCTTGGAGGAAATCAACAACACCCTTTCTTTGGGGACACTGGAAGCCATTCACTTCGAAGAACTCAAGAACGTGCTGTCTCGGACCGTGGTAGACCGTGTAACCCTCAGACAAGAGGATGATGTCATCAAATAAGTTGAATGTCTCTGGATCTGGCTGAAGGAGGGACATCAGTATGGTGGCCTCAGTGTGGTGTGCTATCTGCTGCATACACTTCATCACCTGGAACGTAGTCGAGCTGTCTAGGCCGGTCGATATTTCATCCATGAACATCACTTTGGATGGCCCAACAATCATCTCCCCTATAAAAAAAAACAAGTTAACAAAAGAAGTAATATAGCTTAGTTTCCTCATTTCCTATGTTGATTCTTCGCCTGAATACCTATCGTGAGGCGCTTCTTCTGGCCGCCTGAGATCCCCCGGAGCATCTGATCCCCCACGATGGTGTCCCGACACTCCTCAAGTCCTAGTATCTGCCTCCATAGGCGAAGAAATGATAAACAAATGACAGTATGTTCTTGAATTATTTAGTGTTACAAAATCATCTATTTCACCTTGAGAACATAGTCTGTGATATCACTGCTTCCATCTTCGCTTTCGCTTTCGCTTCTTGTGATCTCCTTCAAGAAATCTATACAAAATTCAAACTGATCAAATAGTCAAAAAAAAGGGAAAAAAAAAGAGATACAAATTGTTTCTAGACACACCATATCTTGATCCAACCCCTTGACATTTTGCTGAGAAGCTTAGGGTCTCTCCCACAGTCATCTCGGCTACATGAACATCGTTTTGGCTGACGTACGCTGCTGTCTTCTGTGGGACGAATTCGCACAGCTTGTGCCCATTGTAGGTGATTGCACCACTTGCCTGTTCACAAGTTCAAGTAAGACCAGAGTTCAAGTAAATGTGGATTTTTTACATGGTTCGACACAGACCTTCAAGGCGGAGCTTAGCCTGCCTGCAAGAGCCAACAAAAGGGTTGTTTTTCCACACAAAGGCGGTCCTAATAGAAGAGTCATCCTACCACATCACCAAATGAAAGTCAGCAACATTTGAATTCAAACATGCTAAGTATATGAATGCAAATAGTATAAAACACACACATACACACACCTGGAGGGCTTAATGATGCCAGAAGTGTGTTTAAGTATGTGAAGCTTTGCTCTCTCAGCCAGCTTCACCCCAAAGCAACTCAAGGCTGCTTCTGCAATGTTACGAGCAGCGTTTGGCAACGTAGGGAGAGCTCTTTCTCCCACAAAGCAATCCGCCTCAACGGTTAAGTCCTCAAACCTCACTTCCACACCACCAAGTTCAATACTCCCTTCTCTGCAAAGCATACAACCAAAAAAAAAAGTAAAAATTCATTCATTTTTGAAAGAAAAAAAGTTGACAGAACCATTAACTAACTCACCTATCAACTCCACTTGTGATTTTCCACAACATCTTCTCATTATCTTCATCAGCATTGTTACTCGCCTCGTCTTGATCAGTCCTCGTGTGATTTTCCACCTCATTCTTCGTCATCTCCTTCTTCTTCATTCGTCAAATCTTTTCAAGATGCAAATAAAGGAAAATCAACAAAAAAGTGTGCATGATTGATATGAAGTTGCATGCTTCTGGTGGAATGTCACATTCTGATTTAACATAGAGTTTATTATAAAAAGAGAAGCGAATTAATCTTCATTCCATCCATGATTGAGCATTTGAGTTCTATATAGTGATTAGACACAATGCTTTTGTTTAAATATTTTTTTTGTCATGATTTGTTTGCTATAATTTTCTAAAATAATAACATATATACTTTTATTTTGGTTGTCGGAAATGAATGTTATGTAAATAAAGGTATATAATATTTTCAGATATACTATTAAATAAATTAAATTGATTGATTCTTTATAATACCCTTGTGCTATGGCTAATACACATCCATAAAAACATAAAGTTGGACAAAATATCATCCTTATTATGTCAGAAACAAATATGGCCTTACGAAAATGTCTCGTTTTTCATTCATCATCTTTTGATTTAAATAAAACATGATGAATGATTATATATTGAGGGTCCACTATTTTGGTGTTCTCAAAGATTTTTTAATAGGTAAATATTCTTTCGAACAATTTTTAATTAGTTTCATAGGATCTGTAATCTGTTATCTTGATTTGGTATTATTTGGTGTCTAGGTGACTAGGAGCTTCAAGATTCAAAGGTGTAGAATGAGATTAACAACATCTTTTTATTTCTATTATTGTTTGTATAAAAATCATACTAGTACATATTCGGGCCCAATTGTTATGCATAATTGGGCTATATAGTTTCATGATCTTCATAAGGCCCAGCCCAAGATCTCTTTTTTTCCAGTTTTTTTTTTTTTTTTTTTTTTTTTTTTTGCGAGTTATTTTGAGTTATAATTAACTTAATCGATTGTATTTTTAATTGTTTATATGAAAGATTATCATTTTGCCCATTTTCAAATTTTTCTTGAAGCTCCGTAGGTAGGCCATGACTCATGAGTGTTCATGTTATATTAATTAAATTAAGTTGAATCATAAATATATTACTCCAATAAAAATGAGTTCTTGAAATGGAGTTGTGTGTGTGTGTTATGTAAACATGCATTGCAATTTGCATTCCTTTGTTGCTGGAAACACAATATGGCATTAAATGTCAATAATCATATTTTAATAATAATCATATTTAGCTTTTTATTTTTATTTAACTACCTTTTAGTATTTCCTGGTTCCCTAATAATGAAGAAAACGACTTGTTAGAATTGTTGAATAGGAGTATAATGTATGAACTGATGATACTTGAAAAGATCATAAAAATGATTTCTTGAAACTTAAGTTGTCAATCTCTCCTCTTTGGAAGGAAAAAGAGGACAAGAAGCTTATTTATTAATGCATCATCTCTTTTGGAAATTGAGTGTTTTGAGACAATAAGCATACATGAAGGCAAAGAAGAGTGTGAAACCTATCAACACCACACCAACTTCTCCCATGAAGTCCAGCTTGTATCCAAAATGCTCTTCAACATAGCTCCTTACACTTGCTTTAAGAGCTGTTGCCTCTATTCTAATATCGTCCTCCACGTCCCCATACTGAGACACGATCAGCCCGTAAACTGTCCACGCCATCGGACAAATCCAGTAGTACCAAATCCACCATGTTGGAATGTTCTGCCATTTCAATGCAAAAGCCAAAAAAAGTTTTAATCTTTTTAGGCCAGTAATGCTATTAGTACTAGTTTCGAAAGACATTGTACTTACTGGTCCGGGTATGTAGAAGCCGGAGAAGAGGTTGAAAACGGAGTAGAAGGCATTGGAGACGACTGCAGCAAGGTGAAGGTTTGGCGTGGCAGAGACATTCATCATTCCGAAGTATGTGAAGTAGAGAAAGGAGAAGAAGTTGACGAAGAAGAACCAGAGGAACTTGATAGGCTCCCACTCGAATCTCACCATGGTGTATACTATCAGTGTGTAGTATGTGGTTTGCACAAACACATAGGGTATCTCTGTGATCACCTGTGGTTTGTTGATTAACACGTCTTAGATAAGCATAACGCGTACTTTTAAGGCCTAAAATGAAGTGTGGTTGTTAAACTTGACCTGTGCCATTGCATAAGGCAAGACTGAGTACATCCCTGCAGCCCTCTCTCTGTAGAAAACTGTCCTCTCGATGGCGACTGCTGGCTGCACCGTTGCACAGTTGTTTATTCCGAGAAATATCGCTGCTGCATACATGGCTCCAATAACTGTTGTGAGATCATTGCTGTTTTCCCTAAAACAAATGTGTCATGATTTAGTACAATTCTGTTTGATGAATATTGTTGGAGTTGTTGGATTCGGATACGAACCTCTTTGTTCCTACTCTCCAGAATATCGATCCGATTAGTAACGCAGCAGCGAGTGTGAAGAAAAATCTCGAAAGATTGTAGTCAGGATTTCTCCAGTAAGTCAATTTTAGCTTCCAGAGGATTAGTTTGAACTGGCTTAGTGTTGATTGTGAATATTGTGAAGGAAAGTGTAAATCTTTTGAATTTTGAGGTGGAGATTTTAAATCTTGAACTAAGGCCTTGTTTTGTCTGTGAAAAAAAAACAGATAATAGTTACTTAGTTAGTATGTTTTGTGACATTATGTGAAATAAAATTATTGGACTTACTGATATAAAGATGTTGATTTGTAGTAGTCTCCAAAATCAATACCAAGCCTCGTTTCTATTGCATCTGAGCTCACTTCAATCATCCACGCTGCTGGATTACGTTGCTCCTCGATTTTGGGAACTCCGGGCACTGCCTGCATTAGGTAGAGTTCTTGGTATAGTTATAGCAAGATAAGGTGTTGTGCCAGTTTGTGTACCTCGAAGTAATCTACGACGTTTCGTGATTGTAGGCCGAGGGGTCCTGCGTAGATGACTCGTCCGCCTCTTTTCATGAGAAGCAACTGATGGATTTAGTATAGGTGTCAGGACAGATGAAAAGTTCTTTTTTTTTTTGTGTGTAAATAAATCAAATAAAGTTAATATAACGTACAAGCAATACTCGGGTATACCCGAGGGATACAGCCAACTAGTCTAAGCTAACGAGCCGGCGAAGGGGAATGAACCGAATACAAAAGAACTTGGGCATACCCAAGGGCTTATACCAAGCCAATATACAGCACCTCCTTATATTGAAGGTTTGATTATGTTTGATGTTTATTGTTTACCTCATCGAAGGCTTCGAACAGGTCTATCCCGGGCTGGTGTATTGTGCAGACAACTGTCCTGCCCGTGTCCACGGTGTTCCTCACAGTTCTCATGACAATGGCTGCTGCTCTTGCATCCAAACCAGAAGTTGGCTCATCCATGAATATGATGGAGGGATTGGCCACGAGCTCGACTGCTATGGTGAGCCTCTTTCTCTGCTCTGTCGAGAGTCCAGTTACACCGGGGGTCCCTACTATCGCGTCCTTGAGGTTATCCAGCTCGACTAGACGCATGACTTCGCTCACAAAGATCTGTCATTACAAGAACAGATAGCATCAGCATGACTTTTCCTTTTCTTTCTTTCCTAAATGAAATGTGGAAGGAGACGTCACTCTTGCCATTTTCTTGTCGTCCCCAACGTCTCGAGAGAGCCTAAGGAAAGCAGAATATATCAAGGACTCATGGACGGTTACTTGAGGCGAATGGATATCATTCTGTTCACAGTATCCCGAAATTCTTGCAAAAGTTTCTTGCTTCTTTGGGAAACCAGATATTCTAATGTCACCATCAATATAGCCGCGGGTCTTTCTCCCGGAAAGAACATCCATAAGCGTAGTTTTTCCTGCTCCGCTCACGCCCATCAGTGCTGTCAAAACACCGGGCCTAAAGGAGCCGGTTAGCTCATGAAGTAGTTGGAGTTTCCCCACAGCTGCTCCTTTTTCTTGCATAACCTGTGGCCTATGTTAGTTTATGCCTTTATCAACTATGAAGTTCGAGGAAGGATAGGGACGAGGCTTCTCACCGGTGGCATATCCACGTAGTAGTTCAAATCTTCAAACGACATGGCCAAAGGCGTGAAGGGCAGAACCATCCCCCTCTTATCTGCATCTGTTGTTGAACTTGATTGGAATAATTCCTCTGTTTTTGCCTGCTCTTGAGATATTATACCTTGTGGCTTCTCGAAAGATACCATAGTTCGAAATACGTAGAAGTGAGCTAGCAAAAAAGGATAGGGATTCTTCAACAGAAGCAGTAGGACTTACAGTTTAGGTACATGAGAGCAATCACAAACAATATGTTGAAGATTGCTGTGAATCCCAAAAGAGCACCTATGCCTATCCAGTACCACTTCTCGTCTTGGAAAACATCGAATTGCTTCAAAACCGACACTCCCAATCGTGTGACATTGTCTGAGGCCTGCCATAAAACCAAGATTTTTATGTATTAGGTCCATAACCAGCATTCATACTTGTGTGGGACTCACCAGCTTTTCCATCCATCTTGAGGCGAACATCTCGTTCACTGCAACGGAGTTGTATCCGTAGCTAAGAGGTGAAATCCAGTATCCCCATCTCCACCAGATTGGAATTTGATCTACATAAAGATTCAAGCTTTTTCAATGTTGCTGTATTTTGCTTCAGTCCTTATGCTAGTTTTTAACCACTTGAACTGACCGAGAGGGACGATGAAGCCTCCCAAGAGAAACATGAGCAGAAGAGTAAGCGAGCCACCGGTTTTGGAGATGACCATCGTCCTGCATATCCCCGCAATGAGCCTAAACATCCCGGCAGCCATTTGTTGGATACAAAACACCCACAGCAGCTGCTTCAAGAATCTGAGAAACAACATTTCGCTTATCATAACTCTCTCTTCAACATTTTTTTAAGAAGTGTGTCTTCATCTTAATGTCATGTATACCTTGATACTTGAGGGGCGAATCCGATAGTGTAATAAGTCGTGGCTGTCCACACGAAAGATTCAAACAAGGATATCGGAATCCTCAGGAGAAGATGTGGTATGGCAAAGGCCCAAGTTGGATGAAACAGAAGGTCTCTTTGCTTGTAAAAGACAGGAAGTCTCTGTATAGCGAGTGAGAGTTCCACGTAGCCGTTGAACGTGTTGATGATCATGCCAAACACGAGCGCTCCAATGTAGACTGCCCCATCTTCTTCGTTCCCAGTATGCATTCCAGTCCTCAAGAACACAGTTGATGCAATCAATGCCACAACAAAAATTTGGACAATCTTGGAAACATAGAAGAAAGAGTTCCTCTTTATCAGAAGCCACTCCTTGGCAAAGTTTGCCGCGAGAAGCACTCTCCGAGGCACCACACTCTTGTCATAAACTAGAGCTGATTTAGGACTCTGGCTTCTGTCAAAAGGGACAGACAGCTCTAGTTGAAGCTGAACGCCAACGTGGAAATGCTTGAATCTCTCTGCGAATTCACTAACTGAGATGTATCTGTATGGTGTCGTTGTATCCGCCCAATACTGCTCCTGGTCCTTCTTTGATGTCACCTATCACAACAAATACCCATATATTAGTATGATTTATGACAAAAAAGGTTACACCTTTAGTCATTTGTGGGACTAAATATAATGTATTACCTCTTGGAGGAAATCAGCAACTCCCTTTCTTTGGGGACATTCGAAGCCATTCAGACCGAAGAACTCTAGAACGTGCTGCCTCGGGCCATGGTAGACCGTGTAGCCCTCAGACAAGAGGATAATGTCATCAAAGAGGTTGAATGTCTCCGGATCTGGCTGAAGGAGGGACATCAGTATGGTGGCCTCAGTGTGGTGTGCTATCTGCTGCATACACTTCACCACCTGAAACGTAGTCGAGCTGTCTAGGCCGGTCGATATTTCATCCATGAACATCACGTTGGATGGCCCAACAATCAACTCCCCTATTAAAAGAAAAAAACCAAGTTAATAACAGAAGTAATGTAACTTAGTTTCCTCTGTTCATTCTTCGACTGAATACCTGTCGTTAGGCGCTTCTTCTGTCCGCCTGAGATCCCCCGTAGCATCTGATCCCCAACGATGGTGTCCCGACACTCCTCAAGTCTGAGTTCCTGCCACCATAGGTGATGAAATGATAAACAAATGAGCATGTTCTTGAATAATTTAGTACAATCTCAAACATTACCTTGAGAACATAGTCTGTGATATCACTACTTCCATCTTCGTTTTCGCTTCTCGCGATCTCCTTCAAGAAATCTATTTACAAAATTCAAACTGAACAAATTCTCAAACAAAGGGGAAAAAAAGAGATAAATTGTTTCTAGACACACCATATCTTGATCCAACCCCTTGGCATTTTGCTGAGAAGCCTAGTGTCTCTCCCACAGTCATCTCGGCTACATGAACGTCGTTTTGGCTGACGTACACTGCTGTCTTCTGTGGGACGAATTCGCACAGCTTGTGCCCATTGTAGGTTATTTCACCACTTGCCTGATCACAAGTATGAAGGTTGGACTCAGAGTAAGGCTACAACTCAAGATTGTTGAATTTTTACATGATTCGACACGAACCTTCAGGGTGGAGCTTAGCCGGCCAGCAAGAGCCAACAACAGAGTTGTTTTTCCACACGAAGGCGGTCCCAAAAGAAGGGTCATCCTACCACGTCACCAAATGAAAATTAGCAACAGTTGAGTTCAAACATGATAGATATATGCAAATGTAAAACACACAACATACACACACCTGGAGGGCTTAATGATGCCAGAAGTGTGTTTAAGTATGTGAAGCTTTGCTCTCTCAGCCAGCTTCACCCCAAAGCAACTCAAGGCTGCTTCTGCAATGTTACGAGCAGCGTTTGGCAACGTAGGGAGAGCTCTTTCGCCCACAATGCAATCCGCCTCAACGGTTAAGTCCTCAAACCTCACTTCCACACCACCAAGTTCAGTACTCCCTTTTCTGCAAAACATACAAAAAAAAGTGAAAATTCATTCATTTTTTAGAGAAAAAAAAAAGTTGTCACAACCATAAACTAACTCACTTATCAATCCCACTTGTGATTTTCCACAGCATCTTCTCATTATCTTCATCAGCATTGTTACTCGCCTTGTCTTGATCAGTACTCGTGCGATTTTCCACCTCGTTCTTCATCTCCTTCGTCTCCCTCTCTTCAACTAAAATTAAGCAACAAATAAATGAGAATCAACTAAAACGTGTGCATGCTTTTGTGGAAGTCACGTACTTTGTTTTAGCTAAATTTTGTGGTATCACCTAGTGCACCCCTATCTATTTATAATGTATGGAGTGTAATACTATATAAATATATAGTGATTAAACACAAGGTTTTTGTTATTATTTCTGAAATAATAAATTACTATATGCTTGGATTTTACTTGTCGGAAATGGTATATAAATAATGTAATACGGAGTAGTTTGTAATTTATATATAATTGATAGGCCATGATTCCAATGTGGAACAAGAAATCTTTATTCCAAGACGGCCTCTTAAATCTTCTATCTTTTTTTCTTTTTCTACTTTTGTAGTATTAAATGGTAGTAAAACCTAAATAGAGTGACCTTCAATAAATAATCATTCATCATCTTAATTCATAAATTAATCAATATTATTACATTTTTATTAAAAAGAATTAATATAAGCATTTAGACTTAAAAAAATTAGAGATAGAAAATAGTAGGTGATAAGATGGAGAACAGAAGTTGTTCTGGAAATAAAAGCCAATGATTGTGAAAATAAAGTAAGTTTCATTAATTGTATTATTGTACATTATCACATTGTGTATAATATGTGTGGAATATCCATTTATCCTGGAATCAATACAAGCTATCTCTATATTCCCTAGCCGTCCTAAATCTCTATATCCAATTGCCGAGCTGATAGGACCGATTCTCCTATCGGAATGGAGCACGCGTGATTTGTGTATTTTGAGATTGAAATAAACGAACTCTAGCGAGAGGGCTAGGGTTTGATGAGAGCAAAAGAGAGAAAAAGATTTGTCTTCTTATTTCTCAATATTTTTGACGACTAATGGATTCTATAATTTATAGAATCGCAACCCTAGACGGTTCGACGTAACCTAGTTCTTCCCGGGAAAGAACCGACAAGAAAACCCGAGGATATCAATAAATTAACTAAAAGATATCTTGCTTATGATGCAAGATATCGCGCAAAAACAATTGTTCAATATTAAAAGCAAAACATAAGGAAATAAACCAAAATTATCAAAAGGAAACAAAATCTGTCTTCACTCGTCTGCAAAGCGGGCTGGTGTCCTGACTGATCTCATGGGCCTGATCCTCCGAGTTGGTGGCTGACGAGTTCGAGAACGTCCTCTCGGCTTGGTGGGCTTGGCAGATTCGGAGTTCTCCTCAAGTGTGGCTTCCCTCTCGACCCGTATCTCGGAGTCCCTATCAACTCCCTCCCCCAAAGAAACCACCTTGTCCTCAAGGTGCAAATGTGGGTAGTCTCGTGCCAAACTCTCTGCTGGTTCCCAAGAGGGCGAGTTAGACAAGTCCGATGCCCAATGGACAAGCCATTGCTCCTGTGGTAGTCCCCCACCAATACTGTCCGCCGGTCAGAAGCACGCACTGGATTGTCGAGCGGCTGCTCATGCAAAATACCAGAGGGCGAAAGCACCCTCTGTGATAGTTCCATTTGCTCAATGAATGGCTTGAGTAACGAAACATGAAACACATCATGAATCCTACTCTCGGATGGCAACTGGAGACGGTAGGCAACCTTTCCGATTCGCTCGGTGATCAAGTAAGGTCCATAGAAGCGTCGACTAAACTTTGCGGACAGAGGCTTACCCATTGAATGCTGGCGGTAAGGTTGGAGACGTAGCAGCACCTTATCACCCACCGAAAACTCCACATCCTTGCGATGACGATTGGCTTGATTAACCATGGCAAGTTGAGCTCGACCAATGCGAGATTTCAGCACGCGGAGCAGCTCCTCACGCTCCTTTAACAATTCGGCAACCTCTGTGTTATGCGATGGTCGAGCATATGTGTCAAAAAGGTTCGGAGGCTCGCGGCCGTAAAGCGCCTGATAAGGCGACATGCCAATACTAACGTTATCTGTGCAGTTTAACGCTAATTCTGCCCAAGGTAGCATCTGAAACCAACGATTGGGACACTCGAATGTATAAGCACGCAAGTACTGCTCCAAAGCCCGATTAGTTACTTCTGACTGACCATCCGTTTGCGGGTGATAAGCCGTTGTAAACTGCAGTTTAGTACCGCTCAAAGAAATCAATTCGATCCAGAAGTCACTCATAAAAATGGAATCCCTATCCGACAAAAGTTTCTTGGGGAATCCATGTAATTTCACCACAGTCTCCACAAAAAGGCGTGCGACACGCCGTGCATCAAATCCCGGCTTTAGTGCTCCAAAGTGGGCGTACTTCGACAATCTATCAACGACGACCATGATGGCCGTATAGCCCTGTGATTGCGGGAGTCCCACAATGAAATCCATGGATGCCGCCTCCCAAACACAACCCGGTATCGGTAAGGGCTGAATCAACCCATTCGGTTTCTCACGAACATATTTAGTGGCCTGGCAAGTACCACAAGCAGCCACAAAACGACGGATATCGGTCCGCATATCCGGCCAATAGAAGGAAGTGGCGACTCGGGCGAAAGTGCGTTTCTCCCCTGGGTGGCCCGCTGTCGGGGCCGTGTGACACTCGTGGAGAATCTCCCCAATCGCTGCAGAGCTCCGGCTAAGATAAAGTCGTCGCTTAAAATGGAGCAAACCAGATTGGACTGACACATGGGCAGGGGCGCGATGCTCTGCAACAGTGTTGTGCAGGTCCAGCAGGTCTTGTAACGATGCGTTCTCACGCTGAATCACCTCCAGAATATCGGCGGGCGGCCTGGCAAAGAGGGCAAACAGGGACCGTGCCTCCTCATCAGGTCCATCGGTCTGTCGGGATAAGGCATCCGCAACTTTGTTAGATGAGCCGGACTTGTATTCGATTTGGAACTTAAATCCCATAAGCTTCCGTAGATAAAATTGTTGGTCGGGGGTCTGCACCACTTGGGATAATAGGTCCTTCAAACTGCATTGGTCGCTGCGAATGATAAATTCACGCCCAAGGAGAGATACTGTCTCCATTTTTGTAATGCTTCAACAATTGCATAGAGCTCCTTGTGGTATGTAGAAGCTAGCCGTCGTTTCGGGCCGAGTTTCTTGCTGAAATAAGCTAGGGGATGGCTTTCTTGAAGTAACACGGCACCAATACCCAAGTCCGATGCATCCGTCTCCACGACGAAAGGACGGTCAAAGTTCGGCAGGCGCAATACCGGTGCGGTGCACATGGCAGATTTCAAGGCGGTGAAGCTCTCTGTCGCTGTAGGATTCCAGACAAAAGCATCTTTCTTTAACAAGTCTGTGAGCGGGGCTGCAATAAGTGAGTAGTGTTTGACAAATCTGCGGTAGTATCCTGTTAACCCCAAAAATCCACGGAGTTGTTTCACCGATGAAGGTGTCGGCCAGGCTGTCATTGCTGCGATCTTGGCGGGATCGGCGCGAAGCTCTCCCGAAGAGATAATATGGCCCAAATAGTCAATGGTGTCCACCCCAAAAGAGCACTTTGAGCGCTTGACGTAAAACTCATGGGTCCCCAAAATATCGAGACTGTACGTAGGTGGTCGACATGCTGCTCAATAGATGGGCTGTAGATCAGTATATCATCAAAAAATACAATAACAAACTGCCTGAGGAAGGGCTGGAAGATACTATTCATTGCGGCTTGAAATGTGGAGGGCGCATTAGTGAGGCCGAACGGCATTACCAGAAATTCAAAATGACCGTCGTGTGTCCTGAAAGCGGTCTTGTGGATATCACTAACGTGCATGCGTATCTGATGATACCCAGAACGCAGGTCGAGTTTTGAAAACACTCTGGCAGCGTACAGTTCGTCAAATAATTCGTCTGCCGTGGGGATTGGAAAATGATCCGGAGTTGTCGCAGCATTGAGGGCGCGGTAGTCGACACAGAACCGAAAAGAGCCATCCTTTTTTCGAACCAAAAGGACCGGCGATGAGAAAGGGCTCGTGCTGTGTTGGATAACCCCCTGTTCGAGCATCTCAGAAATTTGTCGCTCAATCTCCGTCTTTTGAAAATACGGATATCTATAAGGGCGGACATTGATAGGTTTGGAAGATGGTGGCAGGTGAATGCGATGGTCCCACTTCCGGGCCGGCGGAAGCTTAGTCGGAATATCAAAAACAGCTGCGAAGTCAGCAAGCACATTCTCAATCTCGGCTCTGAGCGGCTGTGCAGGTGTGGCAGGTGGGTTGTCTGCCAAAATTGGGACCAGTTCGAACAATTCGGAATCAGGTTCGGTGCCAATCAACGAAAATAACCCATTGTAAGATATTTGGCGAGGTGGAGCATCCTCCCCACACAAGAAAATCGGCTGCCCATTCCAATCAAAACGCATTGTAAGATCACGAAAATTCTTCGTCACGTCACCCAATTCCTGAAGCCATTGGACACCTAATATCACGTCCGGACCTTCGACTTGTAAGAGAAACAAATCGATGTGAAACTGATGACCCTGCAACACAACCGGGGTGTCCAAACAAGCAAACGAACACTTTAAAGAAGCACCATTGCCAACAAAAACTCTAAAAGGACTGATAGCATTAAGTGGAAGACTTATCTTTTCCGCGACGGTGGGTTTGATGAAATTGTGCGTACTGCCACCGTCGATCAGTATAGATACTGAAGAGCCATTAATCCGGCCTTTCATCCGAATTGATCGCGGCTTGATGCTGGGACAGAGCACATGTATGCGGGAGACGTCCCCCGTGATTACCATCGTCTCACCATCCTCATTAGTAAAAGGGGCCTCCTGCCCGTCCTCGTCGTCCTCACTGTCAGCGCCTATGAAGGCGTAGAACTTTTTGCTGCACGCATGAGTGCGGGAATACGGCTCGGGGCAGTACCAACACTCCCCACGCTTCGTTTTCTCAGCTCGTTCCGCGGCGGTTACACGAACGACTGGGTAGTCAGTGGGTGCTCTTGCCTCACGGTTCTGGCGCGATGGTCTCTCCCTTTCCTGACCACCCGACGCAGACATGGGACTTCTGTTCTGCCACACGGGCTTGTGTTGAGAATAGTTGGTTGGGGTCGCGGCAGCCTGACAAGCAGCGAGTTGCTGCGCAATGGCAAACGCGTCTTGCAACGTTGCCGGTCTGCGTGTGAGTAACTCTTGCTTGAGGGCGGGTTTCAGACCAGCAATAAATAGAGAGGTCAGCGTTGAGTCGCCAACGTGTGTTGCCTACTGGAGCATGGATTCGAAAGCAGTTTGGTAGGCCTCGACGGTTGAATTTTGTCGAAGTGTAGCCAATCTGCCCACATAATCTGCGTACAGGTCTGGATCAAATCGTTTCTTCACTGCCAACAAGAAAGTATCCCAAGTTTGTGAGGTAGTATTATCCTCCCAATATGATAGCCACTCCTCCGCGGCGTCATCCAGTAAGAAAGATGTCAAGTATAGTCGATCCCGCAGAGGTGTAAAACTGTGGTTATAATATTTCTGAATCCGACGAATCCACTTGGTCGTGTTCTCACCGTTGAAACGCGGCGCGCCAGAGGTCAGCTTCGGGTGTGTGTCCGGATCAAAATTTAGCGGCTTAGCCGTGATGGACGGAGGTAACAACCATCCGCGAGTGGCTGGTGTGTCAGCGGCTGTATCCGGGGGTCGGGTCTGATCTCTGATTGCCGCTGTCAGGTTGGTCAAGGTTTCATTCAGGTTCTTATTGATGATAACCTGCTGACGTTCGAAATCCTCTTGTTCATACTTATGAGTCATCATCTTCTTCTCGTATTTATGTTGTCGGAGTTGCATATCGGAAATCATCTCTCCGATTTCTTGTTGAGAGAACTCGTGAGGTTTGGGGTCCTTGCCCGAGGAAGACATGGTCAGTTGATCGGAGGAAGAGTGGTCAATGAAGCACCAGATGATAGGACCGATTCTCCTATCGGAATGGAGCACGCGTGATTTGTGTATTTTGAGATTGAAATAAACGAACTCTAGCGAGAGGGCTAGGGTTTGATGAGAGCAAAAGAGAGAAAAAGATTTGTCTTCTTATTTCTCAATATTTTTGACGACTAATGGATTCTATAATTTATAGAATCGCAACCCTAGACGGTTCGACGTAACCTAGTTCTTCCCGGGAAAGAACCGACAAGAAAACCCGAGGATATCAATAAATTAACTAAAAGATATCTTGCTTATGATGCAAGATATCGCGCAAAAACAATTGTTCAATATTAAAAGCAAAACATAAGGAAATAAACCAAAATTATCAAAAGGAAACAAAATCTGTCTTCACTCGTCTGCAAAGCGGGCTGGTGTCCTGACTGATCTCATGGGCCTGATCCTCCGAGTTGGTGGCTGACGAGTTCGAGAACGTCCTCTCGGCTTGGTGGGCTTGGCAGATTCGGAGTTCTCCTCAAGTGTGGCTTCCCTCTCGACCCGTATCTCGGAGTCCCTATCACGAGCCTCGATAAGGAAACACAACTGACTCAATGAACATATGTAAAGATTTCACCTTTGCTCATGTTTGATTGCCCCTTCTCATTTTTCTGTTGTTTTATCAACATTATAATCCTATGCATGCTGAAATATCAACAACCAAGATCATTTTTCTCACTAATTTGGAGTTGTTTTTCTTTCTTCTGCATTTTATTTTTGTGGGGTTTCGTAAAAATTTGTTCTTGCAATGCAGATCATATTTTTCTGACTAATTTGGGAAAAATAAGTTCTTGACATGGAGTTGTGTTGTGTGTGTGTGTGTGTTATGTAAATATGCATTGCAATCCTTTGTTGCTGGAAACATAATATGGCATTAAATATCAATAATCATGTTTTAATAATTGTCATTTTAGCTAAATATTAACTCTACCTTTTATTTTCTAGTTCCCTAATAAAGAAGAAATTGACTTGTTAGAATTGTTCAATATAATGTACACGCTTAAGTAAGAGGGGTAACAAGATGTATGAACAGTCAATCTCTCCTCTTTCGAAGGAATAAGGGGACAATGAGTTTAGTTTCTAATGCATCATCTCTTTTGGAAATTGAGTGTTTTGAGACAATAAGCATACATGAAGGCAAAGAAGAGTGTGAAACCTACCAACACTACACCAACTTCTCCCATGAAGTCCAGCTTGTATCCAAAATGCTCTTCAACATAGCTCCTTACACTTGCTTTAAGAGCTGTCGCCTCTATTCTAATATCGTCCTCCATGTCCCCATACTGAGACACGATCAGGCCGTACACAGTCCACGCCATCGGACAAATCCAGTAGTACCAAATCCACCATGTTGGAATGTTCTGCCATTTCAATGCAAAAGCCAAAAAAAAAGTTTCTTTTTAGTCCAGTGATGCTATTAGTACTAGTTTTGAAAGACGTTGTACTTACTGGTCCAGGTATGTAGAAGCCGGAGAAGAGGTTGAAAACGGAGTAGAAGGCATTGGAGACGACTGCAGCAAGGTGAAGGTTGGGTGTTGCGGAGACATTCATCATCCCGAAGTATGTGAAGTAGAGAAAGGAGAAGAAGTTGACGAAGAAGAACCAGAGGAACTTGATAGGCTCCCACTCGAATCTCACCATGGCGTATACTATCAGTGTGTAGTATGTGGTTTGCACAAACACATAGGGTATCTCCGTGATCACCTGTGGTTTGTTGATTAACGTGTGTTAGATTAGCAAAACGCATTGTTTTAAGGCCTAAACTGAAGTGTGGTTGTTAACTTGACCTGTGCCATTGCATAAGGTAGTACAGAGTACATCCCTGCAGCTCTCTCCCTGTAGAAAACTGTCCTCTCGATGGCGACTGCTGGCTGCACCGTTGCACAGTTGTTTATTCCGAGAAATATCGCTGCTGCATACATGGCTCCTATAACTGTTGTGAGATCATTGCTGTTTTCTCTGAAAAAATGAGACAGATGCATCATGATTGAGTATAGTTAAATTAGTTGGATTCGGATACGAACCTCTTTGTTCCTACTCTCCAGAATATCGATCCGATTAGTAATGCAGCAGCGAATGTGAAGAAAAATCTCGAAAGATTGTAGTCAGGATTTCTCCAATAAGTCCATTTTAGCTTCCAGAGGATTAATTTGAACTGGCTTAGTGTTGATTGTGAATATTGTGAAGGAAAGTGTATATCTTTTGAATTTTGAGGTGGAGATTTTAAATCTTGAACTAAGGCCTTGTTTTGTCTGTAAAAAAGAACAAAAATATTGAGTATGTTTGTTAGATTATGTGAAATAAATTGTGTCTATATTGATAATGGACTTACTGATATAAAGATGTTGATTTGTAGTAGTCTCCAAAATCAATACCAAGCCTCGTTTCTATTGCATCTGAGCTCACTTCAATCATCCACGCTGCTGGATTACGTAGCTCCTCGATTTTGGGAACTCCGGGCACTGCCTGCATTAGGTAGAGTTCTTGGTATAGTTATAGCAAGATAAGGTGTTGTGTCAGTTTGATGTACCTCGAAATAATCTACGACGTTTCGTGATTGTTGGCCGAGGGGTCCTGCGTAGATGACTCGTCCGCCTCTTTTCATGAGAAGCAACTGATGGATTTGGCATTGGTGTTAGAACAGATGAAAAAGTTTTTTATTTAGGTTTTTTATGTTCATTGTTTACCTCATCGAAGGCTTCGAACAGGTCAATCCCGGGCTGGTGTATCGTGCAAACAACAGTCCTTCCAGTGTCCACGGTGTTCCTCACAGTTCTCATGACAATGGCTGCTGCTCTTGCATCCAAACCAGATGTTGGCTCATCCATGAATATGATGGAGGGATTGGCCACGAGCTCCACTGCTATTGTGATCCTCTTTCTTTGCTCTGTCGACAGTCCAGTTACACCGGGGATCCCTACTATCGCGTCCTTGAGGTTATCCAGCTCGACTAGACGCATGACTTCACTCACAAAAATCTGTCATAAGAACTAATAGTGTCAGCATGATTTTTTTCCTTTTCTTTTTTGTTTTATAGGAAATGAAAAACGGAGGGAGATGTCGCTCTTGCCATTTTCACGTGGTTGCTAACGTCCTGAGGGAGCCTAAGAAAAGCAGAATATATCAAGGACTCATGGACAGTTACTTGAGGCGAGTGGATGTTGTTCTGCTCACAATATCCCGAGATTCTGGCAAAAGTTTCTTGCTTCTTTGGGAATCCCGATATTCTAATGTCGCCTTCAATATAGCCGCAGGTCTTTCTTCCGGATAGAACGTCCATAAGTGTGGTTTTTCCTGCTCCACTAACGCCCATCAATGCTGTCAAAACACCCGGCCTAAATGAGCCGGTTAGCTCATGAAGTAGTTGGAGTTTCCCCGCAGCTGCTCCCTTTTCTTGCATCACCTGTGAACTATGTCAGTTTATACCGTTCTAAACTATGTTGTTCGAAGAAGGAGGACAGGGAAGAGGCTCCTTACTGGTGGCATATCCACATAGTAATTTACATCTTCAAACGACATGGCCAAAGGGGTGAAGGGCAGAACCATTCCCCTCTTATTTTCATCTGTTGTTGAACATGAGTAGAATAATGAGTCCATTGAATCACTTGGTGTATGCTTTGGTACATTTTTATGAGTTTTCTCTTGGTACATTCCCTCTGTTGTTGCCTGCTCTTGAGATATTATACCGTGTGGCTTCTCAAAAGCTACCATAGTTTAAAAAACGTAGAAGTGAGCTGTCGGAAAAGGGGGAGAAATCATGAACAGAAGCAATAGGGCTTACAGTTTAGGTACATGAGAGCAATCACAAACAATATGTTGAAGATGGTTGTGAACCCCAAGAGAGAACCTATGCCTATCCAGTACCATTTCTCGTCTTGGAAAATATCGAACTGCTTCAAAACAGACACTCCCAATCGCGTGGCATTGTCCGAGGCCTGCTATTAAACCAAAACCAAATCAAGATTTTGATGTGTTTGATCATAAACACCATTAATACTTGTTTGGTAACAATCACCAGTTTGTCCATCCATCTTGAGGCGAACATCTCGTTCACTGCAATGGAGTTGAACCCGTAGCTCAGAGGCGAAATCCAATATCCCCATCTCCACCAGATTGGAATTTGATCTGCATGAAGATCCAAGTTTTTTCAATGTTGTTGTATTTTGCTTTAGTCCTTTGGATTGTATATGATGTGTGCATAGTTGGACTGACCGAGAGGGATTATGAAGCCTCCCAAGAGGAACACGAGCAGGAGAGTAAGCGAGCCACCGGTTTTGGAGATGACCATCGTCCTGCATATCCCCGCGATAAGCCTAAACATCCCGGAAGCCATTTGTTGGATACAAAACACCCACAGCAGCTGCTTCAAGAATCTGAGAAAAAACAATTTACTTATCATAACTCTCTCTTCAACATTTTTTCCAAGAAGTGTTTGTGTCTGTATACCTGGATACTTGAGGGGCGAATCCGATTGTGTAATAAGTCGTGGCCGTCCACACGAAAGATTCAAATAAGGATATCGGTAATCTCAGCAGAAGATGTGGTATGGCAAAGGCCCAAGTTGGATGAAACAGAAGGTCCCTTTGCTTGTAAAAGACAGGAAGTCTCTGTATAGCAAGTGCCAGTTCCACGTATCCGTTGAACGTGTTGATGATCATGCCAAATACGAGTGCTCCAATGTAGACCGCCCCATCCTCTTCGTTCCCAGTATGCATTACAGTCCTCAAGAACACAGTTGATGCAATCAATGCCACAACAAAAATTTGGACAATCTTGGAAACATAGAAGAAAGAGTTCCTCTTTATCAGAAGCCACTCCTTGGCAAAGTTTGCCGCGAGAAGCACTCTCCGAGGCACCACACTCTTGTCATAAACTAGAGCTGATTTAGGACTCTGGCTTCTGTCAAAAGGGACAGACAGCTCTAGTTGAAGCTGAACGCCAATGTGGAAATGCTTGAATCTCTCTGCGAATTCACTAACTGAGATGTATCTGTATGGTGTCGTTGTATCCGCCCAATACTGCTCCTGGTCCTTCTTTGATGTCACCTATCACAACAAATACCCATATATTAGTATGATTTATGACAAAAAAGGTTACACCTTTAGTCATTTGTGGGACTAAATATAATGTATTACCTCTTGGAGGAAATCAGCAACTCCCTTTCTTTGGGGACATTCGAAGCCATTCAGACCGAAGAACTCTAGAACGTGCTGCCTCGGGCCATGGTAGACCGTGTAGCCCTCAGACAAGAGGATAATGTCATCAAAGAGGTTGAATGTCTCCGGATCTGGCTGAAGGAGGGACATCAGTATGGTGGCCTCAGTGTGGTGTGCTATCTGCTGCATACACTTCACCACCTGAAACGTAGTCGAGCTGTCTAGGCCGGTCGATATTTCATCCATGAACATCACGTTGGATGGCCCAACAATCAACTCCCCTATTAAAAGAAAAATACCAAGTTAATAACAGAAGTAATGTAACTTAGTTTCCTGTGTTCATTCTTCGACTGAATACCTGTCGTTAGGCGCTTCTTCTGTCCGCCTGAGATCCCCCGTAGCATCTGATCCCCAACGATGGTGTCCCGACACTCCTCAAGTCCAAGTACCTTCCACCATAGGTGATGAAATGATGAACAAATGACAGTATGTTCAATTACAATATAATCTCCATTCTCAAACATTACCTGGAGAACATAGTCTGTGATATCACTTCTTCCATCTTCATTTTCGCTTCTTGTGATCTTCTTCAAGAAATCTATTTTACAAAACTCAAACTAATCAACTTCCCTTAAATAGAAAAAAAATAGTTAAATTGTTTCAAGACACACCATATCTTGATCCAACCCCTTGGCATTTTGCTGAGAAGCCTAGTGTCTCTCCCACAGTCATCTCGGCTACATGAACGTCGTTTTGGCTGACGTACGCTGCTGTCTTCTGTGGGACGAATTCACACAGCTTGTGCCCATTGTAGGTTATTTCACCACTTGCCTGATCACAAGTATGAAGGTTGGACTCAGAGTAAGACTACAACTCAAGATTGTTGAATTTTTACATGATTCGACACGAACCTTCAGGGTGGAGCTTAGCCGGCCAGCAAGAGCCAACAACAGAGTTGTTTTTCCACACAAAGGCGGTCCGAAAAGAAGAGTCATCCTACACAACACCAAAGAAAATCAGCACACTTGAATTCAAACATGATAAGTATGTATAAACCACACACACACACACCTGGAAGGCTTAATGATGCCAGAAGTGTGTTTGAGTATGTGAAGCTTTGCTCTCTCAGCCAGCTTCACCCCAAAGCAACTCAAGGCTGCTTCTGCAATGTTACGAGCAGCGTTCGGCAGCGTAGGGAGAGCTCTTTTGCCCACAAAGCAATCCGCCTCAACAGTTAAGTCCTCAAACCTCACTTCCACACCACCAAGTTCAGTACTCCCTTCTCTGCAAAACATACAACAAAAAGTAAAAATCCATTCATTTTTGAAAAAAAAAAAGTTGACACAACCATAAACTAACTCACTTATCAATCCCACTTGTGATTTTCCACAACATCTTCTCATTATATTCCTCAGCATTGTTACTCGCCTTGTCTTGATCAGTCCTCGTGCGATTTTCCACCTCGTTCTTCATCTCCTTCTTCAACTAAAATTAAGCAACAAATGAATGAGAATCAACCAAAACTATTGTGTTTAATATTATGTGACCACAAATAATTATGTGACCACAAACTATTGTGTTTAATATTATGTGAATTTAAATTATGTGACCACAAATAATTATTTAAACAGATGCGATTTAAACTAATAAGGATAGAAAGTAGCCACACAATAATTAACTATAGTAAAGATAAAAGGTAGCCAAAATTACACTCTCACATTTTCATTTGAAAATTCAAATAATTTCGAATATTAATTATATATACGCACTACACGGGCATACCCGCCTATCAAACTATTGTGTTTAATATTTATGCCCTTAACATTTCATCCCCAAATAGTATAATTATACCATAGTTATTGCCTACAACTTATGGTGCTCATTAATCACAATTATTTTTAAGCGTTTATTAAATAAAAATGGATAATTATGATTAGCTATGTCCACACAAGTAGTTTGATTTCAATCCCCATAATGATTTTCCACCAAAATATTGATAAATTATGAAGATTTTGCATATGCATTAATGGCTCACAAAGAACATCATCTTAGATTCTCAAGAAACATATACTAGTTCTATTTTTTGCATCAAAACTATTAGTAAACACTAAACTATTGTTCAAATACAAGTAAAAAAACCATTTCTTGGAAAACATTGGTACAAATGTTGAGTAATGAGATGGTTTATTCATTCATCATCTCTTTTGGAAATTGAGTGTTTTGAGACAATAAAGCATACATGAAGGAAAAGAAGAGTGTGAAACCAACCAACACCAAACCAACTTCTCCCATGAAGTCCAGCTTGTATCCAAAATGCTCTTCAACATAGATCCTTACACTTGTTTTAAGGGCCGTCGCCTCCTCTCTTATCTCTTCCTCCACGTCCCCATACTGATACACGATCAGCCCGTACACTGTCCACGCCATCGGACAAATCCAGCAGTACCAAATCCACCATGTTGGAATGTTCTGCCATTTACCAAAAAAAATTTTATCTTGTTGTCAAGTTGTGCTATTAGAGGATTAGTTTAGTTTTGAAAGACGTTGTACTTACTGGTCCGGGTATGAAGAAGCCGGAGAAGAGGTTGAAAACGTAGTAGAAGGCGTTGGAAAAGACAGCAGCCAGGTGAAGGTTTGGTGTGGCGGAGACAGTCATCATCCCGTAGTATGTGAAATAGAGAAAGGAGAAGAAGTTGACGAAGAAGAACCAGGGGAACTTGGTAGGCTCCCACTCGAATCTCACCATGGTGTATACTATCAATGTGTAGTATGTGGTTTGCACAAACACATAGGGTATCTCTGTGATCACCTGTGGTTTGTTGATTAACGCGTGTTAGATTAGCATAACGCGTTGTTTTAAGGCCTAAAATGAAATGTCATTAAACTTGACCTGTGCCATTGCATAAGGTAGGACAGAGTACATCCCTGCAGCTTTGTCCCTGTAGAAAACTGTCCTCTCGATGGTGATTGCTGGCTGAACCGTAGCACAGTTGTTTATCCCGAGAAACATCGCTGCTGCATACATGGCTCCTATAACTGTTGTGAGATCATTGATGTTTTCTCTGAGAAAATGAGACAGATGTGTCATGCTTGAGTATTTTCAAAGTTGTTGGATTCGGAATCGAACCTCTTTGTTCCTACTCTCCAGAATATCGATCTGATTAGTAATGCAGCAGCGAGTGTGAAGAAAAATCTTGAAAGATTGTAGTCAGGATTTCACCAGTAAGTCAATTTTAGCTTCCAGAGGATTAGTTTGAACTGGCTTAGTGTTGATTGTGAATATTGTGAAGGAAAGTGTAAATCTTTTGAATTTTGAGGTGGAGATTTTAAATCTTGAACTAAGGCCTTGTTTTGTCTGTGACAAAAAAACAGATAATAGTTACTTAGTTAGTATGTTTTGTGACATTATGTGAAATAAAATTATTGGACTTACTGATATAAAGATGTTGATTTGTAGTAGTCTCCAAAATCAATACCAAGCCTCGTTTCTATTGCATCTGAGCTCACTTCAATCATCCACGCTGCTGGATTACGTTACTCCTCGATTTTGGGAACTCCGGGCACTGCCTGCATTAGGTAGAGTTCTTGGTATAGTATAGCAAGATAAGGTGTTGTGCCAGTTTATGTACCTCGAAGTAATCTACGACATTTCGTGATTGTAGGCCCAGGGGTCCTGCGTAGATGACTCGTCCGCCTCTTTTCATGAGAAGCAACTGATGGATTTGGCATAGGTGTTAGAACTTAGACCAGATGAAAAAGTTATTTCTTTGATGTGTAAATAAATCAAATAAAGTTAATATAACATACAAGCGATACTCAGGTATACCCGAGGCATACCCAAGGGATTATACCAAGCCAATATACAGCACTTCCTTATATTGAAGGTTTGATTATGTTTGATGTTTATTGTTTACCTCATCGAAGGCTTCGAACAGGTCGATCCCGGGCTGGTGTATCGTGCAGACAACAGTCCTTCCCGTGTCAACGGTGTTCCTCACAGTTCTCATGAAAATGGCTGCTGCTCTTGCTTCCAAACCAGAAGTTGGCTCATCCATCAATATGATGGAGGGATTGGCCACGAGCTCAACTGCTATAGTGAGCCTCTTTCTCTGCTCAGTCGACAGTCCAGTTACACCGGGGATCCCTACTATCGCGTCCTTGAGGTTATCCAGCTCGACTAGACGCGTGACTTCGCTCACAAGGATCTGTCATTACAAGAAAAGATAGCATCAGCATGACTTTCCTTTTCTTTCTTTCCTAAATGAAATGTGGAAGGAGACGTCGCTCTTGCCATTTTCTTGTCGTCCCCAACGTCTCGAGAGAGCCTAAGGAAAGCAGAATATATCAAGGACTCATGGACGGTTACTTGAGGCGAATGGATATCATTCTGTTCACAGTATCCCGAAATTCTTGCAAAAGTTTCTTGCTTCTTTGGGAAACCAGATATTCTAATGTCACCATCAATATAGCCGCGGGTCTTTCTCCCGGAAAGAACATCCATAAGCGTAGTTTTTCCTGCTCCGCTCACGCCCATCAGTGCTGTCAAAACACCGGGCCTAAAGGAGCCGGTTAGTTTATGCCTTTATCAACTATGAAGTTCGAAGAAGGATAGGGACGAGGCTTCTCACCGGTGGCATATCCACGTAGTAGTTCACATCTTCAAACGACATGGCCAAAGGCGTGAAGGGCAGAACCATCCCCCTCTTATCTGCATCTGTTGTTGAACTTGATTGGAATAATTCCTCTGTTTTTGCCTGCTCTTGAGATATTATACCTTGTGGCTTCTCGAAAGCTACCATAGTTCGAAAAACGTAGAAGTGAGCTAGCAAAAAAGGATAGGGATTCTTCAACAGAAGCTGTAGGACTTACGGTTTAGGTACATGAGAGCAATCACAAATAATATGTTGAAGATGGTTGTGATTCCCAAGAGAGCACTTATGCCTATCCAGTACCACTTCTCGTCTTGAAAAACATCGAACTGCTTCAAAACCGACACTCCCAATCGCGTGACATTGTCTGAGGCCTGCCATAAAACCATGATTTTTATGAGTTAGGGTCATAACCAATATTCATACTTGTGTGGGAACACTCACCAGCTTGTCCATTGATAAAGCTAATTTCATGCATCGGTTATGTGATGAAAAATCACTATTCACTGGGTCTAACACATTGTTTAAGCCAGGTGTGTGAAGGAATTCGCCAGGTCCAGGAAGAACTGAAGACAGTGGACCAGCGAAGGAAGGAGGCGAAAGTGAGCAGAATCAAAGAAGAAAATGGCTAGACGAAGAGAGTCCGAAGCTGAGAGCAAAGAAGACTATCCACACAAAAGAGCCCCTGCTGGACCCACTTCCACGCCTATATAAGGAGGAGCATGCAACACACAATATATACATGATTTAGCTCTCAGCTCACACACACACACTCACACACTTGGGAAAAATGGGAATTCTGGGGTAGCGTAGTGGTTTCATCTTTAGGAAATTCTGTGCAACACAGTCCTCAAGTAGGGCGAAGATACAATCGTTTACGTTTCAGCACTTGTGTTTTGATTTCTGTCGAACTTCGCTGTTCGAAGTCGATTTGCTCGTTGCTACTTACCGTTTATCTATGAATTTTATTTTACGTCATGATGGTGTTGATTCTGTGTTGATTTATGTTGATTTTATGTTTTGAGGAGTTTTGTTTCGGAGGTTGATTGTTATTCTCTGTTTTGGATGTTTTGTGTACTTGATCTGGGAAATATGAGTTGATCTGTGGTTGTTGTTGTTGATCTGTGGTGAATCGGCGAATCTGTAGTTATGGAGATGATTTTGATCGGAGTTTGTCTCGGATGCTTGGATCCGGAGTGGATTTAGCATCCGAAGTGTGGATCTGAACAGGGAAACTGAGTTGTGCATGGATTTTGAATTCCTGCTTTCGTTTTTGCTTTACTCCATCCAGGAGATAGAGATCTGAGTTTTTGTTGGGTTCTCGGCGTTTTTCTAACGTCCGATTTGTTGGTCGCCGTTGAGTTGCTAGCGTTGTTCTGTTTTCATCATGTTTCAGTTAAATTCCGATGATGCTCTGCGTTTTGTAGGTAGTTAGGCTTAGGATTGGTTATTTTGCAGCTTTTTGGTAGTACACTTCTATTTCAGGAAAATGGTCCCCACTGCATGCATCGAGTTTGTCTAGCTAGATTAGGTAGTGATATTACTAGATCTAGGAAGTTTGTTTGAGATAGTGATGATATGATGTCAATTTGTGTTACGTGTTTGTTTTCTGTTTCCTAGATCTAGGTATAGTTAAATTTCTTTTCCTTGTCTAGTATAAGTTCCTCAACCTCAAGTTGTGTGGTAGCAGCCATACCACCCAAAAGCCCTTTAAATGCATGATTTTGCATCTGTCCTCATGGGATCGATCCCTACTTCCCTATACTAATTCTAGTATACGCGGGTTGAGGGTTTTGAAGTGATATTCTGTGTGTCCAACGACCGAGATCTTTCAGCGTTCCGTGAGTTCCTAGACCTTATGATCTAGTGGATTCTCTGGACCCAGGAAGCTTAATATCCCTTATTGTGCACGCAGTAAAAATATCTCATTATCAAATGGCGTCGTTGCTAGGGATGGATGGCGTTTGTTTTAATTGTGTTTAGATGGTTTTTGGTGTATATAGTTTAATTTCTTTCTGTTTCATTGTTGTTGTTTCCAGTTTATGAATGCGGGCTCCCATTTCGGAAGTTGGGCTAGTTCATCTGGGTCAGGAAACGCCCGATACAAGTGGCAGGTCAAGGAGTCTACGTCCACTCTCACCACCAGATCAGGGCTAAGGACAGTAGATCCATTCCCATTCGAATCAGAAAATGAGAAGGAGTGGAACTCATCGGGAGGAGAGGATCCGAAGTCGTCTACAGAAACAGAGCATTCCGAGACCGAGGGAGAGGAAGACGTAGATATGGCACACTTGGAAGATCCCGATCCAGAGATAGGTTCACTCACCGCGCATCTGGACGGTGAGCCCGCCCATCCTATAGTCTCGAACCAGCGCCAGAGGTCTATTGATATCAAGACAAATGTGCTAGGAGTTTTATCCACATTCTCTGGACGAAGGAATGAATGTCCTTACGAATTCCTAAACGAGTTTAGTAAGTTGTGCAGTATCCAAAAGCGACCCAACGAGGCGACTGAGGAGGACTACCGTTTGTGTGCAGTCCCGTTTGCCCTTAAGGGGGAGGCTAATACTTGGTTGTTGAGGCTCCCATCAGACTCGATCAACACATGGAAGGATTTCAAGCTGGAATTCTTGGATTATTTTTTCCCGTCCAACAAGACGAACGCTCTGAAGAAGGAGATCTAGGAGTGCAAGCAAGAGTATGATGAGTCTCTGAGCTCTTACTGGTCCCGGTTCAAGGGACTGTTGAATGCTTGTCCGAACCACAGGATGATCGAGGCAGAGACTTACTATCTGTTTTACGAAGGTGCAAACCCTGAATCAAAGGATTTGATGAATTCCTCGAGCGGGGGAAATTTTACCAAGAATAAAACAAGTGAAGCCAGAGAAACTTTAGGGAGATTGATCGAGGCGAAGAAGGCTTATGATAACCCACGGAGCATTATGAGAAAGGGATCGGCCAATGCAGTGACAGAGCAAGATGATAAGAAAGTGGAGGTCAGGATAGATAAGTTGGAGAAAACACTTTTAAATGCAATTGAGAAGTGCAACCCTCATGCCCCACAAGAAAATGAGAAACCCCCTGGTCCAGAGGAAAGACAACTTCAACCTTATTACGGTCAACCCTGTGAAGGAGAGTACCAAGCCCAGGTGAATTCGATGGGGAGCTGGAATCCAGATGGAAGTTGGAATCAAGGAAGGCAAAAGGAGGCCCCATGGAGAACTCACCCTAATTTTAGATGGACTGACAATGATCCAAGTCAACCGCCTCCATTGCAGATCACAAATTATGCACAACCCCCAGAGAGGCAGTCCAACTGGTCAGGGAGAAATCAGGAGGGGCGGCAGCAATTGGGATACAGGGCTCAGGATCATACTAATTAGGGAAGCAGAAATCAGAACAATCCAGGGAGCTCCTATGTGCCACCACACCAGAGGAATAACCAAGGAAATTACCAAAGTTCCCAACCTAACAATCAAGGGAATCAAGGATCTGGCAACCAGTACAATAACCACCAAGGGAATCAAGGAAATTCTCGGCAGAACCAGGGACAGAACCAAGGTCAAAGGTTGAATTCGAATCAATTCAACTCCAGACAACAAAGGAGTTTGGATGACATGGTCCATGACCTAGTGAATTCGCAGCAGTTCATGCAGAATAATCTGCATTCCAACAATGACGTGGTGCACAAACTGCAAGACGCCCAATTGGAGCACAAAGTAGTCATGGACATGATGGCAAAGCAGTAGTCTCAGATTGCAGTTTCTTTGAAGGAGATGCGGGGAAATGAAGGAAAACTTCATGCCACCGTCAAGCCACCTGACCGAGCAAACATTAGTCAGATCACCTTGAGATCCAGGCGGGGCTATGAAGGGCTGACGCTGGAGATCGAGGAAGACGCACCCGCACAGGCAAGTAAGGGGAAGGAGATCCAAGTGTTTTACAAGGACAACCCTAGACCCAGAGAAGTTCATACTTAGGATGACCTCCAGAAGGGAGATTTAGAGGGATCTTTACCTCGAGCAGCTGATCCATTTTTCCTAGATTCAGAGCCTGAGTTAGAAAGTAAGGGAGTGAGTAGGGAAACTGGCGAAACCCCAGCTGGGAGTTCCACAAATGCGGTGAAGCAAGCGAAGCCGTTTAGCCAAGAAAAAGAAGGATGATACAGATGACCTCATGGAAATTTTTAGGAAGCTGGAAATCAACCTGCCTTTCTTGCAAGCCCTGAAGATGCCTACCTTTAGCAAGTTTATCAAGGAATTCATAGCTGGGAAGACAAAGTCGGACGGAAAGATTGTGATCGGAGAAAATATATCTGTTGTGATACAAAAGAGAAGGATGCCTTCAAAATGCAAAGACCCAGGTATGTTCACATTACCCATTTCTCTAGGGGACATTAGAGTCGAGCATGCCATGTGTGATCTAGGGGCGTCTATAAATGTTTTACCACTTTCAATCTACAAGAAACTGACAGGAGTTAGAATGGTCGCTACCAAGGTGGTAATCCAGTTAGCGGATAGGATTTGCATTTGTCCTGAAGGTGTGTTAGAAAATGTCATAGTTAAAGTGCATGATTTTCTATATCCTGCTGATTTCTATGTTATCAAAATGAATGATAATGAGTCTGCTGAGTCTAGTGGCGTGCTCTTAGGGAGACCGTTCTTACGCACCGCTATGACCATTATCGATGTCTTTGATGGAACGATTTGCCTGGACTATAATGGGGAAAAATATACATTTAGCATAGATGAGGGAATGAAAAGGCCATTAGATGTTGAAAATTTGTATGCTATAGATGTTATTAACCCCCTGGTCCAAGAATATCTTGAGAATGAATTGATACATGAACAAATTGACAACTCGGAGTTGAGCCATTTAATCGACTGAGAAGTTGTAGGGTGGTGTGCAACAATGAACACAATAGAATTGACAGATGAGGAACTAGCAAAAGCCATCATGGAGTTTTGTGAAAATCCCAAGTCAGCTAGATCAAGGGGATCAGCCCATGTGGCCGGTTTAGAAAATTCTCCTGGGACTGGGAAGGAGACATTACCTGATCTTGCAGAAAAAAATCCCTTGCCCCAGGAGACGAATGACACCAAGAAGGAACTGAAGACACTCCCACCAGGTCTTAAGTATGCTTACTTGGAAGAGAATGAGACATTCCCAGTGATAGTCAACAGTAACCTGACCGAGGAGCAAGAGAATGAATTATTGGAAGTAATCAAGCGGAACAAGAAGGCAATAGAATGGACCCTCTCCGATTTAGTGGGAATCAACCCTAATCTCTGCATGCATCACATCCGGTTAGAGGAGGGTGTGAAGGCTCACCGAGACGCACAACGGAAGCTGAATTCGAACATGCGGGAGGAAGTTCTGAAGGAGGTGTTGAAATTGCTATCTCTAGGGATCATCTACTCCATCTCGAATAGTGAGTGGGTCAGTCCTGTCCATATGGTGCCCAAAAAGTCAGGAATACAGGTTGTCAAGAATGAAAAGAACGAATTGGTGCCCACTAGGCTGGTGACTGGGTGGAGGATGTGCATTGACTATAGGAAGCTGAATGAAGCCACAAAGAAGGATCATTTCCCTTTACCCTTCATTGTCCAGATGTTAGAAAGGTTAGCTGGCAAACAATATTTTTGTTTCCTTGACGGATACAGCGGTTATTTCCAGATTTACGTAGACCCAGAGGATCAGTGGAAGACCACATTCACGTGCCCTTTCGGTACGTATACATACCGAAGGATGCCGTTTGGGTTGTGTAACGCACCAGGAACGTTCCAGCGGTGTATGATGAGTATCTTTTCGGATTTGCTTGAGGTATGCATTGAGATATTCATGGATGATTTTACCGTATATGGGAATTCATTCGGCACTTGTTTGGCCAGCCTTGACCTAGTATTGAAAAGATGCTAGGAGAAGCACCTGGTCCTGAATTTCGAAAAATGCCACTTCATGGTGACTGAAGGTATTGCCCTGGGTCACGTGGTCTCTGAAAGAGAGATACAGGTGGACAAGGCAAAGGTGGATGTGATATCAAAGTTACCTTACCCCACAAACCAAAAAGAAGTTAGAGGCTTCCTGGGTCACGCGGGATTTTATAGGAGGTTTATTAGGGATTTCGCGAAAATCGCGCAACCGCTCACCTATCTGTTGCACAATGATGTGGAATTCGTCTTTGATGAGGGATGCAAGCAGGCTTTTCAATTACTCAAGGACAAACTCGTGTCAGCACCAATAATCAGGGCGCTAGACTGGAATCACCCTTTTGAGATAATGTGCGACGCTAGTGACTTTGCTGTAGGAGTTGTCCTAGGTCAAAAGATAGATGGGAAAAGCTATGTGATCTTCTATGCATCCAAGACTCTAAATCAAGCTCAGAAGAACTATGATACCACGGAGAAAGAAATGTTGGTTGTCGTGTACTCATTCGAGAAGTTCCGACCCTATTTGCTTGGGTCGAGGGTTATTGTTTTCACAGATCACGCAGCGATAAAGTACTTACTGGCAAAGAAGGAGTCTAAGCCAAGGTTAATCCGTTGGGTGTTGCTTTTGCAAGAGTTTGATTGGGAAGTGAGAGACAAAAAAGGAACAGAGAATAGAGTAGCCGATCACTTGAGAAGAATTTTTCAAGGGGAAACGGAAGAGGCCATACCCGATGCTTTTCCTGAAGAGCATTTGGATTATCTAGGGGAATTCCCTAGACCGATCAGTTGGGAGGCAGTTTTGGCATTAACCAGTCTAGGAGATTCCGACAAGGGGAAGCGAACACTAAACGCAGAACCA
Source organism: Salvia hispanica (assembly GCF_029641045.1). Classification (NCBI taxonomy): domain Eukaryota; kingdom Viridiplantae; phylum Streptophyta; class Magnoliopsida; order Lamiales; family Lamiaceae; genus Salvia; species Salvia hispanica. Next base: position 28,299,896 of record NC_142697.1, read on the forward strand.
TGGTTCGCTGATTTGGCAAACTACTTTGTCACGGGAGAGGTGCCAAGTTCAGAAGAAATTTCCCAGGCCCAGAAGATGAAAATTAAAAGTGAAGCCAAATATTACTTTTGGGATGATCCTTACTTATGGAAGATGTGCTCAGATCAAGTGATCAGACGCTGCATTCCCGAATGGGAACAAAGAGATGTGCTGAATCATTGCCACACCTTGGCGTGTGGAGGTCACTTTGGACCTAGGAAAACAGCGAGGAAAGGTGCCAACAGACAGGGGGAATTTCAAGGAGGAATGAGATGCCCCAGGTCCCGGTGATTGTCTGCGAAATCTTCGACGTTTGGGGGATGGACTTCATGAGACCGTTTCCATCATCCTATGGGAACACATATATATTGGTCGCAGTGGACTATGTGTCTAAATGGATAGAAGCCAAGGTCACCACGACATGTGAATCGAAGGAGGTAGAAAAGTTTCTGAAGGCCAATATCTTCAACAGATACGGAGTTCCTCAAGCCATCGTCTCAGACCAGGGAACACATTTTTGTAATCGCACCATCGAGGCTCTGATGAGGAAATATGGTGTGCACCATAGGGTATCTACCCCCTACCACCCTCAGTCTAACGGCCAAGCAGAAATTTCTAATCGAGAGATCAAGGAAATACTGGAGAAGACAGTCAATCCCTCGAGGAAAGACTGGAGTAAGAGGCTCGGTGATGCATTATGGGCCTACATAACTGCTTTCAAGACTCCTATCGGAATGTCGCCTTATAGGCTGGTGTTTGGCAGAATGTGCCACCTGCCTGTGGGTATAGAGCACAAGGCGTACTGGGCAGTCAAAGAGATGAGTATGAAGCCTTCGGCTTGTGAAGAGGAAAGGAAGTTACAGTTACAAGAGCTGGAGGAACTAAGGCTGGAGTCTTATGAGTCTGCTATGTGGTATAAGGAAAGGACAAAGTTATGGCATGACAAGAATCTCCGAGTCAAGTAACTCCATGGGGGACAGAAGGTGCTCCTTTTCCAATCCCGGCTCAAGCTTATGCCAGGAAAGTTTAAGTCTAAGGGATCGGTCCATACACCATTGTCGGCCTCCGCGTGAATGGAGCTGTAGAAATCCAGGGAAGTGCCTCTAAATCTATCCCTTTCCTTGTTAATGGTCATAGAGTAAAGGTCTATAGGGATAATTCTGAGTTGTGTGTAGTGGAGGAAGTGCCACTACGTGCACTCCCTATTATCACCTAGTCAAACGAAGAAGTATTCTCGATGAACTCCTGGGTCAGGTAAATTGGTTTACGTTTTTAATATATACACTGAACCAGGGGATCTCGGGAATACTCAAACGGATTGTGTAAATAGTTTAATTGCGTTGTGAAAATAAGTAAAAATCCAAAAAAAAAAGAGAGAAAATCTAAATCTTCCAAAAATATTTTCGAAGCACCAGACTCCGTGGAGTCTGGCGTTTTCATTTTTTTTAATAAAGTCGTGGTATGGGAAATTAGCTAGGGGAAGGAAGTTTAGAGAAGGAATTTTAGGGGAGGGATGGAGATAATTTGAATTTCAAATTGGCCGATATTTATGGGAGGTGTACGGTTGCTTACATCACGCCTGCAACCGCACCATCTTTTCACCAAAAAGGCTAACCGCCAGTTTCTCTCTCCAATAATCTCAAACGACAAACGCCGATTCTCTCCATTCTCTCTACTTTGTTTCTCTCTCAAGAATTGCAAACCCTAACCCGATTTCTACCAAGTTACCTTTTGATTTCGGATTACAGTGATGGATCCAACTCACACCACAGGGAGTTCACGGCCGGAGGCGTCAGCCACGGGATCGGAAACCGTCCAGAACCCATACGACGCGGTTCTTCTGGCGGAGTTGACGCAAAAATTGGGAAGCGTCGAGAAAGCAAAGGAGGTCTACGCCCTATTCTCGGCTAGCATGATGACATCCGCGGCTGCCGCACCACCGCCGACGATCCCTGTTGATTCGACAGCTCAAACCGCAGTTCCCCACGATGAGAGGCCTCAAGCTTCAACCAGAGTACCGGACTCTGGTCTTCAACAGGCGGAAACCGCTCCAAGCACAAATCCACTGGAGGCGGACAAGAAGGAGGCGACGGGGGAACTGGCGGCAGATGGTGGGCTGAATGATGGTGATGAGAAGGTGGAGTCCGAGGGACGAGGAAGTGAAAACCCTAACTCTGAGGGTGAGACAAAAGGGGGAAACCCCTGTTCGTGAGGAAGTTGTTGAGGGGGAAACCCCTATTCTGGAAGAGTTTACCGAGGGGGAAACCCATGTGTCAGAGTAAGTTATCGAGGGGGAAACCCCAATGGAGACCGGGGATGAGACCCCGAAGGATTTTAGGGGAAGAACCCCTGAACCAATGGAGGAGGGGGCAACCCCGAGCGATGTTAGGGGGAAACCCCTGTCTATATTGAGGGGGGGACCCAAATGGTGGACAATATGGGGGAAACCCCGAAGGAGCCTTTGGGCGAGGCGAACCCTGATGAATCTGGAGTACTAGAGCCCGTCGAAGAAGGGCAACATCTGATTGTGGATCTAATGGATGACCAGGAAGAAGACGAACCAAGGGTGGACGAAAGAGTAGAGAAGCAAAGGGCCAGGAGGAGTCTACTAGACGAGGTGGACGACTTGGTCTATTATGAAAAGGAGGAGTTCCCTGCACTCCCTCCGTCAAGGAGGTTGAGGAGCCACTTTCCCCACTGACCGAAGTTTCCTCCACCGAGGAACGAGCCGAGCCTACTCCTGGGTCCGATTCCGAACCCGGAGAATCTGATGAGGAGTTTAACTATGAGCGCCCGGAGATTTGGATAACTAGGGAATTGCTGGAGTCAATGAGACGCTTTGATGATCAGAAAAGGGCCGCAACATACAAGGAGAGATGCAGCGCAGGGAAGATGGCAAAATCAGGCAAGCAGTACATTCCCGAGGAGCTTAAGATGATTGAATGCGATGAGAAGTTCCGCGCGTGTATCTACGCGATCGGATTTGAGTGGTTATTGAAGCACAGCCAGGCAAAGGTGCCGGTGGACTTAGCTCGAGAGTTTTTCTCAACGTTCCGACTCAAGAACACTTCTGACCTCGACGCGGACTCCATCACATTCAGGCTTTTTAACGAAGAACATGAGATGAGCATCAGAGAGTGGTCCTTGAGGATGGGGTTGTTTTCCAGGGCTGACGATGACGAAGGCATCTGGAATGAGAGGATGGTCGGCGTACCAAGGAACACACCAGGGTTTAAAGTACAGGCAGCATGGGAGCTGGTCACCCACTCTAATGTGGGGGCGTTCAAATCCAGCTACTCCAAAGCCTCCCACATTGAAGACCGCATCCTCCGATTCGCCTAGACATTTATTAGCTACAATCTGATGGGAACGGCGAACTCAGCTCTGACAACCACTGACCTCTACTTCACCTGGTGTATGGCGAAAGGTGTGAAGGTACATCTCGGCTACTGGTTGGCCCAAGCCTGCCATCAAATGACAAGCAATCCCGCGCGACATATGTACACATGCCATCTCCTCGGCACTTATCTCCAACGGAACATCAACATGAAAATAGCCAAGACCGCTCCTCTAGTCGTGATGTGTGAGCCCCCAGAGACCTTCAGCGTTGAATATTTCTTCAACAAAGGGCTGCTCCAGGCACACGGCAAGGAAACCTTCTTCTACGAGGTGGGAGATAAGGTGAAGACGGAGTCGGAGGCTGTGGAGGCTGTGCCCAGTGAGGAGGTTGAGGAGTTGAAGAATGAAGTGCAAATGATGAGGAAGGAGATGATGAAGGAACTCGGTGGAATGCGGAAAGAATTGAGCGGGGCCCGGGAAGAGATAAAGGCGCTGCGGGGAAACATTGCAGACTTGGTAATGAAGTCCTCCAAGCAGAGTGAACGGATAGCAGAAGCCATGGAGTTGATGATGAAACTGTCAAAATGGGTGGAGAAGACACTCTCCCTGACCCAGCAGAAGGTGCTTCCTGGATCCAGCAGTGAGGTCAAGCAGCCCGGCCCGGGCAGTTCCTCCATCCAGCGACCCCCACACCCGCTCAAGCCAGTGGTCACCCCATCCGCATCCAAGCTAGTGTTAATCCCATCCAAGTCAAAGTCCCTGACGTTAAAAAAACTAGTGTTCGATCAGCAAGAGAAGGAGGAAGAAGAGCCGGAGCTGCCAGCGAAGAAGAAGGTGAAGATGACCCGACCTGGAATCCCACCCCAGTCTGGCTCTCGAGGGGGCCAGACCCAGAAATGAATTGCCCCCCATGACCAAGTAACTTTTATTTTCTGTATTAGCGTAATTTTTGTTTTTTTATGTCTTTGTTATTGTCTGTATCTCTGTTGATAATTGTTATATGTGTTTACCTTCTCCCACTTAGCCCAATGCTTGGTCTAAGTGTGAGAAGTTTGTGTTTTCTTTTAATGTTGTCTTCTCCCACTTAGCCCGATGCTCGGTCTAAGTGTGAGAAGTTTGTATTTTCTGTTTTAATGTTGTTTTCTCCCACTTAGCCCGATGCTCGGTCTAAGTGTGAGAAGTTTTATTTGGTTATATTGTTCGTTGTATGTTTGATTGACTGCCCCGTTTCCCCCCTTCACGACGATGGCTTGGGGACAAGCTTGAGTGAAGTGGGAGGGGGAGGGGAGTCAATGCTTGTATGTGTTTAAAATGTTAAGAGTCGTTAAGTCAAGGTTTTGTTTGTGTCGCATGAGCTGGTGAATATAATACGGGTTGATCTCCTTAGTGAGAGCAATTGAAGACATGATGTATTTCAACTTAGAAGTCTTTTCCTTTAATAAGCCAAGGTCAGTCTAGATGAAGTAAGAACGATAGAAGATGTCTTAGCTGACTTAGTTGTGAAGCCCCACTATAAGAGCGAGTTATAAGCCTAAAACAATTTTGAGCTAACATATGTAAAATGGGGCCGTCACTGAATGCTTAGGGAGAAGAATCCTGAAGGAGAAAAAAATAGGGGGAAATTGGGTTATGAAGGTATAAGCTGGATGAAGTCCAGGTAAAGGAGTTACTGGACGAAGTCCAGGGGAAAAAAAAAATAGAGAGAAAAAATGGAGGAATAAGCTGGACGAAGTCCAGAGGGAAATAAAAAATAAAAAAAAAGATAAGCTGGACGAAGTCCAGGGGAAATATGTCTAAGGGCAGGAAGCAATAGTAACCTGACCCAGGAATAAAAGGGGGAACGAAGTATAAAAAGGAGAAAACTCTCATAACCCGACGCTTCAGTGGTATGGCAATAACTTATGAGAGATTCGGTCCTAACTTCCCTGTGAGGAATGAGTGATCGAGTGAATCCAACAATTTGGGAAGTAAAAGGCTATCTTGACGAACTGACAGATTGATTAGGTGGAAGAAGGGAAGAGGCCAATTTGGAAAAGTGCAGCCTGTTGGATTGACCTTAATCTTGTGGGGACAGTTGCCTAAAAGTTGAAGCTAGTTCATGCATACGTGCTTATGTGTTTTTCTTTTAAGTGTTTTGTCATTTTGTATGTCAGTTTGTGTCTAGGTCTAGGAGTCTGTGTTAAGTTAGAGTCTAGAGAGTCGGTCAGGGGATAGCCATGCGTTGAAATTCGCCTTATTTCTTTTTTCTTGTCTTTATACTTGAGGACAAGTATGGTTTAAGTGTGAGCAGTTTGATAATGCTAATTTCATGCATCGGTTATGTGATGAAAAATCACCATTTACTGGGTCTAACACATTGTTTAAGCCAGGTGTGTGAAGGAATTCGCCAGGTCCAGGAAGAACTGAAGGCAGTGGACCAGCGAAGGAAGGAGGCGAAAAGTGAGCAGAATCAAAGAAGAACATGGCTAGACGAAGGGAGTCCGAAGCTGAGAGCAAAGAAGACTATCCACACAAAAGAGCCCCTGCTGGACCCACTTCCACGCCTATATAAGGAGGAGCATGCAACACACAATATATACACGATTTAGCTCTCAGCTCACACACACACACACTCACACACTTGGGAAAAATGGGAATTCTGGGGTAGCATAGTGGTTTCATCTTTGGGAAATTCTGTGCAACACCGTCCTCAAGGAGGGCGAAGATACAATCGTTTACGTTTCAGCACTTGTGTTTTGATTTCTGTCGAACTTCGCTGTTCGAAGTCGATTTGCTCGTTGCTACTTACCGTCTATGAATGAATTTTATTTTACGTCATGATGGTGTTGATTCTGTGTTGATTTATGTTGATTTTATGTTTTGAGGAGTTTTGTTTCGGAGGTTGATTGTTATTCTCTGTTTTGGATGTTTTGTGTACTTGATCTGGGAAATATGAGTTGATCTGTGGTTGTTGTTGTTGATCTGTGGTGAATCGGCGAATCTGTAGTTATGGAGATGATTTTGATCGGAGTTTGTCTCGGATGCTTGGATCCGGAGTGGATTTAGCATCCGAAGTGTGGATCTGAACAGGGAAACTGAGTTGTGCATGGATTTTGAATTTCGGCTTTCGTTTTTGCTTTACTCCATCCAGGAGATAGAGATCTGAGTTTTTGTTGGGTTCTCGGCATTTTTCTAACGTCCGATTTGTTGGTCGCCGTTGAGTTGCTAGCGTTGTTATGTTTTCATCATGTTTCAGTTAAATTCCGATGATGCTCTGCGTTTTGTAGGTAGTTAGGCTTAGGGTTGGTTATTTTGCAGCTTTTTGGTAGTACACTTCTATTTCAGGAAAATGGTCTCCACTGCATGCATCGAGTCTGTCTAGCTAGATTAGGTAGTGATATTACTAGATCTAGGAAGTTTGTTTGAGATAGTGATGATATGATGACAATTTGTGTTACGTGTTTGTTTTCCATTTCCTAGATCTAGGTATAGTTAAATTTCTTTTCCTTGTCTAGTATAAGTTCCTCAACCTCAAGTTGCGTGGCAGAAGCCATACCACCCAAAAGCCCTTTAAATGCATGATTTTGCATCTGTCCTCGTGGGGTCGATCCCTACTTCCCTATACTAATTCTAGTATACGCGGGTTGAGGGTTTTGAAGTGATATTCTGTGTGTCCAACGACCGAGATCTTTCAGCATTCCGCGAGTTCCTAGACCTTATGATCTAGTGGATTCTCTGGACCCAGGAAGCTTGATATGCCTTATTGTGCACGCAGTAAAAATATCTCAGTATCATCCATCCATCTTGAGGCGAACATCTCGTTCACTGCAATGGAGTTGTACCCGTAGCTAAGAGGCGAAATCCAGTATCCCCATCTCCACCAGATTGGAATTTGATCTGCATGAAGATCCAAGTTTTGTCAATGTTGCTATGTTTTGCTTTAGTCCTTATGCTAGTTTTTAACCACTTGAACTGACCGAGAGGGACGATGAAGCCTCCCAAGAGGAACACGAGCAGAAGAGTAAGCGAGCCACCGGTTTTGGAGATGACCATCGTCCTGCATATCCCCGCAATGAGCCTAAACATCCCGGCAGCCGTTTGTTGGATACAAAACACCCACAGCAGCTGCTTCAAGAATCTGAGAAACAATGCTTATCATAACTTTCTCTTCAACATTTTTATCAAGAAGTGTGTATGTTTACCTGGATACTTGAGGGGCGAATCCAATTGTATAATAAGTCGTGGCCGTCCACACGAAAGATTCAAACAAGGATATCGGTAATCTCAGCAGAAGATGTGGTATGGCAAAGGCCCAAGTTGGATGAAACAGAAGGTCCCTTTGTTTGTAAAAGACAGGAAGTCTCTGTATAGCGAGTGAGAGTTCCACGTATCCGTTGAACGTGTTGATGATCATGCCAAACACGAGGGCTCCAATGTAGACTGCCCCATCTTCTTCGTTCCCAGTATGCATTCCAGTCCTCAAGAACACAGTTGATGCAATCAATGCCACAACAAAAATTTGGACAATCTTGCAAACATAGAAGGAAGATTTCCTCTTTATCAGAAGCTACTCCTTGGCAAAGTTCGCCGCGAGAAGCACTCTCTGAGGCACCACACTCTTATCATAAACTAGAGCTGATTTAGGACTCTGGCTTCTGTCAAAAGGGGTACACAGCTCTCGTTGAAGCCGGATGCCTACATGGAATTTCCTGAATCTCTCTGCGAATTCACTCACTGACACGTATCTGTATAACGTCGTTGTATCCACCCAATACTGCTCCTGATCCTTCTTTGATGTCACCTATCACAACAAATGCACATATATTAGTTTGATTTATGACAAAAGGTTACACCTTTATTCATTTGAGGGACTAATTATAATACCTCTTGGAGGAAATCAGCAACTCCCTTTCTTTGGGGACATTGGAATCCATTCACTTCGAAAAACTCAAGAACGTGCTGTATCGGGGCGTGGTAGACCGCGTGGCCCTCGGACAGGAGGATGATGTCATCAAAGAGGTTGAATGTCTCCGGATCTGGCTGAAGGAGGGACACCAGTATGGTGGCCTCAGTGTGGTGTGCTATCTGCTGCATACACTTCACCACCTGAAACGTAGTCGAGCTGTCTAGGCCGGTCGATATTTCATCCATGAACATCACTTTGGATGGCCCAACAATCATCTCCCCTATTAAAAAAACATGGTCAGAACAGAAGGAATGTAGCTTAGAATCCTCATTTCCTATGTTCATTCTTTGCCTAAATACCTGTTGTGAGGCGCTTCTTCTGGCCGCCTGAGATCCTCCGTAGCATCTGATCCCCAACGATGGTGTCCCGACACTCCTCAAATCCGAGTACCTGCCACCATAGGTGATGAAATGATAAACAAATGACAGTATGATCTTGAACATTACCTTGAGAACATAGTCAGTGATATCACTACTCCCATCTTCTCTTTCGCTTCTTGTGATCTTCTTCAAGAACTCTATATACAAAACTCAAAATAATCAACTTTCCATAAAAAGATAAAAATTAGTTAACTTGTTTCAAGACATACCATATCTTGATCCAACCCCTTGGCATTTTGCTGAGAAGTCTAGTGTCTCTCCCACAGTCATCTCGGCTACATGAATGTCGTTCTGGCTGACGTACGCTGCTGTCTTCTGTGAGACGAATTCGCACAACTTGTGCCCATTGTAGGTGATTGCACCATTTGCCTGTTCACAAGTTCAAGTAAGACTAGACTTCAAGTAAATGTGGATTTTTTACATGGTTAGACACAAACCTTCAAGCCGGAGCTTAGCCTGCCTGCAAGATCCAACAAAAGGGTTGTTTTTCCACACGAAGGTGGTCCTAATAGAAGAGTCATCCTACCACATCACCAAATGAAAGTCAGCAACATTTGAATTCAAACATGCTAAGTATATGAATGCAAATAGAATAAAACACACACATACACACACCTGGAGGGCTTAATGATGCCAGAAGTGTGTTTAAGTATGTGAAGCTTTGCTCTCTCAGCCAGCTTCACCCCAAAGCAACTCAAGGCTGCTTCTGCAATGTTACGAGCAGCGTTTGGCAACGTAGGGAGAGCTCTTTCTCCCACAAAGCAATCCGCCTCAACAGTTAAGTCCTCAAACCTCACTTCCACACCACCAAGTTCAGTACTCCCTTCTCTGCAAAGCATACAACCAAAAGAAAAAAGTAAAAATTCATTCATTTTTGAAAGAAAAAAAAAGTTGACAGAACCATTAACTAACTCACCTATCAACTCCACTTGTGATTTTCCACAACATCTTCTCATTATCTTCATCAGCATTGTTACTCGCCTCGTCTTGATCAGTCCTCGTGTGATTTTCCACCTCGTTCTTCATCTCCTTCGGCCCCGGTCCTCAACTAAAATCCAGCAACAAATGAATGAGAATTAACCAAAACGTGTGCATGATTTTGGTGGAAGTCACTTGCTTTGTTTAGCATGATATTATTATAAAAAAGAGAAGAAAATGCATCCTCATTTCATCCAATAAAATATGTATATTGATTAAACACAAGGTTTTTGTTTATTCTGAAATAATAATAACATACTATATGCTTGGAGTTTACTTGTCAGAAATGGTATATAAATAATGTAGTATATACTTTCTCTGTCCCATTAAAAATGAAACGTTTTTTTCCTTTTTGGATTGTCCCATTAAAGATAAAACGTTTCCTAAAATAGAAATATCTCTATATCTATATTTTCATCTCTCTTACTTTCCTCTCTTCATTAACTCACGAAACAACACTATATAAAAACTTGTGTCAATTCCCAAATGTTGCATATTTAATGGGACAGAGGAAGTATTTGATGGGCCTTGAAGGACAGAAGAAATTTGAATTGCTAACAAATAGTACTACTATGAGAATATAGACAAGAAACCTATGTGGAACAAGAAACCTTTCTCTACTTTTTAAGTGGATAAGTGAATCCTATGAGGAACAAGAAATCTTTATTCTAAAACAGTTACACAACCACCTCTCTCATCCATCTTCTATCTGTATTATTTCCTTTCTCTACTTGTTTTCTCAGCCATTACTTAAATATATAAATTATTTTGTTTGTATATCTTGTTTTATTCCAACTCTATTTGTACATAGTTTGTGTCGTGATGTATTCCATCATTATTTGATTATTTCATAATATTCGTTATGAAAATAAATATAATACTATTATTATTTAATAAATATAATTAATATTTCTCACTTATGTAAAACTCTATTAGATGTTTAACACTGAAAGTAAAAAAATTTAAATGCATGTACAGTACTTATAAAATAACTAATCTCAATAAATAAATATTATTAGTATTAAACAATTAGCACAAATTAAGGAGTAAAAAGTATCGGTAAACTCCAATTAAATTAGTTAACTAGAATTCATAAATTTATTAATATTATTATATTTTGTAAAAAAGAACTAATATAACTATTTGGACTTATATAAATGTAGATTGAGGAAAGAAGTTGTTTAGGAAAATTTCACGTAGGATCCACGTGTTCAATTCATAATGGTTAGCACCAAATGTTGTGGGTGGGAAAAAATACTATAATATCGGTCTTATCGTATCGAAAAAACTGAAATTCGATATTTTTCAGTATAGTATAATACCTTATCGAAAGATTTCAGTAAGGTAACGATATGAATTTTCATACACTGCACCATAACAAATTTTAGTATATACCGTAAATTAAGGTATATACCGTAATTATGGTATATACTTAAAGAATATACCCCATACATGGGATATATCTGCGGTATATACCCATAAATATAAATATAGTTATATATAAAATATATTTAATATATTTATAAATTATAAAAAATATTGTGAAAATAATATAATTAATATCTATAATTCAAATATTATATTTTCGTTGATGTTACAACATACCAAAAAATAAGGTACGGTATCATTATTGAAATTCGTCATATCAAAAAATCGGTACGGTAAAATATATTGTACTGATCTACCCCTAATTGTAGGTGACGTAATGGAATTTCCTTTATTGAAGACCGGCGGCAGAGAGGCGCGGTGGTGGAGGGTGATCGGCGGCCTTGGGAAAGCTCGGCGGTTGGATAAAGCTGTGCGCAAGAGTATTCCCATCTAATAGCGGCATGGGTTTGGATCTGTTGACAAGACGATAACGTAAAGAACAAATAAAGATAGATATTGCTAGCTTTGGTTTGTGGCCGAAAGTCTCACAGCGGATGGTAGAGTTTGATCCGTGACCTCAAGTTCACTATAACTCCCCACTGCCAACTACCCTATAATCCGTTGATAAATATTGCTATTCTTGATTGATTAATTATTAAGGAAGACTCGTATGTGTGGATACAAATCAAATCATATAGAAAAGATATGGTAATTCATATGATATCTAAACAAACTAGGAGGCTTGATCCCTTTCAATGTTATAGAGCCACTATCTCCTATGTACATAAACAGAGACCAAATTTCAGCAACTAAGTATAATTTGCAATTAATTAATAATTCCAGTCATATCTTCTCTAAAATTATTAGTGCCAGTAAACATTTAAAATATTCATAAAATAAAGGTATTTTTTTTAGTAAATTCAGATATAATGTTAAAATATAGAATTACTAAAGAAGTAAAGATCGATTATTGAGATTGAATACCAAAATTTGACTTAGAAATACATATAAATACATATTGGATCCACCAAATGACCAAATGTTTGTTTAGCTTTGCCCAACACAAATCACTGACCACCTAGAGTCCTCGGCATCCACGGGGCACTTTCTGAACACAAGACTTAAATACGGAGACGGGAGAATTTTACGAGTCCGGAAAACATAGTAAACATCGAAAAAATGGTAAGTGGGACTCACATTATTATTAGTATTTAATGAGTTGTAATGGTGGATCGTAGTGGTATAAGTTGTAAATAAATTGAAGTACTATATAAATAAAAATGAGTTGTGGACAACTTTTCATAATAGAAATACTCATATTTTTATAAGATCGATGGAATTGGTAAATGTACGTATTTTTTAGGAGACGAATAATGGAAAAAATTAGAAGAAGTCTTGCTCGAAAATTTAAGTCTACCTAATAATGATGCTGATGTATAAATCAGGTGATTGTGAATATAAAGTAAGTTTCATAAATTGTACATGAATCAAAAAGATAAGGAAAATGAAAGATAACAATTCATGATAATTGCACTAATATCATGGTAGAGAATCTCCCCATCTCAAAATCATTGACGAAGAAGTTAAACGCTCTTCAATACATGTGTACATCTCTAAAAAAACTCTTTAAAAAAAAAACCCACACATTATTGAATTCAAGAATCTGAGTGATTAAACACTGACTCAGTGAACACACACACAGAGATGGCAGATGAAGATAATTCACCTGAATTCACATTAGATGAGGTGACTGCTCAAATGTGAAATGCCATTTTTTTTCTTTTAATACTCCATTTGTAAAGATTTCACCTTTGCTCATGTTTGATTGCCCCTTCTCATTTTTCTGTTGTTTTATCAACATTATAATCCTCTGCATGCTGAAATATCAACCACCAAGATCATTTTTCTCACTAATTTGGAGTTGTTTTTCTTTCTTCTGCATTTTATTTTTGTGGGGTTTCGGAAAAATGAGTTCTTGCAATGCTAAAACTATACATCAACAATCAATATCATTATTTCCAGACTAATTTGGAGTAATTTTTCTTTTTTCTGCATTTTCATTTTCTGGGGTTTGGGAAAAATGAGTTCTTGCAAGGCTGAAAATATCAACATTCATGATCATTTATTTTCTGACTAATTTGGATTTGTTTTTATTTCTTTTCTGCATTTTAATTTTTGTAGGGTTTGGGAAAAATTAGTTCTTGATTGGAGTTGTGTGTGTGTGTTATGTAAATATACATTGCATTTACAATTGGATATCGATTTACTATAATACTCCTATAAAAAAAATGAACTTTGGGGAATTTTATGATCTTTTGCTGCTGAATTTGAAATGGGATTTGAGATGTTTGGATTGGTAGCAGATGATCGAAATGGAAAGCTTACTCAACGAAATCGGAGAGAAAACGACCAGAGAAGAGTTCTGTCGGGAGCTTTCCATTAAATTTAAGTGAGCTCTTATTGTCATATGGTTGACTTTATAAGGAACTTGTTTCAACTCTTTGATTGGTTTTTGCTGTCTTTCTTATGCAGTGGTTGCATTAACCGTGCTGAAAAACCGCGTATAGATTGGGAACAGGTCGTTCTTCGTAGCCTTCTCTCTGTATAATTCATTAGTATGTATGTATGTATGCGTAGTTTAGGCATTTGAATCTATGATGATGTTGATGTTTCTTGTATTGCAGTTGCAGAGATGGTTCCGTGGTAAACTAACAAACGCAGCAGCTGTAGTCGTTCGGTTTAAGCCCAACAAAGGAAGTGTTGGTTCAAAGACTGCTGTATTGAGAAAGAGGAGTAGAGGTTGATTTCTTTTACAAGATACTTATGTTTCATACAAATTGTCAAGCTCTCGTGCACCACGTTAGCAAATACAATCGTCTTGTTTGATCTTGGACTCATAGAATTCGAAACTCGATGCCCTGATTTTGATCATTTGGAGATGATAAACTTCTGCAAATTTATGCAGTGCCAACAATCCCTGCTAGTGAAGCAGCTGTTGAGCTCCAAACCTTGATTTTCGAAGCTAGATCAGCTAAGGATTCTGCTTGGTGAGCATTCAATCTATGTTATACTGATCATTATCTGACATGTTGCTTTTGAAATTAGATGTCACTCTTTCGATAAGTATATTGATGTACAATCTCACTTCTTGATTCATAGGTTTGATGTGGCTTCCTTCCTGAGCTACAGAGTCACGTACTCGGGCGATCTGGTACGATACTACACTTTTCGTTTTCTGTCCCCTCCTTCGAATTCGCCTTCTTTTAGTCCTTCATCTATTAGGACTTGTGCATATATTGAAACAATGACACAAATATTCACATTTCAAATCATTTCCAAAAATATGACAGTTTGTTCGTGTGAGATTTACTGGCTTCGGAAAAGAGGAAGACGAATGGGTGAGCGTTAGCATGGCAGTACGCGAACGCTCAATCCCTTTGGAACATTCTGAATGCGACAAAGTCAGTGTTGGAGATCTCGTTCTCTGCTTCCGGGTAAAACCTTATTTCTTGTTGCATTTATCCTCTGTTGTTATTTCAAGGTGTGTAACACAGTCCATTGATTGCCAGGAAGCCGAGGATCATGCACTCTACTGTGATGCACGCGTTGTGGAAATCAAGAGGACGGTTCACGACAGCAGCCAATGCTTGTGCATTTTCACCATCCGTTGGGACGATGATGGTCTTGAGGTGTAATGTTTTTTTTTAGAAAGGATGTTTCATGTTGCAGTGGTGAAAATGTTGAGGTTTTCAGTTATGCTGATCGCAGGGGAAGGTTCCGGCGGAGAAACTGTGTTACAGGCCAAGGAAACCGGCGGCTAAAGATGGCGAGGATCGTAAGCTGGTGCCATTGCAGCTCGGTGTGGCTCAGAGCTTGCTGCAGCTGTTATGAGGCGACTAATCGAGACTAATCGAGCCGTGCATAAGGTCGGGTTTCCGACAGTATATTTTGATGGAATGAATGATTTTAGAATTGATTTTAGAATTCTTACCCTTTAGATTTCATCGCAAGTGTCTCTCCTCTCTCTCTCTCTAACACACAGTTAAGAACATGAAGAAAATAGTAATGGCTTTAATTGGTTAGTTTGCAATGGCAAAAAACTAGAACACTTGTTAAAGGGGACTTTAGACACATTTATTGACAAAAGATTATGACAAAAAAACAAGACATTAGTTAGTCTACTTTATGCAAAACAAACCTACAAAAGATCCTAACACTACCTTCTGTACTGCCCCTAATTGCCGCAAAACTCCTTGCGTGGTTCCGATGTTCACGCCGTTCGGTTCAACCTCATGCGTCGCGCCCTTTACGAAACTGTACCGGTTCAACCTCATGCGTCGTGCCCTTTACGAAACTGTACGCCCATAGCAAACTGACGCGATGAACAGATTTTTCTCCCATTTTTCCTGCAACGAACCAGATTCGGTTAACATGTTCGATGGATGATGTATGGGTGTTATCAGAGTTGTCGGTGGACCAACCTTGACATGTGTGGCCGGAAACGTGGTTGTACGCAGCGTCTCCTGTGATTCATCCACCGGCGTTCTTCTCGGTATACTTAGGATAAAAGCTGCCTGGTCAGGAGTTGCTGCAGTTGCAGTTATACGGTATCCCTGCTCCCAACGTTGGTGGATACCCTCGCTCGGATAGTGAAAATCAAGCTCCACAACCTATATCGGATTCAGTGGTGTAAATTACAAAATGCCACAAACTTAAAATACAATGAGAGATGACTAAAGTAGGAAACCTGTTTCGAAAATCCAGCACCACGAGTCATAACCACAGCCCATTTAAACTCTGATGTAGCCATGGAGGTCACGGAGAAACCTTCGCTCCACTTTTTGCTTATCCACTTGAACGGAAATGACTCGCTGACCTTGTAGGATTGTTGCACATAACGAGTCCCTGCAATTGATTAATGCACCTAAATGAACGTATATACAAATACATTGCAAAAAACTGAACGTTTAACCACAGGCTAAAACTTCACCTTTTGACATAACAACCAAGGAACTACCGTTGGTAGCTCCTGCGATTGCACTGATGTAGAACTTCTTTTCCCATTGTTTTATTATCCATTCCTGTATGCAGATCTAAATTAGTGTTTACGCACCAACATCTTCAAATCGAATCAAACGAAAATGAGAGCATATATTCATCATAAGTGCTAAAACCGCCACCAGGATGTACCTTGTCAAGAAAGAAAGGCGACAGTTGATATATTTGAGAGGTGAAGCCTGTACCGGCATCCATTACCAATGCCCACAAATTTTGGCAAGATGCTATGCAACTGATGAATAAGCCATCTCTGTTCCCCTTAGCAACAATCTGGGAAAGCCTTGCATCCGTCACATTAAAGTGATATCTTCAATATAAACCAAGAAACATGAATTTTGTAACTGAGACGAGCAAACAAAATACTACTAATAAACATGGAAACTAACTGGTGAATTACGTTCAAAAGAAAAATACGAGATACATGATAAGAACTCAGTGGAAACATTGAGAGAATCCAAGTGTGAACATATACCTTTGTTTCAAAGGTTTACGAGCATTATAAATGCTAATCCACTGTAATGCAGGCGACCCCAGTCGGACTTTCTTGTTAGGCTGTTTATCTTCCTCATCTTCAAAAGGCAGCCTACCTCGTTTTTGACCTACCTGATATATAAGCTTAATTTCCAACAAAGACAGAGGAATTAGACAAACGAAACTATGTAAGTGAGATATAGCAGATTAAGTGACAATAGGCACCTTCTGTGCACCCTCAGTTTTGATAGGTCTGATATCTGGATTTGGTCCAACTAATCCATCAAAGAGAGAGATACATTTTGCATAATTAGGTTCCTCGTCAAACTTCAAATTTACCACATATTCCACAAACGATTTGAAAGGCTGTGGAAAGAAGCAGCAAAGCGCTTCTGGCGATGTCGCCATTTTCGTCTTGCAAACGAGAAATCCTTTATTTTCACCCTATTGAAAAGAAGATCATACCAAGGGGGAAAAAGAATGCTGACATAAGTAAATGTCTGGAACGTCCCAAATCAAAACTTTGAACACCATAAGGTAGAAAAAAGAAGACCTGCAATCCTTGCCAAGGCAGACGTCCTCGCAAAAGAAAGACCAGTGTATAAACAAGAGATTCTAAATCATCCCTCCGACTCTCTGCTCTACCTAAATGAGCATGAACACTGGCATACCGAACAGTACCCCTGAAACCCATATTCAGACTCTAAAGATCAGGAAAACCTAAAGGGGAATTGCAAGCAGAGAAATAGAAAAATGTCAAGCATGTACAAACCTGAAAATATCCGGGCGTTGATCATATTCAATATGCAGGCCAGTATTTCCATCTCTCCATCTAGTAGCTGATGAAGTCACTATTAGAAACTAGATATGCCCAAAACAATAAAAGTAGATATTTCATTAAGGATGTGCAAGACATTTACCTAAACCAAGATCAACCAGGAATAACTTTTTTTCATCAGGACTTCCTACAGCACCAAGCAATAAGTTCTCAGGCTTCACATCCCCATGAACATACCTGCCATTTTTTGCATATAAGCAAAGTAATCCTAAGTAAGTCATTCTTCGAAAGTTAAGTTATCTTTACATACAAGTAGCTTGATATCTATTAATGCAGACATTGATGAGATTCACAGAGAAAATACCTACTGTAAAATGCTTACATACTTTGCTAACAAAAGTAAGTACCCAGCCATTCCACCACTACTAGCTTCCTTCACCTAATAGAAAGTACCAAACTATGTATATATCCTATGATAGCTACGGATACTTAGCCATCATCGGAACAGCATATATCTGGTTATAAGAATCTCAAAACAAATATGAACAGAGAGCACTATAGAAACAGTAACATGGTAATGTTACATACAATAAACTATCATTGGAATGATGCCTACAAATTATAATTATAATCATATTGATACACCTACTTCAAACCGGGCGAAAAAGGAACTATTCTAACACTTACACATACCATGAAAAAAGATAATCGCGGTAACAAGTAATACAACTAACAAGATAGAAAATTATCTTATGAACTTTCCCAGATGAAACAAGCCACTGTTAATACTCTTAAACCAGACATGCAAAACATGTGAGGAGTATTACATTTATGCAGATAAAGAAAGTAAATTAACAACAGAGAAACCACACTTGCACTTGGAGATGAAATCTCACCCTCTGGCATGAATTTTCTCTAATATTGAAATTGATTCGATGGCAATGCAAGCCACCATTTCAACCGACATAGGCATACTGCAATTTGACAAGTTTGATAAGATTACAACACATAGGATAATTAGGGAAAAAAAAAAAAGAAAAAAACAAGGAACATACTTAATCTGAGAATTATTATTGCATATATCCCACAGGCTTGGTCCGAGAATGTCCATTACCTGTCCAACCCAAGTGCTACTTAAAAATTAGAACCTATAAGGAAAAGTAAATGAAAAACGAGACCATGCAATATGCTTACCATGATATAATATTCACCTTGTCGGCCTTTGTAGTGGACATGTGGAACACCGTGGCTTCCTCCTAAAGTACTGAGAGTGATGCAGTAGAAAAGATAAGATCAGAGATACATCCACCATCTAATTGACGCAAAAGAAACAGAAATGCTTACTTGTAAACTTGCCACTCATGAGGTGGACCATGGGTACATCCTTTACTGTTGCGATGTTCAAATTTTAAGGCCACCTATAGAGACCATTCCAAAAATTTTAGAATTTGGAGTAAGAAATATTTGGTTAAGTATAATATCACACAAATCAAATGCATACATATGTACCTCTATAGCTCCAGGACCCGTCCTTACATGAATGTTACCACCAGTGATGCGGCGACCAACATACACTTGTCCAAAACCTCCCTTTCCCAGCTTTTTTTCAAGTCTGTATGTTGGTGAACCACCAACCTGAACCTATATAATTCAAAACATGGAATCAAACTGATCATTACATGATGAGATAAGAAGATTGTCCCATTCGCATTAGGCCAGCAACAGTGTGTTTTGTATATATATTAATCAATAACTGTATGCATATTTTTATAACATGAGCACAGATTGTTAAAGTTCACATTCGGAAGTCATAGATTCAAAAGATAGTATCCAGGCACAACCCTGCTAGCATCAACCAAAACTAAATGATGAAGTAACAAGTACAATGCAGAAACACATTCATACTGAAACACCATTTGTAACATTGTGAACCTATAGGTGACTGCTTTAAAACCATTTCGAGAGGACAGACAATAGCCACATGAAAATGGCTGATGTATTAGCAAACTGTATAGCAATGCTTTTTGAATCTTTCCAGTTAAAAATCATATCAATGTCTACCAGGCACCAGTATTAAATAAAACTGGCCATAATTTGTCAACCTGCATAGACTAAAAGTAGTGAAAAATCATGCATTTTACAACATTATATCATTTGAATATTTTACTTAACTATCAATGCCTACATATAATAGATATAGTACTTCGAGATTCAGTTTTCATAAATTAGATGGAGTTTCATCATCGTAATATTTTATTCATCCTAATCAATGCCACTCACTCAAGATTCCAATTTTTCCCACAATATCACAAAACCTTGTGCTTTTCCGAGAAGGTGTATGCGCAGTGTGAGGGTACCACCCTGTATTTTTCTAAAGAGGGTGAATGTTTCCATGTGCCTCTTTCCAGATGATATTAACATAAAAAAAATGGCAACACACTGAAATCAACAAGTACTCAAAATGCATTAAACATTAAATTTATCAGTTTCAGATACCCAATGCAATCTAACATAAATATTAAATTTCAATTGCCTCAGCCAATAAAAAGCTTGAAACTTTTAGTTAAATATAACAATCTATCATATCGAAAAACAAGCATGCAGAAACCATCATCATCATCATCTGAAACAAGAAAGCCACCATGAACTACAACGAGAATTCAAATTCTCACCTTCTCAGGAAGGGGCGTGGAGGGTAATTCATCATCACCCACATTTCCCCTCTCTGGGCTTTTGCCGCCGCTATCCATTGCTTTCTCTCCGACCTCCTCCCTCTCGTCCTCCGGAACCAGCTTATCCTCTTCAACCACCTTCACTTCAACCGCCGCCGCTGCCGCCGCCGCTGCCGCTGCCGCTGCCGCCGCCGCCGCTTTCCTCCTCCTCGTACGCGTAGCTATCGCTGCGTTTTCCCCCTCCGGCTTCCCTCTTTTCTCACTATCCTGATTCTGATTATCGCCGACGTTCTTGTCGCCCTCATACGCCACTGGCTGGTCCTGCCGCTTCTGCTTACCTCTCCCCACTCCGCCACGCAGCGCCCGCATCGTTCATCCTCCAATTTCTAGCATTCACTCCCTGAATTGAAAACAATTGAACCTAAGAAAACAGCCACGTCTCAATTCCGGCGAGAAATCAATCAATCTGTGTGACTACATGCCGACGTTGTTTCACCATCCATTCCGCCGGAATTAGGGCTTAATCAGATACTCAAAACACACAGAAGAAGCAATACGTACCAGAAATCGGAATTGAATTGCGAAACAAAGCGGCGATCGTCGAAATGTAGTGAGAAAAGCGATGATTGAACAGCTAGGGTTTTGAAACGGAGCGCGAAAACTAAGTGATCGGATTTTTCAGAGAAACAAACAGTACACGATTTTGCTTTTTCCGGAGAGGGAATTGTGTGCGAATATTTTTGGAAACGTGTTTAATTAAAATTAAAATTAAAACCGTCTCAACGATTTGCAGAATTGGCTTATTAAGGGAGGATAACGAAATGACGAAAAAACCCTTGTTCATAACGGTTGAGAGGTTGTTATCTAAAGCGAAGCTAGGGGCAAATATGAAAGACGACTTATATGGAATTCTCCAATCTGGGCTTTTCCAATTTTACTCAAGGAGTTTGGTCTTGAAAATTACAGGTACTAACTTTGGACAAATTTTATTTTTTACTAACTTTAAAAGAGATTATGTATAGACAAAATAGGTGAGAATCATATTGACCCCACAATACATGTGCATAAACACTTGATTCGTTGTAATTGTGATATAGATAGAATAGATAATTTGATTACACTAATGAATGTATTTCATTAACACCTTGAGCCATAAAATGGACAAAAAAGATTCTTCTTCCGGTTTTAAATGTATATATCTATTTAATCGCTTTAAACATATGAAAACTTTGAACTATTAGCTTGTCAGTTTGATAATACTACTATGTATTGTTAATTTTATATTCATATATATAATTTAATACGTTACGAAGACAAACAAAAGCTCGTCTAGCTCAGTTGGTAGAGCGCAAGGCTCTTAACCTTGTGGTCGTGGGTTCGAGCCCCACGGTGGGCGTTTTATTATATATTAATTTTTGTACACATAGGCCATTTATATACTTTTAAATAAATGGGTCATTTGTATACTTTAAATTAAAATAAATTTATGGTAGATTTTCACGATCTAAAGTTCTTAAATCATATAGTACTTCATACATGTATAGCTTTATTTAGTAATCTTAAAAGCAAAACAAGAATTCTTGATGAAATTATTGAAGTGGACAATGTGAAGGGTAATCCTAAAAGATGTGTGTTGATTTTGTTTTCCGAATTTTTGTATTGGCTGGTGACCTACTTTCTTTTCTAAGGATATTTATCAAGCCTCGGTTTTAATACATTGAACTCCAAATTTGTTGATCTCTCGGGTTAACTTTAGCTAATATGGTCACATGATAATTTCAAGAGTTAAATTGAAAATAATTATATTGCTAATCTATGGATATGATATTGCAAAAGATTACAAATGCGACAAGGTGGATGGTAGGCCAAAAATCATTCCTTTAATGCAAAACAGATATACCTAAAGATTAGGAATTGTTCTATTTAAAGTCAAAAATAATTATCATCTTCATAATTTTACACTACTTTTGGTGCAATAATTTATGGCCCATGTTTTACAAGATTCAGCAGGCAAAAAAGTGAATGCATTATCAAGATGCATCAATTGATATGTTTTGAAATATTAATGTTAATGCTCCATTATTATATAGCGGGCATATATCACATCAAGTTAGGAAATGTAATGTATCAAGTTGGTCGAATTAAAATGAATTCATATCGTAGGAATACAAAATCACGTGAATTCCTACTAAAACAGGAGTGGATGCATACATTACCGAGTCAATAAGGCTGTAACTCTAAAACATTGCTTCCAGTCCGTGAGCAGAAGTCTCATTTTTTTCGGACGCGAATTTTAAAAAATGTTAAGAAAAATGGTAAAAAAAAATAGTTAGTGGAATATGAGTTTCACTTATATTACATATGGAGTAGTTTTAAATGAAATGCGAGTGGAATAAGTTAGTTGAATGTAGCTTATATAATAGTAAAAGTGAACCGGGACTCTTATTCACGGCATGCACACCGACCGAAATGGGAAAAAAGGACTCCTATTCGCGGACAGGATGAGTAATTTTTGAGTGATTTTTTCTTTAAAAATACTCCTTGTTCTATAATCCAAAAAATTAACGAGAATATAACAATCCATTAATTTTCATATACTCCTTTTGATTGAAAATTGTTGAGAAAGATCTCAAAATTGGATGGATTATTAATAACAAAGTAAAACTCGAACACTAATAGTGATATAGTATCAATAATCTGTCTGAGTTAAAGACCTTAAATTTGTTGATCATTTTTTTATTTCCCATAGTTTTGTTTGGTAAATATTTATGCTTTTTATTTGAAGTTTTAATCTCAGTAGTAGTGATAATAGTATGTGGACAGAAGCCTAATTAAAATGCTATCTTATCTCCTGTTTCCTTTCCAAGTATATATTCCAGAAGCTGAATCAAAATGCTTTCATATCTCTTATTTCCTTGTCAAATACTACTATAATTGAGTTCAAATTAGATTAATCACGAGAACTACTACAACTAAATGGTATTGAGTCAATTCCGAATTCTAAAACTCCCATTTTTTTCTCTAAAAATATTAGTATTCTACAATCCAAAAAAATAACATGTAACAATCCATTAAGTTTTAATCTCAGTAGTATATAATCTTATTTATAGGTGGAGAAATGAGTTAATTTAAAGTTGGGAATGGGGTATATATGTTGATTATTGAGAATACATGTATTACTTTGTTTGGTATATGTTTGGTAAATATAATGTTCAATTTTGAATTCTATGAAAAGGGAGAACACAAATTTCAATAAATTTTCTATTTTTGCTCTCTGCAACATTTTATAACCTAACCTTATTAATTGTTTGGAGACTTTCACACATTTTCATTCAATTAACTTTTACGGAAGAGATAAGTTTTTCAAAATATTTATTTTGTACACTAAAAATAACTAGATCAGGAAACACTACCCAACTCTAGTAGAGTAATAATAGTATGTGGACAGGAACCAAATGAAAATGCATTTTCATATATTGGAATACAAAATCAGGAGTAAATATTGAGTCAATTTCTAAGGATATAATCCAACAAATTAAACTAGCAGGTATATAACAATCCAGTAGTTTTCGTATGTTGATTTAAGAATGACCTCAAAATTAATATTCAGTGGAGGATATATAACAATTAAGCAAACTCGGATACTAATAGAGATCAATATATCACTAATTTGGAGTTGTATTAGTTGAAGACATAAAATTTATCATTTGTAGGTGGTGAATTAATTTAAAGTTGGGAATGGGATATGTATGTTGAGAGTGAGAAGATAAATAAATACTTCCTCCGTCCCTGAATAAGAGTTACTAATTTCTATTTTGGTCCGTCCCCAATTAAGAATAGCACTTCACTTTTACCATAAATGATAGGTAGGTCTCCCATTCCACTAACTCATTTCATTCACATTTTATTATAAAACCAATATAAAAAAATGGGTCCACATTCCACTAACTTTTTCAACCAACTTTTCTTTACATTTCTTAGAACTCATGCCCGATCAGAGTGCTACTCCTAATGAGGGACGGAGGGAGTAAATAAATAAAGAATACTACTATATGTGTAGACCAATAAGAATGGTCCAATTCCATGCAGATTTAGGAAAGGTTGGCAGGTGTGATGGATATCTCCATCTCCATTTCCATTCATTAATAAGAGTGGAGATTTTAGATTCACATTCACACAGCCTACACTCTCATTCTCACACAGCTTACACTCTCAACCTCTGTTTCGAATTTCAGCTTCGTCTCCGGTCGCCAGCTCTGAATTCGTCGGCGTCGTCTCCATCACCGTATGCGTATGTTAAACTTCTCCTTTCCTTTCCTTGCACAAATCTAATTTTTGAAACTTAATTCCATTTTGTTAATTAATTGACCTTTCTTATGCAGATTTAGGAAAGTTTAATTATCTCCATCTCGCTTGCACTCTCAGTCTCAACTCACCCTTCCGCCTCTCTCTCTGCTTGCTTACGCTCTCAGTTCACACACTCTTTCGCCGTCGCCACCTCTGAAGTCCTCACCGTCTCGGTATGTTCCCATTTCCTTTCCTTTCCTTTCAGATCTGCTGCTCAAATGATAGCTAATTAATCAGTGGTGAAATGGTTGTGAAGGAAGTTTCTAATGATCCATGCTGATGTTGTACTTGCCTATTAGGCGTAGTCTCATGTTTTGGTCAAAGATTAGGTTGTTGTTGGATTTGATCATTTGCACTCTTCTTATGGAATCTATTGAATTAATTTATGCTACTCATTGATTGATTCTTGTGAAGTTGAAACATCCACAACTAGTAGTATTCGGATAGATGCACTTCTCTTTCGTGTTTTTGATGCTAACCTGCACTTCCTATACATATGTTTGTGCTTATGATGCTTGATTCTCTAGTTGTGAGAATGTGTTATGAAAAGGATTTGTACAAAAGTTAAATCCAGAGTTTTGATGTTCAGAAGCAGCAGGTGTGTTGGCATTCATAAATCCCAAATCATGATCCTTGTTTCATTCAAAGGCTTTAACTAAAATCTTACAAGGTTTAGAGATGAAGAAACAGAGTATTAGTCATCATAAGTTCTGCACTCATCTGTTTCAGTATTATCCTTGCACTAGTTCTCCAATGGATCGGCTTCCTTCTGCAATTATGATCAATTGTTGTGTTTCTGCTACAAATTTTGTGCTTTTTTCTTGCCTTTGACAACTAATTAACAAGTCAATTTTGTGCAGATACACTAAGTCATGTCTACATTAGTACTGGCACTTACTATCCTATCTTTGGTTGCGGCCGGAATCGTAGCAGGCCACAACGTCACCATCACTCTCTTGGACTCCGCTGTAGCCAGAGGAGCTGGTTGGACTCCGCTGTAGCCAGAGGAGCTGGTACGTACATACACACACATATACATATATGTTTAATTCTAAATTGTTGCTAATTCATTGCCTAACTATTTGTATATATAGTCTGTCTAGACGGCACCCCTCCGGCCTATGCTTATAGCCCAGGGTTCGGAGACGGAGTAGACAACTGGCACGTATACCTAGAGGTATATGAATATGAACTTTTGTGGATTTTTATCATTTACTTCTATTATGGTTGAGTTTATAAGCTTTTATGATAATAAGACTAACAATTTGGAGTTGCAAGGGTGGTGGGTGGTGTCGGGATGTAGCTGAATGCCTCAATAGAAGCAGAACTAACTATGGAAGTAGTGCTGAGCTTATGTTGACGCAGAATGGTATCGCATCCTTTGGAGGGATGCTCGACGCCAATTCCACCTTTAATCCCGGTATATATGTGTAGTTAAATCTAATCAAAATCACAATTTCATTTCTCTAATTTGAAATATATAACTTAATTATAGCATATGTATGACTTTAGATTTCTACAATTGGCACGTGGTCAAAATCTTCTACTGTGACGGCTCATCTTTCATGTCAGATGTTCAGGATGTAGACCCGGTAAGTTTTTAAATTTCTTCCATGTCACCAATAAGCACAATTAGTTATACTAACCTAACATTCGCTCTTTTAAAAACCGGACTGGATGGTTCAACACGAACTAGAAGGTTGATGAGTCCGGTTTAGTCCTAATTGTATGTTTTACTCAATTCAATTATAGCTACATCGCTTCACTCATTTTTTAATTTCTGAAACATTTACGTAGAAGTACAACCTGACTTATAGAGGTGCGAGAATATATGATCCATGATGGATGAGCTCCTACGAATCGGAATGGGAAATGCAAAAAATGTATGTGCTATTAAATTATAATAACTCTTGAATTAATTAAATTTTGATTGCTACTTGATATTAATTTATATTACTTTTATAGGCTTTATTGTCAGGCGGTTCGGCAGGTGGATTAGCTACAACTTTACATTGTGATAAGTTTCAATCGTTGTTTCACAGCACAACTAGAGTAAAGTGTGTATTTGATTCAGGCTTTTTCATTCATGGGTAAGACTATCTAGATTAATTACCTAATTATCGAAAAAAAAAATTATGGAATATATTATTGTAAACTACATTATCATTGATTAATTTTGTTTGGCTCACTAGAGAGCATTTTTTTGGGGCTGATTGGAGGGAATCTTTCTTCTCTAGAGTGGTATCTACACATGTATGTATTCTTTTTATTTTAGTCTACTTTGTTATATAATCAAGTAGTATTATATATTATTAACACGTGGATTCTTACATCAATTCCTCATTTTTGTTATGTATATATAGGGTTTGACGAATATGTTGCCCACATCATGCACATCCAAATTTAGCCCAACTCTGGTATAAATATAGTACTCTCTCTATCCCATGTTACCTGAGTCATTTTTTTTGCACTTATTTTGGAAAAATGATAATAAATAGTTGAAAAAAGAGAGTAAAGCAAGTGAGGGAATACGAATGAGAAGACTCTTCTCTACATTATTCTCCCTCTTAATTTACTCTCTCTATACTTTAACTATTTATTATCATTTTTCGAAATGAGTGCAAAAAAGAAGTGACTTAAGTAACGTGAGACAGAGGGAGTATTAGTTAACTTATCTTCATTACTTTTTCGGATAATATAATTAAGCATTCCTCATAATCATATTTGTATTTGTAGTGTTTATTTCCTGAAAATTTGGTCCCAGATATCCAAACCCCACTATTTTTAATTGAATCGGCATTTGACGCATATCAGGTATGAGCAATCTTATAATGTAATAATTATTAGTATTGATTTCATTAATTATCTATATTTTTTATTTCCAATCTACCCATCACAGATAGGAATTACTTTGTTCCCGGCTAAAAGCCCACAATGGACCAGTTGCATCCTAAACTTGATGCTTTGCAATTCGACTGACCTAGAAATCATGAAAGGTATATACAATATAATTGCCATTTTTAACTCGATTTAATATGAATCAATCTCTCATACTATTTGTTTTATTTAGATTTTAGGTTGATATTGATAAATACGCTGAAAAGTACAATTGCGAATAGCTCCTCAAGAAGAGGCTATTTTGTACATAGCTGCTACCTACATGGCCATATGGAAGACATAAGCAGTTCGACATGCTCATTGATTGTTGGAAACGGACTTGCTAATAAAGTGAGTGAAATTATATAAAGTATCTGTCACACAAATTGGTTGGTCACACACTACTAATTTAATATGAAGTGTATTTTTCAGAATATAGCCGAAGCCGTGGGAGACTGGTATTTCGACCGGAGCGAGTTCCAGGAGATGGATATGGTCAACAACTTGCCACGGAACTGCACTGTCGACGACCGACCTATTTTGGAGAAAAAGTGTAGCGATTATTATATTCATCATTAGATGTCATGAATTGATAGCATGTAAATTTGAATTTCCATTTTCAATTATGAATGAAGGGTTAAACTTTTCAGTTAAATTCGAATTATTAATTACAAGTTAATTGATGGTGATAATGTAGGTTATGAGTTATGAAATGAAATAAGTGGGTGATATGTCATCTATAAAACCTAGATGTTGCAACTCAATGGTGGTGATGGTGATTATGAAATTGCTACTTTGCAATTGTTGATGACTTAATACACAATTACCCTTGCCCAAACCCAGATACACAGTTGTTGCTACAGATATGCTTGCTTATTGTCAAGGCTTTCTTTCAAACTTCATTTAATAATTGGTGATCAAACAATATAAGATTAATTGCTCAAAATCAATGTCTTTGTATCTTATGATTTCTTATGTTTTATTTGTTGGAAAAGAGTGGATTACATAACCAAAGTCTATCATACCTACTCGGGCCGGAGCTGCTCGTTGGCATTCTAGGACGAAGCTCAGCCTTTAATCAACAAAATTGTGTGTTACCAATTGAGAATATAAGCCCATACCTGCTCAGTCGAAAATATGATGATCAAGTATTGTTCAGTCGAAAAATGAAGGGGAAGTTACCTCAACATGCCTTCCTAGAATTTAATAAAATGAAAAATAAAACGAAATTACTTTAGAATTTCCCATTTGATAAACAAAACTCTAATAAAATGTTTCCAGTTAACTATAGAAGGAAACAACTGAAATTGAAAGATCAGAACATTCCACTTTTTATTTTAATTATTATGCAGAGACACAAGTCATGGCTACATTACTACTGACACTTAATATATGTTTAGGGTGGAACTAACAAATAAGGAAGAGTTTGGGGACTGAAGTGAGATAAAAGGAAAATGCTTTAATCAACTTGTTTTTGGGAGTTAAACGGCCAAAACAGAGTTGGGGTTTTTTGGGAGAGCTAACACTTTCTTTAGCTCAAGTAAAAGGGAGTGAAGAGTGTAGAGAGATTCAACTTCTTCTTCAACTATCCGAGAGTACAAGAGAGATGAGAATAGAGAGACACTTTCTTGATGAGGTTCTTGTTCTTGTTGTAATTGTAGAGAGCATTTTGTATGTGAGCTTGAGTGTCGTTGATCATCTCGATCGGTTGTAAGTCAGATATCCTTTAGGAAGTAGTGCTAAGCTTATATCGACGAATAATGGTAGCGTACCCTTTGATGGGATGCTCGACAACAATTCCACTTTTAATCCCGGTATATATGTGTAGTTAAATCCAATCAAAATCACAATTTCATTTCTCTAATTTGAAATATACTATAACTAATGCTTGCATATGTATGATTTCAGATTTCAACATTTACACATGAACACAACCTGACTTATAGATGTGCGAGAATATATGATGCCATGATGGATGAGCTTCTACGAATCGGAATGGGAAATGTTAAAAATGTATGTGTTATAGTAACTCTTTAATTAATTAAATTATGATTGCTACTTGATATTAATTTATATTATTTTATAGGCTTTATTATCAGGAACTTCGGCTGGTGAATTAGCCACTACTTTACATTGTGATAAGTTTCAATCGTTGTTACACAAAACAACAAGAGTGAAGTGCGTATCTGATTCACGATTTTTTTTTCATGGGTAAGACTATTTAGACTATTTACCTAATTATCAAAATATTTTTTTATTGAATATATTATTGTAAACTGTCATTGATTAATTTTGTTTGGCTCGCTAGAGAGCATTTTATAGGAACTGATTGGAGAAAAGCTTTCTTCTTTAGTGGAGAACAACACATGTATGTATTGTTTTTATCTCATTTTAGTAACATGTGTATTCTTACATTTATTCCTCATTTTTTGCTATGTAAATTTATAGGATTTGACGAATATGTTACCCACACCATGCACATCCAAATTTAGCTCAACTCTGGTATGAATATAGTAGTATTAGCTAATTTTCATTACTTTTCTAGATAATATAATTAAGTATTCCTCATAATCATATCGATATTTGTAGTGTTTATTTCCTGAAAATTTGGTCCCAAATATCCAAACCACGTTATTTTTAATCGAATCAGCATTTGACTCATATCAGGTATGTGCAATCTTATAATGTAATCAACATTTGACTCATATCAGCGAGTTCCAAGAGATAGACATGCTTAACGACTTGCCACGGAACTGCACTGGCGACGATCAACCTACTTTGGAGAAAAAGTATAGGGATTATATGCATCATTAGATGCCATGAATTGATAGCCGTGAATTTGAATTTCTATTTTCAGTAATGAATAAAGGCTTAAAATTTTCAGTTAAATTCTGCTTCATAATTATACAATTTAAGTGATGGTCGGTTAAATTTGACTTATTAATTACAAGTTAATTGATGGTGATAACTGATAATGTAGGTTACGAGTTATGAATGAATTAAGTAGGTGATATGACATGTATAAAAAGCAAGATGGTGTAACTATATTACGTATCTTAGAAGCATGAGTCCTCAAAACTCAATCATGGTGATGGTGATTATGATAAGTAGTTTGGTTGTGATGAGTGTCGATCTGAAAGAGTGCTACAAGATTTGGGTTGATGAATGTAAATTTGGGCTGCTGAAAGAGATTTGCAACTTTACTAATGATTACCCTCGCGGTATTTGTTGTTATCTCCTTCAGGATACGGCGTATTGGGATTGCTACTTTGCGATTGCTGATGACTTAAAAAACAATTACCCTTGCCAACACCCAGACGTGGCTAGCGGTAGAGCTTCAACAATACTTGGTCATTGTCTCGGCTGATACTCCTATAATATATTTCAAACTTTATTTAATAATTGTATTATTATGGATACAAATTGTTTGTTCTATTAGTGATCAAATTATATAAAATTAATTACTTAAAACCAATGTCTTTTTATCTTATGAACTAATCTAGTACTTTGTTGAAAAAAAAGAAAAGATTAGATAACCAAAAGGTTATCATACCTACTACCAATAAAATAGTACTATGTATACAATCACTATATGGTCAAATCAAAATATTGATTCAAACCAAATGAGTAGAATTGTATGACTCGTAGCCCATTTATCCTCTTTATTAACAGGCCCATATTTAGCTCAACTCTGGTATGAATATAGTAGTATTAGCAAATTTTCATTATTTTTCTGGATAATATAATTAAGTATTCCTCATAATCATATCTATATTTGTAGTGTTTATTTCCTGAAAATTTGGTCTCAAATATCCAAACCCTGTTATTTTTAATTTGAATCAACATTTGACTCATATCATGTGGTATGTGCAATCTTATAATATAATCAGCATTTGACTCATATCAGCGAGTTCCAGGAGATAGACATTCTCAACGACTTGCCACGGAACTACAGTGGCGACGACCAACCTACTTTGGAGAAAAATGTTTTGATTATATGCATCATTAGATGCCATGAATTGATAGCCCGTGAATTTGAATTTCTATTTTCAGTTATGAATGAAGGCTTAAAATTTTCAGTTAAATTCAGCTTCGTAAATACAATTTAATTGATGGTTGGTTAAATTTGACTTATTAATTACAAGTTAATTGATGGTGATAACTGATAATGTAGGTTACGAGTTATGAAATGAATTAAGTAGGTGATATGACATGTATAAAAGCAAGATGTTGTAACTATATTAAGTATCTTAGAAGCATGATCAGTCCTCAAAACTCATGATGGTGATGGTGATTATGATAAGTAGTTTGATTGTGATGAGTGCCGATCCGAAAGAGTGCTATAAGATTTGGGTTAATGTATGTAAATTTGGGCTGCTGAAAGAGATCTGCAACTTTACTAATGATAACCCTCGGGATATTTGTTGTTATCTCCTTCAGGATACGGCGTATTGGGAATGCTACTTTGCGATTGCTAATGACTTAAAAAACAATTACCCTTGCCAACACCCAGACGTGGCTACCAATAGAGCTTCATTCATACTTACTCATTGTCAAGGCTGATACTCCTATAATATATTTCAAAATTTATTTAATAATTGTATTATTATGGATACAAATTGTTTATTCAAATTATATAAGATTAATTACTTAAAACCAATGTCTTTTTAGAATGTACTATTTCTGAAGACATGGGAGGGACTAGACAATAATTCGTCAAGAGGATTATCATCATTTCGTGTCATATTCGCAATATTATAGACAAACAACTCAATTTGCAAAATAAAGCGAGTTTCATATTTTATGTTGCATCTTTCTCTTAAATTAGTCAATTAAATTAGTCAATTTGTGTGATATATTTGTGTTTTCATTGTGGGATTTACATGACCAGTATTTCAAAGAGCAATGTCCAATTCATCGACAATCAACATTCCTATCCTATTAATCGAAATTAGACACTATAAAACCCATTTCGAAAAATAAATAAATAAAGTCATAAGTGTACTGGAGACATAAGTAGTTCACATTAAGACAACAAATTTAACATTAAAATTGTTAGATTTAGTGCAATGAGTGAGAGATTGCAAAAGTGCACTAAAAACTGTCGTATCCAAATAAACATTTATATACACTTCAAAAAAAAAGTATATACAACTTCGAAAATAAAAATAAAGTTCTCTTTGAATCAATGTATTTCCTTTATGAAAAAAAAAACAAATAAATACACAAATTAGTGCAACACTAATAATTTTTCCCATGAAACATAAATCCAAAAAGAAAGTGCCCCTATTTTAAGGTACAAGTGGAAGTGTGTGGGACTTAAGTCTAAACATCACTAGTAAAATAAAATAAAAAGCCCTTTATCAGCTTTAGTAAAGCAAATAGAGCAATAAAAAGCAAAACTAGTATATTACTCCATTATTAGTATTAAAATTTTAGGTCTTGTAAGATTCCATTATTGAGTGTCACAATAAAATGTGTTGGGAGGTATTTAAGTTAATTTCAATTTGACCAACCTTTAAATATAATTACAATTGGTAATGTTGTTACTATGATTTATGTTTTTGGACGATTGTCAATTTACATGACATGTATAGATGGGAATCGATAGTCGATCACACACTCATCCACTAGAGTTTGTGGTTCAAATTTATTAGTTAGTAGTACTAAATAGATTTAAAATATGAAATTGTTCAAATTTGTTCTTGGATTAAAGGATTAAAGACTAGTGTCCGAACTTCTCCGTCTCAACGTGATTGATAACCAATGATGGAGATCTCACACTCAATGGATGAATCGAGTGAATCGATCATATTCTATATTGATTCCCCTCTTTTCTTTTGTTCATGTCGTTACACTTAAAACTTAATTCATGTATGATGGTTGGACCGTGTGCACATATTTACCATTTTACGATTAATTTCAGTGCATATAGTATATCACATAATACAAACGAAATGAGAAGAAAATAAAAGATTGTATGCTAATAATAAACACCCATAGCCTATCAACTCATACACAAGCAACTTCTATACCATCAAGTTATTTTAAACCATCTAATCGAAACCGTCCACGAATATGAGTCTCGTTTTTCCATTTTAATCCGTCCGTGAATAGGAGTCCCGGCTCACTTTTACCATAAATAGTAATAGGGTCCCACCTTCCACTAACCATTCCACTCACATTTCATTTAAAACTAATACTCCCTTCGTCCCGCTTTAGCAGTCCCATTGACTTTTCTGCCCTCTTTTTGTGAAAATGATAAAAAAAAATAGATAAAGAGGAGAAATGGTAAATTAAGAGAGACAATAATATAGAGAATAGTCTTATCTACATTATTGTCTCTCTTACTTTACCATTTCTCCACTTTAACTATTTTTTATCATTTTTACAAAAAAATGGCAGAAAAGTCAATGAGACTACTAAAGCGGGACGGAGGGAATATATACAAGTGAGACCTCTATTTCACTAACTTTTTTCCATCCATGTTTCTTAACATTTCTTAAAACTCGTGCCGCCAAGAAATAAGACTCCTAATGGCGAACGGATGGAGTACTATTTAGTACTATATCTTCTTCAAATTCTTAAATCCAAATGTAACATTTAATATGTAAATCTTAGTAGACGATATGAACTTTAATTTACCACACTATTGCTGATAATAATGCATCAATTAATGTTAAAATAGGGTCTCACCTTCCATTAACTCATTACACTCACATTTAATTTAAAACTAATATATACAAGTGGAACTTATATTCCACTAACTTTTTTCAATCCATTTTTCTTAACATTTCTTAAAATCCGTGCCGCCAAGAAATGAGACTCCTAATGGCGGACGGAGGGAGTACTAATTAGTAGTACTATATCTTCTTCAAATTCTTAAATCCAAATACAACATTTAATATTTAAATCTTAGTAAACGATATGAACTTTAATTTACCACACTATTGCCGATAATAATGCATCAATTAATGTTGAGATATTGCTAATAAAGGTGCCAGACTTTTGTGTTAATGTTTAAGATTTGTGGATAAATTAAACTTAACAATTCAATGTGGATCAATTTTATCCTAAGTGGATATAAAGTACTGATATTTAAAGTACTTTCCGTATGTTCAATTAATTAAGGTGATTGATTTTTAGATAAGAGGATATGCAAAATGTGCTGTTGCATATGCACAACTTTGGAATTATTTGAATTTTGTTTGGTTGCATTGCATAATGTACAATTATCCCATTTGTGAAGAATCAAAGTACAACCCACAAAAGTTTCTTTCAAATAAATCCAGTAAATAATAACCGTAAATAGCAAAAAAAAAAACCACAAAAAAATAAGAATTAAATCAATTTCTTAACTAAGTCGATTTGTATTTTTCGACAATTCGAATATACCATACATATATCATCCACTAGAAACTCAAATTATTAATGGTTTTATCAAGATTAAAAAACGTTAGACTTATTACAAATGTAGTAGTATTAAACATCATGATGTTCAGAAGTTATATTATTCATAAGTTATATGCATTGGAGATCTGAGGAATCATGAAGTATACTTGGTCGTCTGTGTATCATAAAATAAATTATAATATAAGTAATGAAAGTAAGACTTTTTATAATTTGTACATTCTCTAAGAGTTCAATAATTGAGCACTAATCCCCACCAACACTCCAACTTTTTCTTACTTTTCTTTGGGTAACTTTTCATTTTCAAAGACTTTGCTGTGCATTTTGTCTAGTGTTACATTATTTAATCACAATATAATTTGTTATAATTAATATATAAATTTAAATAAAATTAATTCATTTCTTAGTAATTTAGTAAGAATCATTAGCTCAACTAAATAGTTATTCCCTCCGTCCCAAGATATTAGAGCCCTTTCTTTTGGGCACAAAAATTTAGAAGATGTTGTTAAGTGGTGTAAATGAAGTTGGTAGTAAAGTAAATTTTTACGATAAATAAAAATGGCTCAAATATGTTGGGACACTACAAAAAGGGAATAAGGGTTTAATATCTTGGGACGGAGGGAGTACTATTATTTACATTTAAATAACCTTTTTATTTTCTGCTGGCCGGAAGTGGTGGAACAAGAACATTGTATTGGAAGTAGATTTATTGAGTAAAAAGAGATTGCAGTCTGAAGGGAACGAATGAAGAAGCAAGAAACATTTTTTTCTATAATAAGATGTATATTTTTTTAAAAAAACAACAAAACAATATCATTTTACTATATTTTTTTTAAAAAAAAGTCTAAATCAAGCTGTGATCATAGCATTTCCGGTCGACTTTAAGCGACCGCCTCCTCCTGACCCCTGAATTCGGCCGCTTATTGCTACATAGTTTTATTTATTTATTTATTTTAATCTCTCTTTTTAATGTAGCAATTTAAATTGATCAAAACCGAATTACTAAAATCTGTACGCCACTATGCATACACCTGTAATAAAGTATATACTTTAATCTATTGAATGAAATCACATCAATCCACCTTTCAATATTTCTATTGATTTTGACATTCATAATTTCATAGTTAATCACTCACATAGTATAAGACTAAACACGCATTCGAATGTCCATGTGTCGGTATATTTCACGATCAACTTAGCTATCATAATTTTTAATTACACAATTAACAAGATATTATTGATAAAATAGTATTTCGTCTGAAGTTTGTCGTTTCAATTATTACATATTAATCATTATTAACTTTTCACTGTATGGACATTCCCCCAATTAATGGAGTACTACATTTTAGTTATTATAATAAATCAATCATCTTGTTATTTCATTTATGTCATCTTTCTATCATCACTAATTATTCTGCTACATAATATTTACATTTTTTAAATAATCAAACCATAATTGAGGATTCAAACTTTAGAAAGAGTTGATAAGAAATTTAATAAACTAAACTGTAATTGAAGATTAGTGCAGTAACATTATAAGGAAAGCTTCAATAAATTAATTTTAATGTTAATTTATAGAATTTACTTTTATTTGATTATTTTTCTTAAAGATATTGTAACTAATTTGAATATGGTGCATATTGTAGCTAGGGGACTGGAGTGGAAGGTGTGGAGTATTAGAGAAACTAAGTATAACGCCCGTACTATGCACAGATTAATATATTTTTAACACATTAATTTTTATTTTAAAATTAATTAAACAAAATTAGAATCAATTTTAGTTATATGAGAATCAAAAATCTATACAAATCATCATTGAAGCATAATAAATTTGAAACAAATCACATAATATAATGTTTAAACATTAAATCATGAAGTAGGAAGATAAAAATCTACTACAATAAAGAATTAAACACAATGGATAATCACTCATCAATTTTTAAAACTTTTGTATACACTAAATTAAGTTTAAAATTTGAATCAATCTCATCATTGTGGACCTATAGTCAGTTGCCGTCTCGCTACCTCATCGAGTTCTTGAGGTCTATTAGTTGCACCTGTATCATTGATGTTAGGAAATAAGTCCAAATAATCACATTGCAGATGAAGAGTGCACCAATAACCTATTAATAAATTTGGGGATAAAATATATAAATATCAATTGAATCAAATTACAATATAGATATTTCCTTCTGCTCAATTGATGGGACTTTAAGAACTTTCTTGTTGACCTCTCTCTATGTCACACCTCAACCCTTATGACATATGCACTTAATATAAATAAATTTTAAATATTAAATAAATTAATCCAATGCTTCAAGTACATAAAACGCACATATTATATCATTTCAAAATTCAACATTTATCAAGTACATATTTCAAACCATTCTAAACTGCAGTGAGACCCTCTCACCACTCTATATACTACACATTTATCTACATGCAAAAAATGATGAGGAGAAGAAGGTTTCCAAAAACGTGTCAGCCGCCGACCCTGATAACATATGGAGTCCTGATAACATATGGAGTTCCTATGACTCACGTTGACAAAAGGGTTCACTGATATCTTATTCCTGAAAAATATTAGTGGTTTATATGAGCCACAACTCAGTGCATATAAACCTTACTTTTAATTTCACACACAAATATCAAACACATTATTTCACCAACATATATCACCAGAAGTAATAAATATCGTAAACAATTTCATATTCATATGCATATGCCTCTCCGTTCTTTTCATTATTCTGTGACAGATCAAGCCTGGTATCTGCCCGGGATTTCCATTGTATACGACCCGTAGGTCCTTATATTTATTTGACCTTTCCACGAAGGCCCTTCTTTGCATATTTTGACATTTCCACGAAGGCCCCTCTTTGCATATTTTGACCTTTCCACGAAGGCCCCTCTTTGATTTGACCTTTCCACGAAGGTCCCTCTTTGCTCTTTGTATTGACCCGTAGGTCTATTATCATTGTATATGACCCGTAGGTCTTTTGCCATTGTATATCAGATCCACAGCAAGACTGTCACATATCCTCTTTAATCCCATGATTCAAATGATTCCAATATGATACATCAAACATATCCATTGCACCAATTACATAACCATATATTCCATCAATTAATTCCAATACTATAGATAAACATATTCATTGCACAAATCACATATCCACGTCACATTTCACCATCAATATCAAATAACACATAACCATTTCAAGCTCACATCATATAATTCAAATATTCACTTCCATTTAACACATAGCAATCAATCACATAAAATATGTAAAATTAAAAGTGTGATTTATACACACCTGAATACAACAGATAACTCATATTCTGAATTTGTCTCCTAGTCAGTTTCTCGATCCTGAAATCCGAGAGCGGCAATTCTATTTCATTTTAGTGCATAAATGTATAAAATATTTTTACTTTTTGATCTACGTTTCTAACTCTACTTTTATTTTCTGTGTTATTTTTTTCCTTTTTCTTTTTCCTTCTGCTAACTCTCATCTCTTATTTATATATAATGTCAGCTTAACATGGTTACTCACCTAACTAATTTTTAAAGAAAGACACGTAAATATGTAAAACTTGAAACGTGTTATACCATAAAATTTTGTACTGCGGCTTAAAAAAATATTCATTTAATTAGTTACATATAATAATATAAAAAAGAAGTCCAAACACTTATCTATTTCTAACACTTTACAAGGAATATATTATACATATACATGCTTTACGTAAAATTATTTTATGCACATATAGGTATACTCCACTTACACTTTAACATACTCCCAAGAGCATCAACCAAACATATTTATATAATATTAGCAGGCAAACAAATTTTAATACCCATATATACACAAATATCATTTAATTAACTATATTAACTAATCACAACTATTAAATAATACTCATTTATATAATCTACACCGTATATACTCCCATGCACACTTTTATACTTCTTCTTTTTATTTTTAATATTTATATAACGTTTATATATATACATATTTTACATATAATATTTAATATATAGCAATATAAATACGAAATGATAAATAAAAATATGTGAATATGCAAAATGATGCATGTTTCAGGTTTGGGATGTCACAACTCTACCCCTCTCTAAGAATTTTGTCCGCAAAATTCATTTCTCTCTAAGTTATTGCAGTCAATGAAATTGTTAACCCCTTAAACAGATGTGGATAGTTCTTTCTCATCTTTTCTTCACAATTGTTTCGATTGACGGTCCACTATATTGACATGTTCTTCTATATAACTCAAATTTTTAGAAATCTGTATATCAGAATCTTTCAGAACATGTGAAGGATCAGATCGATAAAGCTGAATCCTACTAACGAAGAAAATATTATGAAGTTGTGCTAACTCTGGAGGTAATGTTAACCTATACGCCAATGGTCCAACTCTTTCAACAATATCTCACGGTTCAATACAATGAGGACCAAACTTACATTTTTGCTCGAATCGCATGACTCCTTTCTGAGTTGAAACTCACAAAAAGAATTTATCAAGACCGAGATAGTAAATAGCGGATCTCTGCCAATATATAAGATACTAGAATACCACATAAGCGTTCCTACAGATAATGATGTCAAATCTTCAAAGCAAAACAATGTCGCTAATAACAGATTTTGAACAGAATAAGAAGCTCCCTGTACTTGAGATTGTTACGACGCATAAGCAATAAACTTTCCGTTAAGTCAAAAGATAACCAAATTCATGTTTCTGCGCATCAGTATAAATAACATAATATCTTGTACCTGCGGAGATAACCAAAATAGATGACATATTCAATCGATGCTTCCACTCATTAAAACTCTTTTGATAAGATTCACTCCATATAAAAGAAGAATTATGTCGTACTAACTTCATTATCAATTGAATAATAATCAAGAAACATTTCCAGTTGAAAACCAATTCAATCTTTTGTAGATCCACTTCTATTCCAAAACCTGACACCACGTGTCCCATCAATACTATATGTTCTAGCAAAAACTCACCTTTACTTAACTTAGCATAGAGTTGTTCATCTCGCCAAACTTAAAATACTGACGTTACAGTAATGGTCAAGAGACTCTTGAAACTGATCAAACAAGTCTTCGATTCTCAATAATAAATATTTATTCTTCACTGTCACTTGATTCGGCATTCAATAGTGTATATAAAGTCGCAATGTGCAGTCTTTCTTCTTCAAATATGATATCGGTGCATTCCAAGATGAAACATTGGGTCATATAAATCTCCTACCCGACAACTCTTGTAACTGATTCTTAAATTCTTGAAACACTAATGAAGACGGTTGATAAGTAGAAATAAAATAAATGCAGTGCTCAATAGAGAAATATGTCTCCTGATAAGGTGAAAATCCAGATAAATCTGCACTTCCAATAAATCAAAAAGCCGATCTAGATAATATAAGAAAACCTAGAACAATGTATTGATTACTGTAAAATATCACTCGATCCCGTCTCGATGACTATTACCATTTCTTTTACTTGACAAGCTAGCTTGATTCGATGAAGTGAAAACCAAACTATATCCATAATAATATCAAAACTTGTGTATGAACAAAAGAATCAATATCCGTCGGAAGCTCAATTGAATTAACTCGCAACACGTTCTCTAGAAAACCGTGCTATTGAAATAATTCTAGCTCATAACCAACAAACATAGTTCCTTGATTAAAGATAAAACCTTCTCTGCTTCTTATCACAATATACTTCTTTGCATATATTTAGCATTGAGTTCTCTAGAAAAATCGTCTGAACTGAATACCAGAATACCAGAGGTTGTATCATAGCTTGTGGGACTGTTTCCCAACAAGAGTAAGTACTGCTTCAAAGAAGAGAAACCGTGTAATCAAATTGCTCATCTGACATACAACTCATCTGATTGAACACCGGTTCTCTCACTTTTAACTATATCTCAGCCTCAGTCAGATTAGTCTCATAAAATCAACAACTTCTACTTTTCTGAGCTCTTTTAAATTTTCTACCTCTTACCTCATCAATGGTCCATGTACCAAAAATCCCAATATGATGCAGCATGTATATTAGATGTTTCTACAATTAATTGATGATGCAGGGCGGCTGACCCTTCTCTCCTCGGTGGCATATGTTTATGACAATACAAATGCAATGAAACTTAAAACCAAAATGTATCATATGGTATACACGAATGCTATGTCCCAGCGGGATTCTATCCCCGCTCTGATACCACTTAAACTGTCACACCTCAACCCTTATTGACATATGCACTTACTATAAATAAATTTTAAATATTAAATAAATTAACCCAATGCTTCAAGTACATAAAACGCACATATTATATCATTTCAAAATTCAACATTTATCAAGTACATATTTCAAACCATTCTAAACTGCAGTGAGACCCTCTCACCACTCTATATACTACACATTTATCTACATGCAAAAAATGATGAGGAGGAGAAGGTTTCCAAAAACGCGTCAGCCGCCGACCCTAATAACATATGGAGTTCCTATGACTCACGTTGACAAAAGGGTTCACTGATATCTTATTCCTGAAAAATATTAGTGGTTTATATGAGCCACAACTCAGTGCATATAAACCTTACTTTTAATTTCACACACAAATATCAAACACATTATTTCACCAACATATATCACCAGAAGTAATAAATATCGTAAACAATTTCATATTCATATGCATATGCCTCTCCGTTCTTTTCATTATTCTGTGACAGATCAAGCCTGGTATCTGCTCGGGATTTCCATTGTATACAACCCGTAGGTCCTTATATTTATTTGACCTTTCCACGAAGGCCCCTCTTTGCATATTTTGACCTTTCCACGAAGGCCCCTCTTTGCATATTTTGACCTTTCCACGAAGGCCCCTCTTTGATTTGACCTTTCCACGAAGGTCCCTCTTTGCTCTTTGTATTAACCCGTAGGTCTATTATCATTGTATATGACCCGTAGGTCTTTTGCCATTGTATATCAGATCCAGAGCAAGACTGTCACATATCCTCTTTAATCCCATGATTCAAATGATTCCAATATGATACATCAAACATATCCATTGCACCAATTACATAACCATATATTCCATCAATTAATTCCAATACTATAGATAAACATATTCATTGCACAAATCACATATCCACATCACATTTCACCATCAATATCAAATAACACATAATCATTTCAAGCTCACATCATATAATTCAAATATTCACTTCCATTTAACACATAGCAATCAATCACATAAAATATGTAAAATTAAAAGTGTGATTTATACACACCTGAATACAACAGATAACTCATATTCTGAATTTGTCTCCTAGTCAGTTTCTCAATCCTGGAATCCGA
Source organism: Salvia hispanica (assembly GCF_029641045.1). Classification (NCBI taxonomy): domain Eukaryota; kingdom Viridiplantae; phylum Streptophyta; class Magnoliopsida; order Lamiales; family Lamiaceae; genus Salvia; species Salvia hispanica. The sequence goes on from NC_142697.1 coordinate 28,341,910, forward strand.
GAGCGGCAATTCTATTTCATTTTAGTACATAACTGTATAAAATATTTTTACTTTTTGATCTACATTTCTAACTCTAATTTTATTTTCTGTGTTATTTTTTTCCTTTTTCTTTTTCCTTCAGCTAACTCTCATCTCTTACTTATATATAATGTCAGCTTAACATGGTTACTCACCTAACTAATTTTTAAAGAAAGACACGTAAATATGTAAAACTTGAAACGTGTTATACCATAAAATTTTGTACTGCGGCTTAAAAAAATATTCATTTAATTAGTAACATATAATAATATAAAAAGAAGTCCAAACACTTATCTATTTCTAACACTTTACAAGGAATATATTATACATATACATGCTTTACGTAAAATTATTTTATGCACATATAGGTATACTCCACTTACACTTTAACATACTCCCAAGAGCATCAACCAAACATATTTATATAATATTAGCAGGCAAACAAATTTTAATACCCATATATACACAAATATCATTTAATTAACTATATTAACTAATCACAACTATTAAATAATACTCATTTATATAATCTACACCGTATATACTCCCATGCACACTTTTATACTTCTTCTTTTTATTTTTAATATTTATATAACGTTTATATATATACATATTTTACATATAATATTTAATATATAACAATATAAATACGAAATGATAAATAAAAATATGTGAATATGCAAAATGATGCATGTTTCAGGTTTGGGATGTCACACTCTAGCTGTAGGTTGACAAACAACGCATTCATAAGAAATGCTTGGCAGACTAAAACTAAGACATAATCTAACTAAGTAAATCACCACAATATTTGAAATTCTGAATGGTAAAGCTAATTTGTTTTGCAAGCTTGATAGCTCAACGATTCTATATCCAGAGTAGTCTGCTAAGCAGATTCTTCTATAATCTAGATATTGGTTTTGTTTAAGAGAAGATAAAATAAACAGTGGGAAGACAAACCATGAAATAAAGTGCAAAGTGAGCATATCCATGGAATAAAATTATAAGAGAAACTTACATGTCACGGACAGTTTGATCAAAAACCTTCTTCACCCCACCCTTGCCTGCGAGATGTTGAATTGGCTAGCTCAATTCTGCGCAGCATGTTATACTTAAATAAACCACAAAAAACTTTTTCTCTGAATTGAATAAAAAATGCAACATTCAAAATGACACAGATCAATTTCTAAAACGATATACCTAATTGACAGAAGAAAAGAGCAAGGAACAATCATAATCAAATAATAATGCAACAAAATACAACAAAAATTTCCCTAATAAATAAACGATTCCTCCCTCCACATAAAATAAAACACAAATTCAGATCTGAAACATCAGCTACAATCAAACACATGACTAATAAGCTAAATTCCACAGATAGATTGCGAAAATTAGATATGGTGCCGTGCAAACGAAACTGAAGATTATGCCATTAATTATCACAAAATAGCGGAGCAATTTCATTAATCGTAGATTAGCAAATGCAATCAAAATGCAGAAACCTCCCTCCCACCATACCCCAAAACTTTTAATCAATTTTTAAAACAAAAGGGACAGCTCTTTATAAATTCCAACTAAATAAATTGAGAGCATACCTGATAAATTTACTGCCTCTTTATCTTTGCTAACCTCCTATTCATTTAAATATGGAAAACTAATCTCCACTAATAAAAAAAATATGAGAAATATTAAAATTATATATTTATTAAAATTAATTTCTGAATTTTATATTAATTACATTTACATCCCTTCAACATAAAATGATTATTCAAAACCTCTCAAAACTCCTCTTTTATATATTGTATAGATTAAAAGAAGTTAGATTTAGAAAAATGAAGCTTTTAGAAAAAACAACTTTAATAGATTGCATAGTATTGCACCAATTTCCCACTTCAAAAGCTTTTGACCCCATCCCGAATTTGGGCTGCAAGTCCCCTCCACGTCATCATTCCCCTAAATTTAGGGACCCAGGCCACAACTTCATTAACTCCGCAGGCTACAACTCGGGCCACAACTATTCATTTGCACTATTCACAACTACAACCTATTTTACTTGTAAAATAGAATACGTTGAACAATTAAAATCGGCAAAATTCATTGTTCAGTCGAAAAATAAAAAATTACAACATTGAAATTTAAAAATTCTAAAAAAAAAAATTAAAACATAAGTCAATTGCGGTTCAAAATTTCTTCAATTAGATCAGCTTGGATGGAAGTTGTGGTATTTATATATAAATTTTTGAATTTTATAAAAAAAAATAAAAAATTATGAAGTAGTGTCCCGGTCCGGCCCGAACCCCAAATAAGGCGGGGCCGGGACTCTTTGTGGCACGGCCCGTAACAATTAACCCTAGGCCGGGACGGGACTCGGAAGCGGGCCAGGGACGCAACTGCGTCCTCGGGAGCGTCCCGAGCCGTGACTCTCCTCCCTCCAACGCTGATTTCGGGCCGGGACTCGCGAGTTGCGGCCCGGCCCCGTAGCGTTAAGGAAGCTCTTAGAACTGTGACAATATGAAATTATGACCCCACACTACGGCCATCTACTAGATAGTATTTCATTGCATTTAATATTTCATTACTCTCTCTATTTATTTATTAGGACTTCATTAATATTTTAGAAACTAGAGCTACCTCACACCTTTTCTTTTATAGTGAGTGTAAAATATTCGAAGCTAGAAACTGATAATTAAGCAGAATCTATCAAGAATGATGACAATCCCAACAAATCAATACACCATACCAAAATAAGAACATGGTACTTATAATCAAAATAAAACACAAAAAAACAATTAAGAAACAACAAAATTACAATAATATCGTGAGATTTATCTATTGATTTTAGAAAATCCTTGCTAAAATAAATCAGGGAATTTTCCTCTCACATTCACCTATGAGTATAAGCAATGTGAAAAGACACTTTTGTTTGATCAATCATTTATTCATTGACTTCAAATGTAAAAATAATCAGTGATAAATAATTTTGAAATGACAACAAAATCATTTATTTTCAGCCAAAATATGTCAGGAACTTTTTAAATGAATTATGGGAATTGAGAAGTCAAATTTATAGCACAACATTTCAAAGTACTTAAATTGGTTTCCTAAAATAATAAAATTCGCAGTTCCCTTCATGCCTAAGACTATATATATAGTAATCATTGTATGTTCTCATTAATCCTACTGTTTTTACATGTGGCTCAAAAATTAGCTTCTATATTTTTGTAGAGAAATAATTATACTCCTTTTATTTTATGGACAACATGATTACATGACTATGATATGTACATAGGTCAATATAAATATTTATTGTGTCACATCATAGGTTTGTGGGATGTGATCTATTAACATAAATCTAGAACACAAAAGCATTGCTGTATACTTTTATAAAATTTTGGATAAATAATTACCTGAATTATCTCCTAAATAATCTAGATACACTTAGATCCTTTTCAAATATGCTCTCATTTTGAATCTAGATAAATAGACACATCTTATTGATATCTCATTCCAACTAAAGATTAACATGTGAGCTTCAAATTCATCCTTTGACAAATTACAAAATCGAGGAGTTTATAGTAAATAAACATTGAAAAGAAAGTTTGCTTTATCAAAAGATGTAACCATAGTGAAAGAGAGGAAAATTTGTGTAATAAAGTGGCTCCAAACAATGGGTGAAAAAATCAACTTCCAAAGTACTATGACAAATGTCAAATCGATATCTCATACACCTAAGCTTTTGGCATTTATTTCTTCAATTTTCTTATTATTTTTCCATATAAAGTTTTGAATTTGGGAGAATTATTTGTCCAACTGAAAATGAAATCTCAACGCAGTATATTACTTCTCCACGCCACGTTCGTGTCCATGCAAAATGTGTTTTGTACAAAAATATAAAACTAGGAAATCAGTTATAAAGAAAAAATGAAAGCAACTGATTAGTTAAATAATTTATAATTTACTAGTTTATGCACATGTCAAATCTCTACCATGCATAGCAACAAAAGGGAGACCCCAACAATTTCTGGAAAAAATAGGGGAAAAAATTAAGGGATATTTTAGTAATTTTACTTTTTATTAATAAATAAATAGTACTAGTAGTATTATGAAAATAAATAGTACTATAATTTTTTTTATCAATCGTAATTTTACCGTCATGTTTTCATTTTTTTCGAATTCGAATTGGTTCGAATTCTTAGGTACATGTTTTCCTTATATTTCATATCTAAATGAGTTACCTACCCTATCAAACATGCTTTTTTAACTATATTAGCAGATTATCATTTAGCACTCTATCTCAATCACAATTGTTTTATTTTGATGACGCAGATAGATACCTACAGATATTCATGAAAGTATAACCATAATTTTTTATTGGGCCCCGTCGTATAAAGCCCGGCTTGTCCACAAATCAATGTATTTATTTAATGTTTAGAAATTTATGAATTGGACAAAATATTACGAATTTATTTTTATTTTTAAAAATTTAATACGAAATGAACCATGAACGTTTTTAGACTAATAGGGTACTGCAGTAGGTGATGCATAAGAAGAACATAATTAATTAAATGAAGATTCAGAGTAAATATTCGTGGTATATATATGGAATATTACTAAGAATAGTCAAAGATTCAGAGTCAAAGATTTGAAGAAGTACTCTCCAATGAAACAAATCAATATGATTGATTTTGTACCTTTCGTTGAATGGTCAGATTTTGCAGAGCGCAAACAAATATGGGAGTGTTCACTTCTTCTATAATGGCTAATTAATTACAAAATGAAGTTAATAATTGAGAATTAACCAACTCCCAAATTTATAACATAGGAGTGCATGATGGTGAATGGTGAATGGTGAAGAACTTCCAGATCCGTAAAGTTTCAGCCTCTTGCTAACCGCAGAGCCTCACCGTTCCTTGATGTTTTTCAGGTTTTTTTTTTTTTTTGATATAGAGACAGAGATCGATCCGTACGGAGGATCGAACCTGCTCTGATACCATGTTGAAAAGTAAAATTCGAAAAATACAATTGAAGAACTCTTGAAGACTACATTGTGATTGATCTCTGATTCAATCGTTGTGACACAAAACAACTAGAGTGAAGTGTGTATCTGATTCAAACTTTTTTGTTCATGAGTAAGACTATCTAGACTAATTACCAAATTGTCAAAATATTTTTTATTGAATATATTATTGTAAACTATGTCATTGATTAATTTTGTTTGGCTCCCTAGAGAGCATTTTATAAGAGCTGATTGGAGAAAAGCTTTCTTCTTTAGTGTGATAACAGCATATAAATGTATTCTTTTTATCTCATTTTATTAACATGTGTATTCTTACATTTATTCCTCATTTTTTACTTTGTATATATATATAGGGTTTGACGAATATGTTACTCACACCATGCACATCCAAATTTAGCTCAACTCTGGTATGAATATAGTAGTATTAGCTAATTTTCATTACTTTTCTAGATAATATAATTAAGTATTCCTCATAATCATATCGATATTTGTAGTGTTTATTTCCTGAAAATTTGGTCTCAAATATCCAAACCCCGTTATTTTTAATCGAATCACCATTTGACTCATATCAGGTATGTGTAATCTTATAATGTAATAAACATTTGACTCATATCAGCGAGTTCCAGGAGATAGACATGCTCAACGACTTGCCATGGAACTGCACCGGCGACGACCAACCTACTTTGGAGAAAAAGTGTAGGGATTATATGCATCATTAGATGCCATGAATTGATAGCCCGTGAATTTGAATTTCTATTTCCAGTTATGAATGAAGGCATAAAATTTTCGGTTAAATTCAGATTCATAATTACAATTTAAGTGATGGTTGGTTAAATTTGACTTATTAATTACAAGTTAATTGACGGTGATAACTGATAATGTAGGTTACGAGTTATGAAATGAATTAAGTAGGCGATATGACATGTATAAAAGCAAGATGTTGAAACTATATTAAGTATCTTAGAAGCATGAGTCCTCAAAACTCAGTCATGGTGATGGTGATGGTGATGGTGATTATGATAAGTAGTTTGGTTGTGATGAGTGTCGATCTGAAAGAGTGCTACAAGATTTGGGTTGATGAATGTAAATTTAGGCTGCTGAAAGAGATATGCAACTTTTATAATGATTTCCCTCGTGATGTTTGTTGTTATCTCCTTCAGGATTCGGCGAACTCAGAATGCTACTTTGCGATTGTTGATGACTTAAAAAATAATTACCCTTGCCAACACCCAGACGTGGCTAGCGCTAGAGCTACAACCATACTTGGTTATTGTCTAGGCTGATACTCCTATAATATATCACAAACTTTATTTAATAATTGTATTATTATGGATACAAATTGTTTATTCTATTGGTGATCAAATTATATAAAATTAATTACTTAAAACCAATGTCTTTTTATCTTATGAGCTAATCTAGTACTCGTTGTTGAAAAAAAAAAAGAAGATTATATAACCAAAGATTATCATACCTACTGCCAATAAAATAGTACTATGTATACATTCACAATATGGTCAAATCAAAATACTGATTCAAACCAAATGAGTAGAATTGTATGACTCATAGCCCATTTAGCCTCTTTATTGACAGACCCATATTTAGCTCAATTCTGGTATGAATATAGTAATATTAGCTAATTTTCATTACTTTTCTGGATAATATAATTAAGTATTCCTTATAATCATATCTATATTTGTAGTGTTTATTTCCTGAAAATTTGGTCTCAAATATCCAAACTCTGTTATTTTTAATCGAATCAGCATTTGACTCATATCAGGTGGTATGTGCAATCTTATAATGTAATCAGCATTTGACTCATATCAGCAAGTTCCAGGAGATAGACATACTCAATGACTTGCCACGGAACTGCAGTGGCGATGACCAACCTACTTTGGAGAAAAAGTGTAGGGATTATATGCATCATCAGATGTCATGAATTGATAGCCCGTGAATTTGAATTTCTATTTTTAGTTATGAATGAAGGCTTAAAATTTTCAGTTAAATTCGGCTTCATAATTACAATTTAATTGATGATTGGTTAAATTTGACTTATTAATTACAAGTTAATTGATGGTGATAACTGATAATGTAGGTTACGAGTTATGAAATGAATTAAGTAGGTGATATGACATGTATAAAAGCAAGATGATGTAACTATATTAAGTATCTTAGAAGCATGAGTCCTCAAAACTCAGTCATGGTGATGGTGATGGTGATGTTGATTATGATAAGTAGTTTGGTTGTGATGAGTGTCAATCTGAAAGAGTGCTACAAGATTTGGGTTGATGAATGTAAATTTGGGCTGCTAAAAGAGATCTGCAACTTTACTAATGATTACCCTCGGGGTATTTGTTGTTTTCTCCTTCAGGATACGGCGTATTGGGAATGCTACTTTGCAATTGCTGATGACTTAAAAAACAATTACCCTTGCCAATACCCAGACGTGGCTAGCGGTAGAGCTTCATCCGTATTTACTCATTGTCAAAGCTGATACTCCTATAATATATTTCAAACTTTATTTAATAATTGTAATATTATAGATACAAATTGTTTATTTAAATTATATAAGATTAATTACTTAAAACCAATGTCTTTTATCTTATTATCTAATCTAGTACTCTATTTTAGTTGTTGAAAAAAAGAGAAGATTACGTAACCAAAGATTATCATATCTACTACCAATAAGATAGTATTATGTATTGGATTGCTACTGATTTAGTATTTAAATGTTGCACTGGGAATGTTCGATGAAATACTTGAGTCTTGACCGTCGGTCCATGCCGATTGGGCTGAAAAAATACAAAATGAGTAGAATTGTATTAGCCCATTTAGCCTCTTTATTGACAAGCCCATATTTACAGGCCATTTATTTCGACTACATCTCATGATGGGTAATCAAAATTCTTAGTATTTCAATTGTCAATTATAGTACATATTAAGTTTTCTTATAATCTTGTCTTTGCATAATATTTGAATTTGATTTCAGATTTTTAGAATGTACTATTTCTGAAGACATGGGAGGGACTAGTGATAATTCGTCAAGAAGATTATCATCATTTCGTGTTATATTCGCAATATTATAGACAAACAACTCAATTTGCAAAATAAAGCGAGTTTCATATTTTATGATGCATTTTTCTCTTAAGTAATTTACTAGCGAACCTGCTTTTTGATTTATATCATCAATTAAATTAGTCAATTTGTGTGATATATAAATTTGTGTTTTCATTGTGGGATTTACATGACCGGTATTTCAAAGAGCAATGTCCAATTCATCGACATGATACATTCCTATCTTATTAATTGCAATTAGACACTATAAAACCCATTTCGAAAAATAAATAAATAAAGTCTATCAGTGTAGTGGAGACATAAGTAGTTAACTTTAAGACAACAAATTTAACATTAAAATTGTTAGATTTAGTGCAATGAGTGATAGATTGCAAAAGTGCACTAAAAACTGTCGTGTCCAAATAAACATTTATATACACTTCAAAAAAAAGTATATACAACTTCGAAATTAAAAATAAAGTTCTCTTTAAATCAGTGTATTTCCTTTATGAAAAAAAACAAATAAATACACATATTAGTGCAACACTAATAATTTCTGCCCATGAAACATAAATCCAAAAATAAAGTGCCCCTATTTTAAGGTACAAGTGGAAGTGTGTGGGACTTAAGTCTAAACATCACTAGTAAAATAAAATAAAAAGCCCTTTATCAGCTTTAGTAAAGCAAATAGAGCAATAAAAAGCAAAACTAGCATATTACTCCATTATTAGTATTAAAAAATTTTAGGTCTTGTAAGATTCCATTATTTAGTGTCACAATAAAATGTGTTGGGAGGTATTTAAGTTAATTTCAATTTGACCAACCTTTAAATATAATTACAATTGATAATATTGTTACTATGATTTATGTTTTTGGACGATTGACATAAATCATGTGTTACAATGTCAATTTACATGACATAATATGCATAGATGGGATCGATAGCCGATCACACACTCATCCACTACTAGAGTTTGTGGTTCAAATTTATTAGCTAGTAGTACTAATAGATTAAAATATGAAATGGTTCAATGTTGTTCATGGATTAAAGACTAGTGTCCGAACTTCTCCATCTCAACGTGATCGACAACCAATGATGGAGATATCACACCCAATCGATGAATTGATATTCTCCCTCCGTCCCAAGATATTAGACTCGAATACCACATTGGGGTGTCCCAATATATTTGAGTCATTTTTATTTACGGTAAAAATTTACTCTACTACCAACTCCACTTACACCACTAAACAACACCTCCTAAATTCTTGTGTCCAAAAGAAAGGGGGCTAATATCTTGGGACGGAGGAAGTATATCCTCTTTAAATTCTTAAATCCAAATGCAACATTTAATGATTTAATATGTAAATCTCAGTAGACGACGAACTTTAATTTACCACACTATTGCTGATAATAATGCATCAATTGATGTTAAGATATTGCTAATAAAGGTGACAAACTTTTGTGTTAATGTTTAAGATTTGTGGATAAATTAAACTTAACAATTCAATGTGGATCAATTATATCCTAAGTGGATATAAAGTATTGATATTTAAAGTACTCTCCGTATGTTCAATTAATTAGGGTGTGATTGGTTTTTAGATAAGAGGATATGCAAAATGTGTTGTTGCATATGCACAACTTTTGAATTATTTGAATTTTGTTTGGTTGCATTTCATAATGTACAATTATCCCATTTGTGATGAATTAAAGTACAACCCACAAAAGTTTCTTTCCAATAAATCCAGTAAACGATAATCATATATAGCAAAAACAAATAAAAAACAGAAAATCCACAAAAAATTAATAATTAAATCAAAATTCTTAACTACGTCAATTGGTATTTTCGATAATTTAAATGTATATACCATTCATATATCATCTGCTAGAAACTCTAATTATTAATGGTTTTGTCAAGATTAAAAACGTTTGAGTTATTACAAATGGAGTATTAAACATCATGAATATTCGGAAGTTATAGGCATAGGAATCCTGAGGAATCATGAAGTATACTTGGTTGTCTGTGTATCACATAGTATTTCATAAAATAAAATATAATAAAAGCAATGAAAGTAAGACTTTTAATTTTGTACATTCTAAAGAGTTCAATAATTGAGCACTAACCCCCACCAACACTCCAACTTTTTCTTACTTTTCTTTGGGTAACTTTGTCATTTTCATAGACTTTGCTTTGCATTTTGTCTAGAATGTCATTATTTAACCACAATATAACTTGTTAGTATAATATAGATTTAAATAAAATTACTTCATTTTTTAGTAATATAGCAAGAATCATTTAGCTCAACTAAATAGTTGCTATTATATAAATTTAGATAAACTTTTTATAGTCTGGCCGCAATTGGCGGAACAAGAACATTGTTTTAGAAGTAGATTTATTAAGCAAAATAGTTTGCAGTACAAAGTGAACGAATAAAGAAGAAGCATTTATTTTACTATAACAATAGGTGTATTTGAAAAAAAATAAATAAAGCGATATCATTTAACTAGTATATTTTTTGAAAAAAAAAAGTTCTAAAATCAGGCTACGATCGTGACATTTCCAGTTGATTTTAAGCGGCCGCCTCCTCCCGATCCCCTAATTGCTACATAGCTTTAATTTATTTTATTTCTCTATTTAATGTAGCAATTAAATTGATCAAAACCTAATTACTAAAATCTGTACGCCACTATGCATACACCTGTAATTATTTGAAAAAAGTAGTATATACTTTAATGTTTAATCTATTGAATGAAGTCACATCAATCCACCTTTCAATATTTCTATTTATTTTGACATTCATAATTTCATAGTTAATTACTCACATAGTATGGATTACTAAACACGCATTCGAATGTCTATATATGTGTCGGTATATTTCACGATCAACTTAGCTATCATAACTATTAATTACACAATTAACAAGATGTTATTGATAAAATAGTATTTCGTCTGAAGTTTGTCGTTTGAATTATTACATATTAATCATTATTAACTTTTAACAGTATGGACAAACCCCCAGTTAATGTAGTACTACATTTTTGTTATTAAATTAAATCAGTCATCTTTTTTTTCATTCATGTCATCTTTATATCATCACTAATTATTGTGTTACATAATATTTACATTTTTTAAATAATATAACCATAATTGAGGATTCAAACTTTAGAAAGAGTTGATAAGAAATTTAATAAACTAAACTGTAATTCAAGATTGGTGCATATTGTAGTACTGGAGTGGAAGGTGTGGAGTTATTAGAGAAAATAAAAGGATTTAGATTTTAAAAATGAAGCTTTTAGGAAAAGCAACTTTAATAGATTGCATAGTATTGCACCAATTTCCCACTTCAAAAGCTCTTGATTTTTTAGAACTGTGACAATATGAAATTATGACCACACACTACTGCAATCTACTATAGTATTTCATTGCATTTCGTATTTCATTGCTCTATTTATTTATTAGGATTTCATTAATATTTTAGAAACTAGAGCTACCTCACACCTTTTCTTTTATAGTGAGTGTAAAATATTTGAAGCTAGAAAGTAGAAACTAATAACTAAGCAGAATCTATCAAGAATGATGACAGTCCTAACAAATCAATACACCATACCAAAATAAAAACATACTAGTACTTATAATCAAAATAAAACACAAAAAAAACAATTAATAAACAACAAAATTACAATAATATCATGAGATTCATCTATTGATTTTAGCAAAAATTTGATCTCACAACACATAACATATTCAAACAACGCTAAATAAAACACAAAGTCCTTGCTAAAATCAGGGAAATTTCTTCGCACATTCACCTATATGAGTAGAAGCAATGTGAAAAGGGACTTTTGTTTGATCAATCATTTATTCATTGACTTCAAATGTAAAAATATCAGTAATAAATGATTTTGAAATGACAACGAAACCAATTATTTTCAGCCAAAATATGTCAGGAACCTTTTAAATGAATTATGGGAATTGAGAAGTCAAATTTATAGCACAACATTTCAAAGTACTTAAATTGGTTTCCTAAAATAATTAAATTCCGCAGTTCCCTTCATGCCTAAGACTATATAGTAATCATTGTATATTCTCATGAATCCTACTCTTTTTACATGTGGCTCAAAAATTAGCTCCAATATTTTTGTAGAGAAATAATTATACTCCTATTATTTTATGGACAACATGATAACATGACTAAGATATGTACATAGGTCAATATAAATATTTATTGTGTCACATCATAGGTTTGTGGGATGTGATCTATTAACATAAATCTAGAACACAAAAGCATTGCTGTATACTTTTATAGGAATAAAATTTTGGATAAATAATTACCTGAATTATCTCCTAAAATAATCTAGATACACTTAGATCCTTTTCAAATATGCTCTCATTTTGAATCTAGATAAATAGACACATCTTATTGATATCTCATTCCAACTAAAGATTATCATGTGAGCTTCAATTCATCCTTTGACAAATTACAAAATCGAGGAGTTTATAGTAAATAAACATTGAAAAGAAAGTTTGCTTTATCAAAAGATGTAACCATAGTGAAAGAGAGATAAATTTGTGTAATAAAGTGGCTCCAAACAATGGGTGAAAAAAGCAACTTCCAAAGTACTATGACAAATGTCAAATCGATATCTCATACACCTAAGCTTTTGGCATTTATTTCTTCAATTTTCTTATTATTTTTCCATATAAAGTTTTGAATTTGGGAGAATTATTTGTCCAACTGAAAATGAAATCACAACGCAGTATATTACTTCTCCACGCCACGTACGTGTCCATGCAAAATGTGTTTTACAAAAATATAAAACTAGGAAATCAGTTATAAAGAAAAAATGAAAGCAACTGATGAGTTAAATAATTTATAATTTACTAATGTATGAACATCTCAAATCTTTACCGTGCATAGCAACAAAAGGGCGACCCCAACAATTTCTGGAAAAATAAAGGGAAAATTTTTAAGGGATATTATAGTAAATTTACTTTTTATTAATAAATAAATAAATAGTACAAGTAGTAGTAATTAGTATTATGAAAATATGTAGTATAATTTTTTGGATCGATCGTAATTTTACCGTCATGTTTTCATTTTTTTCGAATTCAATTCGAATTGTTCGAATTCTTAGGTACATGTTTTCCTCATAAAATTCCGTCTCTTAATACGTTATCTACATTATCAAACATGTTTTTAATTTGTATTAGCAGCGTGTCATTTATCACTCTATCTCAATCGCAATCGCTTTAATTTCATGACGCAAATAGATATCTACATATGGTCATGACAGTAAAACCAGAATATTTTATTGGGCCCGATCGTATAAAGCCCGGCTCATCCAAGAATCAATGTATTTATTTAATGTTTGGAAATTTATGAATTGAACAAATATTACGAATTTATTTTTATTTTTAAGAATTTAATAGTACGAAATGAACCATGAACGCTTTTAGACTAATAGGGGTACTGCAGTAGGTGATGCATAAGAAGAACATAATTAATTAAATAAAGATTCAGAGTAAATAATTGAGGTATGTATATATGGAATATTACTACGAATAAAGTCAAAGATTTGAAGAAGTACTCTCCAATGAAACTACTCAATATGATTGATTTTGTACCTTTCGTTGAATGGTCAGATTTTGCAGAGCGCAAACAAACATTGAGTATTCACCTCTTTTATATAGGCTAATTAAGCATAGTAAAATGGAATTAATAATAATTGAGAATTAACCAAGCTCCCAAATTTATAACATAGGAGTGCATACTTTTGTCTAGGTTGTAAAGTTTAGGTTCGAGAATCTCTATGACATTTCTTAAGTTAAATTTTGCTTAATTCAGTTAGCTGAACGCATCAATCTCGTGTGTTTCTTGGTGGATAGTTTGTTATTCTTTTGTCGTTCTTAGACTTTTTCCGTTTCAACTCAAACTTTATTTTACTATGCTCACTTATTCTTTATTTCGATTACATTTCTTATATCGCATTGCAATAAATTTAACTCGAATTTATGTGTTGTGTATGGTCTAATTAATTATTTTCATTGCTCCTATGTTCATAGATTATTCTTTCATTTTATCGAAAAATAAAATTTCTTAAAATTTAATTATAATAAAAAATAATTAAATAAAAAAGTGGCAGCTCGGCAAGAGATACACTTTACCTAAGTGGAATCAAGACAGGTCAGTCAGTGATTTGCCTTTGTCGTATCCCACTAGTTAAAGCAAATTTTCCCCACCAGAATTTTATGCATATTCATGCAGCCAACTACTTTAATAAATTTATCATGCTTATAATTTAAATCTAAATCTAATTTTCCTTATTCTTATACTCCTATAATTGATGGTTCTCCACTAATCAAATTACTGTGAATAGCTAACGAAATTCGAATTTTAAGTCACATAATATTCGAAATAAAAATATCTAACGAAATTCAATCTTTTTTAATAATTCATGAATTGGATCTTTAATAGTTAAAACTTACTCCCTCCGTCCCTGATAATTTGACCCAGTACTCCATTTTTGGATCGTCCCACATAATTTGTCTCATTTCACTTTTACTATTTTTGGTAGTGAACCTCATATTCCACTAACTCATTTCTACTCACATTTTATTATAAAATTAATACTTTAAAAGTAGAACTCACGCCCCATCAACTTTTTCAACTCACTTTCCATTATATTTCTTAAAACTCGTGCCGGGTCAAAGTATTCCAAATTATCTGAGACGGAAAAAGTAAAAGATTGAGTAGGTAGAAATCTTCTTCCTTTTTCCATTGTTATATTTATATTCCGAAGTTTTTCTATTTTTATTATTCCATAGCTCATAAAACATTTGACTTTAACGTTTTTAGTATATTAAAAAAATCACCTTTTCAGATTTGAGCAAATGATTTCACAAAGCAAAAACACAACTTTGTTTTTTTAATATTTTTCCCACATATATTTTCCCTCTTTATTTCAACTAAATTCGGCATTATTGCATGTACACTAACACCATGCACCAAAATCCAAAATCAGAAACCGAAAAAAAAAAAAAAAAAGCCCCAAATATTTCTGGAAAAAAAAAAAAAAAAAAAAAAACAGTCAATACGAAAGCGGCGATTTGCAGGTCTGCCGCTTCAAATCGCTGTAGAACTTCATGATAAACCTCTCCGCCGCCTCATCCACGTGATTATCCTCCTCCGCATTGCACAGCGGGAACGGCGAGTCCGTGATCCGCAGCTGCCGCACCATCGGGCTCGGCCCGAACCCCGGCAGCGCCGGCGACGCCACCTCCAGCGCCGCCGCCAGCGCCGCCGCGTCGATCGGCGCGGCGCGCTTTCCCCGCTTGAAGGAGGGGAAATTGAAGGCGGGGCTGGTGCCGCAGCTGAACTCGTACTCCTTGATCGGCCGCGCCGCCGCGGCGCCGTGGTGGAAAATTAGGTTTTGGATGGCGGCTTTTCCGGCGATTTTGCCGCGCTTCATCATCAGGCTGAGATCGGCGAGGAGCTTCGCCTTGGAGATGCCTTTCCGCAGCATGAAGTAGAGAACTCGGACGATTTTCCAGAATTTTTTGGCTATGATTGGCAGATTTTGCTCCATTTTTCTGTTTTTGAAGAGGAGATGAAGTGTTTGATCGAATGATTGTGTGAGAGGGGAGATGAGTGGTATTTAAAGAGGGAGATGGTGGGCTTTGGTGGGTTGTACGCGAAGGGTGGGCGCTTTGGAGAGTTGTACGTTGGGGAAAGTGAGGTAAGGTTGCACGGAACGTTAAAGTTGTTGTACTCCTACATAATTATTTGGTGATTAATAATGGGAGTACCTGTGGTTTGGAATATTTTTGGTACTATTATTATTATTGAGTTTTGAAATAAAAAGTTATAGGACGTTACGTACATTGTGGATCATACATTTCATGTGTCTACTTTCTTGATTCAGGTACTCATATGACTAGAAGTTATAGAATATAGTCCATTTTATGCAAATATAGTTTACAATTTTATTACTAGAAGTAAATAGGTGACATATATATGGAAAAGATTTATTGAGAAAAATATTATGGCAGACATAATACTTCCTCCGTCCGCCATTAGGAGTCTCATTTATAGGTGACACGTGTTTTAAGAAATGTTAAGAAAAGTGAATGGAAAAAAGTTAGTGAAATAGGAGTCTCACTTGTATATAATAGTTTTAAATGAAACGTGAGTGACATGAGTTAGTAGAAGGTGTGACCTTATTAACATTTATGGTAAAAATAAACCGGGACTCCTATTCATGGACGGACTAAAATGGAAAAGCAAGACTACTATTTGCAGACGAAGAGAGTACAAGATTGGTATATGCTATGTTTTCTAAAATTAGTTTGATTAATACTAACTTTTAGGAGATTTAAATTATTGATAAAGGGTTTTCACATAACAATTTATATATAATTCGGATTGATTTTGATGGGCCGATAAAAGAAAATAGCTACTACCTCTGTTCCTGAAAGTTTGTCACAGGTTACCATTTCGGTCTATCCCTGAAAGTTTTCACAATTCACTTTTTACTATTTTTAATAATGAACCTCATATTCCACTAATTCATTCCTACTCACATTTTATTATAAAACTAATATTTCAAAAGTAGGATCCACATCCTAGCTACTTTTTCAACTCATTTTTCATTACATTTCTTAAAACTCGTACCGGGTCAAAGTATGACAATATTTGGGGGACGGAGGTAGTAAAAAATATAATAATGGTTGGGGGCATGGGGCTTAGCCTGCCAGTGGTGAGATCTATTCGTGAGTATTGTTCTCTATTAATCCCTATTACTTTCATTTTTTTCATTTTGTTCATTTAAGTTTGATTCTATCATCTTAAAAAAGATGTCAATATTTTTATAAAATAAAGTTTGATTAATTCTTTGATTCATTTGTTTTTAATTTTACAAAAAATAGGAAAATCTAGTTTTAATTTAATGTAATTTGTCAAATTAATGAAATAAATAATTATTTTTAAAATATTAGAATCAAATTAAATGGAAATTCAAGGAGAAAGAAGCTCATATAAAACATGTAGTACTATACTATAAGGTATAAACCATGTGTGCGTCTCTATTAATGAAAGTATAGTAAGAGAATTAGGACAAATAGTTATTGAATCAGAGTCATGACGACTTCTATTACAACCAAGATTCATAGTGGTGATCAGTTTCTAAATTAACTTCGCGTACACTTGCGAATTAAAAATTAAAACTTCTTAACTTTTAGTTCTATTTTGAAACCTTGAGAGAGCCCATTTCGACTAAAATTTTCGATTATGTTCAATAAATACATCAATTTTAACAAATATATACAATAAGTAAGATATTTTTTAAGCATCTGCTCTTTTCAATGTATGCTGATCATGTTGATGAGTCTAAGCCAATGATATTCAATACTATTACTATTAATTAGCTCGATAGTTTAGTTTGGAGAATACAAAGTTAATGTGTGAAAAAATCATTTAAAATTATATTGTGAGACGTGCTTAAATTTTAACCAAAAATTGAAACACTAAATTGTTAGATTCTAATAATCTCGGAAACCCAAATTACTATAGGAGTATCACGAATCAATCTCAAGTTATTTAATTGTCAGACATTATAAAAATCTGACAGAATGGTCATAAAAAAAGGTTTAAGACATTGAGCCATAAATTCAGAAAATGTCCAGACTATGTTTGAAACTTCTTTATTAGTGGGTTTTCTAATGAACAAGGATTTCAATTTTTTATCCTGTTATATATGTTTTGTATGCATAGATGTCAAAAAAAAATTTATGGTTTAATGAACATAAATTTAGAGGTCACGCCACAGAAGACTCGAATCTGAGACTTTTGGTCTCAGACATTATTAACTTCTCTATCGTTTGGCCAACTCACGTGTTGTCAAACTTTTTTTTAATTACATGTTATGTAGGTAAGTATTATGTGATACATAGGCGAGACACACTGTATTATAATAGGAAAAGTCTTAACATTCCATGTAGATGAGATTCGAACCTGGAGAACTTATAAATCGAGTCTTGTAGTGAAGATGATTAGTAATTAACTAAGGTGATTAACGATAATTAAGTCTATACTTAAAAGTTGATTGATAATTAGCTGTACATTATTGTTTACAAGACAAAATTCTACCTTCGAATCTTGCGTGTCTTTAGAAATATATTCTCTGCAAAAAAAGAGTTTATTTGTTTATATTATCAAAGTGTGGATCAGCCAGTTTGGTCGCGACATTATGAAAATTAATCTAATTAAACATGATTTGTGACTAATTACTTAATTTTGTAACACCTTTAAAATTAACAAAAAGAAATAACTATAATTGAGAGGATTCGCCTTTATTTTTGTCGAAGATCCACTCCCACTGATTAACTAAACATAAAGATTTTATCTGTCTTTGATATCTAACTACTTGCATTATATTAAATGATTTTTTCTACATGTTCTTGTTTCCAATTCTAAGTATATTATTCACGTCATTCGTTACAAACTTACAAGAAATATATAGAAATATCTGTCAAAATAAATTATTTGATGTCTATATATTTTATTTTCCATATCTAAAAACTTCAAATTAAATCATTCTTTTAGTGCAATTAATTTCATCTTAAATATAATGGATTTACATATTAAATGCAATATTTTTAGTATTTTTAATTTTCGCGATAAAAAATCACTCACCCTTTTCATTTATTTTTTTAATATATATTTATAATATTTTTTAGCCATGAAGGTCTGCATGCAAGTGTGAAATTTCAAGTTTTTTCTGACATGTTCATATTTCTTTCAAACCACATGATTATAGACTATAAATAATTAAATATTCCTAGACACAAAAACACATCATATTTTTATCAGAACTTGTTTAATTATCTATTATATCAGGTGTCAACTGGATATTTATTGAGATATTTTTTTACTAAACCTGTCAAGATATTTGAAGATCTAACATGCCAACCCCGAATCGATTGGCAAAGATATATTGCAGTCTACACTTGTCAACAATTAATAAAAAACATATGAAACCAGTAATTTTTAATTTATAGACTTTTTCCATATCTTACAATTTAAAATCGATAATATTAATTAATTAAAAATAAATTAACATATTATTATATAGTTTCCCTTTTGTAATTATCTAGAAAAAGGTTAGCCTTTTCAAATTAAATACTATATGCAAATTTAGGGGGGAAAAATTAACTTTTCTAGTGAATATTAGCAAAATTATCTTCAAATCAAATTGAAAATCACATTTGAATTCATCATCTTTTTTTTCATGATATATTCTTTACAAATTACAAGGCATATATAAACTATATATGTGGTACTTGTAAGTTGTATCATACGCTTTGGTTTAATATATATCGATATTTACTATTTTCACTCATATGCATCCAATTATGAAATTTAGTCAAGCTCAAATATTTATACATAACTTCATTCCACGAACTTAATAGCACAATTAACATTACCATAGTAATTAATTAGTTTGTTCTGCCATATATAATCATGATCATGTCTGACTGAAATTCAAAGAGAATTAGTATTAATAAATTAATAATAAGGTGGTCCATGATTAATGATTGAAGCTAATTAAATTAGCAAATGTGAATGTATTTGTTGTAGAATGGTTGTAGAAGAGTAGTAGTAGAACAAGTCATAATTGTGTGCTGCCCTTTTTGCCCCACATTTTCCTTTGCCATTAAGTTCTTACCATTCCTAGTAACCAATCACGTCTTCTCACTACATTAATTTTAAATATATGGAAACATTACGCAATGATATTCAAATTTGGGTTGATTGTTAAATCTAGATTTCTTTTTGTGATTTTGACGTACTAATATTCAATGGATTTAGTTAGAGTAGTGCTAAAGCCTAAAAGCACATAATAAGTGTACACATAACTGACATAAGCTATCATCTTATGTATAGTCTAATCGTGTTTATGGGCGAACGGATAAAGAATATTGGTAGCGACTTTATTGATTCAATTTTCTTATAGTCGAATCATTTTCATTTCTTTCTCTAATTTCAACCTTCTTAATTCTTTTTTCGATTATATCGGAAAATTTCAACCAAAATAATAATAAAATAAACAAATTAAAATATATAATGTGGTAGGGCTTAAGCCTCTTCGCCGGTAAAGGTTGTGTCTGCCCTTGGTCGTATGAATCGTGTTAATTATGCCAACAACAGTAAAATCAATTGCGCCAATTGTACGTATCAAAATATATAGATTAATATACTAATTATTTTAAATTTGAAAAAGTAAAAAGTGAACATCAAACATATATATAGTTTATTGATTATGGATATAAAACCAATGTAATTATCAATTTTGGCTATTCTTACATTTTGTAACATAAAACTACTACTAGTAGACTACTTTATAAGACAAATATCAATATACATCCAGCCTTTGATATTTAGTACTGTCACAAATCAATGCATACAGTGAATTTCATTTGCATACCTTCAATAAACGGCATGAGTAATAAATTGAACAAATTATAAATATATTTCAGAAAGAGACCAAAAGATGAGATTAAATGAGTCCAAAAGAGGAGGTTAAATAGAAATGGGCCGGCGTCCACCATTTGGGTTTAGTTACTCCTACACCAAATTCAAATGCTCAAAAAAATTTACTACTTATTTTATAAGTATCTGTTATACTTTGACTCAGCCTTCAAATTTGAAAACGGTAAAGAAAAAGATAATAGGATGTTAGTCTCACTTTTATGTAGTATTTATTTTCGAATGAAATATGAGTTAATTGAGATAATGAACTGTAAGGCATATGCCTCATTTATTAAAAATAGTCAAAAGATTGTGCCATGCACATAATGAAATATGAGATATATGTTTACAAACGGATGGGATACTTTTGTAAATAATGAGAATCATTTGCAGAGCAATAATTTCAATTAAATTCTTTTTTAATTGAAATATGTTGATAATAATCCCTCATTTAATCTATGATCAAAATTATTTTTATTTACATTTTGGTCATGGTAACTCGCAATTCCGAACTATTAATTAGATGAAAAACACTTTATCAGCTAAGTGACACGCTTCATCCTTGAATTATTAAGTTACAAAAAAAAGTATTATAATCCCCACGAGTCCAATTCAACAATAACGAACCAATGTATTTGACTCTATTTTTTTTCCTTTGAATCGTGTGGTCTGTTTTTTGTTAGATTTGGGGTTCATAAGCCCTTACAAATATTATAAATACATCTTAATTGGACGGAAAGTGCTTTAAGGACCAATATACACATGATTAAATATAAAGTTAATTGTGACCATTTTGTGCATAGTATTCCAATCACAAAATAATTATTTTAGAGCCGTTGGAAATTGGGAATCATGATGAATGGAAATTGTACAAGAAATTGAGCCGTTGGTCCTATATGTTTTCCTTAACATTGGAGGTTTCTCACTCCATTACAAGCAATAATTATGCCAAGAAATATCAAGAAAAACATCCAATCTTCTAAAAGACCACCTACTTTGTCTCTATTTTGTCTCTTCGTTTTAACATTTTATACAAAAATGTTCTAATCTAGCGGAACAAGTGAATAGAACATTGAGATATTTTCGTAAAATGTTAAAACAATATGACAATATATATCGAAAATTAACCCTTAATTAATTTTATAATATAATTAGTTAAATCTTAGTTATTTCCTAAAGGATTCACTTTGATTTAATTATTTATATATGCATTAATCAACAATATTCTTAAGACGAAATTATGTGTCTATTACATGGAAAATTGGCGTTGGGGATTTAAATTAAATTACAATTTTTTTTATTTAGTTGGCTCATTACCAAAAATCCTTGACATTAGATGTAGACGCGGTTTATATTATGTTTAAATAATGACTTCATTTTGTTAATTTGCAGCACTCGAAATTTCTAACAACTAATTAGCAAATCGAGTCGTATATTGTTTACATACATATATTCAAACGAAAAAAAGGTTGTGCTTCAATAATATTTATTCAATCACTTTAATTTTATTGAACTTGTCTATTCGCTACAAAGCAAAAAATAATTCTTATATAAAATTAAATCAAGTGAGTTAGTGCATTTTTTGTTACTAGCCCTTAATGAAAAGACCAAATTGTTCGATATATCATAAATATATCTAACCTAATTAATCGTAAATAATAGTATAAATAAAATGAGAATCCAGCTGTTTACAACCTTGAAGAAAACATGGGGAAACAAAAGCCTCTCCATTATGCATAAAGTGAAGCATGTGTACTAATTTGTTTGTTTTTTATGCTCTAATTAAGAAAGCTTAATTAAGCTCTAATAACCCTACTCTCTCACTTTTGTGTTCTTTTTTGAAGCATTCAAAACACTTTTTTCCAACATCACAATTTTTTGTTTGAGGAATTAAGGTGTATTATTGGCTGGAAAATGCTTTTGACCAGACTCTTCAACTTGAGCACAAATTAAATTGGTTTAGTTTAAGTAGTTGGATTTGGAAAAAGATATTAAGGAGAAAAGTGGGGAGTTTAGGTCATGAAATTGCTGTTTTATTAGCTGTATGCCAAAGGGCTTTCTTGAATTCATGAATATAATGTCGGCTTGGACTAAGCTTTCTTAACTAATTAGCACATTTGGAATTTGAATATTGAGTTTTATGGAAAATCCAAAGGAAAATATGGATTGCTAAATTTCGGTTTCAAGAGAATTTTATGGGTGAATGTTCATTGGAGTTTTACAATGTCACTCAAGTGAAAATTGTTTTAATTTAATTTAAGGTGAAGTGAAGGTTGTGAAACACATAATTACATAATTATTCGTTGCAGATTTTCTAGCAGCGGTTGGTACTATTATTGTAATCGATAAAACATCATGTCCTATTGCATGTTGTTATCAATAAAAAAACAATAGTTTTATCGACCGAGATTTCCGCCAATATCCTATTTTTTCATTGGTAAAAAAAGTGTTATTGACAATAATTTATAGTATGTTGGTAATTTTTTTAGCTGCATACTACGAACATTTCACACCGGTAATTTTTTCGGTAATCCAACTTCTTTTTTTGCAGTGTATTGTTTTGTCGAACCTTTACTCATCAAGTAAATTGGCTTCGATTATTTTCTTTTACCAAAAAAAATGTAATGGATGATGAACCACTGCACCACCATATAAGTTATATCTCATGTGGAAATAAAAACCAACTCAAGATCTTGTCTTAAATCCTAATTAAAGAGAATCTTTTTGTATCTAGTTCTTTAATTAGATAATTAGATGTAAATGATAGCACTAAGCATAGTATAATGAAAGCGATTACTATTAAACTTAAAGTTTAGTTACACAAAATATATCACCAAGATCACGAGCTCACTCGCAAACATGCAAGTGGATTTCGAATCAAAATTCAAAATCAATTTAAGCCTTTTTTACAGCTAGCCATGAGGCCAGCTAAGAAAACTAAAGCCAATAGTTTTATTGAGCTAAAATTGGCAAATGGTAGGCTTAGCTTTAGCAAAATCAAATCAATTAATAGAAAAAAGTGCATAATAAATGATGAAATTGAGTAAGCATTGAAACAGGGAAAGCCAAGATTGGGTGTACTAGTACGTACCACAATCAAATCCATTTTTTAGTTGTATACTTTAGGTATTGGAAATGCACATGTTCAAAAAGATAGAGTCGTTTTCTTCCCAATCCATAGTTTTTCTAACATAATTAACTCATAAATGATATTCGTTTGGAAACAACAAAAAAGCAAAGGCATTGCTATAAAATCCAATCTTTGGAGCCTTACCTTCCTTTTTTTGATGCAAAAATGCTCAGAGTTATAGTAGAGGCGAGCTAAAAATATAAGTAAAAATCCAAGAAAAAAAAAACACAAAAATCTCGCAACAAGTAATTACAAAGAACAAATAACACCAACCAACTGAAGACGATAAGAAAACAATGACTTAAACAATCAAGACTCAATCTTATCAAGTTGACATGTCGAAGCAAAAGAGCAAAACTAAAATAAACTTCAAGTGATCAAACCTGGCTACGAGATCTAGATCCTTAACTTATCATGTACGGTCTCTTGTGTCCATCAATTTCTAATTTGCTCCATTAGTCATTCATTTGTTCGAGCTTGAAAAAATCAACCGGACTCCAACCTCTAGCCAATGTGTCTAGCCTTCAAAATAGGCACTTCTTCTTGAACTATCACATAGCCCAAAATCTTAAAAATAACTTTATTTTGAATATCTCAAT
This sequence comes from Salvia hispanica, assembly GCF_029641045.1. Taxonomy (NCBI): domain Eukaryota; kingdom Viridiplantae; phylum Streptophyta; class Magnoliopsida; order Lamiales; family Lamiaceae; genus Salvia; species Salvia hispanica. Next base: position 28,366,247 of record NC_142697.1, read on the forward strand.
TAAATCATGCAAAAGTTTCTTAAACCTCTGGAATGGGGTACATTTCCACACGATTGGATGAATAAATAGATAAAGAATTAAAGATTTTGTTAGAATTGGATAAATAAATAGATAAAGATTGACAATAATAATTGGTGTTGCTATTTCATAATAAACCTAAACCAAATGATTGATTTTGATTTTTGCCACGGAAGGCTTTCCTTTTCCTTACCCCAATAGGTTAGTGGGATTTTTGGGTATTTTGCATTTGTAAAAAATAGTAGGAGTAACTTTTTCAGTTATTTATTAATTATTATATATCAAGTTATATGGCAACTGGGAGGGACACGTGGCCTTTGGAAACCTAACCTTTGTTGCTAAGTAAACCACCATTGGCAAAGTTACAAAATAGGGAGAGAGTTAGAGGAAACTTGTTTGCTTCAAAAGAAAAGTTTGAAAGTGAGAGAATAATTTTATATTCACCATTAACTCCCCCCTTTTTTTAGTGTGGATCCCCCTTCTATTGACATATATTTGGAAATTAAAAAAATAATAGGATGAAAATTTAAAACCCCCACTTTCATACTTGAGTTCAATTTTTTTCCCTTCAGTGATTGTTAATTTCTCAACCACTTTCACAATATTAGTAGCAATAAGCCAATATATATATGTTTGCATTGGTTAAGCGAAAACTCCCCCACTTTATTATAACGAAGAAAATCTTTTATCCCATTATTATTGGTTAGGAATCTCACGTCTTTTGATGAATTATACTTTAGCTAAATAGCCTAAATGTGCATAGTTATAATAACACAAAGTAACAATAAATATCATCGAACTATATATAATTATATACTTTACAATGCACAACGGATAATTCATGAGTATAACTAGTAAAGAAAAATTTCATATAATGGATCTTTTATTTTATTTTTTTGCATGTGTGAATCTCTTCCTTTTTTATGTATATGTCAAATGAGATGTGACCATGAAATGATTTAACTAAAAAAAATCAACGCGTTGGTTTGAATAAACACAAAATGAGAGGAAACGTGAATTTGATATCGAAACAATATAAAGTTTTACAAGCGTTGAAAGTAAATAAAGTTGGAAAGAAAGCCACTTTAACAAAGCATACAATTCATACTAGTACCAAATAATTGCAAGTTACCTATACATGATATTTTCCTCTAATCATTTCACAAAAATCTTAGTAATTCATAATATCTACCCATAACTGCCTCTGCAAAAGTAATTACATATGGCTAGTCATATCAATATTGGTCATATCATGAAAATGGAAGTCAGAGAATCCGGAGCTATTATATGTAAAATCGACTGCAATTCTAAAGAATGAATTAACATATCATCGAGCGAGCACTCAATTAAGTGCAAAGAAGCAAAGCACGTTATTGACAAAGCACTTTATGGAGTGCTATACTGATTGTACGTAATTAATATTATGAGTTAGAAATTATTTTATGCAACTTAATTTTTGAAGCACATTTAAATATTTAATCATGATTTGATTTAGGTCGATTGCAATAAATACATTGGTTTCGGTCGAAAACCATTGGGAAGGGAAAATGTGGATGTAGTGAACTGAAGGAATTTTAATTGAACAAACTTAGGCAATAAACAGCCAAACAATAATTGGATGAAATTATTGATAAATATTAAAAATGTCACGTTTATTAAAGTGGAGTACGTAGTACTTTCTCTAAAGCTCAATGTACAACCCCTCTCCCTATAAATACACGCCCTTCACATTGCTCCACTCATTCAACCAATTCTTCCTCCAAAACTCAAAACATCAACTCTCCCAAATTCAAATTCCCAAATCAAAAATTCAATCCCTAAAAACCAAAATCAATTACAAAAATGGAGCAAAATCTCCCAATCATCGCGAAGAAATTCTGGAGCATACTGAAAGTAGCGTACTTCATGCTGAGAAAAGGCATTTCAAAGGCCAAATTGCTCTCCGATCTCAGCACCATGATGAAGCGCGGCAAAATCGCCGGAAAAACCGCAATGCACAACCTCATCTTCCACCACCACCACCACGGCGAGGCGGCGCCGCCACTGCCGGAGGAGTACGAGTTCAGCTGCCGCAGCACGCCGGCGTTCCGGCTGCCGTTCCACCTCGGGAAGCGGAAGCAGGCGGCGGAGATGGAGCTGTGGGCGGCGGCGGTGGAGATGGCGTGCAGCGCGGCGCCGTCGCCGGCGCTGCCGGGGTTCGGGAGGACGCCGGCGGTGAGGCAGCTGAGGATCACGGACTCGCCGTTCCCGCTGAGGGAGATCGACGAGGATCACCGCGTCGATGAGGCGGCGGAGGAGTTCATCACCAAATTTTATAGGGATTTGAAGAAGCAAAATGGGGCTTGATTTGATTTTTACTGTGTGTTTGTGTGTTTTTTTTGGAGATTTTGGGGGAAATGGAAGCATGTTGCAATTTTTATGTGCTTATGCTTATGGATATTTTGAATATTTTTATGGGTAGAAATAATGATAAATATTGGTATATTTAGGAATGTTTTAGGTTTGTTGTTAGTCAAGGAAATGTAATTTAGCAATATACGAAGGAATAAAAAAGAATTATCTGTGAATGTATATATTGATGTGCTTTTGATTCATTGATTCTTCTTTTTCTGCAAATTTTTTAGGCATTTTGTGTTTTATTTTGTAATACTCTATATAGGAGTATAATTTAATTATATTTTGGTTACAAAAGTCTAGGAAAATTGGGATACCGCTTGATTTTGCTTATGTTTCTGGTCTCTTCAAAATTCAACTCTCATTTTTTGTGATTTATCTTAGTCTCAAATAAATTCTCAAACATCAAGTAAATTCATAGCCACAAAAGCATAAACGAAACAAGAAATCGTAAACAACTAAAAACATTGAGAATTGGCGATGAAATGCAACTTAACTTGCTAGATATTGGAAGGTATAAATACCATATTGAGAAAGTAAATTGGTAATTATTGAAAATTCTCCTAAAGGCAGGAAAACTTCAAATGATGGGAAGTATTTAGATCATAGTCAAGTTTTGGGATGATTGGAAAAAATGTCACTTGGAACATAAATTGACGCTATACTATTCCCCATATCTCTCTAAAATTTCAAAATTCATTTGTTACCTTATTTCAATTTCGTATTTCATTTCATAAATAAATTTTGAAACATATGGTAAAACAAAAATAATCATGAACATAACAAAGCTACTAGTACTGAAAAATAGAGAACAGATATAAATGGAAACCATTATAAATTATGAATAAAGTAGAAACTAGAATACTTCAAACAGAGGTCTAAACATTTCCTTAAAAGGTAAGTTTTCAAACAAGACATCAACCATAAACAATTGCATAGACCCAAAAGGGAAAAAGCAGTATCTAAGCAAAATACAGACATCAATAGTTCTGTAAACAGAAGCAAAACATGTTCAAAACAACTGAGTTTCTTGTTCCATTTCACAATTAAACACCAGCAACCTCAAACAAACGACCAGTTCACGAACATGAAGCAGATGCAATGAGCGTCTTCGTCATCATTCAGAACTTTCCACGCGACTGCTCTCTCGTACGAGACGGGCCTGCCCATGCTCGACATACAGATTCCTCCCGGGAGAGTCGCAAAACCCTGTCGTATAAACTCGTTTATCAAATTTTTCCGCGTCAAGAAAAAATTGGCTAGATTAGTAGCGAGCGTGTGTTTTGCTCACCTGATTCATTATCCGTGGGAACTCGGAGCAGATGTTCTTTCGGCCGTGATCATCGAGTATTTTCTCCAGAGAGATGTCTTGAAGCGCAACGAGGGTCGTCTCCAGCATGTCTACGCCGGCCTGGTTTGCAAACGTGAAATCTGATGCTGCCTGCATAAGTATTGCGAGTGAAGCATCATTACATATTGTTTCCTTCGATCAACTTTCATAGATACGAGCGTTGCAATCGTACCTTCACAGAGCAGCACATGATAGCATCCGAATGGTGCCACAGTGCTTTAAGGATGGAATCGTTCCCTCCACCGTTCGTTTTGAGAAGCTCGACTCCCATAAAGTTCCTAGAAAGAAACAGTGCACGAAGATTTAAGGAAAGTCGAGTGAGGACGTGTGCTTTGGGAGTACCTTAAGACGAAGAATACACATGCAAAATGAGGCGTAAGGTTTACCTATAGCTTTGGCAGATCCAACGCGCGAGGATGTGTGCTTCGGGAGTACCAAGTGGCGAGCGAAGACCGGCATGAGGACCGATGCCAGAGGGGGAGAGAGCTAATGCCACACGTTGAACTGATGATATAATGCTGCGAACGTATTGCCGCGCCATGCACGCGACGTTATCTTGCATGTGGCTTTCAAACGCGAATTGGAAGGCGATTGTCATGACGGACCTTGTAGCGCCACCGTTACTAGAGAGACCGTTGGATGGTTTGTTTCCGGCTGCTCCAGTTTCCAGAGCCGAAGCAAGGTCCAGTGTTCGATTTGGACTGCCAGCTTCCTAAATATTATCAATCCAACAATAATGAATCTATAAATCAAAATAATCAAATACGAGAAACGAGGAAAGCAGCAACTGTGAACTGACCTTGCCCGAATCAAGGGGAATGATGCGAAAGCCAGACGGCAGCAGTGGAGCATCATCAGCGAAGGAGGCATCAATAGGGGCGAATATGAGTTCAGAACACGAGCCTACTGCATTTTCATCCATTCCGCAACAGAGCTGCCATACTTCGAGGGTCAGACAATGAATGGCGCAAGAAAGACAATGAAAACGATCTTTGAAATGCACGTTGAAGACAGAGCTCAAAGTCAATGAACAATGAAAATATCAACAAGTTGGAGACAGCACGTACAAAGAACTTAGCCTCGTGCTAATGATAATAGTTTCCATATACCAAAACACGTTTTAGATATATCGATTCAACAGCAAGAACAAAATATACCTGCAAGAGCAGTACGTCCCTAGGCATCATCGCTTCTTCAGCAGTCTGAGCAATACCTTCCAGTTTAATCACCTCGAGCAGCTATAAAGCATCAGAATATATTGTGTTATAACAAGATAAAGGATCGTAGCGCTTTAAACTATGAAAACAATTTACTTCAAACGGAAAAGAGACAATTCTATACACTTGCCTCTTCGTGCTCAATAGTCTGAGCCAAAGGAAGTATAACTTGGCCTCCGTAGTTACCAACTCGAGGACCTAAGAACGTACAAGGACCAATTTTAACGGCAGCAGCTGAGTAGGCGTCAATATTGGTGTCTGCCCATTCCGATCTATGCTCTCTCAAAAATCGTAGCAGTATTGCAGGAGGCACATTCTGAACCAGAAAAATTAAGATTATGTTATTATAATTACAGCACGTACAAACGAATGCTCATTAGTCAACCGGGAAATATACCCGTGAGGATGATACTAGCTCAACAGCACAAAATCATACTGACCTGAAGAAGCATAGAGGCTTTGGCACACAGGATGGAGCTGCAAATGGAATTATATCCGCTTGCGAAAGAGATATTCAGCCCCATCAGTTTTTCTGGATTCGAGTTCACAAGAATGGTGATATCATCCACGCCATCATTGCCTATCAAAGACCATCCCTCGTCACCGAACCCATTAAGAGCCTCGTTGAATCCTCTGTATAGTGATCAAAACGATTACATGGAAATCACGACCTCACGGAACAAAATACAAATGGAGGAAAGGAGTGATATCTTACCTGCTCAACCGGTGGCTAAGTGCTCGTAGAGCTGCCGGCCTTCTGCCCCAGTTGTTCACACTAGACTGTGAAATGTCGAGAGCTATCTGCCTAAGATGGCGTACAGCCTACAGTTGACACGAAAAAAACAATCATTCACAGCAAAGAATAAGCTTTGCGTCAAGAATGTGGATTGGAAAAATACTGCTGTTGTGATCCTTTGAGCAAGCACAGTCGATGATTCATAGAGCGGGCGCAAAACCTCAGGAACACTCCATGCCTGATGAATAAACGGCAACAACAACAAAGAAAAACCAAGTTATAATAGAAACAACGCGTTGAAGTGGAAAAGCTGTCCAAAACAGCTTTGTGCAACAATAGTTTTAAAAGACAAATCAATCCTCATAACATACTTCCACAACAAATTTAGGTGGATAATCTGCAAATACAATTACCTCCAAATTCATATGATCGACGATGTGGATGATAGAGCCTCCTCCTTCACAAGGTCTGATTAGGTAACCACTAGGCAGCATCTCAGCTCTAACAAAATTCTGAACAGGCGGCATGCTAGGACCATTCTGAGTGTTGCTGAGAGACCTCTCACAAACCACCAAACTGCCATCATCCATGACAGAGGTGAAGCGTAACAACCAAAAGTCGCGACCAGGCGCGAGAGTTGTTGGTGCATACAACTGAAATTTAAAATTCATAGAGCCATGAGTAAGATACAAAGTTAAGGTATTATAGAAATCACGGATATATAGTACTAACTCTACCTGCATGTATAAAAGTTCTATGGTTCCACCATTGGCAGTAGGCAGCACGTTTACCACATCCACAGCTCGGCAATCGCGAAACCATGAAGGTCGATCCTTCAGGATTTCTGCAACCTGGAACATGAAGCAGGATAAAATTCTTAAGTAAGATGAGACTTTAGAAACAAAAGGAAACAGAGTGATGGTATTCTTACTCTGGTGGGTTCTAGACCAACCAGACCGCAAGCTCGTGCTGCCACGCCAGGGCAACCATGAGAAATAGCAACGATTCCAATGGAATCCGGACCAGGCTAACAAAGGTTTACAAAAATAAGGGCATTCAGATTATGAAACATAGTATATTATATAATCCACAATTTTATAGTATAACACGAGGTAGCATAGAATTATTGTAGACGCGGAAGTTTCAGAGAACTCGAATACCTTCATTCCAGGCATTTGGACCCACTCAACGGCAGTTCCAGTAGCCTTCGAAAGAAACTCTGCTAAAGTTTCTTCTGCAATGGACAAAAGTCTAGGAAAATACAAATGACAATGGAACAGTGTGAGCCACCACGTAAAACAAACATCGAACGTTCATTGTACTATATGTAGTAAAATAACAGCTGATATACTCTTACTTCTATTGTAAAAATGTCTAAACAATCATAACCCCCCTACTAACCCTGCAGGACTTGCATCCCTCGGAGGATGCTGAGGCGTCAAGTGGTGCTTTTGACCACTCGTCACCACTGATTCGCAGCTCGTGTCTTTAGTTGAAAGTGGATTCTGCAAGCCAATTGATTAACTTTGTTAATTTACCAAGACCATTATGACACATTAGAAAACTAGAGTTTCATGAAACTAACAACGGTGAGACTAGTTCTAAGATTCTCACATTCGGTGTATGCTGGCGAAAGTAACTGTTTTCATACACCAAGTGTGATACTTGCTTCTGCAACCTATCATTTTCCTCCATCAACAGTTTGTTCATCGCTGTCAGCTTCCGATTTACACCTTGCAGCCTTGACGCTTCTTTTCTTTGCTTCTCTCTGCATCTGTATTCGAAGAGGGAACAATTCAAGATTTTAATTTCCGAACACAAGAATCATAACTTATATAGGACACACTTTTTGTTGCATCAAATTCACTAAACATACACAACCAATCAACTATAGTGCTAAAAACAATCAACACCAATCTGCATATATACCTTCTGTTCTGGAACCAGACTTTGATCTGCTTAGGCTCAATGTGGGATAAAATGGGGCACTCACGAATGAGCTGCTGGCGACGAATGGAGCTTGGTTTTGGACAATCATGGTATAGCCTCTCGAGGGCTTCAACCTGCTCGGGCGTATACCGCACATATTTCCCATTATCCATAGCTGCAGCTGCGGCAGCAGCAGCCGCAGCTGCCTTGCTACTCTCTTTGCAAGACATTGCCATCTTCCACAACTACAACCTCAACTACTACAAACGAAGAATCAATCCTTATTCTCCCCTCCCCACCCCTAATTAAACACCTTAAAACACTTCAGTCTTTCTTCAAGAACCCTTTTTTCAGAAACAATCCAAACATTCTAAAACCCAGAGTCTTGCTTTGCTAAACAACAACTACCCTACATCAAACAGTATCACAAAAAAGTAGGGAATATTCCTTAACCTGATTCTTACTAAAGAAAATTCTGCAAATACAAAACCTAATTGATCAAGAAGCTTAGAGCATAACAAACAAAATACAGCTGAAATATAACAGGTAACTAAATCCCCCTTTCAAACAAAATCAAGAAACACTTATTCTTATCTTCAATTCTTGAATCCACCAAACATCCCTCCAATCCCACCAACTACCCTTCATAATAACTGATTCAATAACCCAACACCAACCCTATTTCACGAAAAGATCGAACCTTTGAGCCTCCCAACACACAGAAGCACACCACACATAAGCATCTCATAGCTGTCTCCAAGATTCCACCTCCCTCCTCTTCAAAAATCGAAACTTTCTTCAATGGATGAAATTTCTGTGACATGCAAAGACACTAGAAAAGCAGAAACACATACACACAAACATGTTACATGGATCTGGGCGTTTGAGCTGAAAATGAGTTGTTGGTAAAGAAAAACAGAAGGGAAAGAAAAGGAACAGAGAGACCAGATAGTGCTTGGTGGAGCCTTTATTATTTTTCTGCTTTGGTTTTTATTTTCAATGTGTTGTTTCCATTGGCTCGTTTGCTTTTACTTTTCTCTCTCTGTGTGGTATATCTCCAATCTCTGCCTTCAGATTCTCTCTCTTACTGTGCTCTGAATTTGGAATATCTCATGAATGGGACTCTCTCTCCGCAGGACTATTCTGTCCTCTCTCTCTCTCTCCATAGTGAAAAACATTACCCCTCAATTTCAATCAAATTACTACTCCACCAAATTCTCAATTGCAATTTACAGACTGCAAAAAAATTAAATCTTTTATTCTTTGCAAGAATTTCAAGTAGTTCTTGAGTGGCAAAAGGGTAAAACGCGGTGATGGGAGTGGGTAAATGTGAGAAAGGAGAAATCTTGGAGCAAGAAAAAGATTTTGAGGGATGGGAGAGAGAGAAGACATCATGATGAGGATTCTGCATGCGCCTCCTCGATTCTACTTCTCTGCTCTTTTAATTGCACCTTTTTACAGTAAATTTATGAGCCTTGTTTTTAAGGAAAAAAGTATTCATTTCATTTAGAAGATGCAAATACCCACGTAAAGCTTTCTTTTTTATGCAACCCTTTTTAGCAAGTTTTGAATCTCCATTGTAAAGTAATAATCCTACAATATGGTTTACTCCATTTTAGGTTTTGGAATGAATGCATTGTTAAGACTTAGAGCACTCCCAATGGAGGTGGCGAATTCTCGGCGATAAATCGCCGATTATCGCCGAATTATCGCCGGCCATTGTGGCGAAGTCGGCGATAATTCGGCGATAATGTTACCGTTGCTTCGCCGAGTGGCGATTTATCGCCGGATTATCGCCGAGCGATCGCCGGCCACTGTGGGCGACGCTCGGCGATAATCGGCGATTTTTAAAATTTTTTTTTTTTTTTTTGGCCGAACGGCTATTTTATCCCACCCCTATAAATATTTCATCCTCTTCCTCCATTCATCACCCACAAACTTCATTCACACAAATTTTCAATCTTTTTTCTCTCCATCTTTATTAAATGAGTTCTGATTCATCGTCTCGTGCTCAGTCCGACGAGGAAATATCACATTCTTCTTCCGAAGAAGAGGTACCTCCCGCTCCCACCGGATGGGATGTAGCGGGTTTCGCCAACAACCCAATCAACAACTATATCTCCCGCTGCATACAAAGCGAGATCGCTCGAATGCAGCAGCCACCCCCCCAACGGCCAATCCGCCGGCGGCGCCGATACATCCCTCGCAACCACACTGGTGCGCACGATCGGCTGTTCGCCGATTATTTCGCGGAGGAACCACGTTATCCGGCAGATGTATTTCGTCGCCGGTTCAGAATGCGCCGCTCCCTCTTCCTGCGCATTGTTAATGCGTTGTCCGCGCGTTACCCCGAGTTCCGGCTCCAGCGAGACGCAGCAGGGAAGCCCGGACTATCGCCCCTACAGAAATGCACTGTTGCCATCCGGCAGTTGGCATATGGAGGGTCCGCCGACATGTTCGATGAGTATCTGCAATGCGGCGAGACGACTGGCAACGAGTGCCTGAAGAATTTCTGTCAGGGCGTGCGAGAGATATTTGGGGAGCACTACCTTCGCTCGCCGGACGCAGCTGACTGCCAGTTCCTACTGGATTGGCACTGGAGGACCCACGGCTTTCCGGGGATGCTCGGCAGCATCGACTGTATGCACTGGCAGTGGAAGAACTGCCCAACCGCGTGGCGAGGCCAGTTTACTACCGGCTACAAAGGTACGCATCCCACCATCATTCTTGAAGCCGTTGCCGACCAACGGCTTTGGATTTGGCATGCTTATTTTGGTATAGCCGGGTCGAACAACGACCTAAATGTTCTCAATTCCTCGCCCCTTTTCAACGAGCGGATCAACGGATTAGGCCCCTCCATCGAATTCACGGCCAATGGCAATGTGCATAACATGGGGTACTACCTGGCTGACGGCATCTATCCGCAATGGCCCGTGTTTCTGAAGACGATCAGATGCCCACTCGGAGATAGAAGAAGGTATTTTGCCCGAGCGCAAGAGTCTGCGCGCAAGGATGTGGAGAGGGCATTTGGGGTGCTCCAATCGCGATTTGCACTGGTAAAGGGTCCGACGCGCTTTTTCTACCAGGGGGATATTGCCGATATCATGTATGCGTGCATCATCATGCATAACATGATCATCGAAGATGAACACGAAGGCGTCCTCGACGTCACCAACGACCCAAGTGTTGCATCATCGAGTCACGGTGTCTCAACCGAGTCCGCCCGCCAGGGTGTACCGCACAACGAACATGAACGGTTCCAGGCGTTCATGGACATACACCAGAAGGAGGCCCATCAAGCACTACAACACGATATCATCGAAGAATTGTGGGCAAATAGAAACCGCGCCCACCGCCCTTGAATTTTTTTTTCTTTGAATTTTTTTTTTGATTTTTTATTTCCATTCGTGTACTTTTTTTTTTTTTAATTTTCTTCGTTGTAATGTGTACCCGTGTTTAATACAACGAACTTTATTACTATTTATTTGATTTATCTTTATAAATTAAATAAGCTAGCTTTATTATATATAAAAATAAAACAATTAAATTAGTGATGATGTAAAAATGAAATGTTGAGTTAGGGAGAAATAAGGGAGAAATAAGGGAGAAACCATTGTAGGGGTTGGCTAAAAACTGGGGATAAAATGTGATGCTGATGTGGCGCTGATGTGGCAGGAGTTAGGGAGAAATAAGGGAGAAATAAGGGAACTCCATTGGGAGTGCTCTTAAGGTAGCATCTTAATTACCACGTGCATTATTATATTTAGCTTGTTTAGAGCACTCCCAATGGCACTCCCTTATTTCTCCCTTATTTCTCCCTAACTCCTACCACATCAGCGCCACATCAGCATCACATTTTATCCTCAGTTTTTAGCCAACTGCTACATTGGTTTCTCCCTTATTTCTCCCTAACTCAACATTTCATTTTTACATCATTATTTTTTATATTATTTAATTTTCCCTACAAATGTATTTAATAAATAGACTAATAATGAACAATTCATCGTTGTATTAATCATTGGAAAATATAATACAACGAGAAAAAAAAAACTACAAATAAAAACCGCAAATAAACAAAGATTTAAAAAAAAAAAAACTAAGACGAAGGGGCCGGAGGGGCGTCGGGCTCGAGGCCCATCTTAATCTGCAGGCTTTGGATGCATTTCCAGAGGGCCGCCTTTTCTTCAGGGGTCCCGCCGCCGGTGAAGTACAGCGTGTACATCTGCGTCAGATTGGCGACATTGTTCGAATAAGTGGCTTTTTCTAAGTCGATGTGGGGTTCCGAACCGACTTCCGACGTTGTGCCCTTCCCCTTCCGCCTCCCCTTCGCCTTCTTCGCTCCCTCCGGGCGATCGTGCGGACCATCCCCACTCAAGTCGATGTGGGTCGCGCTCCCCTCGCTCTCCGAAACGCTAAGTCGCGAGCGCACCGATTTCCCGTGCAGCGCGGCGTGCATCCCCGTCCGGAATTTGGGGAGATCCTTCAGCTTATCGTAGATGTTCCAATACTTGAACCCCTTCGACAAGTACTTGCCACAATACCTCTGCATGGACTCATCTCGGACCATATGCTCGTTCTGTCCACTGGGCATGTCCGCCAACAAGTTAGAATAAATACCGTTGAAGTGGCCGCAGTCCCTCATGAGGCGCTCCCAATGCCGACGGATCGCCTCGCTGCCATGGTCCTTCATTGAGGCAGTCTTGTGGCTCCTGTACTTCGCGGCAACCCGCTCCCAGAATATGATCTCAGTCTGGTAGTTGCTGCGCTCCGCGTTCTGTGACGTGTCCGCCCAGCAGGTGGCTATCAGCTCGGACTCTTGCAGAGTGTAAGTAGTCCTTACCCGCTTCGGCCTCTCATCGGAACCCGTATCAGTCGCAGGCGGCTCGGTGGGCGTTTCTTCCACCTCGAAGTCCTCCGCGCTCAGTGTCGCGGCCTGAGATTCTTGGTCGCCTGGGGTTGATCCGGGGGTGTCGAACTGGGGCCGATACACATCGTCGGCTGGAGAGGGCATTCTGTCGGCATAGTTGAAGTACGGAGAAAGTCTCCGCGCCGGAGGAGTCTGCAAAGGAGACGGACCCGCGTATGGAAGTTGGCCGGGAAGAGAACCCATCGCCAACAACGAGTGCATCCACTGCTCGTTTGCTTCATCCATGTTGGGAATTTGTGAACTCGACTCTTTCCCCTTACCCTTACCCTTACCCGAGCGGGAATTTTTCTTCCAAAAGCTCATAATTTGATGAAGATTGAAGATTGGGAGAAGAGATTGAAAATGGAGAGAATGAAGATTGTGGGTGATGAATGGAGGAAGTGGAGGAAATATTTATAGGGGTGGGATGTAAAAATAGCCGTTGGGCCGAAAAAAAAAAAAAAATTTAAATATCGCCGAGCGTCGCCCACAATGGCCCGCGATCGCTCGGCGATAATCCGGCGATAAAACACCGGTTGGCGAAAAAACGGTAACATTATCGCCGAATTATCGTCGTTTTCACCACAACGGCCGGCGATAATCCGGCGATGTTCGGCGATTTATCGCCGGATTTTCGCCACCCCCATCGGGAGTGCTCTTAGGCTATGTTTGATCTCCAAGATTAATAGGGCGTGATTAATTAGTCAAAAATTTAACTGATATTGGAAAAAAAAATGGGATATTGATGTCTAAAACTATGAACTTTGATCAAATTTTAGTATTTTCTACTAATTTTAAAATTGGTATAAAAAATCACGAACTTTACCTTTTGTTTGTTATTTTCCATGGCAAGCCAAATAAGATATCTTTAGAATAGGCAACCGTGAAATATTTATGAGATTTTAGATTACTTTTTAAGTTCATGATAAGTACGATAAAATGGTACGTAGAAAATCACGTTGATTTAGTAATGCCAAATAGGGTAAAATATACACGAAAATTGGTTAGATATGGTGATTGACATGCCAAGAGAAAAAATAAACGAAATGTAAAATTTATAATTTTTTAGACTAATTTTAAAATTCATGGAAAATATCAAAATATGCTCAAAATTTATAATTTTAAAGACCAATATCTAACAAAATAAATTGGTGCTATCTGAATTTAATGAGATAAGACAATTGAAAAGTGATACTGTATTGTGATCACTGATCACATTCAAATAATCTTTCATTCAAACCATACCCAAAGTATTATTATTACACAAGAGTACAAAACTAGTACGTCATCTTTGCATTTGTTTTTATTTTAAATATTTTTATCTCATTTTTGTGAGTTAATAAACGATGTGCCACTTTTTTATTCTGATAGAGAACGGCCCATTTTCGTGCTTCGAGCCCAGCCCATTAATCCAACATAATATTGATGGCGACGATTTGAAGAAGCCCAGCCCGTTAATTCCATGCAGCTTTAACGGCGTCGTTTTTAAGGATTAGCTTATAATCTTTGAAATTATAGATTTCAGTCATCGATCGTCTCACACAGGTCAGTCCTAATTTGCTCCTAGTTTCTCTGTTAACTTAAATTTATGAATTAATGCTTGATTTCCGTGATGCAGATGCGTCTCTTATTGATCTGTGTTTGTAATTCTGTGTTTTGTTTCCATTTTAATTGAGCAATTGAGAATGGTGATGGAAATTACTTTGGTGAAATTGATTTGATTATGAGTGAAATTCGAAATAGGCAGATGCATATTGATTTCTCTGTTTGATGTTTCTTCTCGTCAATGCTTATTCCCAATTGAAAATATGACATGTTTGTGGATGAAATGTGTAGTGCAAAATTAGAATTCAGTAAAAACCTAAACATGAAATTTTGGTACTTGATCATTATTGTGTTGAGAGGTTTGGGTAGATGGTCGACAAAAGGAGACGTAACAATTCAGGGCTCAGTGAAACCTAAACATGAAATTCTGTTATTTGGCTATCATAGTTGAGCATAAAGTTATTTTTCTTAGGCTGAAGTCGTTGAAGGCAGATGAAGGGAAACCTTTAGTGATGCTATTATTAACACTTAATGGGGAAAGTGTTTTTTTCTGTGTATGCATCCTGTGAATCTTGATTTTGATCTCTGCCCTTTTCGATGTTATCGTGCAATCAAGTATGAGTAGATCTGCTGGTTGGAACTTCATTGCTTATATACAACTACCTACCATGATCATGTGAATGGACTAGCAAAAAATTGGCAGTCATAGTTAGTTTACATATGTCATAATAGTACTTTATGGGATCTAGTTGCTTTGGATCTCTTATAAGTTGATGGGGGGGCTTTTTTTTTCTACTTCTTTAACTTTATAATTTCTTGGCCCTCTTTATCTGATTCATTCAGAAATTGTTACTCCTTTACAAATCACATCTGATTGCAATCATTGTGCTATCTATATGTTCTTAGTTATCAGTTCCAAATGTAATACACAAGCTCAATTATAGCCCTTTTGCACTTGATTTATACCCCTTTATCATATATTATATGCTTATCCATTTTCTGGGCAAGTAGTTTACATTTTTGGGCATTAGTCGAGGGTTGGATTTGTAATATATGAACTTTTCTTTCATCATTTTCCTTTCCTTTCTTTGGATGCAACAGTTAGGAACTTTGATAACCATATTGGTTTTTATGCAGAATTGGGGTTATTTTTATTAATTGGGATTGTTGGCGGCAGGTTAACCGAGGTTCTTTTGTGGGAGCTAAAGTTGTTGGTGGGATATTGAGTAGTTGTTGAACTTGTATTTTGTGTTTATTTGGAAACTAAACATGCCTGCGCTAAAGGTTGAAACTGGTCACCAAGATGTTGTTCATGATGTGGCAATGGATTATTATGGTAAACGCCTTGCTACAGCTTCTTCAGACAGCACTATCAAAATAATCGGAGTTAGCAGTTCAGGATCTCAGCATCTTGCAACTCTATCCGGTCACCAAGGACCCGTGTGGCAAGCATCATGGGCCCATCCGAAGTTCGGTTCTCTCCTAGCTTCATGTTCTTATGATGGAAAAGTTATACTCTGGAAGGAGGGTAATCAAAATGAATGGACCCAGGCTCATGTTTTTGACGATCATAAAGCCTCTGTCAATTCTATTGCATGGGCTCCTCATGAACTCGGGCTTTGTCTGGCATGTGGATCCTCAGATGGAAACATATCAGTTTTCACTGCAAGATCTGATGGTGGATGGGATAAATCTCGAATTGACCAGGCTCATCCCGTTGGTGTCACATCTGTCTCTTGGGCCCCCTCAACGGCCCCTGGGGCTCTTGTGGGTTCTGGTCTACTCACCGCTGTTCAGAAGTTAGCATCCGGTGGCTGTGATAACACAGTGAAAGTGTGGAAGCTCGACAACGGAACATGGAGGATGGACTGCTTCCCTGCTCTTCATATGCATACTGATTGGGTAAGGGATGTCGCCTGGGCTCCGAATTTGGGACTTCCAAAGTCCACCATTGCAAGTGCTTCTGAAGATGGGAAAGTTATAACATGGGTCGCGGTCAAGGACGGTGATCAATGGGAAGGGAAAGTTCTGAATGATTTTGGAGCCCCCGTGTGGAAGGTGTCGTGGTCACTCACAGGGAACATCCTTGCTGTCGCTGATGGTAAAAACAACGTAACGCTGTGGAAAGAAGAGGTAGACGGAGAATGGCAGCAGGTGACTACAGTTGAATGATAAATCTAGTTGTTCTTATCATATCTTTTCCAGGTACAGAGGATCTTGAGACTGCTTTGCTCTCTAACTATTACTACTATGTTACAGTTTAATTTGATTAACCTGTTGGAAAACTATATAATAGTAACTGGTGATATCTACATTTGCATTTGAATATGATTTATGGACAAAATAATTACTATGTTTTGATTGTTATCTGGTTTTTCCATGGACTTAAGTTCATTTGTAAAATTATTACTAGGCGTGAAAGTTCAGTTTTTCGGTTCGTTTTTTCCCAAAATTGTACCTAATTGAAAAACTGATTTTTTCTAAAAATTTAACTGACCTAAGTCGAAATCATAGTAAAACTAAACTCGCAAAAACTGAATAGTGAAAATTGAACCAAATCAAAAATACTAGTATGATAATGAAATGGTACGACGAAATAAAAATTTTCCAAATTTCTCGACATGAAGGTCTCACTTATTTATCTCTCATCATATAAAGAAGAGAATTTTTTTCCCACGAATTTTGTCAAGATATCAATTTGGATCCATAATATATGAATATATATTCTGAGGTCTATAAACTTCGATTTAATATCATTTGAGTTATTTTTTCACTATATCAATTTTTTTAGGCGAAAATACCCTAAAGGCCATAAAGGGGAAATTCAATCTATTTACTATCTTCTTCATTAAAATATTGAGAGAGCGTTATTTTTTTTCCGCGAACTTTGTGAAAATATCATTTTTTGTCCGAGCTCTAGTTCTTTATCTGGTTCGATCCCATTGAGTCTTTCTCTCTCATCCTCCTGTTCTACAATGCAATAATCAGAGTTCCTTTCTCCCTGATTCATGGAACTTTGTTGCCAAACTTATATGTTGACTCGTGATCACAATTCTCTCTTTGGAAAAATCCTCAATTCTTTTAACAAGATTGAGTTTTCTCGAAGAGTCGGATTTGAGCCACAACAAATTTTAAGGAAGCATTGATGAAATTGACAGTTTGTTGTCTTTAAAGATGATGAATCTTTAGAAGTACAATCCCGATGATTTGATTCCAAATCCAATTCAAAAGCTTTTAATTCTCTATGTTTTAAAGCTGAACAACCATAGATTCTGCGGTGGAATCCCATATATCATCTGAAACATAACCTCGTTCAACTCCCTTGATCACTCTGAGAACAATCTAACCAAATAAATCCCACTTTCTCAAGGAATTAAAGTTCAGACTAAAAATGATATCTTGGCAAAGTTTTTCGGACCAAATAAGATGTTTTCTCAATATTTTAATGAATAAGAGAGAGCAAATAGATTGAAATACCTTTCATGAGCTTGAGTGTATATTTGCCCCCAAATAATTTGAAACGGTAAAAAATAGCTCAATTAATATTGAATCAAAATTTATGGACATTATAAGATATTTTCAAATACTAGATGCCAAAGTTGATACCTTGACAAAGGTATTTAACTAAAAAATTGTTCCCAATGTTATTTAACTAAAAATTGTTCCCCTGTATGAAGAATGAGATAAATTGTGGTCATTGATCATTATAATGTCTATAACTATAGGTAAGCCTATGATTTTCAAGATAATTACAATTAATCACCTATAGACTATAGTTAGGCCACACATTAAGGAGAGGGGCACGTGAGGGATCACCAGCCACGTTACCTCCTCACACGTGTGGGAAGCATCAAAGAAGGCTCTCATAGCCAGCCCAAAAATATCATACGAATATAATACTCCAATAATACAAATTAATAGTAATAAAATAAGTCCATTTATTAAAGACTACAGAAAAGGGATTCGAGTATCCAGCTACTGGAATTTTGACCATTAACACAACGCAAGAATGGCGTACCACTACGGATGCTTAGAGTACTAGTGCTAATTAGCTATACATACAACCTTCTTGTACGTATAATTCTTGTGAAAAAATTCGACATATTGAAAAGTTTATCACATGCTGGCTGACAACACCGCTCATCTTTGTCACGTGCTTAGTTGGATACCACGAACTACTACTATTTATAAAAAAAATTGAGTCAAAATATTAGAGTGTGATTAGTAATAACTTCCTCTAACTTGTTACTTGAGAAGGTTTTTTTGCATATGAATTAAGAAAATGATGTATAATGAGCTAAATTGTGAGATAATAAAATACTTTGGTGAGAGAAAATTGTTACTTTTTTGTCAAAAGAGAAAATGAATCGGTTAATCTGAGGCGTCTCGAAAATTAATATGAATTAGTGAACCATGATCACGATGGAAAAAATGCTTATGAGGTTGATATTTCTCTTTTTCTCCCTATATAATATATTTGATGAATGTATAAAGTTAAAGGAAACAAGAGCAACGGCTACAGAATATATGATTGTTTGGAAAAGTTAAAGAAGAAAATACAGTGTTGACAAATTGCCAACTGATTATGACTAATTAGCTGTAATTAGTTAAATGGGGGTTTAGTTTATCCATCTGTCCACAGTGAAGAAGTTATTATCGGGATTTGTACTAATCATTCATGATTATGGAATTAATTAAATCGAGAGATTTGTGGATGAATAATGGTTCCCGAACATAATGACTCGAATCTTCGGTCTATTAATTAATTGCGAGGTAATAATCAACGAATGACAATTGTTTTTCCTTGTGTAGATCGATCCTATATCAGTATAAGCTTGATGAGTGTATCCATTAGCACGTCTTGATTTTACTCTTATATGGGGAATTACTCCATGTGTTGCTTGACGTAAAATATGTATTACAAATTTGCTTCAGTCTTTTGCTGATTTTTTATATGGCTCGGTAGATAATAGTTAGATAAGCCGATGATTTTTTCCAAAATATGCGTGAGTATAATATATACCGAGGTACGCACTTATAAGTATCTTAGAGTTCCACCCTTAGGAACATGAACAAAAAATACTCGAATTCGCACAACCTTGAGAACACCCTCGAAAAGTATTATGTCATGTGGTCGTACCTAACCGAGTAGCTCTAAAAGCGTCTGTACAAGCTCGCAACAAAGGTTCTCATCTTGCTATTAAGGATAAATACAAACATTTCCATAACTTGTCCTTTCAACACAATGAATTGCCAATGTCTTGCGTTGCATGCATTAGAATACATATCAACACCCT
This sequence comes from Salvia hispanica, assembly GCF_029641045.1. Classification (NCBI taxonomy): domain Eukaryota; kingdom Viridiplantae; phylum Streptophyta; class Magnoliopsida; order Lamiales; family Lamiaceae; genus Salvia; species Salvia hispanica. Next base: position 28,385,640 of record NC_142697.1, read on the forward strand.
ATAAATAGATTATATACACACCAAAAATCGTTTGCGACAACAATTAAATAATTACGTGCATACCTAAAAACCACAATGTGCCAATATATATCCAACTGCAAGAATCACCAAATAATTATTAATTAAAAAACTTTCATCTAAACAAACAAACCCTAAATTTAATGTAGATTGTGACAATAATTGCTTAGATGTGGCTATTACTATATTTATGGTTTGAAGCATAATACGATGCATTCTTGTACATGTTACACCTTTGTTCGTAAAGGTAAAAAAACATAAAAATAACCCATGTGACAAAAATTGGCCCAATAGTTTGGCACTATTTCTATATTAAACCAAACTAAAAGTTACTTTCCACTGCCGCTGTTTTATTATCAATTTAAGTGTGACAACACTAATAACTATTGGTGTGATTATGAATGCAATAAATGAGATACAATCGAGACTACAAGTTCATGATAAAATCATTGCCTCAGTCGTAGAGTTGTTTTTTAATTTTACTTTACATGTACGATCGATCGAGGTAAGAGTAGAAGGTTATCGTCGTTTCATAAGCAAGAACATCTAGAGACTCTCACGTGTGTGCAACCTTTATCTCTAATTTATTCTAATTTTTTTATTAAAATCATAAAATAAAATCTTATGTTATCGATGAAATTGGACATCTTCATAGCTACAAGGGTATTACCAAAGACATCTTAATTCATCCACAAAATAGTAAGAAACCAAGTTTATAAAATCCTTTGGTAAGATAAAATCCGAGCTGTCACCGTCGTGCCTAAACGTGGGTTAAGGAATATAATAACATGTTAAATAGAGGTAATTAAAAGGGAAGTGTACCAATTGTGGACTAATAAATTAAGGATATGGTGTAAAAATTCAATTTTTAAAAGGGGTGGCCAAAACACCATTCCCGAGGGCAACATAATAGGTAGAAATATCAAGGGTTGATTATTCTTAAATTATAGTCCTACTCCAATTTATCCAATTACCTCAATTAGTCTTTCTCTACACTTGGCGAAATAAAGATTTACACTTTAAACCATTCACAAAATTGACTACTATTATACCACTGTCCAAGTAAAATTGAAACAAATTTATTCTGATCTTCTTCATAAAAAAAGTATACTTTGGTTGTGAATTATTTACTCTTTATTACTACTATTATTTATTAATATGCTATAAAATCCGCAACTATTATGATCCACCTCAAAGTGAAAAAGTTGTGTTGGCATAAAGTTTATTTGATTTAATCACTTTACTAGTTAACAAACAATTCTAATATTTAGCGCGGGAGACTACAATCGTCCCTAATCCGTCCCGCATAAAGTCATAAATTTTTCTTATGATTGATCGAAAACGTTATAACTGTTATCCATTTCTATAGTTTTTTTAGAGCATATATCAACCGATTTCATTTTTTAACATAATGAAATAGTACAATTTTACCTTTAACGAAAGTTAAAACATTTTCTTGCCTCTTACATTCATTACTTTACGCTGATAATCACTCATTCACACTTATAACTTATAACTTTGCCCCAATATTATTATGAATACGAGTATAATTGGAATAGTAGTGCATGAACAATTGAACATGGCAATAGTAACATGCATGTTAGTAATAAATTTTGGCCTTATCAATAAAGCATAGGAAGCATGGTTTTTTTATATACTTTAATAATTTTATAAAGTATTTGCTCAGTTATCATAAGCTTCTGGAGCGAGAATCCCAATGCTGAGGCTTTTTTAAAAGGTATTTCTAAATAAAGAAAAATATATAAAAAAATAGATTGGGGCTCTTTCATTCAGAACAAAGTCAGTTGAGTAAGTGGCTTTTCATGTGAAGCTATGTGCTTTATAATTACTCCCCAACAATACTTCTTTATTACTACTATATATACATTCTTTTCCAAGAGTAGCTAGAATGAGTAAATAATGGAGTATTTTACCTTTATATTTTTCACATTTTTTTACTCTTTTATACTTTGCTTAGATAGGTTGCCAAAGTTGGAACTAAAATTAAAACGGATTGGATAATTGCAAAAATTGCAAATTTTTTTATTTTATACTCCCTCCATCCCGGATAATTCGGGTCACTTTGACCGGATACGGGTTCTAAAAATTGTACTAATGAAAAGTAAGTTGAAAAAGTTAGTGGAATGTGGGTCCTAGCTTTATATAAAGTATTAGTTTTACAATAAAATGTAAGTAGGAATGAGTTAGTGGAATATGAGGTCCACTACCAAAAATGGTAAAAGTGAAATGAGACAAATTATGTGGGACGGACCGAAATGGAAAATTGGGACGAATTATCCGGGACGGAGGGAGTAGTAATTTAATATTTTTAAAGTGTTGGAACAACTAAAATGTGGAGTAAGTATTTTTTTATTTTTTTTTTTTGTGATTTATTATGTTAAAATGATAAATCTAAATATGTGAAAATACCTAAAGGAATAAATACGGAAGCAACCGACTTTGCAGAAGTAGAAGTGAAGAGTGACAAATAATGCATTCACCAAATAATAATTCTATTTTTAAATAAAAATTAAAAGATACCATAATTTACAAACAGACCCCTCTATTTGCGTGTATTTCCGATTGAGCCCATCCCTTTCACTAATAAAAAACCCACCATTTCTCTTCTTCACTTTCAACAAACACCGTTCCTCTCTCTCTACCGTTACTGCGCTTTTCTCACAGAGAAACTGTGATTTTTTCAATTGTAATTCAGTAATGGAGTACTTCGCCGCTGATTATGCTGAATTCTCGTCGGTGGAAAATGGCAACAATAGCAATGGCGTCCATTTCACGGTGGATGATTTGCTCGATTTTTCCAAGGAGGATGAGACCATGACCGACGCATTTTTCGAGAGCTTGCCGGTCAATTCCGGCGATTCCTCCACTGTTACGGCGGTTGATAGCTGCAATTCGTCGGTCTCCGGCGGCGGAGACGGCCAATTCAACGGCAATATCAGCTGCCGCAGCTATAATGAGGTTCAATTCTCCGGCAACGAACTCTGCGTTCCGGTAATTTTCCCTTCCCCAATTTTTCAATTCGATTTTTTTTTTTTACTTTTTTCCTTTTTTTTGCTTTATTTCTGCATGGAACGTGTGCACCAGTATTGTGTGACCATTTTCCTTTTCCTTTTTTCTTTTTTTTTTTAAATTTTTATCCCGCCGACAGTCTTTTCGTTGAAGAAGAGTGAATTTTCAGCAACAATTTTCAAATTAGGGCTAATAATTTATCAATTTGATAATTGCGTGATTAAAATTGAATTTGAATCTAACTAATTATTCATATTCAAATTCAAATTCAAATTCAACAAAACAGTATGATGATTTAACGGAGCTGGAATGGCTGTCGAATTTCGTGGAGGAATCATTCTCAACCGACGAACACCGCTTCATCCCCACCGCCGCCGTGAAATCCGTCTCCGCCGACACCTCCTCCTCCTTCATCACCTCACAATCTCCTCCTCCTCCGCCGCCGGCCGTCTTCCCATCCGACGTCTCAGTCCCGGGGAAAGCCCGCAGCAAGCGCAGCCGCGCGCCGCCGTGCGACTGGTCCTCCCGCCTCCTCCTGGTGAAGGCGGCGCCGCCGGAGGCCCCGCCCCGGAAATGCCTCCACTGCGCGTCGGAGAAGACGCCGCAGTGGAGGACGGGCCCGATGGGCCCGAAGACGCTCTGCAACGCCTGCGGAGTCCGGTACAAGTCGGGCCGCCTCGTGCCGGAGTACCGGCCGGCGGCGAGCCCGACTTTCGTCTCGGCGAGGCACTCGAACTCGCACCGGAAGGTGATGGAGCTGCGGCGGCAGAAGGATGTGATGCAGAGGCAGCAGATGATCGGCGGCGTTTTCAACGGCTGTGATGAGTTCCTTATTCATCACCGGAGTAGCATCAACGGCCACGATTTGAGGCACATGATGATGAACTAGTACGGAAGCTAATTTTTAGTTTTGAGAGTCATAACCACTAAATTTTCCTAATTTTAATGTCACCTTTTTACTTAGGTATTTGATTTTTTTTTTTTTAAATAGAAGTTGGAGGGAGAACTTTGTAATGCATTTTGTTACTTCAATTTTGATTTCATACTTAGATTTTGCACAATTTAGTTTTCTAATTAGTGAAGTGAAATTTGAGAGAGTTGATTAAAGTTGATTGTTGGTAAAGCAAAGATGGTGAATATTTATGGAGGGGTGAGACAAAGTGTGGATGAAGAAATATCAGCTGGAAAAGTAGTTGCAATCATGGGAATGGGTGCAAGCTTTTTTCACGGTCATCTGGGGGGTCTATTTCTTGAAAGTTTGGGAATTTGCACATGGATGTCCTTTTTTCTAAAAAAATCCCGTCTAATGCGAGCAATAATACTTCTCTATTATTTCGTGATCGTGATTATTTAATTACACGACGTATGAATTGATAAAAAGATGTATTTTCAGATTAATACGATCAATAATGATTCTCTATTTATCTCGGGAACGTGATTACTCACTTTTACAATAATATTAATTTGTTAATAGGGAAACGTCTTATTAGCTAAACAGTGTTTTGTGTCACACATGAATGCCAATTTCATCTCAATCAAATACGCAATCCCACTTTTATCTCAATTTACTATGCAATCCCACCTCTTAAAATATATCGGTGTACACTTCAGAAATGTAGCATTCTTGATCTTTTGAGATTGTACTATTTACTACTCCATATAAATAATTCGTTTAGTTAATTAAGTTGATCTTTTCTACCAAACAAACGCATCCGCGCCCTATACAATCTATAAAAACTTTATTTTAATTTCAAGTAAATTGAATTTGTATATGGTTTCCCATTTAAATTTATTTTCGTTGTACCTTTCAATTAGTAGTAGTAGCAGCAGCAGTGGAGTACTACCTCTGTCCCTAAAAATTTGATACATACTACCATTTCGGTCCGTCCCTGAAAATTTGATACACTTCACTTTTATCATTTTTGGTAGTGGACCCCATATTCCACTAACTCATTCATACTCACATTTTATTATAAAACTAATACTTTAAAAGTAGGACCCACATCTCACCAACTTTTTCAACTCATTTTTCATTACATTTCTTAAAACCCGTGTCTGGTCAAAGTGTAGCAAATTTTGGGGACGGAGGTAGTAGTATTTATTGTGTACCACACAGAAAAAAACAAATAGTGCATTTATTATGTCCCTCCTAAGAAAGGTTCATACTGTTTTATCATGTGTAATGCAAAATTATATATGTAGAGCTAATCAATATAGGAATCTCATAATTTATAGTGTACCTCACTGAAAAAACAAATAGTGTAATACGACTTCGTATTTCATTTGTTGCGGATTCATTATTACTTTATCATCGTTTTTACTACTTATGCTAGTAACTAGATTCTAGACTTACTTATATACTTATAATTATATCAATAAATTACATAGATTTTTAACAGCTCCATTTTACAACCTAGTTATTGTACTACTAATAATTTAATTGTACTTGTTTCTATTAAACATTATAAAATAAATAAAATTGATAGCTAAGTATAAAATTAATAAATTTATTGACTATTTAGTTTTTGTTGATGATAATTGATATATTAATTTCGTTTAAATATTTGGATGTTCTTGTTATGGAAGTCAATATGATGTAATGCAATAATTTTTTGATATATGTGCGATGCATGGCCTATAGATTTTTGACAAATTTATCAATACTAAACTAATGCAGGATAACTTTTCTTCACCCAAAGAGTTGCACTTTTCTTCGTTCTCACGTCCCACGGTTTCCTTGGCTTTGAATTCTTACCACAGAAAAAAAGAAAGCTTCAAACAATTAAAAAGATGAAAATATTAAAAAAAAAAAAATGAAAAATAGTGACTTTTTTCAATTTTCTTCGAGATTTTTTTTTTCCCATATGTAATTCCCAACAAGTATGGGCACCACCCCCCAACCCTCTCCCACCACGTCAGCACCTATACTATAAATATTAAGGCTTAATTATTTAATTCCTTGAATTAATCATCACTACATTTTATATTAAATAAAGTAAACGTTAACATGGATTTCAGTGATTAATCAACGTAATTAATTAACTAGGAGAGGAGTAAGAGAGAATCGAAGAACATCGTGTGGTGTACGATGTTTAGTTGCATGGAAGTGCGGCCACAATCAAACGTGGGAAGATTTCGATATTATTTTTTTTAGAGAAAATGAATAATAGGAGTAATAATAATAGTCACAATGAAGATTTTGTTTATTGACGATATGAAGATGTATAAATATTTGTTTTGAGGTGTTTTTTGGGGTTTGGCTTTTGATAATATTTTTTGGTGTGACGGGAAGTAACATTGGGGCAAATGACATGTCCGGCCGTTGCTAGACATTTGCCTACCGTGGGGCCCATTGCGTTAACCAAGATATCCCGTAATTATTTTAAAAGATTATTGTAATTTATATCATGAAGCTGTGTTAATTTCTGGCGAAATCCATGTATGACTAAAACTTCTGGTACATATGCGTACTAATTTGATAAAATGATATGATTGACTAGTGACGCAAATGTTTACTGAACAGTATCGTTTTGGTCTTAAATTTATTAAAGTTTAGTTCTAAATTCTAAATTGGACCAGTGGTTGAACTTGTTGAATATAAGCAAGGGCTTAATATTCACAAATATATATAATTGGAAAGACCAAATTATGGGCAAGTGAAAGCCAAATGCCTAATGTACATTGATAGTGCAAGGATCTAAATATCAATTATTTAATACTTCCCATAAAACTTTTATGCCATTCTATATATATTGAGTCAGAATATGAATTTAGTTTTAAACTTTATCAGTTTCACATCATACATAAAGAGTCATCTCAACTTTTATGTTATAGCTCTATACAATCCTTCATTTTATATACTCCAACAAAAACAACAATGCAAATTGATTTTTAATGCTAAATGAGATAAGTTTTAATTTGAGCATCCCTATAATATCAACCTAAACAAAATGAAAATAAACACACCACATATAACTCCAAATGAACATTTAAATGCTAACCCTACATTCCAACACACATAATGCCACTAGTTTGCTAACCTTTGTAATCTTGTAGAAGCTAATGTACTTGCAAGTACAATGTATATGCACCCAAATGAGTACAATACAAATACATACAACTAGGTTGTATCTATACATAGATAATGTGTGTATGGGGGTGGGTGAGGTGGGGTGGGGGTATATAGAGACATGCATGTGGAGTGGGGGAAGAGAAGCACATGGAGTTATGTATGTAGTATGATGGTTGTGATAATATATCTAAATTGAATGGCAGTGTGTCTATGTCTAGGGATCTTTCCATGTTATTTGCTATTATTCTTGCCTCCACCTTCATTTCCATAACTTACTTCTTTTTATCCCTTGTATGTTACTCTAATTAGTTTAATAATATAATTAATTAGCTTATGAGGTGTGAAAATTTCTTGGTTGATTATGCATAGTATAACTAGCTTGATAGTATAAGATATATCAAAAGTTAAGTAACTTCCGGAGTGCCTGCCATCGATGCATAGAGAAAGAATTAGGAGCGATTCTCACTTCTAAAATGGAGGAAGAAATTAATGAACCAAAACATATCAAAACACGAATATAGTATTGTATCTTTGATGTGAACTTAACAGATTTGATAGATGCTACTATACCAATAATATGCTATCTTATTTTCTGATATCCATCTCAAAAGAATTCTCAGAATAAAACGTGTTTAGCCTATGACAATTTTAAGATGAGTGACTCCCTATAAAACTTCTCTAGGAGCATGGGTGAGAAAAAATACGTTGGAAATACTTGTGTTGTATGTTGGGACAACCGTCAATTAATTTACTAGCTGAGTAAAGTAAAGTTTTAGATGCTTAATCGATGTACAGTGTGGCAGTTAGGATTGTACTATGATCGAAAATTTGACATGATTTTGTCGAACTAATTAAATTCTAATTATGGGTTGAATGATGGGAAAAAATTCAAAATTGTGAGCTAGCACTATCAACTTGGTGATTGACTAAGCTATATAATTAAACCGAATAATTTGGAGGATCTTTACAAGCTTCTAACTGTTTGTCGGCTATATGTGACAAGATATTTTGGCGCTTTTATCATTAAATATTATCTTAGCTTATCATTTATTGTGCTGATATATGTTGTCGATATAGTTTGTAGTTATACCTTTATGAGTTAATATGGTAGTGAATTTACTTTAGTTGAACCATTAAACGAAGTAACAATAAATTAGGAATTCGAATTATTTCATGTAATAAGACACTTCTTATTTAATAAGTAGTTGTGTTCGAATGCAAAAGAGTAAGATATGATAATTACATATTTTTTTCTAACCGTATTGATCGAAAAACAATTTCGTTTCTATGAGACTTTGTGCCATCATATTTGTAAATGAGAATTGAAAAGTCATGGCCATAAGTGAGTATTGAAGGTCACCAATTACATAAAGAAAATGGTATCTCCACATCTTTAATTTCTTCACATCCACATCAATAAATTCGGACACCTAATTTTCTTAAAATATGATACATATGATAATTAAGAAAAGAAAAATGTTTTGGAGACATAATGTCTAAGACATAATGAGGTTAAAAGTAGTAATTATGCATTATAATTTATTTTTAATTAAAATTATTGTGTGTCTATATACTTCATTGCCCTTGCATTTATGATTATATATACATATGAGTATTAATTAAGATCTCAATGCTTAATTACACAAGATATAAATGCAAGTAGTTGGGACCCACTTTCAATATTACCACTCTTGAGTCTTAACCTTTTTTAAAAAATTCATTTGTATGCTTGAAAATATGAAAAATGAAAGAAAAGAAGGATAAGGAAAAATTTATCACTTTGACCATCTTTTTTTTCGTTAATTAATAATGAAAAACTAATAAAACTGATAATTTAAAATTTATTAAATTTTTGAATGGTTATGTAATTTTATAAAATAGTAGTATTAAATTTAAAACTATGTTCACCATATCCGTCAACTAAATTAACGTACTCCCTCTGTCCCGCTTTAGCAGTCCCATTGACTTTTCTGCCATTTTTTTGTAAAAATGATAAAAAATAGTTAAAGTCGAGAAATGGTAAAGTAAGAGAGACAATAATATAGAGAAGAGTCTTATCTACATTATTGTCTCTTTTACTTTACTATTTCTGGACTTTAACTATTTTTTATCTTTTTTACAAAAAGATGGCAGAAAAGTCAATGGGACTGCTAAAGCGGGACGGAGGGAGTACTATTCTTTTGGAAATTTATTCATAACTTATTCTCTCTTTGTCTCACTAATTTTTTCATTAATATTTGGTATGTTATGTTGAATCTTAATAAAAAGTACTCCAATAACAGTTATTTAAATATTTTAAATCAGTTATTTAAAATTTATCACGTGTTTTTAACTCAGTTATTTAATATTTTAAATATTATTTAATATTTTCTGATTTTCATTTTATGATATTAGATAAACTTTGCAAAATTAAAAATTTGTTATTTTACTTGTTCATACTAATTAAGTTTATGATTTTGATTTTAATTCATTACTTTTCAAAATTGTAATATAACTAAATCCTTTGATATTGGAACGTTGCATCAAACCTCGGACAAAAAGTTACATATTCTTAACCAATGTATTTAGCATTTCAAAGTCATATAATTAATATTTTCTCTTTTATTCTAAAATATTTATTAGGCTTGATTCACTATTTCATTGAATATACTAAATTTGATATATGACATATTAATACTAATTGAGTTTACTATGTTATTTTAAGAATATCATAAGATTAATTTCACTTTTAAAATTTTTAACAATTTTTAATTTTAAAGTTACAATCAATTTCCAATGCATACCATGATTTTTTACATTCTTAAATCTAACTCCAATATCTTAAACTCAAATTTAAAAGAAAAACTACAATCATTTTAAAATAAATCACAAAATCCTATATAAATTAGACTATAACTCCAATGCATAATGTGTTTTTGCACATTCATAATTTCAATTTCTTATAATAATAATTAAAATATAAAGAATTGTAAAAAATTTACAAGTTTTATCATCGTTGAATTAAAAGGAATATAAAAAATTTGAAAATGCCAAAAAGATAGAATTATTAAGTTTATTTGAATTTAATAGGAAGAAAAGTTGTAATAATATATTATCGATAATGATTAATAAGAAAATTATGAAAAGAAACTCTATGGAGTATTAAAACTATTTCATATTTATTTATTGAAAATTATGTTATAAATTTGGTATTGATAAATAAAATTTAAATTTAATATTAAATTTATTGACAAAAAACTTTTTATTGAAAGAAAACGTTTTGCTTTCAAAAATTGATATTGCCTTTATTTTATACACAAGTTAAAATTATTAATATTAGATAACTAAATATTTTTTTAATATTCCAATCTTGTCGTATGTATATATCCAAAGAAGTGTATTAATATGCATTAAGAATTTTATATTATGTTAAACAATCATAGTCTAATGGTTTAAATTTACTTAATATAGCATTAGGGTAAATTAGTCATGATATACTTATATCTATGTCAAAGTGATATAGGGGTATTATGTCATGGAGACATTATGTCTCTAAATCACTACTCTTAATAAAAGAAAAATATCAAATTATGATATATATAGTTAACTATTTTCTTAAAATAACAGGACCGATCATAATTTAACTGGGGTATCTTTATTACAATTTTTTTTTTCATCTTTCAAGATGTATGACCGAAATATCTTAGTCCAATTAACATTGAGGATTCTTTTATAATGGAGTACATGATTATTTGAACGATCCGGCCCAAAATTCGGTCCATAAAATTAATTAACTACTACTCCTTCATTGGGAGTTGGACACTATTTGGACTTTGATGCCCCCTTGGATTTTTAGGCATTACTCTCTCCGTTCGTGAATAGAAGTTTCATTTTTTTTATTTTAGTTCGTCTACAAATAAGAGTCTTGATTAGTTTTTACAATAGTAATAACAGAATCTCATATTCCACAAACTTATTCCACTCACATTTCATTTAAAACTAATGTATACAAGTGTGATTTATACTTCACTAATATTTTTCCACCTACTTTTTTAAAATCTGTGCCGCTGAAAATGAGATTTCTAATGACGGATAGAGGAAGTACATAATAAATATTTGTGCATTTTAATTTATTTCCAAGCATGGCAGCTTCAGTGAAAATCCATGAAATGTAATTCACGTGATTGGATACAATGATGGTTCTCGTTGTCATCGTCCAAAAGAAGAGGCGGTATGATAAGCATCGATAGTGATGAATCACATACGAAAAATGAGGGCTAACAACCTCGATCAAACCCAAAAAAAATGAATTGGATCTACCACACCACGCGGCTGGCAGCAGACTAGCCGCTCCCAAGGTCGGATTGGTCGACCATCCAACCCTATCCGGGTCTAGCCATGCCTGATTCATGTCCAGTTTAAAATTTAGACAATATTCAAAATATTTGGATAGCGGTTACATAAATTGAAAATACGAAATTACCCTCTGAACGTTGTATGCTCGAGAGCGCTAGAAGGTCATTTTAGTACTTTTCACTAGGAATGTCAATCGGGCCAACCCACCGGGTTTCGGGCCAGCCCTATTCGGGTTGCGGGTCAATCGGGTGCGGGCTAATCGGGCTGTGATTTTTTCGGGCTATAAAAGTTCAACCCTAACCCTAAAAGCTTGGGTTTCGGGCTAGCCCATCGGGCTAATCGGGTTGCTACCGATAAAATTAAAATGCGTTCAATCCAATAAATCATGGTGAAAATTAGTTATATTTATAATGTAAAATATTTAATTTTGATAAATTTGAGATATGTGCTTAAACTCAAACATAAACATGATTAAATACTCCCTCCGTCTCAGATAATTCGATCCAGTATTCCATTTCGGCCCGTCCCACATAATTTGTCCCACTTCACTTTTACCATTTTTGGTAGTGGACCTCATATTCTACTAACTCATTCCTACTCACATTTTATTATAACTAAGAGCATCCGCAGCGGTGCTCAACGCACCGCTCGTCCGTCCGTGCCGCTGAGCACCAAGCCGTCCGTCCGCCGATGGAGCTTGTCCGTCCGTGCCAGCGGCACGGCGCTGCTCTTAGCTAAGAGCACGTTCGTGCCGCTGAGCACAATTACGTGGCAGCTGCTGATTGGCCAACGGCATAGCCGTTGGCAATTTTTTTTTTTTTTTTTAAATTCGAAATTTATTTTAAAAAATGTTTTTAAATAAAAAAAAATATTTTCCCACTTCCCAAAAAAAATATATCCGTTTTCTACCCACTTATAATTAATTTTTCAATTTTTTTCCCCCAAAATTCACATTTTCATCTATAAATACCCCCACTCCAACACAAAAAAAATCACATTTTCATCTATTATCTATACTATCATCATCTACATTCTCTCATCTTTTTTCCTCCTACTCTATCATCTAAATTCCCACCACACTACACAATGTCCGGCTCCGGCGATCACCCCTCCGGCAATCGCGGTTGGAACCACGATTGGTTCGACTCCGAGGCCGGATATAGTCCGGAAACCCAATTTACGGCCCCTCCTCAAACCCAAGGTTCGCAAGCTCCGAGTGGCTACCGTCCTTACCCGTTGCACGACCTAAACGCCCCCGGGTTCGGGTGGGCACCCGAACCCGGATCGGGAGGGAGCAACAGCTCTACTCCTATTCCTACTTCTGGTCCTACTCCTCCTGTTCGTGGCACCCGCACCCCGTACACTCCGGGTGAGATGATGGCGATGTTCAAAGCCTACTTGGCAGTCTCCGAAGATCCGGACGTCGGCACGAACCAAACCGGGGAAACTTATTGGTGGCGCATCACTCGCCTCTACAATGAAACCCGGCCGGAGGGAACCATATATCGCAATGATAGTATGGTTCGCAATTGCATCTACAGATGCAACGAGGCAATCGGAAAGTTCCAGGGGATTTACCTCCAGGAAGAGCGGTCGGCGGGGAGCAGCACGAACGAGCTCGACATCATCACTGCCGCCTTGGCGGCATACCAACGGGAGGAGTACAAACCGTTCAAGTACCTCGATTGTTGGCAGGAGGGGCGCCAACATCCGAAGTATAGGGGCGGCATAGCAGCATCCTCCTCCAGCTCCTCCAGCAAACGGTCGAGGTCGGTAGCTCTATCCTCCTCCGATGATGTGGCTACCCAGCTTGCCGGAACTAACTTGGGTAGCCCCGACGCTGGCCCGAGCGGTTCCCGCCGGCCGGTCGGAAGGAAGAAGGCGACGACCACCCGCCGCCGCGCCCCGACTCCATCCGCCGCCGCCCCCGCTCCCTTTGTGCCTCCTCCACCCCCGACCAACTCGTTGTGGGCCATCTTGAGTCAACTTCATATGACCGATACGTCTCACATGACTCCGGAACAACTTGCAACACATGAGCAATTGATCCGGGGTCTCAAGAGGCAATTGGGGTTAGAGGAATAGTCTTCCACGTTTGTAATTTTTAATTTGTAGGATTTTAATTATGTGTTTTTTATTTTAATTATGTATTTTTATTTTTAGTATTTTAATTATGTAATTTGTATTTTTTAGGATTTTAATTATGTATTTATAATGTATTTTTATAATGTAGAAATGTTTTTAATAATTGAAGTATTTAAATTGAATAATAGAATGGTGGGACCCTTGAGCTTGTCCTTAGCTAAGAGCACGGATGTGGATGTTGTGCTCTTAGCTAAGGACAAGGAATAAAAGTGGGTCCGGGCCCACCTCCGTGCTCTTAGCTAAGAGCACGGATGAGGATGCTCTAACATCCCACCAACTTTTTCAACTCACTTTCCATTAGATTTCTTAAAACTTGTGCCGGGTCAAAGTGTTCCAAATTATCTGGGACGGAGGGAGTACTAACATTTGAGATTTATGCAAAATAAAATATAAACATCAAAAAATTTTAAAGCATGTTTTAGAAATTTAAATATATTTTTTTAGTAAATTTGATGTTTCTAATTTATATATCTATTATTATGTTAATAAAAATTTAACATATAATTTATATATTAATATATAAAATTGAAAGTTATTTATTTAGTAATTTATATTATAAAATAACCTATGAAGTGTCGAATTAGAGTCTAACAAGTAGAACGATAGAAATTTTATCGGGTTTTCGGGCCAGTCCATCGGATTTTCGGGTCTGGCCCTAATGGATTGCAGGTTAATCGGGCTGTAATATTATCGGGCTAGAAATTTTCAGCCCTAACCCTGTAAATTTGGCGGGCTATTCGGACTGGCCCACGGGTTGTGGGCTACATTGACATCCCTCCTTTTCAACGTCACTACGGAAATTTTAAAATTTTAGGCGTCGAGCGCGTAAAATAAAAAGAAAAAGAAATAGAGATTAAAATAAAATTAGGGTTTTTTCATATCTTTACTCTGCGCTCTGCTCAATGCTATTTGGGGAAATCCTCCACCTCCAGAATTTCTGTCACTCATTTTGCCGTTAGCAGATTCAGGTTTTAAATTTTTATCATTTCGTGTTATTGCTTATACGTATTGGGTTCTATTGGTTGTTATTTGCATTTTTGGAAATGTTCAGATGCTGCGGGGATTCATGTTTCTGGGTTTCTGTTATCTATTTTTGGCTCTATGAGATGCGTATTTAAATTGTTTAAGCTTTATTTTAGCTCACATGTTATGTTTGTGTTTGAAATGCTGATTTTCTTGATACTTGTATGCATAATCGTATTTTTAGATGAAGTTTGTGGAGCGTGGATTCATGATTTTTTATGTATCAACTATGTTGTAGTCCATTATGTGTGCGATTTGGATGGAGAAATATCTATAATTTGCAGTTTCTACAATAATCTAATGACCTAATAGGTATTGAGATCAATGTTACTGTGAATTAGTAAGATTAATTTTGGGAATTAGTAAGATTGATTTTGTGTTACTCCTTTTTGTGTCTCTTCATGGTAATGATAGCAGGGTTGTAATTTGAGATTTTGCATATGCAGGGAGGCACATAGACAAAATGAGTGCAAGTGCCCGAAGAACCCCCAAATCTGGGAGGCAGTCCCTGTTTTTTCAAGATTTAGCAACGCCTGTGTCATCTCGACGGTCTGGGGGAAAGTTCACGACCCCCGGTCAGGCAGCTGCTGTTTCAGCTCTGTGGCGTGAAAATTTTTCCAACTCCGATCTCCCTCCTCCTCCTGTTTTTACACTTGAAGACCGCTTTGATCTTTCTCCAGAATCTGGGATCCCTGACTATCCAGTGTCTCCAGAAGTGAAATCGGATCCTAGGACCCCATTGCAAAGTTTTGGCAGGGAACTTTCAACTCCCAAGAGCAAATCAGATGCAAGCACTTCATATGCTGGAGCTAGCAAGCCGTCACCGCAGCAGAGTCAGCAGAGCCCTATGGCTACTTCAAGCTGGTGGTCACCTGCCAAGACTGGAGGTAGTGCCGAGCAAGAAGATAAAGGGAAAGGTTCACCTGTTGAAGGTGTGGTTCAACCTGGTGCCTTGATAACACTGCCACCGCCGAGGGAGGTTGCAAGGCCTGAGGTGAAGAAAAGTCTGGTACCTATTGGGAACATGAATGGAAACATGAATGAGGAGGAATGGGTCACTGTCTATGGGTATGATTTGATTCTTTGCTTTTTTTCATTTATTATTTTTTGACTCTTAAAGTGGAACTTAATGGAACATTTTATGGTTAGGTTCTTAACAATATAAGATACCTATATAAGATATCTAATACCTATATATGATAAGAATGCAGAGTTCCTTAGATTCATTTACATATTTGGTGGTAAATTTAGAAAATGTTGGCATGTTATTTTGGTTCTGATAGTTACTGGTATATCCTTCCATTGCATGGTCGTGCACATTCTCTCTTTAGCATCATGTTCAAATCTCTTAATAGTCACTGCTGCTCCTGTGATGCAATTTTGTTTTTTCTTCAGTTCCATTCATTTCTCCACTTGCTGTCGCGTCCTTTCGTTAAACTACTCTTAGTACTCTACTACTATCTCTAAGAATTTTCCAGTATCTGAGTGCACAACGCAATGGAAATTTGGGCCATTAGAATTACATTTAAGCAGTCATTTTAGATATATCAACTGTATTTACTTGTTTGTCCCATGGTCCATATGTGGTATAGTTGCATTCAGAATAGAATACTGTTTCATTTATTAATCTCATCTTAGCACTTTTGTTCTAGAGTTTTGATGTTTATCTCGAACTTCATGTCCAGGTTTATGCCTGCTGATACAAATCTTATACTGCGGGAGTTTGAAAAATGTGGGGTGATTTTGAAACATGTTCCTGGCCCGAGAGATGCTAATTGGATGCACATTTTATATCAGGTTCTTTCTTACTCTCAGAAAGCATACATGCTTATTTATTTATTATTACTTGGTAAATTACTTTTTTTTATGCGATCCATCAAAGAGTGCCAGTTATTTTCTGTTTATGTTATGACCTAGTATAACCCAGTCGTCCCCTATTGCTCTTCTTGTGAATGACTCCTGGCAGTCGTTTGTCTGTGTTATTATGGCGGGGTGTGTGGTTTTGGTTTGGTTATTCTATAAGTTGCTGCTGAACTTTATATGTTTGTGCATTGTCATCCTGTTATTGGATAATCACCTTCAATTTACTTGCAACTTCATTTGACTTGCATATTTTAGAATCCTTAAATTTTAGTCTTGTACTGCACTTAGGCTTGGCAAATCAGTTATGGTGAAGATTTTATGAAATTTTGTGTTGAAGAAATGGATTCACTTATTATTCTTTGCATATAGAGATGTTCGTATTTCCATGGAGGTTTTGTTGGTCATTTCTGGCTCTTGTGTACAGATTGAAACAGTATTAATAGATCTCATCATACCTTATCGCGCTTCACCAATAGCCATGCATCGACCAGTTAGATTGGTCCGATTGACCTCATATTCTGATTGGAACTCACTAAAATAGTTTCTTAGTTTCAATGAACCAGTGGATCTGATTAAATTGCATATTTAATTATTGTTGTAGAATCGGTCAGATGCTCAACGAGCACTCAGCAAAAATGGCATGGAAGTAAATGGAGTTCTCATCATTGGAGTCAAGCCGGTGGATCCAATGCAGCGCCAAGCACTAAATGAGAAACTCAACAACAAAGGATTTATGACATTACCACCTGCCCCTTCCAATAGAAACGTGGAGTCGAATGGTTTCAAAGTCTCTCCATACCCATACTATCTGCAGAATGGCAGTTCAAACACCTGCCAATCCTCTGGAACCATGGCCACTCCTGCAAAATCTGTGGTGTCGAAAATTGTGGACCTGATGTTCGGTGTCTAGTTTGTTGACCTCACAATTTTATCAACCTCTATGTGCGGATTCAGCCTGTCCTGGTGCTTTGTGGAGGATGGCAAATGTGTCTTTCCGCGGCAAAAGTCATATTGATACAGCGAATAGTTGAGATCCGTTAGTATATCAGTGTCTATAGCAGATATTATTCGATTAAAAGAGCTTCACTTTTCTGTGAAGCTCGTTGAGGTGTAGAGGTGTACCATCTGTTTGTAATGGGGATTTTGTAATAGAGATAAACTAATCGTTGTGACGCTTTTCCCGGAGGTTGCTGGGCCGAGCAGGGTGCTCGGCCGGAACGCTGTATAAGGGGAGTTTTCGATTGATTCAAACTTATTAATAACTTTGTTGTTTACTGTCAATTTACAACTGATAATGTGTTCTGGTGTTCTCTAAACTAGTTAATAGCTACAGGAAAGTGTTGTTCCTTTATAAACTACTAGTACTATAAACTATTTATCGCTAATGTTAAATTTTCAAAAGTCAATATTTATTATTTAATCATTTAAACATCCAGTTAATTGACTTTGACATTCGCGAGTAGTACGTAAATTTTACATTCGCAAAAGAAATTAATTAAGTGCGCCACTAGGAATTAAAAATCTTTTTATGAAAAATTTTCCAAATCAGAATTTAAAAATAAAATGTTACGGTTACTAGTTACTACTCCATTTCTGTTTCCAGCTGTCGGAGAGATCAACAATATTCCCATTTTCCCTTTAATAGTAGTATATTTTTTGTTTACAAAAACTCTATTCCACAATTCATTCTTTACACCTCTATATTTTCACTTCCAAAATTTCTTCTATTTTTGTCGAATTTTCTCTTTCGCTGGGTGGATTATCGACCAATTTTAAACTAATGCCATAATTAAAAGTAAAAAAACCCACATTTAAAAAAATGATCAATAATAGTATTCCATTCATATTGTGGTAACTCGAACATTTAATCACAGAATGAAGGCAACACGTCTTACCAACTGAACCAAACTTTCTTGCACAAAACCTCTACCTTTGACACCTCAATCCCCTCCTGCCACGTGTCCGTTCCGCCTCCCGTCTCCTTGAAGCTATAAACACGGCTCTGCTCCACTCTCTTCCACTCCAGCCAGAGAATTTAATCCCACCATCATCACCTTCAACACCAATAATTTCCTAAAAATGGCAAAAAACCCGCCGGAGGAGGCGATGAACATCCAGCTCTCCGAGAGCGGCGGCGCCGCATTGGTCTCACAGAGCAACATCCTCCGGAAAAGTGACGTCATGCAGGCCGTGATCCGGCTGCTCTGCCTCCTCACGAGCTCGGCGGCGCTGACGGTTATGACCACCGCCAAACAGTCCGCCACCATCACTCTCTACGGCTTCACCTTGCCGCTCTACTCCAAGTGGTCCTTTTCCGACTCATTTGTGTGAGTTTTATTATTTTCCCTCCTTTTTTCTTTCAATACTTTTATTTTCTCAAAATTATATTGTCGGATAAATTTTTACTTTTATTTTCTGAAAACTATAAAATAAATCAACCAAATTCATATAATTTTTGAACTTAGTGAAATTTGTTTGAAGTTATCCCACGACAAAAAAAATCAATATTCTATTTTATATTCATGATGTTTTTATAAATGATCTCGTTTTTTATATGAATAGATAACATCGATTAGCATACTGTTATTAGTATATGAATAATTTCCCAACCACCATGTTAGGTGCAATTTAATTAAAAATTTTCATCATAAAATAATTGCGCACAAATTACTAGCTAGGAGTATTATATCTTTGATATTCGTCCATAAAAAATAGTTATATTTTTTTTATCTAGTCTTGGGATTTTTTTGCTAATTTTTATTCTTGTAGCATGGTTTATTAATTATTCATTTAAATCCTGCCATGCATAAATGTGACTATTTTTCCATTACGGATGTGTACAATGTATACAAGGATGTAACACTTTCAACTACCTCTGCCACAATTTATAAGTGATTACTTTTTCTTTTCTTTTTTTCTAAGCGGCTATTTATTATAATGGTGACAAATTTGGTTAGTTCGTTCATGATTCGCGGCAACAAATTCAATAAAAACAAGCACCAAGTTAGTTCAAATAATTTGTTTGGACTAGTATAAATTCACCAATCTTTATTACATCATGTTTTTGGTGAAGAAGTTACATATAAGTAAAAAAAAATTGTAATGAAATTAATTATTGGATTAATTAAAAGCAATGCAATTTGGATGAGAGGATGTGGTGGTTGAGTAATGTGATGTTTGTTTTTGTGTAGGTATGTTGTTTGTGTTTGTGCAGCTGTGGCACTTCACTCCTTGCTTCAATTGCTCATCAATGTGTCAAGGATGATTCGTAAATCTCCCCACATTCCTTCTAGGAATCATGCATGGCTCATTTTTGCCGCAGATCAGGTATTTACACGAGGTTCCTCTTTACGAAAGTGTCTGAGTGGATTCCTCAAAAATTTGATGCAATAATAATAAGCAATGTTGATTTTGTTGCAGATATTTGCGTATGCGGTTATGAGTGCAGGATCAGCAGCATCGGGTGTGACAAACTTGAACCGGACAGGAATCCATCATACACCATTGCCGAATTTCTGCAAGCCATTGCATGTTTTCTGTGATCGCATCGCAATTTCCATAGCCTTTACATTTCTCACATGTTTCCTACTTGCCATTACTGTTGTACTCGATGTTGTTTGTCTCTCTAACTACTAGTTACACTTGAAAAATCAAGTGTGTGAAAACTTGGATCTATAAAAACATATTGAAACTTGCGATCTTTAGCTAAGAAAATATAGTACCTTTTATATCAGTGTCATTGGATCTTACTTGTTTAAAGGATTGTATAGTACTATCTTCGTCCTAAGCGAAATTATTCTTTGGACATAAAAATTAAAAGTACTTCGTGTCTAATGAGTACTACTCCCTCCGTTCCATAGTAATAGAGGCATTTCATTTTGCGCACTCGTTTTGAAAAAATAATTATAAATAGTTAAAATGGAGAAAAAGTAATGTTAGAGAGAAAATATTATAGATAAGACTCTTCTCTACTTCATCATTTCTCTTACTTTACTTTTTCTCCACTTTAACTATTTATAATTATTTTTTCAAAACGAGTATGCAAAATGAAATGCCTCTATTACTATAGAACGTAGGGAGTATAAGAGATACTCCTATTACGTAAATTTGGAAACGATATTTTGGCCAATTTAGGCACATCAACAATAACAAAGGAAAACTAATTGTGTAACTGTAATGATCAAACTCATGAACCCCTGATCTATTAATTTGAACTCGTGAATTTCTAATATAAAATAGTTGTGATTAAAAATGCTCTTTATCATCACATTTAATGTGAATTTTTAAGAGGATTGATAGTGGTTATCGGCTATTCCATAATAATTCCAATTCCAATCCCAGTTCCAATCTACTACTCCATTAAATAGATGAAAAGTATCTTACTAACTCAGCTACAATTCTATCATCTAATGTTAACATCGTTAATTTTCCTCATAAACTACACTTAAATTTATACAAGTTCTTTGGCCATTCATAATGGTGTAATCGATGACTACGTGCTTATGTGGCTATAATCCGAAAAGTCTCATAACATTCAAACACCCACAACTTATGATACACAGTACTATATATTTTGATTCATATGCATAAATATTGATCTGTCACAATATTGTTCTGTCAATACACTTGTCCTCATTTATTTTGTCGAGCAGAAATGTTTCTAAAAATAGTAAAGAAATTGAAAGAAATTTAAGGATCATATTAAATTTACATGGGCAGGCTCTTAAATAAGAGCCCCAATCGAGGCGCCCGATTCATTTAAATCATCTACAAGGGGCCGGGTCGGGAAAAGAGACTCGTTCTCCGATATTGAGACGTTTCGGCCCCTTGTATGTGAATGAGCTTGCGCAAGAGGAACAAACAATTCATTTAAGAGGGAAAGGCATCAACTCGTCTTGCGAACTTTTTATGTTAGTAACTCTAGATAAGTTAGTTTAGAGAATATCTAATTAACTATTCCGTTTGTTCATAGTTAAATATCTTATATTGATATTAAACAATATTTACCATAAATGTATCATATTATTTTCACTATTTTTCATAAATTAATCTCATGTCCCAATAACTTATTCTACTCACATTTCATTATAAATTTTCATGAACTTATTCTACAATCATCTCATTATAAATCAATCTATAAAAAATTACTAATACTCATTTATTTTCATTCACATTTCTGAACTTGACGACTAGTAAAACTGTGAAAAGAAGACATCTATTTTCTGGATGCATTTTTTTATTCAAGAATTTGGATAATTCTAACAACTTGGGCCATATTAAGTTGAATTAAGTTGCATCTAATTGAACCATTTTCGGGCCCGTTTTACTTGGGCCGAGCCCTACAACGAGAACCGGCCCATTAAAAAGGAAACGGAAATTTTTGAAGCTGACGGATAATGTATTCCGACTTTGGCCATTTCACCCCCTTCTCCGCTGCGCCGCCGGCGCCGGCCCTTTAGTTTTCTCTGTTACTCAATTTCTGATTCACCGATTATAATCTGAGCTTTGCTAATGTTCAATTGATTGTTTTCCTCCAACACATTCTCATGGCTACTAATTACAACTTCAATTCCTGCTTCTATCGCCCAATTTCTATCGCTTCCCGCCCAAAACGCCTTAAATCGAGAAACCTAATTCCAATTTTATGCAGCTCGGGAGCCAGCACAGAAAATGCAGAGGAGGAATCGAAGAAATCGAAGAGAGCTCCAATGGAATTAGTCAAATTCGCGGTTACAATGACTGTGATATCAGCCGCAATTCCGCAATCCGTTTCCGCCGCGCCGAAGATCTCGGAGAAGAAGCGATTGGGGAAAAAAAACGAGTCTTTGTCCCCAGAGGAGCTGCTGAAATGGACTAAGGGGCTTCCCGTGGTATCGCAGAGGCTTCCCTACAGCGAAGTCTTGGATTTGAAGAGAGAAAACAAAGTTAAGCACATTATTAAGCCGCCGAGCGCGGCTCTGCGGCAGCGGCCGGAGGTGATTTTGGTGGTTATGGAGGATAATAAGGTGGTTAGGGTTGTCTTGCCTTCAATTGAGAGTGATTCTAAATTCTGGAAAGAGTGGGATGAGTTAAAGATTGATGGTATCTGTATGAATGCGTATAGTCCCTCTTTGAAGAGGCCTGATATCCCAGAGCCTTATCTTGGGTTCTTGTCGAAAATTCCGGTGTGGTTGTTTTCATTGGTGAAGCAGAAGCCTCAGTCGAAGAAGGCGTTGGAGCTGAAGAACTTGAGGGAGGATTTGAAGAGGAGGAGAAATGAGGAGCTGGTGAAGATGAGGGAAGACAGGGAGATGATGGAGAAGGCAATGAAGATGCAGAAGAAGATGGAGGAGAGGGAAAAGAGAAGGGAGATGAAGAAAGTGAAGTACGAGGCGTCTCTGCGCCAGGCGCGGGAGAGCTCGGAGTATATGGCTAATATATGGGATAGATTAGCTAGTGATCCGAATGTGTCAACAGCTCTTGGGTTTGTTTTCTTCTATATATTTTACAGAGTTGTTGTTCTTAACTATAAGAAGCAGAAGAAAGACTATGATGATAGGCTGAAGATAGAGAGGGCGGAGGCGGAGGAGAAGAAGAAGATTAGGGAGTTGGAAAGGGAAATGGCGGGGATGGAGGAAGAAGATGATGATGAGGAAGGAGGAGCTAAAGGGGAGGACAACCCTTATTCGCAAATGGCGAAGGAGTTCATGAAGTCTGGTGCTCGAGTTAGGCGGGCAAAGAATAGGAGGCTTCCACAGTATTTGGAGAGAGGTGTGGATGTGAAGTTTACGGATGTTGCAGGGCTTGGTAAAATCCGTCTTGAGCTCGAAGAGATTGTGAAGTTCTTTACACATGGGGACATGTATCGCAGGCGTGGTGTCAAAATACCAGGTCAGGTTTCAATGCAGAATCGACTAAACTGATTCTTAGTCATCTCATCTTGCTCCCAATGCTTGAACAATTTTTTTTACAGCCTTAACATATATCGACGTGTGTTCTTGGACTATGATAGACATTTGCATTAACAAGACAAGTTGGTGATGAGAAAAACCAGTTATGGCCCATGGGCCATGGCTGGTGTGGGAATTCAATTTGAACTAGTTATCTCTGCTGTATCTATATAAGTACGCAGATAAAGCTTCAGAGTAATAACCTATATCTCTATGATTTGATAATGTGTTATATGCTTGGGCTCGTTTGGCTTGTTTTTAGCTAGGATTCATGTTTGTGGGTTTTTGGAAATGTTCAGATGCTGCTGGGATTCATGTTTGTGGGTTTCCGTTTGCTAATTTATGGCTCTATGAGATGTTTTCTCAAATCATTTTGGCTTTATTTAGCTCACATGTTATGTTTGTGCTTGAATTTTGGTCCTATTTATATAGTATTTTTAGATGGAGTTTGTGGCGCGTCGATTCATGAATTTTTCATTTATGAGAAATGTTGTAGTCCTGTGTGATTTGGATGGGAATTATTGATAACATGCAGTTTCTATGATAATCTAATGATCTAATCTGTATAGAGATTCATGGTACAGTGAAATAGTAAGATTAATTTTGTGATGATGGATGAAAGATATAGTTACTCCTTTTGTGTTTATTCCAGGTAAACAAATGATTACATGGTTATAATTGGAGATTTTGCAGTTGGTGATGAGATGGGAATTCAATTTGATTTAGTTATCTCTGCTGTATCATGGTCTTTCTTTACTACTCCAAAGTCCATGGGCCATGAGATGAGTAATATAATGTATCTACAATGGTCTGTATATGAGTACGTAAATATAGCTTCAGATTAATAACCTATCTAAATATGCAATTCCAGTATATCACTATGATTTGATAATGTGTTATATGCTTGGGCTCGTTTGACTTGTTTTTAGCTAGGATGTAATAGTAGTATATAAAATTGTCAGGATGCTATAATGAAGTAATCTTATGTGTCTGTGTTCTCGTTTTCCAGTTTATTTAGTAAAGAAGTTCGAATTTCTGAATTTTGTCTGGAACGTGGCCATCACAGATAGGTGAATGGAAAAGCAAATTTAGTTGTGTGGTTTCCTTGTGGGTACATCACTAGCTATCTTGGTCTTGGTGCAAAACTTATTTCTTCAAAACTCTTTCTTGATGAGCTTCCTTTGTTGCTAACAAGAGGTACATGAATCTAGGGGTTACAGATCATGAAGCTTCAGTGCCATCAACTTATGATTAGTTCTGTTTTAATCTTATTGTGATTCTTTCATATTAAAAAAAATTGACTAGGTATTAGGATCTGAGATGTGAAGAATATATGATCTGTGCAACAATTCGGTTTAGGAAGTAGAAATATATGTTGCCTAATGTTGGGTTGGAATACGTCAGGTGGTATACTTCTTTGTGGCCCTCCTGGAGTGGGGAAGACATTATTAGCAAAAGCTGTTGCTGGTGAGGCAGGTGTAAACTTCTTCTCCATATCTGCATCTCAGTTTGTCGAAATATATGTGGGAGTTGGTGCTTCTCGTGTACGAGCGCTCTATCAAGAAGCAAGGGACAATGTGAGATTTCAATTCCTTTTATCTGATTATGGCAATTGTTGAACTTCATTGGATCAAGCAAATAGGTTTACTAGTCAGAATGTGGAATGCTTTTGATACTCGATTCCTTAATTCTAATATTTTGTTATGATTCCACCTTTGAGCTAGCATTTATTTTTGGGAGTGGGGGTTCTTGAGTGCCTTACCATTTCTTATAAGTTCGATGAGAGATCATAACATGTTTAATCTCTTTGCTCGTTAATTCTAATATTTGCTCCTTTTTTTACTATGAGATTCTGACTACATTTGCTCATCAAAGACCATGCATTGTTGTTTTCTTACTTACACAGAGCTTATATTTGTGGAAGTGATGTGATGTGAGTGAATCTTGCATTTGCAGGCTCCATCTGTTGTTTTCATCGATGAACTGGATGCTGTTGGAAGGGCACGTGGTTTGATTAAGGGGTCTGGTGGTCAAGAACGTGATGCTACTTTAAATCAGGTCTCTTGCACATATTTGATTGCTTATGGTTGTGACACAATAATGGTCTGATTCGACTCTTATATAAAATCCCTTACCGATCCTCTAGCTTCTTGTATGCCTGGATGGGTTCGAAGGCAGAGGAGAAGTCATTACCATTGCTTCTACAAACAGGCCAGACATTTTGGATGCAGCACTTGTGAGACCAGGGAGGTTCGACCGGAAAATACACATACCCAAGCCCGGACTGATTGGCCGTGTTGAAATTCTGAAGGTGCGGTTTGTTGCCTTCCATCAGCAGTACTTTCAATTGGTCTACGCGGTCTCATTGTTTGGTTTCAGGTTCATGCTAGGAAGAAACCAATGGCCCCTGATGTGGATTATTTGGCTGTTGCGACTATGACTGATGGAATGGTTGGTGCTGAGCTGGCCAACATTATCGAGGTTGCTGCTATCAACATGATGCGCGATGAAAGAACAGAGGTATTTCACTTGAAAACCTTCACTGGCCATTCCTCGCTGCTAAAATAGGCACAGATTGTTAGTTTGTCATGTGCGAGTCGAAGTTTTTTAATGGAATATTTATATGCCCGTCTTTTATTTGTGTTTTATCAACATCGATGGTTCCATAATTGCAAATTTGTTTGACGCTCTCATGACAGATTACTACTGATGATTTGTTACAAGCTGCGCAAATAGAAGAAAGAGGCATGCTTGACAAAAGAGAGAGAAGCCCCGAGATCTGGAGGCAAGTAGCTATAAATGAAGCTGCAATGGCCATAGTTGCTGTCAATTTCCCGGATCTCAAAAATATCGAGTTTGTATGTTATGACCTTTGCCTGGCAGCACTTTTGTTAAATTCTGTTAATGAAATGGGAATTTCTTAAGTAATATCATTTTTTTTTTTTCGTTTTAGGTGACGATTTCTCCAAGAGCTGGAAGAGATTTAGGTTATGTCCGCCTAAAGATGGACCATATTAAATTTAAGGAAGGAATGTTGAGGTAGTTCCCCTTTCAATTATAATCAAATTTGAAGTTCTGCTACACTTGCTGATTCAATTTGTTTTCAGCCGGCAGTCTCTCTTGGATCACATCACTGTCCAACTTGCTCCACGTGCAGCAGACGAACTCTGGTATGGGGAAAATCAGGTAACGAGACCCCAAGTTTCGATCTTCATATTTGATTTTGGAAATGAATTTCAAATATACAATTCTGTTCTTAATAAACCGGTATAAGTTACCCGGGTATTGTCCAGTATCTGGAATTTTGTTTCTGATGGTCCTATTGTTGAATTGATTTACTCAGTTGAGTACCATCTGGGCGGAGACGGCCGATAATGCTCGATCTGCTGCACGAACCTTAGTGCTTGGTGGTCTTTCCGAGAAGTATTTTGGCTTGAACAGTTTCTGGACAGAAGATAGAATTGATGTAAGTTTCCTTTCATATCTCGCGGTCATAAAAGCAAAGAAACCGAGATGTTATATGATTTCAGTGATTGTACAACGCCCAACATACAAAATCTTGATTTTCAGGAAATTGATTCAGAGGCGCTGCGAATCCTTGACGTCTGTTATGAACGTGCAAAAACGGTACTATGTGAAGAGATTCACCATTTCTTTCATGTCTGTGGGAAAGATATTAAGACTTTGTTCATGCAGATTCTTGGGAGAAACCGTGAGCTTTTGGATGCCGTTGTGGACAGGCTCGTGGAGAAGAAGAGCTTAACCAAGCAAGAATTCTTCGACTTAGTTGAGCTTCATGGATCTGTACAAACTATGCCGCCTACCATACTTGACATCAGAGCCGCCTCACGGTTACAGCTGCAAAATATTCTTTTAGACACCGAAGAAGCAGCAGCTCGTTCGAGCATTGTTTCAACATGATCATATATAATATATATATATAAGGTATAATCTATCCCCTCTGTACTCCTGGGATCATCAAAGAGTCTCAAAATATAACTTTTAAACACTGTTTTTTCTGTTTTAGGGAAAAATCATGTTTCTTCACCCCGGGAACAGAGGTATGGGCTTATATTCTCAACTGGTAACGCACAATTTTTCTGATTGAAGGCCGAGCTTCGTCCCTAGAATGCAAACTGGCAGCTCCGGCCTGAGTTTGTTCTTGAATCCGGCCAACACTTTATATTCTCAATTGTGTTTTAGGAGTTCCAATTTTGGTTTGAATCAGTATTTTGATTTGACCATATTGTGCTTGGCAGTAGGTATGATAATATTTGGTTATGTAATCCACTCTTTTCCAACAACTAAAACATAGTACTAGATCATAAGATAAAAAGACATTGGTTTAATAAACAATTTGTATCCATAATAATACAATTATTAAATAAAGTCTGAAATATATTATAGGAGTATCGGCCTTGACAATCAGTAAGTATGTCTGAGCTCTACCGTTAGCCATATCTGGGTGTTGGCAAGAGTTTTGAGGACTCATGCTTCTAAGATAATATGTATAATAACCCTAGTTACAACGCTCTGATGTTATATCCCTAATTTAATTCATTTCATTACTCATAACCTACCTATGTTATAGTAAGTATTTATTGTCACTAGCAATTAAATTATTGAGTAATTAGGAAGATGAATTTAACCCTAGTTACAACGTCTTGCTTTAATAGATGACATCACCCACTTAAGTCGTTTCATAACTCGTAACCTACATTATCACCATCAATTAACTTGTATAATTAATAAGTCGAATTTAACCAACCATCAATTAACTTATAATTAAGAAGTCAAATTTAACCGAAAACTTTACACTTCATTCATAATTGAAATTAGAAATTCAAATTCACAAGCTATCAATTCATGACATCTAATGATGAATATAATAATCCCTACACTTTTTCTCTTTTTCTCCAAAGTAGGTTGGTCGTCGAAGCCATTGCAGTTCCGTGGCAAGTCATTGAGCATGTCCATCTCCTGGAACTCGCTCCGGTCGAAAAACCAATCTTCCACGGCTTGTCCTATCGTCTGAAAAATACATTTCAAATTAAATTAGTAGTGTGCGACCAAACAATTTTTGTGGCAGATACTTTATATAGTTTCACTTACTTTGTTAGTAAGTCCGTTTCCAACAAACAATGAGCATGTCGAACCGCGTTTGTATTCCATATGGGTATGTTGGT
This sequence comes from Salvia hispanica, assembly GCF_029641045.1. NCBI lineage: Eukaryota > Viridiplantae > Streptophyta > Magnoliopsida > Lamiales > Lamiaceae > Salvia > Salvia hispanica. Next base: position 28,414,241 of record NC_142697.1, read on the forward strand.
AGCAACTATGTACGAAATAGCCTCTCCTTGAGGAGCTATCCTCAACATCAGACATGAAAGATGAGCCGTCACAATAGAAGATTTTGAACACGTGCCAATTGTAGAAATCTGAAATCATACATATGCAAGAATTAAGCTATAGTATATTTCAAATTAGAGAAATGAAATTGTGATTTTGATTTGATTTAACTACATATATACCAGGATTAAAGGTGGAATTGGCGTCGAGCATCCCTCCAAAGAAATCGATACCATTGTGCGTCAACGTAAGCTCAGCACTACTTCCATAATAACTTCTGCTTCTATTGAGGCACTCATCTACATTCCAACACCACCCACCACCCTTGCAACTCCAAATTGTTATTCTTATTATAATAAAATCTTATAAACTCAACAATAATAGAAGAAAATGATAAAGCCATGAGCATATAGATAAAAATCCAAAAAAGCTGTTCATATTCATATACCTGTAGGAATACGTGCCAATTGTCTACTCCATCTCCGAACCCTGGGCTATAAGCATAGGCCGAAGGGGTGCCGTCTAGACAAACTATATATACAAATAGTTAGGCAATGAATTAGCAACAATTGAGAATTAAACATATATATATGTGTGTCCAGAGTCTTTGTCCTAGCAGCAAGGAGCTTAGACATCAATGTATGAGATGCCGAGTTCGAGCCCTCTTAACCTCAGTTGTAATTTCCTCCTTTCTTATGAGTTTATATATAATATCCTCCTTCATATAGGAGTTAATTTTTTTTAAAGAAAAAAACATATTTATATATGTGTGTGTATGTACATACAGGAGTTAATTTTTTTCTTATAAAAATAAATATATATATATATATATATGTGTGTGTGTGTGTGTGTGTGTGTGTGTGTGTGTGTATGTACGTACCAGCTCCTCTGGCTACAGCGGAGTCCAACAGAGTGATGGGGACCATGTTGCCTCCTACGATTCCGGCCGCAACCAAAGATAGGATAGTAAGTGCCAGTAGTAATGTAGCCATGACTTAGTGTCTTTGCACAAAATTGACTTGTTAATTAGGGAATAATTAGAAACATCTGAAATCAGAAAATCAGAAGAGTGAGTGTGATTCTTCTTCTCTTCTGGCCAAAAATTAGGGAATAATTAGGGAGTAAAAAATTAGAATTAAATGTCTAATTTGGTCAAAATTGGGTTAAACCCGTTGACTGTTATAAAATTAACGGAACTATTGACGGAGGACCAATTGTGATCCGATTTGAAATGTGCAGTACCAAAAATAAAAAAGATAAAGTTTATGACCAAAATCGTAAAAATGACCATATGTTCAGGACCAGTTTTGGCCTTTACTCTCATAATTATAATGATTCATATAGTACAAAAACTTGTTTTTTAAGGACACAGAAATTGAGAAGCAATTACTTGCGTTGGAAATTTTTTAAAAATAACAATTTAAGACGCAAAAAAAAGTGTTTCTAAATGAAGGATAAATTTACTTAATCTATTTTTTAGAACGCTTCCATTTGCGTCATCTAATTTTAGTTGAGACATTTATAATAAGGATACCTTTTGAATAGTTTGTTGAATATTTAGAAACACGTATTAATATCCTTAATCGGACTTAAAAATATTCTTAATGATTTTTTATTGTAGTGATACTAAAATATAATTAATCAATTAATAAATATAACTTATACTTATAATCATTGAAACGTGTAATTCAATTAGTGATCAAAGTTCAACCTGAACTATGATTAATTTACTTATCTTGGTACAGGTGTATCTTCGTTCAAATAAGTAATTGAGTAAATATAAGGTCAAACTAAACTATGACGTTGTATTATGATATACTCCCTCCGTCCCCACAAAGATAGTCCCACTTTGATCTGACATGGGTTTTAAAAAATGTAATGAAAAGTGAGTCGAAAAAGTTGATGGGATGTGAGTCCTACTTTTAAAGTATTAGTTTTATAATAAAATGTGAGTATGAATGAGTTAGTGGAATATGAGGTCCACTACCAAAAATGATAAAAGTGAAATGAGACAAATTTTGTGGGACGAATGGAAATGGAAAAATGGGACAATCTTTGTGGGACGGAGGGAGTACAAATTAATGTAATTATGGTTTTATATTGATCTTAGATTCAACGGGAGATTAATTTAATTTTATTTAATTGGATAGTATTAAGATGTGACATCATAAAAAATTAACAATGGAGGGTTTATACTAATTTTAGATATAATTGAACAATATTAATTTCAAATAATAATGTATACAACTCATTTTTTATTAATTAAATTGTTGAATATTTTCAACTGATTATAAACTATAAACTATGTATGAGTCTTTGTCATAACTTAGCTTTATAAATTATATAGGATTTTAATTTATTTTATAAATTTTAATTAAGTAATTTTCAATTGTCTAATTTATGTTTTCCTAAGATATTTTCTATGTATACTTTTAATATTGAAACATTGTTCCCTCTGAAAACCTGAATTACTTTTTTTTATAATTGCATTGTATACTACTACTATAATATTTACATATATTTTGTTTATAATTATGTAAATACTAATTATTAATAATTGATTTATTTTATACAAAGGGAGAACAAAAACAATTAGTAACAATTGAATTATAATATCATTAGATATTTATATTATAGCTTTAAAATTAATTTTATTCAAAATTTAAATAACAATACAATAATAAAAAATAAAAGTGAAAAAAGAGTGATACGAAATCAACAGGCAAGAATTGAAAAGAGGGTTACATTTCTCTTTGTTATTTTTGGAGTGTTAATTTTCAAGGATAATATAGTCCAATATAAATCGCTGCTTTCTAGATATACTCCCTCCATTCCAAGATAAGTGGCCACAATTTTTTTGGCACGAGATTTAAGGAAATGAGGTTTTGTTAGTAGAGTGGAAAGTGAATAAAGTAAGAGAGTTAATAAAGTAGAGAGAAAAAATAAGAGAGAGAATATCAAAAAAGGAAATGAGTCACTTATCTTGGGACGTTCCAAAAAGGAATATGAGTCGCTTATCTTGGGACGGAGGGAGTATAAATTAGAGTGAATTCGCAATAAATGTACACTTTTTTTTATGAAATGGTAACGCAAAATTTGGCTGATTAGAGGCTGAGCTTCGTCCCTTGAATGCAAATGAGCTGCTCCGGCCAACACTATATATGGCTGTTTAGTTGTTGAATCAATATCATGATTTATATACATAAGATTTAGGATAGGTTAATGTATGATAATCTTTGGTTATGTATTCAACCTTTTTTCAATAAATAAAACATAGTACTAGATCATAAGGTTTTAAGTAATTAATATATAATTTGATCATCAATTTGTACCCACAAAATACAATTATTAAATGACGTTTGCAATATATTATATGAGTATTAGCCTACACAATTGATATACATACTTAAAGCGACATTACGAGCCTGATCTGGGTATGGGCAAGGGTAATTGTTTATTAAGTCATTAGCAATTCCAAAGTAGCAATCAGAACTAATCGTCTGATGAGAAATGAAAGAACAACAAACACCCCTTGGGATATCAAAAGAAGTATCGCTGCATATCCCTTTCAACAGCCCAAGTTTACAATCATCAGGCCAATTCTTGTAGCACTCTTTCACATCCACTGTTGTCCAATCACTCATTACAACCAAACTATTTATCATAACCACCATCACCATGTCTGAGTTTTGAGGACTCATGCTTCTAAGATAATATGTATAATAACCCTAGTTACAACATCTTGCTTTTATAGATGTCATATCCCTCACTTAGTTCATTTCATTACTCGTGACCTATCTGTATAATAGTAGTATTTATTGTCACCAGTAATTAAATTGTGGAGTAATTAAGAAGCTGAATTTAACCGAAAACTTTTAACCTTTCATTCTTAACTGAAAATAGAAATTCAAATTCAAATGCTATCAATCATGGCATCTAATGATGAATATAATGCCTGCACTTTTTCTCCAAAGTAGGTTGATCGTTGATAAGGCTAATTTCATGCATTGGTTATGGGATAAATTCTGTGATTTCCTGGGTCTAACAAAGTTTTATAAACCAGGTGTGTAGAGAAAATGCCAGCCCCAGGAAGAAAGAAGGGATTACCTGGAGGAAGAAGCTGGCGGGAAAAGTGAGCAGAAAAAGGGAAGAGTTTACTAGACGAAGGAGCATCCACGAGGAGGGCAAATGAGAAACACCAGGAAGAGTCTAGAAGCTCCGCCCCTTATAAATAAGAGCACGCATTCAACATGAAGAGAGTTCTCCTTTGGCATCATCAGCTCTTAGCTTAGCTTTTTCATTTTCTCTTCACACACACTTTTAGGGGGAATCATCTTAGGGGTTCACGCTTCAATTCCGTCGTGGTGTAACACCGTTCCAAGGGAGGCGAAGATACAATCCTTTATTTGTTTTTGTTTGTGTTTCGGATTTCCTGAGTCTTCGCTGTTCGAAGCTCGGTCGTGTTTTGCTACTTTGTCATTGGATATTGTGTGTTTTGCTATGGAATTTGCTACTTTGGTTTCGGTTATGTCATTGTTGCATTATCTGTTTGTTTTTGGTGGATATTGTTGATTGATCTGAGGTGGAGTTTGAATTGCATGGAGATTTGTAGTTGATCGGTTGAGTCTAGTTGAATCAGTGAAGATCGGAGATGGAAATTGTGTTGGATTATTGTGGATGGCTTGAATCCGGAGTGGATAAAGCATCCAGCGTGTAGATATGTTCATGTTTGCATGGTTGTGACATTTAAATTCTGTTTACTTGCTTACCTCGTCTAGTGATCGTAGATCTGCTTTAGTTTCAGTAGTTAATTGTGTTAATCGGTTTAATTTCGTTCCTGTTTCGATCCGTGCTTTACTCTGTTTTTCATCTGTTATTTCGTGATAAAAGTTAGAGAAGATGATGTCGCTGTTAGTTAGTCCTTTAGTTGGTTAATCTGCAGTTTTTTCCGTCGTACTATGCCGTTTAGGGAAATGGTCCCCACATGCTGTGCTTTCATGTGTCTAGGTTTAGGAAGCCGTTTACCTCGTCTAGTAGTAATGGAGAGACTCATTCAGTCACCATTATGCATGTTCTGATATCTTACTATTAGGATAGGACCTTTCATTTCCAGAGTCTAGGAATTAAATCTCAACCCCGAGAAACATGCGTGGCAGCAGCCAAAAATAGTTTCCAGATCTTTTAGCATGTTTACTTACGCATCTGTCTATGTGGATTCGATCCCTGCTTCCATGTACTAATCTTTTTAGCATAGCGGATTCGATCCCTGCTTCCATGTACTAATCTTTTTAGCATAGCGGGTTGAGGGTGTTGAAAGGAGAATGAAGCGATTGTGTGCCCAACGACAGGTAACCCGAGATTCTCTGAGTTCCTGGGTATACCCAGTGTCTAGTGGATTCTATGGATCGGGGAAGTTCCATTTTACACAGTAACACACGTCACTAACCATCTCGCTCTTCAATCGTCGATGCTAGTGCACTTCCGTGGCAAGTCATTGAGCATGTCCATCTCCTGGAACTCGCTCCGGTCGAAATACCAATCTCCCGCGGCTTGTGATATCGTCTGAAAAATACACTTAATATTAAATTAGTAGTGTGTGTGACCAAACAATTTGTGTGGCATATACTTTATATAATTTCACTTACTTTGTTAGCAAGTCCATTTCCAATCAACGATGAGCATGTCGAACCACGTCTGTATATCATATGGCCATATCGGTACAAAATAGCCTCTCCTTGAGGAGCTATCCGTAACTGTACTTTTCAGCGTATTCATGAATGTGTACCTAAAATCTAAACAAAAATAATGAAAAAAATAGTATGAGAGATAGATTCATATTAAATCAAGTCAAACGTAGTGGAGAATTAATATTGTATATACCTTTCAGAATTTTTATCTCAGTCTAGTTAGTTATCAATGACAAGAAAAAACACAAAATCTGAAGTAGAAATACAACAATTCATCATAATTGTCAAAAGGCATAGTCACTGATGTGTAGAAAACTGAGGTCAACTTTTTATTATATTAAGTCTATAGTATCGTTAGCTTGGGAAGGATTAATTAAGAGACGAAACGAGGAAGTAAAGGAATGCACACCTTAATTACAGAAGAAAATTAAGCTCCGAAACTAGGGATTAACTAGAAGGATCCCACAGATATGAACAAGCATTCTGAATTATACCTAAAAGTTCGTATATACTAAACGACAATAATTTTTTCAAAATCAAGGAACAAAATTAAGGTCCGATCAATTATTAAAAAACTAAGGTTTCAAAATTTACAAAACGAGAGTATTTTTAAAGGAAAAAGTTTGGTATAGCCTTTGAAATTGACCCATAATTAATTTATCTACTCCTGATTTTGTATTCCAATATATGAACGGTGACCCTTTGATCGTTGAACTTACTTGAATTCTAGTTTAGCTTTCAACGAGCTTTCAATCAATTGAATCCCTTAATAAAAACAAATACAGAAAAGAAAAAAGGATATTAAATAAAATTAGGGTTCTTTCACTGGTTTGCTCACTGCATTTTGGGGGAAATCCTCCACTTTCAGAATTCCTGTCACTCATCTTTGGCGTCACCACCTTCAGGTAGTAAATTTTCTGTTTCATTTATCACGTCTTCTTATTGCTTATTTACGAATTGAGTTCTATTATAATGTTATTACGTTTTTGGAAATGTTCTGATGCTGCTGGGATTCATGTTTGTGAGTTTCCGTTCGCTAATTTTTGGCTCTATGAGATGTTTTCTCAAATCGTATTGGCTTTATTTTAGCTCACATATTATGTTTGTGCTTGAATTTTGGTCCAATTTATATCGAATTTTTAGATGGAGTTTGTGGAGCGTGGATTCATGAATTTTTCATTTATAAACTATGTTTTAGTCCTGTACGATTTGGATATGAATTATAGATAATATGCAGTTTCTACAATAATCAAATGACTTAATCCATATAGAGATTCACGGTAAGGTTTGTGATGATGGATGAGAGATGTAGTTACTCCTTTTGTGTTTATTCCAGGTAAACAAATGATTACATGGTTATAATTGGAGATTTTGCAGTTGGTGATGAGATGGGAATTCAATTTGAATTAGTTATCTCTGCTGTATCATGGTCTTTCTTTACTACTCCAAAGTCCATGGGCCATGAGATGAGTAATATAATGTATCTACAATGGTCTGTATATGAGTACGTAAATATAGCTTCAGATTAATAACCTATCTAAATATGCAATTCCAGTATATCACTATGATTTGATAATGTGTTATATGCTTGGGCTCGTTTGACTTGTTTTTAGCTAGGATGTAATAGTAGTATATAAAATTGTCAGGATGCTATAATGAAGTAATCTTATGTGTCTGTGTTCTCGTTTTCCAGTTTATTTAGTAAAGAAGTTCGAAGTTCTGAATTTTGTCTGGAACGTGGCCATCACAGATAGGTGAATGGAAAAGCAAATTTAGTTGTGTGGTTTCCTTGTGGGTACATCACTAGCTATCTTGGTCTTGGTGCAAAACTTATTTCTTCAAAACTCTTTCTTGATGAGCTTCCTTTGTTGCTAACAAGAGGTACATGAATCTAGGGGTTACAGATCATGAAGCTTCAGTGCCATCAACTTATGATTAGTTCTGTTTTAATCTTATTGTGATTCTTTCATATTAAAAAAAATTGACTAGGTATTAGGATCTGAGATGTGAAGCATATATGATCTGTGCAACAATTCGGTTTAGGAAGTAGAAATATATGTTGCCTAATGTTGGGTTGGAATACGTCAGGTGGTATACTTCTTTGTGGCCCTCCTGGAGTGGGGAAGACATTATTAGCAAAAGCTGTTGCTGGTGAGGCAGGTGTAAACTTCTTCTCCATATCTGCATCTCAGTTTGTCGAAATATATGTGGGAGTTGGTGCTTCTCGTGTACGAGCGCTCTATCAAGAAGCAAGGGACAATGTGAGATTTCAATTCCTTTTATCTGATTATGGCAATTGTTGAACTTCATTGGATCAAGCAAATAGGTTTACTAGTCAGAATGTGGAATGCTTTTGATACTCGATTCCTTAATTCTAATATTTTGTTATGATTCCACCTTTGAGCTAGCATTTATTTTTGGGAGTGGGGGTTCTTGAGTGCCTTACCATTTCTTATAAGTTCGATGAGAGATCATAACATGTTTAATCTCTTTGCTCGTTAATTCTAATATTTGCTCCTTTTTTTACTATGAGATTCTGACTACATTTGCTCATCAAAGACCATGCATTGTTGTTTTCTTACTTACACAGAGCTTATATTTGTGGAAGTGATGTGATGTGAGTGAATCTTGCATTTGCAGGCTCCATCTGTTGTTTTCATCGATGAACTGGATGCTGTTGGAAGGGCACGTGGTTTGATTAAGGGGTCTGGTGGTCAAGAACGTGATGCTACTTTAAATCAGGTCTCTTGCACATATTTGATTGCTTATGGTTGTGACACAATAATGGTCTGATTCGACTCTTATATAAAATCCCTTACCGATCCTCTAGCTTCTTGTATGCCTGGATGGGTTCGAAGGCAGAGGAGAAGTCATTACCATTGCTTCTACAAACAGGCCAGACATTTTGGATGCAGCACTTGTGAGACCAGGGAGGTTCGGCCAGAAAATACACATACCCAAGCCAGCACTTGTTGAAATTCTGAAGGTGCGGCTTGTTGCCTTCCATCAGCAGTACTTCTCAATTGGTAACGCACAATTTTTTTGATTGAAGGCAGCTTCGTCCCTAGAATGCAAACGTGCAACACTTTATTTTCTCAATTGTGTTTTAGCAGTTCCACTTTTGGTTTGAATCGGTATTTTGAAGTGACCATATTGTGATTGTATACGTGATATCTTATTAGTATGGATGATAATATTTGGTTATGTAATCCACTCTTTTCCAACAACTAAAACATAGTACTACTCGATCATAAGATAAAAAGACATTGGTTTTAACTTTTAAGTAATTCATCTTATATAATTTGATTCAAAAGACATTGGTTTTAACTTTTAAGTAATTCAGCTTATATAATTTGATCACCAGTAGAATAAACAATTTGTATTAACAATAATATAATTATTAAATGAAGTTTGAAATATATTATAGAAGCTGAATTTATTGTCACCAACAATTAAATTGTGGAGTAATTAGGAAGCTGAATTTAACCCTAGTTACAAAGTAGGTTGAAATTAGACTTTACACTTCATTCATAATTGAAATTAGAAATTAAATTCACAAGCTATCAATTCATGGCATCTAATGATGAATATAATAATCCCTACACTTTTTCTCCAAAGTTGGTTGGTCGTCGAAGCCATTGCAGTTCCGTGGCAAGTCATTGAGCATGTCCATCTCTTGGAACTCGCTCCGGTCGAAAAACCAATCTCCCACGGCTTGTCCTATCGTCTGAAAAATACATTTTATATTAAATTATTAGTGTGCGACCAAACAATTTGTGTGGCAGATACTTTATATAGTTTCACTTACCTTGTTAGCAAGTCCGTTTCCAACAAACAATGAGCATGTTGAACCGCGTTTGTATTCCATATGGCCATGTTGGTAGCAACTATGTACAAAATAGCCTCTCCTTGAGGAGCTATTCTCAATTGTACTTTTTAGCGTATTTATGAATGTATACCTAAAATCTAAACAAAAATATTATGAGAGATAGATTAATGGAGTTTTAAATAGAGTCAAAATTAGTATTAATATTGTATATACCTTTCATGATTTTTATCTCAGTCCAATTGCAAAACATCAAGTTATGGGTTGCAATTGTACCATCTCGGGCTTCTATCACCCGGAGAGTACAAATTCTCTGATATCTGTGACAAGTAGATTGGAAATAAAAATATATATAATTAATGACATCTAAGACAATAATACATGTAAGATTATTATACCTGATAAAAGTCAAATGCTGATTCGATTAAAAATAGTGGGGTTTGGATATCTGGGGGACCATATTTTCTGGAAATAAACACTACAAATACAAATAGTATCATGAGGAATACTTAATTATATTATAAGGAAAAGTAAAGAAGATAAGTCAGTGAATAGTATTATACTCTTACCAAAGTTGGACTAAATTTGGATATGCATGACATGGGTAACGTATCCATCAAAACCTATATGTGTAAATGAGGAATTAATGTAAAGATACACGTCTTAATATATGAAGTGCTACTTGATTATTTAACAAAGTAAATTGAAATAAAAATAATTCATACATGTTCTGATACCACATCAAAGAAGAAAGCTTCTCTCCAATCAGCTCCCATAAAATATTCTCTTGTGAGCCAAACAAAATTAATCAGCGACATAATTTACAGTTTTATACTACTATTTAATAAAATTTATATTTTGATAATTATGAAGTTAATTTAGATAGTCTTACCCATAAATAAAGAAGCCCGAATCAGATACACACTTCACCCTAGTTGTATTGTGAAAAGTGCTTGAAACTTGTCACAATGTAAAATTGTGGCTAATCCACCTGCCGAAGCGCCTGACAATAAAGCCTATAAAACAATATCAATTAATATCAAGTGGCAATTAGAATTTAATTAATCCAAGAGTTACTATAATTTACTAACGCATACATTTTTAGCATTTCCCATGCCAATTCGTAGCAGCTCGTCCATCACGGCATCATAGATTCTTGCACCTCTATATGTCAGGTTGTGCTTCTGTGTAAATGTTTTAGAAATTGAACAATTGAGTGAAGCGATTTAACTATAATTGAATTTAGTAAAACATACACTTAGGACTAAACCAGACTCATCAACCTTCTAGTTCGTGTCAATCCGTCCAATCCGGGTTTTAAGAGAGTGCATGTAGGTTAGTATGACTAATTGTGCTTATTGATGACATGGAAGAAATTTAAAAACTTACGGGGTCTACATCCTCAACATCGGACATGAAAGATGAGCCGTCACAATAGAAGATTTTGACCACATGCCAATTGTAGAAATCTGAAATCATACATATACAAGAATTAAGTTATATATTTCAAATTAGAGAAATGAAATTGTGATTTTGATTAGATTTAACTGCACATATATACCGGGATTAAAGGTGGAATTGTCGTCCAGCATCCCATTGAGTTGTTCATTACCATTCTTCAACTTAGCACTACTTCCTTGAAGTGTAGTGGATCTATCGAGGCAAGAACTTGAGTTCTCACACCATCCACCACCCTTGCAAACTCCAAATTGTTAGTCTTAAAAACCATAACAAATCATAGCACTAATTAAAGTACAGATAAAAATCCAAAAAAGCTGTTCGTAATAGATATGCCATGATTCATAACCAGGGCCCCACAATTGATCACGTCTTTCCTTAAATTTCTCTCAAACTCCTTTCCTTGATTTCCATTTTCCATATTCTTTTCTTTTGTTGCACTATATTATCTTTGTTTTCTCATACTCCTAAATGCTTTGACAATTTCACTAAATAATGTTGATCAAATTAAAATCAAGTTTAAAATATAAATTACAAACTATTTTTAATTCTTATATATATGGTGAAGATAAAATGATTGATTTCATTTAATTATTACTAAGGGAAACCGTGTACATTCAAATTCAGAGTTCAATAGCACTATTTATTGAATCTATCTATCGTGTTTTTCAATAAAATCGAGAAAGTTATTCATATTCATATACCTGTAGGTATACGTGCCAGTTGTCTACTCCGTCTCCGAACCCTGGGCTATAAGCATAGGCCGGAGGGGTGCCGTCTAGACAGACTATGTATACAAATAGTTAAGCAATGAATTAGCAACAATTGAGAATTAAACATATATATATATATGTGTGTGTGTATGTACGTACCAGCTCCTCTGGCTACAGCGGAGTCCAACAGAGTGATGGGGACCATGTTGCCTGCTACGATGATTCCAGCCGCAACCAAAGATAGGAGAGTAAGTGCCAGTAGTAATGTAGCCATGACTTAGTGTCTCTGCACAAAATTGACTTGTTCATTAGTTGTCAAGGACAAGATAAAAGCACAAAATATGTAGCAGAAACACAACAATTAATCATAATTGCAGAAGGAAGCCGATCCATTGGAGAACTAGTGCAAGGATAATCCTGAAACAGATGAGTGCAGAACTTATGATGACTAATAGTGTGTTTCTTCATCTCTAAACCTTGTAAGATTTTAGTTAAAGCCTTTGAATGAAACAAGGATCATGATTTGGGATTTATGAATGCCAACACACCTGCTGCTTCTGAATAATACAAATCCTTTTTATAACAGATTCTCACAACTAGAGAATCAAGCATCATAAGCACAAACATATGTATAGGAAGTGCAGGTTAGCATAAAAAACACGAAAGAGAAGTGCATCTATCCGAATACTACTAGTTGTGGATGTTTCAACTTCACAAGAATCAATCAATGAGTAGCATAAATTAATTCAATAGATTCCATAAGAAGAGTGCAAATGATCAAATCCAACAACAACCTAATCTTTGACCAAAACGTGAGACTACGCCTAATAGTAAGAGGGAGAGGGCAACTCATTTTTTCTTATATACTCAACTGTTCTCACAATCACTCACAGATTGAACATTATGGTCACAAAACTCACATCAATTTTTTCAAAATCAAGGAACAAAATTAAGTTCATTTGTGCAGCAGATCTGAAAGGAAAGGAAAGGAAAGGAAAGGGGAAGTACTATAACATACCGAGACGGTAACGAGTTCAGAGGTGGCGATCGGCGAAAGTGAGAGCGTAGCAGAGAGTGTAAGCTGTGTAGTGTAAGCTGTGTGAGATTGAGAGTGTAAACTGTGTGACGGAAGTGTGAGAATGAGAGTGTAAGCTGTGTGAGTTTGAATCTAAAATCTCCACTCTTATTAATGAATGGAAATGGAGATGGAGATATCCATCACACCTGCCAAACTTTCCTAAATCTGCATGGAATTGGACCATTCTTATTGCTCTACACAAATAGTATTATTCTTTTTATTTATTTATTTATTTGTTTATCTTCTCACTCTCAACATACATATCCCATTCCCAACTTTAAATTAATTCACCACCTACAACGTAACTATGATAAATTTTATGTCTTCGGTAAATGTTAATTGAATGAAAATGTGTGAAAGTCTCCAAACAATTAATGAGGTTAGGTAATAAAATGTTGCAGAATGCAAAAATAGAATTTTTATTGAAATTTGTGTTCTCCCTTTTCATAGAATTCAAAATTGAACATTATATTTACCAAACATTTACCAAACAATGCAACACATATATTTTCAATTTTAAGAAGGATGCATTTCTTTTTGGTCAAATATTTATCCAAATTAATATAATCATATAAGTATGATATAAGATTGGTCAAGTAAGAGTTTGCTTTTAATATAACTAGTATCTCTCCCGTGCTATGCACGGCGAAGTAATTTTCTATATGAACTTATTCAAAATTGTGAATTCATATTTAAGACGCGAGAAACAAAATCGTTACATCAATTTCTAAACTCAAAAATAAATACAATAACAATTCATTATATCAATAAAAACTATATAATCAAATAATGCGTAGGTGGCTAAGATCTACTCTACCTCAGCAACATATTTCTAATTATTAAATGAATTCATGAATACGATTTTATAATTTGTGATTAAATTTTAAAGAATATATATTTGAATTCCATAGTTGGATAGATAGCAAATGATTTATCTCTATTAAATATAATAAATCCATACCAATTTATTATAAATAGAAATTAATAATTTATTTATCTCTATCTATACATATATAAAGGGGGAGTTTTGGGGGTAGTTATGGAAATGCCATTTTAGTTGAAAAATTATACGATTAAATAAAAAAACATTGAAATTAAATGTTAAAACGTGTGATTAGGAATTAAATTGAAGACAATGACCATTGGAATTAAATTTAATTTAATTCAATAAAATCTAACAATATGAGTAGCAGTTAAACTTCTACACACATTTGGTCCCGATTCAAAAAATTTCCATTGAGAACGGTTATAAATTTCTATGCCATTTATTACTAATTTATTGGGATCACTAAGAGTCATTAGAGAAGAATGTAAAAGGGATTAGAATTCCAAAAGCTATTAAATTTTCTATAAATACCAATTATGTTAGCAAATGTGTTATTGGAGAAGAAAGAAAATGAACATTACGCCTGAGAAGATTGAGTTACCGGAAATAACATATGAAGCATGGAGGAGTTGCTAGAGAAGAAGCATGGAGGAGGTGCCGCGAGCGTGAGAAAAAGAGGCTATCAATTTTTATGTAGGTCAATTTTATAATTATCTTAGTGGGCTTAATATAAATTAGCCCAATTTATTTAATTTAATTTACATTTGGTAGTTTTGTTCTTACTATAGGAAAAAGCTTCATACCATGTTCCGATTCTTCACCTTGATCAATGAGGAATAAGAGGGAAACAAGAAGATATGAACTGTGTGTGTTGAAGGAAATCGCTGCCGCTGTAGGCGGCCATAGTGTTTTCGACAACGGAAAATATAAATAGAAGAGAGAATGCGGCGATAGCAATACAAAGAGAAGGAACACCGGAAAAATAGAGAAGATAGAGACTGGAGGCTATTTATGATCCTCTTATTTATTGGAAAAGTGTCATAATTTCAGGATTTAATTAGAGTAAGATCATTTTAAAATAATTAATGAATTTTACTAACTACAAAATGAAATGTTGGGTAATTTAAAGGGATAGATTTTAGGTGTATTTTCCATAGATTTATAACATTTCAGATTGATTTATTCTGTAATACCGTTTAAAAAAAATTATTTTACATAACTCGCCATGTATCTAATAGAGATAAATCATTTACATCTATTCTTATAATTATGGATTAATTGTACTCCACGTATGTTGCCCTATATTTCAAACTGATAAATCAATATATAGGAATATATCCCAGCATCGAGCCACTCTTTATTTATCTCGAATCTACAATATAGTTTTGTAGATAAATATTAGTTGTACATTATTTTTTTCAACAAGATCTTCAAACCACTCTAATTGAGCTCAAAATTTTGGAATATATGTTCCAAATTTCATGGGTGATTCCTATATTATTTAATTGTTTATTATGATAATTTTTTATCTCCTATGATTTAATATTGCAATATTATAGTTTAAGATTAATTGTTTCATAGTAATATTTATTATTGATCCATATTTTGATACTCCCTCCATACACGAAAAACAAGGTACATTTGCCATTTTGGTTGTCCACAAAATGCCATTATGATTAATTTAAATGCATATTATAACTTTTAATCACAATTAAGTTTACAAAGAAATGGAAGCTGATGGGGTTGCAACAAAGAAATGGAAAGCCAAAAGACTCAACCATCCCATACGCTATAATAGTTGGTGGATTTGGATGAATGCAACTAAGATTTTTTTTTTACCATTCATATAACTCTATTGTAAAATATTTTTTGATATGAGCATATAAATAGATTTACAGCCAAGATTCAGGTAAAAAAAAACATCTACTATCAGTAAGGATTATCAAGTAGGCTGCCCAATGTAAGATATCAAATACATATCTAAAACCTCCAAAATAGAATAAGTGATCAACAACGTAAAATTGAACGGGGACGGAGGGAGAATTTTATTGATATTTGGATTATTTGTTGGTCATGATGAGTGAAGTATATTTTAAAGTTAAGGGTTTAGGATTTAGGTTTCAAGGTTTGGGTTTTTAGTGTATAAGGTCACTATATTGCAATGAAATGAAGCTCGACTAGGAGTGCAATCTTAAATTATAGCTTTTGATAAACAATATCTTAAATCTCATTAGGAGAATTGGTGATTATACATTCTTTAGGTTTCTTTGTTTTGTGTGATGTAAATTTGCTTTATTTTTTAGTCTCACGGTCAGAGTCATTTTTCCATTTTACAAAAATAATGTACAGTATTATTTTCCACGTATTTATATTTTAGCTGAATCCCAACATGATCACGATTAAATGTCAACACATATTTGTGTTGGCATTTTAAATATCAATGTCAACATAATGTATTAAAATATCAACTTAAGTTTATGTTGACATTTCAGTATCATCGTGTTGACATTTTTAATAGATTGCATTGATGACTTAGCAAGTTAGCAATTTAAGGAAAATATGCAACGGATCACACCCATGTGATCATTTTTATTAAAAATATAGAAATGTACGGATTTTTTTTTCAAACTTGCGATATCCATATATTTTTTTTTTCTGTATTTATGTATATTTGTCAATATTATCATTATATAATAAAATTTTCTTATCTCAAATTTGTGACACAAATTATTATAAACTCATCATTTGTATATCACAACTTTATTTTAATAAAATTCACTACTTTAATCAAATGTATTATTTATATTTATTATTAAATACATTACTATCTCCGTCCCCCAAATTTTGACACAGTTTACCATTTCAGTTCGTCCCTGAACATTTGACACACTTCACTTTTACCATTTTTGGTAGTGGACCACATATTCTACTAACTCATTCCTACTCACATTTTATTATAAAACTAATATTTTAAAAGTAGGACTCATATCCCACCAACTTTTTCAACTCACTTTCCATTACATTTCTTAAAATCCGTGTCGGGTCAAAGTGTATCAAAATTTGGGGGACGGAGGTAGCATAATTTAAGACCCCATATAATTTTATTATTTCAAAAAAAAAAATTCATATTTGAAGAGAATAAAGTGGACCGTGCATAGCACGGGTGTGATACTAGTTAAATATAACACAGGACATTTAATATAATCAATCCATAACTATAGGGATAGATCGTGCCAAACCAATTTATTGTAAACAGAAATTAATAATTTTGCCAAATTAAAAAATTGAATACTGAGCCAAATTTGATAAAAAAAATCCAAAATCATAAAACGGCTAAACCCCAATGCCCCTATAAGTAATTTCTTAACATTAAATATTTGAACAAATAAAATTACAACCACTGCTCATATTGTTAAGTTTAATTGAATTAAATTTGATTTCAATGGTGAGTGTCTTCCATTTATTAAAGAAAATATGTTATTAGTTATTAGAGTTCTACTAACCATACGTTCTAACATATAATCATATTTTTAGAGGTTCTTTAATCCCACAATTTACATTTTATCTTTAATCGTAAATATGAATTAATCGTTTTGCATTTAAAATATATTACTCCATTTTTTAAGAAAAATGGTTGTTTTTAGTTTAAGTTTTAATATTCCCGCTTAGTAAAAACAAACGAAGGAAGTTAGATTCAGCAAAATTATAAATACGTGGAAAATCATATTGTACATTATTTTTGTAAAATGGAAAAATGACTCTGACCGTGAGATCAAAAAATAAAGCAAATTTTCATCACACAAAATAAAAAAAAAATACACTAAAGAATGTATAATTACCATTTCTCCTAATGAGATAAGATATTGTTTATCAAAGCTATAATTTAAGATTCCATTGGTGAGAAACTTCCTAGTCGAGCTGCATTTCATTGCAATATAGTGATCTTATACACTAAAAACCCAAACCTTGAAAGCTAAATCCTAAACCCTTAACTTTAAAATATACTTCCTCTGTCTCATTAGAAATGCAACATTTTCCTTTTTGGGTTATCCTACTAAAGGAATGTTTAGGGGATGTAATAGAAGGAATGAAATACATATACGTTGGCTAAAAAAATGAAATGCAAAACTAGACATTTTTTTTCCACCACGCTCATGAGTCCATGACAATTTTAATTAACAGGATTGATATTTATAGAAAATTTAGTAGCTTTTGCCATTCTAATCCGGTAATGTCTTTTACATTCTTCTCTATTGACTCTTAGGGATCCCAAGTATAATTTATTATAAATTGAAGTAGTAATAAATGGCATAGAAATGTTTAACCGTTCTCAATGGAAGATTTTGTTTAATCTGAACCAAAAATGTGTAGAAGTTCAACCACTACCCATATTGTTAGGTTTTATTGAATTTTTTTTAACTTTTTTAATTTAAATGACTTTTTAGCATTCTTCTCATTCGTGAATTTTAATGAGCCAATGTGGCACATTGTATTCCAAGTAACCCACGCATCTCATACTAAACTTTGCATAAATTCTGGGTATTAAATGCATTAATAGTATTTAATTATCCTAATTAAATTTTAATAATTACTATTACTATCTTAATTTCTAAAATGATTGATGGAGTCGTGTATTAATGGAGAGTCATTTGAGATTTAGTCTTTGTAACATTATTGTTACAATATTGATAGAGTCGTGTATTAATGGCATTAACATATCTCAGCTACCTAACTTATCCTAAAAAACATCTCTCATTTATCTAAATTGCCCTCAAAACTCTCCTTTTATAGATGTATAGACTAGTGTTTCACCACATATTCTATTTCATTGAGATTAAAGAGATTAATTCTCTTGACCATTAAATCTTTAGATTTAATTATTCTCTTGAACGAGCCCAGCATAATTAACTTGAGTGAGCCCAACTTAATTAAATAGGGGGCCCAAACATCATCCTTTTCATCCAGTAACCGAAGTCCAAAATCTGAAAAATTTTGGTTTATAATTCAGCTTTCTGTTTTTGTTAATCTTTGGTCATGTATTCCACTTTTTTCCAACAAATAAAACATGTTTGTTATGAATAAAAAATAAGAGATGAAAGAAATTAAAAAAGACATTTGTTTTCACTAATTAATCTCATATAATTTGACCACCGATACAATTACCAATTTGTATCCATGATATACAATTATTAAATGAAGCCATATAACCATTTGATCAACCTAGACAATATCGAAAATTAGATGAAGCCATACTGAGGGCTGAGCCAGGATCTTTGCAAGGGTAATGGTATCTTAAGCCATCAACAATTGCATAGTAGCACTCCCAACTAATACTCTTAGTAAATATGAGACCACAACAAACTTCAGGGGTATGATACTATTTTGGACGCATTAAAATGGTAAAATTGGACTATAGGAGTAATATTTTTTGATTTGTGTTTAATGTAAATAGTTAGAGTAGAATTATTGTTTAATATTATCTAAAAATATTTGATTTAAATTTAGTACTGTACTATAAATTATTGTAGATTGGAGTATAATGAGAAGCATTGGACTTCTGCAATTTATAATTGCATGTAACTTATCTCAAAGATCTATTTTGATGGTAAAAAGTACTCCCTTCGTTCTATAGTAATGGAGACAAAACTTTTCGGCACGGAGATTAAGAAAAATTGTGTTAGGTGAATTAAGTAAAGAGAGAATAAAGTGGAAAATGAAAAAGGTAGAGAGATGAAGATAGAAAAAAGTAAGAGAGAGTAAAGTAGGTGTGGAAAAATGTGTTGACTTTTAATAAAAATGGAAATGACTCTATTACTATGGAACGGACGGAAATGGAAAAACTCCCCTATTATTATAGAACGGAAGGAGTATTTTATATACATCAAATATCTAATATGCATTTAGTGTTTGACCATGAATCCTTAGTTGCGTTTACTATAACAAATAAATTTAGTTTATGGTATTTCCTACATTCTTTTAATATACATCTAACAAACTTTATCCTTCTAAATCCCTTTAAACCGGGAATCCGACAATTTATAATTATTGAAAATATCAACTAATTTTTTAATATATTAATAGTTTAACATAAATTAATGTACTAATATTACCTCATAAAAAATGGAGACTTTGAGAACAATACGGGTTTTAATGCGGAATTGGTAAAGTAGAAGAGATGTAGAAAGAAAAAGTGAGGAAGTATTGTTAATGGAGAATAAAACTCATTTTATAAGAGATAAAGGACTTGCCGAAAATAGAAATGACTATTTTTGTAGGACGCACCAAAATGGACAAAGAAGACTATTTTTATTGGAAAGAGAGATTGGTATATCTAATAATGTGTTACTATATACACCATCTTTTTCATTCTAAGTGATCTATTTTCTTTTTCTTTTTAATGTCTAAATCTAATTAACATATTCACTAAAATGGAAACATCATTATCACCCCACTAATATCTCCTCTTTTATCTACTCAACTCAAAAAATACAAAATAAATATGTATATAATCTAATGGCCAGTAGAAAATGCTTCAGTTATAGTGAGACTAAGAAAATATATATTTCTTTTTATATAAAGTGTAAATAATAATAATAATAATAATAATAATTATTATTATTATTATTTCTATTGAATTGTTTAAAATTTGTATCCATTAACTGAAAATCATATGACCCGTACATAGCACGGGTGATAATACTAGTACTCTTAGTAAATATGAGACCACAACAAACTTCAGGGGTATGATACTACTAACTGTTGCATATCTCATTAAACTGCTGAGATTTGCAGTCTTCCCTCCAAATCTTGTAGCACTCTTTCAGATCTACTGCTATATCCAACCTCTGAATTGGCTGATTACTAGCAACATTAGTTACTGCCGAATCACTTATTACAACCAAACTACTTATCACAATTACCATCACCATCATGTTTGAGTTTTGAGAACTCATGCTTCTGAGATATTAGTTATATAACATCTTGCTTTTTTAGATGTTTCATATCACTCACTTTATTAATTACTTAATCATAACCTACATATTTGTACTACTAGTATTTATTATCACTAGCAATTAACTTGTAATTAAGAAGCCAAATTTAACCGAAAACTTTATAAGCTAATAGATTTAATCGAACTGTATTGGACTTCCGTTGCATGTACTGGACAATACAAATATCTGTTTTGGATTTATTACTTCGATTGCAACTGGATATAAATCGTAACCTACATATTTGTACTAGTATTATTCTTTAATTATATTCTCACTCTCAACATACATATCCCAACTTTAAATTAACTCACACTCCTACTGAATTACTACACCTATAAATCAGATTATATGCTACTAAAACTTCAAATAAAAAGCTTATATATTTACCAAACAAAATAAAAATGATCAACAAATTGTAGGTCTTCAAGACTTCAACTAATACATATTATTGATACTATACCACTATTAGTATTCGAGTTTTACTTAGTTATTAGTCCAACCAATTTTGAGATCTTTCTCAACAATATTTTAATAAATACTATATGAAAATTAATGGATTGTTATATGCCGTTAATTTTTTGGATTATAGAACAGGGAGTATTTTCAAAGAAAAAATCACTCAAAAATTACTCCCTCGGCCTGTCCGCCAACAAGAGTCCCTTTTTTCCATTTCGTTCGTCTGCATACCGTGAATAGGAGTTCAGGTTCACTTTTACTAATTATATAGGCCTTACATCCAACTAATTCTTTTCACTCACATTTCATATACTCCATATATAATATAAGTGAGACTCATATTCCACTAGCTTTTTTTTCACACTTTTCTTAACATTTTTTAATTAAAACCCGCGTCAGAAAAAAAATGAGACTCCCTGTTCGCGGATAGGAAGTACTCCGTGTTTTAGAGTTACATCGATCCTTAGAAATTGACTCAATAATGTATCTAGCTACTCCCATTTTAGTAGGAATTCACGTGATTTTGTATTCCAAGATATGGATACATTTTAATTTGACCAAGTTATATATTTACATTTCCTAATTTGATGTTATATATGCCCACTATATAATAATGGAGCATTAACATTATTATTTCAAAACATATCAATTGATGCATCTTGATATTGCATTCACTTTTTTACCTGCTGAATATTGTAAAACATGGGCCATAAATTTATCATTGCACCAAAAGTAGTGTAAAATTATGAAGATGATAATTATTTTTGACTTTAAATAGAACAATTCCTAATCTTTAGGTATATCTGTTTTGCCATTATAGGAATGGTTTTTGACCTACCATCCAATTTGTCGCATTTGTGATCTTTCGCAACATCATATCCTAAAGCCATAAATTAGCAATATAATATAATTATTTTCAATTTAACTCTTGAAAATAGCAGGTGACGATATTATTTCAACAGTTCGACTTAAAGACAAAGAATTATAAATGGTTGTGAGTTGTAACATCCCGCGTTTTCAAACCCTAATTTTTGTGATATGAAATTTTTTGCATTAAATGCTTTTAATGCTATGATATGTGGAATTAAATTGATGAGTGAATTAATTGCAATATGCTATGTGACCTAAATTGCGATTTTTGAGTTGAGATTGAGTTGAATGGTCAACTTGTTGAATATGTGACGTGGCTATTGAATAGTCAATATTGTGAAAAATATGACGTGGCTATTGAATAGTCAATATTATTTTATTTGATCCCTTGTTTATTCTCTTCCATAAATAAATTCAAATATCCTAGCATATCTTGCCAAATGTAAGAAGATCTTACCATATCCTAATTTAATTAGGATTTATATTAAATCCCTTTTAAGAGAATGAAACTACACGCCACTTTTGATATATCTTGGGGAGATTTATTATTATTTTTCTTGCTCCGTGATATTTTATTCTACTCCGTGAAATATTCAAATTAAATCATAGGCTAATTAAATAGGCTAAGAAATTCGAAATCCCCTTTCTTCTCAACGGTTTTAACGCCAACTCTCCCTAAATCTCTCCAAATCTTTAATTTATTTAATTATTGTAGTATATCTTGCACTCTATAAATATAAGAGGGAGAATCAAAACCCTAGCTACAGAAAAACCGTCCCCCACTCTCCCTCAATCTCGACATCTCTCTCTCCCCACTCTCTCAAATTTTTCTTCTACTTTCTCCATTAATTCTTCATCTTTTGGAGAAGAATTGAAGCTGCAATTCAAGATTTTGTTGAAGAATCAAGATCCTACTTGTTTTCTACCGATTGTTCTATTGAAAAGGTACTTTTATTTTGATCTTCTCTTCTTCTACCGATCAATCGGTGTTCTTGAGTCCACATGCATTTAGAACGAGTGAAGGGGGAATTTAATCGGTGAAATTTGATGCACATGCGTGTTGTGTGTGTGCGTGTGTTGTGTGGGAACACTCATGCGTGGCACGATTTGATGATAAATCTGGAATTGTTGTGTGAATAAAAACGATATGATAATCGTACTTTGATTTTGATTAGTGATATTGAAAATAATCGATGGGAAAAGGGAAACGTGAGATCATGCATGATTTTGATCCATGATTGAGGCTTATTTGAAATATATGAACTAAAGGTGATAGTTCGCGTTCCCGGTGTGATAACAAGAAGAAGTGCGTTTTTGAACTCGAAGGAAATCGAGGTGGGCTTTATTCTTAAACTCTCTCTTGTGTTGCAAACTTATGATGTTGGAGAAATAAGGGTGGATTAAACTGTTATGCCATGCCTATGAATTATTTTGGATATTGTGTGTGCCTGATGCCTAGATTGTGAGTACGCTCCATTAGGCTACAGTGGCTATAAAAAAACGAATTCGGGTCTGAGTAGGGCCGCAAACCCTATCAGGCTAGTGTACACTGGAGATCGGGAGCCGTCCTTGCTAGTCGGCCGGTCTCGTGGGCGAAAGTGTGGCCACACTTCGTCGCACCATATGAAATGATAATTGATGAGAAAATGGGAGGTATTATTTGACTGGCCAGTCCACGATATATTTTGTGATACTCGATACTTATCTTTATATAAATGCAAAACCTCGAGTTCACTATGGTAAGGGTGACATAACTATAAAATGTTTTGGCATGAGTCCACTGAGTATGTTTAAAATACTCAGCCCTGCATGTGTTTTCCCTATGTGCAGGTTGAGCGGCGATGGGCGGTCGGTGGTGTTGAGAAGATTGAATCGAATAATATGGATGGTTGGGTTTTTGAGTGTAGTCGTGTCTTCATACATGGCTTCGCTTTCTCTTGGAATGCTTCCGCTGAATATTTTTGGAAAACTTATTATCTTGGTTGTTTCGAACCTAATTCTTTGTTTTAGAATGTTGGGAAATATTGCGTTTTATTGGAGTTACGCTAAACCTTTGATTTTTGAGCTTAGTCTATTATATCTTTTAAATCTTGATTCTCGTGAGTTAGCCGTTGACTTTTTGCCTTGATACTTCATTAAATGCTTGGTCAAATCTCTTTAAATGAAACCCTCGTCTACTTTTTTTGTCGCCATAAGTTCGCCTAGTTAACAATCGCCGTATTTATTATACCTTAGAAATGTCGGGCTGTTACAGTTGGAATCAGAGCCTCAGTTCTTTCCGCCCTGGACCCAAGAGTCTTGTTGTAATAAATCTGAAATTGTGGGAATTGATTAAATAATAATTGTTGAAGACTCAACACCACGACTCGTCTCCGCTCAACCACGAAGAATGAGGTAACCCGTATCTTTGAATATTGATTTGAATCATGAAATGTTGAAAGATGAAGCGAATGGAAGTTGTGGTGATATTTGGAAATTGGTGTTGGAATATGAAATAATGATTATGCATGCAATTGAAATTGCTAACTGTGATTATGCAAAAACAAAAGATGAATGCTGTTATGCAAGTGATTTTGCGACCAAGATCGCTAGGAATCGAATAAATGAAATTCTATATGATTTGTGATTTTGTGATTGTTCGGTGAACAACGATATGAATTGAACTTGAGCATGCTATACTTAGTTGAAAATTGTGTTGTGATTGGAAATTTGTATGACGATATCGAACTTGGAGGCATAAAAACGCCGAATGCGAGGCGAACGAACTTGCGAGAACGAAATTGCGAAATACCGAAATGCGAAAAATATATATGTATTTATACGAGCCTTTTGCCTCGGAAATGAAATTCCGTTCATTCTTGATATGATATTATCTTCACACCTCCATCGTTTGACCCATATATATATATACCCATCGTACTCTCAGCATCAGTTGAAACCTTATACACTATTGATATTCTCTCCGATCCTTGTTCTGATGCTGAGATTTCTTTTGTAGATGCCTAATCAGTATTACGCACCGATGCGCGACCGTTACGCGAAGAACAAGGTTTTCCCTGTCGAGACCTACCAAGAGTTTGAGTGGGATGGAAAGTCCTTTCTCCTAACCTACGTCACTGAATTCTACGATCGCTGGATGGATGCATACGCGTATGGAGGAGTTACCCATCACGCGGGGATCTCGAGATTGATCCACAGCCTGCCTTCTCCATGGAGCGAATGGACTGCTCAAGCTGCGATACCGTTTACATGGTTCAGTCCGCCCGAGTACTAGCCTCGAGGCGATATGATCGGCTTGATTGGAGTGCTACTCCCAGCCATGGCAGCTGCAAGGGATGGACCGCCGCTTAATCCCCCAGCGCACAAGTACCCGCCGGGTCAGGCTCGTCGATGGAGATATCGTCGTGATAAGGAGCCGCACGTTGATCGTGTCCCTACTAAACCAAGGCTTGGGACTCGTACGTCTAACCCGTTGGTCATAAATGGGAACGTAGAGGACATGCGTGCGATAACCCCTTCGCCCCCGGATGTTGGTGGATCAAGCGAGGACGAGGAAACTTACGAGGAAGGACATGATTTGGACATGGGAAATGTTGATGAGGATGAGGACCCCGAGGAGGATATGAACGATATCGACTAGGAGTGATAGTCGCGGAAAACATTGTTTTGCTTCCCCCATATTTTTAGTTGTTTTCTAAACATTTGCAGTATCTTTCTATTTCTTTTGCTCTTTTGAAATTCCGTTGATACTAAGACCTCGTTGAGGCAATGTTTTTGATTGATATGATATGGGGAGAATTTTTTTTTTATTCACTACCTTATAATGTGATGGATTTCCATATTGTTCTTCTCATACTATTATGGAAAAATTTTCTATCACTATGTTATCATGCCATCATAATATCGCACCACTATCTTTGAATACCTTATTGCGCCCTATACTTGCCACTTGAATGGCATAAGTGCCTCTTGATTACAGTTACCTTATTGATAAGGACCAATGATTCTTTTGATACCCTAGGGTGCAACCGATTTTGTGACACTTTGACACTACTTGTGAAATCCATCTATGTGATGAACTTTTGCTTGGCCATATGCACTAAAACAATTGTCCTATGCACCTTGTTATACCACGCGACTATTGTTAGGATATTGAGAATAATCCGTGTATTGATAAATCAGAATGCCGCCGAGACGCCATAACCGTCAACCGACACCTCCGCCTTCGAGCGAGGAGAGTGTGACGCAGTCAATTCAGATACCGCCGCCTCCCCCACCCCCGGTTGATTGGGAAATAGTGAAGTTGTTCTTGGAACAGAAACCACCTGTTTTTGATGGACTTGGAGAACCGGCCAAGGCCGAATCATGGATCCGCGCGATAGAGCGTATCTTCGCAATCTTGGGATGCAATGATAGGGAACGGATGAGTTGCGTTACTCACCAACTAATCGAAGCAGCCGACTTTTGGTGGGATACTAGAACGAAGACCTTGACGCGAGATCAAGTGGAAGCAATGACGTGGGAAGATTTCAAGACTGAATTGTACAACAAGTATGTGCCGAAGAGCTATCGGAAAGCGAAGGCATCCGAGTTCCATAATCTGACTCAAGGACGCATGACTGTGACCGAGTACGATCGAGCGCTCAACGGCATGACCCGATACGCACCTGATCAAGTCGACACTGACGAGAAGCTGTCGGACAAGTTCCGTGAGGGACTAAGGTCCGAGATAAAGATGTCATTGGCCAGTCGAGAGAGACTCACCTACGCTAAAGCTTTGGCACTCGTGTTGGATATTGAAGCCGCAATGCCTAGACAGAGAACAAAGGAGAACTCTACACCGTCCCTGCCCCCATCACATCACTCCCGGGAAAAGAGGAAGTGGGAGGATTCTAGGAATTTCTACGATGGG
The DNA here is from genome assembly GCF_029641045.1 of Salvia hispanica. Lineage (NCBI taxonomy): Eukaryota > Viridiplantae > Streptophyta > Magnoliopsida > Lamiales > Lamiaceae > Salvia > Salvia hispanica. Next base: position 28,441,078 of record NC_142697.1, read on the forward strand.
AAACGACACCAGTCGAATCAGCATCGATCCCAGCACGGAGGAGGGCAACATACGTCTAGCCAGAGAGGAGAGTATCGACCCAGGGCACCGCAGTGCAATGTGTGCTCTAAGTACCATTTCGGAGAATGCCGATAATAGAACGTCGTCAAGTGCTACACCTGCGGAGGAAACGGCCACTACTCTAGGGAGTGTGCGAATAACAAGATAGGATCGGGATCAAGGCAGAACGATCAAGGATCCCATCAGCAATCGAGGGCACCGCAAAATGAAGCAAGGGGAAATCGCGACCCATCGTCGCGGCAGAAACAACCTCACCGCCCAAGACTTCCTCCACAAGCTAGAGCGTTGGCGTTGGAGCAAAAGAAGCCGAAGAAAGAACAAGACGAACGCGAAAAAGAAAATTTGACAGGTATGGGCGAAATTCTCAACACCCCTGTTGTTGTGTTGTTTGATACGGGCGCGTCGCACTCGTTTATATCTGAGCTATGTGTGCACACGTTGGGCTTGTCTACTAGCGAATCTGAACATAGGATTATGGTGTCCTCACCAGTAGGAGGAACGATAGAAATATCTCGAACGTGCTCGAACATAGAAATCGTGCTGGGAGAACTTAAGATAGTCGCTTGACAGGTCCAGAGAGTGCAGTGCAAATTTGTACTGTGATATGTGTCACACGATCTAACAGGTCCAGAGGATTCGACTAGACTTCAGGGGCTAGAAGATCATGAAACTTGCCAGAAAGGGGTCGTTGGATGCACTCTGTCCCTTCAAAAACCTCAACCCACTATACTACAACTAGCACAGGGAAGTAAAGGATCGATCCCACGAGGAAACAGGTGTCACGGAACTGTAATTGAGGATGTTTTGGGAAAGGGTTGGCTGCTGCCACGCAATTTTTGTGGGTCGAGAACTTAAAACTACTGGGTCTGAGAGATAAGCGAAACTTTACTCTACCTATTGGGTCTAATAGATCAGAAGAAATTTTACTCTACCTACTGGGTCTAATAGATCAGGAGAACTTTACTCTACCTACTGGGCCTAAGAAACGAAAGCGTACGGAACATACATGACTCAGAGAAAAATGAGGTATTTTAAAGTTCTAAGACAGCTGGGGTAAACTTAACTAGACAGACTTTCCTAATTTTGGCAAACAAGCATAAAGCGAAAAGCAAGACAAATTTCCGTAAACTAACAGAGTCTGGAAAAGCATGCAGAAAAGTAAAAGAGACAAAGTAGATCGTACTGACAGGTCTAGCAGATATGCAGAAAAAGTAAAGTACATGCAGAAAAGTACTGACATAAAGCAGATCCGGTTCTAACTACCAACAACTTCATCTTCTTCGGGAATCAACGAGAATAGCAGATAAAACAGAGTTTTAAACACCATGAAAACAGAGCAAACTTTAGATCTAGACTTAAAACGAGAAATTAAAGCCTAAACTAACAGATCTACGCTACTGGACCTAAAGGATGCAGAAACAGAAAGTAACTAGCCATAATCATGCATAACGTAAACATCAAGCACCAAATATGCGAAACTCCAACTCCGAAACACCAAGATTCAACAAATCCAAACATCTTCATATGCAAATTCCCAACCTCTAACAACAAACACAGATCTCAGCTCCAAACATCCAACAACAAACAAGAACGAAAGCTAAAAACAAGAGATGAACATAAACTCAGAGATATTCGACCAAAAGCAAACATAAACTTCCATAATAACTAGAAATAGGTCTGAATCCAGTAGATCAAAGCGAGAAACTAGAGTTGTGAAACTTAAAACCAACAAGGTACTAAACGAAAGCAAATAAAATTGTTTCTTCGCCTCCACGAGGCGGTGTTACACAGCAAAATAATAACGATGACGATGAGAACCACGGTGGCCAGAATCCTCCATGTCCAAGTGCGCAGCAGTCGAAATGAGAAACTTGAAGTGTGGAACTAAAGCATGGAACGAAAGCTAGAGCTAAGAAAGTGCAGAAGTGGCTGTTCACGGATTCCTTTCTTCTTCAAGGTTGAGCTCTTTATATATGTGAGGCTCTGATCCCTAGGGTATCCCCTCTGGTGATTTTACGCTCCTGCCCTTGAGTAAGAATCTATAAAATAATTTGCTCTCGCTCCATTCTGCTCCTGTCGCCAACTTTTGATTCTCCCAGGTCTGAACGACGACTTCTGATTTTTGCTTCAATTTCATCTCTTTTGCATCTGCCAGGTCAGGTAACAACAACTCCTGGGTCCGACAGATTTACTACGCACCTGAACTTAATAACGCACATTAGCGCCCCAAATGCACAGAATTTTAACCCTAAACCGATGCATGAAACGAGCCTTATTATCGCTCACGATTTGCAAGTTATGGCGATGAGAGATACCGACGTAATCCTAGGAATGGACTGGTTGGCCACGAATTACGCAACGATTCGATGTAAGGAGAGGCAAATATCCCTACAAGCTCCGGGAAAGGAACCCATCGTGTATCATGGAATCTCGAGGAACCGACGAACCGCGATAATCTCTGCACTGCAAGCTACCGCGATGATGAGAAAGGGGCGACCTGCCTATCTCGTCTACCTTCACGGCGATGAGAATGATGAGAGAAGAGTGGAGGACGTCGCTGTTGTGAGGGAATTTCCAGATGTTTTCCCCGAAGTATTACCTGGACCACCGCCAGATCGACAATTGGAGTTTACGATCGATCTCGAGCCGGGAGCTGCACCCGTATCCAAAGCACCATATCGAATGGCACCTAAGGAGTTGGAGGAACTCAAGATACAACTCCAAGAGCTCATGGACCTAGGATTTGTTAGGCCTAGTGTTTCGCCGTGGGGCGCACCAGTTCTTTTCGTAAAGAAGAAAGATGGATCAATGAGGATGTGCATCGACTATAGGGAGCTAAACAAATTGACTCTTAAGAACAAGTATCCACTGCCGAGGATAGATTACTTGTTCGATCAACTTCGAGGAGCCGGAGTCTTTTCAAAGATGGACTTGAGGTCCGGATATCACCAGCTACGAGTACGAAGGGAGGATATACCGAAGACTGCGTTTCGCACAAGATATGGACACTACGAGTTTGTAGTAATGCCGTTCGGATTGACGAATGCCCCAGCGGTATTCATGGATTTGATGAATCGGGTTTTCCACCTGTACTTGGATAAATTCATCTTGGTGTTCATCGATGACGTTTTAGTCTACTCAGAGGAACGAGAAGGAGCACGAGGAGCATCTACGAATCGCTTTAGAGACTTTGAGAAACGAGAAGTTGTACGCCAAATTCAGCAAGTGTGAATTTTGGCTGAAAGAAGTAAACTTTCTTGGACATATTGTGTCGGCAGAAGGAATCAGAGTGGACCCCGCCAAAGTTGAGGCGGTACAACAATGGAAGTCACCATCGACCCCAAACGAGATTCGAAGTTTCCTAGGCTTGGCAGGATACTACCGAAGGTTTATAGAAGGGTTCTCCAAGATAGCGAGACCAATGACGCAACAACTTAAGAAGGGAGTCAAGGTGAATTGGACTCCAGAGTGTGAAGCAAGTTTTCAACTCTTGAAGGAGAAGTTGACCTCCGCGCCAGTTTTAGCTGTGCCAGAATCTGGAGTAAACTACGTAGTCTACACCGATGCTTCGAAGGTTGGACTAGGATGCGTATTGATGCAAAACAACAAGGTGATCGCCTACGCGTCACGACAGTTGAGACCGCACGAGTTGAATTACCCAACACACGATTTGGAGTTAGCAGCAGTGGTACACGCCCTAAAGATTTGGAGGCATCATCTCTACGGAGTTCGATGTGAAATCTTTACGGACCACAAGAGCTTGAAATACTTCTTCGAGCAGAAGGACTTAAACATGCGACAACAAAGGTGGCTCTAACTAGTGAAGGACTACGATTGTGGTATCAATTACCACCCCGACAAAGCAAATGTGGTGGCAGACGCTTTGAGCCGAAAGGACCATTCGCAACTAGCTTTCCTAACGGAAGAGGAAAGTTTGATACGAGAGCTTAGTAATTTGCGATTGGAAGTAATAAGGGCACCTGAAACGGTGGAAAGACGAATCGCCACCTTAGTGGTGGAGCCAGACTTGAAAACAAGAATCGTTGCAGCGCAACGAATGGATGCGGAACTCGAAGAGATTCGAGTGGAAGTGAGAACGGGCAAATCGGGAAATTTTAGTGAAGAGTCCGATAATGCCCTCATCTTTGAAGGAAGACTATGCGTGCCCGACAACGAGGAACTCAAGAATGAGATCATGAGTGAAGCTCATGAGACTCCATACACTGCCCACCCTGGAAGCACGAAGATGTACCAAGACTTGAAGAAGTCATTTTGGTGGAATGGCATGAAGAAGGATATCGCGACATTTGTGGAGCGTTGCTTAGCCTGCCAGCAAGTGAAGGCTTTACATCAACGACCATATGGAAAATTACAACCGTTGGAAATACCCGAGTGGAAGTGGGAGCACATCACCATGGATTTCGTGACGGCTTTGCCAAAGACTCTCAAAGGAAACACCGCCATTTGGGTGATTGTGGATCGACTCACCAAATGTGCGCATTTCATACCGATTCCGATAACGCATGGATCGGACAGACTAGCCCGAATCTACATACGAGAAATCGTGCGATTGCATGGAGTCCCAGTGACGATAACGTCTGATCGTGACTCGAAGTTCACATCAAAATTTTGGATTAGTCTACAATGCGAGCTTGGAACACGATTGAACTTTAGCACGGCATTTCACCCGCAGTCCGACGGACAATCCGAGAGGACGATACAAACTCTCGAGGATATGCTAAGAGCCGTGGTGCTCGATCGAGGCGGAAGTTGGGAGACCGCACTACCGTTGATCGAATTCGCTTACAACAACAGTTTCCAAGCAACGATTAACATGGCACCATATGCATCCTTATATGGAAGAAAGTGTAGATCACCGCTCTACTGGGATGAAGTTGGCGAACGAATGGTACTTGGACCCGACGCAGTCGAGGAGATGATTGAAATTGTTAGACAAATCCGTGTGAGAATGAAGGAAGCCCAGGATAGACAAAAGTCTTACGCTGACGTCCGACGGACCGACTTACAATTTCAAGTCGGTGATAAAGTTTTTCTCAAAGTATCCCCGTCGAAAGGGATAACGCGTTTTGGTGTCAAAGGAAAGTTGAAACCACGTTTTATCGGTCCTTATGAAATTCTCTAAGGAGTAGGACCCGTAGCCTATCGATTAGCGCTACCGCCAAACTTTGGGAACGTACACAACGTTTACCATGTGTCGCAATTGCGGAAGTACGTGTTCGACCCGAAACACGTGATTCACTATGAAGAAGTTGCTTTGAATCCGGATTTGACTTACGAGGAGCGACCTCAGATGATCTTGGACCGTAAAGTTCAAATCTTGAGGAACAAATCTATTACTAGCGTGAAAGTACTTTGGAGAAACCACGAATACGAGGAAGCCACGTGGGAGCTCGAGGATAAGATGATGGAAATGTAGCCGGAACTCTTTCCATAAAGGTACCAAATTTCGGGACGAAATTTCTTTAAGGGTGGTAGGATGTAACATCCCGCGTTTTCGAACCCTAATTTTTGTGACATGAAAATTTTGCATTAAATGCTTTTAATGCTATGATATGTGGAATTAAATTGATGAGTGAATTAATTGCAATATGCTATGTGACCTAAATTGCGATTTTTGAGTTGAGATTGAGTTGAATGGTCAACTTGTTGAATATGTGACGTGACTATTGAATAGTCAATATTGTGGAAAATATGACGTGGCCGTGGAATGGTCAAAGTCGTTTGAAAATGTGAAGTGGAGGTGAATTTCGAAAATGTGGATATTTTGATGTGGGAAGAAATAATATTTGCGGTGAAATATTATTCTAAGGGATGAGTGAGAATTTAATAGGAGCACTATTTAAGTATGTGGAATTTTCGACCTCCTATTTATTGGAAAGAAATCCTATTTTTCTTGGATTTAATTATTGCTTGGGATAATTATCCAAATTAAATCCAAAGTCCGATTATTCCTTTTATTGGGTGAAATTTTCGGCCCCTATATTATTTCTAAAGGAGATTTTCGAAATCTCCTATTTTATGGGAGAAGGGATTATTTTATTATTTTATTTGATCCCTTGTTTATTCTCTTCCATAAATAAATTCAAATATCCTAGCATATCTTGCCAAATCTAAGAAGATCTTACCATATCCTAATTTAATTAGGATTTATATTAAATCCCTTTTGAGAGAATGAAACTACACGCCACTTTTGATATATCTTGGGGAGATTTATTATTATTTTTCTTGCTCCGTGATATTTTATTCTACTCCGTGAAATATTCAAATTAAATCATAGGCTAATTAAATAGCCTAAGAAATTCGAAATCCCCTTTCTTCTCAACGGTTTTAACGCCAACTCTCCCTAAATCTCTCCAAATCTTTAATTTATTTAATTATTGGAGTATATCTTGCACTCTATAAATATAAGAGGGAGAATCAAAACCCTAGCTACAGAAAAACCGTCCCCCACTCTCCCTCAATCTCGACATCTCTCTCTCCCCACTCTCTCAAATTTTTCTTCTACTTTCTCCATTAATTCTTCATCTTTTGGAGAAGAATTGAAGCTGCAATTCAAGATTTTGTTGAAGAATCAAGATCCTACTTGTTTTCTACCGATTGTTCTATTGAAAAGGTACTTTTATTTTGATCTTCTCTTCTTCTACCGATCAATCGGTGTTCTTGAGTCCACATGCATTTAGAACGAGTGAAGGGGGAATTTAATCGGTGAAATTTGATGCACATGCGTGTTGTGTGTGTGCGTGTGTTGTGTGGGAACACTCATGCGTGGCACGATTTGATGATAAATCTGGAATTGTTGTGTGAATAAAAACGATATGATAATCGTACTTTGATTTTGATTAGTGATATTGAAAATAATCGATGGGAAAATACAAATATCTGTTTTGAATCGAACTAATAGATTTTTAAGTTTAATCGAACTGTATTGGACTTCCGTTGTATGTACTGGACAATACAAATATCTGTTTTGAATTTATTATTTCGATTGCAACTGGATATAAATAGTAACCTACATATTTGTACTAGAATTATTCTTTATTTATATTCTCACTCTCAACATACATATCCCAACTTTAAATTAACTCACACTCCTACTGAATTACTCCACCTATAAATCAGATTATATGCTACTAAAACTTTAAATAAAAAGCTTATATATTTACCAAACAAAATAAAAATGAACAACAAAATTTAGGTCTTCAAGACTTCAACTAATACAAATTATTGATACTATACCACTATTAGTATTCGAGTTTTACTTAGTTATTAATCCAACCAATTTTGAGATCTTTCTCAACAATATTTTAATCAATACTATATGAAAATTAATGGATTGTTATATGCCCGTTAATTTTTTGGATTAAAGAACATGGAGTATTTTAAAAGAAAAAATCATTAAAAAATTACTCCCTCGGCCTGTCCGCCAACATGAGTCCTTTTTTTCCATTTCGTCCGTCTGCATACCGTGAATAGTAGTTCAGGTTCACTTTTACTAATTATATAGGCCTTACATTCAACTAATTCATTTCACTCACATTTCATTTAAAACTATTCCATATATAATATAAGTGAGACTCATATTCCACTAACTTTTTTTTCACACACCTTTCTTAATATTTTTTAAAACCCGCCTAAAAAAAATGAGACTCCCTGTTCGCGGATAGGAAGTACTCCGTGTTTTAGAGTTACATCGATCCTTACAAATTGACTCAATAATGTGTCTAGCTACTCCCATTTTAGTAGGAGTTCACGTGATTTTGTATTCCAAGATATGGATACATTTTAATCCGACCAAGTTGATATATTTACATTTTCTAACTTGATGTGATATATGCCCACTATATAATAATGGAGCATTAACATTAATATTTCAAAACATATCAATTGATGCATCTTGATATTGCATTCACTTTTTTACCTGCTGAATATTGTAAAATATGGGCTATAAATTTATCATTGCACCAAAAGTAGTGTAAAATTATGAAGAAGATAATTATTTTTGACTTTGAATAGAACAATTCCTAATCTTTAGGTATATCTGTTCTGCCATTAAAGGAATGATTTTTGGCCTACCATCTAATTTGTCGCATTTGTAATCTTTCGCAACATCATATCCTAAAGCCATATACTAGCAATATAATATAATAATTTTTAATTTAACTCTTGAAAATAGCAAGTGACGATATTATTTCAACAGTTCAACTTAAAAGTCAATATAATTTTTCTTGTTTCCTTTACTCTCTCTTACTTTATTATCTCTTTATCTCTCTATCTTTTTTATTTCTTAAGTACTTTGTATTTTCTTACTAACTCACTTAACACAATTTTTCTTAAATCGTCTGACGAAAAGAAATGTCTTCACAATTTTTCTTAAATCTCTTTTCTATTTTTAAACACCCAATAACCTTTTCTCTCTCTTACTTTTTGTTTCTCTCCTACTTTTAAACACTCAACAACCCATTCTCTCTCTTAATTTTTGTTCTTGAATTGGTAACACACAATTTGACTGATTAAAGGCTGAGCTTTGTCCCTTGAATGCAAACGAACTGCTCCGGCCAACACTATGTATGGTTGTTTTAGCAGTTGTTGAATCAATATTATGATTTAGGGTTTTGATCAATGCAAAAATCAATCTTAATACAAAAATGCAGAATCAATCATACAAAGGTCATATTTAGGTCATTGTTATTTTATTTTTAGGTCATTATAGTAAGGATGACCTAAAATTATCTTAACATGACATCAAACCAAAAATTTATAATATGACCTAAAACTGCTTATTAATGATCCTCCGTGTTTTTGAATAATTATGGACCATTAGATTGACAAATCAAATGGTCAGGATTTGATCTAGATTTTGTATTGAGATACATTTTTGTATTGATCATTTTCCTGATGATTTATATACATAACATTTACGGTAGGTTAATGTATGATAATCTTTGGTTATGTATTCTACCTTTTGCCAATAAATAAAACATAGTATTAGAACATAAGATTTTGAGTAATTAATATATTATTTGATCACCAATTTGTATCCATAAAATACAATTATTAAATGACGTTTGCAATAAATTATAGGTGTATTAGCCTATACAATTGGTATACATATTTAAAGCGACACTACGAGCCTCATCTGGGTTTGGACAAGGGTAATTGTTTAGTAAGTCATTAGCAATTCCAAAGTAGCAATCCTCACTAATCTTCTTCTGAATGATGAAAGAACAACAAACACCCCATGTAGGATCGCTGCATATCGCTTTCAACAGCCCAAATTTACAATCATCAGGCCAATTCTTGTAGCACTCTTTCACATCCACTTTTGTCCAATCACTCGTTACAACCAAACTACTTATCATAATCACCATCACCATAACTGAGTTTTGAGGATTCATTCCCTGCACAATGATTGAAATGACATCGACTTCTTGATTAGTTATCAATGACAAGAAAACACACAAAATCTGAAGTAGAAACACAACAATTCATCATAATTGTCAAAAGGCATAGTCACATATATGAAGAAAAGTGAGGTCTATTTTTTATATGTTAAATCTATGGCATCATTAGTTTGGGAAGGGATTAATTAAGAGACGGGACGAGGAAGTAAAGGAAAGCACATCTTAATTACAGAAGAAAATTAAGGTCAGAGTTACTATTAACTGAAAAAGCAGTGATTAATTAGAAGGGTCCCACACCCACAGATATGAACAAAGCATTCTGAAATACACCTAAAAGTTCATATATACTCAACTGTTCTCACAATCACTCACATATTGAAGATTATGGTCACAAAACTCACATCAACGGCAGTAATTTTTTCAAAATCAAGGAACAAAATTAAGGTCATTTGTGCAGTAGATCTGAAAGGTTAGGAAAGGAAAGTAAAGGAAAGGGAAGGGAAGTATGTTCATAACATACGTAGACGGAGATGGAGACGAAGCCGACGAATTCAGAGCTGGCGATCGGAAACGAAGCTGAAATTCGAAGCAGAGGCGGAAGTGTGTGTGTGACTGAGACTGAGAGTGTAAGCAGTATGGATCTCCACTCTTTATTAATGGAGATTGATATATCCATCACCTGCCAAACTTTCCTAAATCTGCATGGAATTGGACCATTCTCATTGGTCTACACTAACAGTATTATTCTTTATTTATTTATTTATCTTCTCACTCTCAAGTCTCAACATACATATCCCATTCCCAACTTTAAATTGATTCACCACCTACAACTATGATAAATTTTATGTCTTCAACTAATACAACTCCAAATTAGTGATATATCGATCTCTATTAGTATCCGAGTTTGCTTAATTGTTATATATCCTCCACTGAATATTAATTTTGAGGTCTTTCTTTAATCAACATACGAAAACTACTGTATTATTATATACCCGCTATTTTAATTTGTTGGATTATATCCTTAGAAATTGACTCAATAATTAATGTATCTACTCCTGATTTTGTATTTCAATACCTGTTCACATACTATTATTACTACTGAGCTGGGTAGTATTTCCTGATCTAGTCATTTTTAGTGTACTAAATAAATGAGTATTTTGAAAAACTTAGCTCCTCCGTAAAAGTTAATTGAATGAAAATGTGTGAAAGTCTCCAAACAATTACTGAGGAGTCTTAATGAATGGAGATGGAGATATCCATCCACCTGCCAAACTTTCCTAAATCTACGTGGAATTAGAGCATTCTTATTGGTCTATACAAATAGTATTATTCTTTTTTTTATTTATTTATCTTCTCACTCTCAACATACATATCCCATTCCCAACTTTAAATTAACTAAGTTTATATACTACTGAGATTAAAACTTAATGGATTGTTACATGTTATTTTTTTGGATTATAGAATACTACTCCCTCCGTCCTAGCTAAGATGACACATTATTTAGCCGGCACGGGGTTTTAGGAGTCATTGGTTAAAGTGTTTAATTGGAGAGAGAGAAGGTGAGTGTAAGTATTAAAGTAGAAAGATAAAGAAAGATGTATATTTTAATAGGATGGGAAAGAGTGATTGAGTGTATTAATTGAAAGAGAAAGTTACCAAAAAAGGAAATGTGTCATCTTAGTTGGGACAAACTAAAAAGGAAAACGTGTCATCTTAAGCGGGACGGAGGGAGTAATATTTTTAGAGAAAAAAATGGGAGTTCTAGAATTCGGAATTGGCTCAATAATGTACTCCTTTTTTTGACCCATTTAGTTGTAGACTGTAGTTAGTTCTCGTGATTTTATATTCCAACTTTGAATCTAATTTGAACTGAATTATAGTATTTGAAAAGGAAACAAGAGATATGAATGCATTTTGATTCAGCTTCTGGTATATATACTTGAAAAGGAAACAAGAGATAAGATAGCATTTTAATTAGGCCCCTGTCCACGTACTATTATCACTCCTAGAGTTGGTTAGTATTATATAGTACTACTGAGATTAAAACTTCAAATAAAAAGCTTGTATATTTAACAAAAAAAAAAAAACTATGGGAAATAAAAAAAAATGATCAACAAATTTAAGGTCTTCAACTCATACAAATTATTGATACTATATCACTATTAGTGTTCGAGTTTCCCTTAGTTAAATCCATCCAATTTTGAGATTTTTCTCAATAATTTTTTAATCAATAGGAGTATATGAAAATTAATGGATTGTTATATGCTCGTTAATTTTTTGGATTATAGAACAGGGAGTATTTTAAAAGAAAAAATCATTCAAAAATTACTCCCCATGTCCGCAGATAGGAGTCTCTTTTTTCCATTTGGGTCGGTCTGCAGGCCGTGAATAGGAGTCCCGGTTCACTTTTACTATTATATAGGCTCTACATTCAACTAACGCATTCCACTCACATTTCATTTAAAACTACTTTATATGTAATATAAGTGAGACTTATATTCTACTAACTTTTTTTTCACCATTTTTCTTGGCACTTTTTAAAATTCGCATCCGAAAGAAATGAGACTTCTGCTCATAGACAGGAAGTAGTGTTTTAGAGTTACAGCCTTAGAAATTGCCTCAGTAATCTATGTATCCACTCCCATTTTAGTAAGAATTTACGCGATTTTATATTCCCAATATATGAATTCATTTTAATTTGACCAACTTATACATTACATTTCCTAACTTGACGTGATATATTCCCAATATATAATAATGGAGCATTAACATTTATTTCAAAACATATCAATTGATGCATCTTGATATTGCAATCACTTTTTTACTTGCTGAACCTTGTAAAACACGGGCCATAAATTTATTATTGCACCGAAAGTAGTGTACAATTATGAAGATGATAATTATTTTTGACTTTAAATTAGAACAATTCCTAATTATTTTGCCATTAAAAGAATGATTTTTGGCTTACCATCCAATTTTTCGCATTTGTGATCTTTCGCAACATCATATCCTAAAGCCATAGATTAGCAATATAATATAATTATTTTCAATTTAACTCTTGAAAATAGCAAGTGATGATATTATTTCAACAGTTCAACTTAAAAGACAAAGAATCATAAATGGTTGTGAGCACTCCATTAATTAGAGATCAACAAAAATTGGTAGTATGTTTTTCAGATAATACATTATACTAGCATTAGATAATTAAGTTAACTGATAAGAATGAGTAGTATTAATTAGAGTTCAACAAATTGGGAGTTCAATGTATTAAAACTAGGGATGTCAATCGGGCCAGCCCACCAGATTTCGAGCCAACCCTAATCGGGTTGCGGATCAATCGGGTGCGGGCTAATCGAGCTGTGATTTTTTCGGGTTATAAAAGTTCAACCCTAACCCTAAAAGCTCAGGTTTCGGGCTAGCCCAGCGGGCTAATCGGGTTGCTACCGATAAAATTAACATGCGTTCAATCCAATAATAATGGTGAAAATTAGTTATATTTATAAAATGTAAAATACTTAATTATGATAAATTTGAGATATATACTTAAACTCAAACATATATATGATCAAAAACTAATATTTGAGATTTATGAAAAATAAAATATAATCATCAAGAAATTTCAAAGTATGTTTTAGAAATTTAAATATAATTTTAGTGAATTTGAAGTTTCTAATTTATATATCTATTATTATGTTAATAAAAATTTAATATATGATTTATATATTTAATATAAAAAAATTGAAAGTTATTTTATTTAGTAATCTATATTATAAAATAACCAATGAAGTGTCGAATTAAAGTTAAACAAATAGAAAGATAGAAATTTTATCGGGTTTTCGGGCCAGCCCATCGGGTTTTCGGGTCTGGCCCTAACGGGTTACGGGTTAATCGGGTTGTAATTTTATCGAGCTAGAAATTTTCAACCCTAACCCTGTAAATTTGGCGGGCTATTCGGGCCGACCCACGGGTTGCGGGCTACATTGACATCCATAATTAAAACCGAGGCTTGATAAATATCCTTGTGATAAAATTATTTTCATTATACATTCATAAAATACACTTATTTATTTTGGTCTATAAAATGACTTAGTGACTTAACCATAGTACTACTCTTATAAGACATTTTCAAAACTATAAAAGTATAAATATCAAGCAAATCTCATTGGCGAATACTCTCGAACGAGACATTAAGTGGTAATGTAAATCAAATTATTTGGAGCATTGTGATTGGTCTACACAAATAGTATTATTTTGGTACGTGTTTCATAGTAGCTGAGTCATTTCCATATTTTTTATAAAGTCAATATAATTTTTTCTTATTTACTTTACTTTCTCTTACTTTATTATTTCTTCGTCTCTCTATCTTTTTTATTTCTTACTTTATTTTTTCTTTACTAACTCACTTAACACAATTTTTATTAAATTGTTGCCGAAAAGAAATGTCTTCACAATTTTTCTTAAATCTCTTTCCTACTTTTAAACACCCAACAACCTTTTCTCTCTCTTACTTTTTGTATCTCTCCTACTTTTAAACACTTAACAACCTTTTATCTCTCTTACTTTTTGTTCTTGAATTGGTAACGCACAATTTGGCTGAATAAAGACGAGCTGCTCCGGCCAACACTATATATGGCTGTTTTAGCACTTGTTGAATCAATATTATGATTTATATGTATAACATTTAATGTAGGTTAATGTAAGATAATCGTTGGTTATGTATTTCACCTTTTTCCAATAAATAAAACATAGTACTAGATCATAAGGTTTTGGGTAATTAATCTTATATAATTTGATCACTAATTTGTATCCATAAAATATAATTATTAAATGACGTTTGCAATAAATTATAGGAATTTTAACCTATACAATTGGTATACATACTTCTAGCGACCATAAAAACCTGATCTGGGTATGGGCAAGGGTAATTGTTTTTTAAGTCATTAACAATTCCAAAGTAGCAATCATAACTAATAATCTTATTAGCAATGAAAGAACAACAAACACCCCTTGGGAGATCAAAAGAAATATCGCCGCATATCCCTTTCAACAGCCCAAATTTACAATCATCAGGCCAATTCTTATAGCACTCTTTCACATCCACTGTTGTATAATCACTCATTACAACCAAACTACTTATCATAATCACCATCACAATTACTGAGTTTTGAGAACTCATGCTTCTAAGATAATATGTATAATAACTGTAATTACAACATCTTGCTTTTATAGATGTCATATCCCTCACTTAATTCATTTCATTACTCGTAACCTACCTCTGTAATAGTAGTATTTATTGTCACTAGTAATTAAATTGTGGAGTAATTAAGAAGCTGAATTTAACCGAAAACTTTTAACCTTTCATTCATAACTGAAAATAGAAATCAAATCCACGTGCTATCAATTCATGGCATCTAATGATGAATATAATCCCTGCACTTTTTCTCCAAAGTAGGTTGGTCGTCGATGCTAATTCCTTTATACTCCCTCCCTCCCATAGGAATAAGCCACATTTCCTTTTTCCGTCCGTCCCATAGAAATAACTCATATCTATTTATGAAAACCTTTTTTTCTTTCTTTTTTCTTTATTATTTGTAGATCCCACGATCCACTACACAATTTCAATTATTTTTAATAGTTTTAACTTATATCCTCTATTGAACACCAATTTTGAGGTCTTTCTTAAATCAACATATGAAAACTACTGGAGAATTATTTGGATTATAGAAAAGAGAGTATTTTTGAAGGAAAACAATTGGTATAGCCTGCCATAAAAATTGACTCAACAATTAGTGTATCTACTCCCGATTTTGACCCATTTTAGTAAGAATTCACGTGATTTTGTATTCCAAGATATGAATGCATTTTGATTTTGATCGATTTGGCTATCTTCTAATATATATTTATACATTATTTTTATTGACATGTGTTTGTGATTGATCTTTTATAGTATAGATCTAAAAGTGATTTAAATGATATGTGATTTGTGTGCAATTTTTAGTTTATAAACTTATTTGTTATATGAGTTTTTATTGGTACAATAAATTGCTATTGCATAAATTTGTGATTTTAGAACTTAAAATAATAATATTGTTTCTCATTTGGTATATGTGTTATTTTTTTTTCTTTGTTTGATTTTATATTTTTTGATAATTGTTTATTATTTTATATATTTATTATTTATTATTTCAGATTTCATACAATGATATATTTATGAATTTATAAAATCATTTTATAGTATAAAATAAGTTTAAATAGAAAAATAGATCTTGCATATCGCACGTGGGTGATACTAGTTTAGAAATAAAACTAAGTCATTGTGTACATTTGCTTATGAAATGTCATTCTTTTCTCCCCACAATGGACTTCCACTAATTCCACATTCTTTTCCTCTCGATCTTTTACCTTTTCTTATCTTTCTTTTAGTTTACTAATTACACATTAAACCAACGCTATTTACAAATTTATCTATTTTATTTAGAACGGAGGAAACATATCATAATTCTCACAATGTTCTTAATTTTCGCACAACTAAAAATCTGTCATCTTACATTGCTTAACTTTTTGATGTATAGTTCGTCTTTATGCAATTTTTCTACATAATGTTGAAAGATAGATAGGCTTATCATGGTTTTTGGTCATTGAATAATTGAGAAAATAGTCAAGGTTATAATATAATCGGCTCTCTTTATTAAATTGCGGGAGTAGCTTGAAATTGACTGATGCTTTTTTAACAATTTGCCCATTTTATACAAATCCGACAAAACTTGAAAACACACAAATTTGCCTTTTTTCCTATCCAAAATTTGAATCACACAAAGTGGGATAAAGTAGATAGAATTGTGGCTTTTGAAGGCACAAACAAACACCTTTGATCTGATATTAAAAAAAAAAAAAAAGTATCTCATTTCTTTACTTTTTGTGCCTATGAACAATGATATGAAAGAAAATAGACAGTATTGATCACAAAATTGCTTTATATACATTCTCTCTCTCAATTGTGTGTGTGGAAGTTATCTAAAACTTTTCTTCAACATTCCAAGTCATCTAAGAGGGGGCTTGCTGTTAATGACAACACCCCCTCTCTTGCTAGGAAATGATGAGAGAGAAGAAACACCCCTTGAAGATTTCTTTGCTATGACAGCCTTAGGCAGAGTATACATCTTGTAGCTATGCAAACCATTTCCACAGCTCTTTGAAGCCTTCAAATTTCTTCTAGAAGGAGTTGTTGCTGATTTCTTCATCAGATCTTCAATGCTAGTCACCCTTGAGAGTGACGTGAAAGACTCTGATTTCCCTTGATAAAACTGGGAAAGCCCTCTTCTGCAAAACAAACACCACTAAGTTCAGTCTACATAAAGTAAAAAACATAAAAAAGTGATAAAAATCCAATCTTTGCTTTTTTTTGGGAACTATTATTGATTTTCCTAACTAAAAATAAATAAAAATCCAATCTTTACATTTTTTTTGGGAACCATGCATTATTCATCTTCCTAACTAAAAACAAATAAAAATCCAATCTTTACTCACTTGATAGGCAATTGCTCCATGATCTCTGACAGATCACAAAGAGATGAAGATGAAGATGCATCATCCACTGTGTCAGATGAAGTTATGGAGGATGATCCATTTGAAGCATCTGAATCTTCTCCTATTGATGAAGATGAAGTTTCTGAATGATCCCATGATTCTTGAAACATATGATCATGACTGTTTTGCCCTCCTTCCATCTTTACTCAAGCATTCACAATAGAATTGATCAAAGAACATTAAAGGGATCTCAAGAACATGAATTTCTTGGACCAACCAAATGAAACATATATATATGGGCTTGTGAAATGAGATTAAAAGAAGTGGATTAGGCTGGTTTTCATTCATCACCTTAGGGTGCATGGAAATCCCATGTTCCCTACGCTACGAACACGACATGTGGCGGGCATCCAACAGTGCAACTGTGGCGATTGGTCGGTCGGTGCCACGTGTCGATTTGGATTGGTGAAACTAAGGGTGAGATTAGAGGGGGCCCTCAAGTTTGATAATTTATTTGCATTACTTTTTTAATGCCTTATCTTTAGATTCTCCATTATCTTGTTGTATGATAAGAAATGAATTCTTGACTTTGGGATTTTGCCCTACTTTGGACATGGATAAGTTCAATAGGAGTATTAAATTGAATAAAGCATATGAACCTATTGCTTATCTTCCACACCTCAAAATCTTTTACTATTTGAATAATTCAATAGATCTAGTCATGAGAATGGTATTGATATACTATTACTTTCACATGAAATATCAATGTGAATAGAAATAAATTAAGAGATATAGAAGATATATTACAGTAGATCTTTAAAAAGTATATCTATCCATATATATATTAATAAACATGGGATTGACTATCTACCCTATCAAGAACCACATGAAACATATCTTCCCATTGGTTCCATATCAACATGACATGGCACCTCTTATGTCCATATCCATTTCCTAATATATATTATACTAATAAACTATAAATTGCTATTTTATTGGTGTGAGGAAATGCCGACAACGTTGACTAGCTAGGCCATTCTTTGAGACTAATCAGTTTCTTATTTAAAAGTATACAATAGTAGAAAATTATTCTTCTTAATGAATCTTGTGTACAAAGTAAATCAAAAATAGGATAAATGTTATGTTCAATATTGACTCTTTTCTTATCCGATTTGATGAGATAAAGTTTCATCATTTCGAGTTTTTTATTCTCAAGAAAATACGACTACTTTTCACCATTAAGATAATGACACTTGTTCTAATGGGATCAGCGTGATTATGGTAAATAAGCAATAAATTATCGAAATAAGGCTAGTATATTATGTTTGCACCTTTTCATATTAGCAAACCCAAAATATTATAATGAGTTGTATTGATCATTAAGAAGACAATTAATTGAGGTTAGAAGGTGTAATTTATAAAAAAGTGGTAGGCAAAAGTGCTTCAACCCACTCAATCATTTTCATTATAAAACCTTATCATGAATTATTAAAGGCACATGTTGCTGACTAATTGTTTCAGACTTTTAATTTTTTTTCAGACTTATCAATAACGAGAATGTCAGTTTCCTAGTTGGGGACATCTTTATTGAATTATTCAGATAAGGCTTACTCTTTCTCCATTATTCACACAAATATTTCAGCGTTTATGTTTTAATTGGTGGACAAATCGTAGATGGAGAAGATTTGGAAATGGAATACTTTATATTGAAAAAAATCAAGAATTGAGTTAATAGATTTTGAAAGTTATTAGTAGGTGAAAATGGTGTTTTCTAATTAAACTTTGTATTTTTAGTTCAAAAAGTTATGAATTGATAAATATATATTGACATTAGGAGGTATTTTGCTACGAAAATAAATAGTACTACTATAAGTGACCGAAGGACGAATTCATTGCATGTATATAGTTTGGCAACATCATTGAAGAATCCACATACATAATTGTATATGCATAATCAAATTTTTTTTAATATTTTATATTGAAAATTGTTTTACAAACATTAATTGATTTAAAATAATTTTCGTACTACTAATGTTTGTGTATTTAAGCAAATACTTGTATATTTAAGTAAAAAATATTTTCTTACTAAATATTGTATAATAAATTCAAATCAAACTCGAAATCATATTATCATTCGATATAAAATTTCTATATCACTTCTTTCTTATTGCTACATATAATATAATAAATAATAAAACTAATTTTTAATTAAATCTACTTAAATTTAAAATTTTAAAAATATTATGTACCTGAACAATTTATGTACATTTATCTTTTTTATTTTGGCAAAGTCCCATATTCTCTAAAATAGGAGAATTTGTGATGAATCTATTTTCCCATATATCCAAAAATTATAAAGAGAGACAACATAATCCATTGAAAGATTCTTGATAAGATAATCCATATATGGGTCAAAATTGTTTCTCCATTTCTACACGAGTCATCAAATGTAAGGGGCCACATATTTCAATGAAAAACACTTACCATTAATAATGACCTAACTTTTGAAATTATTTTAACATTCATTTCAATAACCATTGTAGACTACCAAATGAAAAATAGGTCCTCTACATTTATGGAGTATATAGTAAATAAATTTTCTAAAACTGAACCGTAAATAAAACGTTAGGTCAATTAGTTAATGAGTAATAAAAGATGGTACAAAACGATTTTATTTCAATCAATTTTTTCTATTTTATCAAAAAGTTTCTTTTACTAACACAGCAAAATTGTAGATCGACTAATCAATCGAAAAAATTTGGGAAAAGAGGAGAAATTGGAAAATGTGAGATGTAGGGAAGATGATTGTTGACGAATCAATTGGTGATTGAGAGACAACTGCCCATCTTTCCCCTGTGATTTCAATTTTGCAGAGAACACTTTCGATCAGAGTGCATTTGAATCAGATTCGCACAGCGTCGATACACACTATCTCTGCTTTGGATTCCAAATCGCAGTTTTCATTCATCAAAATCAAAAATGGAGAAAAGCAATTAATTGAAAAGCATGAAATTGGGGGAAATTGGGGGAAATGAAGCTGAGATCTATTGAGTGAAGAACTGAACAAAGGAGGGTGAGATACGGGCTTTTAAAGTGTAGAAGACGGCCCATTGGATTAGAAAATTAGGGTTTTGTGAGTTTGTTGTGTGGTTGAATTACCTAAAAACACCCTAACGCCTTTGTTAATTACATTTTTTTTCTTTTAAATTGTAAAATCAAATTCTAGTGCGTCTTATATTTTTCAAAAAATGGATTATAAATTATACTATACTTTTAATCTTGCAATTATCTCATTCGTTGCCTTTTTGATGATATGCACGGTAACGTAGCAATTAATTAAACATATTAAAATGTTATGGTTATGTGAAAATATTTATTCCATTCCTTAAGATACATGATTATATATGATAAGTGGCTTGTTTAAAATTGGTTCTCGGATCATTACATATTGTTTATTAGTAGAAAGGAAACGTTGCAAAATTCGTAATTTATAATTCAGTTTTAAAAACATGTGGGACGAATTATAATTTGATCATCTTTAACTGTACTCTATTAGGCAATTAGTCCTTAACAAAGACTTTTGTGTTGGAAAGTAATTAAATTTATATTGAGTAGTTATGTTAATTGAAATAATGTTCCAATCTCACCAACAAATTATAGACAAAAACAAGCATATGTTAAGCAAACAATGGAAATGATGCATCATGAATTGAAGTGTTGCAAAGCATCATAAATCACAAGAAATCAATACAAAACAAAACTATAATCCTCAATTAAGAAATATCGATCTTCATAGATATTCTCGTATAATGAATTGGCTACATCCCTTGATCGAGGAGGTAGTCACCCATCTTCTCCACAACGAGATTGCATTGCCCTGGTGTCATCAGCGTTCCTCCTACATCCCTAATATTAAAGCTTGTCCCGTTTTCTTTATAGTTATGACCCAAACCCTGCACTTCAGAAGCATAATCATTTACTAAGTGAACGTCGAACAAAAAGAGTGTTTTCAATACAAGTTTAAGAGAAGACTGTAAAAACCAAATAAACCTTTCTATAAATTTATTTTTTCTCGCAAACTTTATTTGAAAAGAAATGAAAATACGCAACTCAGAAAATGTAAAAATGAAGTACTAATTCTTGAGCTATTTAACTACTCACCAAATTCATGAAGTGCAAATGTAAATATTTATACTATGCCACGACTCTACATATTATTTCTGTCAATTAACATTTCGGAAAATTATAATCTTATAGTAGGATAAAAGTAAATGTAAAATTAGTAGTAGTACAGTAGTATTTTACATCCAATAGCCCATGGATAATATCGATCATGGGCTTTTCTTGGATGATATCTAAATGAAATGTGGGCCGTTTAAATAACTAATCGTGCTATCTTTTCACATCCAAATAATAAAGTTGATAATATTCATACTATACTATGCCAACTTACACGATCGAGTTGTCATCGAGTTAAGTTGTTATTAGGTCGATCTAATAACATTATTAAAACTGATTCCTTAAAAATTACTACTAATTATTTTATACTAGTAAATCAGGGCCGTGATCCCTAACTCTAAGAACTACCCTTTAGATGATAACTATGAACCAATATTTAGATTATTAAGTTATTAACTGAATGGTGGATTAATTGCTCCGGATATCAGAGTTTAATAGAACGCATATCGAAGGTAAATTAAAGTGAATAGAACGCATATCGAAGGTAAATTAAAGTGACAAAAATATAGGTGGTATTTAGTTAAAGGTAAATAGGTAATAAACTATCTCTTCTAAAACTCTCTTAATTTTAAATTGTTTTGGCCATAAAATAATTGTATATTATAGTATAATTTTATGACAAATCTAACGACATCCTAACGGCATATGTCAAGTCGAGATAAATCAGTGGCGGATCTAGGGGAGGGCAGGAGGGGGCGGTCGCCCCCTCTGTGCGACTATTTTTCCATTATCGGGACGTAAAATTACCATGTCCGCCCCTTCCGTTTGCCTCCGGCGTCGCCCCGAACAACGAAAAAATAGCCATGTTCATACTAAATCAAGCTTATACTATATATTTCGCCCCTCCGTTTCCGGATCATGGATCCGCCACTGATAAATAAATTTGATAATATTTCAATCAATATTCCTATAATTTTAAAAATAAAATAAATATAAGCATATTATCATATTGTATCACTATAATATCACATACAATTTCTAAATTGATTATTTAGAGCATCTCCAATGGTCGGCTAGCGACCGGCTAGCCTATTCTTCGCGTTGGCCGATCGGCTAGCCGAACCATTGGAGGCGGCGAGCGGTATACTGGCGAGCCGATCGGCATGGGCTGGCCGATGGGTGGGCGCTGGCCGATGCGCTAGCCGATCGGCTAGCCACCATTGTGGCGGACCGATCGGCCAGCGATCGGCCAACGCCTATTTTTTTTTTATTTTTTAAAAACCTATATAAACGCGATTTTCGTTTCATTTTCATTTGCACCACTTGTTTTAACGAGTTTTCTCTCTCTCTAGCTTTCTGTACAAGAGCATCATCGAGTGATGGATCACAACAACGAGTCCAGTCCAGCGACGAGTGGATCTCAGACTCCCACGGTACCTGTGGGATCTGGATGGGGGCAGATGGGCCCGGGGTTTAACATCCCTTGGAATCAGATGATGGGGATGATGGCCGGTGCGCCGGGGGGGGCGCAGGGGGGTATGCCGGGGGGTATGCCGTGGGGGATGCCGGGCGGCGGGCAGGGGAGCGGCGGGCAGTCAGCGCCCGGGTGGGGGGTATGCCCCAGATGCAGCAGCAGATGATGGGGATGATGTGGCAGGGGGGGATGCAGCACGGTATGCATCCCGGGATGCAGGGGGGGTGCAGGGGTCACCGGGAGGGGACATGGTATATCGGCCCTCGCTTGTTTTTTTGACGGCTTCGTCTCACACGTCGACCCCAGTGGAGACGCAGTTCACTGGCGATGACCTTCTGTCATTGCATGATATGGGGATCGATCTCGGGGAAGATGATACTCCCGTTCCAGCGAGGCGGGCCGCGCCGAAGAAGAAGACGAGGGGGAAGGGGAAGGCCAAGGCGGTCGGTGAGTCATCGCAGCCCGCTGTTGACGACACCCCTGGCCGGAGGAAGTGGACGGAGGATGAGTACGCCGGGGTGGCCAGGGGTGGTTGGAGGTGTGCGACGATCCGCTGGTTGCGAACAACCAACGGATCGTCAACATGTGGGCGAAGATCAGAGCTGCCTATAAGAGGCACTGCCCGCACGGGAAGGACTTCAGCCCGGAGGAGGTCCGGAAGGGGTGGGAGCGCACCAGGGCCGCGGTGGGCCGTTTTTCGAATTTGTACGCCAACGCCCTCCGTCAGCTCAGTAGTGGGCAGAATGGGGACGACGCCCGGAGGATCGCCGCGAGTCAGTTCCCCTTGCAGGGGAAGTATAAGGAGTTCACCTTCTGGGAGTGCTTCTTGTTGCTGAAGGACTCCGAGAAGTTCCGGGCGGGGTGTGACGCTGGGTGGCCGAAGAAGCAGCGACTAAACTATAGCGGCGACTACAGCGGCAGCAGCGGCGGATCCCACGACCTCCCCCCCGGATGCTGAGGAGTTTCCATCCCCTCCTTCATTTACTGGTCGCCCCCGCCCGGTTGGACAGAAGCGGGCGCAGCGGGCTGCGAGGGGCGGATCCCCCCTATCGCCCCGCGAGGTCCAGTCCTCCGCCCTCCCACCCGCCCCACTCGAGTACACTCTCCATTCGCGTAACCATACGCGGGATCAGATGTACAAGGTCTTCCAAGAGTGGAAGACCGCCACTGACCCACGGAGAAGATGTTTCTTCACGAGATGCTCGAGAGCATGCGAGTTGATTTGGAAATCGCGAGGGCACGGCTAGCGGGTTCCGACGTGGGCTCAGATACCACGGGCGGCGGCGACGGCGGCGGCGACGGCGATGAGGAGTAGAGAGTGGCGGGGCTCGTGTGTTGAAGCCCTTTTTTTTAAAAAAAAAATCATGTACTTTTTTTAAAAAATCTTTGTAATTTTTTTTAATGGAATGGATTAATTTTCCCGTATATGTGTCGTAAATTTAATCCCGTATTTTAATCGTAATTTTAATTCTGTAAATGTAGTATAATTTGAATTATTTTTATTGCGGCTGGCCTATGGCTGACCTAAATCTAATGTGGCAGGTGAATTTTTTAGTGTTGCTGATGTGACAGGGAAGAGAATGACTGACCTATTGCTGACCTAAGCACCATTACGAATGTTCATATACGGGAGCAAAGAATTAATGTAGAAATGTTTCAATAATGAATACTCCATATTCATCTAAAATATTCCCAATACAGACAAAATTATGTACAATTTCAAAATATGACGCGTCGCTGATGAAATTAAATGTGATGGGACCATCAGGTACATTTTAGGAGTATATACTATATATATATATATTAATGTTTTGTAGTACTATGTTGTTTTTAAGGTTCATAATAATTTTGTTTGGATAAGTTTTCTTCGACTATTATTTTATTAGTGTGTCTCAACCGACACCTTGAGCAACTCCTACATTGAACACGTTCTGCTAATAGGAAAATCGTAATAATGCTAGTAATTAACTGGTGTGACATATTTTTCACGTTTTTCTTATACGGAGTAGTAATTCGTAATATAAAGAATTCAAGAATCTTGACGACTTCATAAGCATTATATTCCAATCAAATCGCCAATTTATTTTCGACTGATAAAGAAAATAAAAATTGTATGTAGATACCACTAGTATTTATTAGGCTATCCATCAATAGGTTCCTATGAATAAAGAATGTGAGACATAGTTAAGTCGTGTAGTTTGAATTTTTGTGTACGGATTTTCATATAAAATTAATCAATTTTAATGGTTTAATAAAATATTCAGTTCTGCTAAATTAATTTAAATTGGGTTAAGGTTGAGTGATACTATTCAGTTATGATTATCATACCTTTAAATATTCATAGCTTTATTCTTTGAATCTTGTAACGCATTTTGTGGTGTAATCATATTTATATTGAGATTTTACGGATCTGTTTATGGTTAGTATTAAATAGCAAAGGTTGATTTTATTCGGAAAATCTTATTTCTGTTGAGCTGCATTGGATTCTTAATTTATTCAGTTGCTATATTTATTATTATTATTATTATTATTATTATTATTATTATTATTATTATTATTATTATTATTATTATTATTATTATTATTATTATTATTCAGCCCGAAATACAATTTAAATATTTATAAAGAATTTTTTTGTGCATAATAGAATATACTCCTCATCAAGAAAACTATTGAGGATGATAAACGTTTTTCCACAACAACAGTATCAATTTCCATGAATTACAACAAACGTTTAATGTGAAAAAGAATAAGTTTATACTAGTAAAACTTAATTCTACAAATTCATGGTAAAACATGTTTAATTAATTTCACTACTAAAGATGAAAATAATGAACATATATAATAAACTAATTTCACTATCTGATTAATTTGTGTTATCTCGAAAGTTTGAATTAACCAACACCTCCAAAATTGAACACAATTATCCGATCTTATTCATAATAAGGAAACCCTAGATCTCACCGACTACTACTCAGAAAGTCTCTCGAAACACGCTCAAATACACCAGAACCCTCAAGAATATTTCCGAACACATATAGATCTAACTCCAGAAAAAGATCTAACATCGGATCTCGAAGGAAACCGAAGAAGTAACCTCAACTCGAGAGTTTGACCAATTAAATCTCACTAAAACAGAGATCGATCGGTCCAGAAAGGAGATCGGATAAGATGATCGGCGAGATGAGAGAGATAGAAGTGTAAAAAAGGAAGAGAGAATACACAGATAGCGAGAGAAAACACATCATCAATCCAACGGCTCACGGCTGGGATCCGCGTGGAGGTGCCAGGTGTCGGCCACCTGATAATTCACAGCGGGCCTCAGCAACTCTTGGCCCAATGCCTAATAAATCATCAGCCCAGAGTGGTCCAATTATTCAACAAGTATAATTATTATACCTTTAAACGATTTTCCACGACATCAATCACCTAACCCGAGAAAAATTCTTCTCAATCATTACCTTCTAATTTGTCACAATGTGATAACATTAACTTTAGACTAATAAAAAGTATAATTCTACAAAAATTCGCGGTATAACATATTTGATTAATTTCACCACTAAAGATGAAAATAATTAACATATATAATAAACTAATCCACTATCTGATTTGTGTCCTTTCAAAATCGAACACAATTATCCAATCTTATTCATAATAAGGAAAACAATACAACAACAAAGTGAGCTTACACTGAACCAAACGAAAGGCATATAATACCAAACTTATTCTCACATGAAACTAAAACCCCACAAAATTGCAAGAATTAATCAGACTAATTGCTAATTAATCAAGCAATGTAGTACATTGGATCTGGCACTTTGAATGTACGGCTTCCAACATTTGTACCAATCAAATCACTCCATTGATCTCCCACATTTCCCACAATTCTATAACCTTGCTTCACTAAATCAGTCCTCTTATCAGATTTGTACTGCACAGCCGATTTCCCATGCTGATCATCTCCCCTAAATTCAAAGTTAAAGAAAAAAATTAGTACTATTAATAAATCAAGATTAATTTTGGTATAATGTTTGATGTTTCATACTTGAGGATGAGTTTCTCCCATTTGTCATAGCCAACTTCATGTAAATTGGCGATCCTTACGTTTGTGAATTTCGCAGCTGTTCCTGATAAGAAAACTGTCTTAAACCCAAGAGATTGGACCTTGAGGTAGAGGTTTCTGATGGCCGGGACCGCGGGCGCCTTCCCTTCCGCAACCCACTCGTTGAACTTCGTGTCGTTGTATGCTATTGCCCTGCGTGTCGGGAATTAAACAATTAAGGGCTCGTTTGGTAGCGTTGCTAAGATAAAATTAAACCAATATAAATTCGAGATGAAAAAAATTGTTGTTGTTCAGTGGATGAGATTAAATTCAAAATATAAAATATTGTTTGACCGAGATTAAAAAATATTGACTTATTTTTCCTACCAAACGCACCCTTAAATAGAATTGGAACACTATAGTCTAGTGTTAACACTATAGAAGTGTTGAATCTCTAATTTTAGTATATACTTAATTTAGACAATGTGTGTTATGTTTTCAGTAGTCGATATCAGTAGGGTCAGGGGTTTGAATCAACACGAACAGTTAAAAAATACCCGAATTGGACATCCGAGCGAGCATAGTATGGCATGTTGGAGAGGGTAGTTTCGTCAATATCAAAGACCCATACGTCCTTGCCGTCGGCGGCGGGCTTGACGGTTTTGGAGTACTCGATGGCGGCGTCGGCCACGGCTTCGCAGTCGAGGCGGTACTGCTGGCCGAGCATGTAGTGGCCGACGTAGCTCTCGCACGACTGCGGCACCAACGTCCACCCTTGGAGGTTGTTGGTCTCCACCGCCAGCCGCCAGCTCAGGCAGTTCACCCCCTTGATGCGGTGGCCGCCGGAGCCGGAGAGGGGGCGGAGCTGGAGGATTGGATTTGCAACGCCGTCGTATTGTGCATGGGAAGTTAGGAATAGAGTTGCTAGAGCAAAGAGGAAGATTTGAGACCCCATATTTTGTTTGGATGTTTTTTTTTTATGTTGTTTGGGATTGTTTAAATAGTTGTAGGTTTGTTACTTTACCCTTTCTTTTGCAAATAATTACATTTTTGGGAGTCTAATAATTGTAGGTAGTTAGCACGGATTTTAATGCGGATTTTAATGCGTAATTGGTAAAGTAAGAGAGAAAAGAAAAAATATGGTAGAAGTAGTGTTAAGGTTAGTAGGAGTATTTGTTTAAAACTTCTTATATTTAGAATTAGTCTAATTTTGGTCGATGACCCAAAATGGTAAAATTAGTCTATTTTTGTGGATGGAGGTAGTGTTTTAAATAAATTTATCTCTAATAAGGTGAATCAATTTCCAATAATACTCTCTTCGTTCATGATTTAAAGTCGCGCTTTGATTTGATCCGGGGACTAAGAAGGAAAGTGAGACTTGGGTAGAAAAAGTTAGTGAGACTTGGATAGAAGTTAGTGAAACTACGTGAGTAGAAAAGTTTGTGAAACGAGGGTTTCACTTTTAAAGAATGAAGACCACGTTTGATATCACTGTATAATTGAAGGATAAATTTATACCCGAATCGGAAAAAAGTGAGATATTTATTGGTGGACGAAGTGACGAAATAATAAGTTTGTTATAAAAAATATTTTACTCTTTATTTTGGCATTATAATACACTATAACGTTGCATCAATAGGAATCAATATTTTACACATGCTTAATTCTAAAACTGACGGTTTCTGAAATGGTCACGGGTGCCCTGTAATAATTTTAATGTCGTACTACTATATCTGCAAATATAATAAGATAACGTGGTCCAGCTAGACTAGAGTGAATAAATAAATCTGATAAAATCGGTCCCACCGATTTACCGAGCATCCTCCAAAGGTTAAAAAAAATCACTTTTATTTTTCATCCATGTCATTTTTCAACGAGAACATCACAATCAACCGCATCCCAAATGCAGATACACACATATTTTCTTTATAAAAAATAATAATAAAATGTTAATTTTATTTTATACTCCCCTCATTTCATATAATTTGTCTCACTTCCTTCTTCGCATTCGTTTTGCAAAACTAATAATGAATAGTTAAAGTGGAGAGAAACTAAAGTAAAAGAGAGAATAATATAGAGAATAATCTTAGCTACATTATTTTTTCTCTTATTTTACTTTCTCTCAACTATATCTATTTATTATTATTATTTTTGTAAAACAAGTGTGACAAAGGAAGTGATTTTTCTTTCTTTCAACTTTATTTATTTATTACTATTATTTTTGCAAAACAAGTGCGAAAAAAGAAGTGAAACAAATTATCTAGAACGGAGGAAGTATAAAATGTTATCAAACAACATTTTTATTTGTGGCTGTTAGCACAGCAAGGGATCCAAATCCATGACAGTATGGCTAGTCTAACAATTGAACCAGAAAATTATTGACCACAATTATTATCGACAGAATATATCAACAAATATCCAGAAACTTAAAAATATAAAAATTTTAATAAAAAAAGGAATTAGCATATTATTCGTGGGGCAAGGATCCCCTGCTATTATGAACACACATATCAAATATTTTTATAATAAAAAATATTAATATTTTAATATTATAATTTAAAAATTAAATACTGTCATGGGTGGAAGTGGAACAGATCTGTTAATTTATGCTGATTGTAAATAACAGAAATGCACCGATAGCTTTTTCCACAAAATTTTAGCAGCGGATATTTCCGCTGATAAATGATAAATCAACATTAGCAGCAAAAATAGTTAGGCAATACAATGAGTAAAAAAGGAAACACCTTTCTGCTTAACTCTACGTTCATCAAAACTCCTTTCTGTCACCATTTTCCAGTTGATTCTGATTCTGCTGAGGTAGCACCAAAACAGCAAATCTAGTAAGATGCTTGTTGTAGTAGTTTCTCCATTTCTTGCACATTAAAAGTGGTGCAACAATGATCCCCACTCCAACAACAAATCCCAATGCTGCACTCACATACATCCCTTTATAAAAAACATCATCCTCTTCCTCTCCTTGCACTTCTCCCGGTTGCGAAGCTCCCTCATCGCTGCAATTTCTATCGAGAGGGAAGCCGCATAGCCCCTCGTTCCCCATGTACGAGCTCTCCGTGAACGTGTTAAACTGGTTGCCCTGCGGAATCCTCCCGACAAGATGATTGTAAGACAAGTTGAGAACACCGAGGGATTTAAGATCAGCCAACTGGCCCGGGATCTCCCCAACGAGAGCGTTGAATGACAAGTCGAAGGACTGCAGCTTCGCTGCGTTTGCTAGTGATGGAGGGATGTGACCGGAGAAGGCGTTGTGGGAGAAGTTGAGAATGTACAGAGAGTTTAATGATCCAATTGTTGGAGGTATGGCTCCTTGTAGATTGTTGTCTGAGAAATCTATTGAGGTGAATATTGTCTGAATCTTTTCCAGCTCATACATCTGATTCTTCATCGTAACCGTCACCGAGTCTTGATAGTAGACGCCAAGAACCGTCTCCATAGTAAAATGCAAGTGATCAGGCTGTTTCTGCTGCTGTTGTTGTTGTGAGGCATCAATCAGTGCTTGTAGCGTTTCGAACATTTCTGCAGGTATTACGCCGCTTATGTTGTTAGAAGCAATGTTGAAAATTTGAAGGTTTCGCCACAAAGATTTGGTATCTCCCAAACAGGTCATGTCTCCATGGAACATGTTGGAGCGAAGGGCGAGGACTCGGAGGCTGGACAAGGCGTTGATCCAGCAAGGGAGCGTGTCGTTGAACGCGTTGCTGGTGAGATCCAACACCTTGAGCTCACTGCATCTGTTCAAGGAATTAGGCACCTTCCCTTCTAGAACATTCCTGCTGAGATCAAGAGTTTCCAAGCTGCAATTAACCGGGAACGCATCCGGTATCGCTCCATCAAGGTTGTTTCTTCTCAGATTCAATACTTCAAGAGTGTTGTTTACCAAACAGGAAGGGATTCCTCCATGGAAGCTGTTGTTTGAAAGGTCCAGCACACGAAGTCTGGTGGCGCTGCAGAAGGATCGCGGGATCTCTCCAGCGATCTGATTGTCTGCAGCAGAGAAGAACATGGCGCGATAGAGGGGGTCCCCGACGTCCGGGGAGATGGAGGAGAAGTTGTTGCTAGAGAAATCCAAAACCACAGCTGCTGAAAAGGGAGAGGGGATCATGCCAACGAGCATGTTGGAATGGACGTTAATGTAGTCCAGCGCTCGAAGATCATAAGGCTCTTGAAAACGACTGAACCGGTTGTGGGAGATGTTCAAGAAACGGAGGTTACCTTCCCACATCCAGCTAGGAATCTCCCCTTCTATCACATTGTTTGAGAGATCAAGCATCATCAGAGATGATTGGTTTTTCAAACTAGGAACCTTCTGCAGATTGCAATTGGCCAGCTTTAGAGTCCCTAACCGCGGATACAGTTTCGAGTAAACTATTTCTTCTTCAACATGAACTGACAGTTTGTTGAGGGAAAGGTCTAAGCTGGCGAGATTTGTCAGCTTGCTGAAATCTGTGAGGTGTATGGAGCCACTGAAATTGTTGGAGGTCAGGATTAAGGAGGAGAGATTCTTGAGTTCGAACAAGATTCGTGGTATGGAGCCTTGTAGATTGTTGAGGCTCATGTCAAGAACTTCTAAAGGAGATGAAGTGTTGCTTGATGAGGGTTTGATGGAGCCAGAAAAGCTGTTGTTGGAGAGATGTAATGATTTGAGCAGTGGTAAAGCAAACAAAGATGGTGGGATTTCACCTTGTAATGAATTCTCACCCAAATGAAGAAACTCAAGATTCTCAAGGCCTTTCCAAGAAGAATCAGAAACTTCTCCTTCTAATCTGTTGCTATAAAGATTCAACACATTAAGATTCTTCAAGAAAGCAAAGGAAGGGACAGAGCCAGAAAACTGGTTTTGGGAGAGGTCTAAATAGACAAGCAAAATAAGGTTTTTGATTGTACTAGGAATCAGCCCTGAGAAATTGCAGTTTCTAACATCAAGATTTGACATCATTCTAAGATTCCCTATAGATTCTGGTAAATTCCCTGAGAATCTAGTGTAACTAAGCATCAAGTTCTCAAGAGATCCATTGACAGGAAACTCAGGCAACGAGCCCTCAAGATCGCGGTTGTTACTCAAGTCGACTGTCTGCAGAGTCTTGATCCGGAAAAGTTTTGCAGGAACAACACCGGATAAGTCACATGAGCTTAGAATGAGCATTTTCAGATTGGGGAAATCAGCAAGAAAGCCAGGGAAGGGAGAGGAGAATGCGTTTCCATCAAGACGAATAACGGAGAGGTGTTGCAGTTTTAGCAAGGAGGAATCAAGAGGGCCTGTGAGGAAGCAACCAGACATGCTCAATACAGTCAAATTTGACATAGATGATGATATAGCACTGCCCCATTCATTGCCATTAGCTGAGACATTCACTCCATCAAGATGGAGTTCTTTTAAGCTAGAGAAGGCGTGGATCAGTGTATGCAGATTAGGGAGGTTAAGCGATGAGTAGTAGTCGACCGACAGATCAAGAACAACTAGCCTTGTTAAGTTTGATAAATCAGATGGAATCTGGCCTGAAAAGCCACAACGGCTTAGATTGAGATACCTTAACTCTGTGAGCTGTCCGAATCCGGATAGGAACTCGGGGAGGGAAAAGGTGTTTTGAGCTAAACTCAAACTCTGGAGGTGTGTGAGGCTGAAAAGAGTGCTGATCCCATCGGAGATCGACTCTCCACTGAGATCAAGGCCGGAGACGCTTCCCTGGCTGCTGCATTCCACTCCAGGCCATTGACAGAGATCGACAGATTCGTTCCAATGCACCAGCTTAGTTGAGGTGGAGGATTCATATGTGAGGCCGTTTTTTAACTCAAGCAGAAGCTCTCTCTCAGACTGTCCTGAAACAAAGGAAAGATCAATAGCAAGATTTGAGAATAAGAGAGACAATAGGATCAATGCAAACATATTGTATTCTATGAAATAATGAGTTCAAAAATCATGTTCTGATGAGAACCTTATCTGGACCAAAATCTCGAGATCCACAGATGGTGTCCTGAGCATGCTACCTAACATCGTATTTTTAAATGTGTGAAAACAAAGATTGTTGGAAATTTGCATGTAATTATCCAATATAATATGGAAAAAGTTGATGTTTAGTAGCACGCCAATGTGATCACTAATATAACAACCAGAAAAAGAAGTCTCACAAAATGTTATTCTATTGGATCCTTTTGCTAAGTGTCGTTAAGAGAAATATAATATCTGACCCTTATAAACTCGTGGAATAAATATTTATATCACATAGTAGGTGTGATGAGTAAATTAGTCGTTTATTAATACTCCCTCTGTCCACGAATATGCGTCTACTTTTTTCTTCTAGCACAAGTTTTAAGAAATGTGAGACATACTTGCTATTTATAGTAAAGTGGAATGAGACTTCTATGAGCGGACAGATCACAAGAAACGTGTCAGCATCGTACATCTCCGTCGACTAGTGCGTTTAGCTAAGTCGACCCCATTCACTCCCCTCTCCTAAGATAACCATCCGAAACATAATTGTAGTGATAGAACCGAAATGGGGTCGACTTAGACGAACACACTGGTCAACGGAGATGTATGATGTTGATACGCTTGTCAAATGTTGAGATGCCACGTGCATTTTCGAATGTCTGGAAATTGCAGTGCATATATATACACCCTAAATTAACAAAGCAAGCAAATTTCCATCATCAGTTGCTTGTGAAAACAGAGTTAATCATCTCCTTCAAATTATTACATCCCACAATCTCCATGGCCTCTGGCCCTCGATGCACCTCCGACAGCGACTTCACTGCTTGCTTGGGTACGATACACTTCTTATATCCAAGCTTTGCCACCGTGCTCACTCGTTTCTCCAGTTGTGCTACCTGTCATCGTTCCACACAATTTACATCAAACTTATCTTTCTAAGAACTTTTGTATCCACATTAGGATTAAAATCTTAGGAAATTACAAAACAAATCAGTAGAAACAACAAAAGGTAATATGAGAGAGATTAGAGAGTCAACAGACTTTGCCTAGCCACGAAATGCACGTATCTGTGCAGCTATTATCACAGGAAGGAATAATTCAACCAGCTTCAGTGAGACGAATATATTTGACATACCATACGAAGTTCGCCACCAAGACCAACTTCTGCAACGAATGCTATGCCGTGTGGTATGGGGAATTCCAAGAAGCTGAAGGAAGATGATAATATCTAGTCAATTGAATATAATGATTCAAGCAGATATTACCAATCATTTAATCATACTCATCGATGTCATAGATATAGCAATTTGTCCGTTCTTATCACACCATTTATATACAGTAACGACAAAATGGAGAATGACTAAAAATCACTTGTTACTAGAAACCACACCTGCTGCAAATTGCGGCCGCTATTGCTAGATCACCGGCTGTCTCTGTCAGGCTAACTCCACTGACAACATTAAGAAAGATACCCTACGAAGGAAATTGAATGTTAGTGAAAACAATAGAGATCGAAAGAGAATCATTCTGAGCACATAAAAAAGGATTGGGGATGGCAATTAGTGTAAAGTTCATTACATTCTCTTGTAGCTTAAGTCCAGCTTGCTTGATAATAACCTGCACAAGAACTACATAGTGAGAAATGCTATTGTTGACTTGTTATTTTAGTCAATATCTCAAAACAGTTCAATCACAAAATAGAGCTTGATTCAGAAAGCCGAAAAATGCAAAACTCACTGAAATAATCATGTCAGCCCTGCTACCTTGAACACCATTTACATGCCGCACAACTGAAGAGCTGCCGGCTACACATAATGCCTACATGAAAATAATGGCATAATCTGCATTGGCAATTCACTGCTTATATCGACAGTCCACTTCCAGTCGGATATACAAAAATTTTGTAAAATCTAGATAGAATCCTAGATTAACTATGCAACATGTGAGACTGAAAAGAAACATTGCCTGGACTTCGATGAGGAATGCTCGAGACCCATCCATAATCACGGCTACAGCCAAGCCAGCTAAATAGTCTGAATCAGAGTGCGGATCAGCTAAAAACATCTCGCTGGGATTTAAAACTCCTTGCAGGCCTGACTGTGACATTTTGAAAACTCCAAGCTGAAATAAAATCACAATTTGATAAATTAATCAAGTTTTAGAAGAGACAGAATATAGGAGTTGAAGGGCTGTCAAATGATGAGTTGTGACATATAAAAAGCAATACAGTACCTCTTCAGTGGAGCCAAACCGATTCTTCACTGATCGAAGTAACCGATGTGATGAAAATTTCTCCCCCTGGAAATATCCATCAGTAGCGTCATTACTAATTAAAGAATGCACACTTTCCTAAGTTTCAATATCATTCTCCTGATCTCATCTAACAATTCAGAACATCATTATTGATATGATTCATTAAAAGTATGTATACTAATAAGAGAATAAGGTAGATTTGTCGAGGTACCAACTTCCAAATATAAAACTACATCCACGATGTGCTCCAGCACGCGAGGTCCAGCTATATCTCCGGTTTTGGTGACATGACCAATCTACATTCAGGAAGAAAAATAACATCACAATCCCTAGAAGTGTCTATCATTACAAAATTAAATGTTATGCAATAAAGTTCAAAGAGTATTTAAATCTACCAAAAGCACGGGGATGTTTGTCTTCTTAGCAAACCTTTGTAAGGCTGAAGTGCACTCTTTGACCTGTCATATGTCAAACTCAATTATATAATAGTTTTTCATATTAATAAGCATGTGAAGTGTCATGAAACAAAACAAACTTCTAATACTCGATTTATATTATAATTCCAGGATATTACCAGCTAGAACAGAGTACAAAATGGTTACAATCTACAACTTATCATATAATCATTTTGATGATAAAAGAAAGAAGAAAAATTAGAACCTGTACGTCGCCTCCAGAGCTTCCTGTCACTCCTGTTAAATATACTGTCTGAATAGAATCAATAACTAAAGCCTTTGGAGAAAGACGCTGAGCCTGTTCTAGAATATCCTGTTAAAGAAGGCAGCACAAACTGAACAATAAGACAAGATGAACTAATGGTATTTGAGATATGTGTTTTGTAACATCAAATACTAGTAATATGTAACACCACAGGTCATAGTTATGAATGAAGCAAGTCCAAAAGATTTACTTCGATGTCGGTACTTGAATGCAAAAAAAGCTCTTCAGTCTCAATACAAAGACGGTCAGCTCTATTCCCAATTTGCTCAACACTCTGCAACCAAAAAGAGTCTGTGTTAATGCTCACTATTTCGCATGCCGATGCTCGTTTAGGGTTTAGGATTAAGGTGCAGTGACAAAATCAGAGCTCGGCAAAAAGAATGAGAGATTGACAGCATATCCCAAATCTCTGTAACAAAGCAAAACTAATTTTCAAGGTTCTTGAAGCAAACTATCCGAGAAGGCACACCTCTTCCCCGGATACATATAAAACTCGGCCAATCCCTTCTGCTATCAAAGCAGCAACCTTCAATTGAAAAAATAAAATATGAGATCAAGACTCTATTGCAGTATTATAAGCTAAATAGATTTCCTTAAATGGTAGTATTATTATAAGAGGGAATATGTAACACCAACAAACACCAGTTCTACCTGTAACAATAGTGTGCTTTTACCAACACCAGGATCTCCACCTACTAATACTAGCGAACCTGTAGGGAAAAACCACCAACATGCACAATGCTAAAAAAGTAGAAAAAATAAAAACGACAAGCCCGGAAAAAAATATACAGCGTGTGAAAGATCATCCAAATTTTCACAGGTCAATATTTTACTCCGACTCGAATTGAAGCAGTTTCCTTTTAGTGACGTTCCACTCAAATCGAAGCATTTCCTAAAATGGAAACACTACTCTCTCTACTGTATTTTCTCTCATACTTTAGTCTCTCCTCTTAACTCACGAAACAACACTACATAAAATCTCATGTCCAACACGTACTTAGAGTGGGACGGAGGTAGTACAATACAATATAAGATCATATCTTTTAACTGATCTAATCAGTTAAATCAGTCATTAATCCACCCTCTTGTCTTATCCAAGTAAACCAATTTAGAAGCAATTTCAACTTATGATTTCCCAGAAAACTGCATAAATAAAAGTAGAGCTTGTATGCATTACGAAGAAAGACTCGTGCGAACAAAGAAGGGATAACCTGGGACTAAACCTCCACCAAGCACCCTCTCCACTTCATCACCAAACTCACCATTTCTGCACAAAAACAGGACACGTCTCTAAAAAATCCCCAAATACTAATAAACAACCATTATATACAACATTCATATATCTCTCAGTCATCTCATATTTACTCACAGAGGAATTCGCCAATTCGAACTGTCAACCCGTCCATAAACATCAGTCAACTTAACAGGGCACGACCGCACGGCATTATCCGACACCCTCATCCCGGTCACCTTCTGGCCCGCGCTCTCGGTCGCAAACCGCTTCATTGTGCCGACTTCCCCGCACTGCTTGCACGTGCCCCACCACTGCCCATCCGAGTACCCGCAGCTCGAGCAGACATGAACGCTCCGGCTCTTCTTCTTCTTAATGCTGCTCCTAGCACTACTGCTGCTTCCTATCACGTCTCCGTACACTCTGCTCCCGACTTCCGAAATTGGATTAGCTTCAGCCTTTGCGCCGCCGGATTCGGGCTCTATGGCGCCGTGACGGCCGGTGGCGGGGTCGTAGACAGTCTGAACGGAGGGAGATTGTTGAGGAGATGAGTCGGCGGGAGGTTTGGGGAGGGCGGACCAGCCGTATGTGTTGGGTTCATCGGCAGCGGCGGTGGATGGAAATTGACGTTGGGGAGTGGAGTGGATTTTTTTGGGGAACTGGGGGTAATTACGGCTTTGGACTGAGAGGAATCGGAGGTTTCTGTAGAGGTGGAGTGATCGGAGTGTAAGCATGTCGAGAGCTTGCATTAGTTCAGTAGAAATTACAGTAATCAGTAAAGGTTGAATTTGGGGATTAGGGTTTATAGGGATAATGCCCGGGAAAATTCGAAACTAGAAGTAATTTATACCAACAATCGAGAAAAAGTTCCTCCCATCAAGATTCTATTTTTATTTATATTACCATTACCCAAACTATATAAAAGAAGAGGGCAATAATTTATTTATTTCCCCCTTTTTATTAGTATAACTTAAAAGTTTTATGGGATCATCGTTATTCTTTAACTATAAACACAATTAGTTAGTTATAAAAATAAAATGATACAAATAGTAACATTATAAAAGTGAAACCTTACTTTACATGAGAACTTCTTGAAACTCTATGCTAAAAATGTGACATAAAACAAATATCTGATGGCAATGTCTTGGTTAAATAAATTTGAAGGTGGTTGAGAAAGTGGAGCTCCAACAAAGGCTTGCTAAATCTGGTTTAGCAACTCGGAGGAAAAGGCTTGCATAGGCACGTAGAGAAGGCTCTGTTGGCTGAGAGCATCCACAATGGATGCCTGATCTCACGCCCGATCGGCCGAGATCGGGCTCGGGCATGATCGGGCATCCATTGCAAGTCTCGGACATGCCTGAGGACGACAGAGAGTTCGGTCGCGCCCCATCTCTCGCCCGATCCATCGGGCGTGAGATCGGGCGCCCATTGCAGGCTATGCCCGAGCCCGAGCCCGATCATTTTCAATTTTTTTTTTAAAAATTATTTAAACCCTAATTAAACCACTACAAATACTCCATTTTTCTTCACTTTTCACACACCAAATCTTTCACTTTCTCTTCTCTATTTTTAATTTAGTATTTTAGTTTTAATGTAGTTTTTTTTTAGATAAGTATGATGCAGTTTCACTTTTAAATTAAGTAATGTTGTTGTTTTTTTTTTTGGCATTTGTGGTGTTTAATATAATATATTTTGATATTTTAGTTTAATTAAAAATAAAATTTAAAAACAATGATTTAAAATTGAAATGAAAAGTAGATAAGAGATAGGGCATCCACTAGGGCTCCACAATTGTAGAAAAATAGGGCATGTTGATATTGCAACCTCTCACTAGGACTTTCACTAGGGCATCCATTGTGGATGTTCTGAGAGCTCTCGAATAATGAGTGGTGATAGTTCTCAAGTATGTTCAGAAGCTTCAACACTATAACTGGTTACGAAGTTTCCCCGTCGTCAGGGGGTTTCAGCCTGGTCAGGAAACTCAGAGTGGTGCAAAATCTGGACTAGTGAAATATGCTAGGCATTGAGCCATTGAGGGATTTTTGTCCTAGATCAGTAGTATCTTTTGATGCATTCTGATTACTTCATACTACTATTTAGTTTTTTCTTACTTGTAGTTGAGTGATTCACAAATTGTTAAGAATCTGAAGGTGTTTGAAATCAAAACAGGTAGAACTTGGAATTATTTTGTAGAAATTCATTTGCTTCATTAATATCTCTATATTGGTAACCATACATAAACTAATCAACTAAAACTCTAAAACTGCATTATTATCCCTAATTCAAAAGGTTACCCACTAATAATTTGATATATTATTTTTAGTATATTTTATATTTAAAAAAATATGATAATATCAAGTCGTATAAACACTATTCCAGTACTCATTAAAATGTAGTATAAAGATGAATGTATAGTTATATCCAGTTAAAAAGTATAGAAACCGTGAGATAGATCGCGAAAAGACAATCTTACCCTCGCTAGGCAGCTCTGCTTAAATCAGTTATAGCTCATAACTAACGCTCTCCCTCCATTTTCAAATTCAGTTCAACTCCTCTCTCTCTTCTCTCAATCTCTCTCTCTTTCCAAAGCAAGAAAATGGCGGCGAACGAAACGACGCTAAGAACCTCACTCTACGTGGGCGATCTACACCCCGATGTTGTCGAGAAAGATCTCACCGACAAATTCTCACGCGTCGCTCCGCTGCTTTCCGTCCATCTCTGCCGCCACAAGCCCTCCGGCAGATCCCTCTGCTACGCTTACGTCAATTTCTGGCTTCCTTGCCACGGTACATTTCTATCCCCCCACCAATTGCGTTTTCTTAAGAATTTCCATCTCTTCTGATTCAGTGGTTTCTAATTTGATCATGCCCTTGATTGCGTTTTAATTTTACCGCCATAATCAACTGATATTTTATCACTTCCTGTAGTTTTAATGTTAAGTGTCGATTATGTGTTTGTTGAAATGTTTCTAGCTAATTTCCCCCTTTTTTTCATTGAGATGTGATTGAAATTGAATACGCCTAGTTCTGATGAAATTCTTGGGGACTTTTTCTTCAGCTTTCAATGCTCTGAAATGCCTGAATCACACACTGATGAAGGGTAAACCGATTAGGGTCATGTGGAATGAGAGAGACCCTGCTGCGAGAAACAACAACAATGGGAACCTCTTTGTCAAGAATCTTGACAAATCGATCACCAGTCTCTTACTGGAAGAAGTTTTCTCCAAATATGGTTCTGTGGTTTCTTGCAAAGTTGCTAGTGAAAACGGAATCAGTAAGGGTTTCGGGTTCGTTCAGTTCGAGTCAGAGGAATCCGCTGTAGCAGCTC
This sequence comes from Salvia hispanica, assembly GCF_029641045.1. NCBI lineage: Eukaryota > Viridiplantae > Streptophyta > Magnoliopsida > Lamiales > Lamiaceae > Salvia > Salvia hispanica. The sequence continues at coordinate 28,481,260 of NC_142697.1, forward strand.
GCACTGCTCTTCATGATTCTTCTCTTGCTGGCAAGAAGCTGTGAGTCTGCTCCTTTTCTGTAACTAAATTCTTGTTTATGTACTTTCTTCACACACACACACACACACAGATAGAGCTATAATATGTGTTTTCTCTGTCAGATATGTCTCCAAATTTCTCAGACAGAGTGAGAGGAATGGCGCAGAGGGATGTTTCAAAAGCCTGTATGTGAAGAATATCGACGAAGATATCACTGAAGATGCCCTCAAAGCTAAATTTTCAGATTATGGGAAGGTCGTGAATGGTGTCATAATGAAGGATGAGAAGGGGAAATCAAAAGGATTTGGTTTTATCAACTTTGATTCGCATGAAGGGGCTAAAAGAGCCATGGTGTTTCTCAATGGAGAAAAGCTAGGTAACAATATTCAAATATCTTCACAAATTGTGTTCCATTAGTCATTTTACTTCCATGTTGAACTAAGTGTCACACATTTCCCTGGTTTAGGATCGAAGAATATCACCGTTGCTAGAGCTATGAAGAATTTTGAACTTAGAAAGAATTTTAGACAAATGTCTGGATCTAACTGCACTGATCACAGTAGAGAGTCAATGGCTTCACCTGTATCTGTCATGAATCTCAGTAGGCATGTTCGTGTAAAAGATTTGATCCGTGATTATGGAGCAGTAAACTCGGGTATGCTTTCTACTATGATTTGAGGTAAAGTTTTAGTCACTTGATTCTTCGGACTTAGTTTGGCTCTCGTCTTGTTTTCAGCTGGACATCAAGGGCAAGAAGCGAGCAGGTTGCATAAGCCTTTCAAGCCAGTCCTGGACTATACTTACTTCAAATGTCCAGCTCTATTCAAGCAACCGAGCACACCGTTGCCTTCCACTGTGTACCAATACTTTACTAGTAGTCATTGCAAAGGCGCCTTTGTAAGAACTTTTTCAACTGTTTATTTCAGGATGTAATTTCTTGAAGAGTAGTTAACTAGTATATCATCTCTTGTGATGTGCACAGCCCACGGCAATTGCTTCTGTGAGTGGATGTGTGCAAGAAGGGTACGTGGAGATGCTGAATGCCCCAAAACTGCTATCCCCTATGAAGATCAGTGGCAATGGTGATGGGAAGGAACACTTTGCCAACAAGTCTCTGAATTTTGTAAGAGATTTAACACTGTCAAATTTTCTGACCTAAGTCTAGAAAATAACTCTTGATGACTAGTTAGTTATACATCTCTTGTGATGAATACAGCCTCAG